>NC_138863.1:106655358-107855358 GCF_965194805.1 Balaenoptera borealis | reverse complement strand
ATCGGTCAAAAGGGCCATGCTGAATAAAGTGTCAAAACCAGAAATGTAGGACAGGCCATGGAGAAACGGGAGCCTTGCTACGCTGATGGGCGGGATGTAAATTGCCAACAGCCACTCTGGAGAAGTGTACGGTGTGTCCTGAAACATCTAAAAAACTCAGCTTAGAGAGCATAGGGCACTTCCACTCATGGGCGTATAAATTGGGAAAACTAAAAATCAGCAAGACACAGGCACCCCAAAGTTTAGGGCTGCTCTGTTGACAAGAACCTCCACTTCGTTACACCTTAAATATCCCAGGAAAGAGAAAAATGGATAAGGAAGTTGTGGTCCTTATGTACAATGGAATATCACTCAGCCATGAAATTAACGTCATAAGGCTAGTAGCAGCATGATGAGAGGTTTTAGGTACGACGATTCTAAGTGAAATAAGTCACACAAAAAAAGACACTTATCATAAGATATCACTTAGAGAGGGAATGTAAAAACCGCTACACTTGAACTGAATTACAAAACAGAACAGCGTCACACGTTTAGAAGACACACTATGGCTGCTTAACGGGAAAGGTGAGGTGGTGTGATGCATATAACAAGGGTTTCAAATTAGCTCAGATACTGTTCCATAAACCCAATATGTAACAGACAAGACCTACTCCTTGCTCAGTGAACTGGATTCAACACCCCCTGTTCACCGCCCAAGAATATATCTGACTAGTAAGACTCTTAAAACCAATGTATTGATATCTCTCTGTAAGTGAGTCAAGTGGGTGTAAAGCGGCATAAACACAGCAGTGAAAAGCAGCTAAACCCCATTATAAAAATCAATTACTTTTAAAAACCCGTGAAACAAAGACAGTGAAAGAGAGAGAAATTCATACAGAATTCGTTCAGGGGCTGGGATGCCACCTTTATTAACCATCTCTAGACCCACAGCTGATTGAGACATAAGGGTGGACACTCTTCGGGCTGAGAGGTTTGGTGAGGTTGGGTGAGCAAACGCAGACCCTTTAAAGTAATACTGCGTGGTACCCATCCCATGGGTCCAAAATCTCCAGGTTCAAGGGCATCTTCCTACATCGAAAACATGCATGAGAAACCCAGAAGATGGTACACCGTGTGATCGGGAAAGGTTTCTAAAACGCACCTCATTTCTCATCTCCTTGTGCTCGGGCTCGCCATTCCAGCCGCTTTACTAGCAATCTCCCTCCTTGGAGAATGAGCACCTTTAACCTCCTGTTCTGTACAGGTTGCAAATTTGTCCTGAGGATGAACGGGAAGAGGGGGAACCAATGAGAGACTAGGTCTAGGTGTGGGGACAGGCACAGGTCACTCTATTTTCCCATCAGGAAGAAGGATTAACCACAGGCTCAGCCTGCCGCCCGGAAGCAGAAGAGGGCCTGAAGCAATCCTGTGCTTTTGCGGCCAGCTCCCAAAAAAGCGAGTTGAAAAATCGAGCTCAGGGGCACTGCAATTCACAAACCTGCAGAGTTAGAAATGATAACTCTCGTCCACAAATATATTGAGGGAAGGCAACGAAGAGGATTTGAAAGCATAGCAGAATTGCAGGAAACAGATTTCAGGAGGTAGAGTCGAATCGCCTTTAAAGCACAGGAAAGGCGGCAAAACCTCGACAATGATGCCGTTGGCCAAAAAGGGCGTATGCGTTTTTTCCTGAATATATTCAGGAAAAAACGCATACGCCCTTTTTGGCCAACCAAGCAACCTGGAAAGGCAAATCAGCGCTACAAAGAAGTCTCGCTTCCCATCGGTCAAAAGGGCCATGCTGAATAAAGTGTCAAAACCAGAAATGCAGGACAGGCCATGGAGAAACGGGAGCCTTGCTACGCTGATGGGCGGGATTTAAATTGCCAACAGCCACTCTGGAGAAGTGTACGGTGTGTCCTGAAACATCTAAAAAACTCAGCTTAGAGAGCATAGGGCACTTCCACTCATGGGCGTATAAATTGGGAAAACTAAAAATCAGCAAGACACAGGCACCCCAAAGTTTAGGGCTGCTCTGTTGACAAGAACCTCCACTTCGTTACACCTTAAATATCCCAGGAAAGAGAAAAATGGATAAGGAAGTTGTGGTCCTTATGTACAATGGCATATCACTCAGCCATGAAATTAACGTCATAAGGCTAGTAGCAGCATGATGAGAGGATTTAGGTACGACGATTCTAAGTGAAATAAGTCACACAGAAAAAGACACTTATCATAAGATATCACTTAGAGAGGGAATGTAAAAACCGCTACACTTGAACTGAATTACAAAACAGAACAGCGTCACATGTTTAGAAGACACACTATGGCTGCTTAACGGGAAAGGTGAGGTGGGTGATGCATAAAACAAGGGTTTCAAATTAGCTCAGATACCGTTCCATAAACCCAATATGTAACAGACAAGACCTACTCCTTGCTCAGTGAACTGGATTCAACACCCCCTGTTCACCGCCCAAGAATATATCTGACTAGTAAGACTCTTAAAACCAATGTATTGATATCTCTCTGTAAGTGAGTCAAGTGGGTGTAAAGAGGCATAAACACAGCAGTGAAAAGCAGCTAAACCCCATTATAAAAATCAATTACTTTTAAAAACCCGTGAAACAAAGACAGTGAAAGAGAGAGAAATTCATACAGAATTCGTTCAGGGGCTGGGATGCCACCTTTATTGACCATCTCTAGACCCACAGCTGATTGAGTCATAAGGGTGGACACTCTTGGGGCTGAGAGGTTTGCTGAGGTTGGGTGAGAAAACGGAGACCCTTTAAAGTAATATTGCGTGGTACCCATCCCATGGGTCCAAAATCTCCAGGTTCAAGGGCATCTTCCTACATCGAAAACATGCATGAGAAACCCAGAAGATGGTAAACCGTGTGATCGGGAAAGGTTTCTAAAACGCACCTCATTTCTCATCTCCTTGTGCTCGGGTTGGCCATTACAGCCGCTTTACTAGCAATCTCCGTCCTTGGAGAATCAGCCCCTTTAACCTTCTGTTCCGTACAGGTTGCAATTTGTCCTGAGGATAAACGGGAAGAGGGGGAACCAATGAGAGACTAGCTCTAGGTGTTGGGACAGCCACAGGTCACTCTATTTTCCCATCAGGAAGAAGGATTAACCACAGGCTCAGCCTGCCGCCCGGAAGCAGAAGAGGGCCTGAAGCAATCCTGTGCTTTTGCGGCCAGCTCCCAAAAAAGCGAGTTGAAAAATCGCGCTCAGGGGCACTGCAATTCACAAACCTGCAGAGTTAGAAATGATAACTCTCGTCCACAAATATATTGAGGGAAGGCAACGAAGAGGATTTGAAAGCATAGCAGAATTGCAGGAAACAGATTTCAGGAGGTAGAGTCGAATCGCCTTTAAAGCACAGGAAAGGTGGCAAAACCTCGACAATGATGCCCTTGGCCAAAAAGGGCGTATGCGTTTTTTCCTGAATATATTCAGGAAAAAACGCATACGCCCTTTTTGGCCAACCAAGCAACCTGGAAAGGCAAATCAGCGCTACAAAGAAGTCTCGCTTCCCATCGGTCAAAAGGGCCATGCTGAATAAAGTGTCAAAACCAGAAATGTAGGACAGGCCATGGAGAAACGGGAGCCTTGCTACGCTGATGGGCGGGATGTAAATTGCCAACAGCCACTCTGGAGAAGTGTACGGTGTGTCCTGAAACATCTAAAAAACTCAGCTTAGAGAGCATAGGGCACTTCCACTCATGGGCGTATAAATTGGGAAAACTAAAAATCAGCAAGACACAGGCACCCCAAAGTTTAGGGCTGCTCTGTTGACAAGAACCTCCACTTCGTTACACCTTAAATATCCCAGGAAAGAGAAAAATGGATAAGGAAGTTGTGGTCCTTATGTACAATGGCATATCACTCAGCCATGAAATTAACGTCATAAGGCTAGTAGCAGCATGATGAGAGGTTTTAGGTACGACGATTCTAAGTGAAATAAGTCACACAAAAAAAGACACTTATCATAAGATATCACTTAGAGAGGGAATGTAAAAACCGCTACACTTGAACTGAATTACAAAACAGAACAGCGTCACACGTTTAGAAGACACACTATGGCTGCTTAACGGGAAAGGTGAGGTGGTGTGATGCATAAAACAAGGGTTTCAAATTAGCTCAGATACTGTTCCATAAACCCAATATGTAACAGACAAGACCTACTCCTTGCTCAGTGAACTGGATTCAACACCCCCTGTTCACCGCCCAAGAATATATCTGACTAGTAAGACTCTTAAAACCAATGTATTGATATCTCTCTGTAAGTGAGTCAAGTGGGTGTAAAGCGGCATAAACACAGCAGTGAAAAGCAGCTAAACCCCATTATAAAAATCAATTACTTTTAAAAACCCGTGAAACAAAGACAGTGAAAGAGAGAGAAATTCATACAGAATTCGTTCAGGGGCTGGGATGACACCTTTATTAACCATCTCTAGACCCACAGCTGATTGAGACATAAGGGTGGACACTCTTCGGGCTGAGAGGTTTGGTGAGGTTGGGTGAGCAAACGCAGACCCTTTAAAGTAATACTGCGTGGTACCCATCCCATGGGTCCAAAATCTCCAGGTTCAAGGGCATCTTCCTACATCGAAAACATGCATGAGAAACCCAGAAGATGGTACACCGTGTGATCGGGAAAGGTTTCTAAAACGCACCTCATTTCTCATCTCCTTGTGCTCGGGCTCGCCATTCCAGCCGCTTTACTAGCAATCTCCCTCCTTGGAGAATGAGCACCTTTAACCTCCTGTTCTGTACAGGTTGCAAATTTGTCCTGAGGATGAACGGGAAGAGGGGGAACCAATGAGAGACTAGGTCTAGGTGTGGGGACAGGCACAGGTCACTCTATTTTCCCATCAGGAAGAAGAATTAACCACAGGCTCAGCCTGCCGCCCGGAACCACAATAGGGCCTGAAGCAATCCTGCGCTTTTGCGGCCAGCTCCCAAGAAAGCGAGTTGAAAAATGGAGCTCAGGGGCACTGCAATTCACAAACCTGCAGAGTTAGAAATGATAACTCTCGTCCACAAATATATTGAGGGAAGGCAAAAAAGAGGATTTGAAAGCAAGGCAGAATTGCAGGAAACAGATTTCAGGAGGTAGATTCGAATCGCCTTTAAAGCACAGGAAAAGCGGCAAAACCTCGACCATGATGCCCCTGGCCAAAAAGGGCGTATGCGTTTTTTCCTGAATATATTCAGGAAAAACGCATACGCCCTTTTTGGCCAACCAAGCAACCTGGAAAGGCAAATCAGCGCTACAATGAAGTCTCGCTTCCCATCGGTCAAAAGGGCCATGCTGAATAAAGTGTCAAAACCAGAAATGCAGGACAGGCCATGGAGAAACGGGAGCCTTGCTACACTGATGGGCGGGATTTAAATTGCCAACAGCCACTCTGGAGAAGTGTACAGTGTGTCCTGAAACATCTAAAACACTCAGCTTAGAGAGCATAGGGCACTTCCACTCATGGGCGTATAAATTGGGAAAACTAAAAATCAGCAAGACACAGGCACCCCAAAGTTTAGGGCTGCTCTGTTGACAAGAACCTCCACTTCATTACACCTTAAATATCCCAGGAAAGAGAAAAATGGATAAAGAAGTTGTGGTCCTTATGTACAATGGAATATCACTCAGGCATGAAATCAACGTCATAAGGCTAGTAGCAGCATGATGAGAGGATTTAGGTACGACGATTCTAAGTGAAATAAGTCACACAGAAAAAGACACTTATCATAAGATATCACTTAGAGAGGGAATGTAAAAACCGCTACACTTGAACTGAATTACAAAACAGAACAGCGTCACACGTTTAGAAGACACACTATGGCTGCTTAACGGGAAAGGTGAGGTGGGGTGATGCATAAAACAAGGGTTTCAAATTAGCTCAGATACCGTTCCATAAACCCAATATGTAATAGACAAGACCTACTCCTTGCTCAGTGAACTGGACTCAACACCCCCTGTTCACCGCCCAAGAATATATCTGACTAGTAAGACTCTTAAAACAAATGTATTGATATCCCTCTGTAAGTGAGTCAAGTGGGTGTAAACCGGCATAAACACAGCAGTGAAAAGCAGCTAAACCCCATTATAAAAATCAATTACTTTTAAAAACCCGTGAAACAAAGACAGTGAAAGAGAGAGAAATTCATACAGAATTCGTTCAGGGTCTGGGATGCCACCTTTATTGACCATCTCTAGACCCACAGCTGATTGAGTCATAAGGGTGGACACTCTTGGGGCTGAGAGGTTTGGTGAGGTTGAGTGAGCAAACGCAGACCCTTTAAAGTAATACTGCGTGGTATCCATCCCATGGGTCCAAAATCTCCAGGTTCAAGGGCATCTTCCTACATCGAAAACATGCATGAGAAACCCAGAAGATGGTACACCGTGTGATCGGGAAAGGTTTCTAAAACGCACCTCATTTCTCATCTCCTTGTGCTCGGGTTGGCCATTACAGCCGCTTTACTAGCAATCTCCCTCCTTGGAGAATCAGCCCCTTTAACCTCCTGTTCCGTACAGGTTGCAATTTGTCCTGAGGATAAACGGGAAGAGGGGGAACCAATGAGAGACTAGCTCTAGGTGTTGGGATAGCCACATGTCACTCTATTTTCCCATCAGGAAGAAGGATTAACCACAGGCTCAGCCTGCCGCCCGGAAGCAGAACAGGGTCTGAAGCAATCCTGTGCTTTTGCGGCCAGCTCCCAAAAAAGCGAGTTGAAAAATGGAGCTCAGGGGCACTGCAATTCACAAACCTGCAGAGTTATAAATGGTAACTCTCGTCCACAAATATATTGAGGGAAGGCAACGAAGAGGATTTGAAAGCATAGCAGAATTGCAGGAAACTGATTTCAGGAGGTAGAGTCGAATCGCCTTTAAAGCACAGGAAAAGCGGCAAAACCTCGACAATGATGCCCTTGGCCAAAAAGGGCGTATGCGTTTTTTCCTGAATATATTCAGGAAAAAACGCATACGCCCTTTTTGGCCAACCAAGCAACCTGGAAAGGCAAATCAGCGCTACAAAGAAGTCTCGCTTCCCATCGGTCAAAAGGGCCATGCTGAATAAAGTGTCAAAACCAGAAATGCAGGACAGGCCATGGAGAAACGGGAGCCTTGCTACGCTGATGGGCGGGATGTAAATTGCCAACAGCCACTCTGGAGAAGTGTACGGTGTGTCCTGAAACACCTAAAAAACTCAGCTTAGAGAGCATAGGGCACTTCCACTCATGGGCGTATAAATTGGGAAAACTAAAAATCAGCAAGACACAGGCACCCCAAAGTTTAGGGCTGCTCTGTTGACAAGAACCTCCACTTCATTACACCTTAAATATCCCAGGAAAGAGAAAAATGGATAAAGAAGTTGTGGTCCTTATGTACAATGGAATATCACTCAGGCATGAAATCAACGTCATAAGGCTGGTAGCAGCATGATGAGTGGATTTAGGTACGACGATTCTAAGTGAAATAAGTCACAGAGAAAGACACTTATCGTAAGATATCACTTATAGAGGGAATGTAAAATCCGCTACACTTGAACTGAATTACAAATCAGAACAGCGTCACAGGTTTAGAAAACACACTATGGCTGCTTAACGGGAAAGGTGAGGTGGGGTGATGCATAAAACAAGGGTATCAAATTAGCTCAGATACTGTTCCATAAACCCAATATGTAACAGACAAGACCTACTCCTTGCTCAGTGAACTGGACTCAACACCCCCTGTTCACCGCCCAAAAATATATCTGACTAGTAAGACTCTTAAAACCAATGTATTGATATCTCTCTGTAAGTGAGTCAAGTGGGTGTAAATCGGCATAAACACAGAAGTGAAAAGCAGCTAAACCCCATTATAAAAGTCAATTACTTTTAAAAACCCGTGAAACAAAGACAGTGAAACAGAGAGAAATTCATACAGAATTCGTTCAGGGGCTGGGATGCCACCTTTATTGACCATCTCTAGACCCACAGCTGATTGAGATATAAGGGTGGACACTCTTCGGGCTGAGAGGTTTGGTGAGGTTGGGTGAGCAAACGCAGACCCTTTAAAGTAATACTGCGTGGTACCCATCCCATGGGTCCAAAATCTCCAGGTTCAAGGGCATCTTCCTACATCGAAAACATGCATGAGAAACCCAGAAGACGGTACACCGTGTGATCGGGAAAGGTTTCTAAAACGCACCTCATTTCTCATCTCCTTGTGCTCGGGCTCGCCATTACAGCCACTTTACTAGCAATCTCCCTCCTTGGAGAATCAGCACCTTTAACCTCCTGTTCCGAACAGGTTGCAATTTGTCCTGAGGATGAACGGGAAGAGGGGGAACCAATGAGAGACTAGGTCTAGGTGTGGGGACAGGCACAGGTCACTCTATTTTCCCATCAGGAAGAAGGATTAACCACAGGCTCAGCCTGCCGCCCGGAAGCAGAAGAGGGCCTGAAGCAATCCTGTGCTTTTGCGGCCAGCTCCCAAAAAAGCGAGTTGAAAAATCGAGCTCAGGGGCACTGCAATTCACAAACCTGCAGAGTTAGAAATGATAACTCTCGTCCACAAATATATTGAGGGAAGGCAACGAAGAGGATTTGAAAGCATAGCAGAATTGCAGGAAACAGATTTCAGGAGGTAGAGTCGAATCGCCTTTAAAGCACAGGAAAGGCGGCAAAACCTCGACAATGATGCCCTTGGCCAAAAAGGGCGTATGCGTTTTTTCCTGAATATATTCAGGAAAAAACGCATACGCCCTTTTTGGCCAACCAAGCAACCTGGAAAGGCAAATCAGCGCTACAAAGAAGTCTCGCTTCCCATCGGTCAAAAGGGCCATGCTGAATAAAGTTTCAAAACCAGAAATGCAGGACAGGCCATGGAGAAACGGGAGCCTTGCTACGCTGATGGACGGGATGTAAATTGCCAACAGCCACTCTGGAGAAGTGTACGGTGTGTCCTGAAACATCTAAAAAACTCAGATTAGAGAGCATAGGGCACTTCCACTCATGGGCGTATAAATTGGGAAAACTAAAAATCAGCAAGACACAGGCACCCCAAAGTTTAGGGCTGCTCTGTTGACAAGAACCTCCACTTCGTTACACCTTAAATATCCCAGGAAAGAGAAAAATGGATAAAGAAGTTGTGGTCCATATGTATAATAGGCATATCACTCAGCAATGAAATCAACATCATAAGGCTAGTAGCAGCATGATGAGAAGATTTAGGTACGACGATTCAAAGTGAAATAAGTCACACAGAAAAAGACACTTATCATAAGATATCACTTAGAGAGGGAATGTAAAAACCGCTACACTTGAACTGAATTACAAAACAGAACAGCGTCACACGTTTAGAAGACACACTATGGCTGCTTAACGGGAAAGGTGAGGTGGGGTGATGCATAAAACAAGGGTTGCAAATTAGCTCAGATACTCTTCCATAAACCCAATATGTAACAGACAAGACCTACTCCTTGCTCAGTGAACTGGATTCAACACCCCCTGTTCACCACCCAAGAATATATCTGACTAGTAAGACTCTTAAAACCAATGTATTGATATCTCTCTGTAAGTGAGTCAAGTGGGTGTAAAGCGGCATAAACACAGCAGTGAAAAGCAGCTAAACCCCATTATAAAAATCAATTACTTTTAAAAACCCGTGAAACAAAGACAGTGAAAGAGAGAGAAATTCATACAGAATTCGTTCAGGGGCTGGGATGCCACCTTTATTAACCATCTCTAGACCCACAGCTGATTGAGACATAAGGGTGGACACTCTTCGGGCTGAGAGGTTTGGTGAGGTTGGGTGAGCAAACGCAGACCCTTTAAAGCAATACTGCGTGGTACCCATCCCATGGGTCCAAAATCTCCAGGTTCAAGGGCATCTTCCTACATCGAAAACATGCATGAGAAACCCAGAAGATGGTACACCGTGTGATCGGGAAAGGTTGCTAAAACGCACCTCATTTCTCATCTCCTTGTGCTCGGGCTCGCCATTCCAGCTGCTTTACTAGCAATCTCCCTCCTTGGAGAATGAGCACCTTTAACCTCCTGTTCTGTACAGGTTGCAAATTTGTCCTGAGGATGAACGGGAAGAGGGGGAACCAATGAGAGACTAGGTCTAGGTGTGGGGACAGGCACAGGTCACTCTATTTTCCCATCAGGAAGAAGAATTAACCACAGGCTCAGCCTGCCGCTCGGAACCACAATAGGGCCTGAAGCAATCCTGCGCTTTTGGGGCCAGCTCCCAAGAAAGCGAGTTGAAAAATGGAGCTCAGGGGCACTGCAATTCACAAACCTGCAGAGTTAGAAATGATAACTCTCGTCCACAAATATATTGAGGGAAGGCAACAAAGAGGATTTGAAAGCAAGGCAGAATTGCAGGAAACAGATTTCACGAGGTAGATTCGAATCGCCTTTAAAGCACAGGAAAGGCGGCAAAACCTCGACCATGATGCCCTTGGCCAAAAAGGGCGTATGCGTTTTTTCCTGAATATATTCAGGAAAAAACGCATACGCCCTTTTTGGCCAACCAAGCAACCTGGAAAGGCAAATCAGCGCTACAAAGAAGTCTCGCTTCCCATCGGTCAAAAGGGCCATGCTGAATAAAGTGTCAAAACCAGAAATGCAGGACAGGCCATGGAGAAACGGGAGCCTTGCTACGCTGATGGGCGGGATTTAAATTGCCAACAGCCACTCTGGAGAAGTGTACGGTGTGTCCTGAAACATCTAAAACACTCAGCTTAGAGAGCATAGGGCACTTCCACTCATGGGCGTATAAATTGGGAAAACTAAAAATCAGCAAGACACAGGCACCCCAAAGTTTAGGGCTGCTCTGATGACAAGAACCTCCACTTCATTACACCTTAAATATCCCAGGAAAGAGAAAAATGGATAAAGAAGTTGTGGTCCTTATGTACAATGGAATATCACTCAGGCATGAAATCAACATCATAAGGCTAGTAGCAGCATGATGAGAAGATTTAGGTACGACGATTCTAAGTGAAATAAGTCACACAGAAAAAGGCACTTATCATAAGATATCACTTATAGAGGGAATGTAAAAACCGCTACACTTGAACTGAATTACAAAACAGAACAGCGTCACACGTTTAGAAAACACACTATGGCTGCTTAACGGGAAAGGTGAGGTGGGGTGATGCATAACACAAGGGTTTCAAATTAGCTCAGATACCGTTCCATAAACCCAATATGTAACAGACAAGACCTACTCCTTGCTCAGTGAACTGGATTCAACACCCCCTGTTCACCGCCCAAGAATATATCTGACTAGTAAGACTCTTAAAACCAATGTATTGATATCTCTCTGTAAGTGAGTCAAGTGGGTGTAAAGCGGCATAAACACAGCAGTGAAAAGCAGCTAAACCCCATTATAAAAATCAATTACTTTTAAAAACCCATGAAACAAAGACAGTGAAAGAGAGAGAAATTCATACAGAATTCGTTCAGGGGCTGGGATGCCACCTTTATTGACCATCTCTAGACCCACAGCTGATTGAGACATAAGGGTGGACACTCTTCGGGCTGAGAGGTTTGGTGAGGTTGGGTGAGCAAACGCAGACCCTTTAAAGTAATACTGCGTGGTACCCATCCCATGGGTCCAAAATCTCCAGGTTCAAGGGCATCTTCCTACATCGAAAACATGCATGAGAAACCCAGAAGATGGTACACCGTGTGATCGGGAAAGGTTTCTAAAACGCACCTCATTTCTCATCTCCTTGTGCTCGGGCTCGCCATTCCAGCCGCTTTACTAGCAATCTCCCTCCTTGGAGAATGAGCACCTTTAACCTCCTGTTCTGTACAGGTTGCAAATTTGTCCTGAGGATGAACGGGAAGAGGGGGAACCAATGAGAGACTAGGTCTAGGTGTGGGGACAGGCACAGGTCACTCTATTTTCCCATCAGGAAGAAGAATTAACCACAGGCTCAGCCTGCCGCCCGGAACCACAATAGGGCCTGAAGCAATCCTGCGCTTTTGCGGCCAGCTCCCAAGAAAGCGAGTTGAAAAATGGAGCTCAGGGGCACTGCAATTCACAAACCTGCAGAGTTAGAAATGATAACTCTCGTCCACAAATATATTGAGGGAAGGCAAAAAAGAGGATTTGAAAGCAAGGCAGAATTGCAGGAAACAGATTTCAGGAGGTAGATTCGAATCGCCTTTAAAGCACAGGAAAAGCGGCAAAACCTCGACCATGATGCCCCTGGCCAAAAAGGGCGTATGCGTTTTTTCCTGAATATATTCAGGAAAAACGCATACGCCCTTTTTGGCCAACCAAGCAACCTGGAAAGGCAAATCAGCGCTACAATGAAGTCTCGCTTCCCATCGGTCAAAAGGGCCATGCTGAATAAAGTGTCAAAACCAGAAATGCAGGACAGGCCATGGAGAAACGGGAGCCTTGCTACACTGATGGGCGGGATTTAAATTGCCAACAGCCACTCTGGAGAAGTGTACAGTGTGTCCTGAAACATCTAAAACACTCAGCTTAGAGAGCATAGGGCACTTCCACTCATGGGCGTATAAATTGGGAAAACTAAAAATCAGCAAGACACAGGCACCCCAAAGTTTAGGGCTGCTCTGTTGACAAGAACCTCCACTTCATTACACCTTAAATATCCCAGGAAAGAGAAAAATGGATAAAGAAGTTGTGGTCCTTATGTACAATGGAATATCACTCAGGCATGAAATCAACGTCATAAGGCTAGTAGCAGCATGATGAGAGGATTTAGGTACGACGATTCTAAGTGAAATAAGTCACACAGAAAAAGACACTTATCATAAGATATCACTTAGAGAGGGAATGTAAAAACCGCTACACTTGAACTGAATTACAAAACAGAACAGCGTCACACGTTTAGAAGACACACTATGGCTGCTTAACGGGAAAGGTGAGGTGGGGTGATGCATAAAACAAGGGTTTCAAATTAGCTCAGATACCGTTCCATAAACCCAATATGTAATAGACAAGACCTACTCCTTGCTCAGTGAACTGGACTCAACACCCCCTGTTCACCGCCCAAGAATATATCTGACTAGTAAGACTCTTAAAACAAATGTATTGATATCCCTCTGTAAGTGAGTCAAGTGGGTGTAAACCGGCATAAACACAGCAGTGAAAAGCAGCTAAACCCCATTATAAAAATCAATTACTTTTAAAAACCCGTGAAACAAAGACAGTGAAAGAGAGAGAAATTCATACAGAATTCGTTCAGGGTCTGGGATGCCACCTTTATTGACCATCTCTAGACCCACAGCTGATTGAGTCATAAGGGTGGACACTCTTGGGGCTGAGAGGTTTGGTGAGGTTGAGTGAGCAAACGCAGACCCTTTAAAGTAATACTGCGTGGTATCCATCCCATGGGTCCAAAATCTCCAGGTTCAAGGGCATCTTCCTACATCGAAAACATGCATGAGAAACCCAGAAGATGGTACACCGTGTGATCGGGAAAGGTTTCTAAAACGCACCTCATTTCTCATCTCCTTGTGCTCGGGTTGGCCATTACAGCCGCTTTACTAGCAATCTCCCTCCTTGGAGAATCAGCCCCTTTAACCTCCTGTTCCGTACAGGTTGCAATTTGTCCTGAGGATAAACGGGAAGAGGGGGAACCAATGAGAGACTAGCTCTAGGTGTTGGGATAGCCACATGTCACTCTATTTTCCCATCAGGAAGAAGGATTAACCACAGGCTCAGCCTGCCGCCCGGAAGCAGAACAGGGTCTGAAGCAATCCTGTGCTTTTGCGGCCAGCTCCCAAAAAAGCGAGTTGAAAAATGGAGCTCAGGGGCACTGCAATTCACAAACCTGCAGAGTTATAAATGGTAACTCTCGTCCACAAATATATTGAGGGAAGGCAACGAAGAGGATTTGAAAGCATAGCAGAATTGCAGGAAACTGATTTCAGGAGGTAGAGTCGAATCGCCTTTAAAGCACAGGAAAAGCGGCAAAACCTCGACAATGATGCCCTTGGCCAAAAAGGGCGTATGCGTTTTTTCCTGAATATATTCAGGAAAAAACGCATACGCCCTTTTTGGCCAACCAAGCAACCTGGAAAGGCAAATCAGCGCTACAAAGAAGTCTCGCTTCCCATCGGTCAAAAGGGCCATGCTGAATAAAGTGTCAAAACCAGAAATGCAGGACAGGCCATGGAGAAACGGGAGCCTTGCTATGCTGATGGGCGGGATGTAAATTGCCAACAGCCACTCTGGAGAAGTGTACGGTGTGTCCTGAAACACCTAAAAAACTCAGCTTAGAGAGCATAGGGCACTTCCACTCATGGGCGTATAAATTGGGAAAACTAAAAATCAGCAAGACACAGGCACCCCAAAGTTTAGGGCTGCTCTGTTGACAAGAACCTCCACTTCATTACACCTTAAATATCCCAGGAAAGAGAAAAATGGATAAAGAAGTTGTGGTCCTTATGTACAATGGAATATCACTCAGGCATGAAATCAACGTCATAAGGCTGGTAGCAGCATGATGAGTGGATTTAGGTACGACGATTCTAAGTGAAATAAGTCACAGAGAAAGACACTTATCGTAAGATATCACTTATAGAGGGAATGTAAAATCCGCTACACTTGAACTGAATTACAAATCAGAACAGCGTCACAGGTTTAGAAAACACACTATGGCTGCTTAACGGGAAAGGTGAGGTGGGGTGATGCATAAAACAAGGGTATCAAATTAGCTCAGATACTGTTCCATAAACCCAATATGTAACAGACAAGACCTACTCCTTGCTCAGTGAACTGGACTCAACACCCCCTGTTCACCGCCCAAAAATATATCTGACTAGTAAGACTCTTAAAACCAATGTATTGATATCTCTCTGTAAGTGAGTCAAGTGGGTGTAAATCGGCATAAACACAGAAGTGAAAAGCAGCTAAACCCCATTATAAAAGTCAATTACTTTTAAAAACCCGTGAAACAAAGACAGTGAAACAGAGAGAAATTCATACAGAATTCGTTCAGGGGCTGGGATGCCACCTTTATTGACCATCTCTAGACCCACAGCTGATTGAGATATAAGGGTGGACACTCTTCGGGCTGAGAGGTTTGGTGAGGTTGGGTGAGCAAACGCAGACCCTTTAAAGTAATACTGCGTGGTACCCATCCCATGGGTCCAAAATCTCCAGGTTCAAGGGCATCTTCCTACATCGAAAACATGCATGAGAAACCCAGAAGACGGTACACCGTGTGATCGGGAAAGGTTTCTAAAACGCACCTCATTTCTCATCTCCTTGTGCTCGGGCTCGCCATTACAGCCACTTTACTAGCAATCTCCCTCCTTGGAGAATCAGCACCTTTAACCTCCTGTTCCGAACAGGTTGCAATTTGTCCTGAGGATGAACGGGAAGAGGGGGAACCAATGAGAGACTAGGTCTAGGTGTGGGGACAGGCACAGGTCACTCTATTTTCCCATCAGGAAGAAGGATTAACCACAGGCTCAGCCTGCCGCCCGGAAGCAGAAGAGGGCCTGAAGCAATCCTGTGCTTTTGCGGCCAGCTCCCAAAAAAGCGAGTTGAAAAATCGAGCTCAGGGGCACTGCAATTCACAAACCTGCAGAGTTAGAAATGATAACTCTCGTCCACAAATATATTGAGGGAAGGCAACGAAGAGGATTTGAAAGCATAGCAGAATTGCAGGAAACAGATTTCAGGAGGTAGAGTCGAATCGCCTTTAAAGCACAGGAAAGGCGGCAAAACCTCGACAATGATGCCCTTGGCCAAAAAGGGCGTATGCGTTTTTTCCTGAATATATTCAGGAAAAAACGCATACGCCCTTTTTGGCCAACCAAGCAACCTGGAAAGGCAAATCAGCGCTACAAAGAAGTCTCGCTTCCCATCGGTCAAAAGGGCCATGCTGAATAAAGTTTCAAAACCAGAAATGCAGGACAGGCCATGGAGAAACGGGAGCCTTGCTACGCTGATGGACGGGATGTAAATTGCCAACAGCCACTCTGGAGAAGTGTACGGTGTGTCCTGAAACATCTAAAAAACTCAGATTAGAGAGCATAGGGCACTTCCACTCATGGGCGTATAAATTGGGAAAACTAAAAATCAGCAAGACACAGGCACCCCAAAGTTTAGGGCTGCTCTGTTGACAAGAACCTCCACTTCGTTACACCTTAAATATCCCAGGAAAGAGAAAAATGGATAAAGAAGTTGTGGTCCATATGTATAATAGGCATATCACTCAGCAATGAAATCAACATCATAAGGCTAGTAGCAGCATGATGAGAAGATTTAGGTACGACGATTCAAAGTGAAATAAGTCACACAGAAAAAGACACTTATCATAAGATATCACTTAGAGAGGGAATGTAAAAACCGCTACACTTGAACTGAATTACAAAACAGAACAGCGTCACACGTTTAGAAGACACACTATGGCTGCTTAACGGGAAAGGTGAGGTGGGGTGATGCATAAAACAAGGGTTGCAAATTAGCTCAGATACTCTTCCATAAACCCAATATGTAACAGACAAGACCTACTCCTTGCTCAGTGAACTGGATTCAACACCCCCTGTTCACCACCCAAGAATATATCTGACTAGTAAGACTCTTAAAACCAATGTATTGATATCTCTCTGTAAGTGAGTCAAGTGGGTGTAAAGCGGCATAAACACAGCAGTGAAAAGCAGCTAAACCCCATTATAAAAATCAATTACTTTTAAAAACCCGTGAAACAAAGACAGTGAAAGAGAGAGAAATTCATACAGAATTCGTTCAGGGGCTGGGATGCCACCTTTATTAACCATCTCTAGACCCACAGCTGATTGAGACATAAGGGTGGACACTCTTCGGGCTGAGAGGTTTGGTGAGGTTGGGTGAGCAAACGCAGACCCTTTAAAGCAATACTGCGTGGTACCCATCCCATGGGTCCAAAATCTCCAGGTTCAAGGGCATCTTCCTACATCGAAAACATGCATGAGAAACCCAGAAGATGGTACACCGTGTGATCGGGAAAGGTTGCTAAAACGCACCTCATTTCTCATCTCCTTGTGCTCGGGCTCGCCATTCCAGCTGCTTTACTAGCAATCTCCCTCCTTGGAGAATGAGCACCTTTAACCTCCTGTTCTGTACAGGTTGCAAATTTGTCCTGAGGATGAACGGGAAGAGGGGGAACCAATGAGAGACTAGGTCTAGGTGTGGGGACAGGCACAGGTCACTCTATTTTCCCATCAGGAAGAAGAATTAACCACAGGCTCAGCCTGCCGCTCGGAACCACAATAGGGCCTGAAGCAATCCTGCGCTTTTGGGGCCAGCTCCCAAGAAAGCGAGTTGAAAAATGGAGCTCAGGGGCACTGCAATTCACAAACCTGCAGAGTTAGAAATGATAACTCTCGTCCACAAATATATTGAGGGAAGGCAACAAAGAGGATTTGAAAGCAAGGCAGAATTGCAGGAAACAGATTTCACGAGGTAGATTCGAATCGCCTTTAAAGCACAGGAAAGGCGGCAAAACCTCGACCATGATGCCCTTGGCCAAAAAGGGCGTATGCGTTTTTTCCTGAATATATTCAGGAAAAAACGCATACGCCCTTTTTGGCCAACCAAGCAACCTGGAAAGGCAAATCAGCGCTACAAAGAAGTCTCGCTTCCCATCGGTCAAAAGGGCCATGCTGAATAAAGTGTCAAAACCAGAAATGCAGGACAGGCCATGGAGAAACGGGAGCCTTGCTACGCTGATGGGCGGGATGTAAATTGCCAACAGCCACTCTGGAGAAGTGTACGGTGTGTCCTGAAACATCTAAAACACTCAGCTTAGAGAGCATAGGGCACTTCCACTCATGGGCGTATAAATTGGGAAAACTAAAAATCAGCAAGACACAGGCACCCCAAAGTTTAGGGCTGCTCTGATGACAAGAACCTCCACTTCATTACACCTTAAATATCCCAGGAAAGAGAAAAATGGATAAAGAAGTTGTGGTCCTTATGTACAATGGAATATCACTCAGGCATGAAATCAACATCATAAGGCTAGTAGCAGCATGATGAGAAGATTTAGGTACGACGATTCTAAGTGAAATAAGTCACACAGAAAAAGGCACTTATCATAAGATATCACTTATAGAGGGAATGTAAAAACCGCTACACTTGAACTGAATTACAAAACAGAACAGCGTCACACGTTTAGAAAACACACTATGGCTGCTTAACGGGAAAGGTGAGGTGGGGTGATGCATAACACAAGGGTTTCAAATTAGCTCAGATACCGTTCCATAAACCCAATATGTAACAGACAAGACCTACTCCTTGCTCAGTGAACTGGATTCAACACCCCCTGTTCACCGCCCAAGAATATATCTGACTAGTAAGACTCTTAAAACCAATGTATTGATATCTCTCTGTAAGTGAGTCAAGTGGGTGTAAAGCGGCATAAACACAGCAGTGAAAAGCAGCTAAACCCCATTATAAAAATCAATTACTTTTAAAAACCCATGAAACAAAGACAGTGAAAGAGAGAGAAATTCATACAGAATTCGTTCAGGGGCTGGGATGCCACCTTTATTGACCATCTCTAGACCCACAGCTGATTGAGACATAAGGGTGGACACTCTTCGGGCTGAGAGGTTTGGTGAGGTTGGGTGAGCAAACGCAGACCCTTTAAAGTAATACTGCGTGGTACCCATCCCATGGGTCCAAAATCTCCAGGTTCAAGGGCATCTTCCTACATCGAAAACATGCATGAGAAACCCAGAAGATGGTACACCGTGTGATCGGGAAAGGTTTCGAAAACGCACCTCATTTCTCATCTCCTTGTGCTGGGGCTCGCCATTCCAGCCGCTTTACTAGCAATCTCCCTCCTTGGAGAATGAGCACCTTTAACCTCCTGTTCTGTACAGGTTGCAAATTTGTCCTGAGGATGAACGGGAAGAGGGGGAACCAATGAGAGACTAGGTCTAGGTGTGGGGACAGGCACAGGTCACTCTATTTTCCCATCAGGAAGAAGAATTAACCACAGGCTCAGCCTGCCCCCCGGAACCACAATAGGGCCTGAAGCAATCCTGCGCTTTTGCGGCCAGCTCCCAAGAAAGCGAGTTGAAAAATGGAGCTCAGGGGCACTGCAATTCACAAGCCTGCAGAGTTAGAAATGATAACTCTCGTCCACAAATATATTGAGGGAAGGCAACAAAGAGGATTAGAAAGCAAGGCAGAATTGCAGGAAACAGATTTCAGGAGGTAGATTCGAATCGCCTTTAAAGCACAGGAAAAGCGGCAAAACCTCGACCATGATGCCCTTGGCCAAAAAGGGCGTATGCGTTTTTTCCTGAATATATTCAGGAAAAAAAGCATACGCCCTTTTTGGCCAACCAAGAAACCTGGAAAGGCAAATCAGCGCTACAAAGAAGTCTCGCTTCCCATCGGTCAAAAGGGCCATGCTGAATAAAGTGTCAAAACCAGAAATGTAGGACAGGCCATGGAGAAACGGGAGCCTTGCTACGCTGATGAGCGGGATGTAAATTGCCAACAGCCACTCTGGAGAAGTGTACGGTGTGTCCTGAAACATCTAAAAAACTCAGCTTAGAGAGCATAGGGCACTTCCACTCATGGGCGTATAAATTGGGAAAACTAAAAATCAGCAAGACACAGGCACCCCAAAGTTTAGGGCTGCTCTGTTGACAAGAACCTCCACTTCGTTACACCTTAAATATCCCAGGAAAGAGAAAAATGGATAAGGAAGTTGTGGTCCTTATGTACAATGGCATATCACTCAGCCATGAAATTAACGTCATAAGGCTAGTAGCAGCATGATGAGAGTTTTTAGGTACGACGATTCTAAGTGAAATAAGTCACACAGAAAAAGACACTTATCAAAATATATCACTTAGAGAGGGAATGTAAAAACCGCTACACTTGAACTGAATTACAAAACAGAACAGCGTCACACGTTTAGAAGACACACTATGGCTGCTTAACGGGAAAGGTGAAGTGGGGTGATGCATAAAACAAGGGTTTCAAATTAGCTCAGATACCGTTCCATAAACCCAATATGTAATAGACAAGACCTACTCCTTGCTCAGTGAACTGGACTCAACACCCCCTGTTCACCGCCCAAGAATATATCTGACTAGTAAGAATCTTAAAACCAATGTATTGATATCCCTCTGTAAGTGAGTCAAGTGGGTGTAAACCGGCATAAACACAGCAGTGAAAAGCAACTAAACCCCGTTATAAAAATCAATTACTTTTAAAAACCCGTGAAACAAAGACAGTGAAGAGAGAGAAATTATTACAAAATTCGTTCAGTGGCTGTGATGCCACCTGGATTGACCATCTCTAGACCCACAGCTGATTGAGACATAAGGGTGGACACTCTTGGGGCTGAGAGGTTTGGTGAGGTTGGGTGAGCAAACACAGACCCTTTAAAGTAATACTGCGTGGTATCCATCCCATGGGTCCAAAATCTCCAGGTTCAAGGGCATCTTCCTACATCGAAAACATGCATGAGAAACCCAGAAGATGGTACACCGTGTGATCGGGAAAGGTTTCTAAAACGCACCTCATTTCTCATCTCCTTGTGCTGGGGTTGGCCATTACAGCCGCTTTACTAGCAATCTCCCTCCTTGGAGAATCAGCCCCTTTAACCTTCTGTTCCCTACAGGTTGCAATTTGTCCTGAGGATAAACGGGAAGAGGGGGAACCAATGAGAGACTAGCTCTAGGTATTGGGACAGCCACATGTCACTCTAATTTCCCATCACAAGAAGGATTAACCACAGGCTCAGCCTGCCGCCCGGAAGCAGAACAGGGCCTGAAGCAATCCTGTGCTTTTGCGGCCAGCTCCCAAAAAAGCGAGTTGAAAAATGGAGCTCAGGGGCACTGCAATTCACAAACCTGCAGAGTTATAAATGGTAACTCTCGTCCACAAATATATTGAGGGAAGGCAACGGAGAGGATTTGAAAGCATAGCAGAATTGCAGGAAACTGATTTCAGGAGGTAGAGTCGAATCGCGTTTAAAGCACAGGAAAAGCGGCAAAACCTCGACAATGATGCCCTTGGCCAAAAAGGGCGTATGCGTTTTTTCCTGAATATATTCAGGAAAAAACGCATACGCCCTTTTTGGCCAACCAAGCAACCTGGAAAGGCAAATCAGCGCTACAAAGAAGTCTCGCTTCCCATCGGTCAAAAGGGCCATGCTGAATAAAGTGTCAAAACCAGAAATGCAGGACAGGCCATGGAGAAACGGGAGCCTTGCTACGCTGATGGGCGGGATGTAAATTGCCAACAGCCACTCTGGAGAAGTGTACGGTGTGTCCTGAAACACCTAAAAAACTCAGCTTAGAGAGCATAGGGCACTTCCACTCATGGGCGTATAAATTGGGAAAACTAAAAATCAGCAAGACACAGGCACCCCAAAGTTTAGGGCTGCTCTGTTGACAAGAACCTCCACTTCATTACACCTTAAATATCCCAGGAAAGAGAAAAATGGATAAAGAAGTTGTGGTCCTTATGTACAATGGAATATCACTCAGGCATGAAATCAACGTCATAAGGCTGGTAGCAGCATGATGAGTGGATTTAGGTACGACGATTCTAAGTGAAATAAGTCACAGAGAAAGACACTTATCGTAAGATATCACTTATAGAGGGAATGTAAAATCCGCTACACTTGAACTGAATTACAAAACAGAACAGCGTCACACGTTTAGAAAACACACTATGGCTGCTTAACGGGAAAGGTGAGGTGGGGTGATGCATAAAACAAGGGTATCAAATTAGCTCAGATACTGTTCCATAAACCCAATATGTAACAGACAAGACCTACTCCTTGCTCAGTGAACTGGACTCAACACCCCCTGTTCACCACCCAAGAATATATCTGACTAGTAAGACTCTTAAAACCAATGTATTGTTATCTCTCTGTAAGTGAGTCAAGTGGGTGTAAATCGGCATAAACACAGAAGTGAAAAGCAGCTAAACCCCATTATAAAAGTCAATTACTTTTAAAAACCTGTGAAACAAAGACAGTGAAACAGAGAGAAATTCATACAGAATTCGTTCAGGGGCTGGTATGCCACCTTTATTGACCATCTCTAGACCCACAGCTGATTGAGATATAAGGGTGGACACTCTTCGGGCTGAGAGGTTTGGTGAGGTTGGGTGAGCAAACGCAGACCCTTTAAAGTAATCCTGCGTGGTACCCATCCCATGGGTCCAAAATCTCCAGGTTCAAGGGCATCTTCCTACATCGAAAACATGCATGAGAAACCCAGAAGACGGTACACCGTGTGATCGGGAAAGGTTTCTAAAACGCACCTCATTTCTCATCTCCTTGTGCTCGGGCTCGCCATTACAGCCACTTTACTAGCAATCTCCCTCCTTGGAGAATCAGCACCTTTAACCTCCTGTTCCGAACAGGTTGCAATTTGTCCTGAGGATGAACGGGAAGAGGGGGAACCAATGAGAGACTAGGTCTAGGTGTGGGGACAGGCACAGGTCACTCTATTTTCCCATCAGGAAGAAGGATTAACCACAGGCTCAGCCTGCCGCCCGGAAGCAGAAGAGGGCCTGAAGCAATCCTGTGCTTTTGCGGCCAGCTCCCAAAAAAGCGAGTTGAAAAATGGAGCTCAGGGGCACTGCAATTCACAAACCTGCAGAGTTAGAAATGATAACTCTCGTCCACAAATATATTGAGGGAAGGCAACGAAGAGGATTTGAAAGCATAGCAGAATTGCAGGAAACAGATTTCAGGAGGTAGAGTCGAATCGCCTTTAAAGCACAGGAAAGGCGGCAAAACCTCGACAATGATGCCCTTGGCCAAAAAGGGCGTATGCGTTTTTTCCTGAATATATTCAGGAAAAAACGCATACGCCCTTTTTGGCCAACCAAGCAACCTGGAAAGGCAAATCAGCGCTACAAAGAAGTCTCGCTTCCCATCGGTCAAAAGGGCCATGCTGAATAAAGTGTCAAAACCAGAAATGCAGGACAGGCCATGGAGAAACGGGAGCCTTGCTACGCTGATGGGCGGGATGTAAATTGCCAACAGCCACTCTGGAGAAGTGTACGGTGTGTCCTGAAACATCTAAAAAACTCAGCTTAGAGAGCATAGGGCACTTCCACTCATGGGCGTATAAATTGGGAAAACTAAAAATCAGCAAGACACAGGCACCCCAAAGTTTAGGGCTGCTCTGTTGACAAGAACCTCCACTACGTTACACCTTAAATATCCCAGGAAAGAGAAAAATGGATAAGGAAGTTGTGGTCCTTATGTACAATGGCATATCACTCAGCCATGAAATTAACGTCATAAGGCTAGTAGCAGCATGATGAGAGGATTTAGGTACGACGATTCTAAGTGAAATAAGTCACACAGAAAAAGACACTTATCATAAGATATCACTTATAGAGGGAATGTAAAAACCGCTACACTTGAACTGAATTACAAAACAGAACAGCGTCACACGTTTAGAAGACACACTATGGCTGCTTAACGGGAAAGGTGAGGTGGGGTGATGCATAAAACAAGGGTTGCAAATTTGCTCAGATACTCTTCCATAAACCCAATATGTAACAGACAAGACCTACTCCTTGCTCAGTGAACTGGATTCAACACCCCCTGTTCACCACCCAAGAATATATCTGACTAGTAAGACTCTTAAAACCAATGTATTGATATCTCTCTGTAAGTGAGTCAAGTGGGTGTAAAGCGGCATAAACACAGCAGTGAAAAGCAGCTAAACCCCATTATAAAAATCAATTACTTTTAAAAACCCGTGAAACAAAGACAGTGAAAGAGAGAGAAATTCATACAGAATTCGTTCAGGGGCTGGGATGCCACCTTTATTAACCATCTCTAGACCCACAGCTGATTGAGACATAAGGGTGGACACTCTTCGGGCTGAGAGGTTTGGTGAGGTTGGGTGAGCAAACGCAGACCCTTTAAAGCAATACTGCGTGGTACCCATCCCATGGGTCCAAAATCTCCAGGTTCAAGGGCATCTTCCTACATCGAAAACATGCATGAGAAACCCAGAAGATGGTACACCGTGTGATCGGGAAAGGTTGCTAAAACGCACCTCATTTCTCATCTCCTTGTGCTCGGGCTCGCCATTCCAGCTGCTTTACTAGCAATCTCCCTCCTTGGAGAATGAGCACCTTTAACCTCCTGTTCCGTACAGGTTGCAAATTTGTCCTGAGGATGAACGGGAAGAGGGGGAACCAATGAGAGACTAGGTCTAGGTGTGGGGACAGGCACAGGTCACTCTATTTTCCCATCAGGAAGAAGAATTAACCACAGGCTCAGCCTGCCGCCCGGAACCACAATAGGGCCTGAAGCAATCCTGCGCTTTTGGGGCCAGCTCCCAAGAAAGCGAGTTGAAAAATGGAGCTCAGGGGCACTGCAATTCACAAACCTGCAGAGTTAGAAATGATAACTCTCGTCCACAAATATATTGAGGGAAGGCAACGAGGAGGATTTGAAAGCAAGGCAGAGTTGCAGGAAACAGAATTCAGGAGGTAGAGTCGAATCGCCTTTAAAGCACAGGAAAAGCGGCAAAACCTCGACCATGATGCCCATGGCCGAAAAGGGCGTATGCGTTTTTTCCTGAATATATTCAGGAAAAAACGCATACGCCCTTTTTGGCCAACCAAGCAACCTGGAAAGGCAAATCAGCGCTACAGAGAAGTCTCGCTTCCCATCGGTCAAAAGGACCATGCTGAATAAAGTGTCAAAACCAGAAATGCAGGACAGGCCATGGAGAAACGGGAGCCTTACTACGCTGATGGGCGGGATGTAAATTGCCAACAGCCACTCTGGAGAAGTGTACGGTGTTTCCTGAAACATCTAAAGAACTCAGCATAGAGAGCATAAGGCACTTCCACTCATGGGCGTATAAATTGGGAAAACTAAAAATCAGCAAGACACAGGCACCCCAAAGTTTAGGGCTGCTCTGTTGACAAGAACCTCCACTTCGTTACACCTTAAATATCCCAGGAAAGCGAAAAATGGATAAGGAAGTTGTGGTCCTTATGTACAATGGCATATCACTCAGCCATGAAATCAACGTCATAAGGCTAGTAGCAGCATGATGAGTGGATTTAGGTACGACGATTCTAAGTGAAATAAGTCAACCAGAAAACAACACTTATCATAAGATATGACTTATAGAGGGAATGTAAAAACCGCTACACTTGAACTGAATTACAAAACAGAACAGAGACACACGTTTACAAAACACACTATGGCTGCTTAACGGGAAAGGTGATGTCGGGTGAGGTAGAAAACAAGGGTTTCAAATTAGCTCAGATACCGTTCCATAAACCCAATATGTAATAGACAAGACCTACTCCTTGCTCAGTGAACTGGACTCGACACCCCCTATTCACCGCCCAAGAATATATCTGACTAGGAAGAATCTTCAAAGCTATGTATTGATATCCCTCTGTAAATGAGTCAAGTGGGTGTAAAGCAGCATAAACACAGCAGTGAAAAGCAGCTAAACCCCATTACAAAAATCAATTACTTTTAAAATTCCGTGAAACAAAGACAGTGAAAGAGAGAGAAATTCTTACAAAATTCGTTCAGGGGCTGTGATGGCACCTGGATTGACCATATCTAGACCCACAGCTGATTGAGACATAAGGGTGGATACTCTTGGGGCTGAGAGGTTTGGTGAGGTTGGGTGAGCAAACGCAGACCCTTTAAAGTAATACTGCGTGGTATCCATCCCATGGGTCCCAAATCTCCAGGTTCAAGGGCATCTTCCTACATCGAAAACATGCATGAGAAACCCAGAAGATGGTACACTGTGTGATCGGGAAAGGTTTCTAAAACGCACCTCATTTCTCATCTCCTTGTGCTCGGGTTCGCCATTACAGCCGCGTTAGTAGCAATCTCCCTCCGTGGAGAATCAGCACCTTTAACCTCCTGTTCCGTACAGGGTGCAATTTGTCCTGAGGATGAACGGGAAGAGGGGGAACCAATGAGAGACTAGCTCTAGGTTTTGGGACAGGCACAGGTCACTCTATTTTCCCATCAGGAAGAAGAATTAACCACAGGCTCAGCCTGCCGCCCGGAACCAGAATAGGGCCTGAAGCAATCCTGCGCTTTTGCGGCCAGCTCCGAAGAAAGCGAGTTGAAAAATGGAGCTCAGGGGCACTGCAATTCACAAACCTGCAGAGTTAGAAATGATAACTCTCGTCCACAAATATATTGAGGGAAGGCAACGAGGAGGATTTGAAAGCAAGGCAGAATTGCAGGAAACAGATTTCAGGAGGTAGAGTCGAATCGCCTTTAAAGCACAGGAAAAGCGGCAAAACCTCGACCATGATGCCCTTGGCCAAAAAGGGCGTATGCGTTTTTTCCTGAATATATTCAGGAAAAAACGCATACGCCCTTTTTGGCCAACCAAGCAACCTGGAAAGGCAAATCAGCGCTACAAAGAAGTCTCGCTTCCCATCGGTCAAAAGGGCCATGCTGAATAAAGTGTCAAAACCAGAAATGCAGGACAGGCCATGGAGAAACGGGAGCCTTGCTACGCTGATGGGCGGGATGTAAATTGCCAACAGCCACTCTGGAGAAGTGTACGGTGTGTCCTGAAACCTCTAAAAAACTCAGCTTAGAGAGCATAGGGCACTTCCACTCATGGGTGTATAAATTGGGAAAAGTAAAAATCAGCAAGACACAGGCACCCCAAAGTTTAGGGCTGCTCTGTTGACAAGAACCTCCACTTCGTTACACCTTAAATATCCCAAGAAAGAGGAAAATGGATAAGGAAGTTGTGGTCCTTATGTACAATGGCATATCACTCAGCCATGAAATTAACGTCATAAGGCTAGTAGCAGCATGATGAGAGGATTTAGGTACGACGATTCTAAGTGAAATAAGTCACACAGAAAAAGACACTTATCATAAGATATCACTTAGAGAGGGAATGTAAAAACCGCTACACTTGAACTGAATTACAAAACAGAAGAGCGTCACACGTTAAGAAGACACACTATGGCTGCTTAACGGGAAAGGTGAGGTGGGGTGATGCATAAAACAAGGGTTTCAAATAGGCTCAGATACCGTTCCATACACCCAATATGTAATAGACAAGACCTACTCCTTGCTCAGTGAAGTGGACTAAACACCCCCTGTTCACCGCCCAAGAATATATCTGACTAGTAAGAATCTTAAAACCAATGTATTGATATCCCTCTGTAAGTGAGTCAAGTGGGTGTAAAGCGGCATAAACACAGCAGTGAAAAGCAGCTAAACCCCATTATAAAAATCAATTACTTTTAAAATCCCATGAAACAAAGACAGTGAAAGAGAGAGAAATTCTTACAAAATTCGTTCAGGGGCTGTGATGCCACCTGGATTGACCATCTCTAGACCCACAGCTGATTGAGACATAAGGGTGGACACTCTTGGGGCTGAGAGGTTTGGTGAGGTTGGGTGAGCAAACGCAGACCCTTTAAAGTAATACTGCGTGGTATCCATCCCATGGGTCCCAAATCTCCAGGTTCAAGGGCATCTTCCTACATCGAAAACATGCATGAGAAACCCAGAAGATGGTACACCGTGTGATCGGGAAAGGTTTCTAAAACGCACCTCATTTCTCATCTCCTTGTGCTCGGGTTCGCCATTCCAGCCGCGTTAGTAGCAATCTCCCTCCGTGGAGAATCAGCACCTTTAACCTCCTGTTCCGTACAGGTTGCAATTTGTCCTGAGGATGAACGGGAAGAGGGGGAACCAATGAGAGACTAGCTCTAGGTGTTGGGACAGGCACAGGTCACTCTATTTTCCCATCAGGAAGAAGAATTAACCACAGGCTCAGCCTGCCGCCCGGAACCAGAATAGGGCCTGAAGCAATCCTGCGCTTTTGCGGCCAGCTCCCAAGAAAGCGAGTTGAAAAATGGAGCTCAGGGGCACTGCAATTCACAAACCTGCAGAGTTAGAAATGATAACTCTCGTCCACAAATATATTGAGGGAAGGCAACGAAGAGGATTTGAAAGCAAGGCAGAATTGCAGGACACAGATTTCAGGAGGTAGATTCGAATCGCCTTTAAAGCACAGGAAAGGCGGCAAAACCTCGACCATGATGCCCTTGGCCAAAAAGGGCGTATGCGTTTTTTCCTGAATATATTCAGGAAAAAACGCATACGCCCTTTTTGGCCAACCAAGCAACCTGGAAAGGCAAATCAGCGCTACAAAGAAGTCTCGCTTCCCATCGGTCAAAAGGGCCATGCTGAATAAAGTGTCAAAACCAGAAATGCAGGACAGGCCATGGAGAAACGGGAGCCTTGCTACGCTGATGGGCGTGATGTAAATTGCCAACAGCCACTCTGGAGAAGTGTACGGTGTGTCCTGAAACCTCTAAAAAACTCAGCTTAGAGAGCATAGGGCACTTCCACTCATGGGTGTATAAATTGGGAAAAGTAAAAATCAGCAAGACACAGGCACCCCAAAGTTTAGGGCTGCTCTCTTGACAAGAACCTCCACTTCGTTACACCTTAAATATCCCAGGAAAGAAAAAAATGGATAAAGAAGTTGTGGTCCTTATGTACAATGGAATATCACTCAGCCAGGAAATCAACGTCATAAGGCTAGTAGCAGCATGATGAGTGGATTTAGGTACGACGATTCTAAGTGAAATAAGTCAACCAGAAAACGACACTTATCATAAGATATCACTTATAGAGGGAATGGAAAAACCGCTACACTTGAACTGAATTACAAAACAGAACAGAGACACACGTTTACAAAACACACTATGGCTGCTTAACGGGAAAGGTGAGGTCGGGTGAGGCAGAAAACAAGGGTTTCAAATTAGCTCAGATACCATTCAATAAACCCAATATGTAATAGACAAGACCTATTCCTTGCTCAGTGAACTGGACTCAACACCCCCTATTCACCGCCCAAGAATATACCTGACTAGGAAGAATCTTCAAAGCTATGTATTGATATCTCTCTGTAAATGAGTCAAGTGGGTGTAAAGCAGCATAAACAGAGCAGTGAAAAGCAGCTAAACCCCATTATAAAAATCAATTACTTTTAAAATCCCGTGAAACAAAGACAGTGAAAGAGAGAGAAATTCTTACAAAATTCGTTCAGGGGCTGTGATGCCACCTGGATTGACCATCTCTAGACCCACAGCTGATTGAGACATAAGGGTGGACACTCTTGGGGCTGAGAGGTTTGGTGAGGTTGGGTGAGCAAACGCACACCCTTTAAAGTAATACTGCGTGGTACCATTCCCATGGGTCCCAAATCTCCAGGTTCAAGGGCATCTTCCTACATCGAAAACATGCATGAGAAACCCAGAGGATGGTACACCGTGTGATCGGGAAAGGTTTCTAAAACGCACCTCATTTCTCATCTCCTTGTGCTCGGGTTCGCCATTACAGCCGCGTTAGTAGCAATCTCCCTCCGTGGAGAATCAGCACCTTTAACCTCCTGTTCCGTACAGGTTGCAATTTGTCCTGAGGATGAACGGGAAGAGGGGGAACCAATGAGAGACTAGCTCTAGGTTTTGGGACAGGCACAGGTCACTCTATTTTCCCATCAGGAAGAAGAATTAACCACAGGCTCAGCCTGCCGCCCGGAACCAGAATAGGGCCTGAAGCAATCCTGCGCTTTTGCGGCCAGCTCCGAAGAAAGCGAGTTGAAAAATGGAGCTCAGGGGCACTGCAATTCACAAACCTGCAGAGTTAGAAATGATAACTCTCGTCCACAAATATATTGAGGGAAGGCAACGAGGAGGATTTGAAAGCAAGGCAGAATTGCAGGAAACAGATTTCAGGAGGTAGAGTCGAATCGCCTTTAAAGCACAGGAAAAGCGGCAAAACCTCGACCATGATGCCCTTGGCCAAAAAGGGCGTATGCGTTTTTTCCTGAATATATTCAGGAAAAAACGCATACGCCCTTTTTGGCCAACCAAGCAACCTGGAAAGGCAAATCAGCGCTACAAAGAAGTCTCGCTTCCCATCGGTCAAAAGGGCCATGCTGAATAAAGTGTCAAAACCAGAAATGCAGGACAGGCCATGGAGAAACGGGAGCCTTGCTACGCTGATGGGCGGGATGTAAATTGCCAACAGCCACTCTGGAGAAGAGTACGGGGTGTCCTGAAACATCTAAAAAACTCAGCTTAGAGAGCATAGGGCACTTCCACTCATGGGCGTATAAATTGGGAAAACTAAAAATCAGCAAGACACAGGCACCCCAAAGTTTAGGGCTGCTCTGTTGACAAGAACCTCCACTTCGTTACACCTTAAATATCCCAGGAAAGAGGAAAATGGAAAAGGAAGTTGTGGTCCTTATGTACAATGGCATATCACTCAGCCATGAAATTAACGTCATAAGGCTAGTAGCAGCATGATGAGAGGATTTAGGTACGACGATTCTAAGTGAAATAAGTCACACAGAAAAAGACACTTATCATAAGATATCATTTAGAGAGGGAATGTAAAAACCGCTACACTTGAACTGAATTACAAAACAGAAGAGCGTCACACGTTAAGAAGACACACTATGGCTGCTTAACGGGAAAGGTGAGGTGGGGTGATGCATAAAACAAGGGTTTCAAATAGGCTCAGATACCGTTCCATACACCCAATATGTAATAGACAAGACCTACTCCTTGCTCAGTGAAGTGGACTAAACACCCCCTGTTCACCGCCCAAGAATATATCTGACTAGTAAGAATCTTAAAACCAATGTATTGATATCCCTCTGTAAGTGAGTCAAGTGGGTGTAAAGCGGCATAAACACAGCAGTGAAAAGCAGCTAAACCCCATTATAAAAATCAATTACTTTTAAAATCCCGTGAAACAAAGACAGTGAAAGAGAGAGAAATTCTTACAAAATTCGTTCAGGGGCTGTGATGCCACCTGGATTGACCATCTCTAGACCCACAGCTGATTGAGACATAAGGGTGGACACTCTTGGGGCTGAGAGGTTTGGTGAGGTTGGGTGAGCAAACGCAGACCCTTTAAAGTAATACTGCGTGGTACCCATCCCGTGGGTCCCAAATCTCCAGGTTCAAGGGCATCTTCCTACATCGAAAACATGCATGAGAAACCCAGAAGATGGTACACCGTGTGATCGGGAAAGGTTTCGAAAACGCACCTCATTTCTCATCTCCTTGTGCTCGGGTTCGCCATTCCAGCCGCGTTAGTAGCAATCTCCCTCCGTGGAGAATCAGCACCTTTAACCTCCTGTTCCGTACAGGTTGCAATTTGTCCTGAGGATGAACGGGAAGAGGGGGAACCAATGAGAGACTAGCTCTAGGTGTTGGGACAGGCACAGGTCACTCTATTTTCCCATCAGGAAGAAGAATTAACCACAGGCTCAGCCTGCCGCCCGGAACCAGAATAGGGCCTGAAGCAATCCGGCGCTTTTGCGGCCAGCTCCGAAGAAAGCGATTTGAAAAATGGAGCTCAGGGGCACTGCAATTCACAAACCTGCAGAGTTAGAAATGATAACTCTCGTCCACAAATATATTGAGGGAAGGCAACGAAGAGGATTTGAAAGCAAGGCAGAATTGCAGGACACAGATTTCAGGAGGTAGATTCGAATCGCCTTTAAAGCACAGGAAAGGCGGCAAAACCTCGACCATGATGCCCTTGGCCAAAAAGGGCGTATGCGTTTTTTCCTGAATATATTCAGGAAAAAACGCATACGCCCTTTTTGGCCAACCAAGCAACCTGGAAAGGCAAATCAGCGCTACAAAGAAGTCTCGCTTCCCATCGGTCAAAAGGGCCATGCTGAATAAAGTGTCAAAACCAGAAATGCAGGACAGGCCATGGAGAAACGGGAGCCTTGCTACGCTGATGGGCGTGATGTAAATTGCCAACAGCCACTCTGGAGAAGTGTACGGTGTGTCCTGAAACCTCTAAAAAACTCAGCTTAGAGAGCATAGGGCACTTCCACTCATGGGTGTATAAATTGGGAAAAGTAAAAATCAGCAAGACACAGGCACCCCAAAGTTTAGGGCTGCTCTCTTGACAAGAACCTCCACTTCGTTACACCTTAAATATCCCAGGAAAGAAAAAAATGGATAAAGAAGTTGTGGTCCTTATGTACAATGGAATATCACTCAGCCAGGAAATCAACGTCATAAGGCTAGTAGCAGCATGATGAGTGGATTTAGGTACGACGATTCTAAGTGAAATAAGTCAACCAGAAAACGACACTTATCATAAGATATCACTTATAGAGGGAATGTAAAAACCGCTACACTTGAACTGAATTACAAAACAGAACAGAGACACACGTTTACAAAACACACTATGGCTGCTTAACGGGAAAGGTGAGGTCGGGTGAGGCAGAAAACAAGGGTTTCAAATTAGCTCAGATACCGTTCAATAAACCCAATATGTAATAGACAAGACCTACTCCTTGCTCAGTGAACTGGACGCAAAAACCCCCTATTCACCGCCCAAGAATATATCTGACTAGGAAGAATCTTCAAAGCTATGTATTGATATCTCTCTGTAAGTGAGTCAAGTGGGTGTAAAGCAGCATAAAAACAGCAGTGAAAAGCAGCTAAACCCCATTATAAAAATCAATTACTTTTAAAAACCCGTGAAACAAAGACAGTGAAAGAGAGAGAAATTCTTACAATATTCGTTCAGGGGCTGTGATGCCACCTGGATTGACCATCTCTAGACCCACAGCTGATTGAGACATAAGGGTGGACACTCTTGTGGCTGAGAGGTTTGGTCAGGTTGGTTGAGGAAACGCAGGCCCTTTAAAGTAATACTGCGTGGTACCCATCCCATGGGTCCCAAATCTCCAAGTTCAAGGGCATCTTCCTATAACAAAAACATGCATGAGAAACCCAGAAGATGGTACACCGTGTGATCGGGAAATGTTTCGAAAACGCACCTCATTTCTCATCTCCTTGTGCTCGGGTTGGCCATTACAGCCGCTTTACTAGCAATCTCCCTCCTTCGAGAATCAGCACCTTCAACCTCCTGTTCCGTACAGGTTGCAAATTGTCCTGAGGATGAACGGGAAGAGGGGAAACCAGTGAGAGACTAGCTCTAGGTGTTGGGACAGGCACAGGTCACTCTATTTTCCCATCAGGAAGAAGAATTAACCACAGGCTCAGCCTGCCGCCCGGAAGCAGAACAGGGCCTGAAGCAATCCTGTGCTTTTGCGGCCAGCTCCCAAAAAAGCGAGTTGAAAAATCGAGCTCAGGGGCACTGCAATTCACAAACCTGCAGAGTTATAAATGATAACTCTCGTCCACAAATATATTGAGGGAAGGCAACGAGGAGGATTTGAAAGCAAGGCAGAATTGCAGGAAACAGATTTCAGGAGGTAGAGTCGAATCGCCTTTAAAGCACAGGAAAAGCGGCAAAACCTCGACCATGATGCCCTTGGCCAAAAAGGGCGTATGCGTTTTTTCCTGAATATATTCAGGAAAAAACGCATACGCCCTTTTTGGCCAACCAAGCAACCTGGAAAGGCAAATCAGCGCTACAAAGAAGTCTCGCTTCCCATCGGTCAAAAGGGCCATGCTGAATAAAGTGTCAAAACCAGAAATGCAGGACAGGCCATGGAGAAACGGGAGCCTTACTACGCTGATGGGCGGGATGTAAATTGCCAACAGCCACTCTGGAGAAGTGTACGGTGTTTCCTGAAACATCTAAAGAACTCAGCATAGAGAGCATAAGGCACTTCCACTCATGGGCGTATAAATTGGGAAAACTAAAAATCAGCAAGACACAGGCACCCCAAAGTTTAGGGCTGCTCTGTTGACAAGAACCTCCACTTCGTTACACCTTAAATATCCCAGGAAAGAGAAAAATGGATAAGGAAGTTGTGGTCCTTATGTACAATGGCATATCACTCAGCCATGAAATTAACGTCATAAGGCTAGTAGCAGCATGATGAGAGGATTTAGGTACGACGATTCTAAGTGAAATAAGTCACACAGAAAAAGACACTTATCATAAGGTATCACTTAGAGAGGGAATGTAAAAACCGCTACACTTGAACTGAATTACAAAACAGAACAGCGTCACACGTTTACAAAACACACTATGGCTGCTTAACGGGAAAGGTGAGGTCGGGTGAGGTAGAAAACAAGGGTTTCAAATTAGCTCAGATACCGTTCCATAAACCCAATATGTAATAGACAAGACCTACTCCTTGCTCAGTGAACTGGACTCAACACCCCCTATTCACCGCCCAAGAATATACCTGACTAGGAAGAATCTTCAAAGCTATGTATTGATATCTCTCTGTAAATGAGTCAAGTGGGTGTAAAGCAGCATAAACAGAGCAGTGAAAAGCAGCTAAACCCCATTATAAAAATCAATTACTTTTAAAATCCCGTGAAACAAAGACAGTGAAAGAGAGAGAAATTCTTACAAAATTCGTTCAGGGGCTGTGATGCCACCTGGATTGACCATCTCTAGACCCACAGCTGATTGAGACATAAGGGTGGACACTCTTGGGGCTGAGAGGTTTGGTGAGGTTGGGTGAGCAAACGCACACCCTTTAAAGTAATACTGCGTGGTACCCATCCCATGGGTCCCAAATCTCCAGGTTCAAGGGCATCTTCCTACATCGAAAACATGCATGAGAAACCCAGAAGATGGTACACCGTGTGATCGGGAAAGGTTTCTAAAACGCACCTCATTTCTCATCTCCTTGTGCTCGGGTTCGCCATTCCAGCCGCGTTAGTAGCAATCTCCCTCCGTGGAGAATCAACACCTTTAACCTCCTGTTCCGTACAGGTTGCAATTTGTCCTGAGGATGAACGGGAAGAGGGGGAACCAATGAGAGACTAGCTCTAGGTGTTGGGACAGGCACAGGTCACTCTATTTTCCCATCAGGAAGAAGAATTAACCACAGGCTCAGCCTGCCGCCCGGAACCAGAATAGGGCCTGAAGCAATCCGGCGCTTTTGCGGCCAGCTCCGAAGAAAGCGAGTTGAAAAATGGAGCTCAGGGGCACTGCAATTCACAAACCTGCAGAGTTAGAAATGATAACTCTCGTCCACAAATATATTGAGGGAAGGCAACGAAGAGGATTTGAAAGCAAGGCAGAATTGCAGGACACAGATTTCAGGAGGTAGATTCGAATCGCCTTTAAAGCACAGGAAAGGCGGCAAAACCTCGACCATGATGCCCTTGGCCAAAAAGGGCGTATGCGTTTTTTCCTGAATATATTCAGGAAAAAACGCATACGCCCTTTTTGGCCAACCAAGCAACCTGGAAAGGCAAATCAGCGCTACAAAGAAGTCTCGCTTCCCATCGGTCAAAAGGGCCATGCTGAATAAAGTGTCAAAACCAGAAATGCAGGACAGGCCATGGAGAAACGGGAGCCTTGCTACGCTGATGGGCGTGATGTAAATTGCCAACAGCCACTCTGGAGAAGTGTACGGTGTGTCCTGAAACCTCTAAAAAACTCAGCTTAGAGAGCATAGGGCACTTCCACTCATGGGTGTATAAATTGGGAAAAGTAAAAATCAGCAAGACACAGGCACCCCAAAGTTTAGGGCTGCTCTCTTGACAAGAACCTCCACTTCGTTACACCTTAAATATCCCAGGAAAGAAAAAAATGGATAAAGAAGTTGTGGTCCTTATGTACAATGGAATATCACTCAGCCAGGAAATCAACGTCATAAGGCTAGTAGCAGCATGATGAGTGGATTTAGGTACGACGATTCTAAGTGAAATAAGTCAACCAGAAAACGACACTTATCATAAGATATCACTTATAGAGGGAATGTAAAAACCGCTACACTTGAACTGAATTACAAAACAGAACAGAGACACACGTTTACAAAACACACTATGGCTGCTTAACGGGAAAGGTGAGGTCGGGTGAGGCAGAAAACAAGGGTTTCAAATTAGCTCAGATACCGTTCAATAAACCCAATATGTAATAGACAAGACCTACTCCTTGCTCAGTGAACTGGACGCAAAAACCCCCTATTCACCGCCCAAGAATATATCTGACTAGGAAGAATCTTCAAAGCTATGTATTGATATCTCTCTGTAAGTGAGTCAAGTGGGTGTAAAGCAGCATAAAAACAGCAGTGAAAAGCAGCTAAACCCCATTATAAAAATCAATTACTTTTAAAAACCCGTGAAACAAAGACAGTGAAAGAGAGAGAAATTCTTACAATATTCGTTCAGGGGCTGTGATGCCACCTGGATTGACCATCTCTAGACCCACAGCTGATTGAGACATAAGGGTGGACACTCTTGTGGCTGAGAGGTTTGGTCAGGTTGGTTGAGGAAACGCAGGCCCTTTAAAGTAATACTGCGTGGTACCCATCCCATGGGTCCCAAATCTCCAAGTTCAAGGGCATCTTCCTATAACAAAAACATGCATGAGAAACCCAGAAGATGGTACACCGTGTGATCGGGAAAGGTTTCGAAAACGCACCTCATTTCTCATCTCCTTGTGCTCGGGTTGGCCATTACAGCCGCTTTACTAGCAATCTCCCTCCTTCGAGAATCAGCACCTTCAACCTCCTGTTCCGTACAGGTTGCAAATTGTCCTGAGGATGAACGGGAAGAGGGGAAACCAGTGAGAGACTAGCTCTATGTGTTGGGACAGGCACAGGTCACTCTATTTTCCCATCAGGAAGAAGAATTAACCACAGGCTCAGCCTGCCGCCCGGAAGCAGAACAGGGCCTGAAGCAATCCTGTGCTTTTGCGGCCAGCTCCCAAAAAAGCGAGTTGAAAAATCGAGCTCAGGGGCACTGCAATTCACAAACCTGCAGAGTTAGAAATGATAACTCTCGTCCACAAATATATTGAGGGAAGGCAACGAGGAGGATTTGAAAGCAAGGCAGAATTGCAGGAAACAGATTTCAGGAGGTAGAGTCGAATCGCCTTTAAAGCACAGGAAAAGCGGCAAAACCTCGACCATGATGCCCTTGGCCAAAAAGGGCGTATGCGTTTTTTCCTGAATATATTCAGGAAAAAACGCATACGCCCTTTTTGGCCAACCAAGCAACCTGGAAAGGCAAATCAGCGCTACAAAGAAGTCTCGCTTCCCATCGGTCAAAAGGGCCATGCTGAATAAAGTGTCAAAACCAGAAATGCAGGACAGGCCATGGAGAAACGGGAGCCTTGCTACGCTGATGGGCGTGATGTAAATTGCCAACAGCCACTCTGGAGAAGTGTACGGTGTGTCCTGAAACCTCTAAAAAACTCAGCTTAGAGAGCATAGGGCACTTCCACTCATGGGTGTATAAATTGGGAAAAGTAAAAATCAGCAAGACACAGGCACCCCAAAGTTTAGGGCTGCTCTCTTGACAAGAACCTCCACTTCGTTACACCTTAAATATCCCAGGAAAGAAAAAAATGGATAAAGAAGTTGTGGTCCTTATGTACAATGGAATATCACTCAGCCAGGAAATCAACGTCATAAGGCTAGTAGCAGCATGATGAGTGGATTTAGGTACGACGATTCTAAGTGAAATAAGTCAACCAGAAAACGACACTTATCATAAGATATCACTTATAGAGGGAATGTAAAAACCGCTACACTTGAACTGAATTACAAAACAGAACAGAGACACACGTTTACAAAACACACTATGGCTGCTTAACGGGAAAGGTGAGGTCGGGTGAGGCAGAAAACAAGGGTTTCAAATTAGCTCAGATACCGTTCAATAAACCCAATATGTAATAGACAAGACCTACTCCTTGCTCAGTGAACTGGACGCAAAAACCCCCTATTCACCGCCCAAGAATATATCTGACTAGGAAGAATCTTCAAAGCTATGTATTGATATCTCTCTGTAAGTGAGTCAAGTGGGTGTAAAGCAGCATAAAAACAGCAGTGAAAAGCAGCTAAACCCCATTATAAAAATCAATTACTTTTAAAAACCCGTGAAACAAAGACAGTGAAAGAGAGAGAAATTCTTACAATATTCGTTCAGGGGCTGTGATGCCACCTGGATTGACCATCTCTAGACCCACAGCTGATTGAGACATAAGGGTGGACACTCTTGTGGCTGAGAGGTTTGGTCAGGTTGGTTGAGGAAACGCAGGCCCTTTAAAGTAATACTGCGTGGTACCCATCCCATGGGTCCCAAATCTCCAAGTTCAAGGGCATCTTCCTATAACAAAAACATGCATGAGAAACCCAGAAGATGGTACACCGTGTGATCGGGAAAGGTTTCGAAAACGCACCTCATTTCTCATCTCCTTGTGCTCGGGTTGGCCATTACAGCCGCTTTACTAGCAATCTCCCTCCTTCGAGAATCAGCACCTTCAACCTCCTGTTCCGTACAGGTTGCAAATTGTCCTGAGGATGAACGGGAAGAGGGGAAACCAGTGAGAGACTAGCTCTATGTGTTGGGACAGGCACAGGTCACTCTATTTTCCCATCAGGAAGAAGAATTAACCACAGGCTCAGCCTGCCGCCCGGAAGCAGAACAGGGCCTGAAGCAATCCTGTGCTTTTGCGGCCAGCTCCCAAAAAAGCGAGTTGAAAAATCGAGCTCAGGGGCACTGCAATTCACAAACCTGCAGAGTTATAAATGATAACTCTCGTCCACAAATATATTGAGGGAAGGCAACGAGGAGGATTTGAAAGCAAGGCAGAATTGCAGGAAACAGATTTCAGGAGGTAGAGTCGAATCGCCTTTAAAGCACAGGAAAAGCGGCAAAACCTCGACCATGATGCCCTTGGCCAAAAAGGGCGTATGCGTTTTTTCCTGAATATATTCAGGAAAAAACGCATACGCCCTTTTTGGCCAACCAAGCAACCTGGAAAGGCAAATCAGCGCTACAAAGAAGTCTCGCTTCCCATCGGTCAAAAGGGCCATGCTGAATAAAGTGTCAAAACCAGAAATGCAGGACAGGCCATGGAGAAACGGGAGCCTTACTACGCTGATGGGCGGGATGTAAATTGCCAACAGCCACTCTGGAGAAGTGTACGGTGTTTCCTGAAACATCTAAAGAACTCAGCATAGAGAGCATAAGGCACTTCCACTCATGGGCGTATAAATTGGGAAAACAAAAAATCAGCAAGACACAGGCACCCCAAAGTTTAGGGCTGCTCTGTTGACAAGAACCTCCACTTCGTTACACCTTAAATATCCCAGGAAAGAGAAAAATGGATAAGGAAGTTGTGGTCCTTATGTACAATGGCATATCACTCAGCCATGAAATTAACGTCATAAGGCTAGTAGCAGCATGATGAGAGGATTTAGGTACGACGATTCTAAGTGAAATAAGTCACACAGAAAAAGACACTTATCATAAGATATCACTTAGAGAGGGAATGTAAAAACCGCTACACTTGAACTGAATTACAAAACAGAAGAGCGTCACACGTTAAGAAGACACACTATGGCTGCTTAACGGGAAAGGTGAGGTGGGGTGATGCATAAAACAAGGGTTTCAAATAGGCTCAGATACCGTTCCATACACCCAATATGTAATAGACAAGACCTACTCCTTGCTCAGTGAAGTGGACTAAACACCCCCTGTTCACCGCCCAAGAATATATCTGACTAGTAAGAATCTTAAAACCAATGTATTGATATCCCTCTGTAAGTGAGTCAAGTGGGTGTAAAGCGGCATAAACACAGCAGTGAAAAGCAGCTAAACCCCATTATAAAAATCAATTACTTTTAAAATCCCGTGAAACAAAGACAGTGAAAGAGAGAGAAATTCTTACAAAATTCGTTCAGGGGCTGTGATGCCACCTGGATTGACCATCTCTAGACCCACAGCTGATTGAGACATAAGGGTGGACACTCTTGGGGCTGAGAGGTTTGGTGAGGTTGGGTGAGCAAACGCAGACCCTTTAAAGTAATACTGCGTGGTACCCATCCCGTGGGTCCCAAATCTCCAGGTTCAAGGGCATCTTCCTACATCGAAAACATGCATGAGAAACCCAGAAGATGGTACACCGTGTGATCGGGAAAGGTTTCGAAAACGCACCTCATTTCTCATCTCCTTGTGCTCGGGTTCGCCATTCCAGCCGCGTTAGTAGCAATCTCCCTCCGTGGAGAATCAGCACCTTTAACCTCCTGTTCCGTACAGGTTGCAATTTGTCCTGAGGATGAACGGGAAGAGGGGGAACCAATGAGAGACTAGCTCTAGGTGTTGGGACAGGCACAGGTCACTCTATTTTCCCATCAGGAAGAAGAATTAACCACAGGCTCAGCCTGCCGCCCGGAACCAGAATAGGGCCTGAAGCAATCCGGCGCTTTTGCGGCCAGCTCCGAAGAAAGCGATTTGAAAAATGGAGCTCAGGGGCACTGCAATTCACAAACCTGCAGAGTTAGAAATGATAACTCTCGTCCACAAATATATTGAGGGAAGGCAACGAAGAGGATTTGAAAGCAAGGCAGAATTGCAGGACACAGATTTCAGGAGGTAGATTCGAATCGCCTTTAAAGCACAGGAAAGGCGGCAAAACCTCGACCATGATGCCCTTGGCCAAAAAGGGCGTATGCGTTTTTTCCTGAATATATTCAGGAAAAAACGCATACGCCCTTTTTGGCCAACCAAGCAACCTGGAAAGGCAAATCAGCGCTACAAAGAAGTCTCGCTTCCCATCGGTCAAAAGGGCCATGCTGAATAAAGTGTCAAAACCAGAAATGCAGGACAGGCCATGGAGAAACGGGAGCCTTGCTACGCTGATGGGCGTGATGTAAATTGCCAACAGCCACTCTGGAGAAGTGTACGGTGTGTCCTGAAACCTCTAAAAAACTCAGCTTAGAGAGCATAGGGCACTTCCACTCATGGGTGTATAAATTGGGAAAAGTAAAAATCAGCAAGACACAGGCACCCCAAAGTTTAGGGCTGCTCTCTTGACAAGAACCTCCACTTCGTTACACCTTAAATATCCCAGGAAAGAAAAAAATGGATAAAGAAGTTGTGGTCCTTATGTACAATGGAATATCACTCAGCCAGGAAATCAACGTCATAAGGCTAGTAGCAGCATGATGAGTGGATTTAGGTACGACGATTCTAAGTGAAATAAGTCAACCAGAAAACGACACTTATCATAAGATATCACTTATAGAGGGAATGGAAAAACCGCTACACTTGAACTGAATTACAAAACAGAACAGAGACACACGTTTACAAAACACACTATGGCTGCTTAACGGGAAAGGTGAGGTCGGGTGAGGCAGAAAACAAGGGTTTCAAATTAGCTCAGATACCGTTCAATAAACCCAATATGTAATAGACAAGACCTACTCCTTGCTCAGTGAACTGGACGCAAAAACCCCCTATTCACCGCCCAAGAATATATCTGACTAGGAAGAATCTTCAAAGCTATGTATTGATATCTCTCTGTAAGTGAGTCAAGTGGGTGTAAAGCAGCATAAAAACAGCAGTGAAAAGCAGCTAAACCCCATTATAAAAATCAATTACTTTTAAAAACCCGTGAAACAAAGACAGTGAAAGAGAGAGAAATTCTTACAATATTCGTTCAGGGGCTGTGATGCCACCTGGATTGACCATCTCTAGACCCACAGCTGATTGAGACATAAGGGTGGACACTCTTGTGGCTGAGAGGTTTGGTCAGGTTGGTTGAGGAAACGCAGGCCCTTTAAAGTAATACTGCGTGGTACCCATCCCATGGGTCCCAAATCTCCAAGTTCAAGGGCATCTTCCTATAACAAAAACATGCATGAGAAACCCAGAAGATGGTACACCGTGTGATCGGGAAATGTTTCGAAAACGCACCTCATTTCTCATCTCCTTGTGCTCGGGTTGGCCATTACAGCCGCTTTACTAGCAATCTCCCTCCTTCGAGAATCAGCACCTTCAACCTCCTGTTCCGTACAGGTTGCAAATTGTCCTGAGGATGAACGGGAAGAGGGGAAACCAGTGAGAGACTAGCTCTAGGTGTTGGGACAGGCACAGGTCACTCTATTTTCCCATCAGGAAGAAGAATTAACCACAGGCTCAGCCTGCCGCCCGGAAGCAGAACAGGGCCTGAAGCAATCCTGTGCTTTTGCGGCCAGCTCCCAAAAAAGCGAGTTGAAAAATCGAGCTCAGGGGCACTGCAATTCACAAACCTGCAGAGTTATAAATGATAACTCTCGTCCACAAATATATTGAGGGAAGGCAACGAGGAGGATTTGAAAGCAAGGCAGAATTGCAGGAAACAGATTTCAGGAGGTAGAGTCGAATCGCCTTTAAAGCACAGGAAAAGCGGCAAAACCTCGACCATGATGCCCTTGGCCAAAAAGGGCGTATGCGTTTTTTCCTGAATATATTCAGGAAAAAACGCATACGCCCTTTTTGGCCAACCAAGCAACCTGGAAAGGCAAATCAGCGCTACAAAGAAGTCTCGCTTCCCATCGGTCAAAAGGGCCATGCTGAATAAAGTGTCAAAACCAGAAATGCAGGACAGGCCATGGAGAAACGGGAGCCTTACTACGCTGATGGGCGGGATGTAAATTGCCAACAGCCACTCTGGAGAAGTGTACGGTGTTTCCTGAAACATCTAAAGAACTCAGCATAGAGAGCATAAGGCACTTCCACTCATGGGCGTATAAATTGGGAAAACTAAAAATCAGCAAGACACAGGCACCCCAAAGTTTAGGGCTGCTCTGTTGACAAGAACCTCCACTTCGTTACACCTTAAATATCCCAGGAAAGAGAAAAATGGATAAGGAAGTTGTGGTCCTTATGTACAATGGCATATCACTCAGCCATGAAATTAACGTCATAAGGCTAGTAGCAGCATGATGAGAGGATTTAGGTACGACGATTCTAAGTGAAATAAGTCACACAGAAAAAGACACTTATCATAAGGTATCACTTAGAGAGGGAATGTAAAAACCGCTACACTTGAACTGAATTACAAAACAGAACAGCGTCACACGTTTACAAAACACACTATGGCTGCTTAACGGGAAAGGTGAGGTCGGGTGAGGTAGAAAACAAGGGTTTCAAATTAGCTCAGATACCGTTCCATAAACCCAATATGTAATAGACAAGACCTACTCCTTGCTCAGTGAACTGGACTCAACACCCCCTATTCACCGCCCAAGAATATACCTGACTAGGAAGAATCTTCAAAGCTATGTATTGATATCTCTCTGTAAATGAGTCAAGTGGGTGTAAAGCAGCATAAACAGAGCAGTGAAAAGCAGCTAAACCCCATTATAAAAATCAATTACTTTTAAAATCCCGTGAAACAAAGACAGTGAAAGAGAGAGAAATTCTTACAAAATTCGTTCAGGGGCTGTGATGCCACCTGGATTGACCATCTCTAGACCCACAGCTGATTGAGACATAAGGGTGGACACTCTTGGGGCTGAGAGGTTTGGTGAGGTTGGGTGAGCAAACGCACACCCTTTAAAGTAATACTGCGTGGTACCCATCCCATGGGTCCCAAATCTCCAGGTTCAAGGGCATCTTCCTACATCGAAAACATGCATGAGAAACCCAGAAGATGGTACACCGTGTGATCGGGAAAGGTTTCTAAAACGCACCTCATTTCTCATCTCCTTGTGCTCGGGTTCGCCATTCCAGCCGCGTTAGTAGCAATCTCCCTCCGTGGAGAATCAACACCTTTAACCTCCTGTTCCGTACAGGTTGCAATTTGTCCTGAGGATGAACGGGAAGAGGGGGAACCAATGAGAGACTAGCTCTAGGTGTTGGGACAGGCACAGGTCACTCTATTTTCCCATCAGGAAGAAGAATTAACCACAGGCTCAGCCTGCCGCCCGGAACCAGAATAGGGCCTGAAGCAATCCGGCGCTTTTGCGGCCAGCTCCGAAGAAAGCGAGTTGAAAAATGGAGCTCAGGGGCACTGCAATTCACAAACCTGCAGAGTTAGAAATGATAACTCTCGTCCACAAATATATTGAGGGAAGGCAACGAAGAGGATTTGAAAGCAAGGCAGAATTGCAGGACACAGATTTCAGGAGGTAGATTCGAATCGCCTTTAAAGCACAGGAAAGGCGGCAAAACCTCGACCATGATGCCCTTGGCCAAAAAGGGCGTATGCGTTTTTTCCTGAATATATTCAGGAAAAAACGCATACGCCCTTTTTGGCCAACCAAGCAACCTGGAAAGGCAAATCAGCGCTACAAAGAAGTCTCGCTTCCCATCGGTCAAAAGGGCCATGCTGAATAAAGTGTCAAAACCAGAAATGCAGGACAGGCCATGGAGAAACGGGAGCCTTGCTACGCTGATGGGCGTGATGTAAATTGCCAACAGCCACTCTGGAGAAGTGTACGGTGTGTCCTGAAACCTCTAAAAAACTCAGCTTAGAGAGCATAGGGCACTTCCACTCATGGGTGTATAAATTGGGAAAAGTAAAAATCAGCAAGACACAGGCACCCCAAAGTTTAGGGCTGCTCTCTTGACAAGAACCTCCACTTCGTTACACCTTAAATATCCCAGGAAAGAAAAAAATGGATAAAGAAGTTGTGGTCCTTATGTACAATGGAATATCACTCAGCCAGGAAATCAACGTCATAAGGCTAGTAGCAGCATGATGAGTGGATTTAGGTACGACGATTCTAAGTGAAATAAGTCAACCAGAAAACGACACTTATCATAAGATATCACTTATAGAGGGAATGTAAAAACCGCTACACTTGAACTGAATTACAAAACAGAACAGAGACACACGTTTACAAAACACACTATGGCTGCTTAACGGGAAAGGTGAGGTCGGGTGAGGCAGAAAACAAGGGTTTCAAATTAGCTCAGATACCGTTCAATAAACCCAATATGTAATAGACAAGACCTACTCCTTGCTCAGTGAACTGGACGCAAAAACCCCCTATTCACCGCCCAAGAATATATCTGACTAGGAAGAATCTTCAAAGCTATGTATTGATATCTCTCTGTAAGTGAGTCAAGTGGGTGTAAAGCAGCATAAAAACAGCAGTGAAAAGCAGCTAAACCCCATTATAAAAATCAATTACTTTTAAAAACCCGTGAAACAAAGACAGTGAAAGAGAGAGAAATTCTTACAATATTCGTTCAGGGGCTGTGATGCCACCTGGATTGACCATCTCTAGACCCACAGCTGATTGAGACATAAGGGTGGACACTCTTGTGGCTGAGAGGTTTGGTCAGGTTGGTTGAGGAAACGCAGGCCCTTTAAAGTAATACTGCGTGGTACCCATCCCATGGGTCCCAAATCTCCAAGTTCAAGGGCATCTTCCTATAACAAAAACATGCATGAGAAACCCAGAAGATGGTACACCGTGTGATCGGGAAAGGTTTCGAAAACGCACCTCATTTCTCATCTCCTTGTGCTCGGGTTGGCCATTACAGCCGCTTTACTAGCAATCTCCCTCCTTCGAGAATCAGCACCTTCAACCTCCTGTTCCGTACAGGTTGCAAATTGTCCTGAGGATGAACGGGAAGAGGGGAAACCAGTGAGAGACTAGCTCTATGTGTTGGGACAGGCACAGGTCACTCTATTTTCCCATCAGGAAGAAGAATTAACCACAGGCTCAGCCTGCCGCCCGGAAGCAGAACAGGGCCTGAAGCAATCCTGTGCTTTTGCGGCCAGCTCCCAAAAAAGCGAGTTGAAAAATCGAGCTCAGGGGCACTGCAATTCACAAACCTGCAGAGTTATAAATGATAACTCTCGTCCACAAATATATTGAGGGAAGGCAACGAGGAGGATTTGAAAGCAAGGCAGAATTGCAGGAAACAGATTTCAGGAGGTAGAGTCGAATCGCCTTTAAAGCACAGGAAAAGCGGCAAAACCTCGACCATGATGCCCTTGGCCAAAAAGGGCGTATGCGTTTTTTCCTGAATATATTCAGGAAAAAACGCATACGCCCTTTTTGGCCAACCAAGCAACCTGGAAAGGCAAATCAGCGCTACAAAGAAGTCTCGCTTCCCATCGGTCAAAAGGGCCATGCTGAATAAAGTGTCAAAACCAGAAATGCAGGACAGGCCATGGAGAAACGGGAGCCTTACTACGCTGATGGGCGGGATGTAAATTGCCAACAGCCACTCTGGAGAAGTGTACGGTGTTTCCTGAAACATCTAAAGAACTCAGCATAGAGAGCATAAGGCACTTCCACTCATGGGCGTATAAATTGGGAAAACAAAAAATCAGCAAGACACAGGCACCCCAAAGTTTAGGGCTGCTCTGTTGACAAGAACCTCCACTTCGTTACACCTTAAATATCCCAGGAAAGAGAAAAATGGATAAGGAAGTTGTGGTCCTTATGTACAATGGCATATCACTCAGCCATGAAATTAACGTCATAAGGCTAGTAGCAGCATGATGACAGGATTTAGGTACGACGATTCTAAGTGAAATAAGTCACACAGAAAAAGACACTTATCATAAGGTATCACTTAGAGAGGGAATGTAAAAACCGCTACACTTGAACTGAATTACAAAACAGAACAGCGTCACACGTTTACAAAACACACTATGGCTGCTTAACGGGAAAGGTGAGGTCGGGTGAGGCAGAAAACAAGGGTTTCAAATTAGCTCAGATACCGTTCCATAAACCCAATATGTAATAGACAAGACCTACTCCTTGCTCAGTGAACTGGACTCAACACCCCCTATTCACCGCCCAAGAATATACCTGACTAGGAAGAATCTTCAAAGCTATGTATTGATATCTCTCTGTAAATGAGTCAAGTGGGTGTAAAGCAGCATAAACAGAGCAGTGAAAAGCAGCTAAACCCCATTATAAAAATCAATTACTTTTAAAATCCCGTGAAACAAAGACAGTGAAAGAGAGAGAAATTCTTACAAAATTCGTTCAGGGGCTGTGATGCCACCTGGATTGACCATCTCTAGACCCACAGCTGATTGAGACATAAGGGTGGACACTCTTGGGGCTGAGAGGTTTGGTGAGGTTGGGTGAGCAAACGCACACCCTTTAAAGTAATACTGCGTGGTACCCATCCCATGGGTCCCAAATCTCCAGGTTCAAGGGCATCTTCCTACATCGAAAACATGCATGAGAAACCCAGAAGATGGTACACCGTGTGATCGGGAAAGGTTTCTAAAACGCACCTCATTTCTCATCTCCTTGTGCTCGGGTTCGCCATTCCAGCCGCGTTAGTAGCAATCTCCCTCCGTGGAGAATCAACACCTTTAACCTCCTGTTCCGTACAGGTTGCAATTTGTCCTGAGGATGAACGGGAAGAGGGGGAACCAATGAGAGACTAGTTCTAGGTGTTGGGACAGGCACAGGTCACTCTATTTTCCCATCAGGAAGAAGAATTAACCACAGGCTCAGCCTGCCGCCCGGAACCAGAATAGGGCCTGAAGCAATCCTGCGCTTTTGCGGCCAGCTCCGAAGAAAGCGAGTTGAAAAATGGAGCTCAGGGGCACTGCAATTCACAAACCTGCAGAGTTAGAAATGATAACTCTCGTCCACAAATATATTGAGGGAAGGCAACGAGGAGGATTTGAAAGCAAGGCAGAATTGCAGGAAACAGATTTCAGGAGGTAGATTCGAATCGCCTTTAAAGCACAGGAAAGGCGGCAAAACCTCGACCATGATGCCCTTGGCCAAAAAGGGCGTATGCGTTTTTTCCTGAATATATTCAGGAAAAAACGCATACGCCCTTTTTGGCCAACCAAGCAACCTGGAAAGGCAAATCAGCGCTACAAAGAAGTCTCGCTTCCCATCGGTCAAAAGGGCCATGCTGAATAAAGTGTCAAAACCAGAAATGCAGGACAGGCCATGGAGAAACGGGAGCCTTGCTACGCTGATGGGCGTGATGTAAATTGCCAACAGCCACTCTGGAGAAGTGTACGGTGTGTCCTGAAACCTCTAAAAAACTCAGCTTAGAGAGCATAGGGCACTTCCACTCATGGGTGTATAAATTGCGAAAAGTAAAAATCAGCAAGACACAGGCACCCCAAAGTTTAGGGCTGCTCTGTTGACAAGAACCTCCACTTCGTTACACCTTAAATATGCCAGGAAAGAAAAAAATGGATAAAGAAGTTGTGGTCCTTATGTACAATGGAATATCACTCAGCCAGGAAATCAACGTCATAAGGCTAGTAGCAGCATGATGAGTGGATTTAGGTACGACGATTCTAAGTGAAATAAGTCAACCAGAAAACGACACTTATCATAAGATATCACTTATAGAGGGAATGTAAAAACCGCTACACTTGAACTGAATTACAAAACAGAACAGAGACACACGTTTACAAAACACACTATGGCTGCTTAACGGGAAAGGTGAGGTCGGGTGAGGCAGAAAACAAGGGTTTCAAATTAGCTCAGATACCGTTCAATAAACCCAATATGTAATAGACAAGACCTACTCCTTGCTCAGTGAACTGGACGCAAAAACCCCCTATTCACCGCCCAAGAATATATCTGACTAGGAAGAATCTTCAAAGCTATGTATTGATATCTCTCTGTAAGTGAGTCAAGTGGGTGTAAAGCAGCATAAAAACAGCAGTGAAAAGCAGCTAAACCCCATTATAAAAATCAATTACTTTTAAAAACCCGTGAAACAAAGACAGTGAAAGAGAGAGAAATTCTTACAATATTCGTTCAGGGGCTGTGATGCCACCTGGATTGACCATCTCTAGACCCACAGCTGATTGAGACATAAGGGTGGACACTCTTGTGGCTGAGAGGTTTGGTCAGGTTGGTTGAGGAAACGCAGGCCCTTTAAAGTAATACTGCGTGGTACCCATCCCATGGGTCCCAAATCTCCAAGTTCAAGGGCATCTTCCTATAACAAAAACATGCATGAGAAACCCAGAAGATGGTACACCGTGTGATCGGGAAAGGTTTCGAAAACGCACCTCATTTCTCATCTCCTTGTGCTCGGGTTGGCCATTACAGCCGCTTTACTAGCAATCTCCCTCCTTCGAGAATCAGCACCTTCAACCTCCTGTTCCGTACAGGTTGCAAATTGTCCTGAGGATGAACGGGAAGAGGGGAAACCAGTGAGAGACTAGCTCTATGTGTTGGGACAGGCACAGGTCACTCTATTTTCCCATCAGGAAGAAGAATTAACCACAGGCTCAGCCTGCCGCCCGGAAGCAGAACAGGGCCTGAAGCAATCCTGTGCTTTTGCGGCCAGCTCCCAAAAAAGCGAGTTGAAAAATCGAGCTCAGGGGCACTGCAATTCACAAACCTGCAGAGTTATAAATGATAACTCTCGTCCACAAATATATTGAGGGAAGGCAACGAGGAGGATTTGAAAGCAAGGCAGAATTGCAGGAAACAGATTTCAGGAGGTAGAGTCGAATCGCCTTTAAAGCACAGGAAAAGCGGCAAAACCTCGACCACGATGCCCTTGGCCAAAAAGGGCGTATGCGTTTTTTCCTGAATATATTCAGGAAAAAACGCATACGCCCTTTTTGGCCAACCAAGCAACCTGGAAAAGCAAATCAGCGCTACAAAGAAGTCTCGCTTCCCATCGGTCAAAAGGGCCATGCTGAATAAAGTGTCAAAACCAGAAATGCAGGACAGGCCATGGAGAAACGGGAGCCTTACTACGCTGATGGGCGGGATGTAAATTGCCAACAGCCACTCTGGAGAAGTGTACGGTGTTTCCTGAAACATCTAAAGAACTCAGCATAGAGAGCATAAGGCACTTCCACTCATGGGCGTATAAATTGGGAAAACTAAAAATCAGCAAGACACAGGCACCCCAAAGTTTAGGGCTGCTCTGTTGACAAGAACCTCCACTTCGTTACACCTTAAATATCCCAGGAAAGAGAAAAATGGATAAGGAAGTTGTGGTCCTTATGTACAATGGCATATCACTCAGCCATGAAATTAACGTCATAAGGCTAGTAGCAGCATGATGAGAGGATTTAGGTACGACGATTCTAAGTGAAATAAGTCACACAGAAAAAGACACTTATCATAAGGTATCACTTAGAGAGGGAATGTAAAAACCGCTACACTTGAACTGAATTACAAAACAGAACAGCGTCACACGTTTACAAAACACACTATGGCTGCTTAACGGGAAAGGTGAGGTCGGGTGAGGTAGAAAACAAGGGTTTCAAATTAGCTCAGATACCGTTCCATAAACCCAATATGTAATAGACAAGACCTACTCCTTGCTCAGTGAACTGGACTCAACACCCCCTATTCACCGCCCAAGAATATACCTGACTAGGAAGAATCTTCAAAGCTATGTATTGATATCTCTCTGTAAATGAGTCAAGTGGGTGTAAAGCAGCATAAACAGAGCAGTGAAAAGCAGCTAAACCCCATTATAAAAATCAATTACTTTTAAAATCCCGTGAAACAAAGACAGTGAAAGAGAGAGAAATTCTTACAAAATTCGTTCAGGGGCTGTGATGCCACCTGGATTGACCATCTCTAGACCCACAGCTGATTGAGACATAAGGGTGGACACTCTTGGGGCTGAGAGGTTTGGTGACGTTGGGTGAGCAAACGCACACCCTTTAAAGTAATACTGCGTGGTACCCATCCCATGGGTCCCAAATCTCCAGGTTCAAGGGCATCTTCCTACATCGAAAACATGCATGAGAAACCCAGAAGATGGTACACCGTGTGATCGGGAAAGGTTTCTAAAACGCACCTCATTTCTCATCTCCTTGTGCTCGGGTTCGCCATTCCAGCCACGTTAGTAGCAATCTCCCTCCGTGGAGAATCAGCACCTTTAACCTCCTGTTCCGTACAGGTTGCAATTTGTCCTGAGGATGAACGGGAAGTGGGGGAACCAATGAGAGACTAGCTCTAGGTGTTGGGACAGGCACAGGTCACTCTATTTTCCCATCAGGAAGAAGAATTAACCACAGGCTCAGCCTGCCGCCCGGAACCAGAATAGGGCCTGAAGCAATCCTGCGCTTTTGCGGCCAGCTCCGAAGAAAGCGAGTTGAAAAATGGAGCTCAGGGGCACTGCAATTCACAAACCTGCAGAGTTAGAAATGATAACTCTCGTCCACAAATATATTGAGGGAAGGCAACGAAGAGGATTTGAAAGCAAGGCAGAATTGCAGGAAACAGATTTCAGGAGGTAGATTCGAATCGCCTTTAAAGCACAGGAAAGGCGGCAAAACCTCGACCATGATGCCCTTGGCCAAAAAGGGCGTATGCGTTTTTTCCTGAATATATTCAGGAAAAAACGCATACGCCCTTTTTGGCCAACCAAGCAACCTGGAAAGGCAAATCAGCGCTACAAAGAAGTCTCGCTTCCCATCGGTCAAAAGGGCCATGCTGAATAAAGTGTCAAAACCAGAAATGCAGGACAGGCCATGGAGAAACGGGAGCCTTGCTACGCTGATGGGCGTGATGTAAATTGCCAACAGCCACTCTGGAGAAGTGTACGGTGTGTCCTGAAACCTCTAAAAAACTCAGCTTAGAGAGCATAGGGCACTTCCACTCATGGGTGTATAAATTGGGAAAAGTAAAAATCAGCAAGACACAGGCACCCCAAAGTTTAGGGCTGCTCTGTTGACAAGAACCTCCACTTCGTTACACCTTAAATATCCCAGGAAAGAAAAAAATGGATAAAGAAGTTGTGGTCCTTATGTACAATGGAATATCACTCAGCCAGGAAATCAACGTCATAAGGCTAGTAGCAGCATGATGAGTGGATTTAGGTACGACGATTCTAAGTGAAATAAGTCAACCAGAAAACGACACTTATCATAAGATATCACTTATAGAGGGAATGTAAAAACCGCTACACTTGAACTGAATTACAAAACAGAACAGAGACACACGTTTACAAAACACACTATGGCTGCTTAACGGGAAAGGTGAGGTCGGGTGAGGCAGAAAACAAGGGTTTCAAATTAGCTCAGATACCATTCAATAAACCCAATATGTAATAGACAAGACCTACTCCTTGCTCAGTGAACTGGACGCAAAAACCCCCTATTCACCGCCCAAGAATATATCTGACTAGGAAGAATCTTCAAAGCTATGTATTGATATCTCTCTGTAAGTGAGTCAAGTGGGTGTAAAGCAGCATAAAAACAGCAGTGAAAAGCAGCTAAACCCCATTATAAAAATCAATTACTTTTAAAAACCCGTGAAACAAAGACAGTGAAAGAGAGAGAAATTCTTACAATATTCGTTCAGGGGCTGTGATGCCACCTGGATTGACCATCTCTAGACCCACAGCTGATTGAGACATAAGGGTGGACACTCTTGGGGCTGAGAGGTTTGGTCAGGTTGGTTGAGGAAACGCAGGCCCTTTAAAGTAATACTGCGTGGTACCCATCCCATGGGTCCCAAATCTCCAAGTTCAAGGGCATCTTCCTATAACAAAAACATGCATGAGAAACCCAGAAGATGGTACACCGTGTGATCGGGAAAGGTTTCGAAAACGCACCTCATTTCTCATCTCCTTGTGCTCGGGTTGGCCATTACAGCCGCTTTACTAGCAATCTCCCTCCTTCGAGAATCAGCACCTTCAACCTCCTGTTCCGTACAGGTTGCAAATTGTCCTGAGGATGAACGGGAAGAGGGGGAACCAGTGAGAGACTAGCTCTAGGTGTTGGGACAGGCACAGGTCACTCTATTTTCCCATCAGGAAGAAGAATTAACCACAGGCTCAGCCTGCCGCCCGGAAGCAGAACAGGGCCTGAAGCAATCCTGCGCTTTTGCGGCCAGCTCCCAAAAAAACGAGTTGAAAAATCGAGCTCAGGGGCACTGCAATTCACAAACCTGCAGAGTTAGAAATGATAACTCTCGTCCACAAATATATTGAGGGAAGGCAACGAGGAGGATTTGAAAGCAAGGCAGAATTGCAGGAAACAGATTTCAGGAGGTAGAGTCGAATCGCCTTTAAAGCACAGGAAAAGCGGCAAAACCTCGACCATGATGCCCTTGGCCAAAAAGGGCGTATGCGTTTTTTCCTGAATATATTCAGGAAAAAACGCATACGCCCTTTTTGGCCAACCAAGCAACCTGGAAAGGCAAATCAGCGCTACAAAGAAGTCTCGCTTCCCATCGGTCAAAAGGGCCATGCTGAATAAAGTGTCAAAACCAGAAATGCAGGACAGGCCATGGAGAAACGGGAGCCTTACTACGCTGATGGGCGGGATGTAAATTGCCAACAGCCACTCTGGAGAAGTGTACGGTGTTTCCTGAAACATCTAAAGAACTCAGCATAGAGAGAATAAGGCACTTCCACTCATGGGCGTATAAATTGGGAAAACTAAAAATCAGCAAGACACAGGCACCCCAAAGTTTAGGGCTGCTCTGTTGACAAGAACCTCCACTTCGTTACACCTTAAATATCCCAGGAAAGAGAAAAATGGAAAAGGAAGTTGTGGTCCTTATGTACAATGGCATATCACTCAGCCATGAAATTAACGTCATAAGGCTAGTAGCAGCATGATGAGAGGATTTAGGTACGATGATTCTAAGTGAAATAAGTCAACCAGAAAACGACACTTATCATAAGATATCACTTAGAGAGGGAATGTAAAAACCGCTACACTTGAACTGAATTACAAAACAGAACAGCGTCACACGTTTAGAAGACACACTATGGCTGCTTAACGGGAAAGGTGAGGTGGGGTGATGCATAAAACAAGGGTTTCAAATGAGCTCAGATACCGTTCCATAAACCCAATATGTAATAGACAAGACCTACTCCTTGCTCAGTGAACTGGACTCGACACCCCCTATTCACCGCCCAAGAATATACCTGACTAGGAAGAATCTTCAAAGCTATGTATTGATATCTCTCTGTAAATGAGTCAAGTGGGTGTAAAGCAGCATAAACAGAGCAGTGAAAAGCAGCTAAACCCCATTATAAAAATCAATTACTTTTAAAATCCCGTGAAACAAAGACAGTGAAAGAGAGAGAAATTCTTACAAAATTCGTTCAGGGGCTGTGATGCCACCTGGATTGACCATATCTAGACCCACAGCTGATTGAGACATAAGGGTGGACACTCTTGTGGCTGAGAGGTTTGGTGAGGTTGGGTGAGCAAACGCAGACCCTTTAAAGTAATACTGCATGGTACCCATCCCATGGGTCCCAAATCTCCAGGTTCAAGGGCATCTTCCTACGTCGAAAACATGCATGAGAAACCCAGAAGATGGTACACCGTGTGATCGGGAAAGGTTTCTAAAACGCACCTCATTTCTCATCTCCTTGTGCTCGGGTTCGCCATTCCAGCCACGTTAGTAGCAATCTCCCTCCGTGGAGAATCAGCACCTTTAACCTCCTGTTCCGTACAGGTTGCAATTTGTCCTGAGGATGAACGGGAAGAGGGGGAACCAATGAGAGACTAGCTCTAGGTGTTGGGACAGGCACAGGTCACTCTATTTTCCCATCAGGAAGAAGAATTAACCACAGGCTCAGCCTGCCGCCCGGAACCAGAATAGGGCCTGAAGCAATCCTGCGCTTTTGCGGCCAGCTCCGAAGAAAGCGAGTTGAAAAATGGAGCTCAGGGGCACTGCAATTCACAAACCTGCAGAGTTAGAAATGATAACTCTCGTCCACAAATATATTGAGGGAAGGCAACGAAGAGGATTTGAAAGCAAGGCAGAATTGCAGGAAACAGATTTCAGGAGGTAGATTCGAATCGCCTTTAAAGCACAGGAAAGGCGGCAAAACCTCGACCATGATGCCCTTGGCCAAAAAGGGCGTATGCGTTTTTTCCTGAATATATTCAGGAAAAAACGCATACGCCCTTTTTGGCCAACCAAGCAACCTGGAAAGGCAAATCAGCGCTACAAAGAAGTCTCGCTTCCCATCGGTCAAAAGGGCCATGCTGAATAAAGTGTCAAAACCAGAAATGCAGGACAGGCCATGGAGAAACGGGAGCCTTGCTACGCTGATGGGCGGGATGTAAATTGCCAACAGCCACTCTGGAGAAGTGTACGGTGTGTCCTGAAACCTCTAAAAAACTCAGCTTAGAGAGCATAGGGCACTTCCACTCATGGGTGTATAAATTGGGAAAAGTAAAAATCAGCAAGACACAGGCACCCCAAAGTTTAGGGCTGCTCTGTTGACAAGAACCTCCACTTCGTTACACCTTAAATATGCCAGGAAAGAAAAAAATGGATAAAGAAGTTGTGGTCCTTATGTACAATGGAATATCACTCAGCCAGGAAATCAACGTCATAAGGCTAGTAGCAGCATGATGAGTGGATTTAGGTACGACGATTCTAAGTGAAATAAGTCAACCAGAAAACGACACTTATCATAAGATATCACTTATAGAGGGAATGTAAAAACCGCTACACTTGAACTGAATTACAAAACAGAACAGAGACACACGTTTACAAAACACACTATGGCTGCTTAACGGGAAAGGTGAGGTCGGGTGAGGCAGAAAACAAGGGTTTCAAATTAGCTCAGATACCGTTCAATAAGCCCAATATGTAATAGACAAGACCTACTCCTTGCTCAGTGAACTGGCCGCAAAAACCCCTATTCACCGCCCAAGAATATATCTGACTAGGAAGAATCTTCAAAGCTATGTATTGATATCTCTCTGTAAGTGAGTCAAGTGGGTGTAAAGCAGCATAAAAACAGCAGTGAAAAGCAGCTAAACCCCATTATAAAAATCAATTACTTTTAAAAACCCGTGAAACAAAGACAGTGAAAGAGAGAGAAATTCTTACAATATTCGTTCAGGGGCTGTGATGCCACCTGGATTGACCATCTCTGGACCCACAGCTGATTGAGACATAAGGGTGGACACTCTTGGGGCTGAGAGGTTTGGTCAGGTTGGTTGAGGAAACGCAGGCCCTTTAAAGTAATACTGCGTGGTACCCATCCCATGGGTCCCAAATCTCCAAGTTCAAGGGCATCTTCCTATAACAAAAACATGCATGAGAAACCCAGAAGATGGTACACCGTGTGATCGGGAAAGGTTTCGAAAACGCACCTCATTTCTCATCTCCTTGTGCTCGGGTTGGCCATTACAGCCGCTTTACTAGCAATCTCCCTCCTTCGAGAATCAGCACCTTCAACCTCCTGTTCCGTACAGGTTGCAAATTGTCCTGAGGATGAACGGGAAGAGGGGGAACCAGTGAGAGACTAGCTCTAGGTGTTGGGACAGGCACAGGTCACTCTATTTTCCCATCAGGAAGAAGAATTAACCACAGGCTCAGCCTGCCGCCCGGAAGCAGAACAGGGCCTGAAGCAATCCTGTGCTTTTGCGGCCAGCTCCCAAAAAAACGAGTTGAAAAATCGAGCTCAGGGGCACTGCAATTCACAAACCTGCAGAGTTATAAATGATAACTCTCGTCCACAAATATATTGAGGGAAGGCAACGAGGAGGATTTGAAAGCAAGGCAGAATTGCAGGAAACAGATTTCAGGAGGTAGAGTCGAATCGCCTTTAAAGCACAGGAAAAGCGGCAAAACCTCGACCATGATGCCCTTGGCCAAAAAGGGCGTATGCGTTTTTTCCTGAATATATTCAGGAAAAAACGCATACGCCCTTTTTGGCCAACCAAGCAACCTGGAAAGGCAAACCAGCGCTACAAAGAAGTCTCGCTTCCCATCGGTCAAAAGGGCCATGCTGAATAAAGTGTCAAAACCAGAAATGCAGGACAGGCCATGGAGAAACGGGAGCCTTACTACGCTGATGGGCGGGATGTAAATTGCCAACAGCCACTCTGGAGAAGTGTACGGTGTTTCCTGAAACATCTAAAGAACTCAGCATAGAGAGCATAAGGCACTTCCACTCATGGGCGTATAAATTGGGAAAACTAAAAATCAGCAAGACACAGGCACCCCAAAGTTTAGGGCTGCTCTGTTGACAAGAACCTCCACTTCGTTACACCTTAAATATCCCAGGAAAGAGAAAAATGGATAAGGAAGTTGTGGTCCTTATGTACAATGGCATATCACTCAGCCATGAAATTAACGTCATAAGGCTAGTAGCAGCATGATGAGAGGATTTAGGTACGACGATTCTAAGTGAAATAAGTCACACAGAAAAAGACACTTATCATAAGGTATCACTTAGAGAGGGAATGTAAAAACCGCTACACTTGAACTGAATTACAAAACAGAACAGCGTCACACGTTTACAAAACACACTATGGCTGCTTAACGGGAAAGGTGAGGTCGGGTGAGGCAGAAAACAAGGGTTTCAAATTAGCTCAGATACCGTTCCATAAACCCAATATGTAATAGACAAGACCTACTCCTTGCTCAGTGAACTGGACTCAACACCCCCTATTCACCGCCCAAGAATATACCTGACTAGGAAGAATCTTCAAAGCTATGTATTGATATCTCTCTGTAAATGAGTCAAGTGGGTGTAAAGCAGCATAAACAGAGCAGTGAAAAGCAGCTAAACCCCATTATAAAAATCAATTACTTTTAAAATCCCGTGAAAGAAAGACAGTGAAAGAGAGAGAAATTCTTACAAAATTCGTTCAGGGGCTGTGATGCCACCTGGATTGACCATCTCTAGACCCACAGCTGATTGAGACATAAGGGTGGACACTCTTGGGGCTGAGAGGTTTGGTGAGGTTGGGTGAGCAAACGCACACCCTTTAAAGTAATACTGCGTGGTACCCATCCCATGGGTCCCAAATCTCCAGGTTCAAGGGCATCTTCCTACATCGAAAACATGCATGAGAAACCCAGAAGATGGTACACCGTGTGATCGGGAAAGGTTTCTAAAACGCACCTCATTTCTCATCTCCTTGTGCTCGGGTTCGCCATTCCAGCCGCGTTAGTAGCAATCTCCCTCCGTGGAGAATCAACACCTTTAACCTCCTGTTCCGTACAGGTTGCAATTTGTCCTGAGGATGAACGGGAAGAGGGGGAACCAATGAGAGACTAGCTCTAGGTGTTGGGACAGGCACAGGTCACTCTATTTTCCCATCAGGAAGAAGAATTAACCACAGGCTCAGCCTGCCGCCCGGAACCAGAATAGGGCCTGAAGCAATCCTGCGCTTTTGCGGCCAGCTCCGAAGAAAGCGAGTTGAAAAATGGAGCTCAGGGGCACTGCAATTCACAAACCTGCAGAGTTAGAAATGATAACTCTCGTCCACAAATATATTGAGGGAAGGCAACGAGGAGGATTTGAAAGCAAGGCAGAATTGCAGGAAACAGATTTCAGGAGGTAGATTCGAATCGCCTTTAAAGCACAGGAAAGGCGGCAAAACCTCGACCATGATGCCCTTGGCCAAAAAGGGCGTATGCGTTTTTTCCTGAATATATTCAGGAAAAAACGCATACGCCCTTTTTGGCCAACCAAGCAACCTGGAAAGGCAAATCAGCGCTACAAAGAAGTCTCGCTTCCCATCGGTCAAAAGGGCCATGCTGAATAAAGTGTCAAAACCAGAAATGCAGGACAGGCCATGGAGAAACGGGAGCCTTGCTACGCTGATGGGCGTGATGTAAATTGCCAACAGCCACTCTGGAGAAGTGTACGGTGTGTCCTGAAACCTCTAAAAAACTCAGCTTAGAGAGCATAGGGCACTTCCACTCATGGGTGTATAAATTGCGAAAAGTAAAAATCAGCAAGACACAGGCACCCCAAAGTTTAGGGCTGCTCTGTTGACAAGAACCTCCACTTCGTTACACCTTAAATATGCCAGGAAAGAAAAAAATGGATAAAGAAGTTGTGGTCCTTATGTACAATGGAATATCACTCAGCCAGGAAATCAACGTCATAAGGCTAGTAGCAGCATGATGAGTGGATTTAGGTACGACGATTCTAAGTGAAATAAGTCAACCAGAAAACGACACTTATCATAAGATATCACTTATAGAGGGAATGTAAAAACCGCTACACTTGAACTGAATTACAAAACAGAACAGAGACACACGTTTACAAAACACACTATGGCTGCTTAACGGGAAAGGTGAGGTCGGGTGAGGCAGAAAACAAGGGTTTCAAATTAGCTCAGATACCGTTCAATAAACCCAATATGTAATAGACAAGACCTACTCCTTGCTCAGTGAACTGGACGCAAAAACCCCCTATTCACCGCCCAAGAATATATCTGACTAGGAAGAATCTTCAAAGCTATGTATTGATATCTCTCTGTAAGTGAGTCAAGTGGGTGTAAAGCAGCATAAAAACAGCAGTGAAAAGCAGCTAAACCCCATTATAAAAATCAATTACTTTTAAAAACCCGTGAAACAAAGACAGTGAAAGAGAGAGAAATTCTTACAATATTCGTTCAGGGGCTGTGATGCCACCTGGATTGACCATCTCTAGACCCACAGCTGATTGAGACATAAGGGTGGACACTCTTGTGGCTGAGAGGTTTGGTCAGGTTGGTTGAGGAAACGCAGGCCCTTTAAAGTAATACTGCGTGGTACCCATCCCATGGGTCCCAAATCTCCAAGTTCAAGGGCATCTTCCTATAACAAAAACATGCATGAGAAACCCAGAAGATGGTACACCGTGTGATCGGGAAAGGTTTCGAAAACGCACCTCATTTCTCATCTCCTTGTGCTCGGGTTGGCCATTACAGCCGCTTTACTAGCAATCTCCCTCCTTCGAGAATCAGCACCTTCAACCTCCTGTTCCGTACAGGTTGCAAATTGTCCTGAGGATGAACGGGAAGAGGGGAAACCAGTGAGAGACTAGCTCTATGTGTTGGGACAGGCACAGGTCACTCTATTTTCCCATCAGGAAGAAGAATTAACCACAGGCTCAGCCTGCCGCCCGGAAGCAGAACAGGGCCTGAAGCAATCCTGTGCTTTTGCGGCCAGCTCCCAAAAAAGCGAGTTGAAAAATCGAGCTCAGGGGCACTGCAATTCACAAACCTGCAGAGTTAGAAATGATAACTCTCGTCCACAAATATATTGAGGGAAGGCAACGAGGAGGATTTGAAAGCAAGGCAGAATTGCAGGAAACAGATTTCAGGAGGTAGAGTCGAATCGCCTTTAAAGCACAGGAAAAGCGGCAAAACCTCGACCACGATGCCCTTGGCCAAAAAGGGCGTATGCGTTTTTTCCTGAATATATTCAGGAAAAAACGCATACGCCCTTTTTGGCCAACCAAGCAACCTGGAAAAGCAAATCAGCGCTACAAAGAAGTCTCGCTTCCCATCGGTCAAAAGGGCCATGCTGAATAAAGTGTCAAAACCAGAAATGCAGGACAGGCCATGGAGAAACGGGAGCCTTACTACGCTGATGGGCGGGATGTAAATTGCCAACAGCCACTCTGGAGAAGTGTACGGTGTTTCCTGAAACATCTAAAGAACTCAGCATAGAGAGCATAAGGCACTTCCACTCATGGGCGTATAAATTGGGAAAACTAAAAATCAGCAAGACACAGGCACCCCAAAGTTTAGGGCTGCTCTGTTGACAAGAACCTCCACTTCGTTACACCTTAAATATCCCAGGAAAGAGAAAAATGGATAAGGAAGTTGTGGTCCTTATGTACAATGGCATATCACTCAGCCATGAAATTAACGTCATAAGGCTAGTAGCAGCATGATGAGAGGATTTAGGTACGACGATTCTAAGTGAAATAAGTCACACAGAAAAAGACACTTATCATAAGGTATCACTTAGAGAGGGAATGTAAAAACCGCTACACTTGAACTGAATTACAAAACAGAACAGCGTCACACGTTTACAAAACACACTATGGCTGCTTAACGGGAAAGGTGAGGTCGGGTGAGGTAGAAAACAAGGGTTTCAAATTAGCTCAGATACCGTTCCATAAACCCAATATGTAATAGACAAGACCTACTCCTTGCTCAGTGAACTGGACTCAACACCCCCTATTCACCGCCCAAGAATATACCTGACTAGGAAGAATCTTCAAAGCTATGTATTGATATCTCTCTGTAAATGAGTCAAGTGGGTGTAAAGCAGCATAAACAGAGCAGTGAAAAGCAGCTAAACCCCATTATAAAAATCAATTACTTTTAAAATCCCGTGAAACAAAGACAGTGAAAGAGAGAGAAATTCTTACAAAATTCGTTCAGGGGCTGTGATGCCACCTGGATTGACCATCTCTAGACCCACAGCTGATTGAGACATAAGGGTGGACACTCTTGGGGCTGAGAGGTTTGGTGACGTTGGGTGAGCAAACGCACACCCTTTAAAGTAATACTGCGTGGTACCCATCCCATGGGTCCCAAATCTCCAGGTTCAAGGGCATCTTCCTACATCGAAAACATGCATGAGAAACCCAGAAGATGGTACACCGTGTGATCGGGAAAGGTTTCTAAAACGCACCTCATTTCTCATCTCCTTGTGCTCGGGTTCGCCATTCCAGCCACGTTAGTAGCAATCTCCCTCCGTGGAGAATCAGCACCTTTAACCTCCTGTTCCGTACAGGTTGCAATTTGTCCTGAGGATGAACGGGAAGTGGGGGAACCAATGAGAGACTAGCTCTAGGTGTTGGGACAGGCACAGGTCACTCTATTTTCCCATCAGGAAGAAGAATTAACCACAGGCTCAGCCTGCCGCCCGGAACCAGAATAGGGCCTGAAGCAATCCTGCGCTTTTGCGGCCAGCTCCGAAGAAAGCGAGTTGAAAAATGGAGCTCAGGGGCACTGCAATTCACAAACCTGCAGAGTTAGAAATGATAACTCTCGTCCACAAATATATTGAGGGAAGGCAACGAAGAGGATTTGAAAGCAAGGCAGAATTGCAGGAAACAGATTTCAGGAGGTAGATTCGAATCGCCTTTAAAGCACAGGAAAGGCGGCAAAACCTCGACCATGATGCCCTTGGCCAAAAAGGGCGTATGCGTTTTTTCCTGAATATATTCAGGAAAAAACGCATACGCCCTTTTTGGCCAACCAAGCAACCTGGAAAGGCAAATCAGCGCTACAAAGAAGTCTCGCTTCCCATCGGTCAAAAGGGCCATGCTGAATAAAGTGTCAAAACCAGAAATGCAGGACAGGCCATGGAGAAACGGGAGCCTTGCTACGCTGATGGGCGTGATGTAAATTGCCAACAGCCACTCTGGAGAAGTGTACGGTGTGTCCTGAAACCTCTAAAAAACTCAGCTTAGAGAGCATAGGGCACTTCCACTCATGGGTGTATAAATTGGGAAAAGTAAAAATCAGCAAGACACAGGCACCCCAAAGTTTAGGGCTGCTCTGTTGACAAGAACCTCCACTTCGTTACACCTTAAATATCCCAGGAAAGAAAAAAATGGATAAAGAAGTTGTGGTCCTTATGTACAATGGAATATCACTCAGCCAGGAAATCAACGTCATAAGGCTAGTAGCAGCATGATGAGTGGATTTAGGTACGACGATTCTAAGTGAAATAAGTCAACCAGAAAACGACACTTATCATAAGATATCACTTATAGAGGGAATGTAAAAACCGCTACACTTGAACTGAATTACAAAACAGAACAGAGACACACGTTTACAAAACACACTATGGCTGCTTAACGGGAAAGGTGAGGTCGGGTGAGGCAGAAAACAAGGGTTTCAAATTAGCTCAGATACCATTCAATAAACCCAATATGTAATAGACAAGACCTACTCCTTGCTCAGTGAACTGGACGCAAAAACCCCCTATTCACCGCCCAAGAATATATCTGACTAGGAAGAATCTTCAAAGCTATGTATTGATATCTCTCTGTAAGTGAGTCAAGTGGGTGTAAAGCAGCATAAAAACAGCAGTGAAAAGCAGCTAAACCCCATTATAAAAATCAATTACTTTTAAAAACCCGTGAAACAAAGACAGTGAAAGAGAGAGAAATTCTTACAATATTCGTTCAGGGGCTGTGATGCCACCTGGATTGACCATCTCTAGACCCACAGCTGATTGAGACATAAGGGTGGACACTCTTGGGGCTGAGAGGTTTGGTCAGGTTGGTTGAGGAAACGCAGGCCCTTTAAAGTAATACTGCGTGGTACCCATCCCATGGGTCCCAAATCTCCAAGTTCAAGGGCATCTTCCTATAACAAAAACATGCATGAGAAACCCAGAAGATGGTACACCGTGTGATCGGGAAAGGTTTCGAAAACGCACCTCATTTCTCATCTCCTTGTGCTCGGGTTGGCCATTACAGCCGCTTTACTAGCAATCTCCCTCCTTCGAGAATCAGCACCTTCAACCTCCTGTTCCGTACAGGTTGCAAATTGTCCTGAGGATGAACGGGAAGAGGGGGAACCAGTGAGAGACTAGCTCTAGGTGTTGGGACAGGCACAGGTCACTCTATTTTCCCATCAGGAAGAAGAATTAACCACAGGCTCAGCCTGCCGCCCGGAAGCAGAACAGGGCCTGAAGCAATCCTGCGCTTTTGCGGCCAGCTCCCAAAAAAACGAGTTGAAAAATCGAGCTCAGGGGCACTGCAATTCACAAACCTGCAGAGTTAGAAATGATAACTCTCGTCCACAAATATATTGAGGGAAGGCAACGAGGAGGATTTGAAAGCAAGGCAGAATTGCAGGAAACAGATTTCAGGAGGTAGAGTCGAATCGCCTTTAAAGCACAGGAAAAGCGGCAAAACCTCGACCATGATGCCCTTGGCCAAAAAGGGCGTATGCGTTTTTTCCTGAATATATTCAGGAAAAAACGCATACGCCCTTTTTGGCCAACCAAGCAACCTGGAAAGGCAAATCAGCGCTACAAAGAAGTCTCGCTTCCCATCGGTCAAAAGGGCCATGCTGAATAAAGTGTCAAAACCAGAAATGCAGGACAGGCCATGGAGAAACGGGAGCCTTACTACGCTGATGGGCGGGATGTAAATTGCCAACAGCCACTCTGGAGAAGTGTACGGTGTTTCCTGAAACATCTAAAGAACTCAGCATAGAGAGAATAAGGCACTTCCACTCATGGGCGTATAAATTGGGAAAACTAAAAATCAGCAAGACACAGGCACCCCAAAGTTTAGGGCTGCTCTGTTGACAAGAACCTCCACTTCGTTACACCTTAAATATCCCAGGAAAGAGAAAAATGGAAAAGGAAGTTGTGGTCCTTATGTACAATGGCATATCACTCAGCCATGAAATTAACGTCATAAGGCTAGTAGCAGCATGATGAGAGGATTTAGGTACGATGATTCTAAGTGAAATAAGTCAACCAGAAAACGACACTTATCATAAGATATCACTTAGAGAGGGAATGTAAAAACCGCTACACTTGAACTGAATTACAAAACAGAACAGCGTCACACGTTTAGAAGACACACTATGGCTGCTTAACGGGAAAGGTGAGGTGGGGTGATGCATAAAACAAGGGTTTCAAATGAGCTCAGATACCGTTCCATAAACCCAATATGTAATAGACAAGACCTACTCCTTGCTCAGTGAACTGGACTCGACACCCCCTATTCACCGCCCAAGAATATACCTGACTAGGAAGAATCTTCAAAGCTATGTATTGATATCTCTCTGTAAATGAGTCAAGTGGGTGTAAAGCAGCATAAACAGAGCAGTGAAAAGCAGCTAAACCCCATTATAAAAATCAATTACTTTTAAAATCCCGTGAAACAAAGACAGTGAAAGAGAGAGAAATTCTTACAAAATTCGTTCAGGGGCTGTGATGCCACCTGGATTGACCATATCTAGACCCACAGCTGATTGAGACATAAGGGTGGACACTCTTGTGGCTGAGAGGTTTGGTGAGGTTGGGTGAGCAAACGCAGACCCTTTAAAGTAATACTGCATGGTACCCATCCCATGGGTCCCAAATCTCCAGGTTCAAGGGCATCTTCCTACGTCGAAAACATGCATGAGAAACCCAGAAGATGGTACACCGTGTGATCGGGAAAGGTTTCTAAAACGCACCTCATTTCTCATCTCCTTGTGCTCGGGTTCGCCATTCCAGCCACGTTAGTAGCAATCTCCCTCCGTGGAGAATCAGCACCTTTAACCTCCTGTTCCGTACAGGTTGCAATTTGTCCTGAGGATGAACGGGAAGAGGGGGAACCAATGAGAGACTAGCTCTAGGTGTTGGGACAGGCACAGGTCACTCTATTTTCCCATCAGGAAGAAGAATTAACCACAGGCTCAGCCTGCCGCCCGGAACCAGAATAGGGCCTGAAGCAATCCTGCGCTTTTGCGGCCAGCTCCGAAGAAAGCGAGTTGAAAAATGGAGCTCAGGGGCACTGCAATTCACAAACCTGCAGAGTTAGAAATGATAACTCTCGTCCACAAATATATTGAGGGAAGGCAACGAAGAGGATTTGAAAGCAAGGCAGAATTGCAGGAAACAGATTTCAGGAGGTAGATTCGAATCGCCTTTAAAGCACAGGAAAGGCGGCAAAACCTCGACCATGATGCCCTTGGCCAAAAAGGGCGTATGCGTTTTTTCCTGAATATATTCAGGAAAAAACGCATACGCCCTTTTTGGCCAACCAAGCAACCTGGAAAGGCAAATCAGCGCTACAAAGAAGTCTCGCTTCCCATCGGTCAAAAGGGCCATGCTGAATAAAGTGTCAAAACCAGAAATGCAGGACAGGCCATGGAGAAACGGGAGCCTTGCTACGCTGATGGGCGGGATGTAAATTGCCAACAGCCACTCTGGAGAAGTGTACGGTGTGTCCTGAAACCTCTAAAAAACTCAGCTTAGAGAGCATAGGGCACTTCCACTCATGGGTGTATAAATTGGGAAAAGTAAAAATCAGCAAGACACAGGCACCCCAAAGTTTAGGGCTGCTCTGTTGACAAGAACCTCCACTTCGTTACACCTTAAATATGCCAGGAAAGAAAAAAATGGATAAAGAAGTTGTGGTCCTTATGTACAATGGAATATCACTCAGCCAGGAAATCAACGTCATAAGGCTAGTAGCAGCATGATGAGTGGATTTAGGTACGACGATTCTAAGTGAAATAAGTCAACCAGAAAACGACACTTATCATAAGATATCACTTATAGAGGGAATGTAAAAACCGCTACACTTGAACTGAATTACAAAACAGAACAGAGACACACGTTTACAAAACACACTATGGCTGCTTAACGGGAAAGGTGAGGTCGGGTGAGGCAGAAAACAAGGGTTTCAAATTAGCTCAGATACCGTTCAATAAGCCCAATATGTAATAGACAAGACCTACTCCTTGCTCAGTGAACTGGCCGCAAAAACCCCTATTCACCGCCCAAGAATATATCTGACTAGGAAGAATCTTCAAAGCTATGTATTGATATCTCTCTGTAAGTGAGTCAAGTGGGTGTAAAGCAGCATAAAAACAGCAGTGAAAAGCAGCTAAACCCCATTATAAAAATCAATTACTTTTAAAAACCCGTGAAACAAAGACAGTGAAAGAGAGAGAAATTCTTACAATATTCGTTCAGGGGCTGTGATGCCACCTGGATTGACCATCTCTGGACCCACAGCTGATTGAGACATAAGGGTGGACACTCTTGGGGCTGAGAGGTTTGGTCAGGTTGGTTGAGGAAACGCAGGCCCTTTAAAGTAATACTGCGTGGTACCCATCCCATGGGTCCCAAATCTCCAAGTTCAAGGGCATCTTCCTATAACAAAAACATGCATGAGAAACCCAGAAGATGGTACACCGTGTGATCGGGAAAGGTTTCGAAAACGCACCTCATTTCTCATCTCCTTGTGCTCGGGTTGGCCATTACAGCCGCTTTACTAGCAATCTCCCTCCTTCGAGAATCAGCACCTTCAACCTCCTGTTCCGTACAGGTTGCAAATTGTCCTGAGGATGAACGGGAAGAGGGGGAACCAGTGAGAGACTAGCTCTAGGTGTTGGGACAGGCACAGGTCACTCTATTTTCCCATCAGGAAGAAGAATTAACCACAGGCTCAGCCTGCCGCCCGGAAGCAGAACAGGGCCTGAAGCAATCCTGTGCTTTTGCGGCCAGCTCCCAAAAAAACGAGTTGAAAAATCGAGCTCAGGGGCACTGCAATTCACAAACCTGCAGAGTTATAAATGATAACTCTCGTCCACAAATATATTGAGGGAAGGCAACGAGGAGGATTTGAAAGCAAGGCAGAATTGCAGGAAACAGATTTCAGGAGGTAGAGTCGAATCGCCTTTAAAGCACAGGAAAAGCGGCAAAACCTCGACCATGATGCCCTTGGCCAAAAAGGGCGTATGCGTTTTTTCCTGAATATATTCAGGAAAAAACGCATACGCCCTTTTTGGCCAACCAAGCAACCTGGAAAGGCAAACCAGCGCTACAAAGAAGTCTCGCTTCCCATCGGTCAAAAGGGCCATGCTGAATAAAGTGTCAAAACCAGAAATGCAGGACAGGCCATGGAGAAACGGGAGCCTTACTACGCTGATGGGCGGGATGTAAATTGCCAACAGCCACTCTGGAGAAGTGTACGGTGTTTCCTGAAACATCTAAAGAACTCAGCATAGAGAGCATAAGGCACTTCCACTCATGGGCGTATAAATTGGGAAAACTAAAAATCAGCAAGACACAGGCACCCCAAAGTTTAGGGCTGCTCTGTTGACAAGAACCTCCACTTCGTTACACCTTAAATATCCCAGGAAAGAGAAAAATGGATAAGGAAGTTGTGGTCCTTATGTACAATGGCATATCACTCAGCCATGAAATTAACGTCATAAGGCTAGTAGCAGCATGATGAGAGGATTTAGGTACGATGATTCTAAGTGAAATAAGTCACACAGAAAAAGACACTTATCATAAGATATCACTTAGAGAGGGAATGTAAAAACCGCTACACTTGAACTGAATTACAAAACAGAACAGCGTCACACGTTTACAAAACACACTATGGCTGCTTAACGGGAATGGTGAGGTCAGGTGAGGTAGAAAACAAGGGTTTCAAATTAGCTCAGATACCGTTCCATAAACCCAATATGTAATAGACAAGACCTACTCCTTGCTCAGTGAACTGGACTCGACACCCCCTATTCACCGCCCAAGAATATACCTGACTAGGAAGAATCTTCAAAGCTATGTATTGATATCTCTCTGTAAATGAGTCAAGTGGGTGTAAAGCAGCATAAACAGAGCAGTGAAAAGCAGCTAAACCCCATTATAAAAATCAATTACTTTTAAAATCCCGTGAAACAAAGACAGTGAAAGAGAGAGAAATTCTTACAAAATTCGTTCAGGGGCTGTGATGCCACCTGGATTGACCATATCTAGACCCACAGCTGATTGAGACATAAGGGTGGACACTCTTGGGGCTGAGAGGTTTGGTGAGGTTGGGTGAGCAAACGCAGACCCTTTAAAGTAATACTGCATGGTACCCATCCCATGGGTCCCAAATCTCCAGGTTCAAGGGCATCTTCCTACATCGAAAACATGCATGAGAAACCCAGAAGATGGTACACCGTGTGATCGGGAAAGGTTTCTAAAACGCACCTCATTTCTCATCTCCTTGTGCTCGGGTTGGCCATTCCAGCCGCGTTAGTAGCAATCTCCCTCCGTGGAGAATCAGCACCTTCAACCTCCTGTTCCGTACAGGTTGCAAATTGTCCTGAGGATGAACGGGAAGAGGGGGAACCAGTGAGAGACTAGCTCTAGGTGTTGGGACAGGCACAGGTCACTCTATTTTCCCATCAGGAAGAAGAATTAACCACAGGCTCAGCCTGCCGCCCGGAACCAGAATAGGGCCTGAAGCAATCCTGCGCTTTTGCGGCCAGCTCCGAAGAAAGCGAGTTGAAAAATGGAGCTCAGGGGCACAGCAATTCACAAACCTGCAGAGTTAGAAATGATAACTCTCGTCCACAAATATATTGAGGGAAGGCAACGAAGAGGATTTGAAAGCAAGGCAGAATTGCAGGAAACAGATTTCAGGAGGTAGAGTCGAATCGCCTTTAAAGCACAGGAAAGGTGGCAAAACCTCGACAATGATGCCCTTGGCCAAAAAGGGCGTATGCGTTTTTTCCTGAATATATTCAGGAAAAAACGCATACGCCCTTTTTGGCCAACCAAGCAACCTGGAAAGGCAAATCAGCGCTACAAAGAAGTCTCGCTTCCCATCGGTCAAAAGGGCCATGCTGAATAAAGTGTCAAAACCAGAAATGTAGGACAGGCCATGGAGAAACGGGAGCCTTGCTACGCTGATGGGCGGGATGTAAATTGCCAACAGCCACTCTGGAGAAGTGTACGGTGTGTCCTGAAACATCTAAAAAACTCAGCTTAGAGAGCATAGGGCACTTCCACTCATGGGCGTATAAATTGGGAAAACTAAAAATCAGCAAGACACAGGCACCCCAAAGTTTAGGGCTGCTCTGTTGACAAGAACCTCCACTTCGTTACACCTTAAATATCCCAGGAAAGAGAAAAATGGATAAGGAAGTTGTGGTCCTTATGTACAATGGCATATCACTCAGCCATGAAATTAACGTCATAAGGCTAGTAGCAGCATGATGAGAGGTTTTAGGTACGACGATTCTAAGTGAAATAAGTCACACAAAAAAAGACACTTATCATAAGATATCACTTAGAGAGGGAATGTAAAAACCGCTACACTTGAACTGAATTACAAAACAGAACAGCGTCACACGTTTAGAAGACACACTATGGCTGCTTAACGGGAAAGGTGAGGTGGTGTGATGCATAAAACAAGGGTTTCAAATTAGCTCAGATACTGTTCCATAAACCCAATATGTAACAGACAAGACCTACTCCTTGCTCAGTGAACTGGATTCAACACCCCCTGTTCACCGCCCAAGAATATATCTGACTAGTAAGACTCTTAAAACCAATGTATTGATATCTCTCTGTAAGTGAGTCAAGTGGGTGTAAAGCGGCATAAACACAGCAGTGAAAAGCAGCTAAACCCCATTATAAAAATCAATTACTTTTAAAAACCCGTGAAACAAAGACAGTGAAAGAGAGAGAAATTCATACAGAATTCGTTCAGGGGCTGGGATGCCACCTTTATTAACCATCTCTAGACCCACAGCTGATTGAGACATAAGGGTGGACACTCTTCGGGCTGAGAGGTTTGGTGAGGTTGGGTGAGCAAACGCAGACCCTTTAAAGTAATACTGCGTGGTACCCATCCCATGGGTCCAAAATCTCCAGGTTCAAGGGCATCTTCCTACATCGAAAACATGCATGAGAAACCCAGAAGATGGTACACCGTGTGATCGGGAAAGGTTTCTAAAACGCACCTCATTTCTCATCTCCTTGTGCTCGGGCTCGCCATTCCAGCCGCTTTACTAGCAATCTCCCTCCTTGGAGAATGAGCACCTTTAACCTCCTGTTCTGTACAGGTTGCAAATTTGTCCTGAGGATGAACGGGAAGAGGGGGAACCAATGAGAGACTAGGTCTAGGTGTGGGGACAGGCACAGGTCACTCTATTTTCTCATCAGGAAAAAGAATTAACCACAGGCTCAGCCTGCCGCCCGGAACCACAATAAGGCCTGAAGCAATCCTGCGCTTTTGCGGCCAGCTCCCAAGAAAGCGATTTGAAAAGTGGAGCTCAGGGGCACTGCAATTCACAAACCTGCATAGTTAGAAATGATAACTCTCGTCCACAAATATATTGAGGGAAGGCAACAAAGAGGATTTGAAAGCAAGGCAGAATTGCAGGAAACAGATTTCACGAGGTAGATTCGAATCGCCTTTAAAGCACAGGAAAAGCGGCAAAACTTCGACCATGATGCCGTTGGCCAAAAAGGGCGTATGCGTTTTTTCCTGAATATATTCAGGAAAAAACGCATACGCCCTTTTTGGCCAACCAAGCAACCTGGAAAGGCAAATCAGCGCTACAAAGAAGTCTCGCTTCCCATCGGTCAAAAGGGCCATGCTGAATAAAGTGTCAAAACCAGAAATGCAAGACAGGCCATGGAGAAACGGGAGCCTTGCTACGCTGATGGGCGGGATTTAAATTGCCAACAGCCACTCTGGAGAAGTGTACGGTGTGTCCTGAAACATCTAAAACACTCAGCTTAGAGAGCATAGGGCACTTCCACTCATGGGCGTATAAATTGGGAAAACTAAAAATCAGCAAGACACAGGCACCCCAAAGTTTAGGGCTGCTCTGTTGACAAGAACCTCCACTTCATTACACCTTAAATATCCCAGGAAAGAGAAAAATGGATAAAGAAGTTGTGGTCCTTATGTACAATGGAATATCACTCAGGCATGAAATCAACGTCATAAGGCTAGTAGCAGCATGATGAGAGGATTTAGGTACGACGATTCTAAGTGAAATAAGTCACACAGAAAAAGACACTTATCATAAGATATCACTTAGAGAGGGAATGTAAAAACCGCTACACTTGAACTGAATTACAAAACAGAACAGCGTCACACGTTTAGAAGACACACTATGGCTGCTTAACGGGAACGGTGAGGTGGGGTGATGCATAAAACAAGGGTTTCAAATTAGCTCAGATACCGTTCCATAAACCCAATATGTAATAGACAAGACCTACTCCTTGCTCAGTGAACTGGACTCAACACCCCCTGTTCACCGCCCAAGAATATATCTGACTAGTAAGACTCTTAAAACCAATGTATTGATATCTCTCTGTAAGTGAGTCAAGTGGGTCTAAAGCGGCATAAACCCAGCAGTGAAAAGCAGCTAAACCCCATTATAAAAATCAATTACTTTTAAAAACCCGTGAAACAAAGACAGTGAAAGAGAGAGAAATTCATACAGAATTCGTTCAGGGGCTGGGATGCCACCTTTATTGACCATCTCTAGACCCACAGCTGATTGAGTCATAAGGGTGGACACTCTTGGGGCTGAGAGGTTTGGTGAGGTTGGGTGAGCAAACGCAGACCCTTTAAAGTAATACTGCTTGGTATCCATCCCATGGGTCCAAAATCTCCAGGTTCAAGGGCATCTTCCTACATCGAAAACATGCATGAGAAACCCAGAAGATGGTACACCGTGTGATCGGGAAAGGTTTCTAAAACGCACCTCATTTCTCATCTCCTTGTGCTCGGGCTCGCCATTCCAGCCGCTTTACTAGCAATCTCCGTCATTGGAGAATGAGCAACTTTAACCTCCTGTTCTGTACAGGTTGCAAATTTGTCCTGAGGATGAACGGGAAGAGGGGGAACCAATGAGAGACTAGGTCTAGGTGTGGGGACAGGCACAGGTCACTCTATTTTCTCATCAGGAAGAAGAATTAACCACAGGCTCAGCCTGCCGCCCGGAACCACAATAGGGCCTGAAGCAATCCTGCGCTTTTGCGGCCAGCTCCCAAGAAAGCGATTTGAAAAGTGGAGCTCAGGGGCACTGCAATTCACAAACCTGCAGAGTTAGAAATGATAACTCTCGTCCACAAATATATTGAGGGAAGGCAACAAAGAGGATTTGAAAGCAAGGCAGAATTGCAGGAAACAGATTTCAGGAGGTAGATTCGAATCGCATTTAAAGCACAGGAAAAGCGGCAAAACCTCGACCATGATGCCCTTGGCCAAAAAGGGCGTATGCGTTTTTTCTTGAATATATTCAGGAAAAAACGCATACGCCCTTTTTGGCCAACCAAGCAACCTGGAAAGGCAAATCAGCGCTACAAAGAAGTCTCGCTTCCCATCGGTCAAAAGGGCCATGCTGAATAAAGTGTCAAAACCAGAAATGCAAGACAGGCCATGGAGAAACGGGAGCCTTGCTACGCTGATGGGCGGGATTTAAATTGCCAACAGCCACTCTGGAGAAGTGTACGGTGTGTCTTGAAACATCTAAAACACTCAGCTTAGAGAGCATAGGGCACTTCCACTCATGGGCGTATAAATTGGGAAAACTAAAAATCAGCAAGACACAGGCACCCCAAAGTTTAGGGCTGCTCTGTTGACAAGAACCTCCAATTCATTACACCTTAAATATCCCAGGAAAGAGAAAAATGGATAAAGAAGTTGTGGTCCTTATGTACAATGGAATATCACTCAGGCATGAAATCAACGTCATAAGGCTAGTAGCAGCATGATGAGAGGATTTAGGTACGACGATTCTAAGTGAAATAAGTCACACAGAAAAAGACACTTATCATAAGATATCACTTAGAGAGGGAATGTAAAAACCGCTACACTTGAACTGAATTACAAAACAGAACAGCGTCACACGTTTAGAAGACACACTATGGCTGCTTAACGGGAAAGGTGAGGTGGGGTGATGCATAAAACAAGGGTTTCAAATTAGCTCAGATACCGTTCCATAAACCCAATATGTAATAGACAAGACCTACTCCTTGCTCAGTGAACTGGACTCAACACCCCCTGTTCACCGCCCAAGAATATATCTGACTAGTAAGACTCTTAAAACCAATGTATTGATATCCCTCTGTAAGTGAGTCAAGTGGGTGTAAAGCGGCATAAACCCAGCAGTGAAAAGCAGCTAAACCCCATTATAAAAATCAATTACTTTTAAAAACCCGTGAAACAAAGACAGTGAAAGAGAGAGAAATTCATACAGAATTCGTTCAGGGGCTGGGATGCCACCTTTATTGACCATCTCTAGACCCACAGCTGATTGAGTCATAAGGGTGGACACTCTTGGGGCTGAGAGGTTTGGTGAGGTTGGGTGAGCAAACGCAGACCCTTTAAAGTAATACTGCGTGGTACCCATCCCATGGGTCCAAAATCTCCAGGTTCAAGGGCATCTTCCTACATCGAAAACATGCATGAGAAACCCAGAAGACGGTACACCGTGTGATCGGGAAAGGTTTCTAAAACGCACCTCATTTCTCATCTCCTTGTGCTCGGGCTCGCCATTCCAGCCACTTTACTAGCAATCTCCCTCCTTGGAGAATCAGCACCTTTAACCTCCTGTTCCGAACAGGTTGCAATTTGTCCTGAGGATGAACGGGAAGAGGGGGAACCAATGAGAGACTAGGTCTAGGTGTGGGGACAGGCACAGGTCACTCTATTTTCCCATCAGGAAGAAGGATTAACCACAGGCTCAGCCTGCCGCCCGGAAGCAGAAGAGGGCCTGAAGCAATCCTGTGCTTTTGCGGCCAGCTCCCAAAAAAGCGAGTTGAAAAATCGAGCTCAGGGGCACTGCAATTCACAAACCTGCAGAGTTAGAAATGATAACTCTCGTCCACAAATATATTGAGGGAAGGCAACGAAGAGGATTTGAAAGCATAGCAGAATTGCAGGAAACAGATTTCAGGAGGTAGAGTCGAATCGCCTTTAAAGCACAGGAAAGGCGGCAAAACCTCGACAATGATGCCCTTGGCCAAAAAGGGCGTATGCGTTTTTTCCTGAATATATTCAGGAAAAAACGCATACGCCCTTTTTGGCCAACCAAGCAACCTGGAAAGGCAAATCAGCGCTACAAAGAAGTCTCGCTTCCCATCGGTCAAAAGGGCCATGCTGAATAAAGTGTCAAAACCAGAAATGCAGGACAGGCCATGGAGAAACGGGAGCCTTGCTACGCTGATGGGCGGGATGTAAATTGCCAACAGCCACTCTGGAGAAGTGTACGGTGTGTCCTGAAACATCTAAAAAACTCAGCTTAGAGAGCATAGGGCACTTCCACTCATGGGCGTATAAATTGGGAAAACTAAAAATCAGCAAGACACAGGCACCCCAAAGTTTAGGGCTGCTCTGTTGACAAGAACCTCCACTTCGTTACACCTTAAATATCCCAGGAAAGAGAAAAATGGATAAGGAAGTTGTGGTCCTTATGTACAATGGCATATCACTCAGCCATGAAATTAACGTCATAAGGCTAGTAGCAGCATGATGAGAGGATTTAGGTACGACGATTCTAAGTGAAATAAGTCACACAGAAAAAGACACTTATCATAAGATATCACTTAGAGAGGGAATGTAAAAACCGCTACACTTGAACTGAATTACAAAACAGAACAGCGTCACATGTTTAGAAGACACACTATGGCTGCTTAACGGGAAAGGTGAGGTGGGTGATGCATAAAACAAGGGTTTCAAATTAGCTCAGATACCGTTCCATAAACCCAATATGTAACAGACAAGACCTACTCCTTGCTCAGTGAACTGGATTCAACACCCCCTGTTCACCGCCCAAGAATATATCTGACTAGTAAGACTCTTAAAACCAATGTATTGATATCTCTCTGTAAGTGAGTCAAGTGGGTGTAAAGAGGCATAAACACAGCAGTGAAAAGCAGCTAAACCCCATTATAAAAATCAATTACTTTTAAAAACCCGTGAAACAAAGACAGTGAAAGAGAGAGAAATTCATACAGAATTCGTTCAGGGGCTGGGATGCCACCTTTATTGACCATCTCTAGACCCACAGCTGATTGAGTCATAAGGGTGGACACTCTTGGGGCTGAGAGGTTTGCTGAGGTTGGGTGAGAAAACGGAGACCCTTTAAAGTAATATTGCGTGGTACCCATCCCATGGGTCCAAAATCTCCAGGTTCAAGGGCATCTTCCTACATCGAAAACATGCATGAGAAACCCAGAAGATGGTAAACCGTGTGATCGGGAAAGGTTTCTAAAACGCACCTCATTTCTCATCTCCTTGTGCTCGGGTTGGCCATTACAGCCGCTTTACTAGCAATCTCCGTCCTTGGAGAATCAGCCCCTTTAACCTTCTGTTCCGTACAGGTTGCAATTTGTCCTGAGGATAAACGGGAAGAGGGGGAACCAATGAGAGACTAGCTCTAGGTGTTGGGACAGCCACAGGTCACTCTATTTTCCCATCAGGAAGAAGGATTAACCACAGGCTCAGCCTGCCGCCCGGAAGCAGAAGAGGGCCTGAAGCAATCCTGTGCTTTTGCGGCCAGCTCCCAAAAAAGCGAGTTGAAAAATCGCGCTCAGGGGCACTGCAATTCACAAACCTACAGAGTTAGAAATGATAACTCTCGTCCACAAATATATTGAGGGAAGGCAACGAAGAGGATTTGAAAGCATAGCAGAATTGCAGGAAACAGATTTCAGGAGGTAGAGTCGAATCGCCTTTAAAGCACAGGAAAGGCGGCAAAACCTCGACAATGATGCCCTTGGCCAAAAAGGGCGTATGCGTTTTTTCCTGAATATATTCAGGAAAAAACGCATACGCCCTTTTTGGCCAACCAAGCAACCTGGAAAGGCAAATCAGCGCTACAAAGAAGTCTCGCTTCCCATCGGTCAAAAGGGCCATGCTGAATAAAGTGTCAAAACCAGAAATGTAGGACAGGCCATGGAGAAACGGGAGCCTTGCTACGCTGATGGGCGGGATGTAAATTGCCAACAGCCACTCTGGAGAAGTGTACGGTGTGTCCTGAAACATCTAAAAAACTCAGCTTAGAGAGCATAGGGCACTTCCACTCATGGGCGTATAAATTGGGAAAACTAAAAATCAGCAAGACACAGGCACCCCAAAGTTTAGGGCTGCTCTGTTGACAAGAACCTCCACTTCGTTACACCTTAAATATCCCAGGAAAGAGAAAAATGGATAAGGAAGTTGTGGTCCTTATGTACAATGGAATATCACTCAGCCATGAAATTAACGTCATAAGGCTAGTAGCAGCATGATGAGAGGTTTTAGGTACGACGATTCTAAGTGAAATAAGTCACACAAAAAAAGACACTTATCATAAGATATCACTTAGAGAGGGAATGTAAAAACCGCTACACTTGAACTGAATTACAAAACAGAACAGCGTCACACGTTTAGAAGACACACTATGGCTGCTTAACGGGAAAGGTGAGGTGGTGTGATGCATATAACAAGGGTTTCAAATTAGCTCAGATACTGTTCCATAAACCCAATATGTAACAGACAAGACCTACTCCTTGCTCAGTGAACTGGATTCAACACCCCCTGTTCACCGCCCAAGAATATATCTGACTAGTAAGACTCTTAAAACCAATGTATTGATATCTCTCTGTAAGTGAGTCAAGTGGGTGTAAAGCGGCATAAACACAGCAGTGAAAAGCAGCTAAACCCCATTATAAAAATCAATTACTTTTAAAAACCCGTGAAACAAAGACAGTGAAAGAGAGAGAAATTCATACAGAATTCGTTCAGGGGCTGGGATGCCACCTTTATTAACCATCTCTAGACCCACAGCTGATTGAGACATAAGGGTGGACACTCTTCGGGCTGAGAGGTTTGGTGAGGTTGGGTGAGCAAACGCAGACCCTTTAAAGTAATACTGCGTGGTACCCATCCCATGGGTCCAAAATCTCCAGGTTCAAGGGCATCTTCCTACATCGAAAACATGCATGAGAAACCCAGAAGATGGTACACCGTGTGATCGGGAAAGGTTTCTAAAACGCACCTCATTTCTCATCTCCTTGTGCTCGGGCTCGCCATTCCAGCCGCTTTACTAGCAATCTCCCTCCTTGGAGAATGAGCACCTTTAACCTCCTGTTCTGTACAGGTTGCAAATTTGTCCTGAGGATGAACGGGAAGAGGGGGAACCAATGAGAGACTAGGTCTAGGTGTGGGGACAGGCACAGGTCACTCTATTTTCCCATCAGGAAGAAGGATTAACCACAGGCTCAGCCTGCCGCCCGGAAGCAGAAGAGGGCCTGAAGCAATCCTGTGCTTTTGCGGCCAGCTCCCAAAAAAGCGAGTTGAAAAATCGAGCTCAGGGGCACTGCAATTCACAAACCTGCAGAGTTAGAAATGATAACTCTCGTCCACAAATATATTGAGGGAAGGCAACGAAGAGGATTTGAAAGCATAGCAGAATTGCAGGAAACAGATTTCAGGAGGTAGAGTCGAATCGCCTTTAAAGCACAGGAAAGGCGGCAAAACCTCGACAATGATGCCGTTGGCCAAAAAGGGCGTATGCGTTTTTTCCTGAATATATTCAGGAAAAAACGCATACGCCCTTTTTGGCCAACCAAGCAACCTGGAAAGGCAAATCAGCGCTACAAAGAAGTCTCGCTTCCCATCGGTCAAAAGGGCCATGCTGAATAAAGTGTCAAAACCAGAAATGCAGGACAGGCCATGGAGAAACGGGAGCCTTGCTACGCTGATGGGCGGGATTTAAATTGCCAACAGCCACTCTGGAGAAGTGTACGGTGTGTCCTGAAACATCTAAAAAACTCAGCTTAGAGAGCATAGGGCACTTCCACTCATGGGCGTATAAATTGGGAAAACTAAAAATCAGCAAGACACAGGCACCCCAAAGTTTAGGGCTGCTCTGTTGACAAGAACCTCCACTTCGTTACACCTTAAATATCCCAGGAAAGAGAAAAATGGATAAGGAAGTTGTGGTCCTTATGTACAATGGCATATCACTCAGCCATGAAATTAACGTCATAAGGCTAGTAGCAGCATGATGAGAGGATTTAGGTACGACGATTCTAAGTGAAATAAGTCACACAGAAAAAGACACTTATCATAAGATATCACTTAGAGAGGGAATGTAAAAACCGCTACACTTGAACTGAATTACAAAACAGAACAGCGTCACATGTTTAGAAGACACACTATGGCTGCTTAACGGGAAAGGTGAGGTGGGTGATGCATAAAACAAGGGTTTCAAATTAGCTCAGATACCGTTCCATAAACCCAATATGTAACAGACAAGACCTACTCCTTGCTCAGTGAACTGGATTCAACACCCCCTGTTCACCGCCCAAGAATATATCTGACTAGTAAGACTCTTAAAACCAATGTATTGATATCTCTCTGTAAGTGAGTCAAGTGGGTGTAAAGAGGCATAAACACAGCAGTGAAAAGCAGCTAAACCCCATTATAAAAATCAATTACTTTTAAAAACCCGTGAAACAAAGACAGTGAAAGAGAGAGAAATTCATACAGAATTCGTTCAGGGGCTGGGATGCCACCTTTATTGACCATCTCTAGACCCACAGCTGATTGAGTCATAAGGGTGGACACTCTTGGGGCTGAGAGGTTTGCTGAGGTTGGGTGAGAAAACGGAGACCCTTTAAAGTAATATTGCGTGGTACCCATCCCATGGGTCCAAAATCTCCAGGTTCAAGGGCATCTTCCTACATCGAAAACATGCATGAGAAACCCAGAAGATGGTAAACCGTGTGATCGGGAAAGGTTTCTAAAACGCACCTCATTTCTCATCTCCTTGTGCTCGGGTTGGCCATTACAGCCGCTTTACTAGCAATCTCCGTCCTTGGAGAATCAGCCCCTTTAACCTTCTGTTCCGTACAGGTTGCAATTTGTCCTGAGGATAAACGGGAAGAGGGGGAACCAATGAGAGACTAGCTCTAGGTGTTGGGACAGCCACAGGTCACTCTATTTTCCCATCAGGAAGAAGGATTAACCACAGGCTCAGCCTGCCGCCCGGAAGCAGAAGAGGGCCTGAAGCAATCCTGTGCTTTTGCGGCCAGCTCCCAAAAAAGCGAGTTGAAAAATCGCGCTCAGGGGCACTGCAATTCACAAACCTGCAGAGTTAGAAATGATAACTCTCGTCCACAAATATATTGAGGGAAGGCAACGAAGAGGATTTGAAAGCATAGCAGAATTGCAGGAAACAGATTTCAGGAGGTAGAGTCGAATCGCCTTTAAAGCACAGGAAAGGTGGCAAAACCTCGACAATGATGCCCTTGGCCAAAAAGGGCGTATGCGTTTTTTCCTGAATATATTCAGGAAAAAACGCATACGCCCTTTTTGGCCAACCAAGCAACCTGGAAAGGCAAATCAGCGCTACAAAGAAGTCTCGCTTCCCATCGGTCAAAAGGGCCATGCTGAATAAAGTGTCAAAACCAGAAATGTAGGACAGGCCATGGAGAAACGGGAGCCTTGCTACGCTGATGGGCGGGATGTAAATTGCCAACAGCCACTCTGGAGAAGTGTACGGTGTGTCCTGAAACATCTAAAAAACTCAGCTTAGAGAGCATAGGGCACTTCCACTCATGGGCGTATAAATTGGGAAAACTAAAAATCAGCAAGACACAGGCACCCCAAAGTTTAGGGCTGCTCTGTTGACAAGAACCTCCACTTCGTTACACCTTAAATATCCCAGGAAAGAGAAAAATGGATAAGGAAGTTGTGGTCCTTATGTACAATGGCATATCACTCAGCCATGAAATTAACGTCATAAGGCTAGTAGCAGCATGATGAGAGGTTTTAGGTACGACGATTCTAAGTGAAATAAGTCACACAAAAAAAGACACTTATCATAAGATATCACTTAGAGAGGGAATGTAAAAACCGCTACACTTGAACTGAATTACAAAACAGAACAGCGTCACACGTTTAGAAGACACACTATGGCTGCTTAACGGGAAAGGTGAGGTGGTGTGATGCATAAAACAAGGGTTTCAAATTAGCTCAGATACTGTTCCATAAACCCAATATGTAACAGACAAGACCTACTCCTTGCTCAGTGAACTGGATTCAACACCCCCTGTTCACCGCCCAAGAATATATCTGACTAGTAAGACTCTTAAAACCAATGTATTGATATCTCTCTGTAAGTGAGTCAAGTGGGTGTAAAGCGGCATAAACACAGCAGTGAAAAGCAGCTAAACCCCATTATAAAAATCAATTACTTTTAAAAACCCGTGAAACAAAGACAGTGAAAGAGAGAGAAATTCATACAGAATTCGTTCAGGGGCTGGGATGACACCTTTATTAACCATCTCTAGACCCACAGCTGATTGAGACATAAGGGTGGACACTCTTCGGGCTGAGAGGTTTGGTGAGGTTGGGTGAGCAAACGCAGACCCTTTAAAGTAATACTGCGTGGTACCCATCCCATGGGTCCAAAATCTCCAGGTTCAAGGGCATCTTCCTACATCGAAAACATGCATGAGAAACCCAGAAGATGGTACACCGTGTGATCGGGAAAGGTTTCTAAAACGCACCTCATTTCTCATCTCCTTGTGCTCGGGCTCGCCATTCCAGCCGCTTTACTAGCAATCTCCCTCCTTGGAGAATGAGCACCTTTAACCTCCTGTTCTGTACAGGTTGCAAATTTGTCCTGAGGATGAACGGGAAGAGGGGGAACCAATGAGAGACTAGGTCTAGGTGTGGGGACAGGCACAGGTCACTCTATTTTCCCATCAGGAAGAAGAATTAACCACAGGCTCAGCCTGCCGCCCGGAACCACAATAGGGCCTGAAGCAATCCTGCGCTTTTGCGGCCAGCTCCCAAGAAAGCGAGTTGAAAAATGGAGCTCAGGGGCACTGCAATTCACAAACCTGCAGAGTTAGAAATGATAACTCTCGTCCACAAATATATTGAGGGAAGGCAAAAAAGAGGATTTGAAAGCAAGGCAGAATTGCAGGAAACAGATTTCAGGAGGTAGATTCGAATCGCCTTTAAAGCACAGGAAAAGCGGCAAAACCTCGACCATGATGCCCCTGGCCAAAAAGGGCGTATGCGTTTTTTCCTGAATATATTCAGGAAAAACGCATACGCCCTTTTTGGCCAACCAAGCAACCTGGAAAGGCAAATCAGCGCTACAATGAAGTCTCGCTTCCCATCGGTCAAAAGGGCCATGCTGAATAAAGTGTCAAAACCAGAAATGCAGGACAGGCCATGGAGAAACGGGAGCCTTGCTACACTGATGGGCGGGATTTAAATTGCCAACAGCCACTCTGGAGAAGTGTACAGTGTGTCCTGAAACATCTAAAACACTCAGCTTAGAGAGCATAGGGCACTTCCACTCATGGGCGTATAAATTGGGAAAACTAAAAATCAGCAAGACACAGGCACCCCAAAGTTTAGGGCTGCTCTGTTGACAAGAACCTCCACTTCATTACACCTTAAATATCCCAGGAAAGAGAAAAATGGATAAAGAAGTTGTGGTCCTTATGTACAATGGAATATCACTCAGGCATGAAATCAACGTCATAAGGCTAGTAGCAGCATGATGAGAGGATTTAGGTACGACGATTCTAAGTGAAATAAGTCACACAGAAAAAGACACTTATCATAAGATATCACTTAGAGAGGGAATGTAAAAACCGCTACACTTGAACTGAATTACAAAACAGAACAGCGTCACACGTTTAGAAGACACACTATGGCTGCTTAACGGGAAAGGTGAGGTGGGGTGATGCATAAAACAAGGGTTTCAAATTAGCTCAGATACCGTTCCATAAACCCAATATGTAATAGACAAGACCTACTCCTTGCTCAGTGAACTGGACTCAACACCCCCTGTTCACCGCCCAAGAATATATCTGACTAGTAAGACTCTTAAAACAAATGTATTGATATCCCTCTGTAAGTGAGTCAAGTGGGTGTAAACCGGCATAAACACAGCAGTGAAAAGCAGCTAAACCCCATTATAAAAATCAATTACTTTTAAAAACCCGTGAAACAAAGACAGTGAAAGAGAGAGAAATTCATACAGAATTCGTTCAGGGTCTGGGATGCCACCTTTATTGACCATCTCTAGACCCACAGCTGATTGAGTCATAAGGGTGGACACTCTTGGGGCTGAGAGGTTTGGTGAGGTTGAGTGAGCAAACGCAGACCCTTTAAAGTAATACTGCGTGGTATCCATCCCATGGGTCCAAAATCTCCAGGTTCAAGGGCATCTTCCTACATCGAAAACATGCATGAGAAACCCAGAAGATGGTACACCGTGTGATCGGGAAAGGTTTCTAAAACGCACCTCATTTCTCATCTCCTTGTGCTCGGGTTGGCCATTACAGCCGCTTTACTAGCAATCTCCCTCCTTGGAGAATCAGCCCCTTTAACCTCCTGTTCCGTACAGGTTGCAATTTGTCCTGAGGATAAACGGGAAGAGGGGGAACCAATGAGAGACTAGCTCTAGGTGTTGGGATAGCCACATGTCACTCTATTTTCCCATCAGGAAGAAGGATTAACCACAGGCTCAGCCTGCCGCCCGGAAGCAGAACAGGGTCTGAAGCAATCCTGTGCTTTTGCGGCCAGCTCCCAAAAAAGCGAGTTGAAAAATGGAGCTCAGGGGCACTGCAATTCACAAACCTGCAGAGTTATAAATGGTAACTCTCGTCCACAAATATATTGAGGGAAGGCAACGAAGAGGATTTGAAAGCATAGCAGAATTGCAGGAAACTGATTTCAGGAGGTAGAGTCGAATCGCCTTTAAAGCACAGGAAAAGCGGCAAAACCTCGACAATGATGCCCTTGGCCAAAAAGGGCGTATGCGTTTTTTCCTGAATATATTCAGGAAAAAACGCATACGCCCTTTTTGGCCAACCAAGCAACCTGGAAAGGCAAATCAGCGCTACAAAGAAGTCTCGCTTCCCATCGGTCAAAAGGGCCATGCTGAATAAAGTGTCAAAACCAGAAATGCAGGACAGGCCATGGAGAAACGGGAGCCTTGCTACGCTGATGGGCGGGATGTAAATTGCCAACAGCCACTCTGGAGAAGTGTACGGTGTGTCCTGAAACACCTAAAAAACTCAGCTTAGAGAGCATAGGGCACTTCCACTCATGGGCGTATAAATTGGGAAAACTAAAAATCAGCAAGACACAGGCACCCCAAAGTTTAGGGCTGCTCTGTTGACAAGAACCTCCACTTCATTACACCTTAAATATCCCAGGAAAGAGAAAAATGGATAAAGAAGTTGTGGTCCTTATGTACAATGGAATATCACTCAGGCATGAAATCAACGTCATAAGGCTGGTAGCAGCATGATGAGTGGATTTAGGTACGACGATTCTAAGTGAAATAAGTCACAGAGAAAGACACTTATCGTAAGATATCACTTATAGAGGGAATGTAAAATCCGCTACACTTGAACTGAATTACAAATCAGAACAGCGTCACAGGTTTAGAAAACACACTATGGCTGCTTAACGGGAAAGGTGAGGTGGGGTGATGCATAAAACAAGGGTATCAAATTAGCTCAGATACTGTTCCATAAACCCAATATGTAACAGACAAGACCTACTCCTTGCTCAGTGAACTGGACTCAACACCCCCTGTTCACCGCCCAAAAATATATCTGACTAGTAAGACTCTTAAAACCAATGTATTGATATCTCTCTGTAAGTGAGTCAAGTGGGTGTAAATCGGCATAAACACAGAAGTGAAAAGCAGCTAAACCCCATTATAAAAGTCAATTACTTTTAAAAACCCGTGAAACAAAGACAGTGAAACAGAGAGAAATTCATACAGAATTCGTTCAGGGGCTGGGATGCCACCTTTATTGACCATCTCTAGACCCACAGCTGATTGAGATATAAGGGTGGACACTCTTCGGGCTGAGAGGTTTGGTGAGGTTGGGTGAGCAAACGCAGACCCTTTAAAGTAATACTGCGTGGTACCCATCCCATGGGTCCAAAATCTCCAGGTTCAAGGGCATCTTCCTACATCGAAAACATGCATGAGAAACCCAGAAGACGGTACACCGTGTGATCGGGAAAGGTTTCTAAAACGCACCTCATTTCTCATCTCCTTGTGCTCGGGCTCGCCATTACAGCCACTTTACTAGCAATCTCCCTCCTTGGAGAATCAGCACCTTTAACCTCCTGTTCCGAACAGGTTGCAATTTGTCCTGAGGATGAACGGGAAGAGGGGGAACCAATGAGAGACTAGGTCTAGGTGTGGGGACAGGCACAGGTCACTCTATTTTCCCATCAGGAAGAAGGATTAACCACAGGCTCAGCCTGCCGCCCGGAAGCAGAAGAGGGCCTGAAGCAATCCTGTGCTTTTGCGGCCAGCTCCCAAAAAAGCGAGTTGAAAAATCGAGCTCAGGGGCACTGCAATTCACAAACCTGCAGAGTTAGAAATGATAACTCTCGTCCACAAATATATTGAGGGAAGGCAACGAAGAGGATTTGAAAGCATAGCAGAATTGCAGGAAACAGATTTCAGGAGGTAGAGTCGAATCGCCTTTAAAGCACAGGAAAGGCGGCAAAACCTCGACAATGATGCCCTTGGCCAAAAAGGGCGTATGCGTTTTTTCCTGAATATATTCAGGAAAAAACGCATACGCCCTTTTTGGCCAACCAAGCAACCTGGAAAGGCAAATCAGCGCTACAAAGAAGTCTCGCTTCCCATCGGTCAAAAGGGCCATGCTGAATAAAGTTTCAAAACCAGAAATGCAGGACAGGCCATGGAGAAACGGGAGCCTTGCTACGCTGATGGACGGGATGTAAATTGCCAACAGCCACTCTGGAGAAGTGTACGGTGTGTCCTGAAACATCTAAAAAACTCAGATTAGAGAGCATAGGGCACTTCCACTCATGGGCGTATAAATTGGGAAAACTAAAAATCAGCAAGACACAGGCACCCCAAAGTTTAGGGCTGCTCTGTTGACAAGAACCTCCACTTCGTTACACCTTAAATATCCCAGGAAAGAGAAAAATGGATAAAGAAGTTGTGGTCCATATGTATAATAGGCATATCACTCAGCAATGAAATCAACATCATAAGGCTAGTAGCAGCATGATGAGAAGATTTAGGTACGACGATTCAAAGTGAAATAAGTCACACAGAAAAAGACACTTATCATAAGATATCACTTAGAGAGGGAATGTAAAAACCGCTACACTTGAACTGAATTACAAAACAGAACAGCGTCACACGTTTAGAAGACACACTATGGCTGCTTAACGGGAAAGGTGAGGTGGGGTGATGCATAAAACAAGGGTTGCAAATTAGCTCAGATACTCTTCCATAAACCCAATATGTAACAGACAAGACCTACTCCTTGCTCAGTGAACTGGATTCAACACCCCCTGTTCACCACCCAAGAATATATCTGACTAGTAAGACTCTTAAAACCAATGTATTGATATCTCTCTGTAAGTGAGTCAAGTGGGTGTAAAGCGGCATAAACACAGCAGTGAAAAGCAGCTAAACCCCATTATAAAAATCAATTACTTTTAAAAACCCGTGAAACAAAGACAGTGAAAGAGAGAGAAATTCATACAGAATTCGTTCAGGGGCTGGGATGCCACCTTTATTAACCATCTCTAGACCCACAGCTGATTGAGACATAAGGGTGGACACTCTTCGGGCTGAGAGGTTTGGTGAGGTTGGGTGAGCAAACGCAGACCCTTTAAAGCAATACTGCGTGGTACCCATCCCATGGGTCCAAAATCTCCAGGTTCAAGGGCATCTTCCTACATCGAAAACATGCATGAGAAACCCAGAAGATGGTACACCGTGTGATCGGGAAAGGTTGCTAAAACGCACCTCATTTCTCATCTCCTTGTGCTCGGGCTCGCCATTCCAGCTGCTTTACTAGCAATCTCCCTCCTTGGAGAATGAGCACCTTTAACCTCCTGTTCTGTACAGGTTGCAAATTTGTCCTGAGGATGAACGGGAAGAGGGGGAACCAATGAGAGACTAGGTCTAGGTGTGGGGACAGGCACAGGTCACTCTATTTTCCCATCAGGAAGAAGAATTAACCACAGGCTCAGCCTGCCGCTCGGAACCACAATAGGGCCTGAAGCAATCCTGCGCTTTTGGGGCCAGCTCCCAAGAAAGCGAGTTGAAAAATGGAGCTCAGGGGCACTGCAATTCACAAACCTGCAGAGTTAGAAATGATAACTCTCGTCCACAAATATATTGAGGGAAGGCAACAAAGAGGATTTGAAAGCAAGGCAGAATTGCAGGAAACAGATTTCACGAGGTAGATTCGAATCGCCTTTAAAGCACAGGAAAGGCGGCAAAACCTCGACCATGATGCCCTTGGCCAAAAAGGGCGTATGCGTTTTTTCCTGAATATATTCAGGAAAAAACGCATACGCCCTTTTTGGCCAACCAAGCAACCTGGAAAGGCAAATCAGCGCTACAAAGAAGTCTCGCTTCCCATCGGTCAAAAGGGCCATGCTGAATAAAGTGTCAAAACCAGAAATGCAGGACAGGCCATGGAGAAACGGGAGCCTTGCTACGCTGATGGGCGGGATTTAAATTGCCAACAGCCACTCTGGAGAAGTGTACGGTGTGTCCTGAAACATCTAAAACACTCAGCTTAGAGAGCATAGGGCACTTCCACTCATGGGCGTATAAATTGGGAAAACTAAAAATCAGCAAGACACAGGCACCCCAAAGTTTAGGGCTGCTCTGATGACAAGAACCTCCACTTCATTACACCTTAAATATCCCAGGAAAGAGAAAAATGGATAAAGAAGTTGTGGTCCTTATGTACAATGGAATATCACTCAGGCATGAAATCAACATCATAAGGCTAGTAGCAGCATGATGAGAAGATTTAGGTACGACGATTCTAAGTGAAATAAGTCACACAGAAAAAGGCACTTATCATAAGATATCACTTATAGAGGGAATGTAAAAACCGCTACACTTGAACTGAATTACAAAACAGAACAGCGTCACACGTTTAGAAAACACACTATGGCTGCTTAACGGGAAAGGTGAGGTGGGGTGATGCATAACACAAGGGTTTCAAATTAGCTCAGATACCGTTCCATAAACCCAATATGTAACAGACAAGACCTACTCCTTGCTCAGTGAACTGGATTCAACACCCCCTGTTCACCGCCCAAGAATATATCTGACTAGTAAGACTCTTAAAACCAATGTATTGATATCTCTCTGTAAGTGAGTCAAGTGGGTGTAAAGCGGCATAAACACAGCAGTGAAAAGCAGCTAAACCCCATTATAAAAATCAATTACTTTTAAAAACCCATGAAACAAAGACAGTGAAAGAGAGAGAAATTCATACAGAATTCGTTCAGGGGCTGGGATGCCACCTTTATTGACCATCTCTAGACCCACAGCTGATTGAGACATAAGGGTGGACACTCTTCGGGCTGAGAGGTTTGGTGAGGTTGGGTGAGCAAACGCAGACCCTTTAAAGTAATACTGCGTGGTACCCATCCCATGGGTCCAAAATCTCCAGGTTCAAGGGCATCTTCCTACATCGAAAACATGCATGAGAAACCCAGAAGATGGTACACCGTGTGATCGGGAAAGGTTTCTAAAACGCACCTCATTTCTCATCTCCTTGTGCTCGGGCTCGCCATTCCAGCCGCTTTACTAGCAATCTCCCTCCTTGGAGAATGAGCACCTTTAACCTCCTGTTCTGTACAGGTTGCAAATTTGTCCTGAGGATGAACGGGAAGAGGGGGAACCAATGAGAGACTAGGTCTAGGTGTGGGGACAGGCACAGGTCACTCTATTTTCCCATCAGGAAGAAGAATTAACCACAGGCTCAGCCTGCCGCCCGGAACCACAATAGGGCCTGAAGCAATCCTGCGCTTTTGCGGCCAGCTCCCAAGAAAGCGAGTTGAAAAATGGAGCTCAGGGGCACTGCAATTCACAAACCTGCAGAGTTAGAAATGATAACTCTCGTCCACAAATATATTGAGGGAAGGCAAAAAAGAGGATTTGAAAGCAAGGCAGAATTGCAGGAAACAGATTTCAGGAGGTAGATTCGAATCGCCTTTAAAGCACAGGAAAAGCGGCAAAACCTCGACCATGATGCCCCTGGCCAAAAAGGGCGTATGCGTTTTTTCCTGAATATATTCAGGAAAAACGCATACGCCCTTTTTGGCCAACCAAGCAACCTGGAAAGGCAAATCAGCGCTACAATGAAGTCTCGCTTCCCATCGGTCAAAAGGGCCATGCTGAATAAAGTGTCAAAACCAGAAATGCAGGACAGGCCATGGAGAAACGGGAGCCTTGCTACACTGATGGGCGGGATTTAAATTGCCAACAGCCACTCTGGAGAAGTGTACAGTGTGTCCTGAAACATCTAAAACACTCAGCTTAGAGAGCATAGGGCACTTCCACTCATGGGCGTATAAATTGGGAAAACTAAAAATCAGCAAGACACAGGCACCCCAAAGTTTAGGGCTGCTCTGTTGACAAGAACCTCCACTTCATTACACCTTAAATATCCCAGGAAAGAGAAAAATGGATAAAGAAGTTGTGGTCCTTATGTACAATGGAATATCACTCAGGCATGAAATCAACGTCATAAGGCTAGTAGCAGCATGATGAGAGGATTTAGGTACGACGATTCTAAGTGAAATAAGTCACACAGAAAAAGACACTTATCATAAGATATCACTTAGAGAGGGAATGTAAAAACCGCTACACTTGAACTGAATTACAAAACAGAACAGCGTCACACGTTTAGAAGACACACTATGGCTGCTTAACGGGAAAGGTGAGGTGGGGTGATGCATAAAACAAGGGTTTCAAATTAGCTCAGATACCGTTCCATAAACCCAATATGTAATAGACAAGACCTACTCCTTGCTCAGTGAACTGGACTCAACACCCCCTGTTCACCGCCCAAGAATATATCTGACTAGTAAGACTCTTAAAACAAATGTATTGATATCCCTCTGTAAGTGAGTCAAGTGGGTGTAAACCGGCATAAACACAGCAGTGAAAAGCAGCTAAACCCCATTATAAAAATCAATTACTTTTAAAAACCCGTGAAACAAAGACAGTGAAAGAGAGAGAAATTCATACAGAATTCGTTCAGGGTCTGGGATGCCACCTTTATTGACCATCTCTAGACCCACAGCTGATTGAGTCATAAGGGTGGACACTCTTGGGGCTGAGAGGTTTGGTGAGGTTGAGTGAGCAAACGCAGACCCTTTAAAGTAATACTGCGTGGTATCCATCCCATGGGTCCAAAATCTCCAGGTTCAAGGGCATCTTCCTACATCGAAAACATGCATGAGAAACCCAGAAGATGGTACACCGTGTGATCGGGAAAGGTTTCTAAAACGCACCTCATTTCTCATCTCCTTGTGCTCGGGTTGGCCATTACAGCCGCTTTACTAGCAATCTCCCTCCTTGGAGAATCAGCCCCTTTAACCTCCTGTTCCGTACAGGTTGCAATTTGTCCTGAGGATAAACGGGAAGAGGGGGAACCAATGAGAGACTAGCTCTAGGTGTTGGGATAGCCACATGTCACTCTATTTTCCCATCAGGAAGAAGGATTAACCACAGGCTCAGCCTGCCGCCCGGAAGCAGAACAGGGTCTGAAGCAATCCTGTGCTTTTGCGGCCAGCTCCCAAAAAAGCGAGTTGAAAAATGGAGCTCAGGGGCACTGCAATTCACAAACCTGCAGAGTTATAAATGGTAACTCTCGTCCACAAATATATTGAGGGAAGGCAACGAAGAGGATTTGAAAGCATAGCAGAATTGCAGGAAACTGATTTCAGGAGGTAGAGTCGAATCGCCTTTAAAGCACAGGAAAAGCGGCAAAACCTCGACAATGATGCCCTTGGCCAAAAAGGGCGTATGCGTTTTTTCCTGAATATATTCAGGAAAAAACGCATACGCCCTTTTTGGCCAACCAAGCAACCTGGAAAGGCAAATCAGCGCTACAAAGAAGTCTCGCTTCCCATCGGTCAAAAGGGCCATGCTGAATAAAGTGTCAAAACCAGAAATGCAGGACAGGCCATGGAGAAACGGGAGCCTTGCTATGCTGATGGGCGGGATGTAAATTGCCAACAGCCACTCTGGAGAAGTGTACGGTGTGTCCTGAAACACCTAAAAAACTCAGCTTAGAGAGCATAGGGCACTTCCACTCATGGGCGTATAAATTGGGAAAACTAAAAATCAGCAAGACACAGGCACCCCAAAGTTTAGGGCTGCTCTGTTGACAAGAACCTCCACTTCATTACACCTTAAATATCCCAGGAAAGAGAAAAATGGATAAAGAAGTTGTGGTCCTTATGTACAATGGAATATCACTCAGGCATGAAATCAACGTCATAAGGCTGGTAGCAGCATGATGAGTGGATTTAGGTACGACGATTCTAAGTGAAATAAGTCACAGAGAAAGACACTTATCGTAAGATATCACTTATAGAGGGAATGTAAAATCCGCTACACTTGAACTGAATTACAAATCAGAACAGCGTCACAGGTTTAGAAAACACACTATGGCTGCTTAACGGGAAAGGTGAGGTGGGGTGATGCATAAAACAAGGGTATCAAATTAGCTCAGATACTGTTCCATAAACCCAATATGTAACAGACAAGACCTACTCCTTGCTCAGTGAACTGGACTCAACACCCCCTGTTCACCGCCCAAAAATATATCTGACTAGTAAGACTCTTAAAACCAATGTATTGATATCTCTCTGTAAGTGAGTCAAGTGGGTGTAAATCGGCATAAACACAGAAGTGAAAAGCAGCTAAACCCCATTATAAAAGTCAATTACTTTTAAAAACCCGTGAAACAAAGACAGTGAAACAGAGAGAAATTCATACAGAATTCGTTCAGGGGCTGGGATGCCACCTTTATTGACCATCTCTAGACCCACAGCTGATTGAGATATAAGGGTGGACACTCTTCGGGCTGAGAGGTTTGGTGAGGTTGGGTGAGCAAACGCAGACCCTTTAAAGTAATACTGCGTGGTACCCATCCCATGGGTCCAAAATCTCCAGGTTCAAGGGCATCTTCCTACATCGAAAACATGCATGAGAAACCCAGAAGACGGTACACCGTGTGATCGGGAAAGGTTTCTAAAACGCACCTCATTTCTCATCTCCTTGTGCTCGGGCTCGCCATTACAGCCACTTTACTAGCAATCTCCCTCCTTGGAGAATCAGCACCTTTAACCTCCTGTTCCGAACAGGTTGCAATTTGTCCTGAGGATGAACGGGAAGAGGGGGAACCAATGAGAGACTAGGTCTAGGTGTGGGGACAGGCACAGGTCACTCTATTTTCCCATCAGGAAGAAGGATTAACCACAGGCTCAGCCTGCCGCCCGGAAGCAGAAGAGGGCCTGAAGCAATCCTGTGCTTTTGCGGCCAGCTCCCAAAAAAGCGAGTTGAAAAATCGAGCTCAGGGGCACTGCAATTCACAAACCTGCAGAGTTAGAAATGATAACTCTCGTCCACAAATATATTGAGGGAAGGCAACGAAGAGGATTTGAAAGCATAGCAGAATTGCAGGAAACAGATTTCAGGAGGTAGAGTCGAATCGCCTTTAAAGCACAGGAAAGGCGGCAAAACCTCGACAATGATGCCCTTGGCCAAAAAGGGCGTATGCGTTTTTTCCTGAATATATTCAGGAAAAAACGCATACGCCCTTTTTGGCCAACCAAGCAACCTGGAAAGGCAAATCAGCGCTACAAAGAAGTCTCGCTTCCCATCGGTCAAAAGGGCCATGCTGAATAAAGTTTCAAAACCAGAAATGCAGGACAGGCCATGGAGAAACGGGAGCCTTGCTACGCTGATGGACGGGATGTAAATTGCCAACAGCCACTCTGGAGAAGTGTACGGTGTGTCCTGAAACATCTAAAAAACTCAGATTAGAGAGCATAGGGCACTTCCACTCATGGGCGTATAAATTGGGAAAACTAAAAATCAGCAAGACACAGGCACCCCAAAGTTTAGGGCTGCTCTGTTGACAAGAACCTCCACTTCGTTACACCTTAAATATCCCAGGAAAGAGAAAAATGGATAAAGAAGTTGTGGTCCATATGTATAATAGGCATATCACTCAGCAATGAAATCAACATCATAAGGCTAGTAGCAGCATGATGAGAAGATTTAGGTACGACGATTCAAAGTGAAATAAGTCACACAGAAAAAGACACTTATCATAAGATATCACTTAGAGAGGGAATGTAAAAACCGCTACACTTGAACTGAATTACAAAACAGAACAGCGTCACACGTTTAGAAGACACACTATGGCTGCTTAACGGGAAAGGTGAGGTGGGGTGATGCATAAAACAAGGGTTGCAAATTAGCTCAGATACTCTTCCATAAACCCAATATGTAACAGACAAGACCTACTCCTTGCTCAGTGAACTGGATTCAACACCCCCTGTTCACCACCCAAGAATATATCTGACTAGTAAGACTCTTAAAACCAATGTATTGATATCTCTCTGTAAGTGAGTCAAGTGGGTGTAAAGCGGCATAAACACAGCAGTGAAAAGCAGCTAAACCCCATTATAAAAATCAATTACTTTTAAAAACCCGTGAAACAAAGACAGTGAAAGAGAGAGAAATTCATACAGAATTCGTTCAGGGGCTGGGATGCCACCTTTATTAACCATCTCTAGACCCACAGCTGATTGAGACATAAGGGTGGACACTCTTCGGGCTGAGAGGTTTGGTGAGGTTGGGTGAGCAAACGCAGACCCTTTAAAGCAATACTGCGTGGTACCCATCCCATGGGTCCAAAATCTCCAGGTTCAAGGGCATCTTCCTACATCGAAAACATGCATGAGAAACCCAGAAGATGGTACACCGTGTGATCGGGAAAGGTTGCTAAAACGCACCTCATTTCTCATCTCCTTGTGCTCGGGCTCGCCATTCCAGCTGCTTTACTAGCAATCTCCCTCCTTGGAGAATGAGCACCTTTAACCTCCTGTTCTGTACAGGTTGCAAATTTGTCCTGAGGATGAACGGGAAGAGGGGGAACCAATGAGAGACTAGGTCTAGGTGTGGGGACAGGCACAGGTCACTCTATTTTCCCATCAGGAAGAAGAATTAACCACAGGCTCAGCCTGCCGCTCGGAACCACAATAGGGCCTGAAGCAATCCTGCGCTTTTGGGGCCAGCTCCCAAGAAAGCGAGTTGAAAAATGGAGCTCAGGGGCACTGCAATTCACAAACCTGCAGAGTTAGAAATGATAACTCTCGTCCACAAATATATTGAGGGAAGGCAACAAAGAGGATTTGAAAGCAAGGCAGAATTGCAGGAAACAGATTTCACGAGGTAGATTCGAATCGCCTTTAAAGCACAGGAAAGGCGGCAAAACCTCGACCATGATGCCCTTGGCCAAAAAGGGCGTATGCGTTTTTTCCTGAATATATTCAGGAAAAAACGCATACGCCCTTTTTGGCCAACCAAGCAACCTGGAAAGGCAAATCAGCGCTACAAAGAAGTCTCGCTTCCCATCGGTCAAAAGGGCCATGCTGAATAAAGTGTCAAAACCAGAAATGCAGGACAGGCCATGGAGAAACGGGAGCCTTGCTACGCTGATGGGCGGGATGTAAATTGCCAACAGCCACTCTGGAGAAGTGTACGGTGTGTCCTGAAACATCTAAAACACTCAGCTTAGAGAGCATAGGGCACTTCCACTCATGGGCGTATAAATTGGGAAAACTAAAAATCAGCAAGACACAGGCACCCCAAAGTTTAGGGCTGCTCTGATGACAAGAACCTCCACTTCATTACACCTTAAATATCCCAGGAAAGAGAAAAATGGATAAAGAAGTTGTGGTCCTTATGTACAATGGAATATCACTCAGGCATGAAATCAACATCATAAGGCTAGTAGCAGCATGATGAGAAGATTTAGGTACGACGATTCTAAGTGAAATAAGTCACACAGAAAAAGGCACTTATCATAAGATATCACTTATAGAGGGAATGTAAAAACCGCTACACTTGAACTGAATTACAAAACAGAACAGCGTCACACGTTTAGAAAACACACTATGGCTGCTTAACGGGAAAGGTGAGGTGGGGTGATGCATAACACAAGGGTTTCAAATTAGCTCAGATACCGTTCCATAAACCCAATATGTAACAGACAAGACCTACTCCTTGCTCAGTGAACTGGATTCAACACCCCCTGTTCACCGCCCAAGAATATATCTGACTAGTAAGACTCTTAAAACCAATGTATTGATATCTCTCTGTAAGTGAGTCAAGTGGGTGTAAAGCGGCATAAACACAGCAGTGAAAAGCAGCTAAACCCCATTATAAAAATCAATTACTTTTAAAAACCCATGAAACAAAGACAGTGAAAGAGAGAGAAATTCATACAGAATTCGTTCAGGGGCTGGGATGCCACCTTTATTGACCATCTCTAGACCCACAGCTGATTGAGACATAAGGGTGGACACTCTTCGGGCTGAGAGGTTTGGTGAGGTTGGGTGAGCAAACGCAGACCCTTTAAAGTAATACTGCGTGGTACCCATCCCATGGGTCCAAAATCTCCAGGTTCAAGGGCATCTTCCTACATCGAAAACATGCATGAGAAACCCAGAAGATGGTACACCGTGTGATCGGGAAAGGTTTCGAAAACGCACCTCATTTCTCATCTCCTTGTGCTGGGGCTCGCCATTCCAGCCGCTTTACTAGCAATCTCCCTCCTTGGAGAATGAGCACCTTTAACCTCCTGTTCTGTACAGGTTGCAAATTTGTCCTGAGGATGAACGGGAAGAGGGGGAACCAATGAGAGACTAGGTCTAGGTGTGGGGACAGGCACAGGTCACTCTATTTTCCCATCAGGAAGAAGAATTAACCACAGGCTCAGCCTGCCCCCCGGAACCACAATAGGGCCTGAAGCAATCCTGCGCTTTTGCGGCCAGCTCCCAAGAAAGCGAGTTGAAAAATGGAGCTCAGGGGCACTGCAATTCACAAGCCTGCAGAGTTAGAAATGATAACTCTCGTCCACAAATATATTGAGGGAAGGCAACAAAGAGGATTAGAAAGCAAGGCAGAATTGCAGGAAACAGATTTCAGGAGGTAGATTCGAATCGCCTTTAAAGCACAGGAAAAGCGGCAAAACCTCGACCATGATGCCCTTGGCCAAAAAGGGCGTATGCGTTTTTTCCTGAATATATTCAGGAAAAAAAGCATACGCCCTTTTTGGCCAACCAAGAAACCTGGAAAGGCAAATCAGCGCTACAAAGAAGTCTCGCTTCCCATCGGTCAAAAGGGCCATGCTGAATAAAGTGTCAAAACCAGAAATGTAGGACAGGCCATGGAGAAACGGGAGCCTTGCTACGCTGATGAGCGGGATGTAAATTGCCAACAGCCACTCTGGAGAAGTGTACGGTGTGTCCTGAAACATCTAAAAAACTCAGCTTAGAGAGCATAGGGCACTTCCACTCATGGGCGTATAAATTGGGAAAACTAAAAATCAGCAAGACACAGGCACCCCAAAGTTTAGGGCTGCTCTGTTGACAAGAACCTCCACTTCGTTACACCTTAAATATCCCAGGAAAGAGAAAAATGGATAAGGAAGTTGTGGTCCTTATGTACAATGGCATATCACTCAGCCATGAAATTAACGTCATAAGGCTAGTAGCAGCATGATGAGAGTTTTTAGGTACGACGATTCTAAGTGAAATAAGTCACACAGAAAAAGACACTTATCAAAATATATCACTTAGAGAGGGAATGTAAAAACCGCTACACTTGAACTGAATTACAAAACAGAACAGCGTCACACGTTTAGAAGACACACTATGGCTGCTTAACGGGAAAGGTGAAGTGGGGTGATGCATAAAACAAGGGTTTCAAATTAGCTCAGATACCGTTCCATAAACCCAATATGTAATAGACAAGACCTACTCCTTGCTCAGTGAACTGGACTCAACACCCCCTGTTCACCGCCCAAGAATATATCTGACTAGTAAGAATCTTAAAACCAATGTATTGATATCCCTCTGTAAGTGAGTCAAGTGGGTGTAAACCGGCATAAACACAGCAGTGAAAAGCAACTAAACCCCGTTATAAAAATCAATTACTTTTAAAAACCCGTGAAACAAAGACAGTGAAGAGAGAGAAATTATTACAAAATTCGTTCAGTGGCTGTGATGCCACCTGGATTGACCATCTCTAGACCCACAGCTGATTGAGACATAAGGGTGGACACTCTTGGGGCTGAGAGGTTTGGTGAGGTTGGGTGAGCAAACACAGACCCTTTAAAGTAATACTGCGTGGTATCCATCCCATGGGTCCAAAATCTCCAGGTTCAAGGGCATCTTCCTACATCGAAAACATGCATGAGAAACCCAGAAGATGGTACACCGTGTGATCGGGAAAGGTTTCTAAAACGCACCTCATTTCTCATCTCCTTGTGCTGGGGTTGGCCATTACAGCCGCTTTACTAGCAATCTCCCTCCTTGGAGAATCAGCCCCTTTAACCTTCTGTTCCCTACAGGTTGCAATTTGTCCTGAGGATAAACGGGAAGAGGGGGAACCAATGAGAGACTAGCTCTAGGTATTGGGACAGCCACATGTCACTCTAATTTCCCATCACAAGAAGGATTAACCACAGGCTCAGCCTGCCGCCCGGAAGCAGAACAGGGCCTGAAGCAATCCTGTGCTTTTGCGGCCAGCTCCCAAAAAAGCGAGTTGAAAAATGGAGCTCAGGGGCACTGCAATTCACAAACCTGCAGAGTTATAAATGGTAACTCTCGTCCACAAATATATTGAGGGAAGGCAACGGAGAGGATTTGAAAGCATAGCAGAATTGCAGGAAACTGATTTCAGGAGGTAGAGTCGAATCGCGTTTAAAGCACAGGAAAAGCGGCAAAACCTCGACAATGATGCCCTTGGCCAAAAAGGGCGTATGCGTTTTTTCCTGAATATATTCAGGAAAAAACGCATACGCCCTTTTTGGCCAACCAAGCAACCTGGAAAGGCAAATCAGCGCTACAAAGAAGTCTCGCTTCCCATCGGTCAAAAGGGCCATGCTGAATAAAGTGTCAAAACCAGAAATGCAGGACAGGCCATGGAGAAACGGGAGCCTTGCTACGCTGATGGGCGGGATGTAAATTGCCAACAGCCACTCTGGAGAAGTGTACGGTGTGTCCTGAAACACCTAAAAAACTCAGCTTAGAGAGCATAGGGCACTTCCACTCATGGGCGTATAAATTGGGAAAACTAAAAATCAGCAAGACACAGGCACCCCAAAGTTTAGGGCTGCTCTGTTGACAAGAACCTCCACTTCATTACACCTTAAATATCCCAGGAAAGAGAAAAATGGATAAAGAAGTTGTGGTCCTTATGTACAATGGAATATCACTCAGGCATGAAATCAACGTCATAAGGCTGGTAGCAGCATGATGAGTGGATTTAGGTACGACGATTCTAAGTGAAATAAGTCACAGAGAAAGACACTTATCGTAAGATATCACTTATAGAGGGAATGTAAAATCCGCTACACTTGAACTGAATTACAAAACAGAACAGCGTCACACGTTTAGAAAACACACTATGGCTGCTTAACGGGAAAGGTGAGGTGGGGTGATGCATAAAACAAGGGTATCAAATTAGCTCAGATACTGTTCCATAAACCCAATATGTAACAGACAAGACCTACTCCTTGCTCAGTGAACTGGACTCAACACCCCCTGTTCACCACCCAAGAATATATCTGACTAGTAAGACTCTTAAAACCAATGTATTGTTATCTCTCTGTAAGTGAGTCAAGTGGGTGTAAATCGGCATAAACACAGAAGTGAAAAGCAGCTAAACCCCATTATAAAAGTCAATTACTTTTAAAAACCTGTGAAACAAAGACAGTGAAACAGAGAGAAATTCATACAGAATTCGTTCAGGGGCTGGTATGCCACCTTTATTGACCATCTCTAGACCCACAGCTGATTGAGATATAAGGGTGGACACTCTTCGGGCTGAGAGGTTTGGTGAGGTTGGGTGAGCAAACGCAGACCCTTTAAAGTAATCCTGCGTGGTACCCATCCCATGGGTCCAAAATCTCCAGGTTCAAGGGCATCTTCCTACATCGAAAACATGCATGAGAAACCCAGAAGACGGTACACCGTGTGATCGGGAAAGGTTTCTAAAACGCACCTCATTTCTCATCTCCTTGTGCTCGGGCTCGCCATTACAGCCACTTTACTAGCAATCTCCCTCCTTGGAGAATCAGCACCTTTAACCTCCTGTTCCGAACAGGTTGCAATTTGTCCTGAGGATGAACGGGAAGAGGGGGAACCAATGAGAGACTAGGTCTAGGTGTGGGGACAGGCACAGGTCACTCTATTTTCCCATCAGGAAGAAGGATTAACCACAGGCTCAGCCTGCCGCCCGGAAGCAGAAGAGGGCCTGAAGCAATCCTGTGCTTTTGCGGCCAGCTCCCAAAAAAGCGAGTTGAAAAATGGAGCTCAGGGGCACTGCAATTCACAAACCTGCAGAGTTAGAAATGATAACTCTCGTCCACAAATATATTGAGGGAAGGCAACGAAGAGGATTTGAAAGCATAGCAGAATTGCAGGAAACAGATTTCAGGAGGTAGAGTCGAATCGCCTTTAAAGCACAGGAAAGGCGGCAAAACCTCGACAATGATGCCCTTGGCCAAAAAGGGCGTATGCGTTTTTTCCTGAATATATTCAGGAAAAAACGCATACGCCCTTTTTGGCCAACCAAGCAACCTGGAAAGGCAAATCAGCGCTACAAAGAAGTCTCGCTTCCCATCGGTCAAAAGGGCCATGCTGAATAAAGTGTCAAAACCAGAAATGCAGGACAGGCCATGGAGAAACGGGAGCCTTGCTACGCTGATGGGCGGGATGTAAATTGCCAACAGCCACTCTGGAGAAGTGTACGGTGTGTCCTGAAACATCTAAAAAACTCAGCTTAGAGAGCATAGGGCACTTCCACTCATGGGCGTATAAATTGGGAAAACTAAAAATCAGCAAGACACAGGCACCCCAAAGTTTAGGGCTGCTCTGTTGACAAGAACCTCCACTACGTTACACCTTAAATATCCCAGGAAAGAGAAAAATGGATAAGGAAGTTGTGGTCCTTATGTACAATGGCATATCACTCAGCCATGAAATTAACGTCATAAGGCTAGTAGCAGCATGATGAGAGGATTTAGGTACGACGATTCTAAGTGAAATAAGTCACACAGAAAAAGACACTTATCATAAGATATCACTTATAGAGGGAATGTAAAAACCGCTACACTTGAACTGAATTACAAAACAGAACAGCGTCACACGTTTAGAAGACACACTATGGCTGCTTAACGGGAAAGGTGAGGTGGGGTGATGCATAAAACAAGGGTTGCAAATTTGCTCAGATACTCTTCCATAAACCCAATATGTAACAGACAAGACCTACTCCTTGCTCAGTGAACTGGATTCAACACCCCCTGTTCACCACCCAAGAATATATCTGACTAGTAAGACTCTTAAAACCAATGTATTGATATCTCTCTGTAAGTGAGTCAAGTGGGTGTAAAGCGGCATAAACACAGCAGTGAAAAGCAGCTAAACCCCATTATAAAAATCAATTACTTTTAAAAACCCGTGAAACAAAGACAGTGAAAGAGAGAGAAATTCATACAGAATTCGTTCAGGGGCTGGGATGCCACCTTTATTAACCATCTCTAGACCCACAGCTGATTGAGACATAAGGGTGGACACTCTTCGGGCTGAGAGGTTTGGTGAGGTTGGGTGAGCAAACGCAGACCCTTTAAAGCAATACTGCGTGGTACCCATCCCATGGGTCCAAAATCTCCAGGTTCAAGGGCATCTTCCTACATCGAAAACATGCATGAGAAACCCAGAAGATGGTACACCGTGTGATCGGGAAAGGTTGCTAAAACGCACCTCATTTCTCATCTCCTTGTGCTCGGGCTCGCCATTCCAGCTGCTTTACTAGCAATCTCCCTCCTTGGAGAATGAGCACCTTTAACCTCCTGTTCCGTACAGGTTGCAAATTTGTCCTGAGGATGAACGGGAAGAGGGGGAACCAATGAGAGACTAGGTCTAGGTGTGGGGACAGGCACAGGTCACTCTATTTTCCCATCAGGAAGAAGAATTAACCACAGGCTCAGCCTGCCGCCCGGAACCACAATAGGGCCTGAAGCAATCCTGCGCTTTTGGGGCCAGCTCCCAAGAAAGCGAGTTGAAAAATGGAGCTCAGGGGCACTGCAATTCACAAACCTGCAGAGTTAGAAATGATAACTCTCGTCCACAAATATATTGAGGGAAGGCAACGAGGAGGATTTGAAAGCAAGGCAGAGTTGCAGGAAACAGAATTCAGGAGGTAGAGTCGAATCGCCTTTAAAGCACAGGAAAAGCGGCAAAACCTCGACCATGATGCCCATGGCCGAAAAGGGCGTATGCGTTTTTTCCTGAATATATTCAGGAAAAAACGCATACGCCCTTTTTGGCCAACCAAGCAACCTGGAAAGGCAAATCAGCGCTACAGAGAAGTCTCGCTTCCCATCGGTCAAAAGGACCATGCTGAATAAAGTGTCAAAACCAGAAATGCAGGACAGGCCATGGAGAAACGGGAGCCTTACTACGCTGATGGGCGGGATGTAAATTGCCAACAGCCACTCTGGAGAAGTGTACGGTGTTTCCTGAAACATCTAAAGAACTCAGCATAGAGAGCATAAGGCACTTCCACTCATGGGCGTATAAATTGGGAAAACTAAAAATCAGCAAGACACAGGCACCCCAAAGTTTAGGGCTGCTCTGTTGACAAGAACCTCCACTTCGTTACACCTTAAATATCCCAGGAAAGCGAAAAATGGATAAGGAAGTTGTGGTCCTTATGTACAATGGCATATCACTCAGCCATGAAATCAACGTCATAAGGCTAGTAGCAGCATGATGAGTGGATTTAGGTACGACGATTCTAAGTGAAATAAGTCAACCAGAAAACAACACTTATCATAAGATATGACTTATAGAGGGAATGTAAAAACCGCTACACTTGAACTGAATTACAAAACAGAACAGAGACACACGTTTACAAAACACACTATGGCTGCTTAACGGGAAAGGTGATGTCGGGTGAGGTAGAAAACAAGGGTTTCAAATTAGCTCAGATACCGTTCCATAAACCCAATATGTAATAGACAAGACCTACTCCTTGCTCAGTGAACTGGACTCGACACCCCCTATTCACCGCCCAAGAATATATCTGACTAGGAAGAATCTTCAAAGCTATGTATTGATATCCCTCTGTAAATGAGTCAAGTGGGTGTAAAGCAGCATAAACACAGCAGTGAAAAGCAGCTAAACCCCATTACAAAAATCAATTACTTTTAAAATTCCGTGAAACAAAGACAGTGAAAGAGAGAGAAATTCTTACAAAATTCGTTCAGGGGCTGTGATGGCACCTGGATTGACCATATCTAGACCCACAGCTGATTGAGACATAAGGGTGGATACTCTTGGGGCTGAGAGGTTTGGTGAGGTTGGGTGAGCAAACGCAGACCCTTTAAAGTAATACTGCGTGGTATCCATCCCATGGGTCCCAAATCTCCAGGTTCAAGGGCATCTTCCTACATCGAAAACATGCATGAGAAACCCAGAAGATGGTACACTGTGTGATCGGGAAAGGTTTCTAAAACGCACCTCATTTCTCATCTCCTTGTGCTCGGGTTCGCCATTACAGCCGCGTTAGTAGCAATCTCCCTCCGTGGAGAATCAGCACCTTTAACCTCCTGTTCCGTACAGGGTGCAATTTGTCCTGAGGATGAACGGGAAGAGGGGGAACCAATGAGAGACTAGCTCTAGGTTTTGGGACAGGCACAGGTCACTCTATTTTCCCATCAGGAAGAAGAATTAACCACAGGCTCAGCCTGCCGCCCGGAACCAGAATAGGGCCTGAAGCAATCCTGCGCTTTTGCGGCCAGCTCCGAAGAAAGCGAGTTGAAAAATGGAGCTCAGGGGCACTGCAATTCACAAACCTGCAGAGTTAGAAATGATAACTCTCGTCCACAAATATATTGAGGGAAGGCAACGAGGAGGATTTGAAAGCAAGGCAGAATTGCAGGAAACAGATTTCAGGAGGTAGAGTCGAATCGCCTTTAAAGCACAGGAAAAGCGGCAAAACCTCGACCATGATGCCCTTGGCCAAAAAGGGCGTATGCGTTTTTTCCTGAATATATTCAGGAAAAAACGCATACGCCCTTTTTGGCCAACCAAGCAACCTGGAAAGGCAAATCAGCGCTACAAAGAAGTCTCGCTTCCCATCGGTCAAAAGGGCCATGCTGAATAAAGTGTCAAAACCAGAAATGCAGGACAGGCCATGGAGAAACGGGAGCCTTGCTACGCTGATGGGCGGGATGTAAATTGCCAACAGCCACTCTGGAGAAGTGTACGGTGTGTCCTGAAACCTCTAAAAAACTCAGCTTAGAGAGCATAGGGCACTTCCACTCATGGGTGTATAAATTGGGAAAAGTAAAAATCAGCAAGACACAGGCACCCCAAAGTTTAGGGCTGCTCTGTTGACAAGAACCTCCACTTCGTTACACCTTAAATATCCCAAGAAAGAGGAAAATGGATAAGGAAGTTGTGGTCCTTATGTACAATGGCATATCACTCAGCCATGAAATTAACGTCATAAGGCTAGTAGCAGCATGATGAGAGGATTTAGGTACGACGATTCTAAGTGAAATAAGTCACACAGAAAAAGACACTTATCATAAGATATCACTTAGAGAGGGAATGTAAAAACCGCTACACTTGAACTGAATTACAAAACAGAAGAGCGTCACACGTTAAGAAGACACACTATGGCTGCTTAACGGGAAAGGTGAGGTGGGGTGATGCATAAAACAAGGGTTTCAAATAGGCTCAGATACCGTTCCATACACCCAATATGTAATAGACAAGACCTACTCCTTGCTCAGTGAAGTGGACTAAACACCCCCTGTTCACCGCCCAAGAATATATCTGACTAGTAAGAATCTTAAAACCAATGTATTGATATCCCTCTGTAAGTGAGTCAAGTGGGTGTAAAGCGGCATAAACACAGCAGTGAAAAGCAGCTAAACCCCATTATAAAAATCAATTACTTTTAAAATCCCATGAAACAAAGACAGTGAAAGAGAGAGAAATTCTTACAAAATTCGTTCAGGGGCTGTGATGCCACCTGGATTGACCATCTCTAGACCCACAGCTGATTGAGACATAAGGGTGGACACTCTTGGGGCTGAGAGGTTTGGTGAGGTTGGGTGAGCAAACGCAGACCCTTTAAAGTAATACTGCGTGGTATCCATCCCATGGGTCCCAAATCTCCAGGTTCAAGGGCATCTTCCTACATCGAAAACATGCATGAGAAACCCAGAAGATGGTACACCGTGTGATCGGGAAAGGTTTCTAAAACGCACCTCATTTCTCATCTCCTTGTGCTCGGGTTCGCCATTCCAGCCGCGTTAGTAGCAATCTCCCTCCGTGGAGAATCAGCACCTTTAACCTCCTGTTCCGTACAGGTTGCAATTTGTCCTGAGGATGAACGGGAAGAGGGGGAACCAATGAGAGACTAGCTCTAGGTGTTGGGACAGGCACAGGTCACTCTATTTTCCCATCAGGAAGAAGAATTAACCACAGGCTCAGCCTGCCGCCCGGAACCAGAATAGGGCCTGAAGCAATCCTGCGCTTTTGCGGCCAGCTCCCAAGAAAGCGAGTTGAAAAATGGAGCTCAGGGGCACTGCAATTCACAAACCTGCAGAGTTAGAAATGATAACTCTCGTCCACAAATATATTGAGGGAAGGCAACGAAGAGGATTTGAAAGCAAGGCAGAATTGCAGGACACAGATTTCAGGAGGTAGATTCGAATCGCCTTTAAAGCACAGGAAAGGCGGCAAAACCTCGACCATGATGCCCTTGGCCAAAAAGGGCGTATGCGTTTTTTCCTGAATATATTCAGGAAAAAACGCATACGCCCTTTTTGGCCAACCAAGCAACCTGGAAAGGCAAATCAGCGCTACAAAGAAGTCTCGCTTCCCATCGGTCAAAAGGGCCATGCTGAATAAAGTGTCAAAACCAGAAATGCAGGACAGGCCATGGAGAAACGGGAGCCTTGCTACGCTGATGGGCGTGATGTAAATTGCCAACAGCCACTCTGGAGAAGTGTACGGTGTGTCCTGAAACCTCTAAAAAACTCAGCTTAGAGAGCATAGGGCACTTCCACTCATGGGTGTATAAATTGGGAAAAGTAAAAATCAGCAAGACACAGGCACCCCAAAGTTTAGGGCTGCTCTCTTGACAAGAACCTCCACTTCGTTACACCTTAAATATCCCAGGAAAGAAAAAAATGGATAAAGAAGTTGTGGTCCTTATGTACAATGGAATATCACTCAGCCAGGAAATCAACGTCATAAGGCTAGTAGCAGCATGATGAGTGGATTTAGGTACGACGATTCTAAGTGAAATAAGTCAACCAGAAAACGACACTTATCATAAGATATCACTTATAGAGGGAATGGAAAAACCGCTACACTTGAACTGAATTACAAAACAGAACAGAGACACACGTTTACAAAACACACTATGGCTGCTTAACGGGAAAGGTGAGGTCGGGTGAGGCAGAAAACAAGGGTTTCAAATTAGCTCAGATACCATTCAATAAACCCAATATGTAATAGACAAGACCTATTCCTTGCTCAGTGAACTGGACTCAACACCCCCTATTCACCGCCCAAGAATATACCTGACTAGGAAGAATCTTCAAAGCTATGTATTGATATCTCTCTGTAAATGAGTCAAGTGGGTGTAAAGCAGCATAAACAGAGCAGTGAAAAGCAGCTAAACCCCATTATAAAAATCAATTACTTTTAAAATCCCGTGAAACAAAGACAGTGAAAGAGAGAGAAATTCTTACAAAATTCGTTCAGGGGCTGTGATGCCACCTGGATTGACCATCTCTAGACCCACAGCTGATTGAGACATAAGGGTGGACACTCTTGGGGCTGAGAGGTTTGGTGAGGTTGGGTGAGCAAACGCACACCCTTTAAAGTAATACTGCGTGGTACCATTCCCATGGGTCCCAAATCTCCAGGTTCAAGGGCATCTTCCTACATCGAAAACATGCATGAGAAACCCAGAGGATGGTACACCGTGTGATCGGGAAAGGTTTCTAAAACGCACCTCATTTCTCATCTCCTTGTGCTCGGGTTCGCCATTACAGCCGCGTTAGTAGCAATCTCCCTCCGTGGAGAATCAGCACCTTTAACCTCCTGTTCCGTACAGGTTGCAATTTGTCCTGAGGATGAACGGGAAGAGGGGGAACCAATGAGAGACTAGCTCTAGGTTTTGGGACAGGCACAGGTCACTCTATTTTCCCATCAGGAAGAAGAATTAACCACAGGCTCAGCCTGCCGCCCGGAACCAGAATAGGGCCTGAAGCAATCCTGCGCTTTTGCGGCCAGCTCCGAAGAAAGCGAGTTGAAAAATGGAGCTCAGGGGCACTGCAATTCACAAACCTGCAGAGTTAGAAATGATAACTCTCGTCCACAAATATATTGAGGGAAGGCAACGAGGAGGATTTGAAAGCAAGGCAGAATTGCAGGAAACAGATTTCAGGAGGTAGAGTCGAATCGCCTTTAAAGCACAGGAAAAGCGGCAAAACCTCGACCATGATGCCCTTGGCCAAAAAGGGCGTATGCGTTTTTTCCTGAATATATTCAGGAAAAAACGCATACGCCCTTTTTGGCCAACCAAGCAACCTGGAAAGGCAAATCAGCGCTACAAAGAAGTCTCGCTTCCCATCGGTCAAAAGGGCCATGCTGAATAAAGTGTCAAAACCAGAAATGCAGGACAGGCCATGGAGAAACGGGAGCCTTGCTACGCTGATGGGCGGGATGTAAATTGCCAACAGCCACTCTGGAGAAGAGTACGGGGTGTCCTGAAACATCTAAAAAACTCAGCTTAGAGAGCATAGGGCACTTCCACTCATGGGCGTATAAATTGGGAAAACTAAAAATCAGCAAGACACAGGCACCCCAAAGTTTAGGGCTGCTCTGTTGACAAGAACCTCCACTTCGTTACACCTTAAATATCCCAGGAAAGAGGAAAATGGAAAAGGAAGTTGTGGTCCTTATGTACAATGGCATATCACTCAGCCATGAAATTAACGTCATAAGGCTAGTAGCAGCATGATGAGAGGATTTAGGTACGACGATTCTAAGTGAAATAAGTCACACAGAAAAAGACACTTATCATAAGATATCATTTAGAGAGGGAATGTAAAAACCGCTACACTTGAACTGAATTACAAAACAGAAGAGCGTCACACGTTAAGAAGACACACTATGGCTGCTTAACGGGAAAGGTGAGGTGGGGTGATGCATAAAACAAGGGTTTCAAATAGGCTCAGATACCGTTCCATACACCCAATATGTAATAGACAAGACCTACTCCTTGCTCAGTGAAGTGGACTAAACACCCCCTGTTCACCGCCCAAGAATATATCTGACTAGTAAGAATCTTAAAACCAATGTATTGATATCCCTCTGTAAGTGAGTCAAGTGGGTGTAAAGCGGCATAAACACAGCAGTGAAAAGCAGCTAAACCCCATTATAAAAATCAATTACTTTTAAAATCCCGTGAAACAAAGACAGTGAAAGAGAGAGAAATTCTTACAAAATTCGTTCAGGGGCTGTGATGCCACCTGGATTGACCATCTCTAGACCCACAGCTGATTGAGACATAAGGGTGGACACTCTTGGGGCTGAGAGGTTTGGTGAGGTTGGGTGAGCAAACGCAGACCCTTTAAAGTAATACTGCGTGGTACCCATCCCGTGGGTCCCAAATCTCCAGGTTCAAGGGCATCTTCCTACATCGAAAACATGCATGAGAAACCCAGAAGATGGTACACCGTGTGATCGGGAAAGGTTTCGAAAACGCACCTCATTTCTCATCTCCTTGTGCTCGGGTTCGCCATTCCAGCCGCGTTAGTAGCAATCTCCCTCCGTGGAGAATCAGCACCTTTAACCTCCTGTTCCGTACAGGTTGCAATTTGTCCTGAGGATGAACGGGAAGAGGGGGAACCAATGAGAGACTAGCTCTAGGTGTTGGGACAGGCACAGGTCACTCTATTTTCCCATCAGGAAGAAGAATTAACCACAGGCTCAGCCTGCCGCCCGGAACCAGAATAGGGCCTGAAGCAATCCGGCGCTTTTGCGGCCAGCTCCGAAGAAAGCGATTTGAAAAATGGAGCTCAGGGGCACTGCAATTCACAAACCTGCAGAGTTAGAAATGATAACTCTCGTCCACAAATATATTGAGGGAAGGCAACGAAGAGGATTTGAAAGCAAGGCAGAATTGCAGGACACAGATTTCAGGAGGTAGATTCGAATCGCCTTTAAAGCACAGGAAAGGCGGCAAAACCTCGACCATGATGCCCTTGGCCAAAAAGGGCGTATGCGTTTTTTCCTGAATATATTCAGGAAAAAACGCATACGCCCTTTTTGGCCAACCAAGCAACCTGGAAAGGCAAATCAGCGCTACAAAGAAGTCTCGCTTCCCATCGGTCAAAAGGGCCATGCTGAATAAAGTGTCAAAACCAGAAATGCAGGACAGGCCATGGAGAAACGGGAGCCTTGCTACGCTGATGGGCGTGATGTAAATTGCCAACAGCCACTCTGGAGAAGTGTACGGTGTGTCCTGAAACCTCTAAAAAACTCAGCTTAGAGAGCATAGGGCACTTCCACTCATGGGTGTATAAATTGGGAAAAGTAAAAATCAGCAAGACACAGGCACCCCAAAGTTTAGGGCTGCTCTCTTGACAAGAACCTCCACTTCGTTACACCTTAAATATCCCAGGAAAGAAAAAAATGGATAAAGAAGTTGTGGTCCTTATGTACAATGGAATATCACTCAGCCAGGAAATCAACGTCATAAGGCTAGTAGCAGCATGATGAGTGGATTTAGGTACGACGATTCTAAGTGAAATAAGTCAACCAGAAAACGACACTTATCATAAGATATCACTTATAGAGGGAATGTAAAAACCGCTACACTTGAACTGAATTACAAAACAGAACAGAGACACACGTTTACAAAACACACTATGGCTGCTTAACGGGAAAGGTGAGGTCGGGTGAGGCAGAAAACAAGGGTTTCAAATTAGCTCAGATACCGTTCAATAAACCCAATATGTAATAGACAAGACCTACTCCTTGCTCAGTGAACTGGACGCAAAAACCCCCTATTCACCGCCCAAGAATATATCTGACTAGGAAGAATCTTCAAAGCTATGTATTGATATCTCTCTGTAAGTGAGTCAAGTGGGTGTAAAGCAGCATAAAAACAGCAGTGAAAAGCAGCTAAACCCCATTATAAAAATCAATTACTTTTAAAAACCCGTGAAACAAAGACAGTGAAAGAGAGAGAAATTCTTACAATATTCGTTCAGGGGCTGTGATGCCACCTGGATTGACCATCTCTAGACCCACAGCTGATTGAGACATAAGGGTGGACACTCTTGTGGCTGAGAGGTTTGGTCAGGTTGGTTGAGGAAACGCAGGCCCTTTAAAGTAATACTGCGTGGTACCCATCCCATGGGTCCCAAATCTCCAAGTTCAAGGGCATCTTCCTATAACAAAAACATGCATGAGAAACCCAGAAGATGGTACACCGTGTGATCGGGAAATGTTTCGAAAACGCACCTCATTTCTCATCTCCTTGTGCTCGGGTTGGCCATTACAGCCGCTTTACTAGCAATCTCCCTCCTTCGAGAATCAGCACCTTCAACCTCCTGTTCCGTACAGGTTGCAAATTGTCCTGAGGATGAACGGGAAGAGGGGAAACCAGTGAGAGACTAGCTCTAGGTGTTGGGACAGGCACAGGTCACTCTATTTTCCCATCAGGAAGAAGAATTAACCACAGGCTCAGCCTGCCGCCCGGAAGCAGAACAGGGCCTGAAGCAATCCTGTGCTTTTGCGGCCAGCTCCCAAAAAAGCGAGTTGAAAAATCGAGCTCAGGGGCACTGCAATTCACAAACCTGCAGAGTTATAAATGATAACTCTCGTCCACAAATATATTGAGGGAAGGCAACGAGGAGGATTTGAAAGCAAGGCAGAATTGCAGGAAACAGATTTCAGGAGGTAGAGTCGAATCGCCTTTAAAGCACAGGAAAAGCGGCAAAACCTCGACCATGATGCCCTTGGCCAAAAAGGGCGTATGCGTTTTTTCCTGAATATATTCAGGAAAAAACGCATACGCCCTTTTTGGCCAACCAAGCAACCTGGAAAGGCAAATCAGCGCTACAAAGAAGTCTCGCTTCCCATCGGTCAAAAGGGCCATGCTGAATAAAGTGTCAAAACCAGAAATGCAGGACAGGCCATGGAGAAACGGGAGCCTTACTACGCTGATGGGCGGGATGTAAATTGCCAACAGCCACTCTGGAGAAGTGTACGGTGTTTCCTGAAACATCTAAAGAACTCAGCATAGAGAGCATAAGGCACTTCCACTCATGGGCGTATAAATTGGGAAAACTAAAAATCAGCAAGACACAGGCACCCCAAAGTTTAGGGCTGCTCTGTTGACAAGAACCTCCACTTCGTTACACCTTAAATATCCCAGGAAAGAGAAAAATGGATAAGGAAGTTGTGGTCCTTATGTACAATGGCATATCACTCAGCCATGAAATTAACGTCATAAGGCTAGTAGCAGCATGATGAGAGGATTTAGGTACGACGATTCTAAGTGAAATAAGTCACACAGAAAAAGACACTTATCATAAGGTATCACTTAGAGAGGGAATGTAAAAACCGCTACACTTGAACTGAATTACAAAACAGAACAGCGTCACACGTTTACAAAACACACTATGGCTGCTTAACGGGAAAGGTGAGGTCGGGTGAGGTAGAAAACAAGGGTTTCAAATTAGCTCAGATACCGTTCCATAAACCCAATATGTAATAGACAAGACCTACTCCTTGCTCAGTGAACTGGACTCAACACCCCCTATTCACCGCCCAAGAATATACCTGACTAGGAAGAATCTTCAAAGCTATGTATTGATATCTCTCTGTAAATGAGTCAAGTGGGTGTAAAGCAGCATAAACAGAGCAGTGAAAAGCAGCTAAACCCCATTATAAAAATCAATTACTTTTAAAATCCCGTGAAACAAAGACAGTGAAAGAGAGAGAAATTCTTACAAAATTCGTTCAGGGGCTGTGATGCCACCTGGATTGACCATCTCTAGACCCACAGCTGATTGAGACATAAGGGTGGACACTCTTGGGGCTGAGAGGTTTGGTGAGGTTGGGTGAGCAAACGCACACCCTTTAAAGTAATACTGCGTGGTACCCATCCCATGGGTCCCAAATCTCCAGGTTCAAGGGCATCTTCCTACATCGAAAACATGCATGAGAAACCCAGAAGATGGTACACCGTGTGATCGGGAAAGGTTTCTAAAACGCACCTCATTTCTCATCTCCTTGTGCTCGGGTTCGCCATTCCAGCCGCGTTAGTAGCAATCTCCCTCCGTGGAGAATCAACACCTTTAACCTCCTGTTCCGTACAGGTTGCAATTTGTCCTGAGGATGAACGGGAAGAGGGGGAACCAATGAGAGACTAGCTCTAGGTGTTGGGACAGGCACAGGTCACTCTATTTTCCCATCAGGAAGAAGAATTAACCACAGGCTCAGCCTGCCGCCCGGAACCAGAATAGGGCCTGAAGCAATCCGGCGCTTTTGCGGCCAGCTCCGAAGAAAGCGAGTTGAAAAATGGAGCTCAGGGGCACTGCAATTCACAAACCTGCAGAGTTAGAAATGATAACTCTCGTCCACAAATATATTGAGGGAAGGCAACGAAGAGGATTTGAAAGCAAGGCAGAATTGCAGGACACAGATTTCAGGAGGTAGATTCGAATCGCCTTTAAAGCACAGGAAAGGCGGCAAAACCTCGACCATGATGCCCTTGGCCAAAAAGGGCGTATGCGTTTTTTCCTGAATATATTCAGGAAAAAACGCATACGCCCTTTTTGGCCAACCAAGCAACCTGGAAAGGCAAATCAGCGCTACAAAGAAGTCTCGCTTCCCATCGGTCAAAAGGGCCATGCTGAATAAAGTGTCAAAACCAGAAATGCAGGACAGGCCATGGAGAAACGGGAGCCTTGCTACGCTGATGGGCGTGATGTAAATTGCCAACAGCCACTCTGGAGAAGTGTACGGTGTGTCCTGAAACCTCTAAAAAACTCAGCTTAGAGAGCATAGGGCACTTCCACTCATGGGTGTATAAATTGGGAAAAGTAAAAATCAGCAAGACACAGGCACCCCAAAGTTTAGGGCTGCTCTCTTGACAAGAACCTCCACTTCGTTACACCTTAAATATCCCAGGAAAGAAAAAAATGGATAAAGAAGTTGTGGTCCTTATGTACAATGGAATATCACTCAGCCAGGAAATCAACGTCATAAGGCTAGTAGCAGCATGATGAGTGGATTTAGGTACGACGATTCTAAGTGAAATAAGTCAACCAGAAAACGACACTTATCATAAGATATCACTTATAGAGGGAATGTAAAAACCGCTACACTTGAACTGAATTACAAAACAGAACAGAGACACACGTTTACAAAACACACTATGGCTGCTTAACGGGAAAGGTGAGGTCGGGTGAGGCAGAAAACAAGGGTTTCAAATTAGCTCAGATACCGTTCAATAAACCCAATATGTAATAGACAAGACCTACTCCTTGCTCAGTGAACTGGACGCAAAAACCCCCTATTCACCGCCCAAGAATATATCTGACTAGGAAGAATCTTCAAAGCTATGTATTGATATCTCTCTGTAAGTGAGTCAAGTGGGTGTAAAGCAGCATAAAAACAGCAGTGAAAAGCAGCTAAACCCCATTATAAAAATCAATTACTTTTAAAAACCCGTGAAACAAAGACAGTGAAAGAGAGAGAAATTCTTACAATATTCGTTCAGGGGCTGTGATGCCACCTGGATTGACCATCTCTAGACCCACAGCTGATTGAGACATAAGGGTGGACACTCTTGTGGCTGAGAGGTTTGGTCAGGTTGGTTGAGGAAACGCAGGCCCTTTAAAGTAATACTGCGTGGTACCCATCCCATGGGTCCCAAATCTCCAAGTTCAAGGGCATCTTCCTATAACAAAAACATGCATGAGAAACCCAGAAGATGGTACACCGTGTGATCGGGAAAGGTTTCGAAAACGCACCTCATTTCTCATCTCCTTGTGCTCGGGTTGGCCATTACAGCCGCTTTACTAGCAATCTCCCTCCTTCGAGAATCAGCACCTTCAACCTCCTGTTCCGTACAGGTTGCAAATTGTCCTGAGGATGAACGGGAAGAGGGGAAACCAGTGAGAGACTAGCTCTATGTGTTGGGACAGGCACAGGTCACTCTATTTTCCCATCAGGAAGAAGAATTAACCACAGGCTCAGCCTGCCGCCCGGAAGCAGAACAGGGCCTGAAGCAATCCTGTGCTTTTGCGGCCAGCTCCCAAAAAAGCGAGTTGAAAAATCGAGCTCAGGGGCACTGCAATTCACAAACCTGCAGAGTTAGAAATGATAACTCTCGTCCACAAATATATTGAGGGAAGGCAACGAGGAGGATTTGAAAGCAAGGCAGAATTGCAGGAAACAGATTTCAGGAGGTAGAGTCGAATCGCCTTTAAAGCACAGGAAAAGCGGCAAAACCTCGACCATGATGCCCTTGGCCAAAAAGGGCGTATGCGTTTTTTCCTGAATATATTCAGGAAAAAACGCATACGCCCTTTTTGGCCAACCAAGCAACCTGGAAAGGCAAATCAGCGCTACAAAGAAGTCTCGCTTCCCATCGGTCAAAAGGGCCATGCTGAATAAAGTGTCAAAACCAGAAATGCAGGACAGGCCATGGAGAAACGGGAGCCTTGCTACGCTGATGGGCGTGATGTAAATTGCCAACAGCCACTCTGGAGAAGTGTACGGTGTGTCCTGAAACCTCTAAAAAACTCAGCTTAGAGAGCATAGGGCACTTCCACTCATGGGTGTATAAATTGGGAAAAGTAAAAATCAGCAAGACACAGGCACCCCAAAGTTTAGGGCTGCTCTCTTGACAAGAACCTCCACTTCGTTACACCTTAAATATCCCAGGAAAGAAAAAAATGGATAAAGAAGTTGTGGTCCTTATGTACAATGGAATATCACTCAGCCAGGAAATCAACGTCATAAGGCTAGTAGCAGCATGATGAGTGGATTTAGGTACGACGATTCTAAGTGAAATAAGTCAACCAGAAAACGACACTTATCATAAGATATCACTTATAGAGGGAATGTAAAAACCGCTACACTTGAACTGAATTACAAAACAGAACAGAGACACACGTTTACAAAACACACTATGGCTGCTTAACGGGAAAGGTGAGGTCGGGTGAGGCAGAAAACAAGGGTTTCAAATTAGCTCAGATACCGTTCAATAAACCCAATATGTAATAGACAAGACCTACTCCTTGCTCAGTGAACTGGACGCAAAAACCCCCTATTCACCGCCCAAGAATATATCTGACTAGGAAGAATCTTCAAAGCTATGTATTGATATCTCTCTGTAAGTGAGTCAAGTGGGTGTAAAGCAGCATAAAAACAGCAGTGAAAAGCAGCTAAACCCCATTATAAAAATCAATTACTTTTAAAAACCCGTGAAACAAAGACAGTGAAAGAGAGAGAAATTCTTACAATATTCGTTCAGGGGCTGTGATGCCACCTGGATTGACCATCTCTAGACCCACAGCTGATTGAGACATAAGGGTGGACACTCTTGTGGCTGAGAGGTTTGGTCAGGTTGGTTGAGGAAACGCAGGCCCTTTAAAGTAATACTGCGTGGTACCCATCCCATGGGTCCCAAATCTCCAAGTTCAAGGGCATCTTCCTATAACAAAAACATGCATGAGAAACCCAGAAGATGGTACACCGTGTGATCGGGAAAGGTTTCGAAAACGCACCTCATTTCTCATCTCCTTGTGCTCGGGTTGGCCATTACAGCCGCTTTACTAGCAATCTCCCTCCTTCGAGAATCAGCACCTTCAACCTCCTGTTCCGTACAGGTTGCAAATTGTCCTGAGGATGAACGGGAAGAGGGGAAACCAGTGAGAGACTAGCTCTATGTGTTGGGACAGGCACAGGTCACTCTATTTTCCCATCAGGAAGAAGAATTAACCACAGGCTCAGCCTGCCGCCCGGAAGCAGAACAGGGCCTGAAGCAATCCTGTGCTTTTGCGGCCAGCTCCCAAAAAAGCGAGTTGAAAAATCGAGCTCAGGGGCACTGCAATTCACAAACCTGCAGAGTTATAAATGATAACTCTCGTCCACAAATATATTGAGGGAAGGCAACGAGGAGGATTTGAAAGCAAGGCAGAATTGCAGGAAACAGATTTCAGGAGGTAGAGTCGAATCGCCTTTAAAGCACAGGAAAAGCGGCAAAACCTCGACCATGATGCCCTTGGCCAAAAAGGGCGTATGCGTTTTTTCCTGAATATATTCAGGAAAAAACGCATACGCCCTTTTTGGCCAACCAAGCAACCTGGAAAGGCAAATCAGCGCTACAAAGAAGTCTCGCTTCCCATCGGTCAAAAGGGCCATGCTGAATAAAGTGTCAAAACCAGAAATGCAGGACAGGCCATGGAGAAACGGGAGCCTTACTACGCTGATGGGCGGGATGTAAATTGCCAACAGCCACTCTGGAGAAGTGTACGGTGTTTCCTGAAACATCTAAAGAACTCAGCATAGAGAGCATAAGGCACTTCCACTCATGGGCGTATAAATTGGGAAAACAAAAAATCAGCAAGACACAGGCACCCCAAAGTTTAGGGCTGCTCTGTTGACAAGAACCTCCACTTCGTTACACCTTAAATATCCCAGGAAAGAGAAAAATGGATAAGGAAGTTGTGGTCCTTATGTACAATGGCATATCACTCAGCCATGAAATTAACGTCATAAGGCTAGTAGCAGCATGATGAGAGGATTTAGGTACGACGATTCTAAGTGAAATAAGTCACACAGAAAAAGACACTTATCATAAGATATCACTTAGAGAGGGAATGTAAAAACCGCTACACTTGAACTGAATTACAAAACAGAAGAGCGTCACACGTTAAGAAGACACACTATGGCTGCTTAACGGGAAAGGTGAGGTGGGGTGATGCATAAAACAAGGGTTTCAAATAGGCTCAGATACCGTTCCATACACCCAATATGTAATAGACAAGACCTACTCCTTGCTCAGTGAAGTGGACTAAACACCCCCTGTTCACCGCCCAAGAATATATCTGACTAGTAAGAATCTTAAAACCAATGTATTGATATCCCTCTGTAAGTGAGTCAAGTGGGTGTAAAGCGGCATAAACACAGCAGTGAAAAGCAGCTAAACCCCATTATAAAAATCAATTACTTTTAAAATCCCGTGAAACAAAGACAGTGAAAGAGAGAGAAATTCTTACAAAATTCGTTCAGGGGCTGTGATGCCACCTGGATTGACCATCTCTAGACCCACAGCTGATTGAGACATAAGGGTGGACACTCTTGGGGCTGAGAGGTTTGGTGAGGTTGGGTGAGCAAACGCAGACCCTTTAAAGTAATACTGCGTGGTACCCATCCCGTGGGTCCCAAATCTCCAGGTTCAAGGGCATCTTCCTACATCGAAAACATGCATGAGAAACCCAGAAGATGGTACACCGTGTGATCGGGAAAGGTTTCGAAAACGCACCTCATTTCTCATCTCCTTGTGCTCGGGTTCGCCATTCCAGCCGCGTTAGTAGCAATCTCCCTCCGTGGAGAATCAGCACCTTTAACCTCCTGTTCCGTACAGGTTGCAATTTGTCCTGAGGATGAACGGGAAGAGGGGGAACCAATGAGAGACTAGCTCTAGGTGTTGGGACAGGCACAGGTCACTCTATTTTCCCATCAGGAAGAAGAATTAACCACAGGCTCAGCCTGCCGCCCGGAACCAGAATAGGGCCTGAAGCAATCCGGCGCTTTTGCGGCCAGCTCCGAAGAAAGCGATTTGAAAAATGGAGCTCAGGGGCACTGCAATTCACAAACCTGCAGAGTTAGAAATGATAACTCTCGTCCACAAATATATTGAGGGAAGGCAACGAAGAGGATTTGAAAGCAAGGCAGAATTGCAGGACACAGATTTCAGGAGGTAGATTCGAATCGCCTTTAAAGCACAGGAAAGGCGGCAAAACCTCGACCATGATGCCCTTGGCCAAAAAGGGCGTATGCGTTTTTTCCTGAATATATTCAGGAAAAAACGCATACGCCCTTTTTGGCCAACCAAGCAACCTGGAAAGGCAAATCAGCGCTACAAAGAAGTCTCGCTTCCCATCGGTCAAAAGGGCCATGCTGAATAAAGTGTCAAAACCAGAAATGCAGGACAGGCCATGGAGAAACGGGAGCCTTGCTACGCTGATGGGCGTGATGTAAATTGCCAACAGCCACTCTGGAGAAGTGTACGGTGTGTCCTGAAACCTCTAAAAAACTCAGCTTAGAGAGCATAGGGCACTTCCACTCATGGGTGTATAAATTGGGAAAAGTAAAAATCAGCAAGACACAGGCACCCCAAAGTTTAGGGCTGCTCTCTTGACAAGAACCTCCACTTCGTTACACCTTAAATATCCCAGGAAAGAAAAAAATGGATAAAGAAGTTGTGGTCCTTATGTACAATGGAATATCACTCAGCCAGGAAATCAACGTCATAAGGCTAGTAGCAGCATGATGAGTGGATTTAGGTACGACGATTCTAAGTGAAATAAGTCAACCAGAAAACGACACTTATCATAAGATATCACTTATAGAGGGAATGGAAAAACCGCTACACTTGAACTGAATTACAAAACAGAACAGAGACACACGTTTACAAAACACACTATGGCTGCTTAACGGGAAAGGTGAGGTCGGGTGAGGCAGAAAACAAGGGTTTCAAATTAGCTCAGATACCGTTCAATAAACCCAATATGTAATAGACAAGACCTACTCCTTGCTCAGTGAACTGGACGCAAAAACCCCCTATTCACCGCCCAAGAATATATCTGACTAGGAAGAATCTTCAAAGCTATGTATTGATATCTCTCTGTAAGTGAGTCAAGTGGGTGTAAAGCAGCATAAAAACAGCAGTGAAAAGCAGCTAAACCCCATTATAAAAATCAATTACTTTTAAAAACCCGTGAAACAAAGACAGTGAAAGAGAGAGAAATTCTTACAATATTCGTTCAGGGGCTGTGATGCCACCTGGATTGACCATCTCTAGACCCACAGCTGATTGAGACATAAGGGTGGACACTCTTGTGGCTGAGAGGTTTGGTCAGGTTGGTTGAGGAAACGCAGGCCCTTTAAAGTAATACTGCGTGGTACCCATCCCATGGGTCCCAAATCTCCAAGTTCAAGGGCATCTTCCTATAACAAAAACATGCATGAGAAACCCAGAAGATGGTACACCGTGTGATCGGGAAATGTTTCGAAAACGCACCTCATTTCTCATCTCCTTGTGCTCGGGTTGGCCATTACAGCCGCTTTACTAGCAATCTCCCTCCTTCGAGAATCAGCACCTTCAACCTCCTGTTCCGTACAGGTTGCAAATTGTCCTGAGGATGAACGGGAAGAGGGGAAACCAGTGAGAGACTAGCTCTAGGTGTTGGGACAGGCACAGGTCACTCTATTTTCCCATCAGGAAGAAGAATTAACCACAGGCTCAGCCTGCCGCCCGGAAGCAGAACAGGGCCTGAAGCAATCCTGTGCTTTTGCGGCCAGCTCCCAAAAAAGCGAGTTGAAAAATCGAGCTCAGGGGCACTGCAATTCACAAACCTGCAGAGTTATAAATGATAACTCTCGTCCACAAATATATTGAGGGAAGGCAACGAGGAGGATTTGAAAGCAAGGCAGAATTGCAGGAAACAGATTTCAGGAGGTAGAGTCGAATCGCCTTTAAAGCACAGGAAAAGCGGCAAAACCTCGACCATGATGCCCTTGGCCAAAAAGGGCGTATGCGTTTTTTCCTGAATATATTCAGGAAAAAACGCATACGCCCTTTTTGGCCAACCAAGCAACCTGGAAAGGCAAATCAGCGCTACAAAGAAGTCTCGCTTCCCATCGGTCAAAAGGGCCATGCTGAATAAAGTGTCAAAACCAGAAATGCAGGACAGGCCATGGAGAAACGGGAGCCTTACTACGCTGATGGGCGGGATGTAAATTGCCAACAGCCACTCTGGAGAAGTGTACGGTGTTTCCTGAAACATCTAAAGAACTCAGCATAGAGAGCATAAGGCACTTCCACTCATGGGCGTATAAATTGGGAAAACTAAAAATCAGCAAGACACAGGCACCCCAAAGTTTAGGGCTGCTCTGTTGACAAGAACCTCCACTTCGTTACACCTTAAATATCCCAGGAAAGAGAAAAATGGATAAGGAAGTTGTGGTCCTTATGTACAATGGCATATCACTCAGCCATGAAATTAACGTCATAAGGCTAGTAGCAGCATGATGAGAGGATTTAGGTACGACGATTCTAAGTGAAATAAGTCACACAGAAAAAGACACTTATCATAAGGTATCACTTAGAGAGGGAATGTAAAAACCGCTACACTTGAACTGAATTACAAAACAGAACAGCGTCACACGTTTACAAAACACACTATGGCTGCTTAACGGGAAAGGTGAGGTCGGGTGAGGTAGAAAACAAGGGTTTCAAATTAGCTCAGATACCGTTCCATAAACCCAATATGTAATAGACAAGACCTACTCCTTGCTCAGTGAACTGGACTCAACACCCCCTATTCACCGCCCAAGAATATACCTGACTAGGAAGAATCTTCAAAGCTATGTATTGATATCTCTCTGTAAATGAGTCAAGTGGGTGTAAAGCAGCATAAACAGAGCAGTGAAAAGCAGCTAAACCCCATTATAAAAATCAATTACTTTTAAAATCCCGTGAAACAAAGACAGTGAAAGAGAGAGAAATTCTTACAAAATTCGTTCAGGGGCTGTGATGCCACCTGGATTGACCATCTCTAGACCCACAGCTGATTGAGACATAAGGGTGGACACTCTTGGGGCTGAGAGGTTTGGTGAGGTTGGGTGAGCAAACGCACACCCTTTAAAGTAATACTGCGTGGTACCCATCCCATGGGTCCCAAATCTCCAGGTTCAAGGGCATCTTCCTACATCGAAAACATGCATGAGAAACCCAGAAGATGGTACACCGTGTGATCGGGAAAGGTTTCTAAAACGCACCTCATTTCTCATCTCCTTGTGCTCGGGTTCGCCATTCCAGCCGCGTTAGTAGCAATCTCCCTCCGTGGAGAATCAACACCTTTAACCTCCTGTTCCGTACAGGTTGCAATTTGTCCTGAGGATGAACGGGAAGAGGGGGAACCAATGAGAGACTAGCTCTAGGTGTTGGGACAGGCACAGGTCACTCTATTTTCCCATCAGGAAGAAGAATTAACCACAGGCTCAGCCTGCCGCCCGGAACCAGAATAGGGCCTGAAGCAATCCGGCGCTTTTGCGGCCAGCTCCGAAGAAAGCGAGTTGAAAAATGGAGCTCAGGGGCACTGCAATTCACAAACCTGCAGAGTTAGAAATGATAACTCTCGTCCACAAATATATTGAGGGAAGGCAACGAAGAGGATTTGAAAGCAAGGCAGAATTGCAGGACACAGATTTCAGGAGGTAGATTCGAATCGCCTTTAAAGCACAGGAAAGGCGGCAAAACCTCGACCATGATGCCCTTGGCCAAAAAGGGCGTATGCGTTTTTTCCTGAATATATTCAGGAAAAAACGCATACGCCCTTTTTGGCCAACCAAGCAACCTGGAAAGGCAAATCAGCGCTACAAAGAAGTCTCGCTTCCCATCGGTCAAAAGGGCCATGCTGAATAAAGTGTCAAAACCAGAAATGCAGGACAGGCCATGGAGAAACGGGAGCCTTGCTACGCTGATGGGCGTGATGTAAATTGCCAACAGCCACTCTGGAGAAGTGTACGGTGTGTCCTGAAACCTCTAAAAAACTCAGCTTAGAGAGCATAGGGCACTTCCACTCATGGGTGTATAAATTGGGAAAAGTAAAAATCAGCAAGACACAGGCACCCCAAAGTTTAGGGCTGCTCTCTTGACAAGAACCTCCACTTCGTTACACCTTAAATATCCCAGGAAAGAAAAAAATGGATAAAGAAGTTGTGGTCCTTATGTACAATGGAATATCACTCAGCCAGGAAATCAACGTCATAAGGCTAGTAGCAGCATGATGAGTGGATTTAGGTACGACGATTCTAAGTGAAATAAGTCAACCAGAAAACGACACTTATCATAAGATATCACTTATAGAGGGAATGTAAAAACCGCTACACTTGAACTGAATTACAAAACAGAACAGAGACACACGTTTACAAAACACACTATGGCTGCTTAACGGGAAAGGTGAGGTCGGGTGAGGCAGAAAACAAGGGTTTCAAATTAGCTCAGATACCGTTCAATAAACCCAATATGTAATAGACAAGACCTACTCCTTGCTCAGTGAACTGGACGCAAAAACCCCCTATTCACCGCCCAAGAATATATCTGACTAGGAAGAATCTTCAAAGCTATGTATTGATATCTCTCTGTAAGTGAGTCAAGTGGGTGTAAAGCAGCATAAAAACAGCAGTGAAAAGCAGCTAAACCCCATTATAAAAATCAATTACTTTTAAAAACCCGTGAAACAAAGACAGTGAAAGAGAGAGAAATTCTTACAATATTCGTTCAGGGGCTGTGATGCCACCTGGATTGACCATCTCTAGACCCACAGCTGATTGAGACATAAGGGTGGACACTCTTGTGGCTGAGAGGTTTGGTCAGGTTGGTTGAGGAAACGCAGGCCCTTTAAAGTAATACTGCGTGGTACCCATCCCATGGGTCCCAAATCTCCAAGTTCAAGGGCATCTTCCTATAACAAAAACATGCATGAGAAACCCAGAAGATGGTACACCGTGTGATCGGGAAAGGTTTCGAAAACGCACCTCATTTCTCATCTCCTTGTGCTCGGGTTGGCCATTACAGCCGCTTTACTAGCAATCTCCCTCCTTCGAGAATCAGCACCTTCAACCTCCTGTTCCGTACAGGTTGCAAATTGTCCTGAGGATGAACGGGAAGAGGGGAAACCAGTGAGAGACTAGCTCTATGTGTTGGGACAGGCACAGGTCACTCTATTTTCCCATCAGGAAGAAGAATTAACCACAGGCTCAGCCTGCCGCCCGGAAGCAGAACAGGGCCTGAAGCAATCCTGTGCTTTTGCGGCCAGCTCCCAAAAAAGCGAGTTGAAAAATCGAGCTCAGGGGCACTGCAATTCACAAACCTGCAGAGTTATAAATGATAACTCTCGTCCACAAATATATTGAGGGAAGGCAACGAGGAGGATTTGAAAGCAAGGCAGAATTGCAGGAAACAGATTTCAGGAGGTAGAGTCGAATCGCCTTTAAAGCACAGGAAAAGCGGCAAAACCTCGACCATGATGCCCTTGGCCAAAAAGGGCGTATGCGTTTTTTCCTGAATATATTCAGGAAAAAACGCATACGCCCTTTTTGGCCAACCAAGCAACCTGGAAAGGCAAATCAGCGCTACAAAGAAGTCTCGCTTCCCATCGGTCAAAAGGGCCATGCTGAATAAAGTGTCAAAACCAGAAATGCAGGACAGGCCATGGAGAAACGGGAGCCTTACTACGCTGATGGGCGGGATGTAAATTGCCAACAGCCACTCTGGAGAAGTGTACGGTGTTTCCTGAAACATCTAAAGAACTCAGCATAGAGAGCATAAGGCACTTCCACTCATGGGCGTATAAATTGGGAAAACAAAAAATCAGCAAGACACAGGCACCCCAAAGTTTAGGGCTGCTCTGTTGACAAGAACCTCCACTTCGTTACACCTTAAATATCCCAGGAAAGAGAAAAATGGATAAGGAAGTTGTGGTCCTTATGTACAATGGCATATCACTCAGCCATGAAATTAACGTCATAAGGCTAGTAGCAGCATGATGACAGGATTTAGGTACGACGATTCTAAGTGAAATAAGTCACACAGAAAAAGACACTTATCATAAGGTATCACTTAGAGAGGGAATGTAAAAACCGCTACACTTGAACTGAATTACAAAACAGAACAGCGTCACACGTTTACAAAACACACTATGGCTGCTTAACGGGAAAGGTGAGGTCGGGTGAGGCAGAAAACAAGGGTTTCAAATTAGCTCAGATACCGTTCCATAAACCCAATATGTAATAGACAAGACCTACTCCTTGCTCAGTGAACTGGACTCAACACCCCCTATTCACCGCCCAAGAATATACCTGACTAGGAAGAATCTTCAAAGCTATGTATTGATATCTCTCTGTAAATGAGTCAAGTGGGTGTAAAGCAGCATAAACAGAGCAGTGAAAAGCAGCTAAACCCCATTATAAAAATCAATTACTTTTAAAATCCCGTGAAACAAAGACAGTGAAAGAGAGAGAAATTCTTACAAAATTCGTTCAGGGGCTGTGATGCCACCTGGATTGACCATCTCTAGACCCACAGCTGATTGAGACATAAGGGTGGACACTCTTGGGGCTGAGAGGTTTGGTGAGGTTGGGTGAGCAAACGCACACCCTTTAAAGTAATACTGCGTGGTACCCATCCCATGGGTCCCAAATCTCCAGGTTCAAGGGCATCTTCCTACATCGAAAACATGCATGAGAAACCCAGAAGATGGTACACCGTGTGATCGGGAAAGGTTTCTAAAACGCACCTCATTTCTCATCTCCTTGTGCTCGGGTTCGCCATTCCAGCCGCGTTAGTAGCAATCTCCCTCCGTGGAGAATCAACACCTTTAACCTCCTGTTCCGTACAGGTTGCAATTTGTCCTGAGGATGAACGGGAAGAGGGGGAACCAATGAGAGACTAGTTCTAGGTGTTGGGACAGGCACAGGTCACTCTATTTTCCCATCAGGAAGAAGAATTAACCACAGGCTCAGCCTGCCGCCCGGAACCAGAATAGGGCCTGAAGCAATCCTGCGCTTTTGCGGCCAGCTCCGAAGAAAGCGAGTTGAAAAATGGAGCTCAGGGGCACTGCAATTCACAAACCTGCAGAGTTAGAAATGATAACTCTCGTCCACAAATATATTGAGGGAAGGCAACGAGGAGGATTTGAAAGCAAGGCAGAATTGCAGGAAACAGATTTCAGGAGGTAGATTCGAATCGCCTTTAAAGCACAGGAAAGGCGGCAAAACCTCGACCATGATGCCCTTGGCCAAAAAGGGCGTATGCGTTTTTTCCTGAATATATTCAGGAAAAAACGCATACGCCCTTTTTGGCCAACCAAGCAACCTGGAAAGGCAAATCAGCGCTACAAAGAAGTCTCGCTTCCCATCGGTCAAAAGGGCCATGCTGAATAAAGTGTCAAAACCAGAAATGCAGGACAGGCCATGGAGAAACGGGAGCCTTGCTACGCTGATGGGCGTGATGTAAATTGCCAACAGCCACTCTGGAGAAGTGTACGGTGTGTCCTGAAACCTCTAAAAAACTCAGCTTAGAGAGCATAGGGCACTTCCACTCATGGGTGTATAAATTGCGAAAAGTAAAAATCAGCAAGACACAGGCACCCCAAAGTTTAGGGCTGCTCTGTTGACAAGAACCTCCACTTCGTTACACCTTAAATATGCCAGGAAAGAAAAAAATGGATAAAGAAGTTGTGGTCCTTATGTACAATGGAATATCACTCAGCCAGGAAATCAACGTCATAAGGCTAGTAGCAGCATGATGAGTGGATTTAGGTACGACGATTCTAAGTGAAATAAGTCAACCAGAAAACGACACTTATCATAAGATATCACTTATAGAGGGAATGTAAAAACCGCTACACTTGAACTGAATTACAAAACAGAACAGAGACACACGTTTACAAAACACACTATGGCTGCTTAACGGGAAAGGTGAGGTCGGGTGAGGCAGAAAACAAGGGTTTCAAATTAGCTCAGATACCGTTCAATAAACCCAATATGTAATAGACAAGACCTACTCCTTGCTCAGTGAACTGGACGCAAAAACCCCCTATTCACCGCCCAAGAATATATCTGACTAGGAAGAATCTTCAAAGCTATGTATTGATATCTCTCTGTAAGTGAGTCAAGTGGGTGTAAAGCAGCATAAAAACAGCAGTGAAAAGCAGCTAAACCCCATTATAAAAATCAATTACTTTTAAAAACCCGTGAAACAAAGACAGTGAAAGAGAGAGAAATTCTTACAATATTCGTTCAGGGGCTGTGATGCCACCTGGATTGACCATCTCTAGACCCACAGCTGATTGAGACATAAGGGTGGACACTCTTGTGGCTGAGAGGTTTGGTCAGGTTGGTTGAGGAAACGCAGGCCCTTTAAAGTAATACTGCGTGGTACCCATCCCATGGGTCCCAAATCTCCAAGTTCAAGGGCATCTTCCTATAACAAAAACATGCATGAGAAACCCAGAAGATGGTACACCGTGTGATCGGGAAAGGTTTCGAAAACGCACCTCATTTCTCATCTCCTTGTGCTCGGGTTGGCCATTACAGCCGCTTTACTAGCAATCTCCCTCCTTCGAGAATCAGCACCTTCAACCTCCTGTTCCGTACAGGTTGCAAATTGTCCTGAGGATGAACGGGAAGAGGGGAAACCAGTGAGAGACTAGCTCTATGTGTTGGGACAGGCACAGGTCACTCTATTTTCCCATCAGGAAGAAGAATTAACCACAGGCTCAGCCTGCCGCCCGGAAGCAGAACAGGGCCTGAAGCAATCCTGTGCTTTTGCGGCCAGCTCCCAAAAAAGCGAGTTGAAAAATCGAGCTCAGGGGCACTGCAATTCACAAACCTGCAGAGTTATAAATGATAACTCTCGTCCACAAATATATTGAGGGAAGGCAACGAGGAGGATTTGAAAGCAAGGCAGAATTGCAGGAAACAGATTTCAGGAGGTAGAGTCGAATCGCCTTTAAAGCACAGGAAAAGCGGCAAAACCTCGACCACGATGCCCTTGGCCAAAAAGGGCGTATGCGTTTTTTCCTGAATATATTCAGGAAAAAACGCATACGCCCTTTTTGGCCAACCAAGCAACCTGGAAAAGCAAATCAGCGCTACAAAGAAGTCTCGCTTCCCATCGGTCAAAAGGGCCATGCTGAATAAAGTGTCAAAACCAGAAATGCAGGACAGGCCATGGAGAAACGGGAGCCTTACTACGCTGATGGGCGGGATGTAAATTGCCAACAGCCACTCTGGAGAAGTGTACGGTGTTTCCTGAAACATCTAAAGAACTCAGCATAGAGAGCATAAGGCACTTCCACTCATGGGCGTATAAATTGGGAAAACTAAAAATCAGCAAGACACAGGCACCCCAAAGTTTAGGGCTGCTCTGTTGACAAGAACCTCCACTTCGTTACACCTTAAATATCCCAGGAAAGAGAAAAATGGATAAGGAAGTTGTGGTCCTTATGTACAATGGCATATCACTCAGCCATGAAATTAACGTCATAAGGCTAGTAGCAGCATGATGAGAGGATTTAGGTACGACGATTCTAAGTGAAATAAGTCACACAGAAAAAGACACTTATCATAAGGTATCACTTAGAGAGGGAATGTAAAAACCGCTACACTTGAACTGAATTACAAAACAGAACAGCGTCACACGTTTACAAAACACACTATGGCTGCTTAACGGGAAAGGTGAGGTCGGGTGAGGTAGAAAACAAGGGTTTCAAATTAGCTCAGATACCGTTCCATAAACCCAATATGTAATAGACAAGACCTACTCCTTGCTCAGTGAACTGGACTCAACACCCCCTATTCACCGCCCAAGAATATACCTGACTAGGAAGAATCTTCAAAGCTATGTATTGATATCTCTCTGTAAATGAGTCAAGTGGGTGTAAAGCAGCATAAACAGAGCAGTGAAAAGCAGCTAAACCCCATTATAAAAATCAATTACTTTTAAAATCCCGTGAAACAAAGACAGTGAAAGAGAGAGAAATTCTTACAAAATTCGTTCAGGGGCTGTGATGCCACCTGGATTGACCATCTCTAGACCCACAGCTGATTGAGACATAAGGGTGGACACTCTTGGGGCTGAGAGGTTTGGTGACGTTGGGTGAGCAAACGCACACCCTTTAAAGTAATACTGCGTGGTACCCATCCCATGGGTCCCAAATCTCCAGGTTCAAGGGCATCTTCCTACATCGAAAACATGCATGAGAAACCCAGAAGATGGTACACCGTGTGATCGGGAAAGGTTTCTAAAACGCACCTCATTTCTCATCTCCTTGTGCTCGGGTTCGCCATTCCAGCCGCGTTAGTAGCAATCTCCCTCCGTGGAGAATCAGCACCTTTAACCTCCTGTTCCGTACAGGTTGCAATTTGTCCTGAGGATGAACGGGAAGTGGGGGAACCAATGAGAGACTAGCTCTAGGTGTTGGGACAGGCACAGGTCACTCTATTTTCCCATCAGGAAGAAGAATTAACCACAGGCTCAGCCTGCCGCCCGGAACCAGAATAGGGCCTGAAGCAATCCTGCGCTTTTGCGGCCAGCTCCGAAGAAAGCGAGTTGAAAAATGGAGCTCAGGGGCACTGCAATTCACAAACCTGCAGAGTTAGAAATGATAACTCTCGTCCACAAATATATTGAGGGAAGGCAACGAAGAGGATTTGAAAGCAAGGCAGAATTGCAGGAAACAGATTTCAGGAGGTAGATTCGAATCGCCTTTAAAGCACAGGAAAGGCGGCAAAACCTCGACCATGATGCCCTTGGCCAAAAAGGGCGTATGCGTTTTTTCCTGAATATATTCAGGAAAAAACGCATACGCCCTTTTTGGCCAACCAAGCAACCTGGAAAGGCAAATCAGCGCTACAAAGAAGTCTCGCTTCCCATCGGTCAAAAGGGCCATGCTGAATAAAGTGTCAAAACCAGAAATGCAGGACAGGCCATGGAGAAACGGGAGCCTTGCTACGCTGATGGGCGTGATGTAAATTGCCAACAGCCACTCTGGAGAAGTGTACGGTGTGTCCTGAAACCTCTAAAAAACTCAGCTTAGAGAGCATAGGGCACTTCCACTCATGGGTGTATAAATTGGGAAAAGTAAAAATCAGCAAGACACAGGCACCCCAAAGTTTAGGGCTGCTCTGTTGACAAGAACCTCCACTTCGTTACACCTTAAATATCCCAGGAAAGAAAAAAATGGATAAAGAAGTTGTGGTCCTTATGTACAATGGAATATCACTCAGCCAGGAAATCAACGTCATAAGGCTAGTAGCAGCATGATGAGTGGATTTAGGTACGACGATTCTAAGTGAAATAAGTCAACCAGAAAACGACACTTATCATAAGATATCACTTATAGAGGGAATGTAAAAACCGCTACACTTGAACTGAATTACAAAACAGAACAGAGACACACGTTTACAAAACACACTATGGCTGCTTAACGGGAAAGGTGAGGTCGGGTGAGGCAGAAAACAAGGGTTTCAAATTAGCTCAGATACCATTCAATAAACCCAATATGTAATAGACAAGACCTACTCCTTGCTCAGTGAACTGGACGCAAAAACCCCCTATTCACCGCCCAAGAATATATCTGACTAGGAAGAATCTTCAAAGCTATGTATTGATATCTCTCTGTAAGTGAGTCAAGTGGGTGTAAAGCAGCATAAAAACAGCAGTGAAAAGCAGCTAAACCCCATTATAAAAATCAATTACTTTTAAAAACCCGTGAAACAAAGACAGTGAAAGAGAGAGAAATTCTTACAATATTCGTTCAGGGGCTGTGATGCCACCTGGATTGACCATCTCTAGACCCACAGCTGATTGAGACATAAGGGTGGACACTCTTGGGGCTGAGAGGTTTGGTCAGGTTGGTTGAGGAAACGCAGGCCCTTTAAAGTAATACTGCGTGGTACCCATCCCATGGGTCCCAAATCTCCAAGTTCAAGGGCATCTTCCTATAACAAAAACATGCATGAGAAACCCAGAAGATGGTACACCGTGTGATCGGGAAAGGTTTCGAAAACGCACCTCATTTCTCATCTCCTTGTGCTCGGGTTGGCCATTACAGCCGCTTTACTAGCAATCTCCCTCCTTCGAGAATCAGCACCTTCAACCTCCTGTTCCGTACAGGTTGCAAATTGTCCTGAGGATGAACGGGAAGAGGGGGAACCAGTGAGAGACTAGCTCTAGGTGTTGGGACAGGCACAGGTCACTCTATTTTCCCATCAGGAAGAAGAATTAACCACAGGCTCAGCCTGCCGCCCGGAAGCAGAACAGGGCCTGAAGCAATCCTGCGCTTTTGCGGCCAGCTCCCAAAAAAACGAGTTGAAAAATCGAGCTCAGGGGCACTGCAATTCACAAACCTGCAGAGTTAGAAATGATAACTCTCGTCCACAAATATATTGAGGGAAGGCAACGAGGAGGATTTGAAAGCAAGGCAGAATTGCAGGAAACAGATTTCAGGAGGTAGAGTCGAATCGCCTTTAAAGCACAGGAAAAGCGGCAAAACCTCGACCATGATGCCCTTGGCCAAAAAGGGCGTATGCGTTTTTTCCTGAATATATTCAGGAAAAAACGCATACGCCCTTTTTGGCCAACCAAGCAACCTGGAAAGGCAAATCAGCGCTACAAAGAAGTCTCGCTTCCCATCGGTCAAAAGGGCCATGCTGAATAAAGTGTCAAAACCAGAAATGCAGGACAGGCCATGGAGAAACGGGAGCCTTACTACGCTGATAGGCGGGATGTAAATTGCCAACAGCCACTCTGGAGAAGTGTACGGTGTTTCCTGAAACATCTAAAGAACTCAGCATAGAGAGAATAAGGCACTTCCACTCATGGGCGTATAAATTGGGAAAACTAAAAATCAGCAAGACACAGGCACCCCAAAGTTTAGGGCTGCTCTGTTGACAAGAACCTCCACTTCGTTACACCTTAAATATCCCAGGAAAGAGAAAAATGGAAAAGGAAGTTGTGGTCCTTATGTACAATGGCATATCACTCAGCCATGAAATTAACGTCATAAGGCTAGTAGCAGCATGATGAGAGGATTTAGGTACGATGATTCTAAGTGAAATAAGTCAACCAGAAAACGACACTTATCATAAGATATCACTTAGAGAGGGAATGTAAAAACCGCTACACTTGAACTGAATTACAAAACAGAACAGCGTCACACGTTTAGAAGACACACTATGGCTGCTTAACGGGAAAGGTGAGGTGGGGTGATGCATAAAACAAGGGTTTCAAATGAGCTCAGATACCGTTCCATAAACCCAATATGTAATAGACAAGACCTACTCCTTGCTCAGTGAACTGGACTCGACACCCCCTATTCACCGCCCAAGAATATACCTGACTAGGAAGAATCTTCAAAGCTATGTATTGATATCTCTCTGTAAATGAGTCAAGTGGGTGTAAAGCAGCATAAACAGAGCAGTGAAAAGCAGCTAAACCCCATTATAAAAATCAATTACTTTTAAAATCCCGTGAAACAAAGACAGTGAAAGAGAGAGAAATTCTTACAAAATTCGTTCAGGGGCTGTGATGCCACCTGGATTGACCATATCTAGACCCACAGCTGATTGAGACATAAGGGTGGACACTCTTGTGGCTGAGAGGTTTGGTGAGGTTGGGTGAGCAAACGCAGACCCTTTAAAGTAATACTGCATGGTACCCATCCCATGGGTCCCAAATCTCCAGGTTCAAGGGCATCTTCCTACGTCGAAAACATGCATGAGAAACCCAGAAGATGGTACACCGTGTGATCGGGAAAGGTTTCTAAAACGCACCTCATTTCTCATCTCCTTGTGCTCGGGTTCGCCATTCCAGCCACGTTAGTAGCAATCTCCCTCCGTGGAGAATCAGCACCTTTAACCTCCTGTTCCGTACAGGTTGCAATTTGTCCTGAGGATGAACGGGAAGAGGGGGAACCAATGAGAGACTAGCTCTAGGTGTTGGGACAGGCACAGGTCACTCTATTTTCCCATCAGGAAGAAGAATTAACCACAGGCTCAGCCTGCCGCCCGGAACCAGAATAGGGCCTGAAGCAATCCTGCGCTTTTGCGGCCAGCTCCGAAGAAAGCGAGTTGAAAAATGGAGCTCAGGGGCACTGCAATTCACAAACCTGCAGAGTTAGAAATGATAACTCTCGTCCACAAATATATTGAGGGAAGGCAACGAAGAGGATTTGAAAGCAAGGCAGAATTGCAGGAAACAGATTTCAGGAGGTAGATTCGAATCGCCTTTAAAGCACAGGAAAGGCGGCAAAACCTCGACCATGATGCCCTTGGCCAAAAAGGGCGTATGCGTTTTTTCCTGAATATATTCAGGAAAAAACGCATACGCCCTTTTTGGCCAACCAAGCAACCTGGAAAGGCAAATCAGCGCTACAAAGAAGTCTCGCTTCCCATCGGTCAAAAGGGCCATGCTGAATAAAGTGTCAAAACCAGAAATGCAGGACAGGCCATGGAGAAACGGGAGCCTTGCTACGCTGATGGGCGGGATGTAAATTGCCAACAGCCACTCTGGAGAAGTGTACGGTGTGTCCTGAAACCTCTAAAAAACTCAGCTTAGAGAGCATAGGGCACTTCCACTCATGGGTGTATAAATTGGGAAAAGTAAAAATCAGCAAGACACAGGCACCCCAAAGTTTAGGGCTGCTCTGTTGACAAGAACCTCCACTTCGTTACACCTTAAATATGCCAGGAAAGAAAAAAATGGATAAAGAAGTTGTGGTCCTTATGTACAATGGAATATCACTCAGCCAGGAAATCAACGTCATAAGGCTAGTAGCAGCATGATGAGTGGATTTAGGTACGACGATTCTAAGTGAAATAAGTCAACCAGAAAACGACACTTATCATAAGATATCACTTATAGAGGGAATGTAAAAACCGCTACACTTGAACTGAATTACAAAACAGAACAGAGACACACGTTTACAAAACACACTATGGCTGCTTAACGGGAAAGGTGAGGTCGGGTGAGGCAGAAAACAAGGGTTTCAAATTAGCTCAGATACCGTTCAATAAGCCCAATATGTAATAGACAAGACCTACTCCTTGCTCAGTGAACTGGACGCAAAAACCCCTATTCACCGCCCAAGAATATATCTGACTAGGAAGAATCTTCAAAGCTATGTATTGATATCTCTCTGTAAGTGAGTCAAGTGGGTGTAAAGCAGCATAAAAACAGCAGTGAAAAGCAGCTAAACCCCATTATAAAAATCAATTACTTTTAAAAACCCGTGAAACAAAGACAGTGAAAGAGAGAGAAATTCTTACAATATTCGTTCAGGGGCTGTGATGCCACCTGGATTGACCATCTCTAGACCCACAGCTGATTGAGACATAAGGGTGGACACTCTTGGGGCTGAGAGGTTTGGTCAGGTTGGTTGAGGAAACGCAGGCCCTTTAAAGTAATACTGCGTGGTACCCATCCCATGGGTCCCAAATCTCCAAGTTCAAGGGCATCTTCCTATAACAAAAACATGCATGAGAAACCCAGAAGATGGTACACCGTGTGATCGGGAAAGGTTTCGAAAACGCACCTCATTTCTCATCTCCTTGTGCTCGGGTTGGCCATTACAGCCGCTTTACTAGCAATCTCCCTCCTTCGAGAATCAGCACCTTCAACCTCCTGTTCCGTACAGGTTGCAAATTGTCCTGAGGATGAACGGGAAGAGGGGGAACCAGTGAGAGACTAGCTCTAGGTGTTGGGACAGGCACAGGTCACTCTATTTTCCCATCAGGAAGAAGAATTAACCACAGGCTCAGCCTGCCGCCCGGAAGCAGAACAGGGCCTGAAGCAATCCTGTGCTTTTGCGGCCAGCTCCCAAAAAAACGAGTTGAAAAATCGAGCTCAGGGGCACTGCAATTCACAAACCTGCAGAGTTATAAATGATAACTCTCGTCCACAAATATATTGAGGGAAGGCAACGAGGAGGATTTGAAAGCAAGGCAGAATTGCAGGAAACAGATTTCAGGAGGTAGAGTCGAATCGCCTTTAAAGCACAGGAAAAGCGGCAAAACCTCGACCATGATGCCCTTGGCCAAAAAGGGCGTATGCGTTTTTTCCTGAATATATTCAGGAAAAAACGCATACGCCCTTTTTGGCCAACCAAGCAACCTGGAAAGGCAAACCAGCGCTACAAAGAAGTCTCGCTTCCCATCGGTCAAAAGGGCCATGCTGAATAAAGTGTCAAAACCAGAAATGCAGGACAGGCCATGGAGAAACGGGAGCCTTACTACGCTGATGGGCGGGATGTAAATTGCCAACAGCCACTCTGGAGAAGTGTACGGTGTTTCCTGAAACATCTAAAGAACTCAGCATAGAGAGCATAAGGCACTTCCACTCATGGGCGTATAAATTGGGAAAACTAAAAATCAGCAAGACACAGGCACCCCAAAGTTTAGGGCTGCTCTGTTGACAAGAACCTCCACTTCGTTACACCTTAAATATCCCAGGAAAGAGAAAAATGGATAAGGAAGTTGTGGTCCTTATGTACAATGGCATATCACTCAGCCATGAAATTAACGTCATAAGGCTAGTAGCAGCATGATGAGAGGATTTAGGTACGATGATTCTAAGTGAAATAAGTCACACAGAAAAAGACACTTATCATAAGATATCACTTAGAGAGGGAATGTAAAAACCGCTACACTTGAACTGAATTACAAAACAGAACAGCGTCACACGTTTACAAAACACACTATGGCTGCTTAACGGGAATGGTGAGGTCAGGTGAGGTAGAAAACAAGGGTTTCAAATTAGCTCAGATACCGTTCCATAAACCCAATATGTAATAGACAAGACCTACTCCTTGCTCAGTGAACTGGACTCGACACCCCCTATTCACCGCCCAAGAATATACCTGACTAGGAAGAATCTTCAAAGCTATGTATTGATATCTCTCTGTAAATGAGTCAAGTGGGTGTAAAGCAGCATAAACAGAGCAGTGAAAAGCAGCTAAACCCCATTATAAAAATCAATTACTTTTAAAATCCCGTGAAACAAAGACAGTGAAAGAGAGAGAAATTCTTACAAAATTCGTTCAGGGGCTGTGATGCCACCTGGATTGACCATATCTAGACCCACAGCTGATTGAGACATAAGGGTGGACACTCTTGGGGCTGAGAGGTTTGGTGAGGTTGGGTGAGCAAACGCAGACCCTTTAAAGTAATACTGCATGGTACCCATCCCATGGGTCCCAAATCTCCAGGTTCAAGGGCATCTTCCTACATCGAAAACATGCATGAGAAACCCAGAAGATGGTACACCGTGTGATCGGGAAAGGTTTCTAAAACGCACCTCATTTCTCATCTCCTTGTGCTCGGGTTGGCCATTCCAGCCGCGTTAGTAGCAATCTCCCTCCGTGGAGAATCAGCACCTTCAACCTCCTGTTCCGTACAGGTTGCAAATTGTCCTGAGGATGAACGGGAAGAGGGGGAACCAGTGAGAGACTAGCTCTAGGTGTTGGGACAGGCACAGGTCACTCTATTTTCCCATCAGGAAGAAGAATTAACCACAGGCTCAGCCTGCCGCCCGGAACCAGAATAGGGCCTGAAGCAATCCTGCGCTTTTGCGGCCAGCTCCGAAGAAAGCGAGTTGAAAAATGGAGCTCAGGGGCACAGCAATTCACAAACCTGCAGAGTTAGAAATGATAACTCTCGTCCACAAATATATTGAGGGAAGGCAACGAAGAGGATTTGAAAGCAAGGCAGAATTGCAGGAAACAGATTTCAGGAGGTAGATTCGAATCGCCTTTAAAGCACAGGAAAGGCGGCAAAACCTCGACCATGATGCCCTTGGCCAAAAGGGGCGTATGCGTTTTTTCCTGAATATATTCAGGAAAAAACTCATACGCCCTTTTTGGCCAACCAAGCAACCTGGAAAGGCAAATCAGCGCTACAAAGAAGTCTCGCTTCCCATCGGTCAAAAGGGCCATGCTGAATAAAGTGTCAAAACCAGAAATGCAGGACAGGCCATGGAGAAACGGGAGCCTTGCTACGCTGATGGGCGGGATGTAAATTGCCAACAGCCACTCTGGAGAAGTGTACGGTGTGTCCTGAAACCTCTAAAAAACTCAGCTTAGAGAGCATAGGGCACTTCCACTCATGGGTGTATAAATTGGGAAAAGTAAAAATCAGCAAGACACAGGCACCCCAAAGTTTAGGGCTGCTCTGTTGACAAGAACCTCCACTTCGTTACACCTTAAATATGCCAGGAAAGAAAAAAATGGATAAAGAAGTTGTGGTCCTTATGTACAATGGAATATCACTCAGCCAGGAAATCAACGTCATAAGGCTAGTAGCAGCATGATGAGTGGATTTAGGTACGACGATTCTAAGTGAAATAAGTCAACCAGAAAACGACACTTATCATAAGATATCACTTATAGAGGGAATGTAAAAACCGCTACACTTGAACTGAATTACAAAACAGAACAGAGACACACGTTTACAAAACACACTATGGCTGCTTAACGGGAAAGGTGAGGTCGGGTGAGGCAGAAAACAAGGGTTTCAAATTAGCTCAGATACCGTTCAATAAGCCCAATATGTAATAGACAAGACCTACTCCTTGCTCAGTGAACTGGACGCAAAAACCCCTATTCACCGCCCAAGAATATATCTGACTAGGAAGAATCTTCAAAGCTATGTATTGATATCTCTCTGTAAGTGAGTCAAGTGGGTGTAAAGCAGCATAAAAACAGCAGTGAAAAGCAGCTAAACCCCATTATAAAAATCAATTACTTTTAAAAACCCGTGAAACAAAGACAGTGAAAGAGAGAGAAATTCTTACAATATTCGTTCAGGGGCTGTGATGCCACCTGGATTGACCATCTCTAGACCCACAGCTGATTGAGACATAAGGGTGGACACTCTTGGGGCTGAGAGGTTTGGTCAGGTTGGTTGAGGAAACGCAGGCCCTTTAAAGTAATACTGCGTGGTACCCATCCCATGGGTCCCAAATCTCCAAGTTCAAGGGCATCTTCCTATAACAAAAACATGCATGAGAAACCCAGAAGATGGTACACCGTGTGATCGGGAAAGGTTTCGAAAACGCACCTCATTTCTCATCTCCTTGTGCTCGGGTTGGCCATTACAGCCGCTTTACTAGCAATCTCCCTCCTTCGAGAATCAGCACCTTCAACCTCCTGTTCCGTACAGGTTGCAAATTGTCCTGAGGATGAACGGGAAGAGGGGGAACCAGTGAGAGACTAGCTCTAGGTGTTGGGACAGGCACAGGTCACTCTATTTTCCCATCAGGAAGAAGAATTAACCACAGGCTCAGCCTGCCGCCCGGAAGCAGAACAGGGCCTGAAGCAATCCTGTGCTTTTGCGGCCAGCTCCCAAAAAAACGAGTTGAAAAATCGAGCTCAGGGGCACTGCAATTCACAAACCTGCAGAGTTATAAATGATAACTCTCGTCCACAAATATATTGAGGGAAGGCAACGAGGAGGATTTGAAAGCAAGGCAGAATTGCAGGAAACAGATTTCAGGAGGTAGAGTCGAATCGCCTTTAAAGCACAGGAAAAGCGGCAAAACCTCGACCATGATGCCCTTGGCCAAAAAGGGCGTATGCGTTTTTTCCTGAATATATTCAGGAAAAAACGCATACGCCCTTTTTGGCCAACCAAGCAACCTGGAAAGGCAAACCAGCGCTACAAAGAAGTCTCGCTTCCCATCGGTCAAAAGGGCCATGCTGAATAAAGTGTCAAAACCAGAAATGCAGGACAGGCCATGGAGAAACGGGAGCCTTACTACGCTGATGGGCGGGATGTAAATTGCCAACAGCCACTCTGGAGAAGTGTACGGTGTTTCCTGAAACATCTAAAGAACTCAGCATAGAGAGCATAAGGCACTTCCACTCATGGGCGTATAAATTGGGAAAACTAAAAATCAGCAAGACACAGGCACCCCAAAGTTTAGGGCTGCTCTGTTGACAAGAACCTCCACTTCGTTACACCTTAAATATCCCAGGAAAGAGAAAAATGGATAAGGAAGTTGTGGTCCTTATGTACAATGGCATATCACTCAGCCATGAAATTAACGTCATAAGGCTAGTAGCAGCATGATGAGAGGATTTAGGTACGATGATTCTAAGTGAAATAAGTCACACAGAAAAAGACACTTATCATAAGATATCACTTAGAGAGGGAATGTAAAAACCGCTACACTTGAACTGAATTACAAAACAGAACAGCGTCACACGTTTACAAAACACACTATGGCTGCTTAACGGGAATGGTGAGGTCAGGTGAGGTAGAAAACAAGGGTTTCAAATTAGCTCAGATACCGTTCCATAAACCCAATATGTAATAGACAAGACCTACTCCTTGCTCAGTGAACTGGACTCGACACCCCCTATTCACCGCCCAAGAATATACCTGACTAGGAAGAATCTTCAAAGCTATGTATTGATATCTCTCTGTAAATGAGTCAAGTGGGTGTAAAGCAGCATAAACAGAGCAGTGAAAAGCAGCTAAACCCCATTATAAAAATCAATTACTTTTAAAATCCCGTGAAACAAAGACAGTGAAAGAGAGAGAAATTCTTACAAAATTCGTTCAGGGGCTGTGATGCCACCTGGATTGACCATATCTAGACCCACAGCTGATTGAGACATAAGGGTGGACACTCTTGGGGCTGAGAGGTTTGGTGAGGTTGGGTGAGCAAACGCAGACCCTTTAAAGTAATACTGCATGGTACCCATCCCATGGGTCCCAAATCTCCAGGTTCAAGGGCATCTTCCTACATCGAAAACATGCATGAGAAACCCAGAAGATGGTACACCGTGTGATCGGGAAAGGTTTCTAAAACGCACCTCATTTCTCATCTCCTTGTGCTCGGGTTGGCCATTCCAGCCGCGTTAGTAGCAATCTCCCTCCGTGGAGAATCAGCACCTTCAACCTCCTGTTCCGTACAGGTTGCAAATTGTCCTGAGGATGAACGGGAAGAGGGGGAACCAGTGAGAGACTAGCTCTAGGTGTTGGGACAGGCACAGGTCACTCTATTTTCCCATCAGGAAGAAGAATTAACCACAGGCTCAGCCTGCCGCCCGGAACCAGAATAGGGCCTGAAGCAATCCTGCGCTTTTGCGGCCAGCTCCGAAGAAAGCGAGTTGAAAAATGGAGCTCAGGGGCACAGCAATTCACAAACCTGCAGAGTTAGAAATGATAACTCTCGTCCACAAATATATTGAGGGAAGGCAACGAAGAGGATTTGAAAGCAAGGCAGAATTGCAGGAAACAGATTTCAGGAGGTAGATTCGAATCGCCTTTAAAGCACAGGAAAGGCGGCAAAACCTCGACCATGATGCCCTTGGCCAAAAGGGGCGTATGCGTTTTTTCCTGAATATATTCAGGAAAAAACTCATACGCCCTTTTTGGCCAACCAAGCAACCTGGAAAGGCAAATCAGCGCTACAAAGAAGTCTCGCTTCCCATCGGTCAAAAGGGCCATGCTGAATAAAGTGTCAAAACCAGAAATGCAGGACAGGCCATGGAGAAACGGGAGCCTTGCTACGCTGATGGGCGGGATGTAAATTGCCAACAGCCACTCTGGAGAAGTGTACGGTGTGTCCTGAAACCTCTAAAAAACTCAGCTTAGAGAGCATAGGGCACTTCCACTCATGGGTGTATAAATTGGGAAAAGTAAAAATCAGCAAGACACAGGCACCCCAAAGTTTAGGGCTGCTCTGTTGACAAGAACCTCCACTTCGTTACACCTTAAATATGCCAGGAAAGAAAAAAATGGATAAAGAAGTTGTGGTCCTTATGTACAATGGAATATCACTCAGCCAGGAAATCAACGTCATAAGGCTAGTAGCAGCATGATGAGTGGATTTAGGTACGACGATTCTAAGTGAAATAAGTCAACCAGAAAACGACACTTATCATAAGATATCACTTATAGAGGGAATGTAAAAACCGCTACACTTGAACTGAATTACAAAACAGAACAGCGTCACACGTTTACAAAACACACTATGGCTGCTTAACGGGAAAGGTGAGGTCGGGTGAGGCAGAAAACAAGGGTTTCAAATTAGCTCAGATACCGTTCAATAAACCCAATATGTAATAGACAAGACCTACTCCTTGCTCAGTGAACTGGATGCAAAAAACCCCTATTCACCGCCCAAGAATATATCTGACTAGGAAGAATCTTCAAAGCTATGTATTGATATCTCTCTGTAAGTGAGTCAAGTGGGTGTAAAGCAGCATAAAAACAGCAGTGAAAAGCAGCTAAACCCCATTATAAAAATCAATTACTTTTAAAAACCCGTGAAACAAAGACAGTGAAAGAGAGAGAAATTCTTACAATATTCGTTCAGGGGCTGTGATGCCACCTGGATTGACCATCTCTAGACCCACAGCTGATTGAGACATAAGGGTGGACACTCTTGTGGCTGAGAGGTTTGGTCAGGTTGGTTGAGGAAACGCAGGCCCTTTAAAGTAATACTGCGTGGTACCCATCCCATGGGTCCCAAATCTCCAAGTTCAAGGGCATCTTCCTATAACAAAAACATGCATGAGAAACCCAGAAGATGGTACACCGTGTGATCGGGAAAGGTTTCGAAAACGCACCTCATTTCTCATCTCCTTGTGCTCGGGTTGGCCATTACAGCCGCTTTACTAGCAATCTCCCTCCTTCGAGAATCAGCACCTTCAACCTCCTGTTCCGTACAGGTTGCAAATTGTCCTGAGGATGAACGGGAAGAGGGGGAACCAGTGAGAGACTAGCTCTAGGTGTTGGGACAGGCACAGGTCACTCTATTTTCCCATCAGGAAGAAGAATTAACCACAGGCTCAGCCTGCCGCCCGGAAGCAGAACAGGGCCTGAAGCAATCCTGCGCTTTTGCGGCCAGCTCCCAAAAAAACGAGTTGAAAAATCGAGCTCAGGGGCACTGCAATTCACAAACCTGCAGAGTTAGAAATGATAACTCTCGTCCACAAATATATTGAGGAAAGGCAACGAAGAGGATTTGAAAGCAAGTCAGAATTGCAGGAAACAGATTTCAGGAGGTAGATTCAAATCGCCTTTAAAGCACAGGAAAAGCGGCAAAACCTCGACCATGATGCCCTTGGCCAAAAAGGGCGTCTGCGTTTTTTCCTGAATATATTCAGGAAAAAAAGCAGACGCCCTTTTTGGCCAACCAAGCAACCTGGAAAGGCAAATCAGCGCTACAAAGAAGTCTCGCTTCCCATCGGTCAAAAGGGCCATGCTGAATAAAGTGTCAAAACCAGAAATGCAGGACAGGCCATGGAGAAACGGGAGCCTTGCTACGCTGATGGGCGGCATGTAAATTGCCAACAGCCACTCTGCAGAAGTGTACAGTGTGTCCTGAAACCTCTAAAAAACTCAGCTTAGAGAACATAGGGCACTTCCACTCATGGGCGTATAAATTGGGAAAACTAAAAATCAGCAAGACACAGGCACCCCAAAGTTTAGGGCTGCTCTGTTGACAAGAACCTCCACTTCGTTACACCTTAAATATCCCAGGAAAGAAAAAAATGGATAAAGAAGTTGTGGTCCTTATGTTCAATGGAATATCACTCAGCCATGAAATCAACGTCATAAGGCTAGTAGCAGCATGATGAGTGGATTTAGGTACGACGATTCTAAGTGAAATAAGTCAACCAGAAAACGACACTTATCATAAGATATCACTTATAGAGGGAATGTAAAGACCGCTACACTTGAACTGAATTACAAAACAGAACAGAGACACACGTTTACAAAACACACTATGGCTGCTTAACGGGAAAGGTGAGGTTGGGTGAGGCAGAAAACAAGGGTTTCAAATTAGCTCAGATACCGTTCAATAAACCCAATATGTAATAGACAAGACCTACTCCTTGCTCAGTGAACTGGACTCGACACCCCCTATTCACCACCCAAGAATATATCTGACAAGGAAGAATCTTCAAAGCTATGTATTGATATCTCTCTGTAAATGAGTCAAGTGGGTGTAAAGCAGCATAAACACAGCAGTGAAAAGCAGCTAAACCCCATTATAAAAATCAATTACTTTTAAAAACCCGTGAAACAAAGACAGTGAAAGAGAGAGAAATTCTTACAAAATTCGTTCAGGGGCTGTGATGCCACCTTTATTGACCATCTCTAGACCCACAGCTGATTGAGACATAAGGGTGGACACTCTTGGGGCTGAGAGGTTTGGTGAGGTTGGGTGAGCAAACGCAGACCCTTTAAAGTAATACTGCGTGGTATCCATCCCATGGGTCCAAAATCTCCAGGTTCAAGGGCATCTTCCTACATCGAAAACATGCATGAGAAACCCAGAAGATGGTACACCGTGTGATCGGGAAAGGTTTCGAAAACGCACCTCATTTCTCATCTCCTTGTGCTCGGGTTGGCCATTACAGCCGCTTTACTAGCAATCTCCCTCCTTCGAGAATCAGCACCTTCAACCTCCTGTTCCGTACAGGTTGCAAATTGTCCTGAGGATGAACGGGAAGAGGGGGAACCAGTGAGAGACTAGCTCTAGGTGTTGGGACAGGCACAGGTCACTCTATTTTCCCATCAGGAAGAAGAATTAACCACAGGCTCAGCCTGCCGCCCGGAAGCAGAACAGGGCCTGAAGCAATCCTGTGCTTTTGCGGCCAGCTCCCAAAAAAACGAGTTGAAAAATCGAGCTCAGGGGCACTGCAATTCACAAACCTGCAGAGTTATAAATGATAACTCTCGTCCACAAATATATTGAGGGAAGGCAACGAGGAGGATTTGAAAGCAAGGCAGAATTGCAGGAAACAGATTTCAGGAGGTAGAGTCGAATCGCCTTTAAAGCACAGGAAAAGCGGCAAAACCTCGACCATGATGCCCTTGGCCAAAAAGGGCCTATGCGTTTTTTCCTGAATATATTCAGGAAAAAACGCATAGGCCCTTTTTGGCCAACCAAGCAACCTGGAAAGGCAAATCAGCGCTACAAAGAAGTCTCACTTCCCATCGGTCAAAAGGGCCATGCTGAATAAAGTGTCAAAACCAGAAATGCAGGACAGGCCATGGAGAAACGGGAGCCTTACTACGCTGATGGGCGGGATGTAAATTGCCAACAGCCACTCTGGAGAAGTGTACGGTGTTTCCTGAAACATCTAAAGAACTCAGCATAGAGAGCATAAGGCACTTCCACTCATGGGCGTATAAATTGGGAAAACTAAAAATCAGCAAGACACAGGCACCCCAAAGTTTAGGGCTGCTCTGTTGACAAGAACCTCCACTTCGTTACACCTTAAATATCCCAGGAAAGAGAAAAATGGATAAGGAAGTTGTGGTCCTTATGTACAATGGCATATCACTCAGCCATGAAATTAACGTCATAAGGCTAGTAGCAGCATGATGAGAGGATTTAGGTACGATGATTCTAAGTGAAATAAGTCACACAGAAAAAGACACTTATCATAAGATATCACTTAGAGAGGGAATGTAAAAACCGCTACACTTGAACTGAATTACAAAACAGAACAGCGTCACACGTTTACAAAACACACTATGGCTGCTTAACGGGAAAGGTGAGGTCGGGTGAGGTAGAAAACAAGGGTTTCAAATTAGCTCAGATACCGTTCCATAAACCCAATATGTAATAGACAAGACCTACTCCTTGCTCAGTGAACTGGACTCGACACCCCCTATTCACCGCCCAAGAATATACCTGACTAGGAAGAATCTTCAAAGCTATGTATTGATATCTCTCTGTAAATGAGTCAAGTGGGTGTAAAGCAGCATAAACAGAGCAGTGAAAAGCAGCTAAACCCCATTATAAAAATCAATTACTTTTAAAATCCCGTGAAACAAAGACAGTGAAAGAGAGAGAAATTCTTACAAAATTCGTTCAGGGGCTGTGATGCCACCTGGATTGACCATATCTAGACCCACAGCTGATTGAGACATAAGGGTGGACACTCTTGGGGCTGAGAGGTTTGGTGAGGTTGGGTGAGCAAACGCAGACCCTTTAAAGTAATACTGCATGGTACCCATCCCATGGGTCCCAAATCTCCAGGTTCAAGGGCATCTTCCTACATCGAAAACATGCATGAGAAACCCAGAAGATGGTACACCGTGTGATCGGGAAAGGTTTCTAAAACGCACCTCATTTCTCATCTCCTTGTGCTCGGGTTCGCCATTCCAGCCACGTTAGTAGCAATCTCCCTCCGTGGAGAATCAGCACCTTTAACCTCCTGTTCCGTACAGGTTGCAATTTGTCCTGAGGATGAACGGGAAGAGGGGGAACCAATGAGAGACTAGCTCTAGGTGTTGGGACAGGCACAGGTCACTCTATTTTCCCATCAGGAAGAAGAATTAACCACAGGCTCAGCCTGCCGCCCGGAACCAGAATAGGGCCTGAAGCAATCCTGCGCTTTTGCGGCCAGCTCCGAAGAAAGCGAGTTGAAAAATGGAGCTCAGGGGCACAGCAATTCACAAACCTGCAGAGTTAGAAATGATAACTCTCGTCCACAAATATATTGAGGGAAGGCAACGAAGAGGATTTGAAAGCAAGGCAGAATTGCAGGAAACAGATTTCAGGAGGTAGATTCGAATCGCCTTTAAAGCACAGGAAAGGCGGCAAAACCTCGACCATGATGCCCTTGGCCAAAAGGGGCGTATGCGTTTTTTCCTGAATATATTCAGGAAAAAACTCATACGCCCTTTTTGGCCAACCAAGCAACCTGGAAAGGCAAATCAGCGCTACAAAGAAGTCTCGCTTCCCATCGGTCAAAAGGGCCATGCTGAATAAAGTGTCAAAACCAGAAATGCAGGACAGGCCATGGAGAAACGGGAGCCTTGCTACGCTGATGGGCGGGATGTAAATTGCCAACAGCCACTCTGGAGAAGTGTACGGTGTGTCCTGAAACCTCTAAAAAACTCAGCTTAGAGAGCATAGGGCACTTCCACTCATGGGTGTATAAATTGGGAAAAGTAAAAATCAGCAAGACACAGGCACCCCAAAGTTTAGGGCTGCTCTGTTGACAAGAACCTCCACTTCGTTACACCTTAAATATGCCAGGAAAGAAAAAAATGGATAAAGAAGTTGTGGTCCTTATGTACAATGGAATATCACTCAGCCAGGAAATCAACGTCATAAGGCTAGTAGCAGCATGATGAGTGGATTTAGGTACGACGATTCTAAGTGAAATAAGTCAACCAGAAAACGACACTTATCATAAGATATCACTTATAGAGGGAATGTAAAAACCGCTACACTTGAACTGAATTACAAAACAGAACAGCGTCACACGTTTACAAAACACACTATGGCTGCTTAACGGGAAAGGTGAGGTCGGGTGAGGCAGAAAACAAGGGTTTCAAATTAGCTCAGATACCGTTCAATAAACCCAATATGTAATAGACAAGACCTACTCCTTGCTCAGTGAACTGGATGCAAAAAACCCCTATTCACCGCCCAAGAATATATCTGACTAGGAAGAATCTTCAAAGCTATGTATTGATATCTCTCTGTAAGTGAGTCAAGTGGGTGTAAAGCAGCATAAAAACAGCAGTGAAAAGCAGCTAAACCCCATTATAAAAATCAATTACTTTTAAAAACCCGTGAAACAAAGACAGTGAAAGAGAGAGAAATTCTTACAATATTCGTTCAGGGGCTGTGATGCCACCTGGATTGACCATCTCTAGACCCACAGCTGATTGAGACATAAGGGTGGACACTCTTGTGGCTGAGAGGTTTGGTCAGGTTGGTTGAGGAAACGCAGGCCCTTTAAAGTAATACTGCGTGGTACCCATCCCATGGGTCCCAAATCTCCAAGTTCAAGGGCATCTTCCTATAACAAAAACATGCATGAGAAACCCAGAAGATGGTACACCGTGTGATCGGGAAAGATTTCGAAAACGCACCTCATTTCTCATCTCCTTGTGCTCGGGTTGGCCATTACAGCCGCTCTACTAGCAATCTCCCTCCTTCGAGAATCAGCACCTTCAACCTCCTGTTCCGTACAGGTTGCAAATTGTCCTGAGGATGAACGGGAAGAGGGGGAACCAGTGAGAGACTAGCTCTAGGTGTTGGGACAGGCACAGGTCACTCTATTTTCCCATCAGGAAGAAGAATTAACCACAGGCTCAGCCTGCCGCCCGGAAGCAGAACAGGGCCTGAAGCAATCCTGTGCTTTTGGGGCCAGCTCCCAAAAAAACGAGTTGAAAAATCGAGCTCAGGGGCACTGCAATTCACAAACCTGCAGAGTTATAAATGATAACTCTCGTCCACAAATATATTGAGGGAAGGCAACGAGGAGGATTTGAAAGCAAGGCAGAATTGCAGGAAACAGATTTCAGGAGGTAGAGTCGAATCGCCTTTAAAGCACAGGAAAGGCGGCAAAACCTCGACCATGATGCCCTTGGCCAAAAAGGGCGTATGCGTTTTTTCCTGAATATATTCAGGAAAAAACGCATACGCCCTTTTTGGCCAACCAAGCAACCTGGAAAGGCAAATCAGCGCTACAAAGAAGTCTCGCTTCCCATCGGTCAAAAGGGCCATGCTGAATAAAGTGTCAAAACCAGAAATGCAGGACAGGCCATGGAGAAACGGGAGCCTTGCTACGCTGATGGGCGGGATGTAAATTGCCAACAGCCACTCTGGAGAAGTGTACGGTGTGTCCTGAAACCTCTAAAAAACTCAGCTTAGAGAGCATAGGGCACTTCCACTCATGGGCGTATAAATTGGGAAAACTAAAAATCAGCAAGACACAGGCACCCCAAAGTTTAGGGCTGCTCTGTTGACAAGAACCTCCACTTCGTTACACCTTAAATATCCCAGGAAAGAGAAAAATGGATAAGGAAGTTGTGGTCCTTATGTACAATGGCATATCACTCAGCCATGAAATTAAAGTCATAAGGCTAGTAGCAGCATGATGAGAGGATTTAGGTACGATGATTCTAAGTGAAATAAGTCACACAGAAAAAGACACTTATCATAAGATATCACTTAGAGAGGGAATGTAAAAACCGCTACACTTGAACTGAATTACAAAACAGAACAGCGTCACACGTTTACAAAACACACTATGGCTGCTTAACGGGAAAGGTGAGGTCAGGTGAGGTAGAAAACAAGGGTTTCAAATTAGCTCAGATACCGTTCCATAAACCCAATATGTAATAGACAAGACCTACTCCTTGCTCAGTGAACTGGACTCGACACCCCCTATTCACCGCCCAAGAATATACCTGACTAGGAAGAATCTTCAAAGCTATGTATTGATATCTCTCTGTAAATGAGTCAAGTGGGTGTAAAGCAGCATAAACAGAGCAGTGAAAAGCAGCTAAACCCCATTATAAAAATCAATTACTTTTAAAATCCCGTGAAACAAAGACAGTGAAAGAGAGAGAAATTCTTACAAAATTCGTTCAGGGGCTGTGATGCCACCTGGATTGACCATATCTAGACCCACAGCTGATTGAGACATAAGGGTGGACACTCTTGGGGCTGAGAGGTTTGGTGAGGTTGGGTGAGCAAACGCAGACCCTTTAAAGTAATACTGCATGGTACCCATCCCATGGGTCCCAAATCTCCAGGTTCAAGGGCATCTTCCTACATCGAAAACATGCATGAGAAACCCAGAAGATGGTACACCGTGTGATCGGGAAAGGTTTCTAAAACGCACCTCATTTCTCATCTCCTTGTGCTCGGGTTCGCCATTCCAGCCACGTTAGTAGCAATCTCCCTCCGTGGAGAATCAGCACCTTTAACCTCCTGTTCCGTACAGGTTGCAATTTGTCCTGAGGATGAACGGGAAGAGGGGGAACCAATGAGAGACTAGCTCTAGGTGTTGGGACAGGCACAGGTCACTCTATTTTCCCATCAGGAAGAAGAATTAACCACAGGCTCAGCCTGCCGCCCGGAACCAGAATAGGGCCTGAAGCAATCCTGCGCTTTTGCGGCCAGCTCCGAAGAAAGCGAGTTGAAAAATGGAGCTCAGGGGCACAGCAATTCACAAACCTGCAGAGTTAGAAATGATAACTCTCGTCCACAAATATATTGAGGGAAGGCAACGAAGAGGATTTGAAAGCAAGGCAGAATTGCAGGAAACAGATTTCAGGAGGTAGATTCGAATCGCCTTTAAAGCACAGGAAAGGCGGCAAAACCTCGACCATGATGCCCTTGGCCAAAAGGGGCGTATGCGTTTTTTCCTGAATATATTCAGGAAAAAACGCATACGCCCCTTTTGGCCAACCAAGCAACCTGGAAAGGCAAATCAGCGCTACAAAGAAGTCTCGCTTCCCATCGGTCAAAAGGGCCATGCTGAATAAAGTGTCAAAACCAGAAATGCAGGACAGGCCATGGAGAAACGGGAGCCTTGCTACGCTGATGGGCGGGATGTAAATTGCCAACAGCCACTCTGGAGAAGTGTACGGTGTGTCCTGAAACCTCTAAAAAACTCAGCTTAGAGAGCATAGGGCACTTCCACTCATGGGTGTATAAATTGGGAAAAGTAAAAATCAGCAAGACACAGGCACCCCAAAGTTTAGGGCTGCTCTGTTGACAAGAACCTCCACTTCGTTACACCTTAAATATGCCAGGAAAGAAAAAAATGGATAAAGAAGTTGTGGTCCTTATGTACAATGGAATATCACTCAGCCAGGAAATCAACGTCATAAGGCTAGTAGCAGCATGATGAGTGGATTTAGGTACGACGATTCTAAGTGAAATAAGTCAACCAGAAAACGACACTTATCATAAGATATCACTTATAGAGGGAATGTAAAAACCGCTACACTTGAACTGAATTACAAAACAGAACAGCGTCACACGTTTACAAAACACACTATGGCTGCTTAACGGGAAAGGTGAGGTCGGGTGAGGCAGAAAACAAGGGTTTCAAATTAGCTCAGATACCGTTCAATAAACCCAATATGTAATAGACAAGACCTACTCCTTGCTCAGTGAACTGGATGCAAAAAACCCCTATTCACCGCCCAAGAATATATCTGACTAGGAAGAATCTTCAAAGCTATGTATTGATATCTCTCTGTAAGTGAGTCAAGTGGGTGTAAAGCAGCATAAAAACAGCAGTGAAAAGCAGCTAAACCCCATTATAAAAATCAATTACTTTTAAAAACCCGTGAAACAAAGACAGTGAAAGAGAGAGAAATTCTTACAATATTCGTTCAGGGGCTGTGATGCCACCTGGATTGACCATCTCTAGACCCACAGCTGATTGAGACATAAGGGTGGACACTCTTGTGGCTGAGAGGTTTGGTCAGGTTGGTTGAGGAAACGCAGGCCCTTTAAAGTAATACTGCGTGGTACCCATCCCATGGGTCCCAAATCTCCAAGTTCAAGGGCATCTTCCTATAACAAAAACATGCATGAGAAACCCAGAAGATGGTACACCGTGTGATCGGGAAAGGTTTCGAAAACGCACCTCATTTCTCATCTCCTTGTGCTCGGGTTGGCCATTACAGCCGCTCTACTAGCAATCTCCCTCCTTCGAGAATCAGCACCTTCAACCTCCTGTTCCGTACAGGTTGCAAATTGTCCTGAGGATGAACGGGAAGAGGGGGAACCAGTGAGAGACTAGCTCTAGGTGTTGGGACAGGCACAGGTCACTCTATTTTCCTATCAGGAAGAAGAATTAACCACAGGCTCAGCCTGCCGCCCGGAAGCAGAACAGGGCCTGAAGCAATCCTGTGCTTTTGCGGCCAGCTCCCAAAAAAACGAGTTGAAAAATCGAGCTCAGGGGCACTGCAATTCACAAACCTGCAGAGTTATAAATGATAACTCTCGTCCACAAATATATTGAGGGAAGGCAACGAGGAGGATTTGAAAGCAAGGCAGAATTGCAGGAAACAGATTTCAGGAGGTAGAGTCGAATCGCCTTTAAAGCACAGGAAAGGCGGCAAAACCTCGACCATGATGCCCTTGGCCAAAAAGGGCGTATGCGTTTTTTCCTGAATATATTCAGGAAAAAACGCATACGCCCTTTTTGGCCAACCAAGCAACCTGGAAAGGCAAATCAGCGCTACAAAGAAGTCTCGCTTCCCATCGGTCAAAAGGGCCATGCTGAATAAAGTGTCAAAACCAGAAATGCAGGACAGGCCATGGAGAAACGGGAGCCTTGCTACGCTGATGGGCGGGATGTAAATTGCCAACAGCCACTCTGGAGAAGTGTACGGTGTGTCCTGAAACCTCTAAAAAACTCAGCTTAGAGAGCATAGGGCACTTCCACTCATGGGCGTATAAATTGGGAAAACTAAAAATCAGCAAGACACAGGCACCCCAAAGTTTAGGGCTGCTCTGTTGACAAGAACCTCCACTTCGTTACACCTTAAATATCCCAGGAAAGAGAAAAATGGATAAGGAAGTTGTGGTCCTTATGTACAATGGCATATCACTCAGCCATGAAATTAACGTCATAAGGCTAGTAGCAGCATGATGAGAGGATTTAGGTACGATGATTCTAAGTGAAATAAGTCACACAGAAAAAGACACTTATCATAAGATATCACTTAGAGAGGGAATGTAAAAACCGCTACACTTGAACTGAATTACAAAACAGAACAGCGTCACACGTTTACAAAACACACTATGGCTGCTTAACGGGAAAGGTGAGGTCAGGTGAGGTAGAAAACAAGGGTTTCAAATTAGCTCAGATACCGTTCCATAAACCCAATATGTAATAGACAAGACCTACTCCTTGCTCAGTGAACTGGACTCGACACCCCCTATTCACCGCCCAAGAATATACCTGACTAGGAAGAATCTTCAAAGCTATGTATTGATATCTCTCTGTAAATGAGTCAAGTGGGTGTAAAGCAGCATAAACAGAGCAGTGAAAAGCAGCTAAACCCCATTATAAAAATCAATTACTTTTAAAATCCCGTGAAACAAAGACAGTGAAAGAGAGAGAAATTCTTACAAAATTCGTTCAGGGGCTGTGATGCCACCTGGATTGACCATATCTAGACCCACAGCTGATTGAGACATAAGGGTGGACACTCTTGGGGCTGAGAGGTTTGGTGAGGTTGGGTGAGCAAACGCAGACCCTTTAAAGTAATACTGCATGGTACCCATCCCATGGGTCCCAAATCTCCAGGTTCAAGGGCATCTTCCTACATCGAAAACATGCATGAGAAACCCAGAAGATGGTACACCGTGTGATCGGGAAAGGTTTCTAAAACGCACCTCATTTCTCATCTCCTTGTGCTCGGGTTCGCCATTCCAGCCGCGTTAGTAGCAATCTCCCTCCGTGGAGAATCAGCACCTTTAACCTCCTGTTCCGTACAGGTTGCAATTTGTCCTGAGGATGAACGGGAAGAGGGGGAACCAATGAGAGACTAGCTCTAGGTGTTGGGACAGGCACAGGTCACTCTATTTTCCCATCAGGAAGAAGAATTAACCACAGGCTCAGCCTGCCGCCCGGAACCAGAATAGGGCCTGAAGCAATCCTGCGCTTTTGCGGCCAGCTCCGAAGAAAGCGAGTTGAAAAATGGAGCTCAGGGGCACTGCAATTCACAAACCTGCAGAGTTAGAAATGATAACTCTCGTCCACAAATATATTGAGGGAAGGCAACGAAGAGGATTTGAAAGCAAGGCAGAATTGCAGGAAACAGATTTCAGGAGGTAGATTCGAATCGCCTTTAAAGCACAGGAAAGGCGGCAAAACCTCGACCATGATGCCCTTGGCCAAAAGGGGCGTATGCGTTTTTTCCTGAATATATTCAGGAAAAAACGCATACGCCCTTTTTGGCCAACCAAGCAACCTGGAAAGGCAAATCAGCGATACAAAGAAGTCTCGCTTCCCATCGGTCAAAAGGGCCATGCTGAATAAAGTGTCAAAACCAGAAATGCAGGACAGGCCATGGAGAAACGGGAGCCTTGCTACGCTGATGGGCGGGATGTAAATTGCCAAGAGCCACTCTGGAGAAGTGTACGGTGTGTCCTGAAACCTCTAAAAAACTCAGCTTAGAGAGCATAGGGCACTTCCACTCATGGGTGTATAAATTGGGAAAAGTAAAAATCAGCAAGACACAGGCACCCCAAAGTTTAGGGCTGCTCTGTTGACAAGAACCTCCACTTCGTTACACCTTAAATATGCCAGGAAAGAAAAAAATGGATAAAGAAGTTGTGGTCCTTATGTACAATGGAATATCACTCAGCCAGGAAATCAACGTCATAAGGCTAGTAGCAGCATGATGAGTGGATTTAGGTACGACGATTCTAAGTGAAATAAGTCAACCAGAAAACGACACTTATCATAAGATATCACTTATAGAGGGAATGTAAAAACCGCTACACTTGAACTGAATTACAAAACAGAACAGAGACACACGTTTACAAAACACACTATGGCTGCTTAACGGGAAAGGTGAGGTCGGGTGAGGCAGAAAACAAGGGTTTCAAATTAGCTCAGATACCGTTCAATAAACCCAATATGTAATAGACAAGACCTACTCCTTGCTCAGTGAACTGGATGCAAAAAACCCCTATTCACCGCCCAAGAATATATCTGACTAGGAAGAATCTTCAAAGCTATGTATTGATATCTCTCTGTAAGTGAGTCAAGTGGGTGTAAAGCAGCATAAAAACAGCAGTGAAAAGCAGCTAAACCCCATTATAAAAATCAATTACTTTTAAAAACCCGTGAAACAAAGACAGTGAAAGAGAGAGAAATTCTTACAATATTCGTTCAGGGGCTGTGATGCCACCTGGATTGACCATCTCTAGACCCACAGCTGATTGAGACATAAGGGTGGACACTCTTGGGGCTGAGAGGTTTGGTCAGGTTGGTTGAGGAAACGCAGGCCCTTTAAAGTAATACTGCGTGGTACCCATCCCATGGGTCCCAAATCTCCAAGTTCAAGGGCATCTTCCTATAACAAAAACATGCATGAGAAACCCAGAAGATGGTACACCGTGTGATCGGGAAAGGTTTCGAAAACGCACCTCATTTCTCATCTCCTTGTGCTCGGGTTGGCCATTACAGCCGCTTTACTAGCAATCTCCCTCCTTCGAGAATCAGCACCTTCAACCTCCTGTTCCGTACAGGTTGCAAATTGTCCTGAGGATGAACGGGAAGAGGGGGAACCAGTGAGAGACTAGCTCTAGGTGTTGGGACAGGCACAGGTCACTCTATTTTCCCATCAGGAAGAAGAATTAACCACAGGCTCAGCCTGCCGCCCGGAAGCAGAACAGGGCCTGAAGCAATCCTGCGCTTTTGCGGCCAGGTCCCAAAAAAACGAGTTGAAAAATCGAGCTCAGGGGCACTGCAATTCACAAACCTGCAGAGTTAGAAATGATAACTCTCGTCCACAAATATATTGAGGGAAGGCAACGAGGAGGATTTGAAAGCAAGGCAGAATTGCAGGAAACAGATTTCAGGAGGTAGAGTCGAATCGCCTTTAAAGCACAGGAAAAGCGGCAAAACCTCGACCATGATGCCCTTGGCCAAAAAGGGCGTATGCGTTTTTTCCTGAATATATTCAGGAAAAAACGCATACGCCCTTTTTGGCCAACCAAGCAACCTGGAAAGGCAAATCAGCGCTACAAAGAAGTCTCGCTTCCCATCGGTCAAAAGGGCCATGCTGAATAAAGTGTCAAAACCAGAAATGCAGGACAGGCCATGGAGAAACGGGAGCCTTACTACGCTGATGGGCGGGATGTAAATTGCCAACAGCCACTCTGGAGAAGTGTACGGTGTGTCCTGAAACATCTAAAGAACTCAGCATAGAGAGCATAAGGCACTTCCACTCATGGGCGTATAAATTGGGAAAACTAAAAATCAGGAAGACACAGGCACCCCAAAGTTTAGGGCTGCTCTGTTGACAAGAACCTCCACTTCGTTACACCTTAAATATCCCAGGAAAGAGAAAAATGGATAAGGAAGTTGTGGTCCTTATGTACAATGGCATATCACTCAGCCATGAAATCAACGTCATAAGGCTAGTAGCAGCATGATGAGTGGATTTAGGTACGACGATTCTAAGTGAAATAAGTCAACCAGAAAACAACACTTATCATAAGATATGACTTATAGAGGGAATGTAAAAACCGCTACACTTGAACTGAATTACAAAACAGAACAGAGACACACGTTTACAAAACACACTATGGCTGCTTAACGGGAAAGGTGAGGTCGGGTGAGGTAGAAAACAAGGGTTTTAAATTAGCTCAGATACCGTTCCATAAACCCAATATGTAATAGACAAGACCTACTCCTTGCTCAGTGAACTGGACTCGACACCCCCTATTCACCGCCCAAGAATATATCTGACTAGGAACAATCTTGAAAGCTATGTATTGATATCCCTCTGTAAATGAGTCAAGTGGGTGTAAAGCAGCATAAACACAGCAGTGAAAAGCAGCTAAACCCCATTATAAAAATCAATTACTTTTAAAATCCCGTGAAACAAAGACAGTGAAAGAGAGAGAAATTCTTACAAAATTCGTTCAGGGGCTGTGATGCCACCTGGATTGACCATCTCTAGACCCACAGCTGATTGAGACATAAGGGTGGACACTCTTGGGGCTGAGAGGTTTGGTGAGGTTGGGTGAGCAAACGCACACCCTTTAAAGTAATACTGCGTGGTACCCATCCCATGGGTCCCAAATCTCCAGGTTCAAGGGCATCTTCCTACATCGAAAACATGCATGAGAAACCCAGAAGATGGTACACCGTGTGATCGGGAAAGGTTTCTAAAACGCACCTCATTTCTCATCTCCTTGTGCTCGGGTTCGCCATTCCAGCCGCGTTAGTAGCAATCTCCCTCCGTGGAGAATCAGCACCTTTAACCTCCTGTTCCGTACAGGTTGCAATTTGTCCTGAGGATGAACGGGAAGTGGGGGAACCAATGAGAGACTAGCTCTAGGTGTTGGGACAGGCACAGGTCACTCTATTTTCCCATCAGGAAGAAGAATTAACCACAGGCTCAGCCTGCCGCCCGGAACCAGAATAGGGCCTGAAGCAATCCTGCGCTTTTGCGGCCAGCTCCGAAGAAAGCGAGTTGAAAAATGGAGCTCAGGGGCACTGCAATTCACAAACCTGCAGAGTTAGAAATGATAACTCTCGTCCACAAATATATTGAGGGAAGGCAACGAAGAGGATTTGAAAGCAAGGCAGAATTGCAGGAAACAGATTTCAGGAGGTAGATTCGAATCGCCTTTAAAGCACAGGAAAGGCGGCAAAACCTCGACCATGATGCCCTTGGCCAAAAAGGGCGTATGCGTTTTTTCCTGAATATATTCAGGAAAAAACGCATACGCCCTTTTTGGCCAACCAAGCAACCTGGAAAGGCAAATCAGCGCTACAAAGAAGTCTCGCTTCCCATCGGTCAAAAGGGCCATGCTGAATAAAGTGTCAAAACCAGAAATGCAGGACAGGCCATGGAGAAACGGGAGCCTTGCTACGCTGATGGGCGTGATGTAAATTGCCAACAGCCACTCTGGAGAAGTGTACGGTGTGTCCTGAAACCTCTAAAAAACTCAGCTTAGAGAGCATAGGGCACTTCCACTCATGGGTGTATAAATTGGGAAAAGTAAAAATCAGCAAGACACAGGCACCCCAAAGTTTAGGGCTGCTCTGTTGACAAGAACCTCCACTTCGTTACACCTTAAATATCCCAGGAAAGAAAAAAATGGATAAAGAAGTTGTGGTCCTTATGTACAATGGAATATCACTCAGCCAGGAAATCAACGTCATAAGGCTAGTAGCAGCATGATGAGTGGATTTAGGTAGGACGATTCTAAGTGAAATAAGTCAACCAGAAAACGACACTTATCATAAGATATCACTTATAGAGGGAATGTAAAAACCGCTACACTTGAACTGAATTACAAAACAGAACAGAGACACACGTTTACAAAACACACTATGGCTGCTTAACGGGAAAGGTGAGGTCGGGTGAGGCAGAAAACAAGGGTTTCAAATTAGCTCAGATACCATTCAATAAACCCAATATGTAATAGACAAGACCTACTCCTTGCTCAGTGAACTGGACGAAAAAACCCCCTATTCACCGCCCAAGAATATATCTGACTAGGAAGAATCTTCAAAGCTATGTATTGATATCTCTCTGTAAGTGAGTCAAGTGGGTGTAAAGCAGCATAAAAACAGCAGTGAAAAGCAGCTAAACCCCATTATAAAAATCAATTACTTTTAAAAACCCGTGAAACAAAGACAGTGAAAGAGAGAGAAATTCTTACAATATTCGTTCAGGGGCTGTGATGCCACCTGGATTGACCATCTCTAGACCCACAGCTGATTGAGACATAAGGGTGGACACTCTTGGGGCTGAGAGGTTTGGTCAGGTTGGTTGAGGAAACGCAGGCCCTTTAAAGTAATACTGCGTGGTACCCATCCCATGGGTCCCAAATCTCCAAGTTCAAGGGCATCTTCCTATAACAAAAACATGCATGAGAAACCCAGAAGATGGTACACCGTGTGATCGGGAAAGGTTTCGAAAACGCACCTCATTTCTCATCTCCTTGTGCTCGGGTTGGCCATTACAGCCGCTTTACTAGCAATCTCCCTCCTTCGAGAATCAGCACCTTCAACCTCCTGTTCCGTACAGGTTGCAAATTGTCCTGAGGATGAACGGGAAGAGGGGGAACCAGTGAGAGACTAGCTCTAGGTGTTGGGACAGGCACAGGTCACTCTATTTTCCCATCAGGAAGAAGAATTAACCACAGGCTCAGCCTGCCGCCCGGAAGCAGAACAGGGCCTGAAGCAATCCTGCGCTTTTGCGGCCAGCTCCCAAAAAAACGAGTTGAAAAATCGAGCTCAGGGGCACTGCAATTCACAAACCTGCAGAGTTAGAAATGATAACTCTCGTCCACAAATATATTGAGGGAAGGCAACGAGGAGGATTTGAAAGCAAGGCAGAATTGCAGGAAACAGATTTCAGGAGGTAGAGTCGAATCGCCTTTAAAGCACAGGAAAAGCGGCAAAACCTCGACCATGATGCCCTTGGCCAAAAAGGGCGTATGCGTTTTTTCCTGAATATATTCAGGAAAAAACGCATACGCCCTTTTTGGCCAACCAAGCAACCTGGAAAGGCAAATCAGCGCTACAAAGAAGTCTCGCTTCCCATCGGTCAAAAGGGCCATGCTGAATAAAGTGTCAAAACCAGAAATGCAGGACAGGCCATGGAGAAACGGAAGCCTTACTACGCTGATGGGCGGGATGTAAATTGCCAACAGCCACTCTGGAGAAGTGTACGGTGTTTCCTGAAACATCTAAAGAACTCAGCATAGAGAGAATAAGGCACTTCCACTCATGGGCGTATAAATTGGGAAAACTAAAAATCAGCAAGACACAGGCACCCCAAAGTTTAGGGCTGCTCTGTTGACAAGAACCTCCACTTCGTTACACCTTAAATATCCCAGGAAAGAGAAAAATGGAAAAGGAAGTTGTGGTCCTTATGTACAATGGCATATCACTCAGCCATGAAATTAACGTCATAAGGCTAGTAGCAGCATGATGAGAGGATTTAGGTACGATGATTCTAAGTGAAATAAGTCACACAGAAAAAGACACTTATCATAAGATATCACTTAGAGAGGGAATGTAAAAACCGCTACACTTGAACTGAATTACAAAACAGAACAGCGTCACACGTTTAGAAGACACACTATGGCTGCTTAACGGGAAAGGTGAGGTGGGGTGATGCATAAAACAAGGGTTTCAAATGAGCTCAGATACCGTTCCATAAACCCAATATGTAATAGACAAGACCTACTCCTTGCTCAGTGAACTGGACTCGACACCCCCTATTCACCGCCCAAGAATATACCTGACTAGGAAGAATCTTCAAAGCTATGTATTGATATCTCTCTGTAAATGAGTCAAGTGGGTGTAAAGCAGCATAAACAGAGCAGTGAAAAGCAGCTAAACCCCATTATAAAAATCAATTACTTTTAAAATCCCGTGAAACAAAGACAGTGAAAGAGAGAGAAATTCTTACAAAATTCGTTCAGGGGCTGTGATGCCACCTGGATTGACCATATCTAGACCCACAGCTGATTGAGACATAAGGGTGGACACTCTTGTGGCTGAGAGGTTTGGTGAGGTTGGGTGAGCAAACGCAGACCCTTTAAAGTAATACTGCATGGTACCCATCCCATGGGTCCCAAATCTCCAGGTTCAAGGGCATCTTCCTACGTCGAAAACATGCATGAGAAACCCAGAAGATGGTACACCGTGTGATCGGGAAAGGTTTCTAAAACGCACCTCATTTCTCATCTCCTTGTGCTCGGGTTCGCCATTCCAGCCACGTTAGTAGCAATCTCCCTCCGTGGAGAATCAGCACCTTTAACCTCCTGTTCCGTACAGGTTGCAATTTGTCCTGAGGATGAACGGGAAGAGGGGGAACCAATGAGAGACTAGCTCTAGGTGTTGGGACAGGCACAGGTCACTCTATTTTCCCATCAGGAAGAAGAATTAACCACAGGCTCAGCCTGCCGCCCGGAACCAGAATAGGGCCTGAAGCAATCCTGCGCTTTTGCGGCCAGCTCCGAAGAAAGCGAGTTGAAAAATGGAGCTCAGGGGCACTGCAATTCACAAACCTGCAGAGTTAGAAATGATAACTCTCGTCCACAAATATATTGAGGGAAGGCAACGAAGAGGATTTGAAAGCAAGGCAGAATTGCAGGAAACAGATTTCAGGAGGTAGATTCGAATCGCCTTTAAAGCACAGGAAAGGCGGCAAAACCTCGACCATGATGCCCTTGGCCAAAAAGGGCGTATGCGTTTTTTCCTGAATATATTCAGGAAAAAACGCATACGCCCTTTTTGGCCAACCAAGCAACCTGGAAAGGCAAATCAGCGCTACAAAGAAGTCTCGCTTCCCATCGGTCAAAAGGGCCATGCTGAATAAAGTGTCAAAACCAGAAATGCAGGACAGGCCATGGAGAAACGGGAGCCTTGCTACGCTGATGGGCGGGATGTAAATTGCCAACAGCCACTCTGGAGAAGTGTACGGTGTGTCCTGAAACCTCTAAAAAACTCAGCTTAGAGAGCATAGGGCACTTCCACTCATGGGTGTATAAATTGGGAAAAGTAAAAATCAGCAAGACACAGGCACCCCAAAGTTTAGGGCTGCTCTGTTGACAAGAACCTCCACTTCGTTACACCTTAAATATGCCAGGAAAGAAAAAAATGGATAAAGAAGTTGTGGTCCTTATGTACAATGGAATATCACTCAGCCAGGAAATCAACGTCATAAGGCTAGTAGCAGCATGATGAGTGGATTTAGGTACGACGATTCTAAGTGAAATAAGTCAACCAGAAAACGACACTTATCATAAGATATCACTTATAGAGGGAATGTAAAAACCGCTACACTTGAACTGAATTACAAAACAGAACAGAGACACACGTTTACAAAACACACTATGGCTGCTTAACGGGAAAGGTGAGGTCGGGTGAGGCAGAAAACAAGGGTTTCAAATTAGCTCAGATACCGTTCAATAAGCCCAATATGTAATAGACAAGACCTACTCCTTGCTCAGTGAACTGGACGCAAAAACCCCTATTCACCGCCCAAGAATATATCTGACTAGGAAGAATCTTCAAAGCTATGTATTGATATCTCTCTGTAAGTGAGTCAAGTGGGTGTAAAGCAGCATAAAAACAGCAGTGAAAAGCAGCTAAACCCCATTATAAAAATCAATTACTTTTAAAAACCCGTGAAACAAAGACAGTGAAAGAGAGAGAAATTCTTACAATATTCGTTCAGGGGCTGTGATGCCACCTGGATTGACCATCTCTAGACCCACAGCTGATTGAGACATAAGGGTGGACACTCTTGGGGCTGAGAGGTTTGGTCAGGTTGGTTGAGGAAACGCAGGCCCTTTAAAGTAATACTGCGTGGTACCCATCCCATGGGTCCCAAATCTCCAAGTTCAAGGGCATCTTCCTATAACAAAAACATGCATGAGAAACCCAGAAGATGGTACACCGTGTGATCGGGAAAGGTTTCGAAAACGCACCTCATTTCTCATCTCCTTGTGCTCGGGTTGGCCATTACAGCCGCTTTACTAGCAATCTCCCTCCTTCGAGAATCAGCACCTTCAACCTCCTGTTCCGTACAGGTTGCAAATTGTCCTGAGGATGAACGGGAAGAGGGGGAACCAGTGAGAGACTAGCTCTAGGTGTTGGGACAGGCACAGGTCACTCTATTTTCCCATCAGGAAGAAGAATTAACCACAGGCTCAGCCTGCCGCCCGGAAGCAGAACAGGGCCTGAAGCAATCCTGTGCTTTTGGGGCCAGCTCCCAAAAAAACGAGTTGAAAAATCGAGCTCAGGGGCACTGCAATTCACAAACCTGCAGAGTTATAAATGATAACTCTCGTCCACAAATATATTGAGGGAAGGCAACGAGGAGGATTTGAAAGCAAGGCAGAATTGCAGGAAACAGATTTCAGGAGGTAGAGTCGAATCGCCTTTAAAGCACAGGAAAGGCGGCAAAACCTCGACCATGATGCCCTTGGCTAAAAAGGGCGTATGCGTTTTTTCCTGAATATAGTCAGGAAAAAACGCATACGCCCTTTTTGGCCAACCAAGCAACCTGGAAAGGCAAATCAGCGCTACAAAGAAGTCTCGCTTCCCATCGGTCAAAAGGGCCATGCTGAATAAAGTGTCAAAACCAGAAATGCAGGACAGGCCATGGAGAAACGGGAGCCTTGCTACGCTGATGGGCGGGATGTAAATTGCCAACAGCCACTCTGGAGAAGTGTACGGTGTGTCCTGAAACCTCTAAAAAACTCAGCTTAGAGAGCATAGGGCACTTCCACTCATGGGCGTATAAATTGGGAAAACTAAAAATCAGCAAGACACAGGCACCCCAAAGTTTAGGGCTGCTCTGTTGACAAGAACCTCCACTTCGTTACACCTTAAATATCCCAGGAAAGAGAAAAATGGATAAGGAAGTTGTGGTCCTTATGTACAATGGCATATCACTCAGCCATGAAATTAACGTCATAAGGCTAGTAGCAGCATGATGAGAGGATTTAGGTACGATGATTCTAAGTGAAATAAGTCACACAGAAAAAGACACTTATCATAAGATATCACTTAGAGAGGGAATGTAAAAACCGCTACACTTGAACTGAATTACAAAACAGAACAGCGTCACACGTTTACAAAACACACTATGGCTGCTTAACGGGAAAGGTGAGGTCAGGTGAGGTAGAAAACAAGGGTTTCAAATTAGCTCAGATACCGTTCCATAAACCCAATATGTAATAGACAAGACCTACTCCTTGCTCAGTGAACTGGACTCGACACCCCCTATTCACCGCCCAAGAATATACCTGACTAGGAAGAATCTTCAAAGCTATGTATTGATATCTCTCTGTAAATGAGTCAAGTGGGTGTAAAGCAGCATAAACAGAGCAGTGAAAAGCAGCTAAACCCCATTATAAAAATCAATTACTTTTAAAATCCCGTGAAACAAAGACAGTGAAAGAGAGAGAAATTCTTACAAAATTCGTTCAGGGGCTGTGATGCCACCTGGATTGACCATATCTAGACCCACAGCTGATTGAGACATAAGGGTGGACACTCTTGGGGCTGAGAGGTTTGGTGAGGTTGGGTGAGCAAACGCAGACCCTTTAAAGTAATACTGCATGGTACCCATCCCATGGGTCCCAAATCTCCAGGTTCAAGGGCATCTTCCTACATCGAAAACATGCATGAGAAACCCAGAAGATGGTACACCGTGTGATCGGGAAAGGTTTCTAAAACGCACCTCATTTCTCATCTCCTTGTGCTCGGGTTCGCCATTCCAGCCACGTTAGTAGCAATCTCCCTCCGTGGAGAATCAGCACCTTTAACCTCCTGTTCCGTACAGGTTGCAATTTGTCCTGAGGATGAACGGGAAGAGGGGGAACCAATGAGAGACTAGCTCTAGGTGTTGGGACAGGCACAGGTCACTCTATTTTCCCATCAGGAAGAAGAATTAACCACAGGCTCAGCCTGCCGCCCGGAACCAGAATAGGGCCTGAAGCAATCCTGCGCTTTTGCGGCCAGCTCCGAAGAAAGCGAGTTGAAAAATGGAGCTCAGGGGCACAGCAATTCACAAACCTGCAGAGTTAGAAATGATAACTCTCGTCCACAAATATATTGAGGGAAGGCAACGAAGAGGATTTGAAAGCAAGGCAGAATTGCAGGAAACAGATTTCAGGAGGTAGATTCGAATCGCCTTTAAAGCACAGGAAAGGCGGCAAAACCTCGACCATGATGCCCTTGGCCAAAAGGGGCGTATGCGTTTTTTCCTGAATATATTCAGGAAAAAACGCATACGCCCTTTTTGGCCAACCAAGCAACCTGGAAAGGCAAATCAGCGCTACAAAGAAGTCTCGCTTCCCATCGGTCAAAAGGGCCATGCTGAATAAAGTGTCAAAACCAGAAATGCAGGACAGGCCATGGAGAAACGGGAGCCTTGCTACGCTGATGGGCGGGATGTAAATTGCCAACAGCCACTCTGGAGAAGTGTACGGTGTGTCCTGAAACCTCTAAAAAACTCAGCTTAGAGAGCATAGGGCACTTCCACTCATGGGTGTATAAATTGGGAAAAGTAAAAATCAGCAAGACACAGGCACCCCAAAGTTTAGGGCTGCTCTGTTGACAAGAACCTCCACTTCGTTACACCTTAAATATGCCAGGAAAGAAAAAAATGGATAAAGAAGTTGTGGTCCTTATGTACAATGGAATATCACTCAGCCAGGAAATCAACGTCATAAGGCTAGTAGCAGCATGATGAGTGGATTTAGGTACGACGATTCTAAGTGAAATAAGTCAACCAGAAAACGACACTTATCATAAGATATCACTTATAGAGGGAATGTAAAAACCGCTACACTTGAACTGAATTACAAAACAGAACAGCGTCACACGTTTACAAAACACACTATGGCTGCTTAACGGGAAAGGTGAGGTCGGGTGAGGCAGAAAACAAGGGTTTCAAATTAGCTCAGATACCGTTCAATAAACCCAATATGTAATAGACAAGACCTACTCCTTGCTCAGTGAACTGGATGCAAAAAACCCCTATTCACCGCCCAAGAATATATCTGACTAGGAAGAATCTTCAAAGCTATGTATTGATATCTCTCTGTAAGTGAGTCAAGTGGGTGTAAAGCAGCATAAAAACAGCAGTGAAAAGCAGCTAAACCCCATTATAAAAATCAATTACTTTTAAAAACCCATGAAACAAAGACAGTGAAAGAGAGAGAAATTCTTACAATATTCGTTCAGGGGCTGTGATGCCACCTGGATTGACCATCTCTAGACCCACAGCTGATTGAGACATAAGGGTGGACACTCTTGTGGCTGAGAGGTTTGGTCAGGTTGGTTGAGGAAACGCAGGCCCTTTAAAGTAATACTGCGTGGTACCCATCCCATGGGTCCCAAATCTCCAAGTTCAAGGGCATCTTCCTATAACAAAAACATGCATGAGAAACCCAGAAGATGGTACACCGTGTGATCGGGAAAGGTTTCGAAAACGCACCTCATTTCTCATCTCCTTGTGCTCGGGTTGGCCATTACAGCCGCTCTACTAGCAATCTCCCTCCTTCGAGAATCAGCACCTTCAACCTCCTGTTCCGTACAGGTTGCAAATTGTCCTGAGGATGAACGGGAAGAGGGGGAACCAGTGAGAGACTAGCTCTAGGTGTTGGGACAGGCACAGGTCACTCTATTTTCCTATCAGGAAGAAGAATTAACCACAGGCTCAGCCTGCCGCCCGGAAGCAGAACAGGGCCTGAAGCAATCCTGTGCTTTTGCGGCCAGCTCCCAAAAAAACGAGTTGAAAAATCGAGCTCAGGGGCACTGCAATTCACAAACCTGCAGAGTTATAAATGATAACTCTCGTCCACAAATATATTGAGGGAAGGCAACGAGGAGGATTTGAAAGCAAGGCAGAATTGCAGGAAACAGATTTCAGGAGGTAGAGTCGAATCGCCTTTAAAGCACAGGAAAGGCGGCAAAACCTCGACCATGATGCCCTTGGCCAAAAAGGGCGTATGCGTTTTTTCCTGAATATATTCAGGAAAAAACGCATACGCCCTTTTTGGCCAACCAAGCAACCTGGAAAGGCAAATCAGCGCTACAAAGAAGTCTCGCTTCCCATCGGTCAAAAGGGCCATGCTGAATAAAGTGTCAAAACCAGAAATGCAGGACAGGCCATGGAGAAACGGGAGCCTTGCTACGCTGATGGGCGGGATGTAAATTGCCAACAGCCACTCTGGAGAAGTGTACGGTGTGTCCTGAAACCTCTAAAAAACTCAGCTTAGAGAGCATAGGGCACTTCCACTCATGGGCGTATAAATTGGGAAAACTAAAAATCAGCAAGACACAGGCACCCCAAAGTTTAGGGCTGCTCTGTTGACAAGAACCTCCACTTCGTTACACCTTAAATATCCCAGGAAAGAGAAAAATGGATAAGGAAGTTGTGGTCCTTATGTACAATGGCATATCACTCAGCCATGAAATTAACGTCATAAGGCTAGTAGCAGCATGATGAGAGGATTTAGGTACGATGATTCTAAGTGAAATAAGTCACACAGAAAAAGACACTTATCATAAGATATCACTTAGAGAGGGAATGTAAAAACCGCTACACTTGAACTGAATTACAAAACAGAACAGCGTCACACGTTTACAAAACACACTATGGCTGCTTAACGGGAAAGGTGAGGTCAGGTGAGGTAGAAAACAAGGGTTTCAAATTAGCTCAGATACCGTTCCATAAACCCAATATGTAATAGACAAGACCTACTCCTTGCTCAGTGAACTGGACTCGACACCCCCTATTCACCGCCCAAGAATATACCTGACTAGGAAGAATCTTCAAAGCTATGTATTGATATCTCTCTGTAAATGAGTCAAGTGGGTGTAAAGCAGCATAAACAGAGCAGTGAAAAGCAGCTAAACCCCATTATAAAAATCAATTACTTTTAAAATCCCGTGAAACAAAGACAGTGAAAGAGAGAGAAATTCTTACAAAATTCGTTCAGGGGCTGTGATGCCACCTGGATTGACCATATCTAGACCCACAGCTGATTGAGACATAAGGGTGGACACTCTTGGGGCTGAGAGGTTTGGTGAGGTTGGGTGAGCAAACGCAGACCCTTTAAAGTAATACTGCATGGTACCCATCCCATGGGTCCCAAATCTCCAGGTTCAAGGGCATCTTCCTACATCGAAAACATGCATGAGAAACCCAGAAGATGGTACACCGTGTGATCGGGAAAGGTTTCTAAAACGCACCTCATTTCTCATCTCCTTGTGCTCGGGTTCGCCATTCCAGCCGCGTTAGTAGCAATCTCCCTCCGTGGAGAATCAGCACCTTTAACCTCCTGTTCCGTACAGGTTGCAATTTGTCCTGAGGATGAACGGGAAGAGGGGGAACCAATGAGAGACTAGCTCTAGGTGTTGGGACAGGCACAGGTCACTCTATTTTCCCATCAGGAAGAAGAATTAACCACAGGCTCAGCCTGCCGCCCGGAACCAGAATAGGGCCTGAAGCAATCCTGCGCTTTTGCGGCCAGCTCCGAAGAAAGCAAGTTGAAAAATGGAGCTCAGGGGCACTGCAATTCACAAACCTGCAGAGTTAGAAATGATAACTCTCGTCCACAAATATATTGAGGGAAGGCAACGAACAGGATTTGAAAGCAAGGCAGAATTGCAGGAAACAGATTTCAGGAGGTAGATTCGAATCGCCTTTAAAGCACAGGAAAGGCGGCAAAACCTCGACCATGATGCCCTTGGCCAAAAGGGGCGTATGCGTTTTTTCCTGAATATATTCAGGAAAAAACGCATACGCCCTTTTTGGCCAACCAAGCAACCTGGAAAGGCAAATCAGCGCTACAAAGAAGTCTCGCTTCCCATCGGTCAAAAGGGCCATGCTGAATAAAGTGTCAAAACCAGAAATGCAGGACAGGCCATGGAGAAACGGGAGCCTTGCTACGCTGATGGGCGGGATGTAAATTGCCAACAGCCACTCTGGAGAAGTGTACGGTGTGTCCTGAAACCTCTAAAAAACTCAGCTTAGAGAGCATAGGGCACTTCCACTCATGGGTGTATAAATTGGGAAAAGTAAAAATCAGCAAGACACAGGCACCCCAAAGTTTAGGGCTGCTCTGTTGACAAGAACCTCCACTTCGTTACACCTTAAATATGCCAGGAAAGAAAAAAATGGATAAAGAAGTTGTGGTCCTTATGTACAATGGAATATCACTCAGCCAGGAAATCAACGTCATAAGGCTAGTAGCAGCATGATGAGTGGATTTAGGTACGACGATTCTAAGTGAAATAAGTCAACCAGAAAACGACACTTATCATAAGATATCACTTATAGAGGGAATGTAAAAACCGCTACACTTGAACTGAATTACAAAACAGAACAGAGACACACGTTTACAAAACACACTATGGCTGCTTAACGGGAAAGGTGAGGTCGGGTGAGGCAGAAAACAAGGGTTTCAAATTAGCTCAGATACCGTTCAATAAACCCAATATGTAATAGACAAGACCTACTCCTTGCTCAGTGAACTGGACGCAAAAAACCCCTATTCACCGCCCAAGAATATATCTGACTAGGAAGAATCTTCAAAGCTATGTATTGATATCTCTCTGTAAGTGAGTCAAGTGGGTGTAAAGCAGCATAAAAACAGCAGTGAAAAGCAGCTAAACCCCATTATAAAAATCAATTACTTTTAAAAACCCATGAAACAAAGACAGTGAAAGAGAGAGAAATTCTTACAATATTCGTTCAGGGGCTGTGATGCCACCTGGATTGACCATCTCTAGACCCACAGCTGATTGAGACATAAGGGTGGACACTCTTGGGGCTGAGAGGTTTGGTCAGGTTGGTTGAGGAAACGCAGGCCCTTTAAAGTAATACTGCGTGGTACCCATCCCATGGGTCCCAAATCTCCAAGTTCAAGGGCATCTTCCTATAACAAAAACATGCATGAGAAACCCAGAAGATGGTACACCGTGTGATCGGGAAAGGTTTCGAAAACGCACCTCATTTCTCATCTCCTTGTGCTCGGGTTGGCCATTACAGCCGCTTTACTAGCAATCTCCCTCCTTCGAGAATCAGCACCTTCAACCTCCTGTTCCGTACAGGTTGCAAATTGTCCTGAGGATGAACGGGAAGAGGGGGAACCAGTGAGAGACTAGCTCTAGGTGTTGGGACAGGCACAGGTCACTCTATTTTCCCATCAGGAAGAAGAATTAACCACAGGCTCAGCCTGCCGCCCGGAAGCAGAACAGGGCCTGAAGCAATCCTGCGCTTTTGCGGCCAGCTCCCAAAAAAACGAGTTGAAAAATCGAGCTCAGGGGCACTGCAATTCACAAACCTGCAGAGTTAGAAATGATAACTCTCGTCCACAAATATATTGAGGGAAGGCAACGAGGAGGATTTGAAAGCAAGGCAGAATTGCAGGAAACAGATTTCAGGAGGTAGAGTCGAATCGCCTTTAAAGCACAGGAAAAGCGGCAAAACCTCGACCATGATGCCCTTGGCCAAAAAGGGCGTATGCGTTTTTTCCTGAATATATTCAGGAAAAAACGCATACGCCCTTTTTGGCCAACCAAGCAACCTGGAAAGGCAAATCAGCGCTACAAAGAAGTCTCGCTTCCCATCGGTCAAAAGGGCCATGCTGAATAAAGTGTCAAAACCAGAAATGCAGGACAGGCCATGGAGAAACGGGAGCCTTACTACGCTGATGGGCGGGATGTAAATTGCCAACAGCCACTCTGGAGAAGTGTACGGTGTTTCCTGAAACATCTAAAGAACTCAGCATAGAGAGCATAAGGCACTTCCACTCATGGGCGTATAAATTGGGAAAACTAAAAATCAGGAAGACACAGGCACCCCAAAGTTTAGGGCTGCTCTGTTGACAAGAACCTCCACTTCGTTACACCTTAAATATCCCAGGAAAGAGAAAAATGGATAAGGAAGTTGTGGTCCTTATGTACAATGGCATATCACTCAGCCATGAAATCAACGTCATAAGGCTAGTAGCAGCATGATGAGTGGATTTAGGTACGACGATTCTAAGTGAAATAAGTCAACCAGAAAACAACACTTATCATAAGATATGACTTATAGAGGGAATGTAAAAACCGCTACACTTGAACTGAATTACAAAACAGAACAGAGACACACGTTTACAAAACACACTATGGCTGCTTAACGGGAAAGGTGAGGTCGGGTGAGGTAGAAAACAAGGGTTTTAAATTAGCTCAGATACCGTTCCATAAACCCAATATGTAATAGACAAGACCTACTCCTTGCTCAGTGAACTGGACTCGACACCCCCTATTCACCGCCCAAGAATATATCTGACTAGGAACAATCTTGAAAGCTATGTATTGATATCCCTCTGTAAATGAGTCAAGTGGGTGTAAAGCAGCATAAACACAGCAGTGAAAAGCAGCTAAACCCCATTATAAAAATCAATTACTTTTAAAATCCCGTGAAACAAAGACAGTGAAAGAGAGAGAAATTCTTACAAAATTCGTTCAGGGGCTGTGATGCCACCTGGATTGACCATCTCTAGACCCACAGCTGATTGAGACATAAGGGTGGACACTCTTGGGGCTGAGAGGTTTGGTGAGGTTGGGTGAGCAAACGCACACCCTTTAAAGTAATACTGCGTGGTACCCATCCCATGGGTCCCAAATCTCCAGGTTCAAGGGCATCTTCCTACATCGAAAACATGCATGAGAAACCCAGAAGATGGTACACCGTGTGATCGGGAAAGGTTTCTAAAACGCACCTCATTTCTCATCTCCTTGTGCTCGGGTTCGCCATTCCAGCCGCGTTAGTAGCAATCTCCCTCCGTGGAGAATCAGCACCTTTAACCTCCTGTTCCGTACAGGTTGCAATTTGTCCTGAGGATGAACGGGAAGTGGGGGAACCAATGAGAGACTAGCTCTAGGTGTTGGGACAGGCACAGGTCACTCTATTTTCCCATCAGGAAGAAGAATTAACCACAGGCTCAGCCTGCCGCCCGGAACCAGAATAGGGCCTGAAGCAATCCTGCGCTTTTGCGGCCAGCTCCGAAGAAAGCGAGTTGAAAAATGGAGCTCAGGGGCACTGCAATTCACAAACCTGCAGAGTTAGAAATGATAACTCTCGTCCACAAATATATTGAGGGAAGGCAACGAAGAGGATTTGAAAGCAAGGCAGAATTGCAGGAAACAGATTTCAGGAGGTAGATTCGAATCGCCTTTAAAGCACAGGAAAGGCGGCAAAACCTCGACCATGATGCCCTTGGCCAAAAAGGGCGTATGCGTTTTTTCCTGAATATATTCAGGAAAAAACGCATACGCCCTTTTTGGCCAACCAAGCAACCTGGAAAGGCAAATCAGCGCTACAAAGAAGTCTCGCTTCCCATCGGTCAAAAGGGCCATGCTGAATAAAGTGTCAAAACCAGAAATGCAGGACAGGCCATGGAGAAACGGGAGCCTTGCTACGCTGATGGGCGTGATGTAAATTGCCAACAGCCACTCTGGAGAAGTGTACGGTGTGTCCTGAAACCTCTAAAAAACTCAGCTTAGAGAGCATAGGGCACTTCCACTCATGGGTGTATAAATTGGGAAAAGTAAAAATCAGCAAGACACAGGCACCCCAAAGTTTAGGGCTGCTCTGTTGACAAGAACCTCCACTTCGTTACACCTTAAATATCCCAGGAAAGAAAAAAATGGATAAAGAAGTTGTGGTCCTTATGTACAATGGAATATCACTCAGCCAGGAAATCAACGTCATAAGGCTAGTAGCAGCATGATGAGTGGATTTAGGTACGACGATTCTAAGTGAAATAAGTCAACCAGAAAACGACACTTATCATAAGATATCACTTATAGAGGGAATGTAAAAACCGCTACACTTGAACTGAATTACAAAACAGAACAGAGACACACGTTTACAAAACACACTATGGCTGCTTAACGGGAAAGGTGAGGTCGGGTGAGGCAGAAAACAAGGGTTTCAAATTAGCTCAGATACCATTCAATAAACCCAATATGTAATAGACAAGACCTACTCCTTGCTCAGTGAACTGGACGCAAAAACCCCCTATTCACCGCCCAAGAATATATCTGACTAGGAAGAATCTTCAAAGCTATGTATTGATATCTCTCTGTAAGTGAGTCAAGTGGGTGTAAAGCAGCATAAAAACAGCAGTGAAAAGCAGCTAAACCCCATTATAAAAATCAATTACTTTTAAAAACCCGTGAAACAAAGACAGTGAAAGAGAGAGAAATTCTTACAATATTCGTTCAGGGGCTGTGATGCCACCTGGATTGACCATCTCTAGACCCACAGCTGATTGAGACATAAGGGTGGACACTCTTGGGGCTGAGAGGTTTGGTCAGGTTGGTTGAGGAAACGCAGGCCCTTTAAAGTAATACTGCGTGGTACCCATCCCATGGGTCCCAAATCTCCAAGTTCAAGGGCATCTTCCTATAACAAAAACATGCATGAGAAACCCAGAAGATGGTACACCGTGTGATCGGGAAAGGTTTCGAAAACGCACCTCATTTCTCATCTCCTTGTGCTCGGGTTGGCCATTACAGCCGCTTTACTAGCAATCTCCCTCCTTCGAGAATCAGCACCTTCAACCTCCTGTTCCGTACAGGTTGCAAATTGTCCTGAGGATGAATGGGAAGAGGGGGAACCAGTGAGAGACTAGCTCTAGGTGTTGGGACAGGCACAGGTCACTCTATTTTCCCATCAGGAAGAAGAATTAACCACAGGCTCAGCCTGCCGCCCGGAAGCAGAACAGGGCCTGAAGCAATCCTGCGCTTTTGCGGCCAGCTCCCAAAAAAACGAGTTGAAAAATCGAGCTCAGGGGCACTGCAATTCACAAACCTGCAGAGTTAGAAATGATAACTCTCGTCCACAAATATATTGAGGGAAGGCAACGAGGAGGATTTGAAAGCAAGGCAGAATTGCAGGAAACAGATTTCAGGAGGTAGAGTCGAATCGCCTTTAAAGCACAGGAAAAGCGGCAAAACCTCGACCATGATGCCCTTGGCCAAAAAGGGCGTATGCGTTTTTTCCTGAATATATTCAGGAAAAAACGCATACGCCCTTTTTGGCCAACCAAGCAACCTGGAAAGGCAAATCAGCGCTACAAAGAAGTCTCGCTTCCCATCGGTCAAAAGGGCCATGCTGAATAAAGTGTCAAAACCAGAAATGCAGGACAGGCCATGGAGAAACGGGAGCCTTACTACGCTGATGGGCGGGATGTAAATTGCCAACAGCCACTCTGGAGAAGTGTACGGTGTGTCCTGAAACATCTAAAGAACTCAGCATAGAGAGAATAAGGCACTTCCACTCATGGGCGTATAAATTGGGAAAACTAAAAATCAGCAAGACACAGGCACCCCAAAGTTTAGGGCTGCTCTGTTGACAAGAACCTCCACTTCGTTACACCTTAAATATCCCAGGAAAGAGAAAAATGGAAAAGGAAGTTGTGGTCCTTAGGTACAATGGCATATCACTCAGCCATGAAATTAACGTCATAAGGCTAGTAGCAGCATGATGAGAGGATTTAGGTACGATGATTCTAAGTGAAATAAGTCACACAGAAAAAGACACTTATCATAAGATATCACTTAGAGAGGGAATGTAAAAACCGCTACACTTGAACTGAATTACAAAACAGAACAGCGTCACACGTTTAGAAGACACACTATGGCTGCTTAACGGGAAAGGTGAGGTGGGGTGATGCATAAAACAAGGGTTTCAAATGAGCTCAGATACCGTTCCATAAACCCAATATGTAATAGACAAGACCTACTCCTTGCTCAGTGAACTGGACTCGACACCCCCTATTCACCGCCCAAGAATATACCTGACTAGGAAGAATCTTCAAAGCTATGTATTGATATCTCTCTGTAAATGAGTCAAGTGGGTGTAAAGCAGCATAAACAGAGCAGTGAAAAGCAGCTAAACCCCATTATAAAAATCAATTACTTTTAAAATCCCGTGAAACAAAGACAGTGAAAGAGAGAGAAATTCTTACAAAATTCGTTCAGGGGCTGTGATGCCACCTGGATTGACCATATCTAGACCCACAGCTGATTGAGACATAAGGGTGGACACTCTTGGGGCTGAGAGGTTTGGTGAGGTTGGGTGAGCAAACGCAGACCCTTTAAAGTAATACTGCATGGTACCCATCCCATGGGTCCCAAATCTCCAGGTTCAAGGGCATCTTCCTACGTCGAAAACATGCATGAGAAACCCAGAAGATGGTACACCGTGTGATCGGGAAAGGTTTCTAAAACGCACCTCATTTCTCATCTCCTTGTGCTCGGGTTGGCCATTCCAGCCGCGTTAGTAGCAATCTCCCTCCGTGGAGAATCAGCACCTTCAACCTCCTGTTCCGTACAGGTTGCAAATTGTCCTGAGGATGAACGGGAAGAGGGGGAACCAGTGAGAGACTAGCTCTAGGTGTTGGGACAGGCACAGGTCACTCTATTTTCCCATCAGGAAGAAGAATTAACCACAGGCTCAGCCTGCCGCCCGGAACCAGAATAGGGCCTGAAGCAATCCTGCGCTTTTGCGGCCAGCTCCGAAGAAAGCGAGTTGAAAAATGGAGCTCAGGGGCACAGCAATTCACAAACCTGCAGAGTTAGAAATGATAACTCTCGTCCACAAATATATTGAGGGAAGGCAACGAAGAGGATTTGAAAGCAAGGCAGAATTGCAGGAAACAGATTTCAGGAGGTAGATTCGAATCGCCTTTAAAGCACAGGAAAGGCGGCAAAACCTCGACCATGATGCCCTTGGCCAAAAAGGGCGTATGCGTTTTTTCCTGAATATATTCAGGAAAAAACGCATACGCCCTTTTTGGCCAACCAAGCAACCTGGAAAGGCAAATCAGCGCTACAAAGAAGTCTCGCTTCCCATCGGTCAAAAGGGCCATGCTGAATAAAGTGTCAAAACCAGAAATGCAGGACAGGCCATGGAGAAACGGGAGCCTTGCTACGCTGATGGGCGGGATGTAAATTGCCAACAGCCACTCTGGAGAAGTGTACGGTGTGTCCTGAAACCTCTAAAAAACTCAGCTTAGAGAGCATAGGGCACTTCCACTCATGGGTGTATAAATTGGGAAAAGTAAAAATCAGCAAGACACAGGCACCCCAAAGTTTAGGGCTGCTCTGTTGACAAGAACCTCCACTTCGTTACACCTTAAATATGCCAGGAAAGAAAAAAATGGATAAAGAAGTTGTGGTCCTTATGTACAATGGAATATCACTCAGCCAGGAAATCAACGTCATAAGGCTAGTAGCAGCATGATGAGTGGATTTAGGTACGACGATTCTAAGTGAAATAAGTCAACCAGAAAACGACACTTATCATAAGATATCACTTATAGAGGGAATGTAAAAACCGCTACACTTGAACTGAATTACAAAACAGAACAGAGACACACGTTTACAAAACACACTATGGCTGCTTAACGGGAAAGGTGAGGTCGGGTGAGGCAGAAAACAAGGGTTTCAAATTAGCTCAGATACCGTTCAATAAGCCCAATATGTAATAGACAAGACCTACTCCTTGCTCAGTGAACTGGACGCAAAAACCCCTATTCACCGCCCAAGAATATATCTGACTAGGAAGAATCTTCAAAGCTATGTATTGATATCTCTCTGTAAGTGAGTCAAGAGGGTGTAAAGCAGCATAAAAACAGCAGTGAAAAGCAGCTAAACCCCATTATAAAAATCAATTACTTTTAAAAACCCGTGAAACAAAGACAGTGAAAGAGAGAGAAATTCTTACAATATTCGTTCAGGGGCTGTGATGCCACCTGGATTGACCATCTCTAGACCCACAGCTGATTGAGACATAAGGGTGGACACTCTTGGGGCTGAGAGGTTTGGTCAGGTTGGTTGAGGAAACGCAGGCCCTTTAAAGTAATACTGCGTGGTACCCATCCCATGGGTCCCAAATCTCCAAGTTCAAGGGCATCTTCCTATAACAAAAACATGCATGAGAAACCCAGAAGATGGTACACCGTGTGATCGGGAAAGGTTTCGAAAACGCACCTCATTTCTCATCTCCTTGTGCTCGGGTTGGCCATTACAGCCGCTTTACTAGCAATCTCCCTCCTTCGAGAATCAGCACCTTCAACCTCCTGTTCCGTACAGGTTGCAAATTGTCCTGAGGATGAACGGGAAGAGGGGGAACCAGTGAGAGACTAGCTCTAGGTGTTGGGACAGGCACAGGTCACTCTATTTTCCCATCAGGAAGAAGAATTAACCACAGGCTCAGCCTGCCGCCCGGAAGCAGAACAGGGCCTGAAGCAATCCTGTGCTTTTGCGGCCAGCTCCCAAAAAAACGAGTTGAAAAATCGAGCTCAGGGGCACTGCAATTCACAAACCTGCAGAGTTATAAATGATAACTCTCGTCCACAAATATATTGAGGGAAGGCAACGAGGAGGATTTGAAAGCAAGGCAGAATTGCAGGAAACAGATTTCAGGAGGTAGAGTCGAATCGCCTTTAAAGCACAGGAAAAGCGGCAAAACCTCGACCATGATGCCCTTGGCCAAAAAGGGCGTATGCGTTTTTTCCTGAATATATTCAGGAAAAAACGCAGACGCCCTTTTTGGCCAACCAAGCAACCTGGAAAGGCAAACCAGCGCTACAAAGAAGTCTCGCTTCCCATCGGTCAAAAGGGCCATGCTGAATAAAGTGTCAAAACCAGAAATGCAGGACAGGCCATGGAGAAACGGGAGCCTTACTACGCTGATGGGCGGGATGTAAATTGCCAACAGCCACTCTGGAGAAGTGTACGGTGTTTCCTGAAACATCTAAAGAACTCAGCATAGAGAGCATAAGGCACTTCCACTCATGGGCGTATAAATTGGGAAAACTAAAAATCAGCAAGACACAGGCACCCCAAAGTTTAGGGCTGCTCTGTTGACAAGAACCTCCACTTCGTTACACCTTAAATATCCCAGGAAAGAGAAAAATGGATAAGGAAGTTGTGGTCCTTATGTACAATGGCATATCACTCAGCCATGAAATTAACGTCATAAGGCTAGTAGCAGCATGATGAGAGGATTTAGGTACGATGATTCTAAGTGAAATAAGTCACACAGAAAAAGACACTTATCATAAGATATCACTTAGAGAGGGAATGTAAAAACCGCTACACTTGAACTGAATTACAAAACAGAACAGCGTCACACGTTTACAAAACACACTATGGCTGCTTAACGGGAATGGTGAGGTCAGGTGAGGTAGAAAACAAGGGTTTCAAATTAGCTCAGATACCGTTCCATAAACCCAATATGTAATAGACAAGACCTACTCCTTGCTCAGTGAACTGGACTCGACACCCCCTATTCACCGCCCAAGAATATACCTGACTAGGAAGAATCTTCAAAGCTATGTATTGATATCTCTCTGTAAATGAGTCAAGTGGGTGTAAAGCAGCATAAACAGAGCAGTGAAAAGCAGCTAAACCCCATTATAAAAATCAATTACTTTTAAAATCCCGTGAAACAAAGACAGTGAAAGAGAGAGAAATTCTTACAAAATTCGTTCAGGGGCTGTGATGCCACCTGGATTGACCATATCTAGACCCACAGCTGATTGAGACATAAGGGTGGACACTCTTGGGGCTGAGAGGTTTGGTGAGGTTGGGTGAGCAAACGCAGACCCTTTAAAGTAATACTGCATGGTACCCATCCCATGGGTCCCAAATCTCCAGGTTCAAGGGCATCTTCCTACATCGAAAACATGCATGAGAAACCCAGAAGATGGTACACCGTGTGATCGGGAAAGGTTTCTAAAACGCACCTCATTTCTCATCTCCTTGTGCTCGGGTTGGCCATTCCAGCCGCGTTAGTAGCAATCTCCCTCCGTGGAGAATCAGCACCTTCAACCTCCTGTTCCGTACAGGTTGCAAATTGTCCTGAGGATGAACGGGAAGAGGGGGAACCAGTGAGAGACTAGCTCTAGGTGTTGGGACAGGCACAGGTCACTCTATTTTCCCATCAGGAAGAAGAATTAACCACAGGCTCAGCCTGCCGCCCGGAACCAGAATAGGGCCTGAAGCAATCCTGCGCTTTTGCGGCCAGCTCCGAAGAAAGCGAGTTGAAAAATGGAGCTCAGGGGCACAGCAATTCACAAACCTGCAGAGTTAGAAATGATAACTCTCGTCCACAAATATATTGAGGGAAGGCAACGAAGAGGATTTGAAAGCAAGGCAGAATTGCAGGAAACAGATTTCAGGAGGTAGATTCGAATCGCCTTTAAAGCACAGGAAAGGCGGCAAAACCTCGACCATGATGCCCTTGGCCAAAAAGGGCGTATGCGTTTTTTCCTGAATATATTCAGGAAAAAACGCATACGCCCTTTTTGGCCAACCAAGCAACCTGGAAAGGCAAATCAGCGCTACAAAGAAGTCTCGCTTCCCATCGGTCAAAAGGGCCATGCTGAATAAAGTGTCAAAACCAGAAATGCAGGACAGGCCATGGAGAAACGGGAGCCTTGCTACGCTGATGGGCGTGATGTAAATTGCCAACAGCCACTCTGGAGAAGTGTACGGTGTGTCCTGAAACCTCTAAAAAACTCAGCTTAGAGAGCATAGGGCACTTCCACTCATGGGTGTATAAATTGGGAAAAGTAAAAATCAGCAAGACACAGGCACCCCAAAGTTTAGGGCTGCTCTGTTGACAAGAACCTCCACTTCGTTACACCTTAAATATGCCAGGAAAGAAAAAAATGGATAAAGAAGTTGTGGTCCTTATGTACAATGGAATATCACTCAGCCAGGAAATCAACGTCATAAGGCTAGTAGCAGCATGATGAGTGGATTTAGGTACGACGATTCTAAGTGAAATAAGTCAACCAGAAAACGACACTTATCATAAGATATCACTTATAGAGGGAATGTAAAAACCGCTACACTTGAACTGAATTACAAAACAGAACAGAGACACACGTTTACAAAACACACTATGGCTGCTTAACGGGAAAGGTGAGGTCGGGTGAGGCAGAAAACAAGGGTTTCAAATTAGCTCAGATACCGTTCAATAAGCCCAATATGTAATAGACAAGACCTACTCCTTGCTCAGTGAACTGGACGCAAAAACCCCTATTCACCGCCCAAGAATATATCTGACTAGGAAGAATCTTCAAAGCTATGTATTGATATCTCTCTGTAAGTGAGTCAAGTGGGTGTAAAGCAGCATAAAAACAGCAGTGAAAAGCAGCTAAACCCCATTATAAAAATCAATTACTTTTAAAAACCCGTGAAACAAAGACAGTGAAAGAGAGAGAAATTCTTACAATATTCGTTCAGGGGCTGTGATGCCACCTGGATTGACCATCTCTAGACCCACAGCTGATTGAGACATAAGGGTGGACACTCTTGGGGCTGAGAGGTTTGGTCAGGTTGGTTGAGGAAACGCAGGCCCTTTAAAGTAATACTGCGTGGTACCCATCCCATGGGTCCCAAATCTCCAAGTTCAAGGGCATCTTCCTATAACAAAAACATGCATGAGAAACCCAGAAGATGGTACACCGTGTGATCGGGAAAGGTTTCGAAAACGCACCTCATTTCTCATCTCCTTGTGCTCGGGTTGGCCATTACAGCCGCTTTACTAGCAATCTCCCTCCTTCGAGAATCAGCACCTTCAACCTCCTGTTCCGTACAGGTTGCAAATTGTCCTGAGGATGAACGGGAAGAGGGGGAACCAGTGAGAGACTAGCTCTAGGTGTTGGGACAGGCACAGGTCACTCTATTTTCCCATCAGGAAGAAGAATTAACCACAGGCTCAGCCTGCCGCCCGGAAGCAGAACAGGGCCTGAAACAATCCTGCGCTTTTGCGGCCAGCTCCCAAAAAAACGAGTTGAAAAATCGAGCTCAGGGGCACTGCAATTCACAAACCTGCAGAGTTATAAATGATAACTCTCGTCCACAAATATATTGAGGGAAGGCAACGAGGAGGATTTGAAAGCAAGGCAGAATTGCAGGAAACAGATTTCAGGAGGTAGAGTCGAATCGCCTTTAAAGCACAGGAAAAGCGGCAAAACCTCGACCATGATGCCCTTGGCCAAAAAGGGCGTATGCGTTTTTTCCTGAATATATTCAGGAAAAAACGCATACGCCCTTTTTGGCCAACCAAGCAACCTGGAAAGGCAAATCAGCGCTACAAAGAAGTCTCGCTTCCCATCGGTCAAAAGGGCCATGCTGAATAAAGTGTCAAAACCAGAAATGCAGGACAGGCCATGGAGAAACGGGAGCCTTACTACGCTGATGGGCGGGATGTAAATTGCCAACAGCCACTCTGGAGAAGTGTACGGTGTTTCCTGAAACATCTAAAGAACTCAGCATAGAGAGAATAAGGCACTTCCACTCATGGGCGTATAAATTGGGAAAACTAAAAATCAGCAAGACACAGGCACCCCAAAGTTTAGGGCTGCTCTGTTGACAAGAACCTCCACTTCGTTACACCTTAAATATCCCAGGAAAGAGAAAAATGGAAAAGGAAGTTGTGGTCCTTATGTACAATGGCATATCACTCAGCCATGAAATTAACGTCATAAGGCTAGTAGCAGCATGATGAGAGGATTTAGGTACGATGATTCTAAGTGAAATAAGTCACACAGAAAAAGACACTTATCATAAGATATCACTTAGAGAGGGAATGTAAAAACCGCTACACTTGAACTGAATTACAAAACAGAACAGCGTCACACGTTTAGAAGACACACTATGGCTGCTTAACGGGAAAGGTGAGGTGGGGTGATGCATAAAACAAGGGTTTCAAATGAGCTCAGATACCGTTCCATAAACCCAATATGTAATAGACAAGACCTACTCCTTGCTCAGTGAACTGGACTCGACACCCCCTATTCACCGCCCAAGAATATACCTGACTAGGAAGAATCTTCAAAGCTATGTATTGATATCTCTCTGTAAATGAGTCAAGTGGGTGTAAAGCAGCATAAACAGAGCAGTGAAAAGCAGCTAAACCCCATTATAAAAATCAATTACTTTTAAAATCCCGTGAAACAAAGACAGTGAAAGAGAGAGAAATTCTTACAAAATTCGTTCAGGGGCTGTGATGCCACCTGGATTGACCATCTCTAGACCCACAGCTGATTGAGACATAAGGGTGGACACTCTTGTGGCTGAGAGGTTTGGTGAGGTTGGGTGAGCAAACGCAGACCCTTTAAAGTAATACTGCATGGTACCCATCCCATGGGTCCCAAATCTCCAGGTTCAAGGGCATCTTCCTACGTCGAAAACATGCATGAGAAACCCAGAAGATGGTACACCGTGTGATCGGGAAAGGTTTCTAAAACGCACCTCATTTCTCATCTCCTTGTGCTCGGGTTCGCCATTCCAGCCACGTTAGTAGCAATCTCCCTCCGTGGAGAATCAGCACCTTTAACCTCCTGTTCCGTACAGGTTGCAATTTGTCCTGAGGATGAACGGGAAGAGGGGGAACCAATGAGAGACTAGCTCTAGGTGTTGGGACAGGCACAGGTCACTCTATTTTCCCATCAGGAAGAAGAATTAACCACAGGCTCAGCCTGCCGCCCGGAACCAGAATAGGGCCTGAAGCAATCCTGCGCTTTTGCGGCCAGCTCCGAAGAAAGCGAGTTGAAAAATGGAGCTCAGGGGCACTGCAATTCACAAACCTGCAGAGTTAGAAATGATAACTCTCGTCCACAAATATATTGAGGGAAGGCAACGAAGAGGATTTGAAAGCAAGGCAGAATTGCAGGAAACAGATTTCAGGAGGTAGATTCGAATCGCCTTTAAAGCACAGGAAAGGCGGCAAAACCTCGACCATGATGCCCTTGGCCAAAAAGGGCGTATGCGTTTTTTCCTGAATATATTCAGGAAAAAACGCATACGCCCTTTTTGGCCAACCAAGCAACCTGGAAAGGCAAATCAGCGCTACAAAGAAGTCTCGCTTCCCATCGGTCAAAAGGGCCATGCTGAATAAAGTGTCAAAACCAGAAATGCAGGACAGGCCATGGAGAAACGGGAGCCTTGCTACGCTGATGGGCGGGATGTAAATTGCCAACAGCCACTCTGGAGAAGTGTACGGTGTGTCCTGAAACCTCTAAAAAACTCAGCTTAGAGAGCATAGGGCACTTCCACTCATGGGTGTATAAATTGGGAAAAGTAAAAATCAGCAAGACACAGGCACCCCAAAGTTTAGGGCTGCTCTGTTGACAAGAACCTCCACTTCGTTACACCTTAAATATGCCAGGAAAGAAAAAAATGGATAAAGAAGTTGTGGTCCTTATGTACAATGGAATATCACTCAGCCAGGAAATCAACGTCATAAGGCTAGTAGCAGCATGATGAGTGGATTTAGGTACGACGATTCTAAGTGAAATAAGTCAACCAGAAAACGACACTTATCATAAGATATCACTTATAGAGGGAATGTAAAAACCGCTACACTTGAACTGAATTACAAAACAGAACAGAGACACACGTTTACAAAACACACTATGGCTGCTTAACGGGAAAGGTGAGGTCGGGTGAGGCAGAAAACAAGGGTTTCAAATTAGCTCAGATACCGTTCAATAAGCCCAATATGTAATAGACAAGACCTACTCCTTGCTCAGTGAACTGGACGCAAAAACCCCTATTCACCGCCCAAGAATATATCTGACTAGGAAGAATCTTCAAAGCTATGTATTGATATCTCTCTGTAAGTGAGTCAAGTGGGTGTAAAGCAGCATAAAAACAGCAGTGAAAAGCAGCTAAACCCCATTATAAAAATCAATTACTTTTAAAAACCCGTGAAACAAAGACAGTGAAAGAGAGAGAAATTCTTACAATATTCGTTCAGGGGCTGTGATGCCACCTGGATTGACCATCTCTAGACCCACAGCTGATTGAGACATAAGGGTGGACACTCTTGGGGCTGAGAGGTTTGGTCAGGTTGGTTGAGGAAACGCAGGCCCTTTAAAGTAATACTGCGTGGTACCCATCCCATGGGTCCCAAATCTCCAAGTTCAAGGGCATCTTCCTATAACAAAAACATGCATGAGAAACCCAGAAGATGGTACACCGTGTGATCGGGAAAGGTTTCGAAAACGCACCTCATTTCTCATCTCCTTGTGCTCGGGTTGGCCATTACAGCCGCTTTACTAGCAATCTCCCTCCTTCGAGAATCAGCACCTTCAACCTCCTGTTCCGTACAGGTTGCAAATTGTCCTGAGGATGAACGGGAAGAGGGGGAACCAGTGAGAGACTAGCTCTAGGTGTTGGGACAGGCACAGGTCACTCTATTTTCCCATCAGGAAGAAGAATTAACCACAGGCTCAGCCTGCCGCCCGGAAGCAGAACAGGGCCTGAAACAATCCTGCGCTTTTGCGGCCAGCTCCCAAAAAAACGAGTTGAAAAATCGAGCTCAGGGGCACTGCAATTCACAAACCTGCAGAGTTATAAATGATAACTCTCGTCCACAAATATATTGAGGGAAGGCAACGAGGAGGATTTGAAAGCAAGGCAGAATTGCAGGAAACAGATTTCAGGAGGTAGAGTCGAATCGCCTTTAAAGCACAGGAAAAGCGGCAAAACCTCGACCATGATGCCCTTGGCCAAAAAGGGCGTATGCGTTTTTTCCTGAATATATTCAGGAAAAAACGCATACGCCCTTTTTGGCCAACCAAGCAACCTGGAAAGGCAAATCAGCGCTACAAAGAAGTCTCGCTTCCCATCGGTCAAAAGGGCCATGCTGAATAAAGTGTCAAAACCAGAAATGCAGGACAGGCCATGGAGAAACGGGAGCCTTACTACGCTGATGGGCGGGATGTAAATTGCCAACAGCCACTCTGGAGAAGTGTACGGTGTTTCCTGAAACATCTAAAGAACTCAGCATAGAGAGAATAAGGCACTTCCACTCATGGGCGTATAAATTGGGAAAACTAAAAATCAGCAAGACACAGGCACCCCAAAGTTTAGGGCTGCTCTGTTGACAAGAACCTCCACTTCGTTACACCTTAAATATCCCAGGAAAGAGAAAAATGGAAAAGGAAGTTGTGGTCCTTATGTACAATGGCATATCACTCAGCCATGAAATTAACGTCATAAGGCTAGTAGCAGCATGATGAGAGGATTTAGGTACGATGATTCTAAGTGAAATAAGTCACACAGAAAAAGACACTTATCATAAGATATCACTTAGAGAGGGAATGTAAAAACCGCTACACTTGAACTGAATTACAAAACAGAACAGCGTCACACGTTTAGAAGACACACTATGGCTGCTTAACGGGAAAGGTGAGGTGGGGTGATGCATAAAACAAGGGTTTCAAATGAGCTCAGATACCGTTCCATAAACCCAATATGTAATAGACAAGACCTACTCCTTGCTCAGTGAACTGGACTCGACACCCCCTATTCACCGCCCAAGAATATACCTGACTAGGAAGAATCTTCAAAGCTATGTATTGATATCTCTCTGTAAATGAGTCAAGTGGGTGTAAAGCAGCATAAACAGAGCAGTGAAAAGCAGCTAAACCCCATTATAAAAATCAATTACTTTTAAAATCCCGTGAAACAAAGACAGTGAAAGAGAGAGAAATTCTTACAAAATTCGTTCAGGGGCTGTGATGCCACCTGGATTGACCATCTCTAGACCCACAGCTGATTGAGACATAAGGGTGGACACTCTTGTGGCTGAGAGGTTTGGTGAGGTTGGGTGAGCAAACGCAGACCCTTTAAAGTAATACTGCATGGTACCCATCCCATGGGTCCCAAATCTCCAGGTTCAAGGGCATCTTCCTACGTCGAAAACATGCATGAGAAACCCAGAAGATGGTACACCGTGTGATCGGGAAAGGTTTCTAAAACGCACCTCATTTCTCATCTCCTTGTGCTCGGGTTCGCCATTCCAGCCACGTTAGTAGCAATCTCCCTCCGTGGAGAATCAGCACCTTTAACCTCCTGTTCCGTACAGGTTGCAATTTGTCCTGAGGATGAACGGGAAGAGGGGGAACCAATGAGAGACTAGCTCTAGGTGTTGGGACAGGCACAGGTCACTCTATTTTCCCATCAGGAAGAAGAATTAACCACAGGCTCAGCCTGCCGCCCGGAACCAGAATAGGGCCTGAAGCAATCCTGCGCTTTTGCGGCCAGCTCCGAAGAAAGCGAGTTGAAAAATGGAGCTCAGGGGCACTGCAATTCACAAACCTGCAGAGTTAGAAATGATAACTCTCGTCCACAAATATATTGAGGGAAGGCAACGAAGAGGATTTGAAAGCAAGGCAGAATTGCAGGAAACAGATTTCAGGAGGTAGATTCGAATCGCCTTTAAAGCACAGGAAAGGCGGCAAAACCTCGACCATGATGCCCTTGGCCAAAAAGGGCGTATGCGTTTTTTCCTGAATATATTCAGGAAAAAACGCATACGCCCTTTTTGGCCAACCAAGCAACCTGGAAAGGCAAATCAGCGCTACAAAGAAGTCTCGCTTCCCATCGGTCAAAAGGGCCATGCTGAATAAAGTGTCAAAACCAGAAATGCAGGACAGGCCATGGAGAAACGGGAGCCTTGCTACGCTGATGGGCGGGATGTAAATTGCCAACAGCCACTCTGGAGAAGTGTACGGTGTGTCCTGAAACCTCTAAAAAACTCAGCTTAGAGAGCATAGGGCACTTCCACTCATGGGTGTATAAATTGGGAAAAGTAAAAATCAGCAAGACACAGGCACCCCAAAGTTTAGGGCTGCTCTGTTGACAAGAACCTCCACTTCGTTACACCTTAAATATGCCAGGAAAGAAAAAAATGGATAAAGAAGTTGTGGTCCTTATGTACAATGGAATATCACTCAGCCAGGAAATCAACGTCATAAGGCTAGTAGCAGCATGATGAGTGGATTTAGGTACGACGATTCTAAGTGAAATAAGTCAACCAGAAAACGACACTTATCATAAGATATCACTTATAGAGGGAATGTAAAAACCGCTACACTTGAACTGAATTACAAAACAGAACAGAGACACACGTTTACAAAACACACTATGGCTGCTTAACGGGAAAGGTGAGGTCGGGTGAGGCAGAAAACAAGGGTTTCAAATTAGCTCAGATACCGTTCAATAAGCCCAATATGTAATAGACAAGACCTACTCCTTGCTCAGTGAACTGGACGCAAAAACCCCTATTCACCGCCCAAGAATATATCTGACTAGGAAGAATCTTCAAAGCTATGTATTGATATCTCTCTGTAAGTGAGTCAAGTGGGTGTAAAGCAGCATAAAAACAGCAGTGAAAAGCAGCTAAACCCCATTATAAAAATCAATTACTTTTAAAAACCCGTGAAACAAAGACAGTGAAAGAGAGAGAAATTCTTACAATATTCGTTCAGGGGCTGTGATGCCACCTGGATTGACCATCTCTAGACCCACAGCTGATTGAGACATAAGGGTGGACACTCTTGGGGCTGAGAGGTTTGGTCAGGTTGGTTGAGGAAACGCAGGCCCTTTAAAGTAATACTGCGTGGTACCCATCCCATGGGTCCCAAATCTCCAAGTTCAAGGGCATCTTCCTATAACAAAAACATGCATGAGAAACCCAGAAGATGGTACACCGTGTGATCGGGAAAGGTTTCGAAAACGCACCTCATTTCTCATCTCCTTGTGCTCGGGTTGGCCATTACAGCCGCTTTACTAGCAATCTCCCTCCTTCGAGAATCAGCACCTTCAACCTCCTGTTCCGTACAGGTTGCAAATTGTCCTGAGGATGAACGGGAAGAGGGGGAACCAGTGAGAGACTAGCTCTAGGTGTTGGGACAGGCACAGGTCACTCTATTTTCCCATCAGGAAGAAGAATTAACCACAGGCTCAGCCTGCCGCCCGGAAGCAGAACAGGGCCTGAAACAATCCTGCGCTTTTGCGGCCAGCTCCCAAAAAAACGAGTTGAAAAATCGAGCTCAGGGGCACTGCAATTCACAAACCTGCAGAGTTATAAATGATAACTCTCGTCCACAAATATATTGAGGGAAGGCAACGAGGAGGATTTGAAAGCAAGGCAGAATTGCAGGAAACAGATTTCAGGAGGTAGAGTCGAATCGCCTTTAAAGCACAGGAAAAGCGGCAAAACCTCGACCATGATGCCCTTGGCCAAAAAGGGCGTATGCGTTTTTTCCTGAATATATTCAGGAAAAAACGCATACGCCCTTTTTGGCCAACCAAGCAACCTGGAAAGGCAAACCAGCGCTACAAAGAAGTCTCGCTTCCCATCGGTCAAAAGGGCCATGCTGAATAAAGTGTCAAAACCAGAAATGCAGGACAGGCCATGGAGAAACGGGAGCCTTACTACGCTGATGGGCGGGATGTAAATTGCCAACAGCCACTCTGGAGAAGTGTACGGTGTTTCCTGAAACATCTAAAGAACTCAGCATAGAGAGAATAAGGCACTTCCACTCATGGGCGTATAAATTGGGAAAACTAAAAATCAGCAAGACACAGGCACCCCAAAGTTTAGGGCTGCTCTGTTGACAAGAACCTCCACTTCGTTACACCTTAAATATCCCAGGAAAGAGAAAAATGGAAAAGGAAGTTGTGGTCCTTATGTACAATGGCATATCACTCAGCCATGAAATTAACGTCATAAGGCTAGTAGCAGCATGATGAGAGGATTTAGGTACGATGATTCTAAGTGAAATAAGTCACACAGAAAAAGACACTTATCATAAGATATCACTTAGAGAGGGAATGTAAAAACCGCTACACTTGAACTGAATTACAAAACAGAACAGCGTCACACGTTTAGAAGACACACTATGGCTGCTTAACGGGAAAGGTGAGGTGGGGTGATGCATAAAACAAGGGTTTCAAATGAGCTCAGATACCGTTCCATAAACCCAATATGTAATAGACAAGACCTACTCCTTGCTCAGTGAACTGGACTCGACACCCCCTATTCACCGCCCAAGAATATACCTGACTAGGAAGAATCTTCAAAGCTATGTATTGATATCTCTCTGTAAATGAGTCAAGTGGGTGTAAAGCAGCATAAACAGAGCAGTGAAAAGCAGCTAAACCCCATTATAAAAATCAATTACTTTTAAAATCCCGTGAAACAAAGACAGTGAAAGAGAGAGAAATTCTTACAAAATTCGTTCAGGGGCTGTGATGCCACCTGGATTGACCATCTCTAGACCCACAGCTGATTGAGACATAAGGGTGGACACTCTTGTGGCTGAGAGGTTTGGTGAGGTTGGGTGAGCAAACGCAGACCCTTTAAAGTAATACTGCATGGTACCCATCCCATGGGTCCCAAATCTCCAGGTTCAAGGGCATCTTCCTACGTCGAAAACATGCATGAGAAACCCAGAAGATGGTACACCGTGTGATCGGGAAAGGTTTCTAAAACGCACCTCATTTCTCATCTCCTTGTGCTCGGGTTCGCCATTCCAGCCACGTTAGTAGCAATCTCCCTCCGTGGAGAATCAGCACCTTTAACCTCCTGTTCCGTACAGGTTGCAATTTGTCCTGAGGATGAACGGGAAGAGGGGGAACCAATGAGAGACTAGCTCTAGGTGTTGGGACAGGCACAGGTCACTCTATTTTCCCATCAGGAAGAAGAATTAACCACAGGCTCAGCCTGCCGCCCGGAACCAGAATAGGGCCTGAAGCAATCCTGCGCTTTTGCGGCCAGCTCCGAAGAAAGCGAGTTGAAAAATGGAGCTCAGGGGCACTGCAATTCACAAACCTGCAGAGTTAGAAATGATAACTCTCGTCCACAAATATATTGAGGGAAGGCAACGAAGAGGATTTGAAAGCAAGGCAGAATTGCAGGAAACAGATTTCAGGAGGTAGATTCGAATCGCCTTTAAAGCACAGGAAAGGCGGCAAAACCTCGACCATGATGCCCTTGGCCAAAAAGGGCGTATGCGTTTTTTCCTGAATATATTCAGGAAAAAACGCATACGCCCTTTTTGGCCAACCAAGCAACCTGGAAAGGCAAATCAGCGCTACAAAGAAGTCTCGCTTCCCATCGGTCAAAAGGGCCATGCTGAATAAAGTGTCAAAACCAGAAATGCAGGACAGGCCATGGAGAAACGGGAGCCTTGCTACGCTGATGGGCGGGATGTAAATTGCCAACAGCCACTCTGGAGAAGTGTACGGTGTGTCCTGAAACCTCTAAAAAACTCAGCTTAGAGAGCATAGGGCACTTCCACTCATGGGTGTATAAATTGGGAAAAGTAAAAATCAGCAAGACACAGGCACCCCAAAGTTTAGGGCTGCTCTGTTGACAAGAACCTCCACTTCGTTACACCTTAAATATGCCAGGAAAGAAAAAAATGGATAAAGAAGTTGTGGTCCTTATGTACAATGGAATATCACTCAGCCAGGAAATCAACGTCATAAGGCTAGTAGCAGCATGATGAGTGGATTTAGGTACGACGATTCTAAGTGAAATAAGTCAACCAGAAAACGACACTTATCATAAGATATCACTTATAGAGGGAATGTAAAAACCGCTACACTTGAACTGAATTACAAAACAGAACAGAGACACACGTTTACAAAACACACTATGGCTGCTTAACGGGAAAGGTGAGGTCGGGTGAGGCAGAAAACAAGGGTTTCAAATTAGCTCAGATACCGTTCAATAAGCCCAATATGTAATAGACAAGACCTACTCCTTGCTCAGTGAACTGGACGCAAAAACCCCTATTCACCGCCCAAGAATATATCTGACTAGGAAGAATCTTCAAAGCTATGTATTGATATCTCTCTGTAAGTGAGTCAAGTGGGTGTAAAGCAGCATAAAAACAGCAGTGAAAAGCAGCTAAACCCCATTATAAAAATCAATTACTTTTAAAAACCCGTGAAACAAAGACAGTGAAAGAGAGAGAAATTCTTACAATATTCGTTCAGGGGCTGTGATGCCACCTGGATTGACCATCTCTAGACCCACAGCTGATTGAGACATAAGGGTGGACACTCTTGGGGCTGAGAGGTTTGGTCAGGTTGGTTGAGGAAACGCAGGCCCTTTAAAGTAATACTGCGTGGTACCCATCCCATGGGTCCCAAATCTCCAAGTTCAAGGGCATCTTCCTATAACAAAAACATGCATGAGAAACCCAGAAGATGGTACACCGTGTGATCGGGAAAGGTTTCGAAAACGCACCTCATTTCTCATCTCCTTGTGCTCGGGTTGGCCATTACAGCCGCTTTACTAGCAATCTCCCTCCTTCGAGAATCAGCACCTTCAACCTCCTGTTCCGTACAGGTTGCAAATTGTCCTGAGGATGAACGGGAAGAGGGGGAACCAGTGAGAGACTAGCTCTAGGTGTTGGGACAGGCACAGGTCACTCTATTTTCCCATCAGGAAGAAGAATTAACCACAGGCTCAGCCTGCCGCCCGGAAGCAGAACAGGGCCTGAAACAATCCTGCGCTTTTGCGGCCAGCTCCCAAAAAAACGAGTTGAAAAATCGAGCTCAGGGGCACTGCAATTCACAAACCTGCAGAGTTATAAATGATAACTCTCGTCCACAAATATATTGAGGGAAGGCAACGAGGAGGATTTGAAAGCAAGGCAGAATTGCAGGAAACAGATTTCAGGAGGTAGAGTCGAATCGCCTTTAAAGCACAGGAAAAGCGGCAAAACCTCGACCATGATGCCCTTGGCCAAAAAGGGCGTATGCGTTTTTTCCTGAATATATTCAGGAAAAAACGCATACGCCCTTTTTGGCCAACCAAGCAACCTGGAAAGGCAAACCAGCGCTACAAAGAAGTCTCGCTTCCCATCGGTCAAAAGGGCCATGCTGAATAAAGTGTCAAAACCAGAAATGCAGGACAGGCCATGGAGAAACGGGAGCCTTACTACGCTGATGGGCGGGATGTAAATTGCCAACAGCCACTCTGGAGAAGTGTACGGTGTTTCCTGAAACATCTAAAGAACTCAGCATAGAGAGCATAAGGCACTTCCACTCATGGGCGTATAAATTGGGAAAACTAAAAATCAGCAAGACACAGGCACCCCAAAGTTTAGGGCTGCTCTGTTGACAAGAACCTCCACTTCGTTACACCTTAAATATCCCAGGAAAGAGAAAAATGGATAAGGAAGTTGTGGTCCTTATGTACAATGGCATATCACTCAGCCATGAAATTAACGTCATAAGGCTAGTAGCAGCATGATGAGAGGATTTAGGTACGATGATTCTAAGTGAAATAAGTCACACAGAAAAAGACACTTATCATAAGATATCACTTAGAGAGGGAATGTAAAAACCGCTACACTTGAACTGAATTACAAAACAGAACAGCGTCACACGTTTACAAAACACACTATGGCTGCTTAACGGGAAAGGTGAGGTCGGGTGAGGCAGAAAACAAGGGTTTCAAATTAGCTCAGATACCGTTCAATAAACCCAATATGTAATAGACAAGACCTACTCCTTGCTCAGTGAACTGGATGCAAAAAACCCCTATTCACCGCCCAAGAATATATCTGACTAGGAAGAATCTTCAAAGCTATGTATTGATATCTCTCTGTAAGTGAGTCAAGTGGGTGTAAAGCAGCATAAAAACAGCAGTGAAAAGCAGCTAAACCCCATTATAAAAATCAATTACTTTTAAAAACCCATGAAACAAAGACAGTGAAAGAGAGAGAAATTCTTACAATATTCGTTCAGGGGCTGTGATGCCACCTGGATTGACCATCTCTAGACCCACAGCTGATTGAGACATAAGGGTGGACACTCTTGTGGCTGAGAGGTTTGGTCAGGTTGGTTGAGGAAACGCAGGCCCTTTAAAGTAATACTGCGTGGTACCCATCCCATGGGTCCCAAATCTCCAAGTTCAAGGGCATCTTCCTATAACAAAAACATGCATGAGAAACCCAGAAGATGGTACACCGTGTGATCGGGAAAGGTTTCGAAAACGCACCTCATTTCTCATCTCCTTGTGCTCGGGTTGGCCATTACAGCCGCTCTACTAGCAATCTCCCTCCTTCGAGAATCAGCACCTTCAACCTCCTGTTCCGTACAGGTTGCAAATTGTCCTGAGGATGAACGGGAAGAGGGGGAACCAGTGAGAGACTAGCTCTAGGTGTTGGGACAGGCACAGGTCACTCTATTTTCCTATCAGGAAGAAGAATTAACCACAGGCTCAGCCTGCCGCCCGGAAGCAGAACAGGGCCTGAAGCAATCCTGTGCTTTTGCGGCCAGCTCCCAAAAAAACGAGTTGAAAAATCGAGCTCAGGGGCACTGCAATTCACAAACCTGCAGAGTTATAAATGATAACTCTCGTCCACAAATATATTGAGGGAAGGCAACGAGGAGGATTTGAAAGCAAGGCAGAATTGCAGGAAACAGATTTCAGGAGGTAGAGTCGAATCGCCTTTAAAGCACAGGAAAGGCGGCAAAACCTCGACCATGATGCCCTTGGCCAAAAAGGGCGTATGCGTTTTTTCCTGAATATATTCAGGAAAAAACGCATACGCCCTTTTTGGCCAACCAAGCAACCTGGAAAGGCAAATCAGCGCTACAAAGAAGTCTCGCTTCCCATCGGTCAAAAGGGCCATGCTGAATAAAGTGTCAAAACCAGAAATGCAGGACAGGCCATGGAGAAACGGGAGCCTTGCTACGCTGATGGGCGGGATGTAAATTGCCAACAGCCACTCTGGAGAAGTGTACGGTGTGTCCTGAAACCTCTAAAAAACTCAGCTTAGAGAGCATAGGGCACTTCCACTCATGGGCGTATAAATTGGGAAAACTAAAAATCAGCAAGACACAGGCACCCCAAAGTTTAGGGCTGCTCTGTTGACAAGAACCTCCACTTCGTTACACCTTAAATATCCCAGGAAAGAGAAAAATGGATAAGGAAGTTGTGGTCCTTATGTACAATGGCATATCACTCAGCCATGAAATTAACGTCATAAGGCTAGTAGCAGCATGATGAGAGGATTTAGGTACGATGATTCTAAGTGAAATAAGTCACACAGAAAAAGACACTTATCATAAGATATCACTTAGAGAGGGAATGTAAAAACCGCTACACTTGAACTGAATTACAAAACAGAACAGCGTCACACGTTTACAAAACACACTATGGCTGCTTAACGGGAAAGGTGAGGTCAGGTGAGGTAGAAAACAAGGGTTTCAAATTAGCTCAGATACCGTTCCATAAACCCAATATGTAATAGACAAGACCTACTCCTTGCTCAGTGAACTGGACTCGACACCCCCTATTCACCGCCCAAGAATATACCTGACTAGGAAGAATCTTCAAAGCTATGTATTGATATCTCTCTGTAAATGAGTCAAGTGGGTGTAAAGCAGCATAAACAGAGCAGTGAAAAGCAGCTAAACCCCATTATAAAAATCAATTACTTTTAAAATCCCGTGAAACAAAGACAGTGAAAGAGAGAGAAATTCTTACAAAATTCGTTCAGGGGCTGTGATGCCACCTGGATTGACCATATCTAGACCCACAGCTGATTGAGACATAAGGGTGGACACTCTTGGGGCTGAGAGGTTTGGTGAGGTTGGGTGAGCAAACGCAGACCCTTTAAAGTAATACTGCATGGTACCCATCCCATGGGTCCCAAATCTCCAGGTTCAAGGGCATCTTCCTACATCGAAAACATGCATGAGAAACCCAGAAGATGGTACACCGTGTGATCGGGAAAGGTTTCTAAAACGCACCTCATTTCTCATCTCCTTGTGCTCGGGTTCGCCATTCCAGCCGCGTTAGTAGCAATCTCCCTCCGTGGAGAATCAGCACCTTTAACCTCCTGTTCCGTACAGGTTGCAATTTGTCCTGAGGATGAACGGGAAGAGGGGGAACCAATGAGAGACTAGCTCTAGGTGTTGGGACAGGCACAGGTCACTCTATTTTCCCATCAGGAAGAAGAATTAACCACAGGCTCAGCCTGCCGCCCGGAACCAGAATAGGGCCTGAAGCAATCCTGCGCTTTTGCGGCCAGCTCCGAAGAAAGCGAGTTGAAAAATGGAGCTCAGGGGCACTGCAATTCACAAACCTGCAGAGTTAGAAATGATAACTCTCGTCCACAAATATATTGAGGGAAGGCAACGAACAGGATTTGAAAGCAAGGCAGAATTGCAGGAAACAGATTTCAGGAGGTAGATTCGAATCGCCTTTAAAGCACAGGAAAGGCGGCAAAACCTCGACCATGATGCCCTTGGCCAAAAGGGGCGTATGCGTTTTTTCCTGAATATATTCAGGAAAAAACGCATACGCCCTTTTTGGCCAACCAAGCAACCTGGAAAGGCAAATCAGCGCTACAAAGAAGTCTCGCTTCCCATCGGTCAAAAGGGCCATGCTGAATAAAGTGTCAAAACCAGAAATGCAGGACAGGCCATGGAGAAACGGGAGCCTTGCTACGCTGATGGGCGGGATGTAAATTGCCAACAGCCACTCTGGAGAAGTGTACGGTGTGTCCTGAAACCTCTAAAAAACTCAGCTTAGAGAGCATAGGGCACTTCCACTCATGGGTGTATAAATTGGGAAAAGTAAAAATCAGCAAGACACAGGCACCCCAAAGTTTAGGGCTGCTCTGTTGACAAGAACCTCCACTTCGTTACACCTTAAATATGCCAGGAAAGAAAAAAATGGATAAAGAAGTTGTGGTCCTTATGTACAATGGAATATCACTCAGCCAGGAAATCAACGTCATAAGGCTAGTAGCAGCATGATGAGTGGATTTAGGTACGACGATTCTAAGTGAAATAAGTCAACCAGAAAACGACACTTATCATAAGATATCACTTATAGAGGGAATGTAAAAACCGCTACACTTGAACTGAATTACAAAACAGAACAGAGACACACGTTTACAAAACACACTATGGCTGCTTAACGGGAAAGGTGAGGTCGGGTGAGGCAGAAAACAAGGGTTTCAAATTAGCTCAGATACCGTTCAATAAACCCAATATGTAATAGACAAGACCTACTCCTTGCTCAGTGAACTGGATGCAAAAAACCCCTATTCACCGCCCAAGAATATATCTGACTAGGAAGAATCTTCAAAGCTATGTATTGATATCTCTCTGTAAGTGAGTCAAGTGGGTGTAAAGCAGCATAAAAACAGCAGTGAAAAGCAGCTAAACCCCATTATAAAAATCAATTACTTTTAAAAACCCATGAAACAAAGACAGTGAAAGAGAGAGAAATTCTTACAATATTCGTTCAGGGGCTGTGATGCCACCTGGATTGACCATCTCTAGACCCACAGCTGATTGAGACATAAGGGTGGACACTCTTGGGGCTGAGAGGTTTGGTCAGGTTGGTTGAGGAAACGCAGGCCCTTTAAAGTAATACTGCGTGGTACCCATCCCATGGGTCCCAAATCTCCAAGTTCAAGGGCATCTTCCTATAACAAAAACATGCATGAGAAACCCAGAAGATGGTACACCGTGTGATCGGGAAAGGTTTCGAAAACGCACCTCATTTCTCATCTCCTTGTGCTCGGGTTGGCCATTACAGCCGCTTTACTAGCAATCTCCCTCCTTCGAGAATCAGCACCTTCAACCTCCTGTTCCGTACAGGTTGCAAATTGTCCTGAGGATGAACGGGAAGAGGGGGAACCAGTGAGAGACTAGCTCTAGGTGTTGGGACAGGCACAGGTCACTCTATTTTCCCATCAGGAAGAAGAATTAACCACAGGCTCAGCCTGCCGCCCGGAAGCAGAACAGGGCCTGAAGCAATCCTGCGCTTTTGCGGCCAGCTCCCAAAAAAACGAGTTGAAAAATCGAGCTCAGGGGCACTGCAATTCACAAACCTGCAGAGTTAGAAATGATAACTCTCGTCCACAAATATATTGAGGGAAGGCAACGAGGAGGATTTGAAAGCAAGGCAGAATTGCAGGAAACAGATTTCAGGAGGTAGAGTCGAATCGCCTTTAAAGCACAGGAAAAGCGGCAAAACCTCGACCATGATGCCCTTGGCCAAAAAGGGCGTATGCGTTTTTTCCTGAATATATTCAGGAAAAAACGCATACGCCCTTTTTGGCCAACCAAGCAACCTGGAAAGGCAAATCAGCGCTACAAAGAAGTCTCGCTTCCCATCGGTCAAAAGGGCCATGCTGAATAAAGTGTCAAAACCAGAAATGCAGGACAGGCCATGGAGAAACGGGAGCCTTACTACGCTGATGGGCGGGATGTAAATTGCCAACAGCCACTCTGGAGAAGTGTACGGTGTTTCCTGAAACATCTAAAGAACTCAGCATAGAGAGCATAAGGCACTTCCACTCATGGGCGTATAAATTGGGAAAACTAAAAATCAGGAAGACACAGGCACCCCAAAGTTTAGGGCTGCTCTGTTGACAAGAACCTCCACTTCGTTACACCTTAAATATCCCAGGAAAGAGAAAAATGGATAAGGAAGTTGTGGTCCTTATGTACAATGGCATATCACTCAGCCATGAAATCAACGTCATAAGGCTAGTAGCAGCATGATGAGTGGATTTAGGTACGACGATTCTAAGTGAAATAAGTCAACCAGAAAACAACACTTATCATAAGATATGACTTATAGAGGGAATGTAAAAACCGCTACACTTGAACTGAATTACAAAACAGAACAGAGACACACGTTTACAAAACACACTATGGCTGCTTAACGGGAAAGGTGAGGTCGGGTGAGGTAGAAAACAAGGGTTTTAAATTAGCTCAGATACCGTTCCATAAACCCAATATGTAATAGACAAGACCTACTCCTTGCTCAGTGAACTGGACTCGACACCCCCTATTCACCGCCCAAGAATATATCTGACTAGGAACAATCTTGAAAGCTATGTATTGATATCCCTCTGTAAATGAGTCAAGTGGGTGTAAAGCAGCATAAACACAGCAGTGAAAAGCAGCTAAACCCCATTATAAAAATCAATTACTTTTAAAATCCCGTGAAACAAAGACAGTGAAAGAGAGAGAAATTCTTACAAAATTCGTTCAGGGGCTGTGATGCCACCTGGATTGACCATCTCTAGACCCACAGCTGATTGAGACATAAGGGTGGACACTCTTGGGGCTGAGAGGTTTGGTGAGGTTGGGTGAGCAAACGCACACCCTTTAAAGTAATACTGCGTGGTACCCATCCCATGGGTCCCAAATCTCCAGGTTCAAGGGCATCTTCCTACATCGAAAACATGCATGAGAAACCCAGAAGATGGTACACCGTGTGATCGGGAAAGGTTTCTAAAACGCACCTCATTTCTCATCTCCTTGTGCTCGGGTTCGCCATTCCAGCCGCGTTAGTAGCAATCTCCCTCCGTGGAGAATCAGCACCTTTAACCTCCTGTTCCGTACAGGTTGCAATTTGTCCTGAGGATGAACGGGAAGTGGGGGAACCAATGAGAGACTAGCTCTAGGTGTTGGGACAGGCACAGGTCACTCTATTTTCCCATCAGGAAGAAGAATTAACCACAGGCTCAGCCTGCCGCCCGGAACCAGAATAGGGCCTGAAGCAATCCTGCGCTTTTGCGGCCAGCTCCGAAGAAAGCGAGTTGAAAAATGGAGCTCAGGGGCACTGCAATTCACAAACCTGCAGAGTTAGAAATGATAACTCTCGTCCACAAATATATTGAGGGAAGGCAACGAAGAGGATTTGAAAGCAAGGCAGAATTGCAGGAAACAGATTTCAGGAGGTAGATTCGAATCGCCTTTAAAGCACAGGAAAGGCGGCAAAACCTCGACCATGATGCCCTTGGCCAAAAAGGGCGTATGCGTTTTTTCCTGAATATATTCAGGAAAAAACGCATACGCCCTTTTTGGCCAACCAAGCAACCTGGAAAGGCAAATCAGCGCTACAAAGAAGTCTCGCTTCCCATCGGTCAAAAGGGCCATGCTGAATAAAGTGTCAAAACCAGAAATGCAGGACAGGCCATGGAGAAACGGGAGCCTTGCTACGCTGATGGGCGTGATGTAAATTGCCAACAGCCACTCTGGAGAAGTGTACGGTGTGTCCTGAAACCTCTAAAAAACTCAGCTTAGAGAGCATAGGGCACTTCCACTCATGGGTGTATAAATTGGGAAAAGTAAAAATCAGCAAGACACAGGCACCCCAAAGTTTAGGGCTGCTCTGTTGACAAGAACCTCCACTTCGTTACACCTTAAATATCCCAGGAAAGAAAAAAATGGATAAAGAAGTTGTGGTCCTTATGTACAATGGAATATCACTCAGCCAGGAAATCAACGTCATAAGGCTAGTAGCAGCATGATGAGTGGATTTAGGTACGACGATTCTAAGTGAAATAAGTCAACCAGAAAACGACACTTATCATAAGATATCACTTATAGAGGGAATGTAAAAACCGCTACACTTGAACTGAATTACAAAACAGAACAGAGACACACGTTTACAAAACACACTATGGCTGCTTAACGGGAAAGGTGAGGTCGGGTGAGGCAGAAAACAAGGGTTTCAAATTAGCTCAGATACCATTCAATAAACCCAATATGTAATAGACAAGACCTACTCCTTGCTCAGTGAACTGGACGCAAAAACCCCCTATTCACCGCCCAAGAATATATCTGACTAGGAAGAATCTTCAAAGCTATGTATTGATATCTCTCTGTAAGTGAGTCAAGTGGGTGTAAAGCAGCATAAAAACAGCAGTGAAAAGCAGCTAAACCCCATTATAAAAATCAATTACTTTTAAAAACCCGTGAAACAAAGACAGTGAAAGAGAGAGAAATTCTTACAATATTCGTTCAGGGGCTGTGATGCCACCTGGATTGACCATCTCTAGACCCACAGCTGATTGAGACATAAGGGTGGACACTCTTGGGGCTGAGAGGTTTGGTCAGGTTGGTTGAGGAAACGCAGGCCCTTTAAAGTAATACTGCGTGGTACCCATCCCATGGGTCCCAAATCTCCAAGTTCAAGGGCATCTTCCTATAACAAAAACATGCATGAGAAACCCAGAAGATGGTACACCGTGTGATCGGGAAAGGTTTCGAAAACGCACCTCATTTCTCATCTCCTTGTGCTCGGGTTGGCCATTACAGCCGCTTTACTAGCAATCTCCCTCCTTCGAGAATCAGCACCTTCAACCTCCTGTTCCGTACAGGTTGCAAATTGTCCTGAGGATGAACGGGAAGAGGGGGAACCAGTGAGAGACTAGCTCTAGGTGTTGGGACAGGCACAGGTCACTCTATTTTCCCATCAGGAAGAAGAATTAACCACAGGCTCAGCCTGCCGCCCGGAAGCAGAACAGGGCCTGAAGCAATCCTGCGCTTTTGCGGCCAGCTCCCAAAAAAACGAGTTGAAAAATCGAGCTCAGGGGCACTGCAATTCACAAACCTGCAGAGTTAGAAATGATAACTCTCGTCCACAAATATATTGAGGGAAGGCAACGAGGAGGATTTGAAAGCAAGGCAGAATTGCAGGAAACAGATTTCAGGAGGTAGAGTCGAATCGCCTTTAAAGCACAGGAAAAGCGGCAAAACCTCGACCATGATGCCCTTGGCCAAAAAGGGCGTATGCGTTTTTTCCTGAATATATTCAGGAAAAAACGCATACGCCCTTTTTGGCCAACCAAGCAACCTGGAAAGGCAAATCAGCGCTACAAAGAAGTCTCGCTTCCCATCGGTCAAAAGGGCCATGCTGAATAAAGTGTCAAAACCAGAAATGCAGGACAGGCCATGGAGAAACGGGAGCCTTACTACGCTGATGGGCGGGATGTAAATTGCCAACAGCCACTCTGGAGAAGTGTACGGTGTGTCCTGAAACATCTAAAGAACTCAGCATAGAGAGAATAAGGCACTTCCACTCATGGGCGTATAAATTGGGAAAACTAAAAATCAGCAAGACACAGGCACCCCAAAGTTTAGGGCTGCTCTGTTGACAAGAACCTCCACTTCGTTACACCTTAAATATCCCAGGAAAGAGAAAAATGGAAAAGGAAGTTGTGGTCCTTAGGTACAATGGCATATCACTCAGCCATGAAATTAACGTCATAAGGCTAGTAGCAGCATGATGAGAGGATTTAGGTACGATGATTCTAAGTGAAATAAGTCACACAGAAAAAGACACTTATCATAAGATATCACTTAGAGAGGGAATGTAAAAACCGCTACACTTGAACTGAATTACAAAACAGAACAGCGTCACACGTTTAGAAGACACACTATGGCTGCTTAACGGGAAAGGTGAGGTGGGGTGATGCATAAAACAAGGGTTTCAAATGAGCTCAGATACCGTTCCATAAACCCAATATGTAATAGACAAGACCTACTCCTTGCTCAGTGAACTGGACTCGACACCCCCTATTCACCGCCCAAGAATATACCTGACTAGGAAGAATCTTCAAAGCTATGTATTGATATCTCTCTGTAAATGAGTCAAGTGGGTGTAAAGCAGCATAAACAGAGCAGTGAAAAGCAGCTAAACCCCATTATAAAAATCAATTACTTTTAAAATCCCGTGAAACAAAGACAGTGAAAGAGAGAGAAATTCTTACAAAATTCGTTCAGGGGCTGTGATGCCACCTGGATTGACCATATCTAGACCCACAGCTGATTGAGACATAAGGGTGGACACTCTTGGGGCTGAGAGGTTTGGTGAGGTTGGGTGAGCAAACGCAGACCCTTTAAAGTAATACTGCATGGTACCCATCCCATGGGTCCCAAATCTCCAGGTTCAAGGGCATCTTCCTACGTCGAAAACATGCATGAGAAACCCAGAAGATGGTACACCGTGTGATCGGGAAAGGTTTCTAAAACGCACCTCATTTCTCATCTCCTTGTGCTCGGGTTGGCCATTCCAGCCGCGTTAGTAGCAATCTCCCTCCGTGGAGAATCAGCACCTTCAACCTCCTGTTCCGTACAGGTTGCAAATTGTCCTGAGGATGAACGGGAAGAGGGGGAACCAGTGAGAGACTAGCTCTAGGTGTTGGGACAGGCACAGGTCACTCTATTTTCCCATCAGGAAGAAGAATTAACCACAGGCTCAGCCTGCCGCCCGGAACCAGAATAGGGCCTGAAGCAATCCTGCGCTTTTGCGGCCAGCTCCGAAGAAAGCGAGTTGAAAAATGGAGCTCAGGGGCACAGCAATTCACAAACCTGCAGAGTTAGAAATGATAACTCTCGTCCACAAATATATTGAGGGAAGGCAACGAAGAGGATTTGAAAGCAAGGCAGAATTGCAGGAAACAGATTTCAGGAGGTAGATTCGAATCGCCTTTAAAGCACAGGAAAGGCGGCAAAACCTCGACCATGATGCCCTTGGCCAAAAAGGGCGTATGCGTTTTTTCCTGAATATATTCAGGAAAAAACGCATACGCCCTTTTTGGCCAACCAAGCAACCTGGAAAGGCAAATCAGCGCTACAAAGAAGTCTCGCTTCCCATCGGTCAAAAGGGCCATGCTGAATAAAGTGTCAAAACCAGAAATGCAGGACAGGCCATGGAGAAACGGGAGCCTTGCTACGCTGATGGGCGGGATGTAAATTGCCAACAGCCACTCTGGAGAAGTGTACGGTGTGTCCTGAAACCTCTAAAAAACTCAGCTTAGAGAGCATAGGGCACTTCCACTCATGGGTGTATAAATTGGGAAAAGTAAAAATCAGCAAGACACAGGCACCCCAAAGTTTAGGGCTGCTCTGTTGACAAGAACCTCCACTTCGTTACACCTTAAATATGCCAGGAAAGAAAAAAATGGATAAAGAAGTTGTGGTCCTTATGTACAATGGAATATCACTCAGCCAGGAAATCAACGTCATAAGGCTAGTAGCAGCATGATGAGTGGATTTAGGTACGACGATTCTAAGTGAAATAAGTCAACCAGAAAACGACACTTATCATAAGATATCACTTATAGAGGGAATGTAAAAACCGCTACACTTGAACTGAATTACAAAACAGAACAGAGACACACGTTTACAAAACACACTATGGCTGCTTAACGGGAAAGGTGAGGTCGGGTGAGGCAGAAAACAAGGGTTTCAAATTAGCTCAGATACCGTTCAATAAGCCCAATATGTAATAGACAAGACCTACTCCTTGCTCAGTGAACTGGACGCAAAAACCCCTATTCACCGCCCAAGAATATATCTGACTAGGAAGAATCTTCAAAGCTATGTATTGATATCTCTCTGTAAGTGAGTCAAGTGGGTGTAAAGCAGCATAAAAACAGCAGTGAAAAGCAGCTAAACCCCATTATAAAAATCAATTACTTTTAAAAACCCGTGAAACAAAGACAGTGAAAGAGAGAGAAATTCTTACAATATTCGTTCAGGGGCTGTGATGCCACCTGGATTGACCATCTCTAGACCCACAGCTGATTGAGACATAAGGGTGGACACTCTTGGGGCTGAGAGGTTTGGTCAGGTTGGTTGAGGAAACGCAGGCCCTTTAAAGTAATACTGCGTGGTACCCATCCCATGGGTCCCAAATCTCCAAGTTCAAGGGCATCTTCCTATAACAAAAACATGCATGAGAAACCCAGAAGATGGTACACTGTGTGATCGGGAAAGGTTTCGAAAACGCACCTCATTTCTCATCTCCTTGTGCTCGGGTTGGCCATTACAGCCGCTTTACTAGCAATCTCCCTCCTTCGAGAATCAGCACCTTCAACCTCCTGTTCCGTACAGGTTGCAAATTGTCCTGAGGATGAACGGGAAGAGGGGGAACCAGTGAGAGACTAGCTCTAGGTGTTGGGACAGGCACAGGTCACTCTATTTTCCCATCAGGAAGAAGAATTAACCACAGGCTCAGCCTGCCGCCCGGAAGCAGAACAGGGCCTGAAGCAATCCTGTGCTTTTGCGGCCAGCTCCCAAAAAAACGAGTTGAAAAATCGAGCTCAGGGGCACTGCAATTCACAAACCTGCAGAGTTATAAATGATAACTCTCGTCCACAAATATATTGAGGGAAGGCAACGAGGAGGATTTGAAAGCAAGGCAGAATTGCAGGAAACAGATTTCAGGAGGTAGAGTCGAATCGCCTTTAAAGCACAGGAAAAGCGGCAAAACCTCGACCATGATGCCCTTGGCCAAAAAGGGCGTATGCGTTTTTTCCTGAATATATTCAGGAAAAAACGCAGACGCCCTTTTTGGCCAACCAAGCAACCTGGAAAGGCAAACCAGCGCTACAAAGAAGTCTCGCTTCCCATCGGTCAAAAGGGCCATGCTGAATAAAGTGTCAAAACCAGAAATGCAGGACAGGCCATGGAGAAACGGGAGCCTTACTACGCTGATGGGCGGGATGTAAATTGCCAACAGCCACTCTGGAGAAGTGTACGGTGTTTCCTGAAACATCTAAAGAACTCAGCATAGAGAGCATAAGGCACTTCCACTCATGGGCGTATAAATTGGGAAAACTAAAAATCAGCAAGACACAGGCACCCCAAAGTTTAGGGCTGCTCTGTTGACAAGAACCTCCACTTCGTTACACCTTAAATATCCCAGGAAAGAGAAAAATGGATAAGGAAGTTGTGGTCCTTATGTACAATGGCATATCACTCAGCCATGAAATTAACGTCATAAGGCTAGTAGCAGCATGATGAGAGGATTTAGGTACGATGATTCTAAGTGAAATAAGTCACACAGAAAAAGACACTTATCATAAGATATCACTTAGAGAGGGAATGTAAAAACCGCTACACTTGAACTGAATTACAAAACAGAACAGCGTCACACGTTTACAAAACACACTATGGCTGCTTAACGGGAATGGTGAGGTCAGGTGAGGTAGAAAACAAGGGTTTCAAATTAGCTCAGATACCGTTCCATAAACCCAATATGTAATAGACAAGACCTACTCCTTGCTCAGTGAACTGGACTCGACACCCCCTATTCACCGCCCAAGAATATACCTGACTAGGAAGAATCTTCAAAGCTATGTATTGATATCTCTCTGTAAATGAGTCAAGTGGGTGTAAAGCAGCATAAACAGAGCAGTGAAAAGCAGCTAAACCCCATTATAAAAATCAATTACTTTTAAAATCCCGTGAAACAAAGACAGTGAAAGAGAGAGAAATTCTTACAAAATTCGTTCAGGGGCTGTGATGCCACCTGGATTGACCATATCTAGACCCACAGCTGATTGAGACATAAGGGTGGACACTCTTGGGGCTGAGAGGTTTGGTGAGGTTGGGTGAGCAAACGCAGACCCTTTAAAGTAATACTGCATGGTACCCATCCCATGGGTCCCAAATCTCCAGGTTCAAGGGCATCTTCCTACATCGAAAACATGCATGAGAAACCCAGAAGATGGTACACCGTGTGATCGGGAAAGGTTTCTAAAACGCACCTCATTTCTCATCTCCTTGTGCTCGGGTTGGCCATTCCAGCCGCGTTAGTAGCAATCTCCCTCCGTGGAGAATCAGCACCTTCAACCTCCTGTTCCGTACAGGTTGCAAATTGTCCTGAGGATGAACGGGAAGAGGGGGAACCAGTGAGAGACTAGCTCTAGGTGTTGGGACAGGCACAGGTCACTCTATTTTCCCATCAGGAAGAAGAATTAACCACAGGCTCAGCCTGCCGCCCGGAACCAGAATAGGGCCTGAAGCAATCCTGCGCTTTTGCGGCCAGCTCCGAAGAAAGCGAGTTGAAAAATGGAGCTCAGGGGCACAGCAATTCACAAACCTGCAGAGTTAGAAATGATAACTCTCGTCCACAAATATATTGAGGGAAGGCAACGAAGAGGATTTGAAAGCAAGGCAGAATTGCAGGAAACAGATTTCAGGAGGTAGATTCGAATCGCCTTTAAAGCACAGGAAAGGCGGCAAAACCTCGACCATGATGCCCTTGGCCAAAAAGGGCGTATGCGTTTTTTCCTGAATATATTCAGGAAAAAACGCATACGCCCTTTTTGGCCAACCAAGCAACCTGGAAAGGCAAATCAGCGCTACAAAGAAGTCTCGCTTCCCATCGGTCAAAAGGGCCATGCTGAATAAAGTGTCAAAACCAGAAATGCAGGACAGGCCATGGAGAAACGGGAGCCTTGCTACGCTGATGGGCGTGATGTAAATTGCCAACAGCCACTCTGGAGAAGTGTACGGTGTGTCCTGAAACCTCTAAAAAACTCAGCTTAGAGAGCATAGGGCACTTCCACTCATGGGTGTATAAATTGGGAAAAGTAAAAATCAGCAAGACACAGGCACCCCAAAGTTTAGGGCTGCTCTGTTGACAAGAACCTCCACTTCGTTACACCTTAAATATGCCAGGAAAGAAAAAAATGGATAAAGAAGTTGTGGTCCTTATGTACAATGGAATATCACTCAGCCAGGAAATCAACGTCATAAGGCTAGTAGCAGCATGATGAGTGGATTTAGGTACGACGATTCTAAGTGAAATAAGTCAACCAGAAAACGACACTTATCATAAGATATCACTTATAGAGGGAATGTAAAAACCGCTACACTTGAACTGAATTACAAAACAGAACAGAGACACACGTTTACAAAACACACTATGGCTGCTTAACGGGAAAGGTGAGGTCGGGTGAGGCAGAAAACAAGGGTTTCAAATTAGCTCAGATACCGTTCAATAAGCCCAATATGTAATAGACAAGACCTACTCCTTGCTCAGTGAACTGGACGCAAAAACCCCTATTCACCGCCCAAGAATATATCTGACTAGGAAGAATCTTCAAAGCTATGTATTGATATCTCTCTGTAAGTGAGTCAAGTGGGTGTAAAGCAGCATAAAAACAGCAGTGAAAAGCAGCTAAACCCCATTATAAAAATCAATTACTTTTAAAAACCCGTGAAACAAAGACAGTGAAAGAGAGAGAAATTCTTACAATATTCGTTCAGGGGCTGTGATGCCACCTGGATTGACCATCTCTAGACCCACAGCTGATTGAGACATAAGGGTGGACACTCTTGGGGCTGAGAGGTTTGGTCAGGTTGGTTGAGGAAACGCAGGCCCTTTAAAGTAATACTGCGTGGTACCCATCCCATGGGTCCCAAATCTCCAAGTTCAAGGGCATCTTCCTATAACAAAAACATGCATGAGAAACCCAGAAGATGGTACACCGTGTGATCGGGAAAGGTTTCGAAAACGCACCTCATTTCTCATCTCCTTGTGCTCGGGTTGGCCATTACAGCCGCTTTACTAGCAATCTCCCTCCTTCGAGAATCAGCACCTTCAACCTCCTGTTCCGTACAGGTTGCAAATTGTCCTGAGGATGAACGGGAAGAGGGGGAACCAGTGAGAGACTAGCTCTAGGTGTTGGGACAGGCACAGGTCACTCTATTTTCCCATCAGGAAGAAGAATTAACCACAGGCTCAGCCTGCCGCCCGGAAGCAGAACAGGGCCTGAAACAATCCTGCGCTTTTGCGGCCAGCTCCCAAAAAAACGAGTTGAAAAATCGAGCTCAGGGGCACTGCAATTCACAAACCTGCAGAGTTATAAATGATAACTCTCGTCCACAAATATATTGAGGGAAGGCAACGAGGAGGATTTGAAAGCAAGGCAGAATTGCAGGAAACAGATTTCAGGAGGTAGAGTCGAATCGCCTTTAAAGCACAGGAAAAGCGGCAAAACCTCGACCATGATGCCCTTGGCCAAAAAGGGCGTATGCGTTTTTTCCTGAATATATTCAGGAAAAAACGCATACGCCCTTTTTGGCCAACCAAGCAACCTGGAAAGGCAAATCAGCGCTACAAAGAAGTCTCGCTTCCCATCGGTCAAAAGGGCCATGCTGAATAAAGTGTCAAAACCAGAAATGCAGGACAGGCCATGGAGAAACGGGAGCCTTACTACGCTGATGGGCGGGATGTAAATTGCCAACAGCCACTCTGGAGAAGTGTACGGTGTTTCCTGAAACATCTAAAGAACTCAGCATAGAGAGAATAAGGCACTTCCACTCATGGGCGTATAAATTGGGAAAACTAAAAATCAGCAAGACACAGGCACCCCAAAGTTTAGGGCTGCTCTGTTGACAAGAACCTCCACTTCGTTACACCTTAAATATCCCAGGAAAGAGAAAAATGGAAAAGGAAGTTGTGGTCCTTATGTACAATGGCATATCACTCAGCCATGAAATTAACGTCATAAGGCTAGTAGCAGCATGATGAGAGGATTTAGGTACGATGATTCTAAGTGAAATAAGTCACACAGAAAAAGACACTTATCATAAGATATCACTTAGAGAGGGAATGTAAAAACCGCTACACTTGAACTGAATTACAAAACAGAACAGCGTCACACGTTTAGAAGACACACTATGGCTGCTTAACGGGAAAGGTGAGGTGGGGTGATGCATAAAACAAGGGTTTCAAATGAGCTCAGATACCGTTCCATAAACCCAATATGTAATAGACAAGACCTACTCCTTGCTCAGTGAACTGGACTCGACACCCCCTATTCACCGCCCAAGAATATACCTGACTAGGAAGAATCTTCAAAGCTATGTATTGATATCTCTCTGTAAATGAGTCAAGTGGGTGTAAAGCAGCATAAACAGAGCAGTGAAAAGCAGCTAAACCCCATTATAAAAATCAATTACTTTTAAAATCCCGTGAAACAAAGACAGTGAAAGAGAGAGAAATTCTTACAAAATTCGTTCAGGGGCTGTGATGCCACCTGGATTGACCATCTCTAGACCCACAGCTGATTGAGACATAAGGGTGGACACTCTTGTGGCTGAGAGGTTTGGTGAGGTTGGGTGAGCAAACGCAGACCCTTTAAAGTAATACTGCATGGTACCCATCCCATGGGTCCCAAATCTCCAGGTTCAAGGGCATCTTCCTACGTCGAAAACATGCATGAGAAACCCAGAAGATGGTACACCGTGTGATCGGGAAAGGTTTCTAAAACGCACCTCATTTCTCATCTCCTTGTGCTCGGGTTCGCCATTCCAGCCACGTTAGTAGCAATCTCCCTCCGTGGAGAATCAGCACCTTTAACCTCCTGTTCCGTACAGGTTGCAATTTGTCCTGAGGATGAACGGGAAGAGGGGGAACCAATGAGAGACTAGCTCTAGGTGTTGGGACAGGCACAGGTCACTCTATTTTCCCATCAGGAAGAAGAATTAACCACAGGCTCAGCCTGCCGCCCGGAACCAGAATAGGGCCTGAAGCAATCCTGCGCTTTTGCGGCCAGCTCCGAAGAAAGCGAGTTGAAAAATGGAGCTCAGGGGCACTGCAATTCACAAACCTGCAGAGTTAGAAATGATAACTCTCGTCCACAAATATATTGAGGGAAGGCAACGAAGAGGATTTGAAAGCAAGGCAGAATTGCAGGAAACAGATTTCAGGAGGTAGATTCGAATCGCCTTTAAAGCACAGGAAAGGCGGCAAAACCTCGACCATGATGCCCTTGGCCAAAAAGGGCGTATGCGTTTTTTCCTGAATATATTCAGGAAAAAACGCATACGCCCTTTTTGGCCAACCAAGCAACCTGGAAAGGCAAATCAGCGCTACAAAGAAGTCTCGCTTCCCATCGGTCAAAAGGGCCATGCTGAATAAAGTGTCAAAACCAGAAATGCAGGACAGGCCATGGAGAAACGGGAGCCTTGCTACGCTGATGGGCGGGATGTAAATTGCCAACAGCCACTCTGGAGAAGTGTACGGTGTGTCCTGAAACCTCTAAAAAACTCAGCTTAGAGAGCATAGGGCACTTCCACTCATGGGTGTATAAATTGGGAAAAGTAAAAATCAGCAAGACACAGGCACCCCAAAGTTTAGGGCTGCTCTGTTGACAAGAACCTCCACTTCGTTACACCTTAAATATGCCAGGAAAGAAAAAAATGGATAAAGAAGTTGTGGTCCTTATGTACAATGGAATATCACTCAGCCAGGAAATCAACGTCATAAGGCTAGTAGCAGCATGATGAGTGGATTTAGGTACGACGATTCTAAGTGAAATAAGTCAACCAGAAAACGACACTTATCATAAGATATCACTTATAGAGGGAATGTAAAAACCGCTACACTTGAACTGAATTACAAAACAGAACAGAGACACACGTTTACAAAACACACTATGGCTGCTTAACGGGAAAGGTGAGGTCGGGTGAGGCAGAAAACAAGGGTTTCAAATTAGCTCAGATACCGTTCAATAAGCCCAATATGTAATAGACAAGACCTACTCCTTGCTCAGTGAACTGGACGCAAAAACCCCTATTCACCGCCCAAGAATATATCTGACTAGGAAGAATCTTCAAAGCTATGTATTGATATCTCTCTGTAAGTGAGTCAAGTGGGTGTAAAGCAGCATAAAAACAGCAGTGAAAAGCAGCTAAACCCCATTATAAAAATCAATTACTTTTAAAAACCCGTGAAACAAAGACAGTGAAAGAGAGAGAAATTCTTACAATATTCGTTCAGGGGCTGTGATGCCACCTGGATTGACCATCTCTAGACCCACAGCTGATTGAGACATAAGGGTGGACACTCTTGGGGCTGAGAGGTTTGGTCAGGTTGGTTGAGGAAACGCAGGCCCTTTAAAGTAATACTGCGTGGTACCCATCCCATGGGTCCCAAATCTCCAAGTTCAAGGGCATCTTCCTATAACAAAAACATGCATGAGAAACCCAGAAGATGGTACACCGTGTGATCGGGAAAGGTTTCGAAAACGCACCTCATTTCTCATCTCCTTGTGCTCGGGTTGGCCATTACAGCCGCTTTACTAGCAATCTCCCTCCTTCGAGAATCAGCACCTTCAACCTCCTGTTCCGTACAGGTTGCAAATTGTCCTGAGGATGAACGGGAAGAGGGGGAACCAGTGAGAGACTAGCTCTAGGTGTTGGGACAGGCACAGGTCACTCTATTTTCCCATCAGGAAGAAGAATTAACCACAGGCTCAGCCTGCCGCCCGGAAGCAGAACAGGGCCTGAAACAATCCTGCGCTTTTGCGGCCAGCTCCCAAAAAAACGAGTTGAAAAATCGAGCTCAGGGGCACTGCAATTCACAAACCTGCAGAGTTATAAATGATAACTCTCGTCCACAAATATATTGAGGGAAGGCAACGAGGAGGATTTGAAAGCAAGGCAGAATTGCAGGAAACAGATTTCAGGAGGTAGAGTCGAATCGCCTTTAAAGCACAGGAAAAGCGGCAAAACCTCGACCATGATGCCCTTGGCCAAAAAGGGCGTATGCGTTTTTTCCTGAATATATTCAGGAAAAAACGCATACGCCCTTTTTGGCCAACCAAGCAACCTGGAAAGGCAAATCAGCGCTACAAAGAAGTCTCGCTTCCCATCGGTCAAAAGGGCCATGCTGAATAAAGTGTCAAAACCAGAAATGCAGGACAGGCCATGGAGAAACGGGAGCCTTACTACGCTGATGGGCGGGATGTAAATTGCCAACAGCCACTCTGGAGAAGTGTACGGTGTTTCCTGAAACATCTAAAGAACTCAGCATAGAGAGAATAAGGCACTTCCACTCATGGGCGTATAAATTGGGAAAACTAAAAATCAGCAAGACACAGGCACCCCAAAGTTTAGGGCTGCTCTGTTGACAAGAACCTCCACTTCGTTACACCTTAAATATCCCAGGAAAGAGAAAAATGGAAAAGGAAGTTGTGGTCCTTATGTACAATGGCATATCACTCAGCCATGAAATTAACGTCATAAGGCTAGTAGCAGCATGATGAGAGGATTTAGGTACGATGATTCTAAGTGAAATAAGTCACACAGAAAAAGACACTTATCATAAGATATCACTTAGAGAGGGAATGTAAAAACCGCTACACTTGAACTGAATTACAAAACAGAACAGCGTCACACGTTTAGAAGACACACTATGGCTGCTTAACGGGAAAGGTGAGGTGGGGTGATGCATAAAACAAGGGTTTCAAATGAGCTCAGATACCGTTCCATAAACCCAATATGTAATAGACAAGACCTACTCCTTGCTCAGTGAACTGGACTCGACACCCCCTATTCACCGCCCAAGAATATACCTGACTAGGAAGAATCTTCAAAGCTATGTATTGATATCTCTCTGTAAATGAGTCAAGTGGGTGTAAAGCAGCATAAACAGAGCAGTGAAAAGCAGCTAAACCCCATTATAAAAATCAATTACTTTTAAAATCCCGTGAAACAAAGACAGTGAAAGAGAGAGAAATTCTTACAAAATTCGTTCAGGGGCTGTGATGCCACCTGGATTGACCATCTCTAGACCCACAGCTGATTGAGACATAAGGGTGGACACTCTTGTGGCTGAGAGGTTTGGTGAGGTTGGGTGAGCAAACGCAGACCCTTTAAAGTAATACTGCATGGTACCCATCCCATGGGTCCCAAATCTCCAGGTTCAAGGGCATCTTCCTACGTCGAAAACATGCATGAGAAACCCAGAAGATGGTACACCGTGTGATCGGGAAAGGTTTCTAAAACGCACCTCATTTCTCATCTCCTTGTGCTCGGGTTCGCCATTCCAGCCACGTTAGTAGCAATCTCCCTCCGTGGAGAATCAGCACCTTTAACCTCCTGTTCCGTACAGGTTGCAATTTGTCCTGAGGATGAACGGGAAGAGGGGGAACCAATGAGAGACTAGCTCTAGGTGTTGGGACAGGCACAGGTCACTCTATTTTCCCATCAGGAAGAAGAATTAACCACAGGCTCAGCCTGCCGCCCGGAACCAGAATAGGGCCTGAAGCAATCCTGCGCTTTTGCGGCCAGCTCCGAAGAAAGCGAGTTGAAAAATGGAGCTCAGGGGCACTGCAATTCACAAACCTGCAGAGTTAGAAATGATAACTCTCGTCCACAAATATATTGAGGGAAGGCAACGAAGAGGATTTGAAAGCAAGGCAGAATTGCAGGAAACAGATTTCAGGAGGTAGATTCGAATCGCCTTTAAAGCACAGGAAAGGCGGCAAAACCTCGACCATGATGCCCTTGGCCAAAAAGGGCGTATGCGTTTTTTCCTGAATATATTCAGGAAAAAACGCATACGCCCTTTTTGGCCAACCAAGCAACCTGGAAAGGCAAATCAGCGCTACAAAGAAGTCTCGCTTCCCATCGGTCAAAAGGGCCATGCTGAATAAAGTGTCAAAACCAGAAATGCAGGACAGGCCATGGAGAAACGGGAGCCTTGCTACGCTGATGGGCGGGATGTAAATTGCCAACAGCCACTCTGGAGAAGTGTACGGTGTGTCCTGAAACCTCTAAAAAACTCAGCTTAGAGAGCATAGGGCACTTCCACTCATGGGTGTATAAATTGGGAAAAGTAAAAATCAGCAAGACACAGGCACCCCAAAGTTTAGGGCTGCTCTGTTGACAAGAACCTCCACTTCGTTACACCTTAAATATGCCAGGAAAGAAAAAAATGGATAAAGAAGTTGTGGTCCTTATGTACAATGGAATATCACTCAGCCAGGAAATCAACGTCATAAGGCTAGTAGCAGCATGATGAGTGGATTTAGGTACGACGATTCTAAGTGAAATAAGTCAACCAGAAAACGACACTTATCATAAGATATCACTTATAGAGGGAATGTAAAAACCGCTACACTTGAACTGAATTACAAAACAGAACAGAGACACACGTTTACAAAACACACTATGGCTGCTTAACGGGAAAGGTGAGGTCGGGTGAGGCAGAAAACAAGGGTTTCAAATTAGCTCAGATACCGTTCAATAAGCCCAATATGTAATAGACAAGACCTACTCCTTGCTCAGTGAACTGGACGCAAAAACCCCTATTCACCGCCCAAGAATATATCTGACTAGGAAGAATCTTCAAAGCTATGTATTGATATCTCTCTGTAAGTGAGTCAAGTGGGTGTAAAGCAGCATAAAAACAGCAGTGAAAAGCAGCTAAACCCCATTATAAAAATCAATTACTTTTAAAAACCCGTGAAACAAAGACAGTGAAAGAGAGAGAAATTCTTACAATATTCGTTCAGGGGCTGTGATGCCACCTGGATTGACCATCTCTAGACCCACAGCTGATTGAGACATAAGGGTGGACACTCTTGGGGCTGAGAGGTTTGGTCAGGTTGGTTGAGGAAACGCAGGCCCTTTAAAGTAATACTGCGTGGTACCCATCCCATGGGTCCCAAATCTCCAAGTTCAAGGGCATCTTCCTATAACAAAAACATGCATGAGAAACCCAGAAGATGGTACACCGTGTGATCGGGAAAGGTTTCGAAAACGCACCTCATTTCTCATCTCCTTGTGCTCGGGTTGGCCATTACAGCCGCTTTACTAGCAATCTCCCTCCTTCGAGAATCAGCACCTTCAACCTCCTGTTCCGTACAGGTTGCAAATTGTCCTGAGGATGAACGGGAAGAGGGGGAACCAGTGAGAGACTAGCTCTAGGTGTTGGGACAGGCACAGGTCACTCTATTTTCCCATCAGGAAGAAGAATTAACCACAGGCTCAGCCTGCCGCCCGGAAGCAGAACAGGGCCTGAAACAATCCTGCGCTTTTGCGGCCAGCTCCCAAAAAAACGAGTTGAAAAATCGAGCTCAGGGGCACTGCAATTCACAAACCTGCAGAGTTAGAAATGATAACTCTCGTCCACAAATATATTGAGGGAAGGCAACGAGGAGGATTTGAAAGCAAGGCAGAATTGCAGGAAACAGATTTCAGGAGGTAGAGTCGAATCGCCTTTAAAGCACAGGAAAAGCGGCAAAACCTCGACCATGATGCCCTTGGCCAAAAAGGGCGTATGCGTTTTTTCCTGAATATATTCAGGAAAAAACGCATACGCCCTTTTTGGCCAACCAAGCAACCTGGAAAGGCAAACCAGCGCTACAAAGAAGTCTCGCTTCCCATCGGTCAAAAGGGCCATGCTGAATAAAGTGTCAAAACCAGAAATGCAGGACAGGCCATGGAGAAACGGGAGCCTTACTACGCTGATGGGCGGGATGTAAATTGCCAACAGCCACTCTGGAGAAGTGTACGGTGTTTCCTGAAACATCTAAAGAACTCAGCATAGAGAGCATAAGGCACTTCCACTCATGGGCGTATAAATTGGGAAAACTAAAAATCAGCAAGACACAGGCACCCCAAAGTTTAGGGCTGCTCTGTTGACAAGAACCTCCACTTCGTTACACCTTAAATATCCCAGGAAAGAGAAAAATGGATAAGGAAGTTGTGGTCCTTATGTACAATGGCATATCACTCAGCCATGAAATTAACGTCATAAGGCTAGTAGCAGCATGATGAGAGGATTTAGGTACGATGATTCTAAGTGAAATAAGTCACACAGAAAAAGACACTTATCATAAGATATCACTTAGAGAGGGAATGTAAAAACCGCTACACTTGAACTGAATTACAAAACAGAACAGCGTCACACGTTTACAAAACACACTATGGCTGCTTAACGGGAATGGTGAGGTCAGGTGAGGTAGAAAACAAGGGTTTCAAATTAGCTCAGATACCGTTCCATAAACCCAATATGTAATAGACAAGACCTACTCCTTGCTCAGTGAACTGGACTCGACACCCCCTATTCACCGCCCAAGAATATACCTGACTAGGAAGAATCTTCAAAGCTATGTATTGATATCTCTCTGTAAATGAGTCAAGTGGGTGTAAAGCAGCATAAACACAGCAGTGAAAAGCAGCTAAACCCCATTATAAAAATCAATTACTTTTAAAATCCCGTGAAACAAAGACAGTGAAAGAGAGAGAAATTCTTACAAAATTCGTTCAGGGGCTGTGATGCCACCTGGATTGACCATATCTAGACCCACAGCTGATTGAGACATAAGGGTGGACACTCTTGTGGCTGAGAGGTTTGGTGAGGTTGGGTGAGCAAACGCAGACCCTTTAAAGTAATACTGCATGGTACCCATCCCATGGGTCCCAAATCTCCAGGTTCAAGGGCATCTTCCTACATCGAAAACATGCATGAGAAACCCAGAAGATGGTACACCGTGTGATCGGGAAAGGTTTCTAAAACGCACCTCATTTCTCATCTCCTTGTGCTCGGGTTGGCCATTCCAGCCGCGTTAGTAGCAATCTCCCTCCGTGGAGAATCAGCACCTTCAACCTCCTGTTCCGTACAGGTTGCAAATTGTCCTGAGGATGAACGGGAAGAGGGGGAACCAGTGAGAGACTAGCTCTAGGTGTTGGGACAGGCACAGGTCACTCTATTTTCCCATCAGGAAGAAGAATTAACCACAGGCTCAGCCTGCCGCCCGGAACCAGAATAGGGCCTGAAGCAATCCTGCGCTTTTGCGGCCAGCTCCGAAGAAAGCGAGTTGAAAAATGGAGCTCAGGGGCACAGCAATTCACAAACCTGCAGAGTTAGAAATGATAACTCTCGTCCACAAATATATTGAGGGAAGGCAACGAAGAGGATTTGAAAGCAAGGCAGAATTGCAGGAAACAGATTTCAGGAGGTAGATTCGAATCGCCTTTAAAGCACAGGAAAGGCGGCAAAACCTCGACCATGATGCCCTTGGCCAAAAGGGGCGTATGCGTTTTTTCCTGAATATATTCAGGAAAAAACGCATACGCCCCTTTTGGCCAACCAAGCAACCTGGAAAGGCAAATCAGCGCTACAAAGAAGTCTCGCTTCCCATCGTTCAAAAAGGCCATGCTGAATAAAGTGTCAAAACCAGAAATGCAGGACAGGCCATGGAGAAACGGGAGCCTTGCTACGCTGATGGGCGGGATGTAAATTGCCAACAGCCACTCTGGAGAAGTGTACGGTGTGTCCTGAAACCTCTAAAAAACTCAGCTTAGAGAGCATAGGGCACTTCCACTCATGGGTGTATAAATTGGGAAAAGTAAAAATCAGCAAGACACAGGCACCCCAAAGTTTAGGGCTGCTCTGTTGACAAGAACCTCCACTTCGTTACACCTTAAATATGCCAGGAAAGAAAAAAATGGATAAAGAAGTTGTGGTCCTTATGTACAATGGAATATCACTCAGCCAGGAAATCAACGTCATAAGGCTAGTAGCAGCATGATGAGTGGATTTAGGTACGACGATTCTAAGTGAAATAAGTCAACCAGAAAACGACACTTATCATAAGATATCACTTATAGAGGGAATGTAAAAACCGCTACACTTGAACTGAATTACAAAACAGAACAGCGTCACACGTTTACAAAACACACTATGGCTGCTTAACGGGAAAGGTGAGGTCGGGTGAGGCAGAAAACAAGGGTTTCAAATTAGCTCAGATACCGTTCAATAAACCCAATATGTAATAGACAAGACCTACTCCTTGCTCAGTGAACTGGATGCAAAAAACCCCTATTCACCGCCCAAGAATATATCTGACTAGGAAGAATCTTCAAAGCTATGTATTGATATCTCTCTGTAAGTGAGTCAAGTGGGTGTAAAGCAGCATAAAAACAGCAGTGAAAAGCAGCTAAACCCCATTATAAAAATCAATTACTTTTAAAAACCCGTGAAACAAAGACAGTGAAAGAGAGAGAAATTCTTACAATATTCGTTCAGGGGCTGTGATGCCACCTGGATTGACCATCTCTAGACCCACAGCTGATTGAGACATAAGGGTGGACACTCTTGTGGCTGAGAGGTTTGGTCAGGTTGGTTGAGGAAACGCAGGCCCTTTAAAGTAATACTGCGTGGTACCCATCCCATGGGTCCCAAATCTCCAAGTTCAAGGGCATCTTCCTATAACAAAAACATGCATGAGAAACCCAGAAGATGGTACACCGTGTGATCGGGAAAGGTTTCGAAAACGCACCTCATTTCTCATCTCCTTGTGCTCGGGTTGGCCATTACAGCCGCTTTACTAGCAATCTCCCTCCTTCGAGAATCAGCACCTTCAACCTCCTGTTCCGTACAGGTTGCAAATTGTCCTGAGGATGAACGGGAAGAGGGGGAACCAGTGAGAGACTAGCTCTAGGTGTTGGGACAGGCACAGGTCACTCTATTTTCCCATCAGGAAGAAGAATTAACCACAGGCTCAGCCTGCCGCCCGGAAGCAGAACAGGGCCTGAAGCAATCCTGCGCTTTTGCGGCCAGCTCCCAAAAAAACGAGTTGAAAAATCGAGCTCAGGGGCACTGCAATTCACAAACCTGCAGAGTTAGAAATGATAACTCTCGTCCACAAATATATTGAGGAAAGGCAACGAAGAGGATTTGAAAGCAAGTCAGAATTGCAGGAAACAGATTTCAGGAGGTAGATTCAAATCGCCTTTAAAGCACAGGAAAAGCGGCAAAACCTCGACCATGATGCCCTTGGCCAAAAAGGGCGTCTGCGTTTTTTCCTGAATATATTCAGGAAAAAAAGCAGACGCCCTTTTTGGCCAACCAAGCAACCTGGAAAGGCAAATCAGCGCTACAAAGAAGTCTCGCTTCCCATCGGTCAAAAGGGCCATGCTGAATAAAGTGTCAAAACCAGAAATGCAGGACAGGCCATGGAGAAACGGGAGCCTTGCTACGCTGATGGGCGGCATGTAAATTGCCAACAGCCACTCTGCAGAAGTGTACAGTGTGTCCTGAAACCTCTAAAAAACTCAGCTTAGAGAACATAGGGCACTTCCACTCATGGGCGTATAAATTGGGAAAACTAAAAATCAGCAAGACACAGGCACCCCAAAGTTTAGGGCTGCTCTGTTGACAAGAACCTCCACTTCGTTACACCTTAAATATCCCAGGAAAGAAAAAAATGGATAAAGAAGTTGTGGTCCTTATGTTCAATGGAATATCACTCAGCCATGAAATCAACGTCATAAGGCTAGTAGCAGCATGATGAGTGGATTTAGGTACGACGATTCTAAGTGAAATAAGTCAACCAGAAAACGACACTTATCATAAGATATCACTTATAGAGGGAATGTAAAGCCCGCTACACTTGAACTGAATTACAAAACAGAACAGAGACACACGTTTACAAAACACACTATGGCTGCTTAACGGGAAAGGTGAGGTTGGGTGAGGCAGAAAACAAGGGTTTCAAATTAGCTCAGATACCGTTCAATAAACCCAATATGTAATAGACAAGACCTACTCCTTGCTCAGTGAACTGGACTCGACACCCCCTATTCACCGCCCAAGAATATATCTGACAAGGAAGAATCTTCAAAGCTATGTATTGATATCTCTCTGTAAATGAGTCAAGTGGGTGTAAAGCAGCATAAACACAGCAGTGAAAAGCAGCTAAACCCCATTATAAAAATCAATTACTTTTAAAAACCCGTGAAACAAAGACAGTGAAAGAGAGAGAAATTCTTACAAAATTCGTTCAGGGGCTGTGATGCCACCTTTATTGACCATCTCTAGACCCACAGCTGATTGAGACATAAGGGTGGACACTCTTGGGGCTGAGAGGTTTGGTGAGGTTGGGTGAGCAAACGCAGACCCTTTAAAGTAATACTGCGTGGTATCCATCCCATGGGTCCAAAATCTCCAGGTTCAAGGGCATCTTCCTACATCGAAAACATGCATGAGAAACCCAGAAGATGGTACACCGTGTGATCGGGAAAGGTTTCGAAAACGCACCTCATTTCTCATCTCCTTGTGCTCGGGTTGGCCATTACAGCCGCTTTACTAGCAATCTCCCTCCTTCGAGAATCAGCACCTTCAACCTCCTGTTCCGTACAGGTTGCAAATTGTCCTGAGGATGAACGGGAAGAGGGGGAACCAGTGAGAGACTAGCTCTAGGTGTTGGGACAGGCACAGGTCACTCTATTTTCCCATCAGGAAGAAGAATTAACCACAGGCTCAGCCTGCCGCCCGGAAGCAGAACAGGGCCTGAAGCAATCCTGTGCTTTTGCGGCCAGCTCCCAAAAAAACGAGTTGAAAAATCGAGCTCAGGGGCACTGCAATTCACAAACCTGCAGAGTTATAAATGATAACTCTCGTCCACAAATATATTGAGGGAAGGCAACGAGGAGGATTTGAAAGCAAGGCAGAATTGCAGGAAACAGATTTCAGGAGGTAGAGTCGAATCGCCTTTAAAGCACAGGAAAAGCGGCAAAACCTCGACCATGATGCCCTTGGCCAAAAAGGGCCTATGCGTTTTTTCCTGAATATATTCAGGAAAAAACGCATACGCCCTTTTTGGCCAACCAAGCAACCTGGAAAGGCAAATCAGCGCTACAAAGAAGTCTCGCTTCCCATCGGTCAAAAGGGCCATGCTGAATAAAGTGTCAAAACCAGAAATGCAGGACAGGCCATGGAGAAACGGGAGCCTTACTACGCTGATGGGCGGGATGTAAATTGCCAACAGCCACTCTGGAGAAGTGTACGGTGTTTCCTGAAACATCTAAAGAACTCAGCATAGAGAGCATAAGGCACTTCCACTCATGGGCGTATAAATTGGGAAAACTAAAAATCAGCAAGACACAGGCACCCCAAAGTTTAGGGCTGCTCTGTTGACAAGAACCTCCACTTCGTTACACCTTAAATATCCCAGGAAAGAGAAAAATGGATAAGGAAGTTGTGGTCCTTATGTACAATGGCATATCACTCAGCCATGAAATTAACGTCATAAGGCTAGTAGCAGCATGATGAGAGGATTTAGGTACGATGATTCTAAGTGAAATAAGTCACACAGAAAAAGACACTTATCATAAGATATCACTTAGAGAGGGAATGTAAAAACCGCTACACTTGAACTGAATTACAAAACAGAACAGCGTCACACGTTTACAAAACACACTATGGCTGCTTAACGGGAAAGGTGAGGTCGGGTGAGGTAGAAAACAAGGGTTTCAAATTAGCTCAGATACCGTTCCATAAACCCAATATGTAATAGACAAGACCTACTCCTTGCTCAGTGAACTGGACTCGACACCCCCTATTCACCGCCCAAGAATATACCTGACTAGGAAGAATCTTCAAAGCTATGTATTGATATCTCTCTGTAAATGAGTCAAGTGGGTGTAAAGCAGCATAAACAGAGCAGTGAAAAGCAGCTAAACCCCATTATAAAAATCAATTACTTTTAAAATCCCGTGAAACAAAGACAGTGAAAGAGAGAGAAATTCTTACAAAATTCGTTCAGGGGCTGTGATGCCACCTGGATTGACCATATCTAGACCCACAGCTGATTGAGACATAAGGGTGGACACTCTTGGGGCTGAGAGGTTTGGTGAGGTTGGGTGAGCAAACGCAGACCCTTTAAAGTAATACTGCATGGTACCCATCCCATGGGTCCCAAATCTCCAGGTTCAAGGGCATCTTCCTACATCGAAAACATGCATGAGAAACCCAGAAGATGGTACACCGTGTGATCGGGAAAGGTTTCTAAAACGCACCTCATTTCTCATCTCCTTGTGCTCGGGTTCGCCATTCCAGCCACGTTAGTAGCAATCTCCCTCCGTGGAGAATCAGCACCTTTAACCTCCTGTTCCGTACAGGTTGCAATTTGTCCTGAGGATGAACGGGAAGAGGGGGAACCAATGAGAGACTAGCTCTAGGTGTTGGGACAGGCACAGGTCACTCTATTTTCCCATCAGGAAGAAGAATTAACCACAGGCTCAGCCTGCCGCCCGGAACCAGAATAGGGCCTGAAGCAATCCTGCGCTTTTGCGGCCAGCTCCGAAGAAAGCGAGTTGAAAAATGGAGCTCAGGGGCACAGCAATTCACAAACCTGCAGAGTTAGAAATGATAACTCTCGTCCACAAATATATTGAGGGAAGGCAACGAAGAGGATTTGAAAGCAAGGCAGAATTGCAGGAAACAGATTTCAGGAGGTAGATTCGAATCGCCTTTAAAGCACAGGAAAGGCGGCAAAACCTCGACCATGATGCCCTTGGCCAAAAGGGGCGTATGCGTTTTTTCCTGAATATATTCAGGAAAAAACGCATACGCCCTTTTTGGCCAACCAAGCAACCTGGAAAGGCAAATCAGCGCTACAAAGAAGTCTCGCTTCCCATCGGTCAAAAGGGCCATGCTGAATAAAGTGTCAAAACCAGAAATGCAGGACAGGCCATGGAGAAACGGGAGCCTTGCTACGCTGATGGGCGGGATGTAAATTGCCAACAGCCACTCTGGAGAAATGTACGGTGTGTCCTGAAACCTCTAAAAAACTCAGCTTAGAGAGCATAGGGCACTTCCACTCATGGGTGTATAAATTGGGAAAAGTAAAAATCAGCAAGACACAGGCACCCCAAAGTTTAGGGCTGCTCTGTTGACAAGAACCTCCACTTCGTTACACCTTAAATATGCCAGGAAAGAAAAAAATGGATAAAGAAGTTGTGGTCCTTATGTACAATGGAATATCACTCAGCCAGGAAATCAACGTCATAAGGCTAGTAGCAGCATGATGAGTGGATTTAGGTACGACGATTCTAAGTGAAATAAGTCAACCAGAAAACGACACTTATCATAAGATATCACTTATAGAGGGAATGTAAAAACCGCTACACTTGAACTGAATTACAAAACAGAACAGCGTCACACGTTTACAAAACACACTATGGCTGCTTAACGGGAAAGGTGAGGTCGGGTGAGGCAGAAAACAAGGGTTTCAAATTAGCTCAGATACCGTTCAATAAACCCAATATGTAATAGACAAGACCTACTCCTTGTTCAGTGAACTGGATGCAAAAAACCCCTATTCACCGCCCAAGAATATATCTGACTAGGAAGAATCTTCAAAGCTATGTATTGATATCTCTCTGTAAGTGAGTCAAGTGGGTGTAAAGCAGCATAAAAACAGCAGTGAAAAGCAGCTAAACCCCATTATAAAAATCAATTACTTTTAAAAACCCATGAAACAAAGACAGTGAAAGAGAGAGAAATTCTTACAATATTCGTTCAGGGGCTGTGATGCCACCTGGATTGACCATCTCTAGACCCACAGCTGATTGAGACATAAGGGTGGACACTCTTGTGGCTGAGAGGTTTGGTCAGGTTGGTTGAGGAAACGCAGGCCCTTTAAAGTAATACTGCGTGGTACCCATCCCATGGGTCCCAAATCTCCAAGTTCAAGGGCATCTTCCTATAACAAAAACATGCATGAGAAACCCAGAAGATGGTACACCGTGTGATCGGGAAAGGTTTCGAAAACGCACCTCATTTCTCATCTCCTTGTGCTCGGGTTGGCCATTACAGCCGCTCTACTAGCAATCTCCCTCCTTCGAGAATCAGCACCTTCAACCTCCTGTTCCGTACAGGTTGCAAATTGTCCTGAGGATGAACGGGAAGAGGGGGAACCAGTGAGAGACTAGCTCTAGGTGTTGGGACAGGCACAGGTCACTCTATTTTCCTATCAGGAAGAAGAATTAACCACAGGCTCAGCCTGCCGCCCGGAAGCAGAACAGGGCCTGAAGCAATCCTGTGCTTTTGCGGCCAGCTCCCAAAAAAACGAGTTGAAAAATCGAGCTCAGGGGCACTGCAATTCACAAACCTGCAGAGTTATAAATGATAACTCTCGTCCACAAATATATTGAGGGAAGGCAACGAGGAGGATTTGAAAGCAAGGCAGAATTGCAGGAAACAGATTTCAGGAGGTAGAGTCGAATCGCCTTTAAAGCACAGGAAAGGCGGCAAAACCTCGACCATGATGCCCTTGGCCAAAAAGGGCGTATGCGTTTTTTCCTGAATATATTCAGGAAAAAACGCATACGCCCTTTTTGGCCAACCAAGCAACCTGGAAAGGCAAATCAGCGCTACAAAGAAGTCTCGCTTCCCATCGGTCAAAAGGGCCATGCTGAATAAAGTGTCAAAACCAGAAATGCAGGACAGGCCATGGAGAAACGGGAGCCTTGCTACGCTGATGGGCGGGATGTAAATTGCCAACAGCCACTCTGGAGAAGTGTACGGTGTGTCCTGAAACCTCTAAAAAACTCAGCTTAGAGAGCATAGGGCACTTCCACTCATGGGCGTATAAATTGGGAAAACTAAAAATCAGCAAGACACAGGCACCCCAAAGTTTAGGGCTGCTCTGTTGACAAGAACCTCCACTTCGTTACACCTTAAATATCCCAGGAAAGAGAAAAATGGATAAGGAAGTTGTGGTCCTTATGTACAATGGCATATCACTCAGCCATGAAATTAACGTCATAAGGCTAGTAGCAGCATGATGAGAGGATTTAGGTACGATGATTCTAAGTGAAATAAGTCACACAGAAAAAGACACTTATCATAAGATATCACTTAGAGAGGGAATGTAAAAACCGCTACACTTGAACTGAATTACAAAACAGAACAGCGTCACACGTTTACAAAACACACTATGGCTGCTTAACGGGAAAGGTGAGGTCAGGTGAGGTAGAAAACAAGGGTTTCAAATTAGCTCAGATACCGTTCCATAAACCCAATATGTAATAGACAAGACCTACTCCTTGCTCAGTGAACTGGACTCGACACCCCCTATTCACCGCCCAAGAATATACCTGACTAGGAAGAATCTTCAAAGCTATGTATTGATATCTCTCTGTAAATGAGTCAAGTGGGTGTAAAGCAGCATAAACAGAGCAGTGAAAAGCAGCTAAACCCCATTATAAAAATCAATTACTTTTAAAATCCCGTGAAACAAAGACAGTGAAAGAGAGAGAAATTCTTACAAAATTCGTTCAGGGGCTGTGATGCCACCTGGATTGACCATATCTAGACCCACAGCTGATTGAGACATAAGGGTGGACACTCTTGGGGCTGAGAGGTTTGGTGAGGTTGGGTGAGCAAACGCAGACCCTTTAAAGTAATACTGCATGGTACCCATCCCATGGGTCCCAAATCTCCAGGTTCAAGGGCATCTTCCTACATCGAAAACATGCATGAGAAACCCAGAAGATGGTACACCGTGTGATCGGGAAAGGTTTCTAAAACGCACCTCATTTCTCATCTCCTTGTGCTCGGGTTCGCCATTCCAGCCGCGTTAGTAGCAATCTCCCTCCGTGGAGAATCAGCACCTTTAACCTCCTGTTCCGTACAGGTTGCAATTTGTCCTGAGGATGAACGGGAAGAGGGGGAACCAATGAGAGACTAGCTCTAGGTGTTGGGACAGGCACAGGTCACTCTATTTTCCCATCAGGAAGAAGAATTAACCACAGGCTCAGCCTGCCGCCCGGAACCAGAATAGGGCCTGAAGCAATCCTGCGCTTTTGCGGCCAGCTCCGAAGAAAGCGAGTTGAAAAATGGAGCTCAGGGGCACTGCAATTCACAAACCTGCAGAGTTAGAAATGATAACTCTCGTCCACAAATATATTGAGGGAAGGCAACGAAGAGGATTTGAAAGCAAGGCAGAATTGCAGGAAACAGATTTCAGGAGGTAGATTCGAATCGCCTTTAAAGCACAGGAAAGGCGGCAAAACCTCGACCATGATGCCCTTGGCCAAAAGGGGCGTATGCGTTTTTTCCTGAATATATTCAGGAAAAAACGCATACGCCCTTTTTGGCCAACCAAGCAACCTGGAAAGGCAAATCAGCGATACAAAGAAGTCTCGCTTCCCATCGGTCAAAAGGGCCATGCTGAATAAAGTGTCAAAACCAGAAATGCAGGACAGGCCATGGAGAAACGGGAGCCTTGCTACGCTGATGGGCGGGATGTAAATTGCCAACAGCCACTCTGGAGAAGTGTACGGTGTGTCCTGAAACCTCTAAAAAACTCAGCTTAGAGAGCATAGGGCACTTCCACTCATGGGTGTATAAATTGGGAAAAGTAAAAATCAGCAAGACACAGGCACCCCAAAGTTTAGGGCTGCTCTGTTGACAAGAACCTCCACTTCGTTACACCTTAAATATGCCAGGAAAGAAAAAAATGGATAAAGAAGTTGTGGTCCTTATGTACAATGGAATATCACTCAGCCATGAAATCAACGTCATAAGGCTAGTAGCAGCATGATGAGTGGATTTAGGTACGACGATTCTAAGTGAAATAAGTCAACCAGAAAACGACACTTATCATAAGATATCACTTATAGAGGGAATGTAAAAACCGCTACACTTGAACTGAATTACAAAACAGAACAGAGACACACGTTTACAAAACACACTATGGCTGCTTAACGGGAAAGGTGAGGTCGGGTGAGGCAGAAAACAAGGGTTTCAAATTAGCTCAGATACCGTTCAATAAACCCAATATGTAATAGACAAGACCTACTCCTTGCTCAGTGAACTGGATGCAAAAAACCCCTATTCACCGCCCAAGAATATATCTGACTAGGAAGAATCTTCAAAGCTATGTATTGATATCTCTCTGTAAGTGAGTCAAGTGGGTGTAAAGCAGCATAAAAACAGCAGTGAAAAGCAGCTAAACCCCATTATAAAAATCAATTACTTTTAAAAACCCGTGAAACAAAGACAGTGAAAGAGAGAGAAATTCTTACAATATTCGTTCAGGGGCTGTGATGCCACCTGGATTGACCATCTCTAGACCCACAGCTGATTGAGACATAAGGGTGGACACTCTTGTGGCTGAGAGGTTTGGTCAGGTTGGTTGAGGAAACGCAGGCCCTTTAAAGTAATACTGCGTGGTACCCATCCCATGGGTCCCAAATCTCCAAGTTCAAGGGCATCTTCCTATAACAAAAACATGCATGAGAAACCCAGAAGATGGTACACCGTGTGATCGGGAAAGGTTTCGAAAACGCACCTCATTTCTCATCTCCTTGTGCTCGGGTTGGCCATTACAGCCGCTTTACTAGCAATCTCCCTCCTTCGAGAATCAGCACCTTCAACCTCCTGTTCCGTACAGGTTGCAAATTGTCCTGAGGATGAACGGGAAGAGGGGGAACCAGTGAGAGACTAGCTCTAGGTGTTGGGACAGGCACAGGTCACTCTATTTTCCCATCAGGAAGAAGAATTAACCACAGGCTCAGCCTGCCGCCCGGAAGCAGAACAGGGCCTGAAGCAATCCTGCGCTTTTGCGGCCAGCTCCCAAAAAAACGAGTTGAAAAATCGAGCTCAGGGGCACTGCAATTCACAAACCTGCAGAGTTAGAAATGATAACTCTCGTCCACAAATATATTGAGGGAAGGCAACGAGGAGGATTTGAAAGCAAGGCAGAATTGCAGGAAACAGATTTCAGGAGGTAGAGTCGAATCGCCTTTAAAGCACAGGAAAAGCGGCAAAACCTCGACCATGATGCCCTTGGCCAAAAAGGGCGTATGCGTTTTTTCCTGAATATATTCAGGAAAAAACGCATACGCCCTTTTTGGCCAACCAAGCAACCTGGAAAGGCAAATCAGCGCTACAAAGAAGTCTCGCTTCCCATCGGTCAAAAGGGCCATGCTGAATAAAGTGTCAAAACCAGAAATGCAGGACAGGCCATGGAGAAACGGGAGCCTTACTACGCTGATGGGCGGGATGTAAATTGCCAACAGCCACTCTGGAGAAGTGTACGGTGTTTCCTGAAACATCTAAAGAACTCAGCATAGAGAGCATAAGGCACTTCCACTCATGGGCGTATAAATTGGGAAAACTAAAAATCAGCAAGACACAGGCACCCCAAAGTTTAGGGCTGCTCTGTTGACAAGAACCTCCACTTCGTTACACCTTAAATATCCCAGGAAAGAGAAAAATGGATAAGGAAGTTGTGGTCCTTATGTACAATGGCATATCACTCAGCCATGAAATCAACGTCATAAGGCTAGTAGCAGCATGATGAGTGGATTTAGGTACGACGATTCTAAGTGAAATAAGTCAACCAGAAAACAACACTTATCATAAGATATGACTTATAGAGGGAATGTAAAAACCGCTACACTTGAACTGAATTACAAAACAGAACAGAGACACACGTTTACAAAACACACTATGGCTGCTTAACGGGAAAGGTGAGGTCGGGTGAGGTAGAAAACAAGGGTTTTAAATTAGCTCAGATACCGTTCCATAAACCCAATATGTAATAGACAAGACCTACTCCTTGCTCAGTGAACTGGACTCGACACCCCCTATTCACCGCCCAAGAATATATCTGACTAGGAACAATCTTGAAAGCTATGTATTGATATCCCTCTGTAAATGAGTCAAGTGGGTGTAAAGCAGCATAAACACAGCAGTGAAAAGCAGCTAAACCCCATTATAAAAATCAATTACTTTTAAAATCCCATGAAACAAAGACAGTGAAAGGGAGAGAAATTCTTGCAAAATTCGTTCAGGGGCTGTGATGCCACCTGGATTGACCATCTCTAGACACACAGCTGATTGAGACATAAGGGTGGACACTCTTGGGGCTGAGAGGTTTGGTGAGGTTGGGTGAGCAAACACAGACCCTTTAAAGTAATACTGTGTGGTACCCATCTCATGGGTCCCAAATCTCCAGGTTCAAGGGACTCTTCCTACATCGAAAACATGCATGAGAAACCCAGAAGATGGTACACCGTGTGATCGGGAAAGGTTTCTAAAACGCACCTCATTTCTCATCTCCTTGTGCTCGGGTTCGCCATTCCAGCCGCGTTAGTAGCAATCTCCCTCCGTGGAGAATCAGCACCTTTAACCTCCTGTTCCGTACAGGTTGCAATTTGTCCTGAGGATGAACGGGAAGAGGGGGAACCAGTGAGAGACTAGCTCTAGGTGTTGGGACAGGAACAGGTCACTCTATTTTCCCATCAGGAAGAAGAATTAACCACAGGCTCAGCCTGCCGCCCGGAACCAGAATAGGGCCTGAAGCAATCCTACGCTTTTGTGGCCAGCTCCCAAGAAAACGAGTTGAAAAATGGAGCTCAGAGGCACTGCAATTCACAAACCTGCAGAGTTCGAAATGATAACTCTCGTCCACAAATATATTGAGGAAAGGCAACAAAGAGGATTTGAAAGCAAGTCAGAATTGCAGGAAACAGATTTCAGGAGGTAGATTCAAATCGCCTTTAAAGCACAGGAAAAGCGGCAAAACCTCGACCATGATGCCCTTGGCCAAAAAGGGCGTCTGCGTTTTTTCCTGAATATATTCAGGAAAAAACGCAGACGCCCTTTTTGGCCAACCAAGCAACCTGGAAAGGCAAATCAGCGCTACAAAGAAGTCTCGCTTCCCATCGGTCAAAAGGGCCATGCTGAATAAAGTGTCAAAACCAGAAATGCAGGACAGGCCATGGAGAAACGGGAGCCTTGCTACGCTGATGGGCGGCATGTAAATTGCCAACAGCCACTCTGCAGAAGTGTACAGTGTGTCCTGAAACCTCTAAAAAACTCAGCTTAGAGAACATAGGGCACTTCCACTCATGGGCGTATAAATTGGGAAAACTAAAAATCAGCAAGACACAGGCACCCCAAAGTTTAGGGCTGCTCTGTTGACAAGAACCTCCACTTCGTTACACCTTAAATATCCCAGGAAAGAAAAAAATGGATAAAGAAGTTGTGGTCCTTATGTTCAATGGAATATCACTCAGCCATGAAATCAACGTCATAAGGCTAGTAGCAGCATGATGAGTGGATTTAGGTACGACGATTCTAAGTGAAATAAGTCAACCAGAAAACGACACTTATCATAAGATATCACTTATAGAGGGAATGTAAAGACCGCTACACTTGAACTGAATTACAAAACAGAACAGAGACACGCGTTTACAAAACACACTATGGCTGCTTAACGGGAAAGGTGAGGTTGGGTGAGGCAGAAAACAAGGGTTTCAAATTAGCTCAGATACCGTTCAATAAACCCAATATGTAATAGACAAGACCTACTCCTTGCTCAGTGAACTGGACTCGACACCCCCTATTCACCGCCCAAGAATATATCTGACAAGGAAGAATCTTCAAAGCTATGTATTGATATCTCTCTGTAAATGAGTCAAGTGGGTGTAAAGCAGCATAAACACAGCAGTGAAAAGCAGCTAAACCCCATTATAAAAATCAATTACTTTTAAAATCCCATGAAACAAAGACAGTGAAAGAGAGAGAAATTCTTACAAAATTCGTTCAGTGGCTGTGATGCCACCTTTGTTGACCATCTCTAGACCCACAGCTGATTGAGACATAAGGGTGGACACTCGTGGGGCTGAGAGGTTTGGTGAGGTTGGGTGAGCAAACGCAGACCCTTTAAAGTAATACTGCGTGGTACCCATCCCATGGGTCCCAAATCTCCAAGTTCAAGGGCATCTTCCTATATCAAAAACATGCATGAGAAACCCAGAAGATGGTACACCGTGCGATCGGGAAAGGTTTCTAAAACGCACCTCATTTCTCATCTCCTTGTGCTCTGGTTCGCCATTCCAGCCGAGTTACTAGCAATCTCCCTCCGTGGAGAATCAGCACCTTTAACCTCCTGTTCCGTACAGGTTGCAATTTGTCCTGAGGATGAACGGGAAGAGGGGGAACCAGTGAGAGACTAGCTCTAGGTGTTGGGACAGGCATAGGTCACTCTATTTTCCCATCAGGAAGAAGAATTAACCACAGGCTCAGCCTGCCGCCCGGAACCAGAATAGGGCCTGAAGCAATCCTGCGCTTTTGCGGCCAACTCCCAAGAAAGCGAGTTGAAAAATGGAGCTCAGGGGCACTGCAATTCACAGACCTGCAGAGTTAGAAATGATAACTCTCGTCCACAAATATATTGAGGGAAGGCAACGAAGAGGATTTGAAAGCAAGGCAGAATTGCAGAAAAAAGATTTCAGCAGGTAGATTCGAATCGCCTTTAAAACACAGGAAAAGCGGCAAAACCTCGACCATGATGCCCTTGGCCAAAAAGGGCGTATGCGTTTTTTCCTGAATATATTCAGGAAAAAACGCAGACGCCCTTTTTGGCCAACCAAGCAACCTGGAAAGGCAAATCAGCGCTACAAAGAAGTCTCGCTTCCCATCGGTCAAAAGGGCCATGCTGAATAAAGTGTCAAAACCAGAAATGCAGGACAGGCCATGGAGACACGGGAGCCTTGCTACGCTGATGGGCGGGATGTAAATTGCCAACAGCCACTCTGGAGAAGTGTACGGTGTGTCCTGAAACATCTAAAAAACTCAGCTTAGAGAGCATAGGGCACTTCCACTCATGGGCGCATGAATTGGAAAAATTAAAAATCATCAAGACACAGGCACCACAAAGTTTAGGGCTGCTCTGTTGACAAGAACCTCCACTTCGTTACACCTTAAATATCCCAGGAAAGAAAAAAATGGATAAAGAAGTTGTGGTCCTTATGTACAATGGAATATCACTCAGCCATGAAATCAACGTCATAAGGCTAGTAGCAGCATGATGAGTGGATTTAGGTACGACGATTCTAAGTGAAATAAGTCAACCAGAAAACGACACTTATCATAAGATATCACTTATAGAGGGAATGTAAAAACCGCTACACTTGAACTGAATTACAAAACAGAACAGAGACACACGTTTACAAAACACACTATGGCTTCTTAACGGGAAAGCTGAGGTCGGGTGAGGCAGAAAACAAGGGTTTCAAATTAGCTCAGATACCGTTCCATAAACCCAATATGTATTAGACAAGACCTACTCCTTGCTCAGTGAACTGGACGCAAAAACCCCCTATTCACCGCCCAAGAATATATCTGACTAGGAAGAATCTTCAAAGCTATGTATTGATATCTCTCTGTAAGTGAGTCAAGTGGGTGTAAAGCAGCATAAAAACAGCAGTGAAAAGCAGCTAAACCCCATTTTAAAAATCAATTACTTTTAAAAAGCCGTGAAACAAAGACAGTGAAAGATAGGGAAATTCTTACAATATTCGTTCAGGGGCTGTGATGCCACCTGGATTGACCATATCTAGACCCACAGCTGATTGAGACATAAGGGTGGACACTCTTGGGGCTGAGAGGTTTGGTCAGGTTGGTTGAGGAAACGCAGGCCCTTTAAAGTAATACTGCGTGGTACCCATCCCATGGGTCCAAAATCTCCAAGTTCAAGGGCATCTTCCTATAACAAAAACATGCATGAGAAACCCAGAAGATGGTACACCGTGTGATCGGGAAAGGTTTCGAAAACGCACCTCATTTCTCATCTCCTTGTGCTCGGGTTGGCCATTACAGCCGCTCTACTAGCAATCTCCCTCCTTCGAGAATCAGCACCTTCAACCTCCTGTTCCGTACAGGTTGCAAATTGTCCTGAGGATGAACGGGAAGAGGGGGAACCAGTGAGAGACTAGCTCTAGGTGTTGGGACAGGCACAGGTCACTCTATTTTCCTATCAGGAAGAAGAATTAACCACAGGCTCAGCCTGCCGCCCGGAAGCAGAACAGGGCCTGAAGCAATCCTGTGCTTTTGCGGCCAGCTCCCAAAAAAACGAGTTGAAAAATCGAGCTCAGGGGCACTGCAATTCACAAACCTGCAGAGTTATAAATGATAACTCTCGTCCACAAATATATTGAGGGAAGGCAACGAGGAGGATTTGAAAGCAAGGCAGAATTGCAGGAAACAGATTTCAGGAGGTAGAGTCGAATCGCCTTTAAAGCACAGGAAAGGCGGCAAAACCTCGACCATGATGCCCTTGGCCAAAAAGGGCGTATGCGTTTTTTCCTGAATATATTCAGGAAAAAACGCATACGCCCTTTTTGGCCAACCAAGCAACCTGGAAAGGCAAATCAGCGCTACAAAGAAGTCTCGCTTCCCATCGGTCAAAAGGGCCATGCTGAATAAAGTGTCAAAACCAGAAATGCAGGACAGGCCATGGAGAAACGGGAGCCTTGCTACGCTGATGGGCGGGATGTAAATTGCCAACAGCCACTCTGGAGAAGTGTACGGTGTGTCCTGAAACCTCTAAAAAACTCAGCTTAGAGAGCATAGGGCACTTCCACTCATGGGCGTATAAATTGGGAAAACTAAAAATCAGCAAGACACAGGCACCCCAAAGTTTAGGGCTGCTCTGTTGACAAGAACCTCCACTTCGTTACACCTTAAATATCCCAGGAAAGAGAAAAATGGATAAGGAAGTTGTGGTCCTTATGTACAATGGCATATCACTCAGCCATGAAATTAACGTCATAAGGCTAGTAGCAGCATGATGAGAGGATTTAGGTACGATGATTCTAAGTGAAATAAGTCACACAGAAAAAGACACTTATCATAAGATATCACTTAGAGAGGGAATGTAAAAACCGCTACACTTGAACTGAATTACAAAACAGAACAGCGTCACACGTTTACAAAACACACTATGGCTGCTTAACGGGAAAGGTGAGGTCAGGTGAGGTAGAAAACAAGGGTTTCAAATTAGCTCAGATACCGTTCCATAAACCCAATATGTAATAGACAAGACCTACTCCTTGCTCAGTGAACTGGACTCGACACCCCCTATTCACCGCCCAAGAATATACCTGACTAGGAAGAATCTTCAAAGCTATGTATTGATATCTCTCTGTAAATGAGTCAAGTGGGTGTAAAGCAGCATAAACAGAGCAGTGAAAAGCAGCTAAACCCCATTATAAAAATCAATTACTTTTAAAATCCCGTGAAACAAAGACAGTGAAAGAGAGAGAAATTCTTACAAAATTCGTTCAGGGGCTGTGATGCCACCTGGATTGACCATATCTAGACCCACAGCTGATTGAGACATAAGGGTGGACACTCTTGGGGCTGAGAGGTTTGGTGAGGTTGGGTGAGCAAACGCAGACCCTTTAAAGTAATACTGCATGGTACCCATCCCAAGGGGCCCAAATCTCCAGGTTCAAGGGCATCTTCCTACATCGAAAACATGCATGAGAAACCCAGAAGATGGTACACCGTGTGATCGGGAAAGGTTTCTAAAACGCACCTCATTTCTCATCTCCTTGTGCTCGGGTTCGCCATTCCAGCCGCGTTAGTAGCAATCTCCCTCCGTGGAGAATCAGCACCTTTAACCTCCTGTTCCGTACAGGTTGCAATTTGTCCTGAGGATGAACGGGAAGAGGGGGAACCAATGAGAGACTAGCTCTAGGTGTTGGGACAGGCACAGGTCACTCTATTTTCCCATCAGGAAGAAGAATTAACCACAGGCTCAGCCTGCCGCCCGGAACCAGAATAGGGCCTGAAGCAATCCTGCGCTTTTGCGGCCAGCTCCGAAGAAAGCGAGTTGAAAAATGGAGCTCAGGGGCACTGCAATTCACAAACCTGCAGAGTTAGAAATGATAACTCTCGTCCACAAATATATTGAGGGAAGGCAACGAAGAGGATTTGAAAGCAAGGCAGAATTGCAGGAAACAGATTTCAGGAGGTAGATTCGAATCGCCTTTAAAGCACAGGAAAGGCGGCAAAACCTCGACCATGATGCCCTTGGCCAAAAGGGGCGTATGCGTTTTTTCCTGAATATATTCAGGAAAAAACGCATACGCCCTTTTTGGCCAACCAAGCAACCTGGAAAGGCAAATCAGCGATACAAAGAAGTCTCGCTTCCCATCGGTCAAAAGGGCCATGCTGAATAAAGTGTCAAAACCAGAAATGCAGGACAGGCCATGGAGAAACGGGAGCCTTGCTACGCTGATGGGCGGGATGTAAATTGCCAACAGCCACTCTGGAGAAGTGTACGGTGTGTCCTGAAACCTCTAAAAAACTCAGCTTAGAGAGCATAGGGCACTTCCACTCATGGGTGTATAAATTGGGAAAAGTAAAAATCAGCAAGACACAGGCACCCCAAAGTTTAGGGCTGCTCTGTTGACAAGAACCTCCACTTCGTTACACCTTAAATATGCCAGGAAAGAAAAAAATGGATAAAGAAGTTGTGGTCCTTATGTACAATGGAATATCACTCAGCCAGGAAATCAACGTCATAAGGCTAGTAGCAGCATGATGAGTGGATTTAGGTACGACGATTCTAAGTGAAATAAGTCAACCAGAAAACGACACTTATCATAAGATATCACTTATAGAGGGAATGTAAAAACCGCTACACTTGAACTGAATTACAAAACAGAACAGAGACACACGTTTACAAAACACACTATGGCTGCTTAACGGGAAAGGTGAGGTCGGGTGAGGCAGAAAACAAGGGTTTCAAATTAGCTCAGATACCGTTCAATAAACCCAATATGTAATAGACAAGACCTACTCCTTGCTCAGTGAACTGGATGCAAAAAACCCCTATTCACCGCCCAAGAATATATCTGACTAGGAAGAATCTTCAAAGCTATGTATTGATATCTCTCTGTAAGTGAGTCAAGTGGGTGTAAAGCAGCATAAAAACAGCAGTGAAAAGCAGCTAAACCCCATTATAAAAATCAATTACTTTTAAAAACCCGTGAAACAAAGACAGTGAAAGAGAGAGAAATTCTTACAATATTCGTTCAGGGGCTGTGATGCCACCTGGATTGACCATCTCTAGACCCACAGCTGATTGAGACATAAGGGTGGACACTCTTGGGGCTGAGAGGTTTGGTCAGGTTGGTTGAGGAAACGCAGGCCCTTTAAAGTAATACTGCGTGGTACCCATCCCATGGGTCCCAAATCTCCAAGTTCAAGGGCATCTTCCTATAACAAAAACATGCATGAGAAACCCAGAAGATGGTACACCGTGTGATCGGGAAAGGTTTCGAAAACGCACCTCATTTCTCATCTCCTTGTGCTCGGGTTGGCCATTACAGCCGCTTTACTAGCAATCTCCCTCCTTCGAGAATCAGCACCTTCAACCTCCTGTTCCGTACAGGTTGCAAATTGTCCTGAGGATGAACGGGAAGAGGGGGAACCAGTGAGAGACTAGCTCTAGGTGTTGGGACAGGCACAGGTCACTCTATTTTCCCATCAGGAAGAAGAATTAACCACAGGCTCAGCCTGCCGCCCGGAAGCAGAACAGGGCCTGAAGCAATCCTGCGCTTTTGCGGCCAGCTCCCAAAAAAACGAGTTGAAAAATCGAGCTCAGGGGCACTGCAATTCACAAACCTGCAGAGTTAGAAATGATAACTCTCGTCCACAAATATATTGAGGGAAGGCAACGAGGAGGATTTGAAAGCAAGGCAGAATTGCAGGAAACAGATTTCAGGAGGTAGAGTCGAATCGCCTTTAAAGCACAGGAAAAGCGGCAAAACCTCGACCATGATGCCCTTGGCCAAAAAGGGCGTATGCGTTTTTTCCTGAATATATTCAGGAAAAAACGCATACGCCCTTTTTGGCCAACCAAGCAACCTGGAAAGGCAAATCAGCGCTACAAAGAAGTCTCGCTTCCCATCGGTCAAAAGGGCCATGCTGAATAAAGTGTCAAAACCAGAAATGCAGGACAGGCCATGGAGAAACGGGAGCCTTACTACGCTGATGGGCGGGATGTAAATTGCCAACAGCCACTCTGGAGAAGTGTACGGTGTTTCCTGAAACATCTAAAGAACTCAGCATAGAGAGCATAAGGCACTTCCACTCATGGGCGTATAAATTGGGAAAACTAAAAATCAGGAAGACACAGGCACCCCAAAGTTTAGGGCTGCTCTGTTGACAAGAACCTCCACTTCGTTACACCTTAAATATCCCAGGAAAGAGAAAAATGGATAAGGAAGTTGTGGTCCTTATGTACAATGGCATATCACTCAGCCATGAAATCAACGTCATAAGGCTAGTAGCAGCATGATGAGTGGATTTAGGTACGACGATTCTAAGTGAAATAAGTCAACCAGAAAACAACACTTATCATAAGATATGACTTATAGAGGGAATGTAAAAACCGCTACACTTGAACTGAATTACAAAACAGAACAGAGACACACGTTTACAAAACACACTATGGCTGCTTAACGGGAAAGGTGAGGTCGGGTGAGGTAGAAAACAAGGGTTTTAAATTAGCTCAGATACCGTTCCATAAACCCAATATGTAATAGACAAGACCTACTCCTTGCTCAGTGAACTGGACTCGACACCCCCTATTCACCGCCCAAGAATATATCTGACTAGGAACAATCTTGAAAGCTATGTATTGATATCCCTCTGTAAATGAGTCAAGTGGGTGTAAAGCAGCATAAACACAGCAGTGAAAAGCAGCTAAACCCCATTATAAAAATCAATTACTTTTAAAATCCCATGAAACAAAGACAGTGAAAGGGAGAGAAATTCTTGCAAAATTCGTTCAGGGGCTGTGATGCCACCTGGATTGACCATCTCTAGACACACAGCTGATTGAGACATAAGGGTGGACACTCTTGGGGCTGAGAGGTTTGGTGAGGTTGGGTGAGCAAACACAGACCCTTTAAAGTAATACTGTGTGGTACCCATCTCATGGGTCCCAAATCTCCAGGTTCAAGGGACTCTTCCTACATCGAAAACATGCATGAGAAACCCAGAAGATGGTACACCGTGTGATCGGGAAAGGTTTCTAAAACGCACCTCATTTCTCATCTCCTTGTGCTCGGGTTCGCCATTCCAGCCGCGTTAGTAGCAATCTCCCTCCGTGGAGAATCAGCACCTTTAACCTCCTGTTCCGTACAGGTTGCAATTTGTCCTGAGGATGAACGGGAAGAGGGGGAACCAGTGAGAGACTAGCTCTAGGTGTTGGGACAGGAACAGGTCACTCTATTTTCCCATCAGGAAGAAGAATTAACCACAGGCTCAGCCTGCCGCCCGGAACCAGAATAGGGCCTGAAGCAATCCTACGCTTTTGTGGCCAGCTCCCAAGAAAACGAGTTGAAAAATGGAGCTCAGGGGCACTGCAATTCACAAACCTGCAGAGTTCGAAATGATAACTCTCGTCCACAAATATATTGAGGAAAGGCAACAAAGAGGATTTGAAAGCAAGTCAGAATTGCAGGAAACAGATTTCAGGAGGTAGATTCAAATCGCCTTTAAAGCACAGGAAAAGCGGCAAAACCTCGACCATGATGCCCTTGGCCAAAAAGGGCGTCTGCGTTTTTTCCTGAATATATTCAGGAAAAAACGCAGACGCCCTTTTTGGCCAACCAAGCAACCTGGAAAGGCAAATCAGCGCTACAAAGAAGTCTCGCTTCCCATCGGTCAAAAGGGCCATGCTGAATAAAGTGTCAAAACCAGAAATGCAGGACAGGCCATGGAGAAACGGGAGCCTTGCTACGCTGATGGGCGGCATGTAAATTGCCAACAGCCACTCTGCAGAAGTGTACAGTGTGTCCTGAAACCTCTAAAAAACTCAGCTTAGAGAACATAGGGCACTTCCACTCATGGGCGTATAAATTGGGAAAACTAAAAATCAGCAAGACACAGGCACCCCAAAGTTTAGGGCTGCTCTGTTGACAAGAACCTCCACTTCGTTACACCTTAAATATCCCAGGAAAGAAAAAAATGGATAAAGAAGTTGTGGTCCTTATGTTCAATGGAATATCACTCAGCCATGAAATCAACGTCATAAGGCTAGTAGCAGCATGATGAGTGGATTTAGGTACGACGATTCTAAGTGAAATAAGTCAACCAGAAAACGACACTTATCATAAGATATCACTTATAGAGGGAATGTAAAGACCGCTACACTTGAACTGAATTACAAAACAGAACAGAGACACGCGTTTACAAAACACACTATGGCTGCTTAACGGGAAAGGTGAGGTTGGGTGAGGCAGAAAACAAGGGTTTCAAATTAGCTCAGATACCGTTCAATAAACCCAATATGTAATAGACAAGACCTACTCCTTGCTCAGTGAACTGGACTCGACACCCCCTATTCACCGCCCAAGAATATATCTGACAAGGAAGAATCTTCAAAGCTATGTATTGATATCTCTCTGTAAATGAGTCAAGTGGGTGTAAAGCAGCATAAACACAGCAGTGAAAAGCAGCTAAACCCCATTATAAAAATCAATTACTTTTAAAATCCCATGAAACAAAGACAGTGAAAGAGAGAGAAATTCTTACAAAATTCGTTCAGGGGCTGTGATGCCACCTTTGTTGACCATCTCTAGACCCACAGCTGATTGAGACATAAGGGTGGACACTCGTGGGGCTGAGAGGTTTGGTGAGGTTGGGTGAGCAAACGCAGACCCTTTAAAGTAATACTGCGTGGTACCCATCCCATGGGTCCCAAATCTCCAAGTTCAAGGGCATCTTCCTATATCAAAAACATGCATGAGAAACCCAGAAGATGGTACACCGTGCGATCGGGAAAGGTTTCTAAAACGCACCTCATTTCTCATCTCCTTGTGCTCTGGTTCGCCATTCCAGCCGAGTTACTAGCAATCTCCCTCCGTGGAGAATCAGCACCTTTAACCTCCTGTTCCGTACAGGTTGCAATTTGTCCTGAGGATGAACGGGAAGAGGGGGAACCAGTGAGAGACTAGCTCTAGGTGTTGGGACAGGCATAGGTCACTCTATTTTCCCATCAGGAAGAAGAATTAACCACAGGCTCAGCCTGCCGCCCGGAACCAGAATAGGGCCTGAAGCAATCCTGCGCTTTTGCGGCCAACTCCCAAGAAAGCGAGTTGAAAAATGGAGCTCAGGGGCACTGCAATTCACAGACCTGCAGAGTTAGAAATGATAACTCTCGTCCACAAATATATTGAGGGAAGGCAACGAAGAGGATTTGAAAGCAAGGCAGAATTGCAGAAAAAAGATTTCAGCAGGTAGATTCGAATCGCCTTTAAAACACAGGAAAAGCGGCAAAACCTCGACCATGATGCCCTTGGCCAAAAAGGGCGTATGCGTTTTTTCCTGAATATATTCAGGAAAAAACGCATACGCCCTTTTTGGCCAACCAAGCAACCTGGAAAGGCAAATCAGCGCTACAAAGAAGTCTCGCTTCCCATCGGTCAAAAGGGCCATGCTGAATAAAGTGTCAAAACCAGAAATGCAGGACAGGCCATGGAGACACGGGAGCCTTGCTACGCTGATGGGCGGGATGTAAATTGCCAACAGCCACTCTGGAGAAGTGTACGGTGTGTCCTGAAACATCTAAAAAACTCAGCTTAGAGAGCATAGGGCACTTCCACTCATGGGCGCATGAATTGGAAAAATTAAAAATCATCAAGACACAGGCACCACAAAGTTTAGGGCTGCTCTGTTGACAAGAACCTCCACTTCGTTACACCTTAAATATCCCAGGAAAGAAAAAAATGGATAAAGAAGTTGTGGTCCTTATGTACAATGGAATATCACTCAGCCATGAAATCAACGTCATAAGGCTAGTAGCAGCATGATGAGTGGATTTAGGTACGACGATTCTAAGTGAAATAAGTCAACCAGAAAACGACACTTATCATAAGATATCACTTATAGAGGGAATGTAAAAACCGCTACACTTGAACTGAATTACAAAACAGAACAGAGACACACGTTTACAAAACACACTATGGCTTCTTAACGGGAAAGCTGAGGTCGGGTGAGGCAGAAAACAAGGGTTTCAAATTAGCTCAGATACCGTTCCATAAACCCAATATGTATTAGACAAGACCTACTCCTTGCTCAGTGAACTGGACGCAAAAACCCCCTATTCACCGCCCAAGAATATATCTGACTAGGAAGAATCTTCAAAGCTATGTATTGATATCTCTCTGTAAGTGAGTCAAGTGGGTGTAAAGCAGCATAAAAACAGCAGTGAAAAGCAGCTAAACCCCATTTTAAAAATCAATTACTTTTAAAAAGCCGTGAAACAAAGACAGTGAAAGATAGGGAAATTCTTACAATATTCGTTCAGGGGCTGTGATGCCACCTGGATTGACCATATCTAGACCCACAGCTGATTGAGACATAAGGGTGGACACTCTTGGGGCTGAGAGGTTTGGTCAGGTTGGTTGAGGAAACGCAGGCCCTTTAAAGTAATACTGCGTGGTACCCATCCCATGGGTCCAAAATCTCCAAGTTCAAGGGCATCTTCCTATAACAAAAACATGCATGAGAAACCCAGAAGATGGTACACCGTGTGATCGGGAAAGGTTTCGAAAACGCACCTCATTTCTCATCTCCTTGTGCTCGGGTTGGCCATTACAGCCGCTTTACTAGCAATCTCCCTCCTTCGAAAATCAGCACCTTCAACCTCCTGTTCCGTACAGGTTGCAATTTGTCCTGAGGATGAACGGGAAGAGGGGGAACCAGTGAGAGACTAGATCTAGGTGTTGGGACAGGCACAGGTCACTCTATTTTCCCATCAGGAAGAAGAATTAACCACAGGCTCAGCCTGCCGCCCGGAAGCAGAACAGGGCCTGAAGCAATCCTGCGCTTTTGCGGCCAGCTCCCAAAAAAGCGAGTTGAAAAATCGAGCTCAGGGGCACTGCAATTCACAAACCTGCAGAGTTATAAATGATAACTCTCGTCCACAAATATATTGAGGGAAGGCAACGAGGAGGATTTGAAAGCAAGGCAGAATTGCAGGAAACAGATTTCAGGAGGTAGAGTCGAATCGCCTTTAAAGCACAGGAAAAGCGGCAAAACCTCGACCATGATGCCCTTGGCCAAAAAGGGCGTATGCGTTTTTTCCTGAATATATTCAGGAAAAAACGCATACGCACTTTTTGGCCAACCAAGCAACCTGGAAAGGCAAATCAGCGCTACAAAGAAGTCTCGCTTCCCATCGGTCAAAAGGGCCATGCTGAATAAAGTGTCAAAACCAGAAATGCAGGACAGGCCATGGAGAAACGGGAGCCTTGCTACGCTGATGCGCGGGATGTAAATTGCCAACAGCCACTCTGGAGAAGTGTACGGTGTGTCCTGAAACATCTAAAAAACTCAGCTTAGAGAGCATAGGGCACTTCCACTCATGGGCGTATAAATTGGGAAAACTAAAAATCAGCAAGACACAGGCACCCCAAAGTTTAGGGCTGCTCTGTTGACAAGAACCTCCACTTCGTTACACCTTAAATATCCCAGGAAAGAGAAAAATGGATAAGGAAGTTGTGGTCCTTATGTACAATGGCATATCACTCAGCCATGAAATTAACGTCATAAGGCTAGTAGCAGCATGATGAGAGGATTTAGGTATGACGATTCTAAGTGAAATAATCACACAGAAAAAGACACTTATCATAAGATATCACTTATAGAGGGAATGTAAAAACCGCTACACTTGAACTGAATTACAAAACAGAACAGCGTCACACGTTTAGAAGACACACTATGGCTGCTTAACGGGAAAGGTGAGGTGGGGTGATGCATAAAACAAGGGTTTCAAATAGGCTCAGATACCGTTCCATACACCCAATATGTAATAGACAAGACCTACTCCTTGCTCAGTGAAGTGGACTAAACACCCCCTGTTCACCGCCCAAGAATATATCTGACTAGTAAGAATCTTAAAACCAATGTATTGATATCCCTCTGTAAGTGAGTCAAGTGGGTGTAAAGCAGCATAAACACAGCAGTGAAAAGCAGCTAAACCCCATTATAAAAATCAATTACTTTTAAAAACCCGTGAAACAAAGACAGTGAAAGAGAGAGAAATTCTTACAAAATTCGTTCAGGGGCTGTGATGCCACCTGGATTGACCATCTCTAGACCCACAGCTGATTGAGACATAAGGGTGGACACTCTTGGGGCTGAGAGGTTTGGTGAGGTTGGGTGAGCAAACGCAGACCCTTTAAAGTAATACTGCGTGGTATCCATCCCATGGGTCCAAAATCTCCGGGTCCAAAATCTCCAGTTTCAAGGGCATCTTCCTACATCGAAAACATGCATGAGAAACCCAGAAGATGGTACACCGTGTGATCGGGAAAGGTTTCTAAAACGCACCTCATTTCTCATCTCCTTGTGCTCGGGTTGGCCATTACAGCCGCTTTACTAGCAATCTCCCTCCTTCGAGATTCAGCACCTTTAACCTCCTGTTCCGTACAGGTTGCAATTTGTCCTGAGGATGAACGGGAAGAGGGGGAACCAGTGAGAGACTAGCTCTAGGTGTTGGGACAGGCACAGGTCACTCTATTTTCCCATCAGGAAGAAGAATTAACCACAGGCTCAGCCTGCCGCCCGGAAGCAGACCAGGCCCTGAAGCAATCTTGTGCTTTTGTGGCCAGCTCCCAAAAAAGCGAGTTGAAAAATCGAACTCAGGGGCACTGCAATTCACAAACCTGCAGAGTTAGAAATGATAACTCTCGTCCACAAATATATTGAGGGAAGGCAACGAGGAGGATTTGAAAGCAAGGCAGAATTGCAGGAAACAGAATTCAGGAGGTAGAGTCGAATCGCCTTTAAAGCACAGGAAAAGCGGCAAAACCTCGACAATGATGCCCTTGGCCAAAAAGGGCGTATGCGTTTTTTCCTGAATATATTCAGGAAAAAACGCATACGCCCTTTTTGGCCAACCAAGCAACCTGGAAAGGCAAATCAGCGCTACAAAGAAGTCTCGCTTCCCATCGGTCAAAAGGGCCATGCTGAATAAAGTGTCAAAACCAGAAATGCAGGACAGGCCATGGAGAAACGGGAGCCTTACTACGCTGATGGGCGGGATGTAAATTGCCAACAGCCACTCTGGAGAAGTGTACGGTGTTTCCTGAAACATCTAAAGAACTCAGCATAGAGAGCATAAGGCACTTCCACTCATGGGCGTATAAATTGGGAAAACTAAAAATCAGCAAGACACAGGCACCCCAAAGTTTAGGGCTGCTCTGTTGACAAGAACCTCCACTTCGTTACACCTTAAATATCCCAGGAAAGAGAAAAATGGATAAGGAAGATGTGGTCCTTATGTACAATGGCATATCACTCAGCCATGAAATCAACGTCATAAGGCTAGTAGCAGCATGATGAGTGGATTTAGGTACGACGATTCTAAGTGAAATAAGTCACACAGAAAAAGACACTTATCATAAGATATCACTTAGAGAGGGAATGTAAAAACCGCTACACTTGAACTGAATTACAAAACAGAACAGCGTCACACGTTTACAAAACACACTATGGCTGCTTAACGGGAAAGGTGAGGTCGGGTGATGTAGAAAACAAGGGTTTCAAATTAGCTCAGATACCGTTCCATAAACCCAATATGTAATAGACAAGACCTACTCCTTGCTCAGTGAACTGGACTCGACACCCCCTATTCACCGCCCAAGAATATACCTGACTAGGAAGAATCTTCAAAGCTATGTATTGATATCTCTCTGTAAATGAGTCAAGTGGATGTAAAGCAGCATAAACAGAGCAGTGAAAAGCAGCTAAACCCCATTATAAAAATCAATTACTTTTAAAATCCCGTGAAACAAAGACAGTGAAAGAGAGAGAAATTCTTACAAAATTCGTTCAGGGGCTGTGATGCCACCTGGATTGACCATATCTAGACCCACAGCTGATTGAGACATAAGGGTGGACACTCTTGGGGCTGAGAGGTTTGGTGAGGTTGGGTGAGCAAACGCAGACCCTTTAAAGTAATACTGCGTGGTATCCATCCCATGGGTCCCAAATCTCCAGGTTCAAGGGCATCTTCCTACATCGAAAACATGCATGAGAAACCCAGAAGATGGTACACCGTGTGATCGGGAAAGGTTTCTAAAACGCACCTCATTTCTCATCTCCTTGTGCTCGGGTTCGCCATTCCAGCCGCGTTAGTAGCAATCTCCCTCCGTGGAGAATCAGCACCTTTAACCTCCTGTTCCGTACAGGTTGCAATTTGTCCTGAGGATGAACGGGAAGAGGGGGAACCAATGAGAGACTAGCTCTAGGTGTTGGGACAGGCACAGGTCACTCTATTTTCCCATCAGGAAGAAGAATTAACCACAGGCTCAGCCTGCCGCCCGGAAACACAATAGGGCCTGAAGCAATCCTGCACTTTTGCGGCCAGCTCCGAAGAAAGCGAGTTGAAAAATGGAGCTCAGGGGCACAGCAATTCACAAACCTGCAGAGTTAGAAATGATAACTCTCGTCCACAAATATATTGAGGGAAGGCAACGAAGAGGATTTGAAAGCAAGGCAGAATTGCAGGAAACAGATTTCAGGAGGTAGATTCGAATCGCCTTTAAAGCACAGGAAAGGCGGCAAAACCTCGACCATGATGCCCTTGGCCAAAAGGGGCGTATGCGTTTTTTCCTGAATATATTCAGGAAAAAACGCATACGCCCTTTTTGGCCAACCAAGCAACCTGGAAAGGCAAATCAGCGATACAAAGAAGTCTCGCTTCCCATCGGTCAAAAGGGCCATGCTGAATAAAGTGTCAAAACCAGAAATGCAGGACAGGCCATGGAGAAACGGGAGCCTTGCTACGCTGATGGGCGGGATGTAAATTGCCAACAGCCACTCTGGAGAAGTGTACGGTGTGTCCTGAAACCTCTAAAAAACTCAGCTTAGAGAGCATAGGGCACTTCCACTCATGGGTGTATAAATTGGGAAAAGTAAAAATCAGCAAGACACAGGCACCCCAAAGTTTAGGGCTGCTCTGTTGACAAGAACCTCCACTTCGTTACACCTTAAATATGCCAGGAAAGAAAAAAATGGATAAAGAAGTTGTGGTCCTTATGTACAATGGAATATCACTCAGCCAGGAAATCAACGTCATAAGGCTAGTAGCAGCATGATGAGTGGATTTAGGTACGACGATTCTAAGTGAAATAAGTCAACCAGAAAACGACACTTATCATAAGATATCACTTATAGAGGGAATGTAAAAACCGCTACACTTGAACTGAATTACAAAACAGAACAGAGACACACGTTTACAAAACACACTATGGCTGCTTAACGGGAAAGGTGAGGTCGGGTGAGGCAGAAAACAAGGGTTTCAAATTAGCTCAGATACCGTTCCATAAACCCAATATGTAATAGACAAGACCTACTCCTTGCTCAGTGAACTGGATGCAAAAAACCCCTATTCACCGCCCAAGAATATATCTGACTAGGAAGAATCTTCAAAGCTATGTATTGATATCTCTCTGTAAGTGAGTCAAGTGGGTGTAAAGCAGCATAAAAACAGCAGTGAAAAGCAGCTAAACCCCATTATAAAAATCAATTACTTTTAAAAACCCGTGAAACAAAGACAGTGAAAGAGAGAGAAATTCTTACAATATTCGTTCAGGGGCTGTGATGCCACCTGGATTGACCATCTCTAGACCCACAGCTGATTGAGACATAAGGGTGGACACTCTTGGGGCTGAGAGGTTTGGTCAGGTTGGTTGAGGAAACGCAGGCCCTTTAAAGTAATACTGCGTGGTACCCATCCCATGGGTCCCAAATCTCCAAGTTCAAGGGCATCTTCCTATAACAAAAACATGCATGAGAAACCCAGAAGATGGTACACCGTGTGATCGGGAAAGGTTTCGAAAACGCACCTCATTTCTCATCTCCTTGTGCTCGGGTTGGCCATTACAGCCGCTTTACTAGCAATCTCCCTCCTTCGAGAATCAGCACCTTCAACCTCCTGTTCCGTACAGGTTGCAAATTGTCCTGAGGATGAACGGGAAGAGGGGGAACCAGTGAGAGACTAGCTCTAGGTGTTGGGACAGGCACAGGTCACTCTATTTTCCCATCAGGAAGAAGAATTAACCACAGGCTCAGCCTGCCGCCCGGAAGCAGAACAGGGCCTGAAGCAATCCTGCGCTTTTGCGGCCAGCTCCCAAAAAAACGAGTTGAAAAATCGAGCTCAGGGGCACTGCAATTCACAAACCTGCAGAGTTAGAAATGATAACTCTCGTCCACAAATATATTGAGGGAAGGCAACGAGGAGGATTTGAAAGCAAGGCAGAATTGCAGGAAACAGATTTCAGGAGGTAGAGTCGAATCGCCTTTAAAGCACAGGAAAAGCGGCAAAACCTCGACCATGATGCCCTTGGCCAAAAAGGGCGTATGCGTTTTTTCCTGAATATATTCAGGAAAAAACGCATACGCCCTTTTTGGCCAACCAAGCAACCTGGAAAGGCAAATCAGCGCTACAAAGAAGTCTTGCTTCCCATCGGTCAAAAGGGCCATGCTGAATAAAGTGTCAAAACCAGAAATGCAGGACAGGCCATGGAGAAACGGGAGCCTTACTACGCTGATGGGCGGGATGTAAATTGCCAACAGCCACTCTGGAGAAGTGTACGGTGTTTCCTGAAACATCTAAAGAACTCAGCATAGAGAGCATAAGGCACTTCCACTCATGGGCGTATAAATTGGGAAAAATAAAAATCAGGAAGACACAGGCACCCCAAAGTTTAGGGCTGCTCTGTTGACAAGAACCTCCACTTCGTTACACCTTAAATATCCCAGGAAAGAGAAAAATGGATAAGGAAGTTGTGGTCCTTATGTACAATGGCATATCACTCAGCCATGAAATCAATGTCATAAGGCTAGTAGCAGCATGATGAGTGGATTTAGGTACGACGATTCTAAGTGAAATAAGTCAACCAGAAAACAACACTTATCATAAGATATGACTTATAGAGGGAATGTAAAAACCGCTACACTTGAACTGAATTACAAAACAGAACAGAGACACACGTTTACAAAACACACTATGGCTGCTTAACGGGAAAGGTGAGGTCGGGTGAGGTAGAAAACAAGGGTTTTAAATTAGCTCAGATACCGTTCCATAAACCCAATATGTAATAGACAAGACCTACTCCTTGCTCAGTGAACTGGACTCGACACCCCCTATTCACCGCCCAAGAATATATCTGACTAGGAACAATCTTGAAAGCTATGTATTGATATCCCTCTGTAAATGAGTCAAGTGGGTGTAAAGCAGCATAAACACAGCAGTGAAAAGCAGCTAAACCCCATTATAAAAATCAATTACTTTTAAAATCCCATGAAACAAAGACAGTGAAAGGGAGAGAAATTCTTACAAAATTCGTTCAGGGGCTGTGATGCCACCTGGATTGACCATCTCTAGACCCACAGCTGATTGAGACATAAGGGTGGACACTCTTGGGGCTGAGAGGTTTGGTGAGGTTGGGTGAGCAAACACAGACCCTTTAAAGTAATACTGTGTGGTACCCATCTCATGGGTCCCAAATCTCCAGGTTCAAGGGACTCTTCCTACATCGAAAACATGCATGAGAAACCCAGAAGATGGTACACCGTGTGATCGGGAAAGGTTTCTAAAACGCACCTCATTTCTCATCTCCTTGTGCTCGGGTTCGCCATTCCAGCCGCGTTAGTAGCAATCTCCCTCCGTGGAGAATCAGCACCTTTAACCTCCTGTTCCGTACAGGTTGCAATTTGTCCTGAGGATGAACGGGAAGAGGGGGAACCAGTGAGAGACTAGCTCTAGGTGTTGGGACAGGAACAGGTCACTCTATTTTCCCATCAGGAAGAAGAATTAACCACAGGCTCAGCCTGCCGCCCGGAACCAGAATAGGGCCTGAAGCAATCCTACGCTTTTGTGGCCAGCTCCCAAGAAAACGAGTTGAAAAATGGAGCTCAGGGGCACTGCAATTCACAAACCTGCAGAGTTCGAAATGATAACTCTCGTCCACAAATATATTGAGGAAAGGCAACGAAGAGGATTTGAAAGCAAGTCAGAATTGCAGGAAACAGATTTCAGGAGGTAGATTCAAATCGCCTTTAAAGCACAGGAAAAGCGGCAAAACCTCGACCATGATGCCCTTGGCCAAAAAGGGCGTCTGCGTTTTTTCCTGAATATATTCAGGAAAAAACGCAGACGCCCTTTTTGGCCAACCAAGCAACCTGGAAAGGCAAATCAGCGCTACAAAGAAGTCTCGCTTCCCATCGGTCAAAAGGGCCATGCTGAATAAAGTGTCAAAACCAGAAATGCAGGACAGGCCATGGAGAAACGGGAGCCTTGCTATGCTGATGGGCGGCATGTAAATTGCCAACAGCCACTCTGCAGAAGTGTACAGTGTGTCCTGAAACCTCTAAAAAACTCAGCTTAGAGAACATAGGGCACTTCCACTCATGGGCGTATAAATTGGGAAAACTAAAAATCAGCAAGACACAGGCACCCCAAAGTTTAGGGCTGCTCTGTTGACAAGAACCTCCACTTCGTTACACCTTAAATATCCCAGGAAAGAAAAAAATGGATAAAGAAGTTGTGGTCCTTATGTTCAATGGAATATCACTCAGCCATGAAATCAACGTCATAAGGCTAGTAGCAGCATGATGAGTGGATTTAGGTACGACGATTCTAAGTGAAATAAGTCAACCAGAAAACGACACTTATCATAAGATATCACTTATAGAGGGAATGTAAAGACCGCTACACTTGAACTGAATTACAAAACAGAACCGAGACACACGTTTACAAAACACACTATGGCTGCTTAACGGGAAAGGTGAGGTTGGGTGAGGCAGAAAACAAGGGTTTCAAATTAGCTCAGATACCGTTCAATAAACCCAATATGTAATAGACAAGACCTACTCCTTGCTCAGTGAACTGGACTCGACACCCCCTATTCACCGCCCAAGAATATATCTGACAAGGAAGAATCTTCAAAGCTATGTATTGATATCTCTCTGTAAATGAGTCAAGTGGGTGTAAAGCAGCATAAACACAGCAGTGAAAAGCAGCTAAACCCCATTATAAAAATCAATTACTTTTAAAATCCCATGAAACAAAGACAGTGAAAGAGAGAGAAATTCTTACAAAATTCGTTCAGGGGCTGTATTGCCACCTTTGTTGACCATCTCTAGACCCACAGCTGATTGAGACATAAGGGTGGACACTCGTGGGGCTGAGAGGTTTGGTGAGGTTGGGTGAGCAAACGCAGACCCTTTAAAGTAATACTGCGTGGTACCCATCCCATGGGTCCCAAATCTCCAAGTTCAAGGGCATCTTCCTATATCAAAAACATGCATGAGAAACCCAGAAGATGGTACACCGTGCGATCGGGAAAGGTTTCTAAAACGCACCTCATTTCTCATCTCCTTGTGCTCTGGTTCGCCATTCCAGCCGAGTTACTAGCAATCTCCCTCCGTGGAGAATCAGCACCTTTAACCTCCTGTTCCGTACAGGTTGCAATTTGTCCTGAGGATGAACGGGAAGAGGTGGAACCAATGAGAGACTAGCTCTAGGTGTTGGGACAGGCATAGGTCACTCTATTTTCCCATCAGGAAGAAGAATTAACCACAGGCTCAGCCTGCCGCCCGGAACCAGAATAGGGCCTGAAGCAATCCTGCGCTTTTGCGGCCAACTCCCAAGAAAGCGAGTTGAAAAATGGAGCTCAGGGGCACTGCAATTCACAGACCTGCAGAGTTAGAAATGATAACTCTCGTCCACAAATATATTGAGGGAAGGCAACGAAGAGGATTTGAAAGCAAGGCAGAATTGCAGAAAAAAGATTTCAGCAGGTAGATTCGAATCGCCTTTAAAACACAGGAAAAGCGGCAAAACCTCGACCATGATGCCCTTGGCCAAAAAGGGCGTATGCGTTTTTTCCTGAATATATTCAGGAAAAAACGCAGACGCCCTTTTTGGCCAACCAAGCAACCTGGAAAGGCAAATCAGCGCTACAAAGAAGTCTCGCTTCCCATCGGTCAAAAGGGCCATGCTGAATAAAGTGTCAAAACCAGAAATGCAGGACAGGCCATGGAGACACGGGAGCCTTGCTACGCTGATGGGCGGGATGTAAATTGCCAACAGCCACTCTGGAGAAGTGTACGGTGTGTCCTGAAACATCTAAAAAACTCAGCTTAGAGAGCATAGGGCACTTCCACTCATGGGCGCATGAACTGGAAAAATTAAAAATCATCAAGACACAGGCACCACAAAGTTTAGGGCTGCTCTGTTGACAAGAACCTCCACTTCGTTACACCTTAAATATCCCAGGAAAGAAAAAAATGGATAAAGAAGTTGTGGTCCTTATGTACAATGGAATATCACTCAGCCATGAAATCAACGTCATAAGGCTAGTAGCAGCATGATGAGTGGATTTAGGTACGACGATTCTAAGTGAAATAAGTCAACCAGAAAACGACACTTATCATAAGATATCACTTATAGAGGGAATGTAAAAACCGCTACACTTGAACTGAATTACAAAACAGAACAGAGACACACGTTTACAAAACACACTCTGGCTTCTTAACGGGAAAGCTGAGGTCGGGTGAGGCAGAAAACAAGGGTTTCAAATTAGCTCAGATACCGTTCCATAAACCCAATATGTATTAGACAAGACCTACTCCTTGCTCAGTGAACTGGACGCAAAAACCCCCTATTCACCGCCCAAGAATATATCTGACTAGGAAGAATCTTCAAAGCTATGTATTGATATCTCTCTGTAAGTGAGTCAAGTGGGTGTAAAGCAGCATAAAAACAGCAGTGAAAAGCAGCTAAACCCCATTTTAAAAATCAATTACTTTTAAAAAGCCGTGAAACAAAGACAGTGAAAGATAGGGAAATTCTTACAATATTCGTTCAGGGGCTGTGATGCCACCTGGATTGACCATATCTAGACCCACAGCTGATTGAGACATAAGGGTGGACACTCTTGTGGCTGAGAGGTTTGGTCAGGTTGGTTGAGGAAACGCAGTCCCTTTAAAGTAATACTGCGTGGTACCCATCCCATGGGTCCCAAATCTCCAAGTTCAAGGGCATCTTCCTATAACAAAAACATGCATGAGAAACCCAGAAGATGGTACACCGTGTGATCGGGAAAGGTTTCGAAAACGCACCTCATTTCTCATCTCCTTGTGCTCGGGTTGGCCATTACAGCCGCTTTACTAGCAATCTCCCTCCTTCGAGAATCAGCACCTTCAACCTCCTGTTCCGTACAGGTTGCAATTTGTCCTGAGGATGAACGGGAAGAGGGGGAACCAGTGAGAGACTAGATCTAGGTGTTGGGACAGGCACAGGTCACTCTATTTTCCCATCAGGAAGAAGAATTAACCACAGGCTCAGCCTGCCGCCCGGAAGCAGAACAGGGCCTGAAGCAATCCTGCGCTTTTGCGGCCAGCTCCCAAAAAAGCGAGTTGAAAAATCGAGCTCAGGGGCACTGCAATTCACAAACCTGCAGAGTTATAAATGATAACTCTCGTCCACAAATATATTGAGGGAAGGCAACGAGGAGGATTTGAAAGCAAGGCAGAATTGCAGGAAACAGATTTCAGGAGGTAGAGTCGAATCGCCTTTAAAGCACAGGAAAAGCGGCAAAACCTCGACCATGATGCCCTTGGCCAAAAAGGGCGTATGCGTTTTTTCCTGAATATATTCAGGAAAAAACGCATACGCCCTTTTTGGCCAACCAAGCAACCTGGAAAGGCAAACCAGCGCTACAAAGAAGTCTTGCTTCCCATCGGTCAAAAGGGCCATGCTGAATAAAGTGTCAAAACCAGAAATGCAGGACAGGCCATGGAGAAACGGGAGCCTTGCTACGCTGATGCGCGGGATGTAAATTGCCAACAGCCACTCTGGAGAAGTGTACGGTGTGTCGTGAAACATCTAAAAAACTCAGCTTAGAGAGCATAGGGCACTTCCACTCATGGGCGTATAAATTGGGAAAACTAAAAATCAGCAAGACACAGGCACCCCAAAGTTTAGGGCTGCTCTGTTGACAAGAACCTCCACTTCGTTACACCTTAAATATCCCAGGAAAGAGAAAAATGGATAAGGAAGTTGTGGTCCTTATGTACAATGGCATATCACTCAGCCATGAAATTAACGTCATAAGGCTAGTAGCAGCATGATGAGAGGATTTAGGTATGACGATTCTAAGTGAAATAAGTCACACAGAAAAAGACACTTATCATAAGATATCACTTATAGAGGGAATGTAAAAACCGCTACACTTGAACTGAATTACAAAACAGAACAGCGTCACACGTTTAGAAGACACACTATGGCTGCTTAACGGGAAAGGTGAGGTGGGGTGATGCATAAAACAAGGGTTTCAAATAGGCTCAGATACCGTTCCATACACCCAATATGTAATAGACAAGACCTACTCCTTGCTCAGTGAACTGGATTCAACACCCCCTGTTCACCGCCCAAGAATATATCTGACTAGTAAGAATCTTAAAACCAATGTATTGATATCCCTCTGTAAGTGAGTCAAGTGGGTGTAAAGCGGCATAAACACAGCAGTGAAAAGCAGCTAAACCCCATTATAAAAATCAATTACTTTTAAAAACCCGTGAAACAAAGACAGTGAAAGAGAGAGAAATTCTTACAAAATTCGTTCAGGGGCTGTGATGCCACCTGGATTGACCATCTCTAGACCCACAGCTGATTGAGACATAAGGGTGGACACTCTTGGGGCTGAGAGGTTTGGTGAGGTTGGGTGAGCAAACGCAGACCCTTTAAAGTAATACTGCGTGGTATCCATCCCATGGGTCCAAAATCTCCAGGTTCAAGGGCATCTTCCTACATCGAAAACATGCATGAGAAACCCAGAAGATGGTACACCGTGTGATCGGGAAAGGTTTCTAAAACGCACCTCATTTCTCATCTCCTTGTGCTCGGGTTGGCCATTACAGCCGCTTTACTAGCAATCTCCCTCCTTCGAGAATCAGCACCTTTAACCTCCTGTTCCGTACAGGTTGCAATTTGTCCTGAGGATGAACGGGAAGAGGGGGAACCAGTGAGAGACTAGCTCTAGGTGTTGGGACAGGCACAGGTCACTCTATTTTCCCATCAGGAAGAAGAATTAACCACAGGCTCAGCCTGCCGCCCGGAAGCAGACCAGGCCCTGAAGCAATCTTGTGCTTTTGCGGCCAGCTCCCAAAAAAGCGAGTTGAAAAATCGAACTCAGGGGCACTGCAATTCACAAACCTGCAGAGTTAGAAATGATAACTCTCGTCCACAAATATATTGAGGGAAGGCAACGAGGAGGATTTGAAAGCAAGGCAGAATTGCAGGAAACAGAATTCAGGAGGTAGAGTCGAATCGCCTTTAAAGCACAGGAAAAGCGGCAAAACCTCGACAATGATGCCCTTGGCCAAAAAGGGCGTATGCGTTTTTTCCTGAATATATTCAGGAAAAAACGCATACGCCCTTTTTGGCCAACCAAGCAACCTGGAAAGGCAAATCAGCGCTACAAAGAAGTCTCGCTTCCCATCGGTCAAAAGGGCCATGCTGAATAAAGTGTCAAAACCAGAAATGCAGGACAGGCCATGGAGAAACGGGAGCCTTACTACGCTGATGGGCGGGATGTAAATTGCCAACAGCCACTCTGGAGAAGTGTACGGTGTTTCCTGAAACATCTAAAGAACTCAGCATAGAGAGCATAAGGCACTTCCACTCATGGGCGTATAAATTGGGAAAACTAAAAATCAGCAAGACACAGGCACCCCAAAGTTTAGGGCTGCTCTGTTGACAAGAACCTCCACTTCGTTACACCTTAAATATCCCAGGAAAGAGAAAAATGGATAAGGAAGATGTGGTCCTTATGTACAATGGCATATCACTCAGCCATGAAATCAACGTCATAAGGCTAGTAGCAGCATGATGAGTGGATTTAGGTACGACGATTCTAAGTGAAATACGTCACACAGAAAAAGACACTTATCATAAGATATCACTTAGAGAGGGAATGTAAAAACCGCTACACTTGAACTGAATTACAAAACAGAACAGCGTCACACGTTTACAAAACACACTATGGCTGCTTAACGGGAAAGGTGAGGTCGGGTGATGTAGAAAACAAGGGTTTCAAATTAGCTCAGATACCGTTCCATAAACCCAATATGTAATAGACAAGACCTACTCCTTGCTCAGTGAACTGGACTCGACACCCCCTATTCACCGCCCAAGAATATACCTGACTAGGAAGAATCTTCAAAGCTATGTATTGATATCTCTCTGTAAATGAGTCAAGTGGATGTAAAGCAGCATAAACAGAGCAGTGAAAAGCAGCTAAACCCCATTATAAAAATCAATTACTTTTAAAATCCCGTGAAACAAAGACAGTGAAAGAGAGAGAAATTCTTACAAAATTCGTTCAGGGGCTGTGATGCCACCTGGATTGACCATCTCTAGACCCACAGCTGATTGAGACATAAGGGTGGACACTCTTGGGGCTGAGAGGTTTGGTGAGGTTGGGTGAGCAAACGCAGACCCTTTAAAGTAATACTGCGTGGTATCCATCCCATGGGTCCCAAATCTCCAGGTTCAAGGGCATCTTCCTACATCGAAAACATGCATGAGAAACCCAGAAGATGGTACACCGTGTGATCGGGAAAGGTTTCTAAAACGCACCTCATTTCTCATCTCCTTGTGCTCGGGTTCGCCATTCCAGCCGCGTTAGTAGCAATCTCCCTCCGTGGAGAATCAGCACCTTTAACCTCCTGTTCCGTACAGGTTGCAATTTGTCCTGAGGATGAACGGGAAGAGGGGGAACCAATGAGAGACTAGCTCTAGGTGTTGGGACAGGCACAGGTCACTCTATTTTCCCATCAGGAAGAAGAATTAACCACAGGCTCAGCCTGCCGCCCGGAACCACAATAGGGCCTGACGCAATCCTGCGCTTTTGCGGCCAGCTCCCAAGAAAGCGAGTTGAAAAATGGAGCTCAGGGGCACTGCAATTCACAAACCTGCAGAGTTAGAAATGATAACTCTCGTCCACAAATATATTGAGGGAAGGCAACGAAGAGGATTTGAAAGCAAGGCAGAATTGCAGGAAACAGATTTCAGGAGGTAGATTCGAATCGCCTTTAAAGCACAGGAAAGGCGGCAAAACCTCGACCATGATGCCCTTGGCCAAAAAGGGCGTATGCGTTTTTTCCTGAATATATTCAGGAAAAAACGCAGACGCCCTTTTTGGCCAACCAAGCAACCTGGAAAGGCAAATCAGCGCTACAAAGAAGTCTCGCTTCCCATCGGTCAAAAGGGCCATGCTGAATAAAGTGTCAAAACCAGAAATGCAGGACAGGCCATGGTGAAACGGGAGCCTTGCTACGCTGATGGGCGGGATGTAAATTGCCAACAGCCACTCTGGAGAAGTGTACGGTGTTTCCTGAAACATCTAAAAAACTCAGCATAGAGAGCATAAGGCACTTCCACTCATGGGCGTATAAATTGGGAAAACTAAAAATCAGCAAGACACAGGCACCCCAAAGTTTAGGGCTGCTCTGTTGACAAGAACCTCCACTTCGTTACACCTTAAATATCCCAGGAAAGAGAAACATGGATAAGGAAGTTGTGGTCCTTATGTACAATGGCATATCACTCAGCCATGAAATTAACGTCATAAGGCTAGTAGCAGCATGATGAGAGGATTTAGGTACGACGATTCTAAGTGAAATAAGTCACACAGAAAAAGACACTTATCATAAGATATCACTTAGAGAGGGAATGTAAAAACCGCTACACTTGAACTGAATTACAAAACAGAACAGCGTCACACGTTTACAAAACACACTATGGCTGCTTAACGGGAAAGGTGAGGTCGGGTGAGGTAGAAAACAAGGGTTTCAAATTAGCTCAGATACCGTTCCATAAACCCAATATGTAATAGACAAGACCTACTCCTTGCTCAGTGAACTGGACTCGACACCCCCTATTCACCGCCCAAGAATATACCTGACTAGGAAGAATCTTCAAAGCTATGTATTGATATCTCTCTGTAAATGAGTCAAGTGGATGTAAAGCAGCATAAACAGAGCAGTGAAAAGCAGCTAAACCCCATTATAAAAATCAATTACTTTTAAAATCCCGTGAAACAAAGACAGTGAAAGAGAGAGAAATTCTTACAAAATTCGTTCAGGGGCTGTGATGCCACCTGGATTGACCATATCTAGACCCACAGCTGATTGAGACATAAGGGTGGACACTCTTGGGGCTGAGAGGTTTGGTGAGGTTGGGTGAGCAAACGCAGACCCTTTAAAGTAATACTGCGTGGTATCCATCCCATGGGTCCCAAATCTCCAGGTTCAAGGGCATCTTCCTACATCGAAAACATGCATGAGAAACCCAGAAGATGGTACACCGTGTGATCGGGAAAGGTTTCTAAAACGCACCTCATTTCTCATCTCCTTGTGCTCGGGTTCGCCATTCCAGCCGCGTTAGTAGCAATCTCCCTCCGTGGAGAATCAGCACCTTTAACCTCCTGTTCCGTACAGGTTGCAATTTGTCCTGAGGATGAACGGGAAGAGGGGGAACCAATGAGAGACTAGCTCTAGGTGTTGGGACAGGCACAGGTCACTCTATTTTCCCATCAGGAAGAAGAATTAACCACAGGCTCAGCCTGCCGCCCGGAACCAGAATAGGGCCTGAAGCAATCCTGCGCTTTTGCGGCCAGCTCCGAAGAAAGCGAGTTGAAAAATGGAGCTCAGGGGCACTGCAATTCACAAACCTGCAGAGTTAGAAATGATAACTCTCGTCCACAAATATATTGAGGGAAGGCAACGAGGAGGATTTGAAAGCAAGGCAGAATTGCAGGAAACAGATTTCAGGAGGTAGAGTCGAATCGCCTTTAAAGCACAGGAAAAGCGGCAAAACCTCGACCATGATGCCCTTGGCCAAAAAGGGCGTATGCGTTTTTTCCTGAATATATTCAGGAAAAAACGCATACGCCCTTTTTGGCCAACCAAGCAACCTGGAAAGGCAAATCAGCGCTACAAAGAAGTCTCGCTTCCCATCGGTCAAAAGGGCCATGCTGAATAAAGTGTCAAAACCAGAAATGCAGGACAGGCCATGGAGAAACGGGAGCCTTGCTACGCTGATGGGCGGGATGTAAATTGCCAACAGCCACTCTGGAGAAGAGTACGGGGTGTCCTGAAACATCTAAAAAACTCAGCTTAGAGAGCATAGGGCACTTCCACTCATGGGCGTATAAATTGGGAAAACTAAAAATCAGCAAGACACAGGCACCCCAAAGTTTAGGGCTGCTCTGTTGACAAGAACCTCCACTTCGTTACACCTTAAATATCCCAGGAAAGAGAAAAATGGATAAGGAAGTTGTGGTCCTTATGTACAATGGCATATCACTCAGCCATGAAATTAACGTCATAAGGCTAGTAGCAGCATGATGAGAGGATTTAGGTACGACGATTCTAAGTGAAATAAGTCACACAGAAAAAGACACTTATCATAAGATATCACTTATAGAGGGAATGTAAAAACCGCTACACTTGAACTGAATTACAAAACAGAACAGCGTCACACGTTTAGAAGACACACTATGGCTGCTTAACGGGAAAGGTGAGGTGGGGTGATGCATAAAACAAGGGTTTCAAATAGGCTCAGATACCGTTCCATACACCCAATATGTAATAGACAAGACCTACTCCTTGCTCAGTGAAGTGGACTAAACACCCCCTGTTCACCGCCCAAGAATATATCTGACTAGTAAGAATCTTAAAACCAATGTATTGATATCCCTCTGTAAGTGAGTCAAGTGGGTGTAAAGCGGCATAAACACAGCAGTGAAAAGCAGCTAAACCCCATTATAAAAATCAATTACTTTTAAAAACCCGTGAAACAAAGACAGTGAAAGAGAGAGAAATTCTTACAAAATTCGTTCAGGGGCTGTGATGCCACCTGGATTGACCATCTCTAGACCCACAGCTGATTGAGACATAAGGGTGGACACTCTTGGGGCTGAGAGGTTTGGTGAGGTTGGGTGAGCAAACGCAGACCCTTTAAAGTAATACTGCGTGGTGTCCATCCCATGGGTCCAAAATCTCCAGGTTCAAGGGCATCTTCCTACATCGAAAACATGCATGAGAAACCCAGAAGATGGTACACCGTGTGATCGGGAAAGGTTTCGAAAACGCACCTCATTTCTCATCTCCTTGTGCTCGGGTTCGCCATTCCAGCCGCGTTAGTAGCAATCTCCCTCCGTGGAGAATCAGCACCTTTAACCTCCTGTTCCGTACAGGTTGCAATTTGTCCTGAGGATGAACGGGAAGAGGGGGAACCAGTGAGAGACTAGCTCTAGGTGTTGGGACAGGCACAGGTCACTCTATTTTCCCATCAGGAAGAAGAATTAACCACAGGCTCAGCCTGCCGCCCGGAACCACAATAGGGCCTGACGCAATCCTGCGCTTTTGCGGCCAGCTCCCAAGAAAGCGAGTTGAAAAATGGAGCTCAGGGGCACTGCAATTCACAAACCTGCAGAGTTAGAAATGATAACTCTCGTCCACAAATATATTGAGGGAAGGCAACGAAGAGGATTTGAAAGCAAGGCAGAATTGCAGGAAACAGATTTCAGGAGGTAGATTCGAATCGCCTTTAAAGCACAGGAAAGGCGGCAAAACCTCGACCATGATGCCCTTGGCCAAAAAGGGCGTATGCGTTTTTTCCTGAATATATTCAGGAAAAAACGCAGACGCCCTTTTTGGCCAACCAAGCAACCTGGAAAGGCAAATCAGCGCTACAAAGAAGTCTCGCTTCCCATCGGTCAAAAGGGCCATGCTGAATAAAGTGTCAAAACCAGAAATGCAGGACAGGCCATGGTGAAACGGGAGCCTTGCTACGCTGATGGGCGGGATGTAAATTGCCAACAGCCACTCTGGAAAAGTGTACGGTGTTTCCTGAAACATCTAAAAAACTCAGCATAGAGAGCATAAGGCACTTCCACTCATGGGCGTATAAATTGGGAAAACTAAAAATCAGCAAGACACAGGCACCCCAAAGTTTAGGGCTGCTCTGTTGACAAGAACCTCCACTTCGTTACACCTTAAATATCCCAGGAAAGAGAAACATAGATAAGGAAGTTGTGGTCCTTATGTACAATGGCATATCACTCAGCCATGAAATTAACGTCATAAGGCTAGTAGCAGCATGATGAGAGGATTTAGGTACGACGATTCTAAGTGAAATAAGTCACACAGAAAAAGACACTTATCATAAGATATCACTTAGAGAGGGAATGTAAAAACCGCTACACTTGAACTGAATTACAAAACAGAACAGCGTCACACGTTTACAAAACACACTATGGCTGCTTAACGGGAAAGGTGAGGTCGGGTGAGGTAGAAAACAAGGGTTTCAAATTAGCTCAGATACCGTTCCATAAACCCAATATGTAATAGACAAGACCTACTCCTTGCTCAGTGAACTGGACTCGACACCCCCTATTCACCGCCCAAGAATATACCTGACTAGGAAGAATCTTCAAAGCTATGTATTGATATCTCTCTGTAAATGAGTCAAGTGGATGTAAAGCAGCATAAACAGAGCAGTGAAAAGCAGCTAAACCCCATTATAAAAATCAATTACTTTTAAATTCCGGGAAACAAAGACAGTGAAAGAGAGAGAAATTCTTACAAAATTCGTTCAGGGGCTGTGATGCCACCTGGATTGACCATATCTAGACCCACAGCTGATTGAGACATAAGGGTGGACACTCTTGGGGCTGAGAGGTTTGGTGAGGTTGGGTGAGCAAACGCAGACCCTTTAAAGTAATACTGCGTGGTATCCATCCCATGGGTCCCAAATCTCCAGGTTCAAGGGCATCTTCCTACATCGAAAACATGCATGAGAAACCCAGAAGATGGTACACCGTGTGATCGGGAAAGGTTTCTAAAACGCACCTCATTTCTCATCTCCTTGTGCTCGGGTTCGCCATTCCAGCCGCGTTAGTAGCAATCTCCCTCCGTGGAGAATCAGCACCTTTAACCTCCTGTTCCGTACAGGTTGCAATTTGTCCTGAGGATGAACGGGAAGAGGGGGAACCAATGAGAGACTAGCTCTAGGTGTTGGGACAGGCACAGGTCACTCTATTTTCCCATCAGGAAGAAGAATTAACCACAGGCTCAGCCTGCCGCCCGGAACCACAATAGGGCCTGAAGCAATCCTGCGCTTTTGCGGCCAGCTCCCAAGAAAGCGAGTTGAAAAATGGAGCTCAGGGGCACTGCAATTCACAAACCTGCAGAGTTATAAATGATAACTCTCGTCCACAAATATATTGAGGGAAGGCAACGAGGAGGATTTGAAAGCAAGGCAGAATTGCAGGAAACAGATTTCAGGAGGTAGAGTCGAATCGCCTTTAAAGCACAGGAAAAGCGGCAAAACCTCGACCATGATGCCCTTGGCCAAAAAGGGCGTATGCGTTTTTTCCTGAATATATTCAGGAAAAAACGCATACGCCCTTTTTGGCCAACCAAGCAACCTGGAAAGGCAAATCAGCGCTACAAAGAAGTCTCGCTTCCCATCGGTCAAAAGGGCCATGCTGAATAAAGTGTCAAAACCAGAAATGCAGGACAGGCCATGGAGAAACGGGAGCCTTGCTACGCTGATGGGCGGGATGTAAATTGCCAACAGCCACTCTGGAGAAGAGTACGGGGTGTCCTGAAACATCTAAAAAACTCAGCTTAGAGAGCATAGGGCACTTCCACTCATGGGCGTATAAATTGGGAAAACTAAAAATCAGCAAGACACAGGCACCCCAAAGTTTAGGGCTGCTCTGTTGACAAGAACCTCCACTTCGTTACACCTTAAATATCCCAGGAAAGAGAAAAATGGATAAGGAAGTTGTGGTCCTTATGTACAATGGCATATCACTCAGCCATGAAATTAACGTCATAAGGCTAGTAGCAGCATGATGAGAGGATTTAGGTACGACGATTCTAAGTGAAATAAATCACACAGAAAAAGACACTTATCATAAGATATCACTTATAGAGGGAATGTAAAAACCGCTACACTTGAACTGAATTACAAAACAGAACAGCGTCACACGTTTAGAAGACACACTATGGCTGCTTAACGGGAAAGGTGAGGTGGGGTGATGCATAAAACAAGGGTTGCAAATAGGCTCAGATACCGTTCCATACACCTAATATGTAATAGACAAGACCTACTCCTTGCTCAGTGAAGTGGACTAAACACCCCCTGTTCACCGCCCAAGAATATATCTGACTAGTAAGAATCTTAAAACCAATGTATTGATATCCCTCTGTAAGTGAGTCAAGTGGGTGTAAAGCGGCATAAACACAGCAGTGAAAAGCAGCTAAACCCCATTATAAAAATCAATTACTTTTAAAAACCCGTGAAACAAAGACAGTGAAAGAGAGAGAAATTCTTACAAAATTCGTTCAGGGGCTGTGATGCCACCTGGATTGACCATCTCTAGACCCACAGCTGATTGAGACATAAGTGTGGACACTCTTGGGGCTGAGAGGTTTGGTGAGGTTGGGTGAGCAAACGCAGACCCTTTAAAGTAATACTGCGTGGTATCCATCCCATGGGTCCAAAATCTCCAGGTTCAAGGGCATCTTCCTACATCGAAAACATGCATGAGAAACCCAGAAGATGGTACACCGTGTGATCGGGAAAGGTTTCTAAAACGCACCTCATTTCTCATCTCCTTGTGCTCGGGTTCGCCATTCCAGCCGCGTTAGTAGCAATCTCCCTCCGTGGAGAATCAGCACCTTTAACCTCCTGTTCCGTACAGGTTGCAATTTGTCCTGAGGATGAACGGGAAGAGGGGGAACCAGTGAGAGACTAGCTCTAGGTGTTGGGACAGGCACAGGTCACTCTATTTTCCCATCAGGAAGAAGAATTAACCACAGGCTCAGCCTGCCGCCCGGAACCAGAATAGGGCCTGAAGCAATCCTGCGCTTTTGCGGCCAACTCCCAAGAAAGCGAGTTGAAAAATGGAGCTCAGGGGCACTGCAATTCACAGACCTGCAGAGTTAGAAATGATAACTCTCGTCCACAAATATATTGAGGGAAGGCAACGAAGAGGATTTGAAAGCAAGGCAGAATTGCAGGAAACAGATTTCAGCAGGTAGATTCGAATCGCCTTTAAAACACAGGAAAAGCGGCAAAACCTCGACCATGATGCCCTTGGCCAAAAAGGGCGTATGCGTTTTTTCCTGAATATATTCAGGAAAAAACGCATACGCCCTTTTTGGCCAACCAAGCAACCTGGAAAGGCAAATCAGCGCTACAAAGAAGTCTCGCTTCCCATCGGTCAAAAGGGCCATGCTGAATAAAGTGTCAAAACCAGAAATGCAGGACAGGCCATGGAGAAACGGGAGCCTTGCTACGCTGATGGGCGGGATGTAAATTGCCAACAGCCACTCTGGAGAAGTGTATGGTGTGTCCTGAAACATCTAAAAAACTCAGCTTAGAGAGCATAGGGCACTTCCACTCATGGGCGCATGAATTGGAAAAATTAAAAATCAGCAAGACACAGGCACCACAAAGTTTAGGGCTGCTCTGTTGACAAGAACCTCCACTTCGTTACACCTTAAATATCCCAGGAAAGAAAAAAATGGATAAAGAAGTTGTGGTCCTTATGTACAATGGAATATCACTCAGCCATGAAATCAACGTCATAAGGCTAGTAGCAGCATGATGAGTGGATTTAGGTACGACGATTCTAAGTGAAATAAGTCAACCAGAAAACGACACTTATCATAAGATATCACTTATAGAGGGAATGTAAAAACCGCTACACTTGAACTGAATTACAAAACAGAACAGAGACACACGTTTACAAAACACACTATGGCTTCTTAACGGGAAACATGAGGTCGGGTGAGGCAGAAAACAAGGGTTTCAAATTAGCTCAGATACCGTTCCATAAACCCAATATGTATTAGACAAGACCTACTCCTTGCTCAGTGAACTGGACGCAAAAACCCCCTATTCACTGCCCAAGAATATATCTGACTAGGAAGAATCTTCAAAGCTATGTATTGATATCTCTCTGTAAGTGAGTCAAGTGGGTGTAAAGCAGCATAAAAACAGCAGTGAAAAGCAGCTAAACCCCATTATAAAAATCAATTACTTTTAAAATCCCGTGAAACAAAGACAGTGAAAGAGAGAGAAATTCTTACAAAATTCGTTCAGGGGCTGTGATGCCACCTGGATTGACCATATCTAGACCCACAGCTGATTGAGACATAAGGGTGGACACTCTTGGGGCTGAGAGGTTTGGTGAGGTTGGGTGAGCAAACGCAGACCCTTTAAAGTAATACTGCGTGGTATCCATCCCATGGGTCCCAAATCTCCAGGTTCAAGGGCATCTTCCTACATCGAAAACATGCATGAGAAACCCAGAAGATGGTACACTGTGTGATCGGGAAAGGTTTCTAAAACGCACCTCATTTCTCATCTCCTTGTGCTCGGGTTCGCCATTCCAGCCGCGTTAGTAGCAATCTCCCTCCGTGGAGAATCAGCACCTTTAACCTCCTGTTCCGTACAGGTTGCAATTTGTCCTGAGGATGAACGGGAAGAGGGGGAACCAATGAGAGACTAGCTCTAGGTGTTGGGACAGGCACAGGTCACTCTATTTTCCCATCAGGAAGAAGAATTAACCACAGGCTCAGCCTGCCGCCCGGAAGCAGAATAGGGCCTGAAGCAATCCTGCGCTTTTGCGGCCAGCTCCGAAGAAAGCGAGTTGAAAAATGGAGCTCAGGGGCACTGCAATTCACAAACCTGCAGAGTTAGAAATGATAACTCTCGTCCACAAATATATTGAGGGAAGGCAACGAGGAGGATTTGAAAGCAAGGCAGAATTGCAGGAAACAGATTTCAGGAGGTAGAGTCGAATCGCCTTTAAAGCACAGGAAAAGCGGCAAAACCTCGACCATGATGCCCTTGGCCAAAAAGGGCGTATGCGTTTTTTCCTGAATATATTCAGGAAAAAACGCATACGCCCTTTTTGGCCAACCAAGCAACCTGGAAAGGCAAATCAGCGCTACAAAGAAGTCTCGCTTCCCATCGGTCAAAAGGGCCATGCTGAATAAAGTGTCAAAACCAGAAATGCAGGACAGGCCATGGAGAAACGGGAGCCTTGCTACGCTGATGGGCGGGATGTAAATTGCCAACAGCCACTCTGGAGAAGAGTACGGTGTGTCCTGAAACATCTAAAAAACTCAGCTTAGAGAGCATAGGGCACTTCCACTCATGGGCGTATAAATTGGGAAAAGTAAAAATCAGCAAGACACAGGCACCCCAAAGTTTAGGGCTGCTCTGTTGACAAGAACCTCCACTTCGTTACACCTTAAATATCCCAGGAAAGAGAAAAATGGATAAGGAAGTTGTGGTCCTTATGTACAATGGCATATCACTCAGCCATGAAATTAACGTCATAAGGCTAGTAGCAGCATGATGAGAGGATTTAGGTACGACGATTCTAAGTGAAATAAGTCACACAGAAAAAGACACTTATCATAAGATATCACTTATAGAGGGAATGTAAAAACCGCTACACTTGAACTGAATTACAAAACAGAACAGCGTCACACGTTTAGAAGACACACTATGGCTGCTTAACGGGAAAGGTGAGGTGGGGTGATGCATAAAACAAGGGTTTCAAATAGGCTCAGATACCGTTCCATACACCCAATATGTAATAGACAAGACCTACTCCTTGCTCAGTGAACTGGACTCAACACCCCCTGTTCACCGCCCAAGAATATATCTGACTAGTAAGAATCTTAAAACCAATGTATTGATATCCCTCTGTAAGTGAGTCAAGTGGGTGTAAAGCGGCATAAACACAGCAGTGAAAAGCAGCTAAACCCCATTATAAAAATCAATTACTTTTAAAAACCCGTGAAACAAAGACAGTGAAAGAGAGAGAAATTCTTACAAAATTCGTTCAGGGGCTGTGATGCCACCTGGATTGACCATCTCTAGACCCACAGCTGATTGAGACATAAGGGTGGACACTCTTGGGGCTGAGAGGTTTGGTGAGGTTGGGTGAGCAAACGCAGACCCTTTAAAGTAATACTGCGTGGTATCCATCCCATGGGTCCAAAATCTCCAGGTTCAAGGGCATCTTCCTACATCGAAAACATGCATGAGAAACCCAGAAGATGGTACACCGTGTGATCGGGAAAGGTTTCTAAAACGCACCTCATTTCTCATCTCCTTGTGCTCGGGTTCGCCATTCCAGCCGCGTTAGTAGCAATCTCCCTCCGTGGAGAATCAGCACCTTTAACCTCCTGTTCCGTACAGGTTGCAATTTGTCCTGAGGATGAACGGGAAGAGGGGGAACCAGTGAGAGACTAGCTCTAGGTGTTGGGACAGGCACAGGTCACTCTATTTTCCCATCAGGAAGAAGAATTAACCACAGGCTCAGCCTGCCGCCCGGAACCACAATAGGGCCTGACGCAATCCTGCGCTTTTGCGGCCAGCTCCCAAGAAAGCGAGTTGAAAAATGGAGCTCAGGGGCACTGCAATTCACAAACCTGCAGAGTTAGAAATGATAACTCTCGTCCACAAATATATTGAGGGAAGGCAACGAAGAGGATTTGAAAGCAAGGCAGAATTGCAGGAAACAGATTTCAGGAGGTAGAGTCGAATCGCCTTTAAAGCACAGGAAAGGCGGCAAAACCTCGACCATGATGCCCTTGGCCAAAAAGGGCGTATGCGTTTTTTCCTGAATATATTCAGGAAAAAACGCAGACGCCCTTTTTGGCCAACCAAGCAACCTGGAAAGGCAAATCAGCGCTACAAAGAAGTCTCGCTTCCCATCGGTCAAAAGGGCCATGCTGAATAAAGTGTCAAAACCAGAAATGCAGGACAGGCCATGGTGAAACGGGAGCCTTGCTACGCTGATGGGCGGGATGTAAATTGCCAACAGCCACTCTGGAGAAGTGTACGGTGTTTCCTGAAACATCTAAAAAACTCAGCATAGAGAGCATAAGGCACTTCCACTCATGGGCGTATAAATTGGGAAAACTAAAAATCAGCAAGACACAGGCACCCCAAAGTTTAGGGCTGCTCTGTTGACAAGAACCTCCACTTCGTTACACCTTAAATATCCCAGGAAAGAGAAACATGGATAAGGAAGTTGTGGTCCTTATGTACAATGGCATATCACTCAGCCATGAAATTAACGTCATAAGGCTAGTAGCAGCATGATGAGAGGATTTAGGTACGACGATTCTAAGTGAAATAAGTCACACAGAAAAAGACACTTATCATAAGATATCACTTAGAGAGGGAATGTAAAAACCGCTACACTTGAACTGAATTACAAAACAGAACAGCGTCACACGTTTACAAAACACACTATGGCTGCTTAACGGGAAAGGTGAGGTCGGGTGAGGTAGAAAACAAGGGTTTCAAATTAGCTCAGATACCGTTCCATAAACCCAATATGTAATAGACAAGACCTACTCCTTGCTCAGTGAACTGGACTCGACACCCCCTATTCACCGCCCAAGAATATACCTGACTAGGAAGAATCTTCAAAGCTATGTATTGATATCTCTCTGTAAATGAGTCAAGTGGATGTAAAGCAGCATAAACAGAGCAGTGAAAAGCAGCTAAACCCCATTATAAAAATCAATTACTTTTAAAATCCCGTGAAACAAAGACAGTGAAAGAGAGAGAAATTCTTACAAAATTCGTTCAGGGGCTGTGATGCCACCTGGATTGACCATATCTAGACCCACAGCTGATTGAGACATAAGGGTGGACACTCTTGGGGCTGAGAGGTTTGGTGAGGTTGGGTGAGCAAACGCAGACCCTTTAAAGTAATACTGCGTGGTATCCATCCCATGGGTCCCAAATCTCCAGGTTCAAGGGCATCTTCCTACATCGAAAACATGCATGAGAAACCCAGAAGATGGTACACCGTGTGATCGGGAAAGGTTTCGAAAACGCACCTCATTTCTCATCTCCTTGTGCTCGGGTTCGCCATTCCAGCCGCGTTAGTAGCAATCTCCCTCCGTGGAGAATCAGCACCTTTAACCTCCTGTTCCGTACAGGTTGCAATTTGTCCTGAGGATGAACGGGAAGAGGGGGAACCAATGAGAGACTAGCTCTAGGTGTTGGGACAGGCACAGGTCACTCTATTTTCCCATCAGGAAGAAGAATTAACCACAGGCTCAGCCTGCCGCCCGGAACCACAATAGGGCCTGAAGCAATCCTGCGCTTTTGCGGCCAGCTCCCAAGAAAGCGAGTTGAAAAATGGAGCTCAGGGGCACTGCAATTCACAAACCTGCAGAGTTATAAATGATAACTCTCGTCCACAAATATATTGAGGGAAGGCAACGAGGAGGATTTGAAAGCAAGGCAGAATTGCAGGAAACAGATTTCAGGAGGTAGAGTCGAATCGCCTTTAAAGCACAGGAAAAGCGGCAAAACCTCGACCATGATGCCCTTGGCCAAAAAGGGCGTATGCGTTTTTTCCTGAATATATTCAGGAAAAAACGCATACGCCCTTTTTGGCCAACCAAGCAACCTGGAAAGGCAAATCAGCGCTACAAAGAAGTCTCGCTTCCCATCGGTCAAAAGGGCCATGCTGAATAAAGTGTCAAAACCAGAAATGCAGGACAGGCCATGGAGAAACGGGAGCCTTGCTACGCTGATGGGCGGGATGTAAATTGCCAACAGCCACTCTGGAGAAGAGTACGGGGTGTCCTGAAACATCTAAAAAACTCAGCTTAGAGAGCATAGGGCACTTCCACTCATGGGCGTATAAATTGGGAAAACTAAAAATCAGCAAGACACAGGCACCCCAAAGTTTAGGGCTGCTCTGTTGACAAGAACCTCCACTTCGTTACACCTTAAATATCCCAGGAAAGAGAAAAATGGATAAGGAAGTTGTGGTCCTTATGTACAATGGCATATCACTCAGCCATGAAATTAACGTCATAAGGCTAGTAGCAGCATGATGAGAGGATTTAGGTACGACGATTCTAAGTGAAATAAGTCACACAGAAAAAGACACTTATCATAAGATATCACTTATAGAGGGAATGTAAAAACCGCTACACTTGAACTGAATTACAAAACAGAACAGCGTCACACGTTTAGAAGACACACTATGGCTGCTTAACGGGAAAGGTGAGGTGGGGTGATGCATAAAACAAGGGTTTCAAATAGGCTCAGATACCGTTCCATACACCCAATATGTAATAGACAAGACCTACTCCTTGCTCAGTGAAGTGGACTAAACACCCCCTGTTCACCGCCCAAGAATATATCTGACTAGTAAGAATCTTAAAACCAATGTATTGATATCCCTCTGTAAGTGAGTCAAGTGGGTGTAAAGCGGCATAAACACAGCAGTGAAAAGCAGCTAAACCCCATTATAAAAATCAATTACTTTTAAAAACCCGTGAAACAAAGACAGTGAAAGAGAGAGAAATTCTTACAAAATTCGTTCAGGGGCTGTGATGCCACCTGGATTGACCATCTCTAGACCCACAGCTGATTGAGACATAAGGGTGGACACTCTTGGGGCTGAGAGGTTTGGTGAGGTTGGGTGAGCAAACGCAGACCCTTTAAAGTAATACTGCGTGGTATCCATCCCATGGGTCCAAAATCTCCAGGTTCAAGGGCATCTTCCTACATCGAAAACATGCATGAGAAACCCAGAAGATGGTACACCGTGTGATCGGGAAAGGTTTCTAAAACGCACCTCATTTCTCATCTCCTTGTGCTCGGGTTCGCCATTCCAGCCGCGTTAGTAGCAATCTCCCTCCGTGGAGAATCAGCACCTTTAACCTCCTGTTCCGTACAGGTTGCAATTTGTCCTGAGGATGAACGGGAAGAGGGGGAACCAGTGAGAGACTAGCTCTAGGTGTTGGGACAGGCACAGGTCACTCTATTTTCCCATCAGGAAGAAGAATTAACCACAGGCTCAGCCTGCCGCCCGGAACCACAATAGGGCCTGACGCAATCCTGCGCTTTTGCGGCCAGCTCCCAAGAAAGCGAGTTGAAAAATGGAGCTCAGGGGCACTGCAATTCACAAACCTGCAGAGTTAGAAATGATAACTCTCGTCCACAAATATATTGAGGGAAGGCAACGAAGAGGATTTGAAAGCAAGGCAGAATTGCAGGAAACAGATTTCAGGAGGTAGATTCGAATCGCCTTTAAAGCACAGGAAAGGCGGCAAAACCTCGACCATGATGCCCTTGGCCAAAAAGGGCGTATGCGTTTTTTCCTGAATATATTCAGGAAAAAACGCAGACGCCCTTTTTGGCCAACCAAGCAACCTGGAAAGGCAAATCAGCGCTACAAAGAAGTCTCGCTTCCCATCGGTCAAAAGGGCCATGCTGAATAAAGTGTCAAAACCAGAAATGCAGGACAGGCCATGGTGAAACGGGAGCCTTGCTACGCTGATGGGCGGGATGTAAATTGCCAACAGCCACTCTGGAGAAGTGTACGGTGTTTCCTGAAACATCTAAAAAACTCAGCATAGAGAGCATAAGGCACTTCCACTCATGGGCGTATAAATTGGGAAAACTAAAAATCAGCAAGACACAGGCACCCCAAAGTTTAGGGCTGCTCTGTTGACAAGAACCTCCACTTCGTTACACCTTAAATATCCCAGGAAAGAGAAACATGGATAAGGAAGTTGTGGTCCTTATGTACAATGGCATATCACTCAGCCATGAAATTAACGTCATAAGGCTAGTAGCAGCATGATGAGAGGATTTAGGTACGACGATTCTAAGTGAAATAAGTCACACAGAAAAAGACACTTATCATAAGATATCACTTAGAGAGGGAATGTAAAAACCGCTACACTTGAACTGAATTACAAAACAGAACAGCGTCACACGTTTACAAAACACACTATGGCTGCTTAACGGGAAAGGTGAGGTCGGGTGAGGTAGAAAACAAGGGTTTCAAATTAGCTCAGATACCGTTCCATAAACCCAATATGTAATAGACAAGACCTACTCCTTGCTCAGTGAACTGGACTCGACACCCCCTATTCACCGCCCAAGAATATACCTGACTAGGAAGAATCTTCAAAGCTATGTATTGATATCTCTCTGTAAATGAGTCAAGTGGATGTAAAGCAGCATAAACAGAGCAGTGAAAAGCAGCTAAACCCCATTATAAAAATCAATTACTTTTAAAATCCCGTGAAACAAAGACAGTGAAAGAGAGAGAAATTCTTACAAAATTCGTTCAGGGGCTGTGATGCCACCTGGATTGACCATATCTAGACCCACAGCTGATTGAGACATAAGGGTGGACACTCTTGGGGCTGAGAGGTTTGGTGAGGTTGGGTGAGCAAACGCAGACCCTTTAAAGTAATACTGCGTGGTATCCATCCCATGGGTCCCAAATCTCCAGGTTCAAGGGCATCTTCCTACATCGAAAACATGCATGAGAAACCCAGAAGATGGTACACCGTGTGATCGGGAAAGGTTTCGAAAACGCACCTCATTTCTCATCTCCTTGTGCTCGGGTTCGCCATTCCAGCCGCGTTAGTAGCAATCTCCCTCCGTGGAGAATCAGCACCTTTAACCTCCTGTTCCGTACAGGTTGCAATTTGTCCTGAGGATGAACGGGAAGAGGGGGAACCAATGAGAGACTAGCTCTAGGTGTTCGGACAGGCACAGGTCACTCTATTTTCCCATCAGGAAGAAGAATTAACCACAGGCTCAGCCTGCCGCCCGGAACCACAATAGGGCCTGAAGCAATCCTGCGCTTTTGCGGCCAGCTCCCAAAAAAGCGAGTTGAAAAATGGAGCTCAGGGGCACTGCAATTCACAAACCTGCAGAGTTATAAATGATAACTCTCGTCCACAAATATATTGAGGGAAGGCAATGAGGAGGATTTGAAAGCAAGGCAGAATTGCAGGAAACAGATTTCAGGAGGTAGAGTCGAATCGCCTTTAAAGCACAGGAAAAGCGGCAAAACCTCGACCATGATGCCCTTGGCCAAAAAGGGCGTATGCGTTTTTTCCTGAATATATTCAGGAAAAAACGCATACGCCCTTTTTGGCCAACCAAGCAACCTGGAAAGGCAAATCAGCGCTACAAAGAAGTCTCGCTTCCCATCGGTCAAAAGGGCCATGCTGAATAAAGTGTCAAAACCAGAAATGCAGGACAGGCCATGGAGAAACGGGAGCCTTGCTACGCTGATGGGCGGGATGTAAATTGCCAACAGCCACTCTGGAGAAGAGTACGGGGTGTCCTGAAACATCTAAAAAACTCAGCTTAGAGAGCATAGGGCACTTCCACTCATGGGCGTATAAATTGGGAAAACTAAAAATCAGCAAGACACAGGCACCCCAAAGTTTAGGGCTGCTCTGTTGACAAGAACCTCCACTTCGTTACACCTTAAATATCCCAGGAAAGAGAAAAATGGATAAGGAAGTTGTGGTCCTTATGTACAATGGCATATCACTCAGCCATGAAATTAACGTCATAAGGCTAGTAGCAGCATGATGAGAGGATTTAGGTACGACGATTCTAAGTGAAATAAGTCACACAGAAAAAGACACTTATCATAAGATATCACTTATAGAGGGAATGTAAAAACCGCTACACTTGAACTGAATTACAAAACAGAACAGCGTCACACGTTTAGAAGACACACTATGGCTGCTTAACGGGAAAGGTGAGGTGGGGTGATGCATAAAACAAGGGTTTCAAATAGGCTCAGATACCGTTCCATACACCCAATATGTAATAGACAAGACCTACTCCTTGCTCAGTGAAGTGGACTAAACACCCCCTGTTCACCGCCCAAGAATATATCTGACTAGTAAGAATCTTAAAACCAATGTATTGATATCCCTCTGTAAGTGAGTCAAGTGGGTGTAAAGCGGCATAAACACAGCAGTGAAAAGCAGCTAAACCCCATTATAAAAATCAATTACTTTTAAAAACCCGTGAAACAAAGACAGTGAAAGTGAGAGAAATTCTTACAAAATTCGTTCAGGGGCTGTGATGCCACCTGGATTGACCATCTCTAGACCCACAGCTGATTGAGACATAAGGGTGGACACTCTTGGGGCTGAGAGGTTTGGTGAGGTTGGGTGAGCAAAGGCAGACCCTTTAAAGTAATACTGCGTGGTATCCATTCCATGGGTCCAAAATCTCCAGGTTCAAGGGCATCTTCCTACATCGAAAACATGCATGAGAAACCCAGAAGATGGTACACCGTGTGATCGGGAAAGGTTTCGAAAACGCACCTCATTTCTCATCTCCTTGTGCTCGGGTTCGCCATTCCAGCCGCGTTAGTAGCAATCTCCCTCCATGGAGAATCAGCACCTTTAACCTCCTGTTCCGTACAGGTTGCAATTTGTCCTGAGGATGAACGGGAAGAGGGGGAACCAGTGAGAGACTAGCTCTAGGTGTTGGGACAGGCACAGGTCACTCTATTTTCCCATCAGGAAGAAGAATTAACCACAGGCTCAGCCTGCCGCCCGGAACCACAATAGGGCCTGACGCAATCCTGCGCTTTTGCGGCCAGCTCCCAAGAAAGCGAGTTGAAAAATGGAGCTCAGGGGCACTGCAATTCACAAACCTGCAGAGTTAGAAATGATAACTCTCGTCCACAAATATATTGAGGGAAGGCAACGAAGAGGATTTGAAAGCAAGGCAGAATTGCAGGAAACAGATTTCAGGAGGTAGATTCGAATCGCCTTTAAAGCACAGGAAAGGCGGCAAAACCTCGACCATGATGCCCTTGGCCAAAAAGGGCGTCTGCGTTTTTTCCTGAATATATTCAGGAAAAAACGCAGACGCCCTTTTTGGCCAACCAAGCAACCTGGAAAGGCAAATCAGTGCTACAAAGAAGTCTCGCTTCCCATCGGTCAAAAGGGCCATGCTGAATAAAGTGTCAAAACCAGAAATGCAGGACAGGCCATGGTGAAACGGGAGCCTTGCTACGCTGATGGGCGGGATGTAAATTGCCAACAGCCACTCTGGAGAAGTGTACGGTGTTTCCTGAAACATCTAAAAAACTCAGCATAGAGAGCATAAGGCACTTCCACTCATGGGCGTATAAATTGGGAAAACTAAAAATCAGCAAGACACAGGCACCCCAAAGTTTAGGGCTGCTCTGTTGACAAGAACCTCCACTTCGTTACACCTTAAATATCCCAGGAAAGAGAAACATGGATAAGGAAGTTGTGGTCCTTATGTACAATGGCATATCACTCAGCCATGAAATTAACGTCATAAGGCTAGTAGCAGCATGATGAGAGGATTTAGGTACGACGATTCTAAGTGAAATAAGTCACACAGAAAAAGACACTTATCATAAGATATCACTTAGAGAGGGAATGTAAAAACCGCTACACTTGAACTGAATTACAAAACAGAACAGCGTCACACGTTTACAAAACACACTATGGCTGCTTAACGGGAAAGGTGAGGTCGGGTGAGGTAGAAAACAAGGGTTTCAAATTAGCTCAGATACCGTTCCATAAACCCAATATGTAATAGACAAGACCTACTCCTTGCTCAGTGAACTGGACTCGACACCCCCTATTCACCGCCCAAGAATATACCTGACTAGGAAGAATCTTCAAAGCTATGTATTGATATCTCTCTGTAAATGAGTCAAGTGGATGTAAAGCAGCATAAACAGAGCAGTGAAAAGCAGCTAAACCCCATTATAAAAATCAATTACTTTTAAAATCCCGTGAAACAAAGACAGTGAAAGAGAGAGAAATTCTTACAAAATTCGTTCAGGGGCTGTGATGCCACCTGGATTGACCATATCTAGACCCACAGCTGATTGAGACATAAGGGTGGACACTCTTGGGGCTGAGAGGTTTGGTGAGGTTGGGTGAGCAAACGCAGACCCTTTAAAGTAATACTGCGTGGTATCCATCCCATGGGTCCCAAATCTCCAGGTTCAAGGGCATCTTCCTACATCGAAAACATGCATGAGAAACCCAGAAGATGGTACACCGTGTGATCGGGAAAGGTTTCGAAAACGCACCTCATTTCTCATCTCCTTGTGCTCGGGTTCGCCATTCCAGCCGCGTTAGTAGCAATCTCCCTCCGTGGAGAATCAGCACCTTTAACCTCCTGTTCCGTACAGGTTGCAATTTGTCCTGAGGATGAACGGGAAGAGGGGGAACCAATGAGAGACTAGCTCTAGGTGTTGGGACAGGCACAGGTCACTCTATTTTCCCATCAGGAAGAAGAATTAACCACAGGCTCAGCCTGCCGCCCGGAACCACAATAGGGCCTGAAGCAATCCTGCGCTTTTGCGGCCAGCTCCCAAGAAAGCGAGTTAAAAAATGGAGCTCAGGGGCACTGCAATTCACAAACCTGCAGAGTTATAAATGATAACTCTCGTCCACAAATATATTGAGGGAAGGCAACGAGGAGGATTTGAAAGCAAGGCAGAATTGCAGGAAACAGATTTCAGGAGGTAGAGTCGAATCGCCTTTAAAGCACAGGAAAAGCGGCAAAACCTCGACCATGATGCCCTTGGCCAAAAAGGGCGTATGCGTTTTTTCCTGAATATATTCAGGAAAAAACGCATACGCCCTTTTTGGCCAACCAAGCAACCTGGAAAGGCAAATCAGCGCTACAAAGAAGTCTCGCTTCCCATCGGTCAAAAGGGCCATGCTGAATAAAGTGTCAAAACCAGAAATGCAGGACAGGCCATGGAGAAACGGGAGCCTTGCTACGCTGATGGGCGGGATGTAAATTGCCAACAGCCACTCTGGAGAAGAGTACGGGGTGTCCTGAAACATCTAAAAAACTCAGCTTAGAGAGCATAGGGCACTTCCACTCATGGGCGTATAAATTGGGAAAACTAAAAATCAGCAAGACACAGGCACCCCAAAGTTTAGGGCTGCTCTGTTGACAAGAACCTCCACTTCGTTACACCTTAAATATCCCAGGAAAGAGAAAAATGGATAAGGAAGTTGTGGTCCTTATGTACAATGGCATATCACTCAGCCATGAAATTAACGTCATAAGGCTAGTAGCAGCATGATGAGAGGATTTAGGTACGACGATTCTAAGTGAAATAAGTCACACAGAAAAAGACACTTATCATAAGATATCACTTATAGAGGGAATGTAAAAACCGCTACACTTGAACTGAATTACAAAACAGAACAGCGTCACACGTTTAGAAGACACACTATGGCTGCTTAACGGGAAAGGTGAGGTGGGGTGATGCATAAAACAAGGGTTTCAAATAGGCTCAGATACCGTTCCATACACCCAATATGTAATAGACAAGACCTACTCCTTGCTCAGTGAAGTGGACTAAACACCCCCTGTTCACCGCCCAAGAATATATCTGACTAGTAAGAATCTTAAAACCAATGTATTGATATCCCTCTGTAAGTGAGTCAAGTGGGTGTAAAGCGGCATAAACACAGCAGTGAAAAGCAGCTAAACCCCATTATAAAAATCAATTACTTTTAAAATCCCGTGAAACAAAGACAGTGAAAGAGAGAGAAATTCTTACAAAATTCGTTCAGGGGCTGTGATGCCACCTGGATTGACCATCTCTAGACCCACAGCTGATTGAGACATAAGGGTGGACACTCTTGGGGCTGAGAGGTTTGGTGAGGTTGGGTGAGCAAACGCAGACCCTTTAAAGTAATACTGCGTGGTATCCATCCCATGGGTCCAAAATCTCCAGGTTCAAGGGCATCTTCCTACATCGAAAACATGCATGAGAAACCCAGAAGATGGTACACCGTGTGATCGGGAAAGGTTTCTAAAACGCACCTCATTTCTCATCTCCTTGTGCTCGGGTTCGCCATTCCAGCCGCGTTAGTAGCAATCTCCCTCCGTGGAGAATCAGCACCTTTAACCTCCTGTTCCGTACAGGTTGCAATTTGTCCTGAGGATGAACGGGAAGAGGGGGAACCAGTGAGAGACTAGCTCTAGGTGTTGGGACAGGCACAGGTCACTCTATTTTCCCATCAGGAAGAAGAATTAACCACAGGCTCAGCCTGCCGCCCGGTACCAGAATAGGGCCTGAAGCAATCCTGCGCTTTTGCGGCCAACTCCCAAGAAAGCGAGTTGAAAAATGGAGCTCAGGGGCACTGCAATTCACAGACCTGCAGAGTTAGAAATGATAACTCTCGTCCACAAATATATTGAGGGAAGGCAACGAAGAGGATTTGAAAGCAAGGCAGAATTGCAGGAAACAGATTTCAGCAGGTAGATTCGAATCGCCTTTAAAACACAGGAAAAGCGGCAAAACCTCGACCATGATGCCCTTGGCCAAAAAGGGCGTATGCGTTTTTTCCTGAATATATTCAGGAAAAAACGCATACGCCCTTTTTGGCCAACCAAGCAACCTGGAAAGGCAAATCAGCGCTACAAAGAAGTCTCGCTTCCCATCGGTCAAAAGGGCCATGCTGAATAAAGTGTCAAAACCAGAAATGCAGGACAGGCCATGGAGAAACGGGAGCCTTGCTACGCTGATGGGCGGGATGTAAATTGCCAACAGCCACTCTGGAGAAGTGTACGGTGTGTCCTGAAACATCTAAAAAACTCAGCTTAGAGAGCATAGGGCACTTCCACTCATGGGCGCATGAATTGGAAAAATTAAAAATCAGCAAGACACAGGCACCACAAAGTTTAGGGCTGCTCTGTTGACAAGAACCTCCACTTCGTTACACCTTAAATATCCCAGGAAAGAAAAAAATGGATAAAGAAGTTGTGGTCCTTATGTACAATGGAATATCACTCAGCCATGAAATCAACGTCATAAGGCTAGTAGCAGCATGATGAGTGGATTTAGGTACGACGATTCTAAGTGAAATAAGTCAACCAGAAAACGACACTTATCATAAGATATCACTTAGAGAGGGAATGTAAAAACCGCTACACTTGAACTGAATTACAAAACAGAACAGAGACACACGTTTACAAAACACACTATGGCTTCTTAACGGGAAAGCTGAGGTCGGGTGAGGCAGAAAACAAAGGTTTCAAATTAGCTCAGATACCGTTCCATAAACCCAATATGTATTAGACAAGACCTACTCGTTGCTCAGTGAACTGGACGCAAAAACCCCCTATTCACCGCCCAAGAATATATCTGACTAGGAAGAATCTTCAAAGCTATGTATTGATATCTCTCTGTAAGTGAGTCAAGTGGGTGTAAAGCAGCATAAAAACAGCAGTGAAAAGCAGCTAAACCCCATTTTAAAAATCAATTACTTTTAAAAAGCTGTGAAACAAAGACAGTGAAAGATAGAGAAATTCTTACAATATTCGTTCAGGGGCTGTGATGCCACCTGGATTGACCATCTCTAGACCCACAGCTGATTGAGACATAAGGGTGGACTCTCTTGTGGCTGAGAGGTTTGGTCAGGTTGGTTGAGGAAACGCAGTCCCTTTAAAGTAATACTGCGTGGTACCCATCCCATGGGTCCCAAATCTCCAAGTTCAAGGGCATCTTCCTATAACAAAAACATGCATGAGAAACCCAGAAGATGGTACACCGTGTGATCGGGAAAGGTTTCGAAAACGCACCTCATTTCTCATCTCCTTGTGCTCGGGTTGGCCATTACAGCCGCTTTACTAGCAATCTCCCTCCTTCGAGAATCAGCACCTTCAACCTCCTGTTCCGTACAGGTTGCAATTTGTCCTGAGGATGAACGGGAAGAGGGGGAACCAATGAGAGACTAGCTCTAGGTGTTGGGACAGGCACAGGTCACTCTATTTTCCCATCAGGAAGAAGAATTAACCACAGGCTCAGCCTGCCGCCCGGAAGCAGAATAGGGCCTGAAGCAATCCTGCGCTTTTGCGGCCAGCTCCGAAGAAAGCGAGTTGAAAAATGGAGCTCAGGGGCACTGCAATTCACAAACCTGCAGAGTTAGAAATGATAACTCTCGTCCACAAATATATTGAGGGAAGGCAACGAGGAGGATTTGAAAGCAAGGCAGAATTGCAGGAAACAGATTTCAGGAGGTAGAGTCGAATCGCCTTTAAAGCACAGGAAAAGCGGCAAAACCTCGACCATGATGCCCTTGGCCAAAAAGGGCGTATGCGTTTTTTCCTGAATATATTCAGGAAAAAACGCATACGCCCTTTTTGGCCAACCAAGCAACCTGGAAAGGCAAATCAGCGCTACAAAGAAGTCTCGCTTCCCATCGGTCAAAAGGGCCATGCTGAATAAAGTGTCAAAACCAGAAATGCAGGACAGGCCATGGAGAAACGGGAGCCTTGCTACGCTGATGGGCGGGATGTAAATTGCCAACAGCCACTCTGGAGAAGAGTACGGGGTGTCCTGAAACATCTAAAAAACTCAGCTTAGAGAGCATAGGGCACTTCCACTCATGGGCGTATAAATTGGGAAAACTAAAAATCAGCAAGACACAGGCACCCCAAAGTTTAGGGCTGCTCTGTTGACAAGAACCTCCACTTCGTTACACCTTAAATATCCCAGGAAAGAGAAAAATGGATAAGGAAGTTGTGGTCCTTATGTACAATGGCATATCACTCAGCCATGAAATTAACGTCATAAGGCTAGTAGCAGCATGATGAGAGGATTTAGGTACAACGATTCTAAGTGAAATAAGTCACACAGAAAAAGACACTTATCATAAGATATCACTTATAGAGGGAATGTAAAAACCGCTACACTTGAACTGAATTACAAAACAGAACAGCGTCACACGTTTAGAAGACACACTATGGCTGCTTAACGGGAAAGGTGAGGTGGGGTGATGCATAAAACAAGGGTTTCAAATAGGCTCAGATACCGTTCCATACACCCAATATGTAATAGACAAGACCTACTCCTTGCTCAGTGAAGTGGACTAAACACCCCCTGTTCACCGCCCAAGAATATATCTGACTAGTAAGAATCTTAAAACCAATGTATTGATATCCCTCTGTAAGTGAGTCAAGTGGGTGTAAAGCGGCATAAACACAGCAGTGAAAAGCAGCTAAACCCCATTATAAAAATCAATTACTTTTAAAAACCCGTGAAACAAAGACAGTGAAAGAGAGAGAAATTCTTACAAAATTCGTTCAGGGGCTGTGATGCCACCTGGATTGACCATCTCTAGACCCACAGCTGATTGAGACATAAGGGTGGACACTCTTGGGGCTGAGAGGTTTGGTGAGGTTGGGTGAGCAAAGGCAGACCCTTTAAAGTAATACTGCGTGGTATCCATCCCATGGGTCCAAAATCTCCAGGTTCAAGGGCATCTTCCTACATCGAAAACATGCATGAGAAACCCAGAAGATGGTACACCGTGTGATCGGGAAAGGTTTCTAAAACGCACCTCATTTCTCATCTCCTTGTGCTCGGGTTCGCCATTCCAGCCGCGTTAGTAGCAATCTCCCTCCGTGGAGAATCAGCACCTTTAACCTCCTGTTCCGTACAGGTTGCAATTTGTCCTGAGGATGAACGGGAAGAGGGGGAACCAGTGAGAGACTAGCTCTAGGTGTTGGGACAGGCACAGGTCACTCTATTTTCCCATCAGGAAGAAGAATTAACCACAGGCTCAGCCTGCCGCCCGGAACCACAATAGGGCCTGAAGCAATCCTGCGCTTTTGCGGCCAGCTCCCAAGAAAGCGAGTTGAAAAATGGAGCTCAGGGGCACTGCAATTCACAAACCTGCAGAGTTAGAAATGATAACTCTCGTCCACAAATATATTGAGGGAAGGCAACGAAGAGGATTTGAAAGCAAGGCAGAATTGCAGGAAACAGATTTCAGGAGGTAGATTCGAATTGCCTTTAAAGCACAGGGAAGGCGGCAAAACCTCGACCATGATGCCCTTGGCCAAAAAGGGCGTATGCGTTTTTTCCTGAATATATTCAGGAAAAAACGCAGACGCCCTTTTTGGCCAACCAAGCAACCTGGAAAGGCAAATCAGCGCTACAAAGAAGTCTCGCTTCCCATCGGTCAAAAGGGCCATGCTGAATAAAGTGTCAAAACCAGAAATGCAGGACAGGCCATGGTGAAACGGGAGCCTTGCTACGCTGATGGGCGGGATGTAAATTGCCAACAGCCACTCTGGAGAAGTGTACGGTGTTTCCTGAAACATCTAAAAAACTCAGCATAGAGAGCATAAGGCACTTCCACTCATGGGCGTATAAATTGGGAAAACTAAAAATCAGCAAGACACAGGCACCCCAAAGTTTAGGGCTGCTCTGTTGACAAGAACCTCCACTTCGTTACACCTTAAATATCCCAGGAAAGAGAAACATGGATAAGGAAGTTGTGGTCCTTATGTACAATGGCATATCACTCAGCCATGAAATTAACGTCATAAGGCTAGTAGCAGCATGATGAGAGGATTTAGGTACGACGATTCTAAGTGAAATAAGTCACACAGAAAAAGACACTTATCATAAGATATCACTTAGAGAGGGAATGTAAAAACCGCTACACTTGAACTGAATTACAAAACAGAACAGCGTCACACGTTTACGAAACACACTATGGCTGCTTAACGGGAAAGGTGAGGTCGGGTGATGTAGAAAACAAGGGTTTCAAATTAGCTCAGATACCGTTCCATAAACCCAATATGTAATAGACAAGACCTACTCCTTGCTCAGTGAACTGGACTCGACACCCCCTATTCACCGCCCAAGAATATACCTGACTAGGAAGAATCTTCAAAGCTATGTATTGATATCTCTCTGTAAATGAGTCAAGTGGATGTAAAGCAGCATAAACAGAGCAGTGAAAAGCAGCTAAACCCCATTATAAAAATCAATTACTTTTAAAATCCCGTGAAACAAAGACAGTGAAAGAGAGAGAAATTCTTACAAAATTCGTTCAGGGGCTGTGATGCCACCTGGATTGACCATATCTAGACCCACAGCTGATTGAGACATAAGGGTGGACACTCTTGGGGCTGAGAGGTTTGGTGAGGTTGGGTGAGCAAACGCAGACCCTTTAAAGTAATACTGCGTGGTATCCATCCCATGGGTCCCAAATCTCCAGGTTCAAGGGCATCTTCCTACATCGAAAACATGCATGAGAAACCCAGAAGATGGTACACCGTGTGATCGGGAAAGGTTTCGAAAACGCACCTCATTTCTCATCTCCTTGTGCTCGGGTTCGCCATTCCAGCCGCGTTAGTAGCAATCTCCCTCCGTGGAGAATCAGCACCTTTAACCTCCTGTTCCGTACAGGTTGCAATTTGTCCTGAGGATGAACGGGAAGAGGGGGAACCAATGAGAGACTAGCTCTAGGTGTTGGGACAGGCACAGGTCACTCTATTTTCCCATCAGGAAGAAGAATTAACCACAGGCTCAGCCTGCCGCCCGGAACCACAATAGGGCCTGAAGCAATCCTGCGCTTTTGCGGCCAGCTCCCAAGAAAGCGAGTTGAAAAATGGAGCTCAGGGGCACTGCAATTCACAAACCTGCAGAGTTAGAAATGATAACTCTCGTCCACAAATATATTGAGGGAAGGCAACGAGGAGGATTTGAAAGCAAGGCAGAATTGCAGGAAACAGATTTCAGGAGGTAGAGTCGAATCGCCTTTAAAGCACAGGAAAAGCGGCAAAACCTCGACCATGATGCCCTTGGCCAAAAAGGGCGTATGCGTTTTTTCCTGAATATATTCAGGAAAAAACGCATACGCCCTTTTTGGCCAACCAAGCAACCTGGAAAGGCAAATCAGCGCTACAAAGAAGTCTCGCTTCCCATCGGTCAAAAGGGCCATGCTGAATAAAGTGTCAAAACCAGAAATGCAGGACAGGCCATGGAGAAACGGGAGCCTTGCTACGCTGATGGGCGGGATGTAAATTGCCAACAGCCACTCTGGAGAAGAGTACGGGGTGTCCTGAAACATCTAAAAAACTCAGCTTAGAGAGCATAGGGCACTTCCACTCATGGGCGTATAAATTGGGAAAACTAAAAATCAGCAAGACACAGGCACCCCAAAGTTTAGGGCTGCTCTGTTGACAAGAACCTCCACTTCGTTACACCTTAAATATCCCAGGAAAGAGAAAAATGGATAAGGAAGTTGTGGTCCTTATGTACAATGGCATATCACTCAGCCATGAAATTAACGTCATAAGGCTAGTAGCAGCATGATGAGAGGATTTAGGTACGACGATTCTAAGTGAAATAAGTCACACAGAAAAAGACACTTATCATAAGATATCACTTATAGAGGGAATGTAAAAACCGCTACACTTGAACTGAATTACAAAACAGAACAGCGTCACACGTTTAGAAGACACACTATGGCTGCTTAACGGGAAAGGTGAGGTGGGGTGATGCATAAAACAAGGGTTTCAAATAGGCTCAGATACCGTTCCATACACCCAATATGTAATAGACAAGACCTACTCCTTGCTCAGTGAAGTGGACTAAACACCCCCTGTTCACCGCCCAAGAATATATCTGACTAGTAAGAATCTTAAAACCAATGTATTGATATCCCTCTGTAAGTGAGTCAAGTGGGTGTAAAGCGGCATAAACACAGCAGTGAAAAGCAGCTAAACCCCATTATAAAAATCAATTACTTTTAAAAACCCGTGAAACAAAGACAGTGAAAGAGAGAGAAATTCTTACAAAATTCGTTCAGGGGCTGTGATGCCACCTGGATTGACCATCTCTAGACCCACAGCTGATTGAGACATAAGGGTGGACACTCTTGGGGCTGAGAGGTTTGGTGAGGTTGGGTGAGCAAAGGCAGACCCTTTAAAGTAATACTGCGTGGTATCCATCCCATGGGTCCAAAATCTCCAGGTTCAAGGGCATCTTCCTACATCGAAAACATGCATGAGAAACCCAGAAGATGGTACACCGTGTGATCGGGAAAGGTTTCTAAAACGCACCTCATTTCTCATCTCCTTGTGCTCGGGTTCGCCATTCCAGCCGCGTTAGTAGCAATCTCCCTCCGTGGAGAATCAGCACCTTTAACCTCCTGTTCCGTACAGGTTGCAATTTGTCCTGAGGATGAACGGGAAGAGGGGGAACCAGTGAGAGACTAGCTCTAGGTGTTGGGACAGGCACAGGTCACTCTATTTTCCCATCAGGAAGAAGAATTAACCACAGGCTCAGCCTGCCGCCCGGAACCAGAATAGGGCCTGAAGCAATCCTGCGCTTTTGCGGCCAACTCCCAAGAAAGCGAGTTGAAAAATGGAGCTCAGGGGCACTGCAATTCACAGACCTGCAGAGTTAGAAATGATAACTCTCGTCCACAAATATATTGAGGGAAGGCAACGAAGAGGATTTGAAAGCAAGGCAGAATTGCAGAAAAAAGATTTCAGCAGGTAGATTCGAATCGCCTTTAAAACACAGGAAAAGCGGCAAAACCTCGACCATGATGCCCTTGGCCAAAAAGGGCGTATGCGTTTTTTCCTGAATATATTCAGGAAAAAACGCATACGCCCTTTTCGGCCAACCAAGCAACCTGGAAAGGCAAATCAGCGCTACAAAGAAGTCTCGCTTCCCATCGGTCAAAAGGGCCATGCTGAATAAAGTGTCAAAACCAGAAATGCAGGACAGGCCATGGAGAAACGGGAGCCTTGCTACACTGATGGGCGGGATGTAAATTGCCAACAGCCACTCTGGAGAAGTGTACGGTGTGTCCTGAAACATCTAAAAAACTCAGCTTAGAGAGCATAGGGCACTTCCACTCATGGGCGCATGAATTGGAAAAATTAAAAATCAGCAAGACACAGGCACCACAAAGTTTAGGGCTGCTCTGTTGACAAGAACCTCCACTTCGTTACACCTTAAATATCCCAGGAAAGAAAAAAATGGATAAAGAAGTTGTGGTCCTTATGTACAATGGAATATCACTCAGCCATGAAATCAACGTCATAAGGCTAGTAGCAGCATGATGAGTGGATTTAGGTACGACGATTCTAAGTGAAATAAGTCAACCAGAAAACGACACTTATCATAAGATATCACTTATAGAGGGAATGTAAAAACCGCTACACTTGAACTGAATTACAAAACAGAACAGAGACACACGTTTACAAAACACACTATGGCTTCTTAACGGGAAAGCTGAGGTCGGGTGAGGCAGAAAACAAAGGTTTCAAATTAGCTCAGATACCGTTCCATAAACCCAATATGTATTAGACAAGACCTACTCGTTGCTCAGTGAACTGGACGCAAAAACCCCCTATTCACCGCCCAAGAATATATCTGACTAGGAAGAATCTTCAAAGCTATGTATTGATATCTCTCTGTAAGTGAGTCAAGTGGGTGTAAAGCAGCATAAAAACAGCAGTGAAAAGCAGCTAAACCCCATTTTAAAAATCAATTACTTTTAAAAAGCTGTGAAACAAAGACAGTGAAAGATAGAGAAATTCTTACAATATTCGTTCAGGGGCTGTGATGCCACCTGGATTGACCATCTCTAGACCCACAGCTGATTGAGACATAAGGGTGGACACTCTTGTGGCTGAGAGGTTTGGTCAGGTTGGTTGAGGAAACGCAGTCCCTTTAAAGTAATACTGCGTGGTACCCATCCCATGGGTCCCAAATCTCCAAGTTCAAGGGCATCTTCCTATAACAAAAACATGCATGAGAAACCCAGAAGATGGTACACCGTGTGATCGGGAAAGGTTTCGAAAACGCACCTCATTTCTCATCTCCTTGTGCTCGGGTTGGCCATTACAGCCGCTTTACTAGCAATCTCCCTCCTTCGAGAATCAGCACCTTCAACCTCCTGTTCCGTACAGGTTGCAATTTGTCCTGAGGATGAACGGGAAGAGGGGGAACCAGTGAGAGACTAGCTCTAGGTGTTGGGACAGGCACAGGTCACTCTATTTTCCCATCAGGAAGAAGAATTAACCACAGGCTCAGCCTGCCGCCCGGAAGCAGAACAGGGCCTGAAGCAATCCTATGTTTTTGCGGCCAGCTCCCATAAAAACGAGTTGAAAAATCGAGCTCAGGGGCACTGCAATTCACAAACCTGCAGAGTTATAAATGATAACTCTCGTCCACAAATATATTGAGGGAAGGCAACGAGGAGGATTTGAAAGCAAGGGAGAATTGCAGGAAACAGATTTCAGGAGGTAGAGTCGAATCGCCTTTAAAGCACAGGAAAAGCGGCAAAACCTCGACCATGATGCCCTTGGCCAAAAAGGGCGTATGCGTTTTTTCCTGAATATATTCAGGAAAAAACGCAGACGCCCTTTTTGGCCAACCAAGCAACCTGGAAAGGCAAATCAGCGCTACAAAGAAGTCTCGCTTCCCATCGGTCAAAAGGGCCATGCTGAATAAAGTGTCAAAACCAGAAATGCAGGACAGGCCATGGAGAAACGGGAGCCTTACTACGCTGATGGGCGGGATGTAAATTGCCAACAGCCACTCTGGAGAAGTGTACGGTGTTTCCTGAAACATCTAAAGAACTCAGCATAGAGAGCATAAGGCACTTCCACTCATGGGCGTATAAATTGGGAAAACTAAAAATCAGCAAGACACAGGCACCCCAAAGTTTAGGGCTGCTCTGTTGACAAGAACCTCCACTTCGTTACACCTTAAATATCCCAGGAAAGAGAAAAATGGATAAGGAAGTTGTGGTCCTTATGTACAATGGCATATCACTCAGCCATGAAATCAACGTCATAAGGCTAGTAGCAGCATGATGAGTGGATTTAGGTACGACGATTCTAAGTGAAATAAGTCAACCAGAAAACAACACTTATCATAAGATATGACTTATAGAGGGAATGTAAAAACCGCTACACTTGAACTGAATTACAAAACAGAACAGAGACACACGTTTACAAAACACACTATGGCTGCTTGACGGGAAAGGTGAGGTCGGGTGAGGTAGAAAACAGGGGTTTCAAATTAGCTCAGATACCGTTCCATAAACCCGATATGTAATAGACAAGACCTACTCCTTGCTCAGTGAACTGGACTCAACACCCCCTATTCACCGCCCAAGAATATATCTGACTAGGAACAATCTTCAAAGCTATGTATTGATATCCCTCTGTAAATGAGTCAAGTGGGTGTAAAGCAGCATAAACCCAGCAGTGAAAAGCAGCTAAACCCCATTATAAAAATCAATTACTTTTAAAATCCCATGAAACAAAGACAGTGAAAGGGAGAGAAATTCTTACAAAATTCGTTCAGGGGCTGTGATGCCACCTGGATTGACCATATCTAGACCCACAGCTGATTGAGACATAAGGGTGGACACTCTTGGGGCTGAGAGGTTTGGTGAGGTTGGGTGAGCAAACACAGACCCTTTAAAGTAATACTGTGTGGTACCCATCTCATGGGTCCCAAATCTCCAGGTTCAAGGGCATCTTCCTACATCGAAAACATGCATGAGAAACCCAGAAGATGGTACACCGTGTGATCGGGAAAGGTTTCGAAAACGCACCTCATTTCTCATCTCCTTGTGCTCGGGTTCGCCATTCCAGCCGCGTTAGTAGCAATCTCCCTCCGTGGAGAATCAGCACCTTTAACCTCCTGTTCCGTACAGGTTGCAATTTGTCCTGAGGATGAACGGGAAGAGGGGGAACCAATGAGAGACTAGGTCTAGGTGTTGGGACAAGCACAGGTCACTCTATTTTCCAATCAGGAAGAAGAATTAACCACAGGCTCAGCCTGCCGCCCGGAACCAGAATAGGGCCTGTAGCAATCCTACGCTTTTGTGGCCAGCTCCCAAGAAAACGAGTTGAAAAATGGAGCTCAGGGGCACTGCAATTCACAAACCTGCAGAGTTAGAAATGATAACTCTCGTCCACAAATATATTGAGGAAAGGCAACGAAGAGGATTTGAAAGCAAGGCAGAATTACAGGAAACAGATTTCAGGAGGTAGATTCGAATCGCCTTTAAAGCACAGGAAAAGCGGCAAAACCTCGACCATGATGCCCTTGGCCAAAAAGGGCGTCTGCGTTTTTTCCTGAATATATTCAGGAAAAAACGCAGACGCCCTTTTTGGCCAACCAAGCAACCTGGAAAGGCAAATCAGCGCTACAAAGAAGTCTCGCTTCCCATCGGTCAAAAGGGCCATGCTGAATAAAGTGTCAAAACCAGAAATGCAGGACAGGCCATGGAGAAACGGGAGCCTTGCTACGCTGATTGGCGTGATGTAAATTGCCAACAGCCACTCTGGAGAAGTGTACGGTGTGTCCTGAAACCTCTAAAAAACTCAGCTTAGAGAGCATAGGGCACTTCCACTCATGGGCGTATAAATTGGGAAAACTAAAAATCAGCAAGACACAGGCACCCCAAAGTTTAGGGCTGCTCTGTTGACAAGAACCTCCACTTCGTTACACCTTAAATATCCCAGGAAAGAGAAAAATGGATAAAGAAGTTGTGGTCCTTATGTACAATGGAATATCACTCAGCCATGAAATCAACGTCATAAGGCTATTAGCAGCATGATGAGTGGATTTAGGTACGACGATTCTAAGTGAAATAAGTCAACCAGAAAACGACAGTTATCATAAGATATCACTTATAGAGGGAATGTAAAAACCGCTACACTTGAACTGAATTACAAAACAGAACAGAGACACACGTTTACAAAACACACTATGGCTGCTTAACGGGAAAGGTGAGGTCGGGTGAGGCAGAAAACAAGGGTTTCAAATTAGCTCAGATACCGTTCCATAAACCCAATATGTAATAGACAAGACCTACTCCTTGCTCAGTGAAGTGGACTCAACGCCCCCTGTTCACCGCCCAAGAATATATCAGACTAGTAAGACTCTTAAAACCAATGTATTGATATCTCTCTGTAAGTGAGTCAAGTGGGTGTAAAGCGGCATAAACACAGCAGTGAAAAGCAGCTAAACCCCATTATAAAAATCAATTACTTTTAAAAACCCGTGAAACAAAGACAGTGAAAGAGAGAGAAATTCATACAGAATTCGTTCAGGGGCTGTGATGACACCTTTATTGACCATCTCTAGACCCACAGCTGATTGAGACATAAGGGTGGACACTCGTGGGGCTGAGAGATTTGGTGAGGTTGGGTGAGCAAACGCAGACCCTTTAAAGTAATACTGCGTGGTACCCATCCCATGGGTCCCAAATCTCCAAGTTCAAGGGCATCTTCCTATATCAAAAACATGCATGAGAAACCCACAAGACGGTACACCGTGCGATCGGGAAAGGTTTCTAAAACGCACCTCATTTCTCATCTCCTTGTGCTCTGGTTCGCCATTCCAACCGAGTTAGTAGCAATCTCCCTCCGTGGAGAATCAGCACCTTTAACCTCCTGTTCCGTACAGGTTGCAATCTGTCCTGAGGATGAAAGGGAAGAGGTGGAACCAATGATAGACTAGCTCTAGGTGTTGGGACAGGCACAGATCACTCTATTTTCCCATCAGGAAGAAGAATTAACCACAGGCTCAGCCTGCCGCCCGGAACCAGAATAGGGCTTGAAGCAATCCTGCGCTTTTGCGGCCAACTCCGAAGAAACCGAGTTGAAAAATGGAGCTCAGGGGCACTGCAATTCACAGACCTGCAGAGTTAGAAATGATAACTCTCGTCCACAAATATATTGAGGGAAGGCAACGAAGAGGATTTGAAAGCAAGGCAGAATTGCAGGAAACAGATTTCAGGAGGTAGATTCGAATCGCCTTTAAAGCACAGGAAAAGCGGCAAAACCTCGACCATGATGCCCTTGGCCAAAAAGGGCGTATACGTTTTTTCCTGAATATATTCAGGAAAAAACGCATACGCCCTTTTTGGCCAACCAAGCAACCTGGAAAGGCAAATCAGCGCTACAAAGAAGTCTCGCTTCCCATCGGTCAAAAGGGCCATGCTGAATAAAGTGTCAAAACCAGAAATGCAGGACAGGCCATGGAGAAACGGGAGCCTTGCTACGCTGATGGGCGGGATGTAAATTGCCAACAGCCACTCTGGAGAAGTGTACGGTGTGTCCTGAACCCTCTAAAAAACTCAGCTTAGAGAGCATAAGGCACTTCCACTCATGGGCATATAAATTGGGAAAACTAAAAATCAGCAAGACACAGGCACCCCAAAGTTTAGGGCTGCTCTGTTGACAAGAACCTCCACTTCGTTACACCTTAAATATCCCAGGAAAGAGAAAAATGGATAAGGAAGTTGTGGTCCTTATGTACAATGGCATATCACTCAGCCATGAAATTAACGTCATAAGGCTAGTAGCAGCATGATGAGAGGATTTAGGTACGACGATTCTAAGTGAAATAAGTCACACAGAAAAAGACACTTATCATAAGATATCACTTAGAGAGGGAATGTAAAAACCGCTACACTTGAACTAAATTACAAAACAGAACAGCGTCACACGTTTACAAAACACACTATGGCTGCTTAACGGGAAAGGTGAGGTCGGGTGATGTAGAAAACAAGGGTTTCAAATTAGCTCAGATACCGTTCCATAAACCCAATATGTAATAGACAAGACCTACTCCTTGCTCAGTGAACTGGACTCGACACCCCCTATTCACCGCCCAAGAATATACCTGACTAGGAAGAATCTTCAAAGCTATGTATTGATATCTCTCTGTAAATGAGTCAAGTGGATGTAAAGCAGCATAAACAGAGCAGTGAAAAGCAGCTAAACCCCATTATAAAAATCAATTACTTTTAAAATCCCGTGAAACAAAGACAGTGAAAGAGAGAGAAATTCTTACAAAATTCGTTCAGGGGCTGTGATGCCACCTGGATTGACCATATCTAGACCCACAGCTGATTGAGACATAAGGGTGGACACTCTTGGGGCTGAGAGGTTTGGTGAGGTTGGGTGAGCAAACGCAGACCCTTTAAAGTAATACTGCGTGGTATCCATCCCATGGGTCCCAAATCTCCAGGTTCAAGGGCATCTTCCTACATCGAAAACATGCATGAGAAACCCAGAAGATGGTACACCGTGTGATCGGGAAAGGTTTCGAAAACGCACCTCATTTCTCATCTCCTTGTGCTCGGGTTCGCCATTCCAGCCGCGTTAGTAGCAATCTCCCTCCGTGGAGAATCAGCACCTTTAACCTCCTGTTCCGTACAGGTTGCAATTTGTCCTGAGGATGAACGGGAAGAGGGGGAACCAATGAGAGACTAGCTCTAGGTGTTGGGACAGGCACAGGTCACTCTATTTTCCCATCAGGAAGAAGAATTAACCACAGGCTCAGCCTGCCGCCCGGAACCACAATAGGGCCTGAAGCAATCCTGCGCTTTTGCGGCCAGCTCCCAAGAAAGCGAGTTGAAAAATGGAGCTCAAGGGCACTGCAATTCACAAACCTGCAGAGTTATAAATGATAACTCTCGTCCACAAATATATTGAGGGAAGGCAACGAGGAGGATTTGAAAGCAAGGCAGAATTGCAGGAAACAGATTTCACGAGGTAGATTCGAATCGCCTTTAAAGCACAGGAAAAGCGGCAAAACCTCGACCATGATGCCCTTGGCCAAAAAGGGCGTATGCGTTTTTTCCTGAATATATTCAGGAAAAAACGCACACGCCCTTTTTGGCCAACCAAGCAACCTGGAAAGGCAAATCAGCGCTACAAAGAAGTCTCGCTTCCCATCGGTCAAAAGGGCCATGCTGAATAAAGTGTCAAAACCAGAAATGCAGGACAGGCCATGGAGAAACGGGAGCCTTGCTACGCTGATGGGCGGGATGTAAATTGCCAACAGCCACTCTGCAGAAGAGTACGGGGTGTCCTGAAACATCTAAAAAACTCAGCTTAGAGAGCATAGGGCACTTCCACTCATGGGCGTATAAATTGGGAAAACTAAAAATCAGCAAGACACAGGCACCCCAAAGTTTAGGGCTGCTCTGTTGACAAGAACCTCCACTTCGTTACACCTTAAATATCCCAGGAAAGAGAAAAATGGATAAGGAAGTTGTGGTCCTTATGTACAATGGCATATCACTCAGCCATGAAATTAACGTCATAAGGCTAGTAGCAGCATGATGAGAGGATTTAGGTACGACGATTCTAAGTGAAATAAGTCACACAGAAAAAGACACTTATCATAAGATATCACTTAGAGAGGGAATGTAAAAACCGCTACACTTGAACGGAATTACAAAACAGAACAGCGTCACACGTTTAGAAGACACACTATGGCTGCTTAACGGGAAAGGTGAGGTGGGGTGATGCATAAAACAAGGGTTTCAAATAGGCTCAGATACCGTTCCATACACCCAATATGTAATAGACAAGACCTACTCCTTGCTCAGTGAAGTGGACTAAACACCCCCTGTTCACCGCCCAAGAATATATCTGACTAGTAAGAATCTTAAAACCAATGTATTGATATCCCTCTGTAAGTGAGTCAAGTGGGTGTAAAGCGGCATAAACACAGCAGTGAAAAGCAGCTAAACCCCATTATAAAAATCAATTACTTTTAAAAACCCGTGAAACAAAGACAGTGAAAGAGAGAGAAATTCTTACAAAATTCGTTCAGGGGCTGTGATGCCACCTGGATTGACCATCTCTAGACCCACAGCTGATTGAGACATAAGGGTGGACACTCTTGGGGCTGAGAGGTTTGGTGAGGTTGGGTGAGCAAACGCAGACCCTTTAAAGTAATACTGCGTGGTATCCATCCCATGGGTCCAAAATCTCCAGGTTCAAGGGCATCTTCCTACATCGAAAACATGCATGAGAAACCCAGAAGATGGTACACCGTGTGATCGGGAAAGGTTTCGAAAACGCACCTCATTTCTCATCTCCTTGTGCTCGGGTTCGCCATTCCAGCCGCGTTAGTAGCAATCTCCCTCCGTGGAGAATCAGCACCTTTAACCTCCTGTTCCGTACAGGTTGCAATTTGTCCTGAGGATGAACGGGAAGAGGGGGAACCAATGAGAGACTAGCTCTAGGTGTTGGGACAGGCACAGGTCACTCTATTTTCCCATCAGGAAGAAGAATTAACCACAGGCTCAGCCTGCCGCCCGGAACCACAATAGGGCCTGACGCAATCCTGCGCTTTTGCGGCCAGCTCCCAAGAAAGCGAGTTGAAAAATGGAGCTCAGGGGCACTGCAATTCACAAACCTGCAGAGTTAGAAATGATAACTCTCGTCCACAAATATATTGAGGGAAGGCAACGAAGAGGATTTGAAAGCAAGGCAGAATTGCAGGAAACAGATTTCAGGAGGTAGATTCGAATCGCCTTTAAAGCACAGGGAAGGCGGCAAAACCTCGACCATGATGCCCTTGGCCAAAAAGGGCGTATGCGTTTTTTCCTGAATATATTCAGGAAAAAACGCAGACGCCCTTTTTGGCCAACCAAGCAACCTGGAAAGGCAAATCAGCGCTACAAAGAAGTCTCGCTTCCCATCGGTCAAAAGGGCCATGCTGAATAAAGTGTCAAAACCAGAAATGCAGGACAGGCCATGGTGAAACGGGAGCCTTGCTACGCTGATGGGCGGGATGTAAATTGCCAACAGCCACTCTGGAGAAGTGTACGGTGTTTCCTGAAACATCTAAAAAACTCAGCATAGAGAGCATAAGGCACTTCCACTCATGGGCGTATAAATTGGGAAAACTAAAAATCAGCAAGACACAGGCACCCCAAAGTTTAGGGCTGCTCTGTTGACAAGAACCTCCACTTCGTTACACCTTAAATATCCCAGGAAAGAGAAACATGGATAAGGAAGTTGTGGTCCTTATGTACAATGGCATATCACTCAGCCATGAAATTAACGTCATAAGGCTAGTAGCAGCATGATGAGAGGATTTAGGTACGACGATTCTAAGTGAAATAAGTCACACAGAAAAAGACACTTATCATAAGATATCACTTAGAGAGGGAATGTAAAAACCGCTACACTTGAACTGAATTACAAAACAGAACAGCGTCACACGTTTACGAAACACACTATGGCTGCTTAACGGGAAAGGTGAGGTCGGGTGATGTAGAAAACAAGGGTTTCAAATTAGCTCAGATACCGTTCCATAAACCCAATATGTAATAGACAAGACCTACTCCTTGCTCAGTGAACTGGACTCGACACCCCCTATTCACCGCCCAAGAATATACCTGACTAGGAAGAATCTTCAAAGCTATGTATTGATATCTCTCTGTAAATGAGTCAAGTGGATGTAAAGCAGCATAAACAGAGCAGTGAAAAGCAGCTAAACCCCATTATAAAAATCAATTACTTTTAAAATCCCGTGAAACAAAGACAGTGAAAGAGAGAGAAATTCTTACAAAATTCGTTCAGGGGCTGTGATGCCACCTGGATTGACCATATCTAGACCCACAGCTGATTGAGACATAAGGGTGGACACTCTTGGGGCTGAGAGGTTTGGTGAGGTTGGGTGAGCAAACGCAGACCCTTTAAAGTAATACTGCGTGGTATCCATCCCATGGGTCCCAAATCTCCAGGTTCAAGGGCATCTTCCTACATCGAAAACATGCATGAGAAACCCAGAAGATGGTACACCGTGTGATCGGGAAAGGTTTCGAAAACGCACCTCATTTCTCATCTCCTTGTGCTCGGGTTCGCCATTCCAGCCGCGTTAGTAGCAATCTCCCTCCGTGGAGAATCAGCACCTTTAACCTCCTGTTCCGTACAGGTTGCAATTTGTCCTGAGGATGAACGGGAAGAGGGGGAACCAATGAGAGACTAGCTCTAGGTGTTGGGACAGGCACAGGTCACTCTATTTTCCCATCAGGAAGAAGAATTAACCACAGGCTCAGCCTGCCGCCCGGAACCACAATAGGGCCTGAAGCAATCCTGCGCTTTTGCGGCCAGCTCCCAAGAAAGCGAGTTGAAAAATGGAGCTCAGGGGCACTGCAATTCACAAACCTGCAGAGTTATAAATGATAACTCTCGTCCACAAATATATTGAGGGAAGGCAACGAGGAGGATTTGAAAGCAAGGCAGAATTGCAGGAAACAGATTTCAGGAGGTAGAGTCGAATCGCCTTTAAAGCACAGGAAAAGCGGCAAAACCTCGACCATGATGCCCTTGGCCAAAAAGGGCGTATGCGTTTTTTCCTGAATATATTCAGGAAAAAACGCATACGCCCTTTTTGGCCAACCAAGCAACCTGGAAAGGCAAATCAGCGCTACAAAGAAGTCTCGCTTCCCATCGGTCAAAAGGGCCATGCTGAATAAAGTGTCAAAACCAGAAATGCAGGACAGGCCATGGAGAAACGGGAGCCTTGCTACGCTGATGGGCGGGATGTAAATTGCCAACAGCCACTCTGCAGAAGAGTACGGGGTGTCCTGAAACATCTAAAAAACTCAGCTTAGAGAGCATAGGGCACTTCCACTCATGGGCGTATAAATTGGGAAAACTAAAAATCAGCAAGACACAGGCACCCCAAAGTTTAGGGCTGCTCTGTTGACAAGAACCTCCACTTCGTTACACCTTAAATATCCCAGGAAAGAGAAAAATGGATAAGGAAGTTGTGGTCCTTATGTACAATGGCATATCACTCAGCCATGAAATTAACGTCATAAGGCTAGTAGCAGCATGATGAGAGGATTTAGGTACGACGATTCTAAGTGAAATAAGTCACACAGAAAAAGACACTTATCATAAGATATCACTTAGAGAGGGAATGTAAAAACCGCTACACTTGAACTGAATTACAAAACAGAACAGCGTCACACGTTTAGAAGACACACTATGGCTGCTTAACGGGAAAGGTGAGGTGGGGTGATGCATAAAACAAGGGTTTCAAATAGGCTCAGATACCGTTCCATACACCCAATATGTAATAGACAAGACCTACTCCTTGCTCAGTGAAGTGGACTAAACACCCCCTGTTCACCGCCCAAGAATATATCTGACTAGTAAGAATCTTAAAACCAATGTATTGATATCCCTCTGTAAGTGAGTCAAGTGGGTGTAAAGCGGCATAAACACAGCAGTGAAAAGCAGCTAAACCCCATTATAAAAATCAATTACTTTTAAAAACCCGTGAAACAAAGACAGTGAAAGAGAGAGAAATTCTTACAAAATTCGTTCAGGGGCTGTGATGCCACCTGGATTGACCATCTCTAGACCCACAGCTGATTGAGACATAAGGGTGGACACTCTTGGGGCTGAGAGGTTTGGTGAGGTTGGGTGAGCAAACGCAGACCCTTTAAAGTAATACTGCGTGGTATCCATCCCATGGGTCCAAAATCTCCAGGTTCAAGGGCATCTTCCTACATCGAAAACATGCATGAGAAACCCAGAAGATGGTACACCGTGTGATCGGGAAAGGTTTCTAAAACGCACCTCATTTCTCATCTCCTTGTGCTCGGGTTCGCCATTCCAGCCGCGTTAGTAGCAATCTCCCTCCGTGGAGAATCAGCACCTTTAACCTCCTGTTCCGTACAGGTTGCAATTTGTCCTGAGGATGAACGGGAAGAGGGGGAACCAGTGAGAGACTAGCTCTAGGTGTTGGGACAGGCACAGGTCACTCTATTTTCCCATCAGGAAGAAGAATTAACCACAGGCTCAGCCTGCCGCCCGGAACCAGAATAGGGCCTGAAGCAATCCTGCGCTTTTGCGGCCAACTCCCAAGAAAGCGAGTTGAAAAATGGAGCTCAGGGGCACTGCAATTCACAGACCTGCAGAGTTAGAAATGATAACTCTCGTCCACAAATATATTGAGGGAAGGCAACGAAGAGGATTTGAAAGCAAGGCAGAATTGCAGAAAAAAGATTTCAGCAGGTAGATTCGAATCGCCTTTAAAACACAGGAAAAGCGGCAAAACCTCGACCATGATGCCCTTGGCCAAAAAGGGCGTATGCGTTTTTTCCTGAATATATTCAGGAAAAAACGCATACGCCCTTTTCGGCCAACCAAGCAACCTGGAAAGGCAAATCAGCGCTACAAAGAAGTCTCGCTTCCCATCGGTCAAAAGGGCCATGCTGAATAAAGTGTCAAAACCAGAAATGCAGGACAGGCCATGGAGAAACGGGAGCCTTGCTACACTGATGGGCGGGATGTAAATTGCCAACAGCCACTCTGGAGAAGTGTACGGTGTGTCCTGAAACATCTAAAAAACTCAGCTTAGAGAGCATAGGGCACTTCCACTCATGGGCGCATGAATTGGAAAAATTAAAAATCAGCAAGACACAGGCACCACAAAGTTTAGGGCTGCTCTGTTGACAAGAACCTCCACTTCGTTACACCTTAAATATCCCAGGAAAGAAAAAAATGGATAAAGAAGTTGTGGTCCTTATGTACAATGGAATATCACTCAGCCATGAAATCAACGTCATAAGGCTAGTAGCAGCATGATGAGTGGATTTAGGTACGACGATTCTAAGTGAAATAAGTCAACCAGAAAACGACACTTATCATAAGATATCACTTATAGAGGGAATGTAAAAACCGCTACACTTGAACTGAATTACAAAACAGAACAGAGACACACGTTTACAAAACACACTATGGCTTCTTAACGGGAAAGCTGAGGTCGGGTGAGGCAGAAAACAAAGGTTTCAAATTAGCTCAGATACCGTTCCATAAACCCAATATGTATTAGACAAGACCTACTCGTTGCTCAGTGAACTGGACGCAAAAACCCCCTATTCACCGCCCAAGAATATATCTGACTAGGAAGAATCTTCAAAGCTATGTATTGATATCTCTCTGTAAGTGAGTCAAGTGGGTGTAAAGCAGCATAAAAACAGCAGTGAAAAGCAGCTAAACCCCATTTTAAAAATCAATTACTTTTAAAAAGCTGTGAAACAAAGACAGTGAAAGATAGAGAAATTCTTACAATATTCGTTCAGGGGCTGTGATGCCACCTGGATTGACCATCTCTAGACCCACAGCTGATTGAGACATAAGGGTGGACACTCTTGTGGCTGAGAGGTTTGGTCAGGTTGGTTGAGGAAACGCAGTCCCTTTAAAGTAATACTGCGTGGTACCCATCCCATGGGTCCCAAATCTCCAAGTTCAAGGGCATCTTCCTATAACAAAAACATGCATGAGAAACCCAGAAGATGGTACACCGTGTGATCGGGAAAGGTTTCGAAAACGCACCTCATTTCTCATCTCCTTGTGCTCGGGTTGGCCATTACAGCCGCTTTACTAGCAATCTCCCTCCTTCGAGAATCAGCACCTTTAACCTCCTGTTCCGTACAGGTTGCAATTTGTCCTGAGGATGAACGGGAAGAGGGGGAACCAGTGAGAGACTAGCTCTAGGTGTTGGGACAGGCACAGGTCACTCTATTTTCCCATCAGGAAGAAGAATTAACCACAGGCTCAGCCTGCCGCCCGGAAGCAGAACAGGGCCTGAAGCAATCCTGTGTTTTTGCGGCCAGCTCCCATAAAAACGAGTTGAAAAATCGAGCTCAGGGGCACTGCAATTCACAAACCTGCAGAGTTATAAATGATAACTCTCGTCCACAAATATATTGAGGGAAGGCAACGAGGAGGATTTGAAAGCAAGGCAGAATTGCAGGAAACAGATTTCAGGAGGTAGAGTCGAATCGCCTTTAAAGCACAGGAAAAGCGGCAAAACCTCGACCATGATGCCCTTGGCCAAAAAGGGCGTCTGCGTTTTTTCCTGAATATATTCAGGAAAAAACGCAGACGCCCTTTTTGGCCAACCAAGCAACCTGGAAAGGCAAATCAGCGCTACAAAGAAGTCTCGCTTCCCATCGGTCAAAAGGGCCATGCTGAATAAAGTGTCAAAACCAGAAATGCAGGACAGGCCATGGAGAAACGGGAGCCTTACTACGCTGATGGGCGGGATGTAAATTGCCAACAGCCACTCTGGAGAAGTGTACGGTGTTTCCTGAAACATCTAAAGAACTCAGCATAGAGAGCATAAGGCACTTCCACTCATGGGCGTATAAATTGGGAAAACTAAAAATCAGCAAGACACAGGCACCCCAAAGTTTAGGGCTGCTCTGTTGACAAGAACCTCCACTTCGTTACACCTTAAATATCCCAGGAAAGAGAAAAATGGATAAGGAAGTTGTGGTCCTTATGTACAATGGCATATCACTCAGCCATGAAATCAACGTCATAAGGCTAGTAGCAGCATGATGAGTGGATTTAGGTACGACGATTCTAAGTGAAATAAGTCAACCAGAAAACAACACTTATCATAAGATATGACTTATAGAGGGAATGTAAAAACCGCTACACTTGAACTGAATTACAAAACAGAACAGAGACACACGTTTACAAAACACACTATGGCTGCTTGACGGGAAAGGTGAGGTCGGGTGAGGTAGAAAACAGGGGTTTCAAATTAGCTCAGATACCGTTCCATAAACCCGATATGTAATAGACAAGACCTACTCCTTGCTCAGTGAACTGGACTCAACACCCCCTATTCACCGCGCAAGAATATATCTGACTAGGAACAATCTTCAAAGCTATGTATTGATATCCCTCTGTAAATGAGTCAAGTGGGTGTAAAGCAGCATAAACCCAGCAGTGAAAAGCAGCTAAACCCCATTATAAAAATCAATTACTTTTAAAATCCCATGAAACAAAGACAGTGAAAGGGAGAGAAATTCTTACAAAATTCGTTCAGGGGCTGTGATGCCACCTGGATTGACCATATCTAGACCCACAGCTGATTGAGACATAAGGGTGGACACTCTTGGGGCTGAGAGGTTTGGTGAGGTTGGGTGAGCAAACACAGACCCTTTAAAGTAATACTGTGTGGTACCCATCTCATGGGTCCCAAATCTCCAGGTTCAAGGGCATCTTCCTACATCGAAAACATGCATGAGAAACCCAGAAGATGGTACACCGTGTGATCGGGAAAGGTTTCTAAAACGCACCTCATTTCTCATCTCCTTGTGCTCGGGTTCGCCATTCCAGCCGCGTTAGTAGCAATCTCCCTCCGTGGAGAATCAGCACCTTTAACCTCCTGTTCCGTACAGGTTGCAATTTGTCCTGAGGATGAACGGGAAGAGGGGGAACCAATGAGAGACTAGGTCTAGGTGTTGGGACAAGCACAGGTCACTCTATTTTCCAATCAGGAAGAAGAATTAACCACAGGCTCAGCCTGCCGCCCGGAACCAGAATAGGGCCTGTAGCAATCCTACGCTTTTGTGGCCAGCTCCCAAGAAAACGAGTTGAAAAATGGAGCTCAGGGGCACTGCAATTCACAAACCTGCAGAGTTAGAAATGATAACTCTCGTCCACAAATATATTGAGGAAAGGCAACGAAGAGGATTTGAAAGCAAGGCAGAATTACAGGAAACAGATTTCAGGAGGTAGAGTCGAATCGCCTTTAAAGCACAGGAAAAGCGGCAAAACCTCGACCATGATGCCCTTGGCCAAAAAGGGCGTCTGCGTTTTTTCCTGAATATATTCAGGAAAAAACGCAGACGCCCTTTTTGGCCAACCAAGCAACCTGGAAAGGCAAATCAGCGCTACAAAGAAGTCTCGCTTCCCATCGGTCAAAAGGGCCATGCTGAATAAAGTGTCAAAACCAGAAATGCAGGACAGGCCATGGAGAAACGGGAGCCTTGCTACGCTGATGGGCGGGATGTAAATTGCCAACAGCCAATCTGGAGAAGTGTACGGTGTGTCCTGAAACACCTAAAAAACTCAGCTTAGAGAGCATAGGGCACTTCCACTCATGGGCGTATAAATTGGGAAAACTAAAAATCAGCAAGACACAGGCACCCCAAAGTTTAGGGCTGCTCTGTTGACAAGAACCTCCACTTCGTTACACCTTAAATATCCCAGGAAAGAGAAAAATGGATAAAGAAGTTGTGGTCCTTATGTACAATGGAATATCACTCAGCCATGAAATCAACGTCATAAGGCTATTAGCAGCATGATGAGTGGATTTAGGTACGACGATTCTAAGTGAAATAAGTCAACCAGAAAACGACACTTATCATAAGATATCACTTATAGAGGGAATGTAAAAACCGCTACACTTGAACTGAATTACAAAACAGAACAGAGACACACGTTTACAAAACACACTATGGCTGCTTAACGGGAAAGGTGAGGTCGGGTGAGGCAGAAAACAAGGGTTTCAAATTAGCTCAGATACCGTTCCATAAACCCAATATGTAATAGACAAGACCTACTCCTTGCTCAGTGAAGTGGACTCAACGCCCCCTGTTCACCGCCCAAGAATATATCAGACTAGTAAGACTCTTAAAACCAATGTATTGATATCTCTCTGTAAGTGAGTCAAGTGGGTGTAAAGCGGCATAAACACAGCAGTGAAAAGCAGCTAAACCCCATTATAAAAATCAATTACTTTTAAAAACCCGTGAAACAAAGACAGTGAAAGAGAGAGAAATTCATACAGAATTCGTTCAGGGGCTGTGATGACACCTTTATTGACCATCTCTAGACCCACAGCTGATTGAGACATAAGGGTGGACACTCGTGGGGCTGAGAGATTTGGTGAGGTTGGGTGAGCAAACGCAGACCCTTTAAAGTAATACTGCGTGGTACCCATCCCATGGGTCCCAAATCTCCAAGTTCAAGGGCATCTTCCTATATCAAAAACATGCATGAGAAACCCACAAGACGGTACACCGTGCGATCGGGAAAGGTTTCTAAAACGCACCTCATTTCTCATCTCCTTGTGCTCTGGTTCGCCATTCCAACCGAGTTAGTAGCAATCTCCCTCCGTGGAGAATCAGCACCTTTAACCTCCTGTTCCGTACAGGTTGCAATCTGTCCTGAGGATGAAAGGGAAGAGGTGGAACCAATGATAGACTAGCTCTAGGTGTTGGGACAGGCACAGATCACTCTATTTTCCCATCAGGAAGAAGAATTAACCACAGGCTCAGCCTGCCGCCCGGAACCAGAATAGGGCTTGAAGCAATCCTGCGCTTTTGCGGCCAACTCCGAAGAAACCGAGTTGAAAAATGGAGCTCAGGGGCACTGCAATTCACAGACCTGCAGAGTTAGAAATGATAACTCTCGTCCACAAATATATTGAGGGAAGGCAACGAAGAGGATTTGAAAGCAAGGCAGAATTGCAGGAAACAGATTTCAGGAGGTAGATTCGAATCGCCTTTAAAGCACAGGAAAAGCGGCAAAACCTCGACCATGATGCCCTTGGCCAAAAAGGGCGTATACGTTTTTTCCTGAATATATTCAGGAAAAAACGCATACGCCCTTTTTGGCCAACCAAGCAACCTGGAAAGGCAAATCAGCGCTACAAAGAAGTCTCGCTTCCCATCGGTCAAAAGGGCCATGCTGAATAAAGTGTCAAAACCAGAAATGCAGGACAGGCCATGGAGAAACGGGAGCCTTGCTACGCTGTTGGGCGGGATGTAAATTGCCAACAGCCACTCTGGAGAAGTGTACGGTGTGTCCTGAAACCACTAAAAAACTCAGCTTAGAGAGCATAAGGCACTTCCACTCATGGGCATATAAATTGGGAAAACTAAAAATCAGCAAGACACAGGCACCCCAAAGTTTAGGGCTGCTCTGTTGACAAGAACCTCCACTTCGTTACACCTTAAATATCCCAGGAAAGAGAAAAATGGATAAGGAAGTTGTGGTCCTTATGTACAATTGCATATCACTCAGCCATGAAATTAACGTCATAAGGCTAGTAGCAGCATGATGAGAGGATTTAGGTACGACGATTCTAAGTGAAATAAGTCACACAGAAAAAGACACTTATCATACGATATCACTTATAGAGGGAATGCAAAAACCACTACAGTTGAACGGAATTACAAAACAGAACAGCGTCACACGTTTAGAAGACACACTATGGCTGCTTAACGAGAAAGGTGAGGTGGGTGATGCATAAAACAAGGGTTTCAAATTAGCTCAGATACCGTTCCATAAACCCAATATGTAATAGACAAGACCTACTCCTTGCTCAGTGAACTGGACTCAACACCCCCTGTTCACCGCCCAAGAATATATCTGACTAGTAAGAATCTTAAAACCAATGTATTGATATCCCTCTGTAAGTGAGTCAAGTGGGTGTAAAGCGGCATAAACACAGCAGTGAAAAGCAGCTAAACCCCATTATAAAAATCAATTACTTTTAAAAACCCGTGAAACAAAGACAGTGAAAGAGAGAGAAATTCTTACAAAATTCGTTCAGGGGCTGTGATGCCACCTTTATTGACCATCTCTAGACCCACAGCTGATTGAGACATAAGGGTGGACACTCTTGGGCCTGAGAGGTTTGGTGAGGTTGGGTGAGCAAACGCAGACTCTTTAAAGTAATACTGCGTGGTATCCATCCCATGGGTCCAAAATCTCCAGGTTCAAGGGCATCTTCCTACATCGAAAACATGCATGAGAAACCCAGAAGATGGTACACCATGTGATCGGGAAAGGTTTCGAAAACGCACCTCATTTCTCATCTCCTTGTGCTCGGGTTGGCCATTACAGCCGCTTTACTAGCAATCTTCCTCCTTCGAGAATCAGCACCTTTAACCTCCTGTTCCGTACAGGTTGCAATTTGTCCTGAGGATGAACGGGAAGAGGGGGAACCAGTGAGAGACTAGCTCTAGGTGTTGGGACAGGCACAGGTCACTCTATTTTCCCATCAGGAAGAAGAATTAACCACAGGCTCAGCCTGCCGCCCGGAAGCAGAACAGGGCCTGAAGCAATCCTGCGCTTTTGCGGCCAGCTCCCAAAAAAGCGAGTTGAAAAATCGAGCTCAGGGGCACTGCAATTCACAAACCTGCAGAGTTATAAATGATAACTCTCGTCCACAAATATATTGAGGGAAGGCAACGAGGAGGATTTGAAAGCAAGGCAGAATTGCAGGAAACAGATTTCAGGAGGTAGAGTCGAATCGCCTTTAAAGCACAGGAAAAGCGGCAAAACCTCGACCATGATGCCCTTGGCCAAAAAGGGCGTCTGCGTTTTTTCCTGAATATATTCAGGAAAAAACGCAGACGCCCTTTTTGGCCAACCAAGCAACCTGGAAAGGCAAATCAGCGCTACAAAGAAGTCTCGCTTCCCATCGGTCAAAAGGGCCATGCTGAATAAAGTGTCAAAACCAGAAATGCAGGACAGGCCATGGAGAAACGGGAGCCTTGCTACGCTGATTGGCGTGATGTAAATTGCCAACAGCCACTCTGGAGAAGTGTACGGTGTGTCCTGAAACCTCTAAAAAACTCAGCTTAGAGAGCATAGGGCACTTCCACTCATGGGCGTATAAATTGGGAAAACTAAAAATCAGCAAGACACAGGCACCCCAAAGTTTAGGGCTGCTCTGTTGACAAGAACCTCCACTTCGTTACACCTTAAATATCCCAGGAAAGAGAAAAATGGATAAAGAAGTTGTGGTCCTTATGTACAATGGAATATCACTCAGCCATGAAATCAACGTCATAAGGCTAGTAGCAGCATGATGAGTGGATTTAGGTACGACGATTCTAAGTGAAATAAGTCAACCAGAAAACGACACTTATCATAAGATATCACTTATAGAGGGAATGTAAAAACCGCTACACTTGAACTGAATTACAAAACAGAACAGAGACACACGTTTACAAAACACACTATGGCTGCTTAACGGGAAAGGTGAGGTCGGGTGAGGCAGAAAACAAGGGTTTCAAATTAGCTCAGATACCGTTCCATAAACCCAATATGTAATAGACAAGACCTACTCCTTGCTCAGTGAAGTGGACTCAACGCCCCCTGTTCACCGCCCAAGAATATATCAGACTAGTAAGACTCTTAAAACCAATGTATTGATATCTCTCTGTAAGTGAGTCAAGTGGGTGTAAAGCGGCATAAACACAGCAGTGAAAAGCAGCTAAACCCCATTATAAAAATCAATTACTTTTAAAAACCCGTGAAACAAAGACAGTGAAAGAGAGAGAAATTCATACAGAATTCGTTCAGGGGCTGTGATGACACCTTTATTGACCATCTCTAGACCCACAGCTGATTGAGACATAAGGGTGGACACTCGTGGGGCTGAGAGATTTGGTGAGGTTGGGTGAGCAAACGCAGACCCTTTAAAGTAATACTGCGTGGTACCCATCCCATGGGTCCCAAATCTCCAAGTTCAAGGGCATCTTCCTATATCAAAAACATGCATGAGAAACCCAGAAGACGGTACACCGTGCGATCGGGAAAGGTTTCTAAAACGCACCTCATTTCTCATCTCCTTGTGCTCTGGTTCGCCATTCCAACCGAGTTAGTAGCAATCTCCCTCCGTGGAGAATCAGCACCTTTAACCTCCTGTTCCGTACAGGTTGCAATCTGTCCTGAGGATGAAAGGGAAGAGGTGGAACCAATGATAGACTAGCTCTAGGTGTTGGGACAGGCACAGATCACTCTATTTTCCCATCAGGAAGAAGAATTAACCACAGGCTCAGCCTGCCGCCCGGAACCAGAATAGGGCTTGAAGCAATCCTGCGCTTTTGCGGCCAACTCCGAAGAAAGCGAGTTGAAAAATGGAGCTCAGGGGCACTGCAATTCACAGACCTGCAGAGTTAGAAATGATAACTCTCGTCCACAAATATATTGAGGGAAGGCAACGAAGAGGATTTGAAAGCAAGGCAGAATTGCAGGAAACAGATTTCAGGAGGTAGATTCGAATCGCCTTTAAAGCACAGGAAAAGCGGCAAAACCTCGACCATGATGCCCTTGGCCAAAAAGGGCGTATACGTTTTTTCCTGAATATATTCAGGAAAAAACGCATACGCCCTTTTTGGCCAACCAAGCAACCTGGAAAGGCAAATCAGCGCTACAAAGAAGTCTCGCTTCCCATCGGTCAAAAGGGCCATGCTGAATAAAGTGTCAAAACCAGAAATGCAGGACAGGCCATGGAGAAACGGGAGCCTTGCTACGCTGATGGGCGGGATGTAAATTGCCAACAGCCACTCTGGAGAAGTGTACGGTGTGTCCTGAAACCTCTAAAAAACTCAGCTTAGAGAGCATAAGGCACTTCCACTCATGGGCATATAAATTGGGAAAACTAAAAATCAGCAAGACACAGGCACCCCAAAGTTTAGGGCTGCTCTGTTGACAAGAACCTCCACTTCGTTACACCTTAAATATCCCAGGAAAGAGAAAAATGGATAAGGAAGTTGTGGTCCTTATGTACAATGGCATATCACTCAGCCATGAAATTAACGTCATAAGGCTAGTAGCAGCATGATGAGAGGATTTAGGTACGACGATTCTAAGTGAAATAAGTCACACAGAAAAAGACACTTATCATAAGATATCACTTATAGAGGGAATGCAAAAACCACTACAGTTGAACGGAATTACAAAACAGAACAGCGTCACACGTTTAGAAGACACACTATGGCTGCTTAACGAGAAAGGTGAGGTGGGTGATGCATAAAACAAGGGTTTCAAATTAGCTCAGATACCGTTCCATAAACCCAATATGTAATAGACAAGACCTACTCCTTGCTCAGTGAACTGGACTCAACACCCCCTGTTCACCGCCCAAGAATATATCTGACTAGTAAGAATCTTAAAACCAATGTATTGATATCCCTCTGTAAGTGAGTCAAGTGGGTGTAAAGCGGCATAAACACAGCAGTGAAAAGCAGCTAAACCCCATTATAAAAATCAATTACTTTTAAAAACCCGTGAAACAAAGACAGTGAAAGAGAGAGAAATTCTTACAAAATTCGTTCAGGGGCTGTGATGCCACCTTTATTGACCATCTCTAGACCCACAGCTGATTGAGACATAAGGGTGGACACTCTTGGGCCTGAGAGGTTTGGTGAGGTTGGGTGAGCAAACGCAGACCCTTTAAAGTAATACTGCGTGGTATCCATCCCATGGGTCCAAAATCTCCAGGTTCAAGGGCATCTTCCTACATCGAAAACATGCATGAGAAACCCAGAAGATGGTACACCATGTGATCGGGAAAGGTTTCGAAAACGCACCTCATTTCTCATCTCCTTGTGCTCGGGTTGGCCATTACAGCCGCTTTACTAGCAATCTCCCTCCTTCGAGAATCAGCACCTTTAACCTCCTGTTCCGTACAGGTTGCAATTTGTCCTGAGGATGAACGGGAAGAGGGGGAACCAGTGAGAGACTAGCTCTAGGTGTTGGGACAGGCACAGGTCACTCTATTTTCCCATCAGGAAGAAGAATTAACCACAGGCTCAGCCTGCCGCCCGGAAGCAGAACAGGGCCTGAAGCAATCCTGCGCTTTTGCGGCCAGCTCCCAAAAAAGCGAGTTGAAAAATCGAGCTCAGGGGCACTGCAATTCACAAACCTGCAGAGTTATAAATGATAACTCTCGTCCACAAATATATTGAGGGAAGGCAACGAGGAGGATTTGAAAGCAAGGCAGAATTGCAGGAAACAGATTTCAGGAGGTAGAGTCGAATCGCCTTTAAAGCACAGGAAAAGCGGCAAAACCTCGACCATGATGCCCTTGGCCAAAAAGGGCGTCTGCGTTTTTTCCTGAATATATTCAGGAAAAAACGCAGACGCCCTTTTTGGCCAACCAAGCAACCTGGAAAGGCAAATCAGCGCTACAAAGAAGTCTCGCTTCCCATCGGTCAAAAGGGCCATGCTGAATAAAGTGTCAAAACCAGAAATGCAGGACAGGCCATGGAGAAACGGGAGCCTTGCTACGCTGATTGGCGTGATGTAAATTGCCAACAGCCACTCTGGAGAAGTGTACGGTGTGTCCTGAAACCTCTAAAAAACTCAGCTTAGAGAGCATAGGGCACTTCCACTCATGGGCGTATAAATTGGGAAAACTAAAAATCAGCAAGACACAGGCACCCCAAAGTTTAGGGCTGCTCTGTTGACAAGAACCTCCACTTCGTTACACCTTAAATATCCCAGGAAAGAGAAAAATGGATAAAGAAGTTGTGGTCCTTATGTACAATGGAATATCACTCAGCCATGAAATCAACGTCATAAGGCTAGTAGCAGCATGATGAGTGGATTTAGGTACGACGATTCTAAGTGAAATAAGTCAACCAGAAAACGACACTTATCATAAGATATCACTTATAGAGGGAATGTAAAAACCGCTACACTTGAACTGAATTACAAAACAGAACAGAGACACACGTTTACAAAACACACTATGGCTGCTTAACGGGAAAGGTGAGGTCGGGTGAGGCAGAAAACAAGGGTTTCAAATTAGCTCAGATACCGTTCCATAAACCCAATATGTAATAGACAAGACCTACTCCTTGCTCAGTGAAGTGGACTCAACGCCCCCTGTTCACCGCCCAAGAATATATCAGACTAGTAAGACTCTTAAAACCAATGTATTGATATCTCTCTGTAAGTGAGTCAAGTGGGTGTAAAGCGGCATAAACACAGCAGTGAAAAGCAGCTAAACCCCATTATAAAAATCAATTACTTTTAAAAACCCGTGAAACAAAGACAGTGAAAGAGAGAGAAATTCATACAGAATTCGTTCAGGGGCTGTGATGACACCTTTATTGACCATCTCTAGACCCACAGCTGATTGAGACATAAGGGTGGACACTCGTGGGGCTGAGAGATTTGGTGAGGTTGGGTGAGCAAACGCAGACCCTTTAAAGTAATACTGCGTGGTACCCATCCCATGGGTCCCAAATCTCCAAGTTCAAGGGCATCTTCCTATATCAAAAACATGCATGAGAAACCCAGAAGACGGTACACCGTGCGATCGGGAAAGGTTTCTAAAACGCACCTCATTTCTCATCTCCTTGTGCTCTGGTTCGCCATTCCAACCGAGTTAGTAGCAATCTCCCTCCGTGGAGAATCAGCACCTTTAACCTCCTGTTCCGTACAGGTTGCAATCTGTCCTGAGGATGAAAGGGAAGAGGTGGAACCAATGATAGACTAGCTCTAGGTGTTGGGACAGGCACAGATCACTCTATTTTCCCATCAGGAAGAAGAATTAACCACAGGCTCAGCCTGCCGCCCGGAACCAGAATAGGGCTTGAAGCAATCCTGCGCTTTTGCGGCCAACTCCGAAGAAAGCGAGTTGAAAAATGGAGCTCAGGGGCACTGCAATTCACAGACCTGCAGAGTTAGAAATGATAACTCTCGTCCACAAATATATTGAGGGAAGGCAACGAAGAGGATTTGAAAGCAAGGCAGAATTGCAGGAAACAGATTTCAGGAGGTAGATTCGAATCGCCTTTAAAGCACAGGAAAAGCGGCAAAACCTCGACCATGATGCCCTTGGCCAAAAAGGGCGTATACGTTTTTTCCTGAATATATTCAGGAAAAAACGCATACGCCCTTTTTGGCCAACCAAGCAACCTGGAAAGGCAAATCAGCGCTACAAAGAAGTCTCGCTTCCCATCGGTCAAAAGGGCCATGCTGAATAAAGTGTCAAAACCAGAAATGCAGGACAGGCCATGGAGAAACGGGAGCCTTGCTACGCTGATGGGCGGGATGTAAATTGCCAACAGCCACTCTGGAGAAGTGTACGGTGTGTCCTGAAACCTCTAAAAAACTCAGCTTAGAGAGCATAAGGCACTTCCACTCATGGGCATATAAATTGGGAAAACTAAAAATCAGCAAGACACAGGCACCCCAAAGTTTAGGGCTGCTCTGTTGACAAGAACCTCCACTTCGTTACACCTTAAATATCCCAGGAAAGAGAAAAATGGATAAGGAAGTTGTGGTCCTTATGTACAATGGCATATCACTCAGCCATGAAATTAACGTCATAAGGCTAGTAGCAGCATGATGAGAGGATTTAGGTACGACGATTCTAAGTGAAATAAGTCACACAGAAAAAGACACTTATCATAAGATATCACTTATAGAGGGAATGCAAAAACCACTACAGTTGAACGGAATTACAAAACAGAACAGCGTCACACGTTTAGAAGACACACTATGGCTGCTTAACGAGAAAGGTGAGGTGGGTGATGCATAAAACAAGGGTTTCAAATTAGCTCAGATACCGTTCCATAAACCCAATATGTAATAGACAAGACCTACTCCTTGCTCAGTGAACTGGACTCAACACCCCCTGTTCACCGCCCAAGAATATATCTGACTAGTAAGAATCTTAAAACCAATGTATTGATATCCCTCTGTAAGTGAGTCAAGTGGGTGTAAAGCGGCATAAACACAGCAGTGAAAAGCAGCTAAACCCCATTATAAAAATCAATTACTTTTAAAAACCCGTGAAACAAAGACAGTGAAAGAGAGAGAAATTCTTACAAAATTCGTTCAGGGGCTGTGATGCCACCTTTATTGACCATCTCTAGACCCACAGCTGATTGAGACATAAGGGTGGACACTCTTGGGCCTGAGAGGTTTGGTGAGGTTGGGTGAGCAAACGCAGACCCTTTAAAGTAATACTGCGTGGTATCCATCCCATGGGTCCAAAATCTCCAGGTTCAAGGGCATCTTCCTACATCGAAAACATGCATGAGAAACCCAGAAGATGGTACACCATGTGATCGGGAAAGGTTTCGAAAACGCACCTCATTTCTCATCTCCTTGTGCTCGGGTTGGCCATTACAGCCGCTTTACTAGCAATCTCCCTCCTTCGAGAATCAGCACCTTTAACCTCCTGTTCCGTACAGGTTGCAATTTGTCCTGAGGATGAACGGGAAGAGGGGGAACCAGTGAGAGACTAGCTCTAGGTGTTGGGACAGGCACAGGTCACTCTATTTTCCCATCAGGAAGAAGAATTAACCACAGGCTCAGCCTGCCGCCCGGAAGCAGAACAGGGCCTGAAGCAATCCTGCGCTTTTGCGGCCAGCTCCCAAAAAAGCGAGTTGAAAAATCGAGCTCAGGGGCACTGCAATTCACAAACCTGCAGAGTTATAAATGATAACTCTCGTCCACAAATATATTGAGGGAAGGCAACGAGGAGGATTTGAAAGCAAGGCAGAATTGCAGGAAACAGATTTCAGGAGGTAGAGTCGAATCGCCTTTAAAGCACAGGAAAAGCGGCAAAACCTCGACCATGATGCCCTTGGCCAAAAAGGGCGTCTGCGTTTTTTCCTGAATATATTCAGGAAAAAACGCAGACGCCCTTTTTGGCCAACCAAGCAACCTGGAAAGGCAAATCAGCGCTACAAAGAAGTCTCGCTTCCCATCGGTCAAAAGGGCCATGCTGAATAAAGTGTCAAAACCAGAAATGCAGGACAGGCCATGGAGAAACGGGAGCCTTGCTACGCTGATTGGCGTGATGTAAATTGCCAACAGCCACTCTGGAGAAGTGTACGGTGTGTCCTGAAACCTCTAAAAAACTCAGCTTAGAGAGCATAGGGCACTTCCACTCATGGGCGTATAAATTGGGAAAACTAAAAATCAGCAAGACACAGGCACCCCAAAGTTTAGGGCTGCTCTGTTGACAAGAACCTCCACTTCGTTACACCTTAAATATCCCAGGAAAGAGAAAAATGGATAAAGAAGTTGTGGTCCTTATGTACAATGGAATATCACTCAGCCATGAAATCAACGTCATAAGGCTAGTAGCAGCATGATGAGTGGATTTAGGTACGACGATTCTAAGTGAAATAAGTCAACCAGAAAACGACACTTATCATAAGATATCACTTATAGAGGGAATGTAAAAACCGCTACACTTGAACTGAATTACAAAACAGAACAGAGACACACGTTTACAAAACACACTATGGCTGCTTAACGGGAAAGGTGAGGTCGGGTGAGGCAGAAAACAAGGGTTTCAAATTAGCTCAGATACCGTTCCATAAACCCAATATGTAATAGACAAGACCTACTCCTTGCTCAGTGAAGTGGACTCAACGCCCCCTGTTCACCGCCCAAGAATATATCAGACTAGTAAGACTCTTAAAACCAATGTATTGATATCTCTCTGTAAGTGAGTCAAGTGGGTGTAAAGCGGCATAAACACAGCAGTGAAAAGCAGCTAAACCCCATTATAAAAATCAATTACTTTTAAAAACCCGTGAAACAAAGACAGTGAAAGAGAGAGAAATTCATACAGAATTCGTTCAGGGGCTGTGATGACACCTTTATTGACCATCTCTAGACCCACAGCTGATTGAGACATAAGGGTGGACACTCGTGGGGCTGAGAGATTTGGTGAGGTTGGGTGAGCAAACGCAGACCCTTTAAAGTAATACTGCGTGGTACCCATCCCATGGGTCCCAAATCTCCAAGTTCAAGGGCATCTTCCTATATCAAAAACATGCATGAGAAACCCAGAAGACGGTACACCGTGCGATCGGGAAAGGTTTCTAAAACGCACCTCATTTCTCATCTCCTTGTGCTCTGGTTCGCCATTCCAACCGAGTTAGTAGCAATCTCCCTCCGTGGAGAATCAGCACCTTTAACCTCCTGTTCCGTACAGGTTGCAATCTGTCCTGAGGATGAAAGGGAAGAGGTGGAACCAATGATAGACTAGCTCTAGGTGTTGGGACAGGCACAGATCACTCTATTTTCCCATCAGGAAGAAGAATTAACCACAGGCTCAGCCTGCCGCCCGGAACCAGAATAGGGCTTGAAGCAATCCTGCGCTTTTGCGGCCAACTCCGAAGAAAGCGAGTTGAAAAATGGAGCTCAGGGGCACTGCAATTCACAGACCTGCAGAGTTAGAAATGATAACTCTCGTCCACAAATATATTGAGGGAAGGCAACGAAGAGGATTTGAAAGCAAGGCAGAATTGCAGGAAACAGATTTCAGGAGGTAGATTCGAATCGCCTTTAAAGCACAGGAAAAGCGGCAAAACCTCGACCATGATGCCCTTGGCCAAAAAGGGCGTATACGTTTTTTCCTGAATATATTCAGGAAAAAACGCATACGCCCTTTTTGGCCAACCAAGCAACCTGGAAAGGCAAATCAGCGCTACAAAGAAGTCTCGCTTCCCATCGGTCAAAAGGGCCATGCTGCATAAAGTGTCAAAACCAGAAATGCAGGACAGGCCATGGAGAAACGGGAGCCTTGCTACGCTGATGGGCGGGATGTAAATTGCCAACAGCCACTCTGGAGAAGTGTACGGTGTGTCCTGAAACCTCTAAAAAACTCAGCTTAGAGAGCATAAGGCACTTCCACTCATGGGCATATAAATTGGGAAAACTAAAAATCAGCAAGACACAGGCACCCCAAAGTTTAGGGCTGCTCTGTTGACAAGAACCTCCACTTCGTTACACCTTAAATATCCCAGGAAAGAGAAAAATGGATAAGGAAGTTGTGGTCCTTATGTACAATGGCATATCACTCAGCCATGAAATTAACGTCATAAGGCTAGTAGCAGCATGATGAGAGGATTTAGGTACGACGATTCTAAGTGAAATAAGTCACACAGAAAAAGACACTTATCATAAGATATCACTTATAGAGGGAATGCAAAAACCACTACAGTTGAACGGAATTACAAAACAGAACAGCGTCACACGTTTAGAAGACACACTATGGCTGCTTAACGAGAAAGGTGAGGTGGGTGATGCATAAAACAAGGGTTTCAAATTAGCTCAGATACCGATCCATAAACCCAATATGTAATAGACAAGACCTACTCCTTGCTCAGTGAACTGGACTCAACACCCCCTGTTCACCGCCCAAGAATATATCTGACTAGTAAGAATCTTAAAACCAATGTATTGATATCCCTCTGTAAGTGAGTCAAGTGGGTGTAAAGCGGCATAAACACAGCAGTGAAAAGCAGCTAAACCCCATTATAAAAATCAATTACTTTTAAAAACCCGTGAAACAAAGACAGTGAAAGAGAGAGAAATTCTTACAAAATTCGTTCAGGGGCTGTGATGCCACCTTTATTGACCATCTCTAGACCCACAGCTGATTGAGACATAAGGGTGGACACTCTTGGGCCTGAGAGGTTTGGTGAGGTTGGGTGAGCAAACGCAGACCCTTTAAAGTAATACTGCGTGGTATCCATCCCATGGGTCCAAAATCTCCAGGTTCAAGGGCATCTTCCTACATCGAAAACATGCATGAGAAACCCAGAAGATGGTACACCATGTGATCGGGAAAGGTTTCGAAAACGCACCTCATTTCTCATCTCCTTGTGCTCGGGTTGGCCATTACAGCCGCTTTACTAGCAATCTTCCTCCTTCGAGAATCAGCACCTTTAACCTCCTGTTCCGTACAGGTTGCAATTTGTCCTGAGGATGAACGGGAAGAGGGGGAACCAGTGAGAGACTAGCTCTAGGTGTTGGGACAGGCACAGGTCACTCTATTTTCCCATCAGGAAGAAGAATTAACCACAGGCTCAGCCTGCCGCCCGGAACCAGAATAGGGCCTGTAGCAATCCTACGCTTTTGTGGCCAGCTCCCAAGAAAACGAGTTGAAAAATGGAGCTCAGGGGCACTGCAATTCACAAACCTGCAGAGTTAGAAATGATAACTCTCGTCCACAAATATATTGAGGAAAGGCAACGAAGAGGATTTGAAAGCAAGGCAGAATTACAGGAAACAGATTTCAGGAGGTAGATTCGAATCGCCTTTAAAGCACAGGAAAAGCGGCAAAACCTCGACCATGATGCCCTTGGCCAAAAAGGGCGTCTGCGTTTTTTCCTGAATATATTCAGGAAAAAACGCATACGCCCTTTTTGGCCAACCAAGCAACCTGGAAAGGCAAATCAGCGCTACAAAGAAGTCTCGCTTCCCATCGGTCAAAAGGGCCATGCTGAATAAAGTGTCAAAACCAGAAATGCAGGACAGGCCATGGAGAAACGGGAGCCTTGCTACGCTGATTGGCGTGATGTAAATTGCCAACAGCCACTCTGGAGAAGTGTACGGTGTGTCCTGAAACCTCTAAAAAACTCAGCTTAGAGAGCATAGGGCACTTCCACTCATGGGCGTATAAATTGGGAAAACTAAAAATCAGCAAGACACAGGCACCCCAAAGTTTAGGGCTGCTCTGTTGACAAGAACCTCCACTTCGTTACACCTTAAATATCCCAGGAAAGAGAAAAATGGATAAAGAAGTTGTGGTCCTTATGTACAATGGAATATCACTCAGCCATGAAATCAACGTCATAAGGCTAGTAGCAGCATGATGAGTGGATTTAGGTACGACGATTCTAAGTGAAATAAGTCAACCAGAAAACGACACTTATCATAAGATATCACTTATAGAGGGAATGTAAAAACCGCTACACTTGAACTGAATTACAAAACAGAACAGAGACACACGTTTACAAAACACACTATGGCTGCTTAACGGGAAAGGTGAGGTCGGGTGAGGCAGAAAACAAGGGTTTCAAATTAGCTCAGATACCGTTCCATAAACCCAATATGTAATAGACAAGACCTACTCCTTGCTCAGTGAAGTGGACTCAACGCCCCCTGTTCACCGCCCAAGAATATATCAGACTAGTAAGACTCTTAAAACCAATGTATTGATATCTCTCTGTAAGTGAGTCAAGTGGGTGTAAAGCGGCATAAACACAGCAGTGAAAAGCAGCTAAACCCCATTATAAAAATCAATTACTTTTAAAAACCCGTGAAACAAAGACAGTGAAAGAGAGAGAAATTCATACAGAATTCGTTCAGGGGCTGTGATGACACCTTTATTGACCATCTCTAGACCCACAGCTGATTGAGACATAAGGGTGGACACTCGTGGGGCTGAGAGATTTGGTGAGGTTGGGTGAGCAAACGCAGACCCTTTAAAGTAATACTGCGTGGTACCCATCCCATGGGTCCCAAATCTCCAAGTTCAAGGGCATCTTCCTATATCAAAAACATGCATGAGAAACCCAGAAGACGGTACACCGTGCGATCGGGAAAGGTTTCTAAAACGCACCTCATTTCTCATCTCCTTGTGCTCTGGTTCGCCATTCCAACCGAGTTAGTAGCAATCTCCCTCCGTGGAGAATCAGCACCTTTAACCTCCTGTTCCGTACAGGTTGCAATCTGTCCTGAGGATGAAAGGGAAGAGGTGGAACCAATGATAGACTAGCTCTAGGTGTTGGGACAGGCACAGATCACTCTATTTTCCCATCAGGAAGAAGAATTAACCACAGGCTCAGCCTGCCGCCCGGAACCAGAATAGGGCTTGAAGCAATCCTGCGCTTTTGCGGCCAACTCCGAAGAAAGCGAGTTGAAAAATGGAGCTCAGGGGCACTGCAATTCACAGACCTGCAGAGTTAGAAATGATAACTCTCGTCCACAAATATATTGAGGGAAGGCAACGAAGAGGATTTGAAAGCAAGGCAGAATTGCAGGAAACAGATTTCAGGAGGTAGATTCGAATCGCCTTTAAAGCACAGGAAAAGCGGCAAAACCTCGACCATGATGCCCTTGGCCAAAAAGGGCGTATACGTTTTTTCCTGAATATATTCAGGAAAAAACGCATACGCCCTTTTTGGCCAACCAAGCAACCTGGAAAGGCAAATCAGCGCTACAAAGAAGTCTCGCTTCCCATCGGTCAAAAGGGCCATGCTGAATAAAGTGTCAAAACCAGAAATGCAGGACAGGCCATGGAGAAACGGGAGCCTTGCTACGCTGATGGGCGGGATGTAAATTGCCAACAGCCACTCTGGAGAAGTGTACGGTGTGTCCTGAAACCTCTAAAAAACTCAGCTTAGAGAGCATAAGGCACTTCCACTCATGGGCATATAAATTGGGAAAACTAAAAATCAGCAAGACACAGGCACCCCAAAGTTTAGGGCTGCTCTGTTGACAAGAACCTCCACTTCGTTACACCTTAAATATCCCAGGAAAGAGAAAAATGGATAAGGAAGTTGTGGTCCTTATGTACAATGGCATATCACTCAGCCATGAAATTAACGTCATAAGGCTAGTAGCAGCATGATGAGAGGATTTAGGTACGACGATTCTAAGTGAAATAAGTCACACAGAAAAAGACACTTATCATAAGATATCACTTATAGAGGGAATGCAAAAACCACTACAGTTGAACGGAATTACAAAACAGAACAGCGTCACACGTTTAGAAGACACACTATGGCTGCTTAACGAGAAAGGTGAGGTGGGTGATGCATAAAACAAGGGTTTCAAATTAGCTCAGATACCGATCCATAAACCCAATATGTAATAGACAAGACCTACTCCTTGCTCAGTGAACTGGACTCAACACCCCCTGTTCACCGCCCAAGAATATATCTGACTAGTAAGAATCTTAAAACCAATGTATTGATATCCCTCTGTAAGTGAGTCAAGTGGGTGTAAAGCGGCATAAACACAGCAGTGAAAAGCAGCTAAACCCCATTATAAAAATCAATTACTTTTAAAAACCCGTGAAACAAAGACAGTGAAAGAGAGAGAAATTCTTACAAAATTCGTTCAGGGGCTGTGATGCCACCTTTATTGACCATCTCTAGACCCACAGCTGATTGAGACATAAGGGTGGACACTCTTGGGCCTGAGAGGTTTGGTGAGGTTGGGTGAGCAAACGCAGACCCTTTAAAGTAATACTGCGTGGTATCCATCCCATGGGTCCAAAATCTCCAGGTTCAAGGGCATCTTCCTACATCGAAAACATGCATGAGAAACCCAGAAGATGGTACACCATGTGATCGGGAAAGGTTTCGAAAACGCACCTCATTTCTCATCTCCTTGTGCTCGGGTTGGCCATTACAGCCGCTTTACTAGCAATCTTCCTCCTTCGAGAATCAGCACCTTTAACCTCCTGTTCCGTACAGGTTGCAATTTGTCCTGAGGATGAACGGGAAGAGGGGGAACCAGTGAGAGACTAGCTCTAGGTGTTGGGACAGGCACAGGTCACTCTATTTTCCCATCAGGAAGAAGAATTAACCACAGGCTCAGCCTGCCGCCCGGAAGCAGAACAGGGCCTGAAGCAATCCTGCGCTTTTGCGGCCAGCTCCCAAAAAAGCGAGTTGAAAAATCGAGCTCAGGGGCACTGCAATTCACAAACCTGCAGAGTTATAAATGATAACTCTCGTCCACAAATATATTGAGGGAAGGCAACGAGGAGGATTTGAAAGCAAGGCAGAATTGCAGGAAACAGATTTCAGGAGGTAGAGTCGAATCGCCTTTAAAGCACAGGAAAAGCGGCAAAACCTCGACCATGATGCCCTTGGCCAAAAAGGGCGTATGCGTTTTTTCCTGAATATATTCAGGAAAAAACGCATACGCCCTTTTTGGCCAACCAAGCAACCTGGAAAGGCAAATCAGCGCTACAAAGAAGTCTCGCTTCCCATCGGTCAAAAGGGCCATGCTGAATAAAGTGTCAAAACCAGAAATGCAGGACAGGCCATGGAGAAACGGGAGCCTTGCTACGCTGATGGGCGGGATGTAAATTGCCAACAGCCACTCTGGAGAAGTGTACGGTGTGTCCTGAAACCTCTAAAAAACTCAGCTTAGAGAGCATAGGGCACTTCCACTCATGGGCATATAAATTGGGAAAACTAAAAATCAGCAAGACACAGGCACCCCAAAGTTTAGGGCTGCTCTGTTGACAAGAACCTCCACTTCGTTACACCTTAAATATCCCAGGAAAGAAAAAAATGGATAAAGAAGTTGTGGTCCTTATGTACAATGGAATATCACTCAGCCATGAAATCAACGTCATAAGGCTAGTAGCAGCATGATGAGTGGATTTAGGTACGACGATTCTAAGTGAAATAAGTCAACCAGAAAACGACACTTATCATAAGATATTACTTATAGAGGGAATGTAAAAACCGCTACACTTGAACTGAATTACAAAACAGAACAGAGACACACGTTTACAAAACACACTATGGCTGCTTAACGGGAAAGGTGAGGTCGGGTGAGGCAGAAAACAAGGGTTTCAAATTAGCTCAGATACCGTTCCATAAACCCAATATGTAATAGACAAGACCTACTCCTTGCTCAGTGAAGTGGACTCAACGCCCCCTGTTCACCGCCCAAGAATATATCAGACTAGTAAGACTCTTAAAACCAATGTATTGATATCTCTCTGTAAGTGAGTCAAGTGGGTGTAAAGCGGCATAAACACAGCAGTGAAAAGCAGCTAAACCCCATTATAAAATCAATTACTTTTAAAAACCCGTGAAACAAAGACAGTGAAAGAGAGAGAAATTCTTACAAAATTCGTTCAGGGCTGTGATGCCACCTTTATTGACCATCTCTAGACCCACAGCTGATTGAGACATAAGGGTGGACACTCTTGGGCCTGAGAGGTTTGGTGAGGTTGGGTGAGCAAACGCAGACTCTTTAAAGTAATACTGCGTGGTATCCATCCCATGGGTCCAAAATCTCCAGGTTCAAGGGCATCTTCCTACATCGAAAACATGCATGAGAAACCCAGAAGATGGTACACCATGTGATCGGGAAAGGTTTCGAAAACGCACCTCATTTCTCATCTCCTTGTGCTCGGGTTGGCCATTACAGCCGCTTTACTAGCAATCTTCCTCCTTCGAGAATCAGCACCTTTAACCTCCTGTTCCGTACAGGTTGCAATTTGTCCTGAGGATGAACGGGAAGAGGGGGAACCAGTGAGAGACTAGCTCTAGGTGTTGGGACAGGCACAGGTCACTCTATTTTCCCATCAGGAAGAAGAATTAACCACAGGCTCAGCCTGCCGCCCGGAAGCAGAACAGGGCCTGAAGCAATCCTGCGCTTTTGCGGCCAGCTCCCAAAAAAGCGAGTTGAAAAATCGAGCTCAGGGGCACTGCAATTCACAAACCTGCAGAGTTAGAAATGATAAACTCTCGTCCACAAATATATTGAGGGAAGGCAACGAAGAGGATTTGAAAGCAAGGCAGAATTGCAGGAAACAGATTTCAGGAGGTAGAGTCGAATCGCCTTTAAAGCACAGGAAAAGCGGCAAAACCTCGACCATGATGCCCTTGGCCAAAAAGGGCGTATGCGTTTTTCCTGAATATATTCAGGAAAAAACGCATACGCCCTTTTTGGCCAACCAAGCAACCTGGAAAGCAAATCAGCGCTACAAAGAAGTCTCGCTTCCCATCGGTCAAAAGGGCCATGCTGAATAAAGTGTCAAAACCAGAAATGCAGGACAGGCCATGGAGAAACGGGAGCCTTGCTACGCTGATGGGCGGGATGTAAATTGCCAACAGCCACTCTGGAGAAGTGTACGGTGTGTCCTGAAACCTCTAAAAAACTCAGCTTAGAGAGCATAGGGCACTTCCACTCATGGGCATATAAATTGGGAAAACTAAAAATCAGCAAGACACAGGCACCCCAAAGTTTAGGGCTGCTCTGTTGACAAGAACCTCCACTTCGTTACACCTTAAATATCCCAGGAAAGAAAAAAATGGATAAAGAAGTTGTGGTCCTTATGTACAATGGAATATCACTCAGCCATGAAATCAACGTCATAAGGCTAGTAGCAGCATGATGAGTGGATTTAGGTACGACGATTCTAAGTGAAATAAGTCAACCAGAAAACGACACTTATCATAAGATATTACTTATAGAGGGAATGTAAAAACCGCTACACTTGAACTGAATTACAAAACAGAACAGAGACACACGTTTACAAACACACTATGGCTGCTTAACGGGAAAGGTGAGGTCGGGTGAGGCAGAAAACAAGGGTTTCAAATTAGCTCAGATACCGTTCCCATAAACCCAATATGTAATAGACAAGACCTACTCCTTGCTCAGTGAAGTGGACTCAACGCCCCCTGTTCACCGCCCAAGAATATATCAGACTAGTAAGACTCTTAAAACCAATGTATTGATATCTCTCTGTAAGTGAGTCAAGTGGGTGTAAAGCGGCATAAACACAGCAGTGAAAAGCAGCTAAACCCCATTATAAAAATCAATTACTTTTAAAAACCCGTGAAACAAAGACAGTGAAAGAGAGAGAAATTCTTACAAAATTCGTTCAGGGGCTGTGATGCCACTTTATTGACCATCTCTAGACCCACAGCTGATTGAGACATAAGGGTGGACACTCTTGGGCCTGAGAGGTTTGGTGAGGTTGGGTGAGCAAACGCAGACTCTTTAAAGTAATACTGCGTGGTATCCATCCCATGGGTCCAAAATCTCCAGGTTCAAGGGCATCTTCCTACATCGAAAACATGCATGAGAAACCCAGAAGATGGTACACCATGTGATCGGGAAAGGTTTCGAAAACGCACCTCATTTCTCATCTCCTTGTGCTCGGGTTGGCCATTACAGCCGCTTTACTAGCAATCTTCCTCCTTCGAGAATCAGCACCTTTAACCTCCTGTTCCGTACAGGTTGCAATTTGTCCTGAGGATGAACGGGAAGAGGGGGAACCAGTGAGAGACTAGCTCTAGGTGTTGGGACAGGCACAGGTCACTCTATTTTCCCATCAGGAAGAAGAATTAACCACAGGCTCAGCCTGCCGCCCGGAAGCAGAACAGGGCCTGAAGCAATCCTGCGCTTTTGCGGCCAGCTCCCAAAAAAGCGAGTTGAAAAATCGAGCTCAGGGGCACTGCAATTCACAAACCTGCAGAGTTATAAATGATAACTCTCGTCCACAAATATATTGAGGGAAGGCAACGAGGAGGATTTGAAAGCAAGGCAGAATTGCAGGAAACAGATTTCAGGAGGTAGAGTCGAATCGCCTTTAAAGCACAGGAAAAGCGGCAAAACCTCGACCATGATGCCCTTGGCCAAAAAGGGCGTCTGCGTTTTTTCCTGAATATATTCAGGAAAAAACGCAGACGCCCTTTTTGGCCAACCAAGCAACCTGGAAAGGCAAATCAGCGCTACAAAGAAGTCTCGCTTCCCATCGGTCAAAAGGGCCATGCTGAATAAAGTGTCAAAACCAGAAATGCAGGACAGGCCATGGAGAAACGGGAGCCTTGCTACGCTGATTGGCGTGATGTAAATGCCAACAGCCACTCTGGAGAAGTGTACGGTGTGTCCTGAAACCTCTAAAAAACTCAGCTTAGAGAGCATAGGGCACTTCCACTCATGGGCGTATAAATTGGGAAAACTAAAAATCAGCAAGACACAGGCACCCCAAAGTTTAGGGCTGCTCTGTTGACAAGAACCTCCACTTCGTTACACCTTAAATATCCCAGGAAAGAGAAAAATGGATAAAGAAGTTGTGGTCCTTATGTACAATGGAATATCACTCAGCCATGAAATCAACGTCATAAGGCTAGTAGCAGCATGATGAGTGGATTTAGGTACGACGATTCTAAGTGAAATAAGTCAACCAGAAAACGACACTTATCATAAGATATCACTTATAGAGGGAATGTAAAAACCGCTACACTTGAACTGAATTACAAAACAGAACAGAGACACACGTTTACAAAACACACTATGGCTGCTTAACGGGAAAGGTGAGGTCGGGTGAGGCAGAAAACAAGGGTTTCAAATTAGCTCAGATACCGTTCCATAAACCCAATATGTAATAGACAAGACCTACTCCTTGCTCAGTGAAGTGGACTCAACGCCCCCTGTTCACCGCCCAAGAATATATCAGACTAGTAAGACTCTTAAAACCAATGTATTGATATCTCTCTGTAAGTGAGTCAAGTGGGTGTAAAGCGGCATAAACACAGCAGTGAAAAGCAGCTAAACCCCATTATAAAAATCAATTACTTTTAAAAACCCGTGAAACAAAGACAGTGAAAGAGAGAGAAATTCATACAGAATTCGTTCAGGGGCTGTGATGACACCTTATTGACCATCTCTAGACCCACAGCTGATTGAGACATAAGGGTGGACACTCGTGGGCTGAGAGATTTGGTGAGGTTGGGTGAGCAAACGCAGACCCTTTAAAGTAATACTGCGTGGTACCCATCCCATGGGTCCCAAATCTCCAAGTTCAAGGGCATCTTCCTATATCAAAAACATGCATGAGAAACCCAGAAGACGGTACACCGTGCGATCGGGAAAGGTTTCTAAAACGCACCTCATTTCTCATCTCCTTGTGCTCTGGTTCGCCATTCCAACCGAGTTAGTAGCAATCTCCCTCCGTGGAGAATCAGCACCTTTAACCTCCTGTTCCGTACAGGTTGCAATCTGTCCTGAGGATGAAAGGGAAGAGGTGGAACCAATGATAGACTAGCTCTAGGTGTTGGGACAGGCACAGATCACTCTATTTTCCCATCAGGAAGAAGAATTAACCACAGGCTCAGCCTGCCGCCCGGAACCAGAATAGGGCTTGAAGCAATCCTGCGCTTTTGCGGCCAACTCCGAAGAAAGCGAGTTGAAAAATGGAGCTCAGGGGCACTGCAATTCACAGACCTGCAGAGTTAGAAATGATAACTCTCGTCCACAAATATATTGAGGGAAGGCAACGAAGAGGATTTGAAAGCAAGGCAGAATTGCAGGAAACAGATTTCAGGAGGTAGATTCGAATCGCCTTTAAAGCACAGGAAAAGCGGCAAAACCTCGACCATGATGCCCTTGGCCAAAAAGGGCGTATACGTTTTTTCCTGAATATATTCAGGAAAAAACGCATACGCCCTTTTTGGCCAACCAAGCAACCTGGAAAAGGCAAATCAGCGCTACAAAGAAGTCTCGCTTCCCATCGGTCAAAAGGGCCATGCTGCATAAAGTGTCAAAACCAGAAATGCAGGACAGGCCATGGAGAAACGGGAGCCTTGCTACGCTGATGGGCGGGATGTAAATTGCCAACAGCCACTCTGGAGAAGTGTACGGTGTGTCCTGAAACCTCTAAAAAACTCAGCTTAGAGAGCATAAGGCACTTCCACTCATGGGCATATAAATTGGGAAAACTAAAAATCAGCAAGACACAGGCACCCCAAAGTTTAGGGCTGCTCTGTTGACAAGAACCTCCACTTCGTTACACCTTAAATATCCCAGGAAAGAGAAAAATGGATAAGGAAGTTGTGGTCCTTATGTACAATGGCATATCACTCAGCCATGAAATTAACGTCATAAGGCTAGTAGCAGCATGATGAGAGGATTTAGGTACGACGATTCTAAGTGAAATAAGTCACACAGAAAAAGACACTTATCATAAGATATCACTTATAGAGGGAATGCAAAAACCACTACAGTTGAACGGAATTACAAAACAGAACAGCGTCACACGTTTAGAAGACACACTATGGCTGCTTAACGAGAAAGGGAAAGGTGAGGTGGGTGATGCATAAAACAAGGGTTTCAAATTAGCTCAGATACCGATCCATAAACCCAATATGTAATAGACAAGACCTACTCCTTGCTCAGTGAACTGGACTCAACACCCCCTGTTCACCGCCCAAGAATATATCTGACTAGTAAGAATCTTAAAACCAATGTATTGATATCCCTCTGTAAGTGAGTCAAGTGGGTGTAAAGCGGCATAAACACAGCAGTGAAAAGCAGCTAAACCCCATTATAAAAATCAATTACTTTTAAAAACCCGTGAAACAAAGACAGTGAAAGAGAGAGAAATTCTTACAAAATTCGTTCAGGGGCTGTGATGCCACCTTTATTGACCATCTCTAGACCCACAGCTGATTGAGACATAAGGGTGGACACTCTTGGGCCTGAGAGGTTTGGTGAGGTTGGGTGAGCAAACGCAGACCCTTTAAAGTAATACTGCGTGGTATCCATCCCATGGGTCCAAAATCTCCAGGTTCAAGGGCATCTTCCTACATCGAAAACATGCATGAGAAACCCAGAAGATGGTACACCATGTGATCGGGAAAGGTTTCGAAAACGCACCTCATTTCTCATCTCCTTGTGCTCGGGTTGGCCATTACAGCCGCTTTACTAGCAATCTTCCTCCTTCGAGAATCAGCACCTTTAACCTCCTGTTCCGTACAGGTTGCAATTTGTCCTGAGGATGAACGGGAAGAGGGGGAACCAGTGAGAGACTAGCTCTAGGTGTTGGGACAGGCACAGGTCACTCTATTTTCCCATCAGGAAGAAGAATTAACCACAGGCTCAGCCTGCCGCCCGGAACCAGAATAGGGCCTGTAGCAATCCTACGCTTTTGTGGCCAGCTCCCAAGAAAACGAGTTGAAAAATGGAGCTCAGGGGCACTGCAATTCACAAACCTGCAGAGTTAGAAATGATAACTCTCGTCCACAAATATATTGAGGAAAGGCAACGAAGAGGATTTGAAAGCAAGGCAGAATTACAGGAAACAGATTTCAGGAGGTAGATTCGAATCGCCTTTAAAGCACAGGAAAAGCGGCAAAACCTCGACCATGATGCCCTTGGCCAAAAAGGGCGTCTGCGTTTTTTCCTGAATATATTCAGGAAAAAACGCAGACGCCCTTTTTGGCCAACCAAGCAACCTGGAAAGGCAAATCAGCGCTACAAAGAAGTCTCGCTTCCCATCGGTCAAAAGGGCCATGCTGAATAAAGTGTCAAAACCAGAAATGCAGGACAGGCCATGGAGAAACGGGAGCCTTGCTACGCTGATTGGCGTGATGTAAATTGCCAACAGCCACTCTGGAGAAGTGTACGGTGTGTCCTGAAACCTCTAAAAAACTCAGCTTAGAGAGCATAGGGCACTTCCACTCATGGGCGTATAAATTGGGAAAACTAAAAATCAGCAAGACACAGGCACCCCAAAGTTTAGGGCTGCTCTGTTGACAAGAACCTCCACTTCGTTACACCTTAAATATCCCAGGAAAGAGAAAAATGGATAAAGAAGTTGTGGTCCTTATGTACAATGGAATATCACTCAGCCATGAAATCAACGTCATAAGGCTAGTAGCAGCATGATGAGTGGATTTAGGTACGACGATTCTAAGTGAAATAAGTCAACCAGAAAACGACACTTATCATAAGATATCACTTATAGAGGGAATGTAAAAACCGCTACACTTGAACTGAATTACAAAACAGAACAGAGACACACGTTTACAAAACACACTATGGCTGCTTAACGGGAAAGGTGAGGTCGGGTGAGGCAGAAAACAAGGGTTTCAAATTAGCTCAGATACCGTTCCATAAACCCAATATGTAATAGACAAGACCTACTCCTTGCTCAGTGAAGTGGACTCAACGCCCCCTGTTCACCGCCCAAGAATATATCAGACTAGTAAGACTCTTAAAACCAATGTATTGATATCTCTCTGTAAGTGAGTCAAGTGGGTGTAAAGCGGCATAAACACAGCAGTGAAAAGCAGCTAAACCCCATTATAAAAATCAATTACTTTTAAAAACCCGTGAAACAAAGACAGTGAAAGAGAGAGAAATTCATACAGAATTCGTTCAGGGGCTGTGATGACACCTTTATTGACCATCTCTAGACCCACAGCTGATTGAGACATAAGGGTGGACACTCGTGGGGCTGAGAGATTTGGTGAGGTTGGGTGAGCAAACGCAGACCCTTTAAAGTAATACTGCGTGGTACCCATCCCATGGGTCCCAAATCTCCAAGTTCAAGGGCATCTTCCTATATCAAAAACATGCATGAGAAACCCAGAAGACGGTACACCGTGCGATCGGGAAAGGTTTCTAAAACGCACCTCATTTCTCATCTCCTTGTGCTCTGGTTCGCCATTCCAACCGAGTTAGTAGCAATCTCCCTCCGTGGAGAATCAGCACCTTTAACCTCCTGTTCCGTACAGGTTGCAATCTGTCCTGAGGATGAAAGGGAAGAGGTGGAACCAATGATAGACTAGCTCTAGGTGTTGGGACAGGCACAGATCACTCTATTTTCCCATCAGGAAGAAGAATTAACCACAGGCTCAGCCTGCCGCCCGGAACCAGAATAGGGCTTGAAGCAATCCTGCGCTTTTGCGGCCAACTCCGAAGAAAGCGAGTTGAAAAATGGAGCTCAGGGGCACTGCAATTCACAGACCTGCAGAGTTAGAAATGATAACTCTCGTCCACAAATATATTGAGGGAAGGCAACGAAGAGGATTTGAAAGCAAGGCAGAATTGCAGGAAACAGATTTCAGGAGGTAGATTCGAATCGCCTTTAAAGCACAGGAAAAGCGGCAAAACCTCGACCATGATGCCCTTGGCCAAAAAGGGCGTATACGTTTTTTCCTGAATATATTCAGGAAAAAACGCATACGCCCTTTTTGGCCAACCAAGCAACCTGGAAAGGCAAATCAGCGCTACAAAGAAGTCTCGCTTCCCATCGGTCAAAAGGGCCATGCTGCATAAAGTGTCAAAACCAGAAATGCAGGACAGGCCATGGAGAAACGGGAGCCTTGCTACGCTGATGGGCGGGATGTAAATTGCCAACAGCCACTCTGGAGAAGTGTACGGTGTGTCCTGAAACCTCTAAAAAACTCAGCTTAGAGAGCATAAGGCACTTCCACTCATGGGCATATAAATTGGGAAAACTAAAAATCAGCAAGACACAGGCACCCCAAAGTTTAGGGCTGCTCTGTTGACAAGAACCTCCACTTCGTTACACCTTAAATATCCCAGGAAAGAGAAAAATGGATAAGGAAGTTGTGGTCCTTATGTACAATGGCATATCACTCAGCCATGAAATTAACGTCATAAGGCTAGTAGCAGCATGATGAGAGGATTTAGGTACGACGATTCTAAGTGAAATAAGTCACACAGAAAAAGACACTTATCATAAGATATCACTTATAGAGGGAATGCAAAAACCACTACAGTTGAACGGAATTACAAAACAGAACAGCGTCACACGTTTAGAAGACACACTATGGCTGCTTAACGAGAAAGGTGAGGTGGGTGATGCATAAAACAAGGGTTTCAAATTAGCTCAGATACCGATCCATAAACCCAATATGTAATAGACAAGACCTACTCCTTGCTCAGTGAACTGGACTCAACACCCCCTGTTCACCGCCCAAGAATATATCTGACTAGTAAGAATCTTAAAACCAATGTATTGATATCCCTCTGTAAGTGAGTCAAGTGGGTGTAAAGCGGCATAAACACAGCAGTGAAAAGCAGCTAAACCCCATTATAAAAATCAATTACTTTTAAAAACCCGTGAAACAAAGACAGTGAAAGAGAGAGAAATTCTTACAAAATTCGTTCAGGGGCTGTGATGCCACCTTTATTGACCATCTCTAGACCCACAGCTGATTGAGACATAAGGGTGGACACTCTTGGGCCTGAGAGGTTTGGTGAGGTTGGGTGAGCAAACGCAGACCCTTTAAAGTAATACTGCGTGGTATCCATCCCATGGGTCCAAAATCTCCAGGTTCAAGGGCATCTTCCTACATCGAAAACATGCATGAGAAACCCAGAAGATGGTACACCATGTGATCGGGAAAGGTTTCGAAAACGCACCTCATTTCTCATCTCCTTGTGCTCGGGTTGGCCATTACAGCCGCTTTACTAGCAATCTTCCTCCTTCGAGAATCAGCACCTTTAACCTCCTGTTCCGTACAGGTTGCAATTTGTCCTGAGGATGAACGGGAAGAGGGGGAACCAGTGAGAGACTAGCTCTAGGTGTTGGGACAGGCACAGGTCACTCTATTTTCCCATCAGGAAGAAGAATTAACCACAGGCTCAGCCTGCCGCCCGGAACCAGAATAGGGCCTGTAGCAATCCTACGCTTTTGTGGCCAGCTCCCAAGAAAACGAGTTGAAAAATGGAGCTCAGGGGCACTGCAATTCACAAACCTGCAGAGTTAGAAATGATAACTCTCGTCCACAAATATATTGAGGAAAGGCAACGAAGAGGATTTGAAAGCAAGGCAGAATTACAGGAAACAGATTTCAGGAGGTAGATTCGAATCGCCTTTAAAGCACAGGAAAAGCGGCAAAACCTCGACCATGATGCCCTTGGCCAAAAAGGGCGTCTGCGTTTTTTCCTGAATATATTCAGGAAAAAACGCAGACGCCCTTTTTGGCCAACCAAGCAACCTGGAAAGGCAAATCAGCGCTACAAAGAAGTCTCGCTTCCCATCGGTCAAAAGGGCCATGCTGAATAAAGTGTCAAAACCAGAAATGCAGGACAGGCCATGGAGAAACGGGAGCCTTGCTACGCTGATTGGCGTGATGTAAATTGCCAACAGCCACTCTGGAGAAGTGTACGGTGTGTCCTGAAACCTCTAAAAAACTCAGCTTAGAGAGCATAGGGCACTTCCACTCATGGGCGTATAAATTGGGAAAACTAAAAATCAGCAAGACACAGGCACCCCAAAGTTTAGGGCTGCTCTGTTGACAAGAACCTCCACTTCGTTACACCTTAAATATCCCAGGAAAGAGAAAAATGGATAAAGAAGTTGTGGTCCTTATGTACAATGGAATATCACTCAGCCATGAAATCAACGTCATAAGGCTAGTAGCAGCATGATGAGTGGATTTAGGTACGACGATTCTAAGTGAAATAAGTCAACCAGAAAACGACACTTATCATAAGATATCACTTATAGAGGGAATGTAAAAACCGCTACACTTGAACTGAATTACAAAACAGAACAGAGACACACGTTTACAAAACACACTATGGCTGCTTAACGGGAAAGGTGAGGTCGGGTGAGGCAGAAAACAAGGGTTTCAAATTAGCTCAGATACCGTTCCATAAACCCAATATGTAATAGACAAGACCTACTCCTTGCTCAGTGAAGTGGACTCAACGCCCCCTGTTCACCGCCCAAGAATATATCAGACTAGTAAGACTCTTAAAACCAATGTATTGATATCTCTCTGTAAGTGAGTCAAGTGGGTGTAAAGCGGCATAAACACAGCAGTGAAAAGCAGCTAAACCCCATTATAAAAATCAATTACTTTTAAAAACCCGTGAAACAAAGACAGTGAAAGAGAGAGAAATTCATACAGAATTCGTTCAGGGGCTGTGATGACACCTTTATTGACCATCTCTAGACCCACAGCTGATTGAGACATAAGGGTGGACACTCGTGGGGCTGAGAGATTTGGTGAGGTTGGGTGAGCAAACGCAGACCCTTTAAAGTAATACTGCGTGGTACCCATCCCATGGGTCCCAAATCTCCAAGTTCAAGGGCATCTTCCTATATCAAAAACATGCATGAGAAACCCAGAAGACGGTACACCGTGCGATCGGGAAAGGTTTCTAAAACGCACCTCATTTCTCATCTCCTTGTGCTCTGGTTCGCCATTCCAACCGAGTTAGTAGCAATCTCCCTCCGTGGAGAATCAGCACCTTTAACCTCCTGTTCCGTACAGGTTGCAATCTGTCCTGAGGATGAAAGGGAAGAGGTGGAACCAATGATAGACTAGATCTAGGTGTTGGGACAGGCACAGATCACTCTATTTTCCCATCAGGAAGAAGAATTAACCACAGGCTCAGCCTGCCGCCCGGAACCAGAATAGGGCTTGAAGCAATCCTGCGCTTTTGCGGCCAACTCCGAAGAAAGCGAGTTGAAAAATGGAGCTCAGGGGCACTGCAATTCACAGACCTGCAGAGTTAGAAATGATAACTCTCGTCCACAAATATATTGAGGGAAGGCAACGAAGAGGATTTGAAAGCAAGGCAGAATTGCAGGAAACAGATTTCAGGAGGTAGATTCGAATCGCCTTTAAAGCACAGGAAAAGCGGCAAAACCTCGACCATGATGCCCTTGGCCAAAAAGGGCGTATACGTTTTTTCCTGAATATATTCAGGAAAAAACGCATACGCCCTTTTTGGCCAACCAAGCAACCTGGAAAGGCAAATCAGCGCTACAAAGAAGTCTCGCTTCCCATCGGTCAAAAGGGCCATGCTGAATAAAGTGTCAAAACCAGAAATGCAGGACAGGCCATGGAGAAACGGGAGCCTTGCTACGCTGATGGGCGGGATGTAAATTGCCAACAGCCACTCTGGAGAAGTGTACGGTGTGTCCTGAAACCTCTAAAAAACTCAGCTTAGAGAGCATAAGGCACTTCCACTCATGGGCATATAAATTGGGAAAACTAAAAATCAGCAAGACACAGGCACCCCAAAGTTTAGGGCTGCTCTGTTGACAAGAACCTCCACTTCGTTACACCTTAAATATCCCAGGAAAGAGAAAAATGGATAAGGAAGTTGTGGTCCTTATGTACAATGGCATATCACTCAGCCATGAAATTAACGTCATAAGGCTAGTAGCAGCATGATGAGAGGATTTAGGTACGACGATTCTAAGTGAAATAAGTCACACAGAAAAAGACACTTATCATAAGATATCACTTATAGAGGGAATGCAAAAACCACTACAGTTGAACGGAATTACAAAACAGAACAGCGTCACACGTTTAGAAGACACACTATGGCTGCTTAACGAGAAAGGTGAGGTGGGTGATGCATAAAACAAGGGTTTCAAATTAGCTCAGATACCGATCCATAAACCCAATATGTAATAGACAAGACCTACTCCTTGCTCAGTGAACTGGACTCAACACCCCCTGTTCACCGCCCAAGAATATATCTGACTAGTAAGAATCTTAAAACCAATGTATTGATATCCCTCTGTAAGTGAGTCAAGTGGGTGTAAAGCGGCATAAACACAGCAGTGAAAAGCAGCTAAACCCCATTATAAAAATCAATTACTTTTAAAAACCCGTGAAACAAAGACAGTGAAAGAGAGAGAAATTCTTACAAAATTCGTTCAGGGGCTGTGATGCCACCTTTATTGACCATCTCTAGACCCACAGCTGATTGAGACATAAGGGTGGACACTCTTGGGCCTGAGAGGTTTGGTGAGGTTGGGTGAGCAAACGCAGACCCTTTAAAGTAATACTGCGTGGTATCCATCCCATGGGTCCAAAATCTCCAGGTTCAAGGGCATCTTCCTACATCGAAAACATGCATGAGAAACCCAGAAGATGGTACACCATGTGATCGGGAAAGGTTTCGAAAACGCACCTCATTTCTCATCTCCTTGTGCTCGGGTTGGCCATTACAGCCGCTTTACTAGCAATCTTCCTCCTTCGAGAATCAGCACCTTTAACCTCCTGTTCCGTACAGGTTGCAATTTGTCCTGAGGATGAACGGGAAGAGGGGGAACCAGTGAGAGACTAGCTCTAGGTGTTGGGACAGGCACAGGTCACTCTATTTTCCCATCAGGAAGAAGAATTAACCACAGGCTCAGCCTGCCGCCCGGAAGCAGAACAGGGCCTGAAGCAATCCTGCGCTTTTGCGGCCAGCTCCCAAAAAAGCGAGTTGAAAAATCGAGCTCAGGGGCACTGCAATTCACAAACCTGCAGAGTTATAAATGATAACTCTCGTCCACAAATATATTGAGGGAAGGCAACGAGGAGGATTTGAAAGCAAGGCAGAATTGCAGGAAACAGATTTCAGGAGGTAGAGTCGAATCGCCTTTAAAGCACAGGAAAAGCGGCAAAACCTCGACCATGATGCCCTTGGCCAAAAAGGGCGTATGCGTTTTTTCCTGAATATATTCAGGAAAAAACGCATACGCCCTTTTTGGCCAACCAAGCAACCTGGAAAGGCAAATCAGCGCTACAAAGAAGTCTCGCTTCCCATCGGTCAAAAGGGCCATGCTGAATAAAGTGTCAAAACCAGAAATGCAGGACAGGCCATGGAGAAACGGGAGCCTTGCTACGCTGATGGGCGGGATGTAAATTGCCAACAGCCACTCTGGAGAAGTGTACGGTGTGTCCTGAAACCTCTAAAAAACTCAGCTTAGAGAGCATAGGGCACTTCCACTCATGGGCATATAAATTGGGAAAACTAAAAATCAGCAAGACACAGGCACCCCAAAGTTTAGGGCTGCTCTGTTGACAAGAACCTCCACTTCGTTACACCTTAAATATCCCAGGAAAGAAAAAAATGGATAAAGAAGTTGTGGTCCTTATGTACAATGGAATATCACTCAGCCATGAAATCAACGTCATAAGGCTAGTAGCAGCATGATGAGTGGATTTAGGTACGACGATTCTAAGTGAAATAAGTCAACCAGAAAACGACACTTATCATAAGATATTACTTATAGAGGGAATGTAAAAACCGCTACACTTGAACTGAATTACAAAACAGAACAGAGACACACGTTTACAAAACACACTATGGCTGCTTAACGGGAAAGGTGAGGTCGGGTGAGGCAGAAAACAAGGGTTTCAAATTAGCTCAGATACCGTTCCATAAACCCAATATGTAATAGACAAGACCTACTCCTTGCTCAGTGAAGTGGACTCAACGCCCCCTGTTCACCGCCCAAGAATATATCAGACTAGTAAGACTCTTAAAACCAATGTATTGATATCTCTCTGTAAGTGAGTCAAGTGGGTGTAAAGCGGCATAAACACAGCAGTGAAAAGCAGCTAAACCCCATTATAAAAATCAATTACTTTTAAAAACCCGTGAAACAAAGACAGTGAAAGAGAGAGAAATTCTTACAAAATTCGTTCAGGGGCTGTGATGCCACCTTTATTGACCATCTCTAGACCCACAGCTGATTGAGACATAAGGGTGGACACTCTTGGGCCTGAGAGGTTTGGTGAGGTTGGGTGAGCAAACGCAGACTCTTTAAAGTAATACTGCGTGGTATCCATCCCATGGGTCCAAAATCTCCAGGTTCAAGGGCATCTTCCTACATCGAAAACATGCATGAGAAACCCAGAAGATGGTACACCATGTGATCGGGAAAGGTTTCGAAAACGCACCTCATTTCTCATCTCCTTGTGCTCGGGTTGGCCATTACAGCCGCTTTACTAGCAATCTTCCTCCTTCGAGAATCAGCACCTTTAACCTCCTGTTCCGTACAGGTTGCAATTTGTCCTGAGGATGAACGGGAAGAGGGGGAACCAGTGAGAGACTAGCTCTAGGTGTTGGGACAGGCACAGGTCACTCTATTTTCCCATCAGGAAGAAGAATTAACCACAGGCTCAGCCTGCCGCCCGGAAGCAGAACAGGGCCTGAAGCAATCCTGCGCTTTTGCGGCCAGCTCCCAAAAAAGCGAGTTGAAAAATCGAGCTCAGGGGCACTGCAATTCACAAACCTGCAGAGTTAGAAATGATAACTCTCGTCCACAAATATATTGAGGGAAGGCAACGAAGAGGATTTGAAAGCAAGGCAGAATTGCAGGAAACAGATTTCAGGAGGTAGAGTCGAATCGCCTTTAAAGCACAGGAAAAGCGGCAAAACCTCGACCATGATGCCCTTGGCCAAAAAGGGCGTCTGCGTTTTTTCCTGAATATATTCAGGAAAAAACGCATACGCCCTTTTTGGCCAACCAAGCAACCTGGAAAGGCAAATCAGCGCTACAAAGAAGTCTCGCTTCCCATCGGTCAAAAGGGCCATGCTGAATAAAGTGTCAAAACCAGAAATGCAGGACAGGCCATGGAGAAACGGGAGCCTTGCTACGCTGATGGGCGGGATGTAAATTGCCAACAGCCACTCTGGAGAAGTGTACGGTGTGTCCTGAAACCTCTAAAAAACTCAGCTTAGAGAGCATAGGGCACTTCCACTCATGGGCATATAAATTGGGAAAACTAAAAATCAGCAAGACACAGGCACCCCAAAGTTTAGGGCTGCTCTGTTGACAAGAACCTCCACTTCGTTACACCTTAAATATCCCAGGAAAGAAAAAAATGGATAAAGAAGTTGTGGTCCTTATGTACAATGGAATATCACTCAGCCATGAAATCAACGTCATAAGGCTAGTAGCAGCATGATGAGTGGATTTAGGTACGACGATTCTAAGTGAAATAAGTCAACCAGAAAACGACACTTATCATAAGATATTACTTATAGAGGGAATGTAAAAACCGCTACACTTGAACTGAATTACAAAACAGAACAGAGACACACGTTTACAAAACACACTATGGCTGCTTAACGGGAAAGGTGAGGTCGGGTGAGGCAGAAAACAAGGGTTTCAAATTAGCTCAGATACCGTTCCATAAACCCAATATGTAATAGACAAGACCTACTCCTTGCTCAGTGAAGTGGACTCAACGCCCCCTGTTCACCGCCCAAGAATATATCAGACTAGTAAGACTCTTAAAACCAATGTATTGATATCTCTCTGTAAGTGAGTCAAGTGGGTGTAAAGCGGCATAAACACAGCAGTGAAAAGCAGCTAAACCCCATTATAAAAATCAATTACTTTTAAAAACCCGTGAAACAAAGACAGTGAAAGAGAGAGAAATTCTTACAAAATTCGTTCAGGGGCTGTGATGCCACCTTTATTGACCATCTCTAGACCCACAGCTGATTGAGACATAAGGGTGGACACTCTTGGGCCTGAGAGGTTTGGTGAGGTTGGGTGAGCAAACGCAGACTCTTTAAAGTAATACTGCGTGGTATCCATCCCATGGGTCCAAAATCTCCAGGTTCAAGGGCATCTTCCTACATCGAAAACATGCATGAGAAACCCAGAAGATGGTACACCATGTGATCGGGAAAGGTTTCGAAAACGCACCTCATTTCTCATCTCCTTGTGCTCGGGTTGGCCATTACAGCCGCTTTACTAGCAATCTTCCTCCTTCGAGAATCAGCACCTTTAACCTCCTGTTCCGTACAGGTTGCAATTTGTCCTGAGGATGAACGGGAAGAGGGGGAACCAGTGAGAGACTAGCTCTAGGTGTTGGGACAGGCACAGGTCACTCTATTTTCCCATCAGGAAGAAGAATTAACCACAGGCTCAGCCTGCCGCCCGGAAGCAGAACAGGGCCTGAAGCAATCCTGCGCTTTTGCGGCCAGCTCCCAAAAAAGCGAGTTGAAAAATCGAGCTCAGGGGCACTGCAATTCACAAACCTGCAGAGTTATAAATGATAACTCTCGTCCACAAATATATTGAGGGAAGGCAACGAGGAGGATTTGAAAGCAAGGCAGAATTGCAGGAAACAGATTTCAGGAGGTAGAGTCGAATCGCCTTTAAAGCACAGGAAAAGCGGCAAAACCTCGACCATGATGCCCTTGGCCAAAAAGGGCGTCTGCGTTTTTTCCTGAATATATTCAGGAAAAAACGCAGACGCCCTTTTTGGCCAACCAAGCAACCTGGAAAGGCAAATCAGCGCTACAAAGAAGTCTCGCTTCCCATCGGTCAAAAGGGCCATGCTGAATAAAGTGTCAAAACCAGAAATGCAGGACAGGCCATGGAGAAACGGGAGCCTTGCTACGCTGATTGGCGTGATGTAAATTGCCAACAGCCACTCTGGAGAAGTGTACGGTGTGTCCTGAAACCTCTAAAAAACTCAGCTTAGAGAGCATAGGGCACTTCCACTCATGGGCGTATAAATTGGGAAAACTAAAAATCAGCAAGACACAGGCACCCCAAAGTTTAGGGCTGCTCTGTTGACAAGAACCTCCACTTCGTTACACCTTAAATATCCCAGGAAAGAGAAAAATGGATAAAGAAGTTGTGGTCCTTATGTACAATGGAATATCACTCAGCCATGAAATCAACGTCATAAGGCTAGTAGCAGCATGATGAGTGGATTTAGGTACGACGATTCTAAGTGAAATAAGTCAACCAGAAAACGACACTTATCATAAGATATCACTTATAGAGGGAATGTAAAAACCGCTACACTTGAACTGAATTACAAAACAGAACAGAGACACACGTTTACAAAACACACTATGGCTGCTTAACGGGAAAGGTGAGGTCGGGTGAGGCAGAAAACAAGGGTTTCAAATTAGCTCAGATACCGTTCCATAAACCCAATATGTAATAGACAAGACCTACTCCTTGCTCAGTGAAGTGGACTCAACGCCCCCTGTTCACCGCCCAAGAATATATCAGACTAGTAAGACTCTTAAAACCAATGTATTGATATCTCTCTGTAAGTGAGTCAAGTGGGTGTAAAGCGGCATAAACACAGCAGTGAAAAGCAGCTAAACCCCATTATAAAAATCAATTACTTTTAAAAACCCGTGAAACAAAGACAGTGAAAGAGAGAGAAATTCATACAGAATTCGTTCAGGGGCTGTGATGACACCTTTATTGACCATCTCTAGACCCACAGCTGATTGAGACATAAGGGTGGACACTCGTGGGGCTGAGAGATTTGGTGAGGTTGGGTGAGCAAACGCAGACCCTTTAAAGTAATACTGCGTGGTACCCATCCCATGGGTCCCAAATCTCCAAGTTCAAGGGCATCTTCCTATATCAAAAACATGCATGAGAAACCCAGAAGACGGTACACCGTGCGATCGGGAAAGGTTTCTAAAACGCACCTCATTTCTCATCTCCTTGTGCTCTGGTTCGCCATTCCAACCGAGTTAGTAGCAATCTCCCTCCGTGGAGAATCAGCACCTTTAACCTCCTGTTCCGTACAGGTTGCAATCTGTCCTGAGGATGAAAGGGAAGAGGTGGAACCAATGATAGACTAGCTCTAGGTGTTGGGACAGGCACAGATCACTCTATTTTCCCATCAGGAAGAAGAATTAACCACAGGCTCAGCCTGCCGCCCGGAACCAGAATAGGGCTTGAAGCAATCCTGCGCTTTTGCGGCCAACTCCGAAGAAAGCGAGTTGAAAAATGGAGCTCAGGGGCACTGCAATTCACAGACCTGCAGAGTTAGAAATGATAACTCTCGTCCACAAATATATTGAGGGAAGGCAACGAAGAGGATTTGAAAGCAAGGCAGAATTGCAGGAAACAGATTTCAGGAGGTAGATTCGAATCGCCTTTAAAGCACAGGAAAAGCGGCAAAACCTCGACCATGATGCCCTTGGCCAAAAAGGGCGTATACGTTTTTTCCTGAATATATTCAGGAAAAAACGCATACGCCCTTTTTGGCCAACCAAGCAACCTGGAAAGGCAAATCAGCGCTACAAAGAAGTCTCGCTTCCCATCGGTCAAAAGGGCCATGCTGCATAAAGTGTCAAAACCAGAAATGCAGGACAGGCCATGGAGAAACGGGAGCCTTGCTACGCTGATGGGCGGGATGTAAATTGCCAACAGCCACTCTGGAGAAGTGTACGGTGTGTCCTGAAACCTCTAAAAAACTCAGCTTAGAGAGCATAAGGCACTTCCACTCATGGGCATATAAATTGGGAAAACTAAAAATCAGCAAGACACAGGCACCCCAAAGTTTAGGGCTGCTCTGTTGACAAGAACCTCCACTTCGTTACACCTTAAATATCCCAGGAAAGAGAAAAATGGATAAGGAAGTTGTGGTCCTTATGTACAATGGCATATCACTCAGCCATGAAATTAACGTCATAAGGCTAGTAGCAGCATGATGAGAGGATTTAGGTACGACGATTCTAAGTGAAATAAGTCACACAGAAAAAGACACTTATCATAAGATATCACTTATAGAGGGAATGCAAAAACCACTACAGTTGAACGGAATTACAAAACAGAACAGCGTCACACGTTTAGAAGACACACTATGGCTGCTTAACGAGAAAGGTGAGGTGGGTGATGCATAAAACAAGGGTTTCAAATTAGCTCAGATACCGATCCATAAACCCAATATGTAATAGACAAGACCTACTCCTTGCTCAGTGAACTGGACTCAACACCCCCTGTTCACCGCCCAAGAATATATCTGACTAGTAAGAATCTTAAAACCAATGTATTGATATCCCTCTGTAAGTGAGTCAAGTGGGTGTAAAGCGGCATAAACACAGCAGTGAAAAGCAGCTAAACCCCATTATAAAAATCAATTACTTTTAAAAACCCGTGAAACAAAGACAGTGAAAGAGAGAGAAATTCTTACAAAATTCGTTCAGGGGCTGTGATGCCACCTTTATTGACCATCTCTAGACCCACAGCTGATTGAGACATAAGGGTGGACACTCTTGGGCCTGAGAGGTTTGGTGAGGTTGGGTGAGCAAACGCAGACCCTTTAAAGTAATACTGCGTGGTATCCATCCCATGGGTCCAAAATCTCCAGGTTCAAGGGCATCTTCCTACATCGAAAACATGCATGAGAAACCCAGAAGATGGTACACCATGTGATCGGGAAAGGTTTCGAAAACGCACCTCATTTCTCATCTCCTTGTGCTCGGGTTGGCCATTACAGCCGCTTTACTAGCAATCTTCCTCCTTCGAGAATCAGCACCTTTAACCTCCTGTTCCGTACAGGTTGCAATTTGTCCTGAGGATGAACGGGAAGAGGGGGAACCAGTGAGAGACTAGCTCTAGGTGTTGGGACAGGCACAGGTCACTCTATTTTCCCATCAGGAAGAAGAATTAACCACAGGCTCAGCCTGCCGCCCGGAAGCAGAACAGGGCCTGAAGCAATCCTGCGCTTTTGTGGCCAGCTCCCAAAAAAGCGAGTTGAAAAATCGAGCTCAGGGGCACTGCAATTCACAAACCTGCAGAGTTATAAATGATAACTCTCGTCCACAAATATATTGAGGGAAGGCAACGAGGAGGATTTGAAAGCAAGGCAGAATTGCAGGAAACAGATTTCAGGAGGTAGAGTCGAATCGCCTTTAAAGCACAGGAAAAGCGGCAAAACCTCGACCATGATGCCCTTGGCCAAAAAGGGCGTATGCGTTTTTTCCTGAATATATTCAGGAAAAAACGCATACGCCCTTTTTGGCCAACCAAGCAACCTGGAAAGGCAAATCAGCGCTACAAAGAAGTCTCGCTTCCCATCGGTCAAAAGGGCCATGCTGAATAAAGTGTCAAAACCAGAAATGCAGGACAGGCCATGGAGAAACGGGAGCCTTGCTACGCTGATGGGCGGGATGTAAATTGCCAACAGCCACTCTGGAGAAGTGTACGGTGTGTCCTGAAACCTCTAAAAAACTCAGCTTAGAGAGCATAGGGCACTTCCACTCATGGGCATATAAATTGGGAAAACTAAAAATCAGCAAGACACAGGCACCCCAAAGTTTAGGGCTGCTCTGTTGACAAGAACCTCCACTTCGTTACACCTTAAATATCCCAGGAAAGAAAAAAATGGATAAAGAAGTTGTGGTCCTTATGTACAATGGAATATCACTCAGCCATGAAATCAACGTCATAAGGCTAGTAGCAGCATGATGAGTGGATTTAGGTACGACGATTCTAAGTGAAATAAGTCAACCAGAAAACGACACTTATCATAAGATATTACTTATAGAGGGAATGTAAAAACCGCTACACTTGAACTGAATTACAAAACAGAACAGAGACACACGTTTACAAAACACACTATGGCTGCTTAACGGGAAAGGTGAGGTCGGGTGAGGCAGAAAACAAGGGTTTCAAATTAGCTCAGATACCGTTCCATAAACCCAATATGTAATAGACAAGACCTACTCCTTGCTCAGTGAAGTGGACTCAACGCCCCCTGTTCACCGCCCAAGAATATATCAGACTAGTAAGACTCTTAAAACCAATGTATTGATATCTCTCTGTAAGTGAGTCAAGTGGGTGTAAAGCGGCATAAACACAGCAGTGAAAAGCAGCTAAACCCCATTATAAAAATCAATTACTTTTAAAAACCCGTGAAACAAAGACAGTGAAAGAGAGAGAAATTCTTACAAAATTCGTTCAGGGGCTGTGATGCCACCTTTATTGACCATCTCTAGACCCACAGCTGATTGAGACATAAGGGTGGACACTCTTGGGCCTGAGAGGTTTGGTGAGGTTGGGTGAGCAAACGCAGACTCTTTAAAGTAATACTGCGTGGTATCCATCCCATGGGTCCAAAATCTCCAGGTTCAAGGGCATCTTCCTACATCGAAAACATGCATGAGAAACCCAGAAGATGGTACACCATGTGATCGGGAAAGGTTTCGAAAACGCACCTCATTTCTCATCTCCTTGTGCTCGGGTTGGCCATTACAGCCGCTTTACTAGCAATCTTCCTCCTTCGAGAATCAGCACCTTTAACCTCCTGTTCCGTACAGGTTGCAATTTGTCCTGAGGATGAACGGGAAGAGGGGGAACCAGTGAGAGACTAGCTCTAGGTGTTGGGACAGGCACAGGTCACTCTATTTTCCCATCAGGAAGAAGAATTAACCACAGGCTCAGCCTGCCGCCCGGAAGCAGAACAGGGCCTGAAGCAATCCTGCGCTTTTGCGGCCAGCTCCCAAAAAAGCGAGTTGAAAAATCGAGCTCAGGGGCACTGCAATTCACAAACCTGCAGAGTTAGAAATGATAACTCTCGTCCACAAATATATTGAGGGAAGGCAACGAGGAGGATTTGAAAGCAAGGCAGAATTGCAGGAAACAGATTTCAGGAGGTAGAGTCGAATCGCCTTTAAAGCACAGGAAAAGCGGCAAAACCTCGACCATGATGCCCTTGGCCAAAAAGGGCGTCTGCGTTTTTTCCTGAATATATTCAGGAAAAAACGCAGACGCCCTTTTTGGCCAACCAAGCAACCTGGAAAGGCAAATCAGCGCTACAAAGAAGTCTCGCTTCCCATCGGTCAAAAGGGCCATGCTGAATAAAGTGTCAAAACCAGAAATGCAGGACAGGCCATGGAGAAACGGGAGCCTTGCTACGCTGATTGGCGTGATGTAAATTGCCAACAGCCACTCTGGAGAAGTGTACGGTGTGTCCTGAAACCTCTAAAAAACTCAGCTTAGAGAGCATAGGGCACTTCCACTCATGGGCGTATAAATTGGGAAAACTAAAAATCAGCAAGACACAGGCACCCCAAAGTTTAGGGCTGCTCTGTTGACAAGAACCTCCACTTCGTTACACCTTAAATATCCCAGGAAAGAGAAAAATGGATAAAGAAGTTGTGGTCCTTATGTACAATGGAATATCACTCAGCCATGAAATCAACGTCATAAGGCTAGTAGCAGCATGATGAGTGGATTTAGGTACGACGATTCTAAGTGAAATAAGTCAACCAGAAAACGACACTTATCATAAGATATCACTTATAGAGGGAATGTAAAAACCGCTACACTTGAACTGAATTACAAAACAGAACAGAGACACACGTTTACAAAACACACTATGGCTGCTTAACGGGAAAGGTGAGGTCGGGTGAGGCAGAAAACAAGGGTTTCAAATTAGCTCAGATACCGTTCCATAAACCCAATATGTAATAGACAAGACCTACTCCTTGCTCAGTGAAGTGGACTCAACGCCCCCTGTTCACCGCCCAAGAATATATCAGACTAGTAAGACTCTTAAAACCAATGTATTGATATCTCTCTGTAAGTGAGTCAAGTGGGTGTAAAGCGGCATAAACACAGCAGTGAAAAGCAGCTAAACCCCATTATAAAAATCAATTACTTTTAAAAACCCGTGAAACAAAGACAGTGAAAGAGAGAGAAATTCATACAGAATTCGTTCAGGGGCTGTGATGACACCTTTATTGACCATCTCTAGACCCACAGCTGATTGAGACATAAGGGTGGACACTCGTGGGGCTGAGAGATTTGGTGAGGTTGGGTGAGCAAACGCAGACCCTTTAAAGTAATACTGCGTGGTACCCATCCCATGGGTCCCAAATCTCCAAGTTCAAGGGCATCTTCCTATATCAAAAACATGCATGAGAAACCCAGAAGACGGTACACCGTGCGATCGGGAAAGGTTTCTAAAACGCACCTCATTTCTCATCTCCTTGTGCTCTGGTTCGCCATTCCAACCGAGTTAGTAGCAATCTCCCTCCGTGGAGAATCAGCACCTTTAACCTCCTGTTCCGTACAGGTTGCAATCTGTCCTGAGGATGAAAGGGAAGAGGTGGAACCAATGATAGACTAGCTCTAGGTGTTGGGACAGGCACAGATCACTCTATTTTCCCATCAGGAAGAAGAATTAACCACAGGCTCAGCCTGCCGCCCGGAACCAGAATAGGGCTTGAAGCAATCCTGCGCTTTTGCGGCCAACTCCGAAGAAAGCGAGTTGAAAAATGGAGCTCAGGGGCACTGCAATTCACAGACCTGCAGAGTTAGAAATGATAACTCTCGTCCACAAATATATTGAGGGAAGGCAACGAAGAGGATTTGAAAGCAAGGCAGAATTGCAGGAAACAGATTTCAGGAGGTAGATTCGAATCGCCTTTAAAGCACAGGAAAAGCGGCAAAACCTCGACCATGATGCCCTTGGCCAAAAAGGGCGTATACGTTTTTTCCTGAATATATTCAGGAAAAAACGCATACGCCCTTTTTGGCCAACCAAGCAACCTGGAAAGGCAAATCAGCGCTACAAAGAAGTCTCGCTTCCCATCGGTCAAAAGGGCCATGCTGCATAAAGTGTCAAAACCAGAAATGCAGGACAGGCCATGGAGAAACGGGAGCCTTGCTACGCTGATGGGCGGGATGTAAATTGCCAACAGCCACTCTGGAGAAGTGTACGGTGTGTCCTGAAACCTCTAAAAAACTCAGCTTAGAGAGCATAAGGCACTTCCACTCATGGGCATATAAATTGGGAAAACTAAAAATCAGCAAGACACAGGCACCCCAAAGTTTAGGGCTGCTCTGTTGACAAGAACCTCCACTTCGTTACACCTTAAATATCCCAGGAAAGAGAAAAATGGATAAGGAAGTTGTGGTCCTTATGTACAATGGCATATCACTCAGCCATGAAATTAACGTCATAAGGCTAGTAGCAGCATGATGAGAGGATTTAGGTACGACGATTCTAAGTGAAATAAGTCACACAGAAAAAGACACTTATCATAAGATATCACTTATAGAGGGAATGCAAAAACCACTACAGTTGAACGGAATTACAAAACAGAACAGCGTCACACGTTTAGAAGACACACTATGGCTGCTTAACGAGAAAGGTGAGGTGGGTGATGCATAAAACAAGGGTTTCAAATTAGCTCAGATACCGATCCATAAACCCAATATGTAATAGACAAGACCTACTCCTTGCTCAGTGAACTGGACTCAACACCCCCTGTTCACCGCCCAAGAATATATCTGACTAGTAAGAATCTTAAAACCAATGTATTGATATCCCTCTGTAAGTGAGTCAAGTGGGTGTAAAGCGGCATAAACACAGCAGTGAAAAGCAGCTAAACCCCATTATAAAAATCAATTACTTTTAAAAACCCGTGAAACAAAGACAGTGAAAGAGAGAGAAATTCTTACAAAATTCGTTCAGGGGCTGTGATGCCACCTTTATTGACCATCTCTAGACCCACAGCTGATTGAGACATAAGGGTGGACACTCTTGGGCCTGAGAGGTTTGGTGAGGTTGGGTGAGCAAACGCAGACCCTTTAAAGTAATACTGCGTGGTATCCATCCCATGGGTCCAAAATCTCCAGGTTCAAGGGCATCTTCCTACATCGAAAACATGCATGAGAAACCCAGAAGATGGTACACCATGTGATCGGGAAAGGTTTCGAAAACGCACCTCATTTCTCATCTCCTTGTGCTCGGGTTGGCCATTACAGCCGCTTTACTAGCAATCTTCCTCCTTCGAGAATCAGCACCTTTAACCTCCTGTTCCGTACAGGTTGCAATTTGTCCTGAGGATGAACGGGAAGAGGGGGAACCAGTGAGAGACTAGCTCTAGGTGTTGGGACAGGCACAGGTCACTCTATTTTCCCATCAGGAAGAAGAATTAACCACAGGCTCAGCCTGCCGCCCGGAAGCAGAACAGGGCCTGAAGCAATCCTGCGCTTTTGCGGCCAGCTCCCAAAAAAGCGAGTTGAAAAATCGAGCTCAGGGGCACTGCAATTCACAAACCTGCAGAGTTATAAATGATAACTCTCGTCCACAAATATATTGAGGGAAGGCAACGAGGAGGATTTGAAAGCAAGGCAGAATTGCAGGAAACAGATTTCAGGAGGTAGAGTCGAATCGCCTTTAAAGCACAGGAAAAGCGGCAAAACCTCGACCATGATGCCCTTGGCCAAAAAGGGCGTATGCGTTTTTTCCTGAATATATTCAGGAAAAAACGCATACGCCCTTTTTGGCCAACCAAGCAACCTGGAAAGGCAAATCAGCGCTACAAAGAAGTCTCGCTTCCCATCGGTCAAAAGGGCCATGCTGAATAAAGTGTCAAAACCAGAAATGCAGGACAGGCCATGGAGAAACGGGAGCCTTGCTACGCTGATGGGCGGGATGTAAATTGCCAACAGCCACTCTGGAGAAGTGTACGGTGTGTCCTGAAACCTCTAAAAAACTCAGCTTAGAGAGCATAGGGCACTTCCACTCATGGGCATATAAATTGGGAAAACTAAAAATCAGCAAGACACAGGCACCCCAAAGTTTAGGGCTGCTCTGTTGACAAGAACCTCCACTTCGTTACACCTTAAATATCCCAGGAAAGAAAAAAATGGATAAAGAAGTTGTGGTCCTTATGTACAATGGAATATCACTCAGCCATGAAATCAACGTCATAAGGCTAGTAGCAGCATGATGAGTGGATTTAGGTACGACGATTCTAAGTGAAATAAGTCAACCAGAAAACGACACTTATCATAAGATATTACTTATAGAGGGAATGTAAAAACCGCTACACTTGAACTGAATTACAAAACAGAACAGAGACACACGTTTACAAAACACACTATGGCTGCTTAACGGGAAAGGTGAGGTCGGGTGAGGCAGAAAACAAGGGTTTCAAATTAGCTCAGATACCGTTCCATAAACCCAATATGTAATAGACAAGACCTACTCCTTGCTCAGTGAAGTGGACTCAACGCCCCCTGTTCACCGCCCAAGAATATATCAGACTAGTAAGACTCTTAAAACCAATGTATTGATATCTCTCTGTAAGTGAGTCAAGTGGGTGTAAAGCGGCATAAACACAGCAGTGAAAAGCAGCTAAACCCCATTATAAAAATCAATTACTTTTAAAAACCCGTGAAACAAAGACAGTGAAAGAGAGAGAAATTCTTACAAAATTCGTTCAGGGGCTGTGATGCCACCTTTATTGACCATCTCTAGACCCACAGCTGATTGAGACATAAGGGTGGACACTCTTGGGCCTGAGAGGTTTGGTGAGGTTGGGTGAGCAAACGCAGACTCTTTAAAGTAATACTGCGTGGTATCCATCCCATGGGTCCAAAATCTCCAGGTTCAAGGGCATCTTCCTACATCGAAAACATGCATGAGAAACCCAGAAGATGGTACACCATGTGATCGGGAAAGGTTTCGAAAACGCACCTCATTTCTCATCTCCTTGTGCTCGGGTTGGCCATTACAGCCGCTTTACTAGCAATCTTCCTCCTTCGAGAATCAGCACCTTTAACCTCCTGTTCCGTACAGGTTGCAATTTGTCCTGAGGATGAACGGGAAGAGGGGGAACCAGTGAGAGACTAGCTCTAGGTGTTGGGACAGGCACAGGTCACTCTATTTTCCCATCAGGAAGAAGAATTAACCACAGGCTCAGCCTGCCGCCCGGAAGCAGAACAGGGCCTGAAGCAATCCTGCGCTTTTGCGGCCAGCTCCCAAAAAAGCGAGTTGAAAAATCGAGCTCAGGGGCACTGCAATTCACAAACCTGCAGAGTTATAAATGATAACTCTCGTCCACAAATATATTGAGGGAAGGCAACGAGGAGGATTTGAAAGCAAGGCAGAATTGCAGGAAACAGATTTCAGGAGGTAGAGTCGAATCGCCTTTAAAGCACAGGAAAAGCGGCAAAACCTCGACCATGATGCCCTTGGCCAAAAAGGGCGTCTGCGTTTTTTCCTGAATATATTCAGGAAAAAACGCAGACGCCCTTTTTGGCCAACCAAGCAACCTGGAAAGGCAAATCAGCGCTACAAAGAAGTCTCGCTTCCCATCGGTCAAAAGGGCCATGCTGAATAAAGTGTCAAAACCAGAAATGCAGGACAGGCCATGGAGAAACGGGAGCCTTGCTACGCTGATTGGCGTGATGTAAATTGCCAACAGCCACTCTGGAGAAGTGTACGGTGTGTCCTGAAACCTCTAAAAAACTCAGCTTAGAGAGCATAGGGCACTTCCACTCATGGGCGTATAAATTGGGAAAACTAAAAATCAGCAAGACACAGGCACCCCAAAGTTTAGGGCTGCTCTGTTGACAAGAACCTCCACTTCGTTACACCTTAAATATCCCAGGAAAGAGAAAAATGGATAAAGAAGTTGTGGTCCTTATGTACAATGGAATATCACTCAGCCATGAAATCAACGTCATAAGGCTAGTAGCAGCATGATGAGTGGATTTAGGTACGACGATTCTAAGTGAAATAAGTCAACCAGAAAACGACACTTATCATAAGATATCACTTATAGAGGGAATGTAAAAACCGCTACACTTGAACTGAATTACAAAACAGAACAGAGACACACGTTTACAAAACACACTATGGCTGCTTAACGGGAAAGGTGAGGTCGGGTGAGGCAGAAAACAAGGGTTTCAAATTAGCTCAGATACCGTTCCATAAACCCAATATGTAATAGACAAGACCTACTCCTTGCTCAGTGAAGTGGACTCAACGCCCCCTGTTCACCGCCCAAGAATATATCAGACTAGTAAGACTCTTAAAACCAATGTATTGATATCTCTCTGTAAGTGAGTCAAGTGGGTGTAAAGCGGCATAAACACAGCAGTGAAAAGCAGCTAAACCCCATTATAAAAATCAATTACTTTTAAAAACCCGTGAAACAAAGACAGTGAAAGAGAGAGAAATTCATACAGAATTCGTTCAGGGGCTGTGATGACACCTTTATTGACCATCTCTAGACCCACAGCTGATTGAGACATAAGGGTGGACACTCGTGGGGCTGAGAGATTTGGTGAGGTTGGGTGAGCAAACGCAGACCCTTTAAAGTAATACTGCGTGGTACCCATCCCATGGGTCCCAAATCTCCAAGTTCAAGGGCATCTTCCTATATCAAAAACATGCATGAGAAACCCAGAAGACGGTACACCGTGCGATCGGGAAAGGTTTCTAAAACGCACCTCATTTCTCATCTCCTTGTGCTCTGGTTCGCCATTCCAACCGAGTTAGTAGCAATCTCCCTCCGTGGAGAATCAGCACCTTTAACCTCCTGTTCCGTACAGGTTGCAATCTGTCCTGAGGATGAAAGGGAAGAGGTGGAACCAATGATAGACTAGCTCTAGGTGTTGGGACAGGCACAGATCACTCTATTTTCCCATCAGGAAGAAGAATTAACCACAGGCTCAGCCTGCCGCCCGGAACCAGAATAGGGCTTGAAGCAATCCTGCGCTTTTGCGGCCAACTCCGAAGAAAGCGAGTTGAAAAATGGAGCTCAGGGGCACTGCAATTCACAGACCTGCAGAGTTAGAAATGATAACTCTCGTCCACAAATATATTGAGGGAAGGCAACGAAGAGGATTTGAAAGCAAGGCAGAATTGCAGGAAACAGATTTCAGGAGGTAGATTCGAATCGCCTTTAAAGCACAGGAAAAGCGGCAAAACCTCGACCATGATGCCCTTGGCCAAAAAGGGCGTATACGTTTTTTCCTGAATATATTCAGGAAAAAACGCATACGCCCTTTTTGGCCAACCAAGCAACCTGGAAAGGCAAATCAGCGCTACAAAGAAGTCTCGCTTCCCATCGGTCAAAAGGGCCATGCTGCATAAAGTGTCAAAACCAGAAATGCAGGACAGGCCATGGAGAAACGGGAGCCTTGCTACGCTGATGGGCGGGATGTAAATTGCCAACAGCCACTCTGGAGAAGTGTACGGTGTGTCCTGAAACCTCTAAAAAACTCAGCTTAGAGAGCATAAGGCACTTCCACTCATGGGCATATAAATTGGGAAAACTAAAAATCAGCAAGACACAGGCACCCCAAAGTTTAGGGCTGCTCTGTTGACAAGAACCTCCACTTCGTTACACCTTAAATATCCCAGGAAAGAGAAAAATGGATAAGGAAGTTGTGGTCCTTATGTACAATGGCATATCACTCAGCCATGAAATTAACGTCATAAGGCTAGTAGCAGCATGATGAGAGGATTTAGGTACGACGATTCTAAGTGAAATAAGTCACACAGAAAAAGACACTTATCATAAGATATCACTTATAGAGGGAATGCAAAAACCACTACAGTTGAACGGAATTACAAAACAGAACAGCGTCACACGTTTAGAAGACACACTATGGCTGCTTAACGAGAAAGGTGAGGTGGGTGATGCATAAAACAAGGGTTTCAAATTAGCTCAGATACCGATCCATAAACCCAATATGTAATAGACAAGACCTACTCCTTGCTCAGTGAACTGGACTCAACACCCCCTGTTCACCGCCCAAGAATATATCTGACTAGTAAGAATCTTAAAACCAATGTATTGATATCCCTCTGTAAGTGAGTCAAGTGGGTGTAAAGCGGCATAAACACAGCAGTGAAAAGCAGCTAAACCCCATTATAAAAATCAATTACTTTTAAAAACCCGTGAAACAAAGACAGTGAAAGAGAGAGAAATTCTTACAAAATTCGTTCAGGGGCTGTGATGCCACCTTTATTGACCATCTCTAGACCCACAGCTGATTGAGACATAAGGGTGGACACTCTTGGGCCTGAGAGGTTTGGTGAGGTTGGGTGAGCAAACGCAGACCCTTTAAAGTAATACTGCGTGGTATCCATCCCATGGGTCCAAAATCTCCAGGTTCAAGGGCATCTTCCTACATCGAAAACATGCATGAGAAACCCAGAAGATGGTACACCATGTGATCGGGAAAGGTTTCGAAAACGCACCTCATTTCTCATCTCCTTGTGCTCGGGTTGGCCATTACAGCCGCTTTACTAGCAATCTTCCTCCTTCGAGAATCAGCACCTTTAACCTCCTGTTCCGTACAGGTTGCAATTTGTCCTGAGGATGAACGGGAAGAGGGGGAACCAGTGAGAGACTAGCTCTAGGTGTTGGGACAGGCACAGGTCACTCTATTTTCCCATCAGGAAGAAGAATTAACCACAGGCTCAGCCTGCCGCCCGGAAGCAGAACAGGGCCTGAAGCAATCCTGCGCTTTTGCGGCCAGCTCCCAAAAAAGCGAGTTGAAAAATCGAGCTCAGGGGCACTGCAATTCACAAACCTGCAGAGTTATAAATGATAACTCTCGTCCACAAATATATTGAGGGAAGGCAACGAGGAGGATTTGAAAGCAAGGCAGAATTGCAGGAAACAGATTTCAGGAGGTAGAGTCGAATCGCCTTTAAAGCACAGGAAAAGCGGCAAAACCTCGACCATGATGCCCTTGGCCAAAAAGGGCGTATGCGTTTTTTCCTGAATATATTCAGGAAAAAACGCATACGCCCTTTTTGGCCAACCAAGCAACCTGGAAAGGCAAATCAGCGCTACAAAGAAGTCTCGCTTCCCATCGGTCAAAAGGGCCATGCTGAATAAAGTGTCAAAACCAGAAATGCAGGACAGGCCATGGAGAAACGGGAGCCTTGCTACGCTGATGGGCGGGATGTAAATTGCCAACAGCCACTCTGGAGAAGTGTACGGTGTGTCCTGAAACCTCTAAAAAACTCAGCTTAGAGAGCATAGGGCACTTCCACTCATGGGCATATAAATTGGGAAAACTAAAAATCAGCAAGACACAGGCACCCCAAAGTTTAGGGCTGCTCTGTTGACAAGAACCTCCACTTCGTTACACCTTAAATATCCCAGGAAAGAAAAAAATGGATAAAGAAGTTGTGGTCCTTATGTACAATGGAATATCACTCAGCCATGAAATCAACGTCATAAGGCTAGTAGCAGCATGATGAGTGGATTTAGGTACGACGATTCTAAGTGAAATAAGTCAACCAGAAAACGACACTTATCATAAGATATTACTTATAGAGGGAATGTAAAAACCGCTACACTTGAACTGAATTACAAAACAGAACAGAGACACACGTTTACAAAACACACTATGGCTGCTTAACGGGAAAGGTGAGGTCGGGTGAGGCAGAAAACAAGGGTTTCAAATTAGCTCAGATACCGTTCCATAAACCCAATATGTAATAGACAAGACCTACTCCTTGCTCAGTGAAGTGGACTCAACGCCCCCTGTTCACCGCCCAAGAATATATCAGACTAGTAAGACTCTTAAAACCAATGTATTGATATCTCTCTGTAAGTGAGTCAAGTGGGTGTAAAGCGGCATAAACACAGCAGTGAAAAGCAGCTAAACCCCATTATAAAAATCAATTACTTTTAAAAACCCGTGAAACAAAGACAGTGAAAGAGAGAGAAATTCTTACAAAATTCGTTCAGGGGCTGTGATGCCACCTTTATTGACCATCTCTAGACCCACAGCTGATTGAGACATAAGGGTGGACACTCTTGGGCCTGAGAGGTTTGGTGAGGTTGGGTGAGCAAACGCAGACTCTTTAAAGTAATACTGCGTGGTATCCATCCCATGGGTCCAAAATCTCCAGGTTCAAGGGCATCTTCCTACATCGAAAACATGCATGAGAAACCCAGAAGATGGTACACCATGTGATCGGGAAAGGTTTCGAAAACGCACCTCATTTCTCATCTCCTTGTGCTCGGGTTGGCCATTACAGCCGCTTTACTAGCAATCTTCCTCCTTCGAGAATCAGCACCTTTAACCTCCTGTTCCGTACAGGTTGCAATTTGTCCTGAGGATGAACGGGAAGAGGGGGAACCAGTGAGAGACTAGCTCTAGGTGTTGGGACAGGCACAGGTCACTCTATTTTCCCATCAGGAAGAAGAATTAACCACAGGCTCAGCCTGCCGCCCGGAAGCAGAACAGGGCCTGAAGCAATCCTGCGCTTTTGCGGCCAGCTCCCAAAAAAGCGAGTTGAAAAATCGAGCTCAGGGGCACTGCAATTCACAAACCTGCAGAGTTAGAAATGATAACTCTCGTCCACAAATATATTGAGGGAAGGCAACGAGGAGGATTTGAAAGCAAGGCAGAATTGCAGGAAACAGATTTCAGGAGGTAGAGTCGAATCGCCTTTAAAGCACAGGAAAAGCGGCAAAACCTCGACCATGATGCCCTTGGCCAAAAAGGGCGTATGCGTTTTTTCCTGAATATATTCAGGAAAAAACGCATACGCCCTTTTTGGCCAACCAAGCAACCTGGAAAGGCAAATCAGCGCTACAAAGAAGTCTCGCTTCCCATCGGTCAAAAGGGCCATGCTGAATAAAGTGTCAAAACCAGAAATGCAGGACAGGCCATGGAGAAACGGGAGCCTTGCTACGCTGATGGGCGGGATGTAAATTGCCAACAGCCACTCTGGAGAAGTGTACGGTGTGTCCTGAAACCTCTAAAAAACTCAGCTTAGAGAGCATAGGGCACTTCCACTCATGGGCATATAAATTGGGAAAACTAAAAATCAGCAAGACACAGGCACCCCAAAGTTTAGGGCTGCTCTGTTGACAAGAACCTCCACTTCGTTACACCTTAAATATCCCAGGAAAGAAAAAAATGGATAAAGAAGTTGTGGTCCTTATGTACAATGGAATATCACTCAGCCATGAAATCAACGTCATAAGGCTAGTAGCAGCATGATGAGTGGATTTAGGTACGACGATTCTAAGTGAAATAAGTCAACCAGAAAACGACACTTATCATAAGATATTACTTATAGAGGGAATGTAAAAACCGCTACACTTGAACTGAATTACAAAACAGAACAGAGACACACGTTTACAAAACACACTATGGCTGCTTAACGGGAAAGGTGAGGTCGGGTGAGGCAGAAAACAAGGGTTTCAAATTAGCTCAGATACCGTTCCATAAACCCAATATGTAATAGACAAGACCTACTCCTTGCTCAGTGAAGTGGACTCAACGCCCCCTGTTCACCGCCCAAGAATATATCAGACTAGTAAGACTCTTAAAACCAATGTATTGATATCTCTCTGTAAGTGAGTCAAGTGGGTGTAAAGCGGCATAAACACAGCAGTGAAAAGCAGCTAAACCCCATTATAAAAATCAATTACTTTTAAAAACCCGTGAAACAAAGACAGTGAAAGAGAGAGAAATTCTTACAAAATTCGTTCAGGGGCTGTGATGCCACCTTTATTGACCATCTCTAGACCCACAGCTGATTGAGACATAAGGGTGGACACTCTTGGGCCTGAGAGGTTTGGTGAGGTTGGGTGAGCAAACGCAGACTCTTTAAAGTAATACTGCGTGGTATCCATCCCATGGGTCCAAAATCTCCAGGTTCAAGGGCATCTTCCTACATCGAAAACATGCATGAGAAACCCAGAAGATGGTACACCATGTGATCGGGAAAGGTTTCGAAAACGCACCTCATTTCTCATCTCCTTGTGCTCGGGTTGGCCATTACAGCCGCTTTACTAGCAATCTTCCTCCTTCGAGAATCAGCACCTTTAACCTCCTGTTCCGTACAGGTTGCAATTTGTCCTGAGGATGAACGGGAAGAGGGGGAACCAGTGAGAGACTAGCTCTAGGTGTTGGGACAGGCACAGGTCACTCTATTTTCCCATCAGGAAGAAGAATTAACCACAGGCTCAGCCTGCCGCCCGGAAGCAGAACAGGGCCTGAAGCAATCCTGCGCTTTTGCGGCCAGCTCCCAAAAAAGCGAGTTGAAAAATCGAGCTCAGGGGCACTGCAATTCACAAACCTGCAGAGTTATAAATGATAACTCTCGTCCACAAATATATTGAGGGAAGGCAACGAGGAGGATTTGAAAGCAAGGCAGAATTGCAGGAAACAGATTTCAGGAGGTAGAGTCGAATCGCCTTTAAAGCACAGGAAAAGCGGCAAAACCTCGACCATGATGCCCTTGGCCAAAAAGGGCGTCTGCGTTTTTTCCTGAATATATTCAGGAAAAAACGCAGACGCCCTTTTTGGCCAACCAAGCAACCTGGAAAGGCAAATCAGCGCTACAAAGAAGTCTCGCTTCCCATCGGTCAAAAGGGCCATGCTGAATAAAGTGTCAAAACCAGAAATGCAGGACAGGCCATGGAGAAACGGGAGCCTTGCTACGCTGATTGGCGTGATGTAAATTGCCAACAGCCACTCTGGAGAAGTGTACGGTGTGTCCTGAAACCTCTAAAAAACTCAGCTTAGAGAGCATAGGGCACTTCCACTCATGGGCGTATAAATTGGGAAAACTAAAAATCAGCAAGACACAGGCACCCCAAAGTTTAGGGCTGCTCTGTTGACAAGAACCTCCACTTCGTTACACCTTAAATATCCCAGGAAAGAGAAAAATGGATAAAGAAGTTGTGGTCCTTATGTACAATGGAATATCACTCAGCCATGAAATCAACGTCATAAGGCTAGTAGCAGCATGATGAGTGGATTTAGGTACGACGATTCTAAGTGAAATAAGTCAACCAGAAAACGACACTTATCATAAGATATTACTTATAGAGGGAATGTAAAAACCGCTACACTTGAACTGAATTACAAAACAGAACAGAGACACACGTTTACAAAACACACTATGGCTGCTTAACGGGAAAGGTGAGGTCGGGTGAGGCAGAAAACAAGGGTTTCAAATTAGCTCAGATACCGTTCCATAAACCCAATATGTAATAGACAAGACCTACTCCTTGCTCAGTGAAGTGGACTCAACGCCCCCTGTTCACCGCCCAAGAATATATCAGACTAGTAAGACTCTTAAAACCAATGTATTGATATCTCTCTGTAAGTGAGTCAAGTGGGTGTAAAGCGGCATAAACACAGCAGTGAAAAGCAGCTAAACCCCATTATAAAAATCAATTACTTTTAAAAACCCGTGAAACAAAGACAGTGAAAGAGAGAGAAATTCTTACAAAATTCGTTCAGGGGCTGTGATGCCACCTTTATTGACCATCTCTAGACCCACAGCTGATTGAGACATAAGGGTGGACACTCTTGGGCCTGAGAGGTTTGGTGAGGTTGGGTGAGCAAACGCAGACTCTTTAAAGTAATACTGCGTGGTATCCATCCCATGGGTCCAAAATCTCCAGGTTCAAGGGCATCTTCCTACATCGAAAACATGCATGAGAAACCCAGAAGATGGTACACCATGTGATCGGGAAAGGTTTCGAAAACGCACCTCATTTCTCATCTCCTTGTGCTCGGGTTGGCCATTACAGCCGCTTTACTAGCAATCTTCCTCCTTCGAGAATCAGCACCTTTAACCTCCTGTTCCGTACAGGTTGCAATTTGTCCTGAGGATGAACGGGAAGAGGGGGAACCAGTGAGAGACTAGCTCTAGGTGTTGGGACAGGCACAGGTCACTCTATTTTCCCATCAGGAAGAAGAATTAACCACAGGCTCAGCCTGCCGCCCGGAAGCAGAACAGGGCCTGAAGCAATCCTGCGCTTTTGCGGCCAGCTCCCAAAAAAGCGAGTTGAAAAATCGAGCTCAGGGGCACTGCAATTCACAAACCTGCAGAGTTATAAATGATAACTCTCGTCCACAAATATATTGAGGGAAGGCAACGAGGAGGATTTGAAAGCAAGGCAGAATTGCAGGAAACAGATTTCAGGAGGTAGAGTCGAATCGCCTTTAAAGCACAGGAAAAGCGGCAAAACCTCGACCATGATGCCCTTGGCCAAAAAGGGCGTCTGCGTTTTTTCCTGAATATATTCAGGAAAAAACGCAGACGCCCTTTTTGGCCAACCAAGCAACCTGGAAAGGCAAATCAGCGCTACAAAGAAGTCTCGCTTCCCATCGGTCAAAAGGGCCATGCTGAATAAAGTGTCAAAACCAGAAATGCAGGACAGGCCATGGAGAAACGGGAGCCTTGCTACGCTGATTGGCGTGATGTAAATTGCCAACAGCCACTCTGGAGAAGTGTACGGTGTGTCCTGAAACCTCTAAAAAACTCAGCTTAGAGAGCATAGGGCACTTCCACTCATGGGCGTATAAATTGGGAAAACTAAAAATCAGCAAGACACAGGCACCCCAAAGTTTAGGGCTGCTCTGTTGACAAGAACCTCCACTTCGTTACACCTTAAATATCCCAGGAAAGAGAAAAATGGATAAAGAAGTTGTGGTCCTTATGTACAATGGAATATCACTCAGCCATGAAATCAACGTCATAAGGCTAGTAGCAGCATGATGAGTGGATTTAGGTACGACGATTCTAAGTGAAATAAGTCAACCAGAAAACGACACTTATCATAAGATATTACTTATAGAGGGAATGTAAAAACCGCTACACTTGAACTGAATTACAAAACAGAACAGAGACACACGTTTACAAAACACACTATGGCTGCTTAACGGGAAAGGTGAGGTCGGGTGAGGCAGAAAACAAGGGTTTCAAATTAGCTCAGATACCGTTCCATAAACCCAATATGTAATAGACAAGACCTACTCCTTGCTCAGTGAAGTGGACTCAACGCCCCCTGTTCACCGCCCAAGAATATATCAGACTAGTAAGACTCTTAAAACCAATGTATTGATATCTCTCTGTAAGTGAGTCAAGTGGGTGTAAAGCGGCATAAACACAGCAGTGAAAAGCAGCTAAACCCCATTATAAAAATCAATTACTTTTAAAAACCCGTGAAACAAAGACAGTGAAAGAGAGAGAAATTCTTACAAAATTCGTTCAGGGGCTGTGATGCCACCTTTATTGACCATCTCTAGACCCACAGCTGATTGAGACATAAGGGTGGACACTCTTGGGCCTGAGAGGTTTGGTGAGGTTGGGTGAGCAAACGCAGACTCTTTAAAGTAATACTGCGTGGTATCCATCCCATGGGTCCAAAATCTCCAGGTTCAAGGGCATCTTCCTACATCAAAAACATGCATGAGAAACCCAGAAGATGGTACACCATGTGATCGGGAAAGGTTTCGAAAACGCACCTCATTTCTCATCTCCTTGTGCTCGGGTTGGCCATTACAGCCGCTTTACTAGCAATCTTCCTCCTTCGAGAATCAGCACCTTTAACCTCCTGTTCCGTACAGGTTGCAATTTGTCCTGAGGATGAACGGGAAGAGGGGGAACCAGTGAGAGACTAGCTCTAGGTGTTGGGACAGGCACAGGTCACTCTATTTTCCCATCAGGAAGAAGAATTAACCACAGGCTCAGCCTGCCGCCCGGAAGCAGAACAGGGCCTGAAGCAATCCTGCGCTTTTGCGGCCAGCTCCCAAAAAAGCGAGTTGAAAAATCGAGCTCAGGGGCACTGCAATTCACAAACCTGCAGAGTTATAAATGATAACTCTCGTCCACAAATATATTGAGGGAAGGCAACGAGGAGGATTTGAAAGCAAGGCAGAATTGCAGGAAACAGATTTCAGGAGGTAGAGTCGAATCGCCTTTAAAGCACAGGAAAAGCGGCAAAACCTCGACCATGATGCCCTTGGCCAAAAAGGGCGTCTGCGTTTTTTCCTGAATATATTCAGGAAAAAACGCAGACGCCCTTTTTGGCCAACCAAGCAACCTGGAAAGGCAAATCAGCGCTACAAAGAAGTCTCGCTTCCCATCGGTCAAAAGGGCCATGCTGAATAAAGTGTCAAAACCAGAAATGCAGGACAGGCCATGGAGAAACGGGAGCCTTGCTACGCTGATTGGCGTGATGTAAATTGCCAACAGCCACTCTGGAGAAGTGTACGGTGTGTCCTGAAACCTCTAAAAAACTCAGCTTAGAGAGCATAGGGCACTTCCACTCATGGGCGTATAAATTGGGAAAACTAAAAATCAGCAAGACACAGGCACCCCAAAGTTTAGGGCTGCTCTGTTGACAAGAACCTCCACTTCGTTACACCTTAAATATCCCAGGAAAGAGAAAAATGGATAAAGAAGTTGTGGTCCTTATGTACAATGGAATATCACTCAGCCATGAAATCAACGTCATAAGGCTAGTAGCAGCATGATGAGTGGATTTAGGTACGACGATTCTAAGTGAAATAAGTCAACCAGAAAACGACACTTATCATAAGATATCACTTATAGAGGGAATGTAAAAACCGCTACACTTGAACTGAATTACAAAACAGAACAGAGACACACGTTTACAAAACACACTATGGCTGCTTAACGGGAAAGGTGAGGTCGGGTGAGGCAGAAAACAAGGGTTTCAAATTAGCTCAGATACCGTTCCATAAACCCAATATGTAATAGACAAGACCTACTCCTTGCTCAGTGAAGTGGACTCAACGCCCCCTGTTCACCGCCCAAGAATATATCAGACTAGTAAGACTCTTAAAACCAATGTATTGATATCTCTCTGTAAGTGAGTCAAGTGGGTGTAAAGCGGCATAAACACAGCAGTGAAAAGCAGCTAAACCCCATTATAAAAATCAATTACTTTTAAAAACCCGTGAAACAAAGACAGTGAAAGAGAGAGAAATTCATACAGAATTCGTTCAGGGGCTGTGATGACACCTTTATTGACCATCTCTAGACCCACAGCTGATTGAGACATAAGGGTGGACACTCGTGGGGCTGAGAGATTTGGTGAGGTTGGGTGAGCAAACGCAGACCCTTTAAAGTAATACTGCGTGGTACCCATCCCATGGGTCCCAAATCTCCAAGTTCAAGGGCATCTTCCTATATCAAAAACATGCATGAGAAACCCAGAAGACGGTACACCGTGCGATCGGGAAAGGTTTCTAAAACGCACCTCATTTCTCATCTCCTTGTGCTCTGGTTCGCCATTCCAACCGAGTTAGTAGCAATCTCCCTCCGTGGAGAATCAGCACCTTTAACCTCCTGTTCCGTACAGGTTGCAATCTGTCCTGAGGATGAAAGGGAAGAGGTGGAACCAATGATAGACTAGCTCTAGGTGTTGGGACAGGCACAGATCACTCTATTTTCCCATCAGGAAGAAGAATTAACCACAGGCTCAGCCTGCCGCCCGGAACCAGAATAGGGCTTGAAGCAATCCTGCGCTTTTGCGGCCAACTCCGAAGAAAGCGAGTTGAAAAATGGAGCTCAGGGGCACTGCAATTCACAGACCTGCAGAGTTAGAAATGATAACTCTCGTCCACAAATATATTGAGGGAAGGCAACGAAGAGGATTTGAAAGCAAGGCAGAATTGCAGGAAACAGATTTCAGGAGGTAGATTCGAATCGCCTTTAAAGCACAGGAAAAGCGGCAAAACCTCGACCATGATGCCCTTGGCCAAAAAGGGCGTATACGTTTTTTCCTGAATATATTCAGGAAAAAACGCATACGCCCTTTTTGGCCAACCAAGCAACCTGGAAAGGCAAATCAGCGCTACAAAGAAGTCTCGCTTCCCATCGGTCAAAAGGGCCATGCTGCATAAAGTGTCAAAACCAGAAATGCAGGACAGGCCATGGAGAAACGGGAGCCTTGCTACGCTGATGGGCGGGATGTAAATTGCCAACAGCCACTCTGGAGAAGTGTACGGTGTGTCCTGAAACCTCTAAAAAACTCAGCTTAGAGAGCATAAGGCACTTCCACTCATGGGCATATAAATTGGGAAAACTAAAAATCAGCAAGACACAGGCACCCCAAAGTTTAGGGCTGCTCTGTTGACAAGAACCTCCACTTCGTTACACCTTAAATATCCCAGGAAAGAGAAAAATGGATAAGGAAGTTGTGGTCCTTATGTACAATGGCATATCACTCAGCCATGAAATTAACGTCATAAGGCTAGTAGCAGCATGATGAGAGGATTTAGGTACGACGATTCTAAGTGAAATAAGTCACACAGAAAAAGACACTTATCATAAGATATCACTTATAGAGGGAATGCAAAAACCACTACAGTTGAACGGAATTACAAAACAGAACAGCGTCACACGTTTAGAAGACACACTATGGCTGCTTAACGAGAAAGGTGAGGTGGGTGATGCATAAAACAAGGGTTTCAAATTAGCTCAGATACCGATCCATAAACCCAATATGTAATAGACAAGACCTACTCCTTGCTCAGTGAACTGGACTCAACACCCCCTGTTCACCGCCCAAGAATATATCTGACTAGTAAGAATCTTAAAACCAATGTATTGATATCCCTCTGTAAGTGAGTCAAGTGGGTGTAAAGCGGCATAAACACAGCAGTGAAAAGCAGCTAAACCCCATTATAAAAATCAATTACTTTTAAAAACCCGTGAAACAAAGACAGTGAAAGAGAGAGAAATTCTTACAAAATTCGTTCAGGGGCTGTGATGCCACCTTTATTGACCATCTCTAGACCCACAGCTGATTGAGACATAAGGGTGGACACTCTTGGGCCTGAGAGGTTTGGTGAGGTTGGGTGAGCAAACGCAGACCCTTTAAAGTAATACTGCGTGGTATCCATCCCATGGGTCCAAAATCTCCAGGTTCAAGGGCATCTTCCTACATCGAAAACATGCATGAGAAACCCAGAAGATGGTACACCATGTGATCGGGAAAGGTTTCGAAAACGCACCTCATTTCTCATCTCCTTGTGCTCGGGTTGGCCATTACAGCCGCTTTACTAGCAATCTTCCTCCTTCGAGAATCAGCACCTTTAACCTCCTGTTCCGTACAGGTTGCAATTTGTCCTGAGGATGAACGGGAAGAGGGGGAACCAGTGAGAGACTAGCTCTAGGTGTTGGGACAGGCACAGGTCACTCTATTTTCCCATCAGGAAGAAGAATTAACCACAGGCTCAGCCTGCCGCCCGGAACCAGAATAGGGCCTGTAGCAATCCTACGCTTTTGTGGCCAGCTCCCAAGAAAACGAGTTGAAAAATGGAGCTCAGGGGCACTGCAATTCACAAACCTGCAGAGTTAGAAATGATAACTCTCGTCCACAAATATATTGAGGAAAGGCAACGAAGAGGATTTGAAAGCAAGGCAGAATTACAGGAAACAGATTTCAGGAGGTAGATTCGAATCGCCTTTAAAGCACAGGAAAAGCGGCAAAACCTCGACCATGATGCCCTTGGCCAAAAAGGGCGTCTGCGTTTTTTCCTGAATATATTCAGGAAAAAACGCATACGCCCTTTTTGGCCAACCAAGCAACCTGGAAAGGCAAATCAGCGCTACAAAGAAGTCTCGCTTCCCATCGGTCAAAAGGGCCATGCTGAATAAAGTGTCAAAACCAGAAATGCAGGACAGGCCATGGAGAAACGGGAGCCTTGCTACGCTGATTGGCGTGATGTAAATTGCCAACAGCCACTCTGGAGAAGTGTACGGTGTGTCCTGAAACCTCTAAAAAACTCAGCTTAGAGAGCATAGGGCACTTCCACTCATGGGCGTATAAATTGGGAAAACTAAAAATCAGCAAGACACAGGCACCCCAAAGTTTAGGGCTGCTCTGTTGACAAGAACCTCCACTTCGTTACACCTTAAATATCCCAGGAAAGAGAAAAATGGATAAAGAAGTTGTGGTCCTTATGTACAATGGAATATCACTCAGCCATGAAATCAACGTCATAAGGCTAGTAGCAGCATGATGAGTGGATTTAGGTACGACGATTCTAAGTGAAATAAGTCAACCAGAAAACGACACTTATCATAAGATATCACTTATAGAGGGAATGTAAAAACCGCTACACTTGAACTGAATTACAAAACAGAACAGAGACACACGTTTACAAAACACACTATGGCTGCTTAACGGGAAAGGTGAGGTCGGGTGAGGCAGAAAACAAGGGTTTCAAATTAGCTCAGATACCGTTCCATAAACCCAATATGTAATAGACAAGACCTACTCCTTGCTCAGTGAAGTGGACTCAACGCCCCCTGTTCACCGCCCAAGAATATATCAGACTAGTAAGACTCTTAAAACCAATGTATTGATATCTCTCTGTAAGTGAGTCAAGTGGGTGTAAAGCGGCATAAACACAGCAGTGAAAAGCAGCTAAACCCCATTATAAAAATCAATTACTTTTAAAAACCCGTGAAACAAAGACAGTGAAAGAGAGAGAAATTCATACAGAATTCGTTCAGGGGCTGTGATGACACCTTTATTGACCATCTCTAGACCCACAGCTGATTGAGACATAAGGGTGGACACTCGTGGGGCTGAGAGATTTGGTGAGGTTGGGTGAGCAAACGCAGACCCTTTAAAGTAATACTGCGTGGTACCCATCCCATGGGTCCCAAATCTCCAAGTTCAAGGGCATCTTCCTATATCAAAAACATGCATGAGAAACCCAGAAGACGGTACACCGTGCGATCGGGAAAGGTTTCTAAAACGCACCTCATTTCTCATCTCCTTGTGCTCTGGTTCGCCATTCCAACCGAGTTAGTAGCAATCTCCCTCCGTGGAGAATCAGCACCTTTAACCTCCTGTTCCGTACAGGTTGCAATCTGTCCTGAGGATGAAAGGGAAGAGGTGGAACCAATGATAGACTAGCTCTAGGTGTTGGGACAGGCACAGATCACTCTATTTTCCCATCAGGAAGAAGAATTAACCACAGGCTCAGCCTGCCGCCCGGAACCAGAATAGGGCTTGAAGCAATCCTGCGCTTTTGCGGCCAACTCCGAAGAAAGCGAGTTGAAAAATGGAGCTCAGGGGCACTGCAATTCACAGACCTGCAGAGTTAGAAATGATAACTCTCGTCCACAAATATATTGAGGGAAGGCAACGAAGAGGATTTGAAAGCAAGGCAGAATTGCAGGAAACAGATTTCAGGAGGTAGATTCGAATCGCCTTTAAAGCACAGGAAAAGCGGCAAAACCTCGACCATGATGCCCTTGGCCAAAAAGGGCGTATACGTTTTTTCCTGAATATATTCAGGAAAAAACGCATACGCCCTTTTTGGCCAACCAAGCAACCTGGAAAGGCAAATCAACGCTACAAAGAAGTCTCGCTTCCCATCGGTCAAAAGGGCCATGCTGAATAAAGTGTCAAAACCAGAAATGCAGGACAGGCCATGGAGAAACGGGAGCCTTGCTACGCTGATGGGCGGGATGTAAATTGCCAACAGCCACTCTGGAGAAGTGTACGGTGTGTCCTGAAACCTCTAAAAAACTCAGCTTAGAGAGCATAAGGCACTTCCACTCATGGGCATATAAATTGGGAAAACTAAAAATCAGCAAGACACAGGCACCCCAAAGTTTAGGGCTGCTCTGTTGACAAGAACCTCCACTTCGTTACACCTTAAATATCCCAGGAAAGAGAAAAATGGATAAGGAAGTTGTGGTCCTTATGTACAATGGCATATCACTCAGCCATGAAATTAACGTCATAAGGCTAGTAGCAGCATGATGAGAGGATTTAGGTACGACGATTCTAAGTGAAATAAGTCACACAGAAAAAGACACTTATCATAAGATATCACTTATAGAGGGAATGCAAAAACCACTACAGTTGAACGGAATTACAAAACAGAACAGCGTCACACGTTTAGAAGACACACTATGGCTGCTTAACGAGAAAGGTGAGGTGGGTGATGCATAAAACAAGGGTTTCAAATTAGCTCAGATACCGATCCATAAACCCAATATGTAATAGACAAGACCTACTCCTTGCTCAGTGAACTGGACTCAACACCCCCTGTTCACCGCCCAAGAATATATCTGACTAGTAAGAATCTTAAAACCAATGTATTGATATCCCTCTGTAAGTGAGTCAAGTGGGTGTAAAGCGGCATAAACACAGCAGTGAAAAGCAGCTAAACCCCATTATAAAAATCAATTACTTTTAAAAACCCGTGAAACAAAGACAGTGAAAGAGAGAGAAATTCTTACAAAATTCGTTCAGGGGCTGTGATGCCACCTTTATTGACCATCTCTAGACCCACAGCTGATTGAGACATAAGGGTGGACACTCTTGGGCCTGAGAGGTTTGGTGAGGTTGGGTGAGCAAACGCAGACCCTTTAAAGTAATACTGCGTGGTATCCATCCCATGGGTCCAAAATCTCCAGGTTCAAGGGCATCTTCCTACATCGAAAACATGCATGAGAAACCCAGAAGATGGTACACCATGTGATCGGGAAAGGTTTCGAAAACGCACCTCATTTCTCATCTCCTTGTGCTCGGGTTGGCCATTACAGCCGCTTTACTAGCAATCTTCCTCCTTCGAGAATCAGCACCTTTAACCTCCTGTTCCGTACAGGTTGCAATTTGTCCTGAGGATGAACGGGAAGAGGGGGAACCAGTGAGAGACTAGCTCTAGGTGTTGGGACAGGCACAGGTCACTCTATTTTCCCATCAGGAAGAAGAATTAACCACAGGCTCAGCCTGCCGCCCGGAAGCAGAACAGGGCCTGAAGCAATCCTGCGCTTTTGCGGCCAGCTCCCAAAAAAGCGAGTTGAAAAATCGAGCTCAGGGGCACTGCAATTCACAAACCTGCAGAGTTATAAATGATAACTCTCGTCCACAAATATATTGAGGGAAGGCAACGAGGAGGATTTGAAAGCAAGGCAGAATTGCAGGAAACAGATTTCAGGAGGTAGAGTCGAATCGCCTTTAAAGCACAGGAAAAGCGGCAAAACCTCGACCATGATGCCCTTGGCCAAAAAGGGCGTATGCGTTTTTTCCTGAATATATTCAGGAAAAAACGCATACGCCCTTTTTGGCCAACCAAGCAACCTGGAAAGGCAAATCAGCGCTACAAAGAAGTCTCGCTTCCCATCGGTCAAAAGGGCCATGCTGAATAAAGTGTCAAAACCAGAAATGCAGGACAGGCCATGGAGAAACGGGAGCCTTGCTACGCTGATGGGCGGGATGTAAATTGCCAACAGCCACTCTGGAGAAGTGTACGGTGTGTCCTGAAACCTCTAAAAAACTCAGCTTAGAGAGCATAGGGCACTTCCACTCATGGGCATATAAATTGGGAAAACTAAAAATCAGCAAGACACAGGCACCCCAAAGTTTAGGGCTGCTCTGTTGACAAGAACCTCCACTTCGTTACACCTTAAATATCCCAGGAAAGAAAAAAATGGATAAAGAAGTTGTGGTCCTTATGTACAATGGAATATCACTCAGCCATGAAATCAACGTCATAAGGCTAGTAGCAGCATGATGAGTGGATTTAGGTACGACGATTCTAAGTGAAATAAGTCAACCAGAAAACGACACTTATCATAAGATATTACTTATAGAGGGAATGTAAAAACCGCTACACTTGAACTGAATTACAAAACAGAACAGAGACACACGTTTACAAAACACACTATGGCTGCTTAACGGGAAAGGTGAGGTCGGGTGAGGCAGAAAACAAGGGTTTCAAATTAGCTCAGATACCGTTCCATAAACCCAATATGTAATAGACAAGACCTACTCCTTGCTCAGTGAAGTGGACTCAACGCCCCCTGTTCACCGCCCAAGAATATATCAGACTAGTAAGACTCTTAAAACCAATGTATTGATATCTCTCTGTAAGTGAGTCAAGTGGGTGTAAAGCGGCATAAACACAGCAGTGAAAAGCAGCTAAACCCCATTATAAAAATCAATTACTTTTAAAAACCCGTGAAACAAAGACAGTGAAAGAGAGAGAAATTCATACAGAATTCGTTCAGGGGCTGTGATGACACCTTTATTGACCATCTCTAGACCCACAGCTGATTGAGACATAAGGGTGGACACTCGTGGGGCTGAGAGATTTGGTGAGGTTGGGTGAGCAAACGCAGACCCTTTAAAGTAATACTGCGTGGTACCCATCCCATGGGTCCCAAATCTCCAAGTTCAAGGGCATCTTCCTATATCAAAAACATGCATGAGAAACCCAGAAGACGGTACACCGTGCGATCGGGAAAGGTTTCTAAAACGCACCTCATTTCTCATCTCCTTGTGCTCTGGTTCGCCATTCCAACCGAGTTAGTAGCAATCTCCCTCCGTGGAGAATCAGCACCTTTAACCTCCTGTTCCGTACAGGTTGCAATCTGTCCTGAGGATGAAAGGGAAGAGGTGGAACCAATGATAGACTAGCTCTAGGTGTTGGGACAGGCACAGATCACTCTATTTTCCCATCAGGAAGAAGAATTAACCACAGGCTCAGCCTGCCGCCCGGAACCAGAATAGGGCTTGAAGCAATCCTGCGCTTTTGCGGCCAACTCCGAAGAAAGCGAGTTGAAAAATGGAGCTCAGGGGCACTGCAATTCACAGACCTGCAGAGTTAGAAATGATAACTCTCGTCCACAAATATATTGAGGGAAGGCAACGAAGAGGATTTGAAAGCAAGGCAGAATTGCAGGAAACAGATTTCAGGAGGTAGATTCGAATCGCCTTTAAAGCACAGGAAAAGCGGCAAAACCTCGACCATGATGCCCTTGGCCAAAAAGGGCGTATACATTTTTTCCTGAATATATTCAGGAAAAAACGCATACGCCCTTTTTGGCCAACCAAGCAACCTGGAAAGGCAAATCAGCGCTACAAAGAAGTCTCGCTTCCCATCGGTCAAAAGGGCCATGCTGAATAAAGTGTCAAAACCAGAAATGCAGGACAGGCCATGGAGAAACGGGAGCCTTGCTACGCTGATGGGCGGGATGTAAATTGCCAACAGCCACTCTGGAGAAGTGTACGGTGTGTCCTGAAACCTCTAAAAAACTCAGCTTAGAGAGCATAAGGCACTTCCACTCATGGGCATATAAATTGGGAAAACTAAAAATCAGCAAGACACAGGCACCCCAAAGTTTAGGGCTGCTCTGTTGACAAGAACCTCCACTTCGTTACACCTTAAATATCCCAGGAAAGAGAAAAATGGATAAGGAAGTTGTGGTCCTTATGTACAATGGCATATCACTCAGCCATGAAATTAACGTCATAAGGCTAGTAGCAGCATGATGAGAGGATTTAGGTACGACGATTCTAAGTGAAATAAGTCACACAGAAAAAGACACTTATCATAAGATATCACTTATAGAGGGAATGCAAAAACCACTACAGTTGAACGGAATTACAAAACAGAACAGCGTCACACGTTTAGAAGACACACTATGGCTGCTTAACGAGAAAGGTGAGGTGGGTGATGCATAAAACAAGGGTTTCAAATTAGCTCAGATACCGTTCCATAAACCCAATATGTAATAGACAAGACCTACTCCTTGCTCAGTGAACTGGACTCAACACCCCCTGTTCACCGCCCAAGAATATATCTGACTAGTAAGAATCTTAAAACCAATGTATTGATATCCCTCTGTAAGTGAGTCAAGTGGGTGTAAAGCGGCATAAACACAGCAGTGAAAAGCAGCTAAACCCCATTATAAAAATCAATTACTTTTAAAAACCCGTGAAACAAAGACAGTGAAAGAGAGAGAAATTCTTACAAAATTCGTTCAGGGGCTGTGATGCCACCTTTATTGACCATCTCTAGACCCACAGCTGATTGAGACATAAGGGTGGACACTCTTGGGCCTGAGAGGTTTGGTGAGGTTGGGTGAGCAAACGCAGACCCTTTAAAGTAATACTGCGTGGTATCCATCCCATGGGTCCAAAATCTCCAGGTTCAAGGGCATCTTCCTACATCGAAAACATGCATGAGAAACCCAGAAGATGGTACACCATGTGATCGGGAAAGGTTTCGAAAACGCACCTCATTTCTCATCTCCTTGTGCTCGGGTTGGCCATTACAGCCGCTTTACTAGCAATCTCCCTCCTTCGAGAATCAGCACCTTTAACCTCCTGTTCCGTACAGGTTGCAATTTGTCCTGAGGATGAACGGGAAGAGGGGGAACCAGTGAGAGACTAGCTCTAGGTGTTGGGACAGGCACAGGTCACTCTATTTTCCCATCAGGAAGAAGAATTAACCACAGGCTCAGCCTGCCGCCCGGAAGCAGAACAGGGCCTGAAGCAATCCTGCGCTTTTGCGGCCAGCTCCCAAAAAAGCGAGTTGAAAAATCGAGCTCAGGGGCACTGCAATTCACAGACCTGCAGAGTTATAAATGATAACTCTCGTCCACAAATATATTGAGGGAAGGCAACGAGGAGGATTTGAAAGCAAGGCAGAATTGCAGGAAACAGATTTCAGGAGGTAGAGTCGAATCGCCTTTAAAGCACAGGAAAAGCGGCAAAACCTCGACCATGATGCCCTTGGCCAAAAAGGGCGTCTGCGTTTTTTCCTGAATATATTCAGGAAAAAACGCAGACGCCCTTTTTGGCCAACCAAGCAACCTGGAAAGGCAAATCAGCGCTACAAAGAAGTCTCGCTTCCCATCGGTCAAAAGGGCCATGCTGAATAAAGTGTCAAAACCAGAAATGCAGGACAGGCCATGGAGAAACGGGAGCCTTGCTACGCTGATTGGCGTGATGTAAATTGCCAACAGCCACTCTGGAGAAGTGTACGGTGTGTCCTGAAACCTCTAAAAAACTCAGCTTAGAGAGCATAGGGCACTTCCACTCATGGGCGTATAAATTGGGAAAACTAAAAATCAGCAAGACACAGGCACCCCAAAGTTTAGGGCTGCTCTGTTGACAAGAACCTCCACTTCGTTACACCTTAAATATCCCAGGAAAGAGAAAAATGGATAAAGAAGTTGTGGTCCTTATGTACAATGGAATATCACTCAGCCATGAAATCAACGTCATAAGGCTAGTAGCAGCATGATGAGTGGATTTAGGTACGACGATTCTAAGTGAAATAAGTCAACCAGAAAACGACACTTATCATAAGATATCACTTATAGAGGGAATGTAAAAACCGCTACACTTGAACTGAATTACAAAACAGAACAGAGACACACGTTTACAAAACACACTATGGCTGCTTAACGGGAAAGGTGAGGTCGGGTGAGGCAGAAAACAAGGGTTTCAAATTAGCTCAGATACCGTTCCATAAACCCAATATGTAATAGACAAGACCTACTCCTTGCTCAGTGAAGTGGACTCAACGCCCCCTGTTCACCGCCCAAGAATATATCAGACTAGTAAGACTCTTAAAACCAATGTATTGATATCTCTCTGTAAGTGAGTCAAGTGGGTGTAAAGCGGCATAAACACAGCAGTGAAAAGCAGCTAAACCCCATTATAAAAATCAATTACTTTTAAAAACCCGTGAAACAAAGACAGTGAAAGAGAGAGAAATTCATACAGAATTCGTTCAGGGGCTGTGATGACACCTTTATTGACCATCTCTAGACCCACAGCTGATTGAGACATAAGGGTGGACACTCGTGGGGCTGAGAGATTTGGTGAGGTTGGGTGAGCAAACGCAGACCCTTTAAAGTAATACTGCGTGGTACCCATCCCATGGGTCCCAAATCTCCAAGTTCAAGGGCATCTTCCTATATCAAAAACATGCATGAGAAACCCAGAAGACGGTACACCGTGCGATCGGGAAAGGTTTCTAAAACGCACCTCATTTCTCATCTCCTTGTGCTCTGGTTCGCCATTCCAACCGAGTTAGTAGCAATCTCCCTCCGTGGAGAATCAGCACCTTTAACCTCCTGTTCCGTACAGGTTGCAATCTGTCCTGAGGATGAAAGGGAAGAGGTGGAACCAATGATAGACTAGCTCTAGGTGTTGGGACAGGCACAGATCACTCTATTTTCCCATCAGGAAGAAGAATTAACCACAGGCTCAGCCTGCCGCCCGGAACCAGAATAGGGCTTGAAGCAATCCTGCGCTTTTGCGGCCAACTCCGAAGAAAGCGAGTTGAAAAATGGAGCTCAGGGGCACTGCAATTCACAGACCTGCAGAGTTAGAAATGATAACTCTCGTCCACAAATATATTGAGGGAAGGCAACGAAGAGGATTTGAAAGCAAGGCAGAATTGCAGGAAACAGATTTCAGGAGGTAGATTCGAATCGCCTTTAAAGCACAGGAAAAGCGGCAAAACCTCGACCATGATGCCCTTGGCCAAAAAGGGCGTATACGTTTTTTCCTGAATATATTCAGGAAAAAACGCATACGCCCTTTTTGGCCAACCAAGCAACCTGGAAAGGCAAATCAGCGCTACAAAGAAGTCTCGCTTCCCATCGGTCAAAAGGGCCATGCTGCATAAAGTGTCAAAACCAGAAATGCAGGACAGGCCATGGAGAAACGGGAGCCTTGTTACGCTGATGGGCGGGATGTAAATTGCCAACAGCCACTCTGGAGAAGTGTACGGTGTGTCCTGAAACCTCTAAAAAACTCAGCTTAGAGAGCATAAGGCACTTCCACTCATGGGCATATAAATTGGGAAAACTAAAAATCAGCAAGACACAGGCACCCCAAAGTTTAGGGCTGCTCTGTTGACAAGAACCTCCACTTCGTTACACCTTAAATATCCCAGGAAAGAGAAAAATGGATAAGGAAGTTGTGGTCCTTATGTACAATGGCATATCACTCAGCCATGAAATTAACGTCATAAGGCTAGTAGCAGCATGATGAGAGGATTTAGGTACGACGATTCTAAGTGAAATAAGTCACACAGAAAAAGACACTTATCATAAGATATCACTTATAGAGGGAATGCAAAAACCACTACAGTTGAACGGAATTACAAAACAGAACAGCGTCACACGTTTAGAAGACACACTATGGCTGCTTAACGAGAAAGGTGAGGTGGGTGATGCATAAAACAAGGGTTTCAAATTAGCTCAGATACCGATCCATAAACCCAATATGTAATAGACAAGACCTACTCCTTGCTCAGTGAACTGGACTCAACACCCCCTGTTCACCGCCCAAGAATATATCTGACTAGTAAGAATCTTAAAACCAATGTATTGATATCCCTCTGTAAGTGAGTCAAGTGGGTGTAAAGCGGCATAAACACAGCAGTGAAAAGCAGCTAAACCCCATTATAAAAATCAATTACTTTTAAAAACCCGTGAAACAAAGACAGTGAAAGAGAGAGAAATTCTTACAAAATTCGTTCAGGGGCTGTGATGCCACCTTTATTGACCATCTCTAGACCCACAGCTGATTGAGACATAAGGGTGGACACTCTTGGGCCTGAGAGGTTTGGTGAGGTTGGGTGAGCAAACGCAGACCCTTTAAAGTAATACTGTGTGGTATCCATCCCATGGGTCCAAAATCTCCAGGTTCAAGGGCATCTTCCTACATCGAAAACATGCATGAGAAACCCAGAAGATGGTACACCATGTGATCGGGAAAGGTTTCGAAAACGCACCTCATTTCTCATCTCCTTGTGCTCGGGTTGGCCATTACAGCCGCTTTACTAGCAATCTTCCTCCTTCGAGAATCAGCACCTTTAACCTCCTGTTCCGTACAGGTTGCAATTTGTCCTGAGGATGAACGGGAAGAGGGGGAACCAGTGAGAGACTAGCTCTAGGTGTTGGGACAGGCACAGGTCACTCTATTTTCCCATCAGGAAGAAGAATTAACCACAGGCTCAGCCTGCCGCCCGGAACCAGAATAGGGCCTGTAGCAATCCTACGCTTTTGTGGCCAGCTCCCAAGAAAACGAGTTGAAAAATGGAGCTCAGGGGCACTGCAATTCACAAACCTGCAGAGTTAGAAATGATAACTCTCGTCCACAAATATATTGAGGAAAGGCAACGAAGAGGATTTGAAAGCAAGGCAGAATTACAGGAAACAGATTTCAGGAGGTAGATTCGAATCGCCTTTAAAGCACAGGAAAAGCGGCAAAACCTCGACCATGATGCCCTTGGCCAAAAAGGGCGTCTGCGTTTTTTCCTGAATATATTCAGGAAAAAACGCAGACGCCCTTTTTGGCCAACCAAGCAACCTGGAAAGGCAAATCAGCGCTACAAAGAAGTCTCGCTTCCCATCGGTCAAAAGGGCCATGCTGAATAAAGTGTCAAAACCAGAAATGCAGGACAGGCCATGGAGAAACGGGAGCCTTGCTACGCTGATTGGCGTGATGTAAATTGCCAACAGCCACTCTGGAGAAGTGTACGGTGTGTCCTGAAACCTCTAAAAAACTCAGCTTAGAGAGCATAGGGCACTTCCACTCATGGGCGTATAAATTGGGAAAACTAAAAATCAGCAAGACACAGGCACCCCAAAGTTTAGGGCTGCTCTGTTGACAAGAACCTCCACTTCGTTACACCTTAAATATCCCAGGAAAGAGAAAAATGGATAAAGAAGTTGTGGTCCTTATGTACAATGGAATATCACTCAGCCATGAAATCAACGTCATAAGGCTAGTAGCAGCATGATGAGTGGATTTAGGTACGACGATTCTAAGTGAAATAAGTCAACCAGAAAATGACACTTATCATAAGATATCACTTATAGAGGGAATGTAAAAACCGCTACACTTGAACTGAATTACAAAACAGAACAGAGACACACGTTTACAAAACACACTATGGCTGCTTAACGGGAAAGGTGAGGTCGGGTGAGGCAGAAAACAAGGGTTTCAAATTAGCTCAGATACCGTTCCATAAACCCAATATGTAATAGACAAGACCTACTCCTTGCTCAGTGAAGTGGACTCAACGCCCCCTGTTCACCGCCCAAGAATATATCAGACTAGTAAGACTCTTAAAACCAATGTATTGATATCTCTCTGTAAGTGAGTCAAGTGGGTGTAAAGCGGCATAAACACAGCAGTGAAAAGCAGCTAAACCCCATTATAAAAATCAATTACTTTTAAAAACCCGTGAAACAAAGACAGTGAAAGAGAGAGAAATTCATACAGAATTCGTTCAGGGGCTGTGATGACACCTTTATTGACCATCTCTAGACCCACAGCTGATTGAGACATAAGGGTGGACACTCGTGGGGCTGAGAGATTTGGTGAGGTTGGGTGAGCAAACGCAGACCCTTTAAAGTAATACTGCGTGGTACCCATCCCATGGGTCCCAAATCTCCAAGTTCAAGGGCATCTTCCTATATCAAAAACATGCATGAGAAACCCAGAAGACGGTACACCGTGCGATCGGGAAAGGTTTCTAAAACGCACCTCATTTCTCATCTCCTTGTGCTCTGGTTCGCCATTCCAACCGAGTTAGTAGCAATCTCCCTCCGTGGAGAATCAGCACCTTTAACCTCCTGTTCCGTACAGGTTGCAATCTGTCCTGAGGATGAAAGGGAAGAGGTGGAACCAATGATAGACTAGCTCTAGGTGTTGGGACAGGCACAGATCACTCTATTTTCCCATCAGGAAGAAGAATTAACCACAGGCTCAGCCTGCCGCCCGGAACCAGAATAGGGCTTGAAGCAATCCTGCGCTTTTGCGGCCAACTCCGAAGAAAGCGAGTTGAAAAATGGAGCTCAGGGGCACTGCAATTCACAGACCTGCAGAGTTAGAAATGATAACTCTCGTCCACAAATATATTGAGGGAAGGCAACGAAGAGGATTTGAAAGCAAGGCAGAATTGCAGGAAACAGATTTCAGGAGGTAGATTCGAATTGCCTTTAAAGCACAGGAAAAGCGGCAAAACCTCGACCATGATGCCCTTGGCCAAAAAGGGCGTATACGTTTTTTCCTGAATATATTCAGGAAAAAACGCATACGCCCTTTTTGGCCAACCAAGCAACCTGGAAAGGCAAATCAGCGCTACAAAGAAGTCTCGCTTCCCATCGGTCAAAAGGGCCATGCTGAATAAAGTGTCAAAACCAGAAATGCAGGACAGGCCATGGAGAAACGGGAGCCTTGCTACGCTGATGGGCGGGATGTAAATTGCCAACAGCCACTCTGGAGAAGTGTACGGTGTGTCCTGAAACCTCTAAAAAACTCAGCTTAGAGAGCATAAGGCACTTCCACTCATGGGCATATAAATTGGGAAAACTAAAAATCAGCAAGACACAGGCACCCCAAAGTTTAGGGCTGCTCTGTTGACAAGAACCTCCACTTCGTTACACCTTAAATATCCCAGGAAAGAGAAAAATGGATAAGGAAGTTGTGGTCCTTATGTACAATGGCATATCACTCAGCCATGAAATTAACGTCATAAGGCTAGTAGCAGCATGATGAGAGGATTTAGGTACGACGATTCTAAGTGAAATAAGTCACACAGAAAAAGACACTTATCATAAGATATCACTTATAGAGGGAATGCAAAAACCACTACAGTTGAACGGAATTACAAAACAGAACAGCGTCACACGTTTAGAAGACACACTATGGCTGCTTAACGAGAAAGGTGAGGTGGGTGATGCATAAAACAAGGGTTTCAAATTAGCTCAGATACCGATCCATAAACCCAATATGTAATAGACAAGACCTACTCCTTGCTCAGTGAACTGGACTCAACACCCCCTGTTCACCGCCCAAGAATATATCTGACTAGTAAGAATCTTAAAACCAATGTATTGATATCCCTCTGTAAGTGAGTCAAGTGGGTGTAAAGCGGCATAAACACAGCAGTGAAAAGCAGCTAAACCCCATTATAAAAATCAATTACTTTTAAAAACCCGTGAAACAAAGACAGTGAAAGAGAGAGAAATTCTTACAAAATTCGTTCAGGGGCTGTGATGCCACCTTTATTGACCATCTCTAGACCCACAGCTGATTGAGACATAAGGGTGGACACTCTTGGGCCTGAGAGGTTTGGTGAGGTTGGGTGAGCAAACGCAGACCCTTTAAAGTAATACTGCGTGGTATCCATCCCATGGGTCCAAAATCTCCAGGTTCAAGGGCATCTTCCTACATCGAAAACATGCATGAGAAACCCAGAAGATGGTACACCATGTGATCGGGAAAGGTTTCGAAAACGCACCTCATTTCTCATCTCCTTGTGCTCGGGTTGGCCATTACAGCCGCTTTACTAGCAATCTTCCTCCTTCGAGAATCAGCACCTTTAACCTCCTGTTCCGTACAGGTTGCAATTTGTCCTGAGGATGAACGGGAAGAGGGGGAACCAGTGAGAGACTAGCTCTAGGTGTTGGGACAGGCACAGGTCACTCTATTTTCCCATCAGGAAGAAGAATTAACCACAGGCTCAGCCTGCCGCCCGGAAGCAGAACAGGGCCTGAAGCAATCCTGCGCTTTTGCGGCCAGCTCCCAAAAAAGCGAGTTGAAAAATCGAGCTCAGGGGCACTGCAATTCACAGACCTGCAGAGTTATAAATGATAACTCTCGTCCACAAATATATTGAGGGAAGGCAACGAGGAGGATTTGAAAGCAAGGCAGAATTGCAGGAAACAGATTTCAGGAGGTAGAGTCGAATCGCCTTTAAAGCACAGGAAAAGCGGCAAAACCTCGACCATGATGCCCTTGGCCAAAAAGGGCGTCTGCGTTTTTTCCTGAATATATTCAGGAAAAAACGCAGACGCCCTTTTTGGCCAACCAAGCAACCTGGAAAGGCAAATCAGCGCTACAAAGAAGTCTCGCTTCCCATCGGTCAAAAGGGCCATGCTGAATAAAGTGTCAAAACCAGAAATGCAGGACAGGCCATGGAGAAACGGGAGCCTTGCTACGCTGATTGGCGTGATGTAAATTGCCAACAGCCACTCTGGAGAAGTGTACGGTGTGTCCTGAAACCTCTAAAAAACTCAGCTTAGAGAGCATAGGGCACTTCCACTCATGGGCGTATAAATTGGGAAAACTAAAAATCAGCAAGACACAGGCACCCCAAAGTTTAGGGCTGCTCTGTTGACAAGAACCTCCACTTCGTTACACCTTAAATATCCCAGGAAAGAGAAAAATGGATAAAGAAGTTGTGGTCCTTATGTACAATGGAATATCACTCAGCCATGAAATCAACGTCATAAGGCTAGTAGCAGCATGATGAGTGGATTTAGGTACGACGATTCTAAGTGAAATAAGTCAACCAGAAAACGACACTTATCATAAGATATCACTTATAGAGGGAATGTAAAAACCGCTACACTTGAACTGAATTACAAAACAGAACAGAGACACACGTTTACAAAACACACTATGGCTGCTTAACGGGAAAGGTGAGGTCGGGTGAGGCAGAAAACAAGGGTTTCAAATTAGCTCAGATACCGTTCCATAAACCCAATATGTAATAGACAAGACCTACTCCTTGCTCAGTGAAGTGGACTCAACGCCCCCTGTTCACCGCCCAAGAATATATCAGACTAGTAAGACTCTTAAAACCAATGTATTGATATCTCTCTGTAAGTGAGTCAAGTGGGTGTAAAGCGGCATAAACACAGCAGTGAAAAGCAGCTAAACCCCATTATAAAAATCAATTACTTTTAAAAACCCGTGAAACAAAGACAGTGAAAGAGAGAGAAATTCATACAGAATTCGTTCAGGGGCTGTGATGACACCTTTATTGACCATCTCTAGACCCACAGCTGATTGAGACATAAGGGTGGACACTCGTGGGGCTGAGAGATTTGGTGAGGTTGGGTGAGCAAACGCAGACCCTTTAAAGTAATACTGCGTGGTACCCATCCCATGGGTCCCAAATCTCCAAGTTCAAGGGCATCTTCCTATATCAAAAACATGCATGAGAAACCCAGAAGACGGTACACCGTGCGATCGGGAAAGGTTTCTAAAACGCACCTCATTTCTCATCTCCTTGTGCTCTGGTTCGCCATTCCAACCGAGTTAGTAGCAATCTCCCTCCGTGGAGAATCAGCACCTTTAACCTCCTGTTCCGTACAGGTTGCAATCTGTCCTGAGGATGAAAGGGAAGAGGTGGAACCAATGATAGACTAGCTCTAGGTGTTGGGACAGGCACAGATCACTCTATTTTCCCATCAGGAAGAAGAATTAACCACAGGCTCAGCCTGCCGCCCGGAACCAGAATAGGGCTTGAAGCAATCCTGCGCTTTTGCGGCCAACTCCGAAGAAAGCGAGTTGAAAAATGGAGCTCAGGGGCACTGCAATTCACAGACCTGCAGAGTTAGAAATGATAACTCTCGTCCACAAATATATTGAGGGAAGGCAACGAAGAGGATTTGAAAGCAAGGCAGAATTGCAGGAAACAGATTTCAGGAGGTAGATTCGAATCGCCTTTAAAGCACAGGAAAAGCGGCAAAACCTCGACCATGATGCCCTTGGCCAAAAAGGGCGTATACGTTTTTTCCTGAATATATTCAGGAAAAAACGCATACGCCCTTTTTGGCCAACCAAGCAACCTGGAAAGGCAAATCAGCGCTACAAAGAAGTCTCGCTTCCCATCGGTCAAAAGGGCCATGCTGCATAAAGTGTCAAAACCAGAAATGCAGGACAGGCCATGGAGAAACGGGAGCCTTGCTACGCTGATGGGCGGGATGTAAATTGCCAACAGCCACTCTGGAGAAGTGTACGGTGTGTCCTGAAACCTCTAAAAAACTCAGCTTAGAGAGCATAAGGCACTTCCACTCATGGGCATATAAATTGGGAAAACTAAAAATCAGCAAGACACAGGCACCCCAAAGTTTAGGGCTGCTCTGTTGACAAGAACCTCCACTTCGTTACACCTTAAATATCCCAGGAAAGAGAAAAATGGATAAGGAAGTTGTGGTCCTTATGTACAATGGCATATCACTCAGCCATGAAATTAACGTCATAAGGCTAGTAGCAGCATGATGAGAGGATTTAGGTACGACGATTCTAAGTGAAATAAGTCACACAGAAAAAGACACTTATCATAAGATATCACTTATAGAGGGAATGCAAAAACCACTACAGTTGAACGGAATTACAAAACAGAACAGCGTCACACGTTTAGAAGACACACTATGGCTGCTTAACGAGAAAGGTGAGGTGGGTGATGCATAAAACAAGGGTTTCAAATTAGCTCAGATACCGATCCATAAACCCAATATGTAATAGACAAGACCTACTCCTTGCTCAGTGAACTGGACTCAACACCCCCTGTTCACCGCCCAAGAATATATCTGACTAGTAAGAATCTTAAAACCAATGTATTGATATCCCTCTGTAAGTGAGTCAAGTGGGTGTAAAGCGGCATAAACACAGCAGTGAAAAGCAGCTAAACCCCATTATAAAAATCAATTACTTTTAAAAACCCGTGAAACAAAGACAGTGAAAGAGAGAGAAATTCTTACAAAATTCGTTCAGGGGCTGTGATGCCACCTTTATTGACCATCTCTAGACCCACAGCTGATTGAGACATAAGGGTGGACACTCTTGGGCCTGAGAGGTTTGGTGAGGTTGGGTGAGCAAACGCAGACCCTTTAAAGTAATACTGCGTGGTATCCATCCCATGGGTCCAAAATCTCCAGGTTCAAGGGCATCTTCCTACATCGAAAACATGCATGAGAAACCCAGAAGATGGTACACCATGTGATCGGGAAAGGTTTCGAAAACGCACCTCATTTCTCATCTCCTTGTGCTCGGGTTGGCCATTACAGCCGCTTTACTAGCAATCTTCCTCCTTCGAGAATCAGCACCTTTAACCTCCTGTTCCGTACAGGTTGCAATTTGTCCTGAGGATGAACGGGAAGAGGGGGAACCAGTGAGAGACTAGCTCTAGGTGTTGGGACAGGCACAGGTCACTCTATTTTCCCATCAGGAAGAAGAATTAACCACAGGCTCAGCCTGCCGCCCGGAAGCAGAACAGGGCCTGAAGCAATCCTGCGCTTTTGCGGCCAGCTCCCAAAAAAGCGAGTTGAAAAATCGAGCTCAGGGGCACTGCAATTCACAGACCTGCAGAGTTATAAATGATAACTCTCGTCCACAAATATATTGAGGGAAGGCAACGAGGAGGATTTGAAAGCAAGGCAGAATTGCAGGAAACAGATTTCAGGAGGTAGAGTCGAATCGCCTTTAAAGCACAGGAAAAGCGGCAAAACCTCGACCATGATGCCCTTGGCCAAAAAGGGCGTCTGCGTTTTTTCCTGAATATATTCAGGAAAAAACGCAGACGCCCTTTTTGGCCAACCAAGCAACCTGGAAAGGCAAATCAGCGCTACAAAGAAGTCTCGCTTCCCATCGGTCAAAAGGGCCATGCTGAATAAAGTGTCAAAACCAGAAATGCAGGACAGGCCATGGAGAAACGGGAGCCTTGCTACGCTGATTGGCGTGATGTAAATTGCCAACAGCCACTCTGGAGAAGTGTACGGTGTGTCCTGAAACCTCTAAAAAACTCAGCTTAGAGAGCATAGGGCACTTCCACTCATGGGCGTATAAATTGGGAAAACTAAAAATCAGCAAGACACAGGCACCCCAAAGTTTAGGGCTGCTCTGTTGACAAGAACCTCCACTTCGTTACACCTTAAATATCCCAGGAAAGAGAAAAATGGATAAAGAAGTTGTGGTCCTTATGTACAATGGAATATCACTCAGCCATGAAATCAACGTCATAAGGCTAGTAGCAGCATGATGAGTGGATTTAGGTACGACGATTCTAAGTGAAATAAGTCAACCAGAAAACGACACTTATCATAAGATATCACTTATAGAGGGAATGTAAAAACCGCTACACTTGAACTGAATTACAAAACAGAACAGAGACACACGTTTACAAAACACACTATGGCTGCTTAACGGGAAAGGTGAGGTCGGGTGAGGCAGAAAACAAGGGTTTCAAATTAGCTCAGATACCGTTCCATAAACCCAATATGTAATAGACAAGACCTACTCCTTGCTCAGTGAAGTGGACTCAACGCCCCCTGTTCACCGCCCAAGAATATATCAGACTAGTAAGACTCTTAAAACCAATGTATTGATATCTCTCTGTAAGTGAGTCAAGTGGGTGTAAAGCGGCATAAACACAGCAGTGAAAAGCAGCTAAACCCCATTATAAAAATCAATTACTTTTAAAAACCCGTGAAACAAAGACAGTGAAAGAGAGAGAAATTCATACAGAATTCGTTCAGGGGCTGTGATGACACCTTTATTGACCATCTCTAGACCCACAGCTGATTGAGACATAAGGGTGGACACTCGTGGGGCTGAGAGATTTGGTGAGGTTGGGTGAGCAAACGCAGACCCTTTAAAGTAATACTGCGTGGTACCCATCCCATGGGTCCCAAATCTCCAAGTTCAAGGGCATCTTCCTATATCAAAAACATGCATGAGAAACCCAGAAGACGGTACACCGTGCGATCGGGAAAGGTTTCTAAAACGCACCTCATTTCTCATCTCCTTGTGCTCTGGTTCGCCATTCCAACCGAGTTAGTAGCAATCTCCCTCCGTGGAGAATCAGCACCTTTAACCTCCTGTTCCGTACAGGTTGCAATCTGTCCTGAGGATGAAAGGGAAGAGGTGGAACCAATGATAGACTAGCTCTAGGTGTTGGGACAGGCACAGATCACTCTATTTTCCCATCAGGAAGAAGAATTAACCACAGGCTCAGCCTGCCGCCCGGAACCAGAATAGGGCTTGAAGCAATCCTGCGCTTTTGCGGCCAACTCCGAAGAAAGCGAGTTGAAAAATGGAGCTCAGGGGCACTGCAATTCACAGACCTGCAGAGTTAGAAATGATAACTCTCGTCCACAAATATATTGAGGGAAGGCAACGAAGAGGATTTGAAAGCAAGGCAGAATTGCAGGAAACAGATTTCAGGAGGTAGATTCGAATCGCCTTTAAAGCACAGGAAAAGCGGCAAAACCTCGACCATGATGCCCTTGGCCAAAAAGGGCGTATACGTTTTTTCCTGAATATATTCAGGAAAAAACGCATACGCCCTTTTTGGCCAACCAAGCAACCTGGAAAGGCAAATCAGCGCTACAAAGAAGTCTCGCTTCCCATCGGTCAAAAGGGCCATGCTGCATAAAGTGTCAAAACCAGAAATGCAGGACAGGCCATGGAGAAACGGGAGCCTTGCTACGCTGATGGGCGGGATGTAAATTGCCAACAGCCACTCTGGAGAAGTGTACGGTGTGTCCTGAAACCTCTAAAAAACTCAGCTTAGAGAGCATAAGGCACTTCCACTCATGGGCATATAAATTGGGAAAACTAAAAATCAGCAAGACACAGGCACCCCAAAGTTTAGGGCTGCTCTGTTGACAAGAACCTCCACTTCGTTACACCTTAAATATCCCAGGAAAGAGAAAAATGGATAAGGAAGTTGTGGTCCTTATGTACAATGGCATATCACTCAGCCATGAAATTAACGTCATAAGGCTAGTAGCAGCATGATGAGAGGATTTAGGTACGACGATTCTAAGTGAAATAAGTCACACAGAAAAAGACACTTATCATAAGATATCACTTATAGAGGGAATGCAAAAACCACTACAGTTGAACGGAATTACAAAACAGAACAGCGTCACACGTTTAGAAGACACACTATGGCTGCTTAACGAGAAAGGTGAGGTGGGTGATGCATAAAACAAGGGTTTCAAATTAGCTCAGATACCGATCCATAAACCCAATATGTAATAGACAAGACCTACTCCTTGCTCAGTGAACTGGACTCAACACCCCCTGTTCACCGCCCAAGAATATATCTGACTAGTAAGAATCTTAAAACCAATGTATTGATATCCCTCTGTAAGTGAGTCAAGTGGGTGTAAAGCGGCATAAACACAGCAGTGAAAAGCAGCTAAACCCCATTATAAAAATCAATTACTTTTAAAAACCCGTGAAACAAAGACAGTGAAAGAGAGAGAAATTCTTACAAAATTCGTTCAGGGGCTGTGATGCCACCTTTATTGACCATCTCTAGACCCACAGCTGATTGAGACATAAGGGTGGACACTCTTGGGCCTGAGAGGTTTGGTGAGGTTGGGTGAGCAAACGCAGACCCTTTAAAGTAATACTGCGTGGTATCCATCCCATGGGTCCAAAATCTCCAGGTTCAAGGGCATCTTCCTACATCGAAAACATGCATGAGAAACCCAGAAGATGGTACACCATGTGATCGGGAAAGGTTTCGAAAACGCACCTCATTTCTCATCTCCTTGTGCTCGGGTTGGCCATTACAGCCGCTTTACTAGCAATCTTCCTCCTTCGAGAATCAGCACCTTTAACCTCCTGTTCCGTACAGGTTGCAATTTGTCCTGAGGATGAACGGGAAGAGGGGGAACCAGTGAGAGACTAGCTCTAGGTGTTGGGACAGGCACAGGTCACTCTATTTTCCCATCAGGAAGAAGAATTAACCACAGGCTCAGCCTGCCGCCCGGAAGCAGAACAGGGCCTGAAGCAATCCTGCGCTTTTGCGGCCAGCTCCCAAGAAAACGAGTTGAAAAATGGAGCTCAGGGGCACTGCAATTCACAAACCTGCAGAGTTAGAAATGATAACTCTCGTCCACAAATATATTGAGGAAAGGCAACGAAGAGGATTTGAAAGCAAGGCAGAATTACAGGAAACAGATTTCAGGAGGTAGATTCGAATCGCCTTTAAAGCACAGGAAAAGCGGCAAAACCTCGACCATGATGCCCTTGGCCAAAAAGGGCGTCTGCGTTTTTTCCTGAATATATTCAGGAAAAAACGCAGACGCCCTTTTTGGCCAACCAAGCAACCTGGAAAGGCAAATCAGCGCTACAAAGAAGTCTCGCTTCCCATCGGTCAAAAGGGCCATGCTGAATAAAGTGTCAAAACCAGAAATGCAGGACAGGCCATGGAGAAACGGGAGCCTTGCTACGCTGATTGGCGTGATGTAAATTGCCAACAGCCACTCTGGAGAAGTGTACGGTGTGTCCTGAAACCTCTAAAAAACTCAGCTTAGAGAGCATAAGGCACTTCCACTCATGGGCATATAAATTGGGAAAACTAAAAATCAGCAAGACACAGGCACCCCAAAGTTTAGGGCTGCTCTGTTGACAAGAACCTCCACTTCGTTACACCTTAAATATCCCAGGAAAGAGAAAAATGGATAAGGAAGTTGTGGTCCTTATGTACAATGGCATATCACTCAGCCATGAAATTAACGTCATAAGGCTAGTAGCAGCATGATGAGAGGATTTAGGTACGACGATTCTAAGTGAAATAAGTCACACAGAAAAAGACACTTATCATAAGATATCACTTATAGAGGGAATGCAAAAACCACTACAGTTGAACGGAATTACAAAACAGAACAGCGTCACACGTTTAGAAGACACACTATGGCTGCTTAACGAGAAAGGTGAGGTGGGTGATGCATAAAACAAGGGTTTCAAATTAGCTCAGATACCGATCCATAAACCCAATATGTAATAGACAAGACCTACTCCTTGCTCAGTGAACTGGACTCAACACCCCCTGTTCACCGCCCAAGAATATATCTGACTAGTAAGAATCTTAAAACCAATGTATTGATATCCCTCTGTAAGTGAGTCAAGTGGGTGTAAAGCGGCATAAACACAGCAGTGAAAAGCAGCTAAACCCCATTATAAAAATCAATTACTTTTAAAAACCCGTGAAACAAAGACAGTGAAAGAGAGAGAAATTCTTACAAAATTCGTTCAGGGGCTGTGATGCCACCTTTATTGACCATCTCTAGACCCACAGCTGATTGAGACATAAGGGTGGACACTCTTGGGCCTGAGAGGTTTGGTGAGGTTGGGTGAGCAAACGCAGACCCTTTAAAGTAATACTGCGTGGTATCCATCCCATGGGTCCAAAATCTCCAGGTTCAAGGGCATCTTCCTACATCGAAAACATGCATGAGAAACCCAGAAGATGGTACACCATGTGATCGGGAAAGGTTTCGAAAACGCACCTCATTTCTCATCTCCTTGTGCTCGGGTTGGCCATTACAGCCGCTTTACTAGCAATCTTCCTCCTTCGAGAAACAGCACCTTTAACCTCCTGTTCCGTACAGGTTGCAATTTGTCCTGAGGATGAACGGGAAGAGGGGGAACCAGTGAGAGACTAGCTCTAGGTGTTGGGACAGGCACAGGTCACTCTATTTTCCCATCAGGAAGAAGAATTAACCACAGGCTCAGCCTGCCGCCCGGAAGCAGAACAGGGCCTGAAGCAATCCTGCGCTTTTGCGGCCAGCTCCCAAAAAAGCGAGTTGAAAAATCGAGCTCAGGGGCACTGCAATTCACAAACCTGCAGAGTTATAAATGATAACTCTCGTCCACAAATATATTGAGGGAAGGCAACGAGGAGGATTTGAAAGCAAGGCAGAATTGCAGGAAACAGATTTCAGGAGGTAGAGTCGAATCGCCTTTAAAGCACAGGAAAAGCGGCAAAACCTCGACCATGATGCCCTTGGCCAAAAAGGGCGTATGCGTTTTTTCCTGAATATATTCAGGAAAAAACGCAGACGCCCTTTTTGGCCAACCAAGCAACCTGGAAAGGCAAATCAGCGCTACAAAGAAGTCTCGCTTCCCATCGGTCAAAAGGGCCATGCTGAATAAAGTGTCAAAACCAGAAATGCAGGACAGGCCATGGAGAAACGGGAGCCTTGCTACGCTGATGGGCGGGATGTAAATTGCCAACAGCCACTCTGGAGAAGTGTACGGTGTGTCCTGAAACCTCTAAAAAACTCAGCTTAGAGAGCATAGGGCACTTCCACTCATGGGCATATAAATTGGGAAAACTAAAAATCAGCAAGACACAGGCACCCCAAAGTTTAGGGCTGCTCTGTTGACAAGAACCTCCACTTCGTTACACCTTAAATATCCCAGGAAAGAAAAAAATGGATAAAGAAGTTGTGGTCCTTATGTACAATGGAATATCACTCAGCCATGAAATCAAAGTCATAAGGCTAGTAGCAGCATGATGAGTGGATTTAGGTACGACGATTCTAAGTGAAATAAGTCAACCAGAAAACGACACTTATCATAAGATATTACTTATAGAGGGAATGTAAAAACCGCTACACTTGAACTGAATTACAAAACAGAACAGAGACACACGTTTACAAAACACACTATGGCTGCTTAACGGGAAAGGTGAGGTCGGGTGAGGCAGAAAACAAGGGTTTCAAATTAGCTCAGATACCGTTCAATAAACCCAATATGTAATAGACAAGACCTACTCCTTGCTCAGTGAACTGGACTCGACACCCCCTATTCACCGCCCAAGAATATATCTGACTAGGAAGAATCTTCAAAGCTATGTATTGATATCTCTCTGTAAGTGAGTCAAGTGGGTGTAAAGCGGCATAAACACAGCAGTGAAAAGCAGCTAAACCCCATTATAAAAATCAATTACTTTTAAAAACCCGTGAAACAAAGACAGTGAAAGAGAGAGAAATTCTTACAAAATTCGTTCAGGGGCTGTGATGCCACCTTTATTGACCATCTCTAGACCCACAGCTGATTGAGACATAAGGGTGGACACTCTTGGGGCTGAGAGGTTTGGTGAGGTTGGGTGAGCAAACGCAGACCCTTTAAAGTAATACTGCGTGGTATCCATCCCATGGGTCCAAAATCTCCAGGTTCAAGGGCATCTTCCTACATCGAAAACATGCATGAGAAACCCAGAAGATGGTACACCGTGTGATCGGGAAAGGTTTCGAAAACGCACCTCATTTCTCATCCCCTTGTGCTCGGGTTGGCCATTACAGCCGCTTTACTAGCAATCTCCCTCCTTCGAGAATCAGCACCTTTAACCTCCTGTTCCGTACAGGTTGCAGTTTGTCCTGAGGATGAACGGGAAGAGGGGGAACCAGTGAGAGACTAGCTCTAGGTGTTGGGACAGGCACAGGTCACTCTATTTTCCCATCAGGAAGAAGAATTAACCACAGGCTCAGCCTGCCGCCCGGAAGCAGAACAGGGCCTGAAGCAATCCTGCGCTTTTGCGGCCAGCTCCCAAAAAAGCGAGTTGAAAAATCGAGCTCAGGGGCACTGCAATTCACAAACCTGCAGAGTTATAAATGATAACTCTCGTCCACAAATATATTGAGGGAAGGCAACGAGGAGGATTTGAAAGCAAGGCAGAATTGCAGGAAACAGATTTCAGGAGGTAGAGTCGAATCGCCTTTAAAGCACAGGAAAAGCGGCAAAACCTCGACCATGATGCCCTTGGCCAAAAAGGGCGTATGCGTTTTTTCCTGAATATATTCAGGAAAAAACGCATACGCCCTTTTTGGCCAACCAAGCAACCTGGAAAGGCAAATCAGCGCTACAAAGAAGTCTCGCTTCCCATCGGTCAAAAGGGCCATGCTGAATAAAGTGTCAAAACCAGAAATGCAGGACAGGCCATGGAGAAACGGGAGCCTTGCTACGCTGATGGGCGGGATGTAAATTGCCAACAGCCACTCTGGAGAAGTGTACGGTGTGTCCTGAAACCTCTAAAAAACTCAGCTTAGAGAGCATAGGGCACTTCCACTCATGGGCATATAAATTGGGAAAACTAAAAATCAGCAAGACACAGGCACCCCAAAGTTTAGGGCTGCTCTGTTGACAAGAACCTCCACTTCGTTACACCTTAAATATCCCAGGAAAGAAAAAAATGGATAAAGAAGTTGTGGTCCTTATGTACAATGGAATATCACTCAGCCATGAAATCAACGTCATAAGGCTAGTAGCAGCATGATGAGTGGATTTAGGTACGACGATTCTAAGTGAAATAAGTCAACCAGAAAACGACACTTATCATAAGATATCACTTATAGAGGGAATGTAAAAACCGCTACACTTGAACTGAATTACAAAACAGAACAGCGTCACACGTTTAGAAGACACACTATGGCTGCTTAACAGGAAAGGTGAGGTGGGGTGATGCATAAAACAAGGGTTTCAAATAGGCTCAGATACCGTTCCATACACCCAATATGTAATAGACAAGACCTACTCCTTGCTCAGTGAAGTGGACTAAACACCCCCTGTTCACCGCCCAAGAATATATCTGACTAGTAAGAATCTTAAAACCAATGTATTGATATCCCTCTGTAAGTGAGTCAAGTGGGTGTAAAGCGGCATAAACACAGCAGTGAAAAGCAGCTAAACCCCATTATAAAAATCAATTACTTTTAAAAACCCGTGAAACAAAGACAGTGAAAGAGAGAGAAATTCTTACAAAATTCGTTCAGGGGCTGTGATGCCACCTGGATTGACCATCTCTAGACCCACAGCTGATTGAGACATAAGGGTGGACACTCTTGGGGCTGAGAGGTTTGGTGAGGTTGGGTGAGCAAACGCAGACCCTTTAAAGTAATACTGCGTGGTATCCATCCCATGGGTCCAAAATCTCCAGGTTCAAGGGCATCTTCCTACATCGAAAACATGCATGAGAAACCCAGAAGATGGTACACCGTGTGATCGGGAAAGGTTTCTAAAACGCACCTCATTTCTCATCTCCTTGTGCTCGGGTTGGCCATTACAGCCGCTTTACTAGCAATCTCCCTTCTTCGAGAATCAGCACCTTTAACCTCCTGTTCCGTACAGGTTGCAATTTGTCCTGAGGATGAACGGGAAGAGGGGGAACCAGTGAGAGACTAGCTCTAGGTGTTGGTACAGGCACAGGTCACTCTATTTTCCCATCAGGAAGAAGAATTAACCACAGGCTCAGCCTGCCGCCCGGAAGCAGAACAGGCCCTGAAGCAATCCTCTGCTTTTGCGGCCAGCTCCCAAAAAAGCGAGTTGAAAAATCGAGCTCAGGGGCACTGCAATTCACAAACCTGCAGAGTTAGAAATGATAACTCTCGTCCACAAATATATTGAGGGAAGGCAACGAGGAGGATTTGAAAGCAAGGCAGAATTGCAGGAAACAGAATTCAGGAGGTAAAGTCGAATCGCCTTTAAAGCACAGGAAAAGCGGCAAAACCTCGACAATGATGCCCTTGGCCAAAAAGGGCGTATGCGTTTTTTCCTGAATATATTCAGGAAAAAACGCATACGCCCTTTTTGGCCAACCAAGCAACCTGGAAAGGCAAATCAGCGCTACAAAGAAGTCTCGCTTCCCATCGGTCAAAAGGGCCATGCTGAATAAAGTGTCAAAACCAGAAATGCAGGACAGGCCATGGAGAAACGGGAGCCTTACTACGCTGATGGGCGGGATGTAAATTGCCAACAGCCACTCTGGAGAAGTGTACGGTGTTTCCTGAAACATCTAAAAAACTCAGCATAGAGAGCATAAGGCACTTCCACTCATGGGCGTATAAATTGGGAAAACTAAAAATCAGCAAGACACAGGCACCCCAAAGTTTAGGGCTGCTCTGTTGACAAGAACCTCCACTTCGTTACACCTTAAATATCCCAGGAAAGAGAAAAATGGATAAGGAAGTTGTGGTCCTTATGTACAATGGCATATCACTCAGCCATGAAATCAACGTCATAGGGCTAGTAGCAGCATGATGAGTGGATTTAGGTACGACGATTTTAAGTGAAATAAGTCAACCAGAAAACAACACTTATCATAAGATATGACTTATAGAGGGAATGTAAAAACCGCTACACTTGAACTGAATTACAAAACAGAACAGAGACACACGTTTACAAAACACACTATGGCTGCTTAACGGGAAAGGTGAGGTCGGGTGAGGTAGAAAACAAGGGTTTCAAATTAGCTCAGATACCGTTCCATAAACCCAATATGTAATAGACAAGACCTACTCCTTGCTCAGTGAACTGGACTCGACACCCCGTATTCACCGCCCAAGAATATATCTGACTAGGAAGAATCTTCAAAGCTATGTATTGATATCCCTCTGTAAATGAGTCAAGTGGGTGTAAAGCAGCATAAACACAGCAGTGAAAAGCAGCTAAACCCCATTATAAAAATCAATTACTTTTAAAATCCCATGAAACAAAGACAGTGAAAGGGAGAGAAATTCTTACAAAATTCGTTCAGGGGCTGTGATGCCACCTGTATTGACCATCTCTAAACCCACAGCTGATTGAGACATAAGGGTGGACACTCTTGGGGCTGAGAGGTTTGGTGAGGTTGGGTGAGCAAACACAGATCCTTTAAAGTAATACTGTGTGGTACCCATCTCATGGGTCCCAAATCTCCAGGTTCAAGGGCATCTTCCTACATCGAAAACATGCATGAGAAACCCAGAAGATGGTACACTGTGTGATCGGGAAAGGTTTCTAAAACGCACCTCATTTCTCATCTCCTTGTGCTCGGGTTCGCCATTCCAGCCGCGTTAGTAGCAATCTCCCTCCGTGGAGAATCAGCACCTTTAACCTCCTGTTCCGTACAGGTTGCAATTTGTCCTGAGGATGAACGGGAAGAGGGGGAACCAATGAGAGACTAGGTCTAGGTGTTGGGACAGGCACAGGTCACTCTATTTTCCCATCAGGAAGAAGAATTAACCACAGGCTCAGCCTGCCGCCCGGAACCAGAATAGGGCCTGAAGCAATCCTACGCTTTTGTGGCCAGCTCCCAAGAAAACGAGTTGAAAAATGGAGCTCAGGGGCACTGCAATTCACAAACCTGCAGAGTTATAAATGATAACTCTCGTCCACAAATATATTGAGGAAAGGCAACGAAGAGGATTTGAAAGCAAGTCAGAATTGCAGGAAACAGATTTCAGGAGGTAGATTCGAATCGCCTTTAAAGCACAGGAAAAGCGGCAAAACCTCGACCATGATGCCCTTGGCCAAAAAGGGCGTCTGCGTTTTTTCCTGAATATATTCAGGAAAAAACGCAGACGCCCTTTTTGGCCAACCAAGCAACCTGGAAAGGCAAATCAGCGCTACAAAGAAGTCTCGCTTCCCTTCTGTCAAAACGGCCGTGCTGAATAAAGTGTCAAAACCAGAAATGCAGGACAGGCCATGGTGAAACGGGAGCCTTCCTACGCTGATGCGCGGGATGTAAATTGTCAACAGCCACTCTGGAGAAGTGTACGGTGTGTCCTGAAACATCTAAAAAACTCAGCTTAGAGAGCATAGGGCACTTCCACTCATGGGCGTATAAATTGGGAAAACTAAAAATCAGCAAGACACAGGCACCCCAAAGTTTAGGGCTGCTCTGTTGACAAGAACCTCCACTTCGTTACACCTTAAATATCCCAGGAAAGAGAAACATGGATAAGTAAGTTGTGGTCCTTATGTACAATGGCATATCACTCAGCCATGAAATTAACGTCATAAGGCTAGTAGCAGCATGATGAGAGGATTTAGGTACGACGATTCTAAGTGAAATAAGTCACACAGAAAAAGACACTTATCATAAGATATCACTTAGAGAGGGAATGCAAAAACCGCTACACTTGAACGGAATTACAAAACAGAACAGCGTCACACGTTTAGAAGACACACTATGGCTGCTTAACGGGAAAGGTGAGGTGGGTGATGCATAAAACAAGGGTTTCAAATTAGCTCAGATACCGTTCCATAAACCCAATATGTAATAGACAAGACCTACTCCTTGCTCAGTGAACTGGACTCAACACCCCCTGTTCACCGCCCAAGAATATATCTGACTAGTAAGAATCTTAAAACCAATGTATTGATATCCCTCTGTAAGTGAGTCAAGTGGGTGTAAAGCGGCATAAACACAGCAGTGAAAAGCAGCTAAACCCCATTATAAAAATCAATTACTTTTAAAAACCCGTGAAACAAAGACAGTGAAAGAGAGAGAAATTCTTACAAAATTCGTTCAGGGGCTGTGATGCCACCTTTATTGACCATCTCTAGACCCACAGCTGATTGAGACATAAGGGTGGACACTCTTGGGCCTGAGAGGTTTGGTGAGGTTGGGTGAGCAAACGCAGACCCTTTAAAGTAATACTGCGTGGTATCCATCCCATGGGTCCAAAATCTCCAGGTTCAAGGGCATCTTCCTACATCGAAAACATGCATGAGAAACCCAGAAGATGGTACACCATGTGATCGGGAAAGGTTTCGAAAACGCACCTCATTTCTCATCTCCTTGTGCTCGGGTTGGCCATTACAGCCGCTTTACTAGCAATCTTCCTCCTTCGAGAATCAGCACCTTTAACCTCCTGTTCCGTACAGGTTGCAATTTGTCCTGAGGATGAACGGGAAGAGGGGGAACCAGTGAGAGACTAGCTCTAGGTGTTGGGACAGGCACAGGTCACTCTATTTTCCCATCAGGAAGAAGAATTAACCACAGGCTCAGCCTGCCGCCCGGAAGCAGAACAGGGCCTGAAGCAATCCTGCGCTTTTGCGGCCAGCTCCCAAAAAAGCGAGTTGAAAAATCGAGCTCAGGGGCACTGCAATTCACAAACCTGCAGAGTTATAAATGATAACTCTCGTCCACAAATATATTGAGGGAAGGCAACGAGGAGGATTTGAAAGCAAGGCAGAATTGCAGGAAACAGATTTCAGGAGGTAGAGTCGAATCGCCTTTAAAGCACAGGAAAAGCGGCAAAACCTCGACCATGATGCCCTTGGCCAAAAAGGGCGTATGCGTTTTTTCCTGAATATATTCAGGAAAAAACGCATACGCCCTTTTTGGCCAACCAAGCAACCTGGAAAGGCAAATCAGCGCTACAAAGAAGTCTCGCTTCCCATCGGTCAAAAGGGCCATGCTGAATAAAGTGTCAAAACCAGAAATGCAGGACAGGCCATGGAGAAACGGGAGCCTTGCTACGCTGATGGGCGGGATGTAAATTGCCAACAGCCACTCTGGAGAAGTGTACGGTGTGTCCTGAAACCTCTAAAAAACTCAGCTTAGAGAGCATAGGGCACTTCCACTCATGGGCATATAAATTGGGAAAACTAAAAATCAGCAAGACACAGGCACCCCAAAGTTTAGGGCTGCTCTGTTGACAAGAACCTCCACTTCGTTACACCTTAAATATCCCAGGAAAGAAAAAAATGGATAAAGAAGTTGTGGTCCTTATGTACAATGGAATATCACTCAGCCATGAAATCAACGTCATAAGGCTAGTAGCAGCATGATGAGTGGATTTAGGTACGACGATTCTAAGTGAAATAAGTCAACCAGAAAACGACACTTATCATAAGATATTACTTATAGAGGGAATGTAAAAACCGCTACACTTGAACTGAATTACAAAACAGAACAGAGACACACGTTTACAAAACACACTATGGCTGCTTAACGGGAAAGGTGAGGTCGGGTGAGGCAGAAAACAAGGGTTTCAAATTAGCTCAGATACCGTTCCATAAACCCAATATGTAATAGACAAGACCTACTCCTTGCTCAGTGAAGTGGACTCAACGCCCCCTGTTCACCGCCCAAGAATATATCAGACTAGTAAGACTCTTAAAACCAATGTATTGATATCTCTCTGTAAGTGAGTCAAGTGGGTGTAAAGCGGCATAAACACAGCAGTGAAAAGCAGCTAAACCCCATTATAAAAATCAATTACTTTTAAAAACCCGTGAAACAAAGACAGTGAAAGAGAGAGAAATTCTTACAAAATTCGTTCAGGGGCTGTGATGCCACCTTTATTGACCATCTCTAGACCCACAGCTGATTGAGACATAAGGGTGGACACTCTTGGGCCTGAGAGGTTTGGTGAGGTTGGGTGAGCAAACGCAGACTCTTTAAAGTAATACTGCGTGGTATCCATCCCATGGGTCCAAAATCTCCAGGTTCAAGGGCATCTTCCTACATCGAAAACATGCATGAGAAACCCAGAAGATGGTACACCATGTGATCGGGAAAGGTTTCGAAAACGCACCTCATTTCTCATCTCCTTGTGCTCGGGTTGGCCATTACAGCCGCTTTACTAGCAATCTTCCTCCTTCGAGAATCAGCACCTTTAACCTCCTGTTCCGTACAGGTTGCAATTTGTCCTGAGGATGAACGGGAAGAGGGGGAACCAGTGAGAGACTAGCTCTAGGTGTTGGGACAGGCACAGGTCACTCTATTTTCCCATCAGGAAGAAGAATTAACCACAGGCTCAGCCTGCCGCCCGGAAGCAGAACAGGGCCTGAAGCAATCCTGCGCTTTTGCGGCCAGCTCCCAAAAAAGCGAGTTGAAAAATCGAGCTCAGGGGCACTGCAATTCACAAACCTGCAGAGTTAGAAATGATAACTCTCGTCCACAAATATATTGAGGGAAGGCAACGAAGAGGATTTGAAAGCAAGGCAGAATTGCAGGAAACAGATTTCAGGAGGTAGAGTCGAATCGCCTTTAAAGCACAGGAAAAGCGGCAAAACCTCGACCATGATGCCCTTGGCCAAAAAGGGCGTATGCGTTTTTTCCTGAATATATTCAGGAAAAAACGCATACGCCCTTTTTGGCCAACCAAGCAACCTGGAAAGGCAAATCAGCGCTACAAAGAAGTCTCGCTTCCCATCGGTCAAAAGGGCCATGCTGAATAAAGTGTCAAAACCAGAAATGCAGGACAGGCCATGGAGAAACGGGAGCCTTGCTACGCTGATGGGCGGGATGTAAATTGCCAACAGCCACTCTGGAGAAGTGTACGGTGTGTCCTGAAACCTCTAAAAAACTCAGCTTAGAGAGCATAGGGCACTTCCACTCATGGGCATATAAATTGGGAAAACTAAAAATCAGCAAGACACAGGCACCCCAAAGTTTAGGGCTGCTCTGTTGACAAGAACCTCCACTTCGTTACACCTTAAATATCCCAGGAAAGAAAAAAATGGATAAAGAAGTTGTGGTCCTTATGTACAATGGAATATCACTCAGCCATGAAATCAACGTCATAAGGCTAGTAGCAGCATGATGAGTGGATTTAGGTACGACGATTCTAAGTGAAATAAGTCAACCAGAAAACGACACTTATCATAAGATATTACTTATAGAGGGAATGTAAAAACCGCTACACTTGAACTGAATTACAAAACAGAACAGAGACACACGTTTACAAAACACACTATGGCTGCTTAACGGGAAAGGTGAGGTCGGGTGAGGCAGAAAACAAGGGTTTCAAATTAGCTCAGATACCGTTCCATAAACCCAATATGTAATAGACAAGACCTACTCCTTGCTCAGTGAAGTGGACTCAACGCCCCCTGTTCACCGCCCAAGAATATATCAGACTAGTAAGACTCTTAAAACCAATGTATTGATATCTCTCTGTAAGTGAGTCAAGTGGGTGTAAAGCGGCATAAACACAGCAGTGAAAAGCAGCTAAACCCCATTATAAAAATCAATTACTTTTAAAAACCCGTGAAACAAAGACAGTGAAAGAGAGAGAAATTCTTACAAAATTCGTTCAGGGGCTGTGATGCCACCTTTATTGACCATCTCTAGACCCACAGCTGATTGAGACATAAGGGTGGACACTCTTGGGCCTGAGAGGTTTGGTGAGGTTGGGTGAGCAAACGCAGACTCTTTAAAGTAATACTGCGTGGTATCCATCCCATGGGTCCAAAATCTCCAGGTTCAAGGGCATCTTCCTACATCGAAAACATGCATGAGAAACCCAGAAGATGGTACACCATGTGATCGGGAAAGGTTTCGAAAACGCACCTCATTTCTCATCTCCTTGTGCTCGGGTTGGCCATTACAGCCGCTTTACTAGCAATCTTCCTCCTTCGAGAATCAGCACCTTTAACCTCCTGTTCCGTACAGGTTGCAATTTGTCCTGAGGATGAACGGGAAGAGGGGGAACCAGTGAGAGACTAGCTCTAGGTGTTGGGACAGGCACAGGTCACTCTATTTTCCCATCAGGAAGAAGAATTAACCACAGGCTCAGCCTGCCGCCCGGAAGCAGAACAGGGCCTGAAGCAATCCTGCGCTTTTGCGGCCAGCTCCCAAAAAAGCGAGTTGAAAAATCGAGCTCAGGGGCACTGCAATTCACAAACCTGCAGAGTTATAAATGATAACTCTCGTCCACAAATATATTGAGGGAAGGCAACGAGGAGGATTTGAAAGCAAGGCAGAATTGCAGGAAACAGATTTCAGGAGGTAGAGTCGAATCGCCTTTAAAGCACAGGAAAAGCGGCAAAACCTCGACCATGATGCCCTTGGCCAAAAAGGGCGTCTGCGTTTTTTCCTGAATATATTCAGGAAAAAACGCAGACGCCCTTTTTGGCCAACCAAGCAACCTGGAAAGGCAAATCAGCGCTACAAAGAAGTCTCGCTTCCCATCGGTCAAAAGGGCCATGCTGAATAAAGTGTCAAAACCAGAAATGCAGGACAGGCCATGGAGAAACGGGAGCCTTGCTACGCTGATTGGCGTGATGTAAATTGCCAACAGCCACTCTGGAGAAGTGTACGGTGTGTCCTGAAACCTCTAAAAAACTCAGCTTAGAGAGCATAGGGCACTTCCACTCATGGGCGTATAAATTGGGAAAACTAAAAATCAGCAAGACACAGGCACCCCAAAGTTTAGGGCTGCTCTGTTGACAAGAACCTCCACTTCGTTACACCTTAAATATCCCAGGAAAGAGAAAAATGGATAAAGAAGTTGTGGTCCTTATGTACAATGGAATATCACTCAGCCATGAAATCAACGTCATAAGGCTAGTAGCAGCATGATGAGTGGATTTAGGTACGACGATTCTAAGTGAAATAAGTCAACCAGAAAACGACACTTATCATAAGATATCACTTATAGAGGGAATGTAAAAACCGCTACACTTGAACTGAATTACAAAACAGAACAGAGACACACGTTTACAAAACACACTATGGCTGCTTAACGGGAAAGGTGAGGTCGGGTGAGGCAGAAAACAAGGGTTTCAAATTAGCTCAGATACCGTTCCATAAACCCAATATGTAATAGACAAGACCTACTCCTTGCTCAGTGAAGTGGACTCAACGCCCCCTGTTCACCGCCCAAGAATATATCAGACTAGTAAGACTCTTAAAACCAATGTATTGATATCTCTCTGTAAGTGAGTCAAGTGGGTGTAAAGCGGCATAAACACAGCAGTGAAAAGCAGCTAAACCCCATTATAAAAATCAATTACTTTTAAAAACCCGTGAAACAAAGACAGTGAAAGAGAGAGAAATTCATACAGAATTCGTTCAGGGGCTGTGATGACACCTTTATTGACCATCTCTAGACCCACAGCTGATTGAGACATAAGGGTGGACACTCGTGGGGCTGAGAGATTTGGTGAGGTTGGGTGAGCAAACGCAGACCCTTTAAAGTAATACTGCGTGGTACCCATCCCATGGGTCCCAAATCTCCAAGTTCAAGGGCATCTTCCTATATCAAAAACATGCATGAGAAACCCAGAAGACGGTACACCGTGCGATCGGGAAAGGTTTCTAAAACGCACCTCATTTCTCATCTCCTTGTGCTCTGGTTCGCCATTCCAACCGAGTTAGTAGCAATCTCCCTCCGTGGAGAATCAGCACCTTTAACCTCCTGTTCCGTACAGGTTGCAATCTGTCCTGAGGATGAAAGGGAAGAGGTGGAACCAATGATAGACTAGCTCTAGGTGTTGGGACAGGCACAGATCACTCTATTTTCCCATCAGGAAGAAGAATTAACCACAGGCTCAGCCTGCCGCCCGGAACCAGAATAGGGCTTGAAGCAATCCTGCGCTTTTGCGGCCAACTCCGAAGAAAGCGAGTTGAAAAATGGAGCTCAGGGGCACTGCAATTCACAGACCTGCAGAGTTAGAAATGATAACTCTCGTCCACAAATATATTGAGGGAAGGCAACGAAGAGGATTTGAAAGCAAGGCAGAATTGCAGGAAACAGATTTCAGGAGGTAGATTCGAATCGCCTTTAAAGCACAGGAAAAGCGGCAAAACCTCGACCATGATGCCCTTGGCCAAAAAGGGCGTATACGTTTTTTCCTGAATATATTCAGGAAAAAACGCATACGCCCTTTTTGGCCAACCAAGCAACCTGGAAAGGCAAATCAGCGCTACAAAGAAGTCTCGCTTCCCATCGGTCAAAAGGGCCATGCTGCATAAAGTGTCAAAACCAGAAATGCAGGACAGGCCATGGAGAAACGGGAGCCTTGCTACGCTGATGGGCGGGATGTAAATTGCCAACAGCCACTCTGGAGAAGTGTACGGTGTGTCCTGAAACCTCTAAAAAACTCAGCTTAGAGAGCATAAGGCACTTCCACTCATGGGCATATAAATTGGGAAAACTAAAAATCAGCAAGACACAGGCACCCCAAAGTTTAGGGCTGCTCTGTTGACAAGAACCTCCACTTCGTTACACCTTAAATATCCCAGGAAAGAGAAAAATGGATAAGGAAGTTGTGGTCCTTATGTACAATGGCATATCACTCAGCCATGAAATTAACGTCATAAGGCTAGTAGCAGCATGATGAGAGGATTTAGGTACGACGATTCTAAGTGAAATAAGTCACACAGAAAAAGACACTTATCATAAGATATCACTTATAGAGGGAATGCAAAAACCACTACAGTTGAACGGAATTACAAAACAGAACAGCGTCACACGTTTAGAAGACACACTATGGCTGCTTAACGAGAAAGGTGAGGTGGGTGATGCATAAAACAAGGGTTTCAAATTAGCTCAGATACCGATCCATAAACCCAATATGTAATAGACAAGACCTACTCCTTGCTCAGTGAACTGGACTCAACACCCCCTGTTCACCGCCCAAGAATATATCTGACTAGTAAGAATCTTAAAACCAATGTATTGATATCCCTCTGTAAGTGAGTCAAGTGGGTGTAAAGCGGCATAAACACAGCAGTGAAAAGCAGCTAAACCCCATTATAAAAATCAATTACTTTTAAAAACCCGTGAAACAAAGACAGTGAAAGAGAGAGAAATTCTTACAAAATTCGTTCAGGGGCTGTGATGCCACCTTTATTGACCATCTCTAGACCCACAGCTGATTGAGACATAAGGGTGGACACTCTTGGGCCTGAGAGGTTTGGTGAGGTTGGGTGAGCAAACGCAGACCCTTTAAAGTAATACTGCGTGGTATCCATCCCATGGGTCCAAAATCTCCAGGTTCAAGGGCATCTTCCTACATCGAAAACATGCATGAGAAACCCAGAAGATGGTACACCATGTGATCGGGAAAGGTTTCGAAAACGCACCTCATTTCTCATCTCCTTGTGCTCGGGTTGGCCATTACAGCCGCTTTACTAGCAATCTTCCTCCTTCGAGAATCAGCACCTTTAACCTCCTGTTCCGTACAGGTTGCAATTTGTCCTGAGGATGAACGGGAAGAGGGGGAACCAGTGAGAGACTAGCTCTAGGTGTTGGGACAGGCACAGGTCACTCTATTTTCCCATCAGGAAGAAGAATTAACCACAGGCTCAGCCTGCCGCCCGGAAGCAGAACAGGGCCTGAAGCAATCCTGCGCTTTTGCGGCCAGCTCCCAAAAAAGCGAGTTGAAAAATCGAGCTCAGGGGCACTGCAATTCACAAACCTGCAGAGTTATAAATGATAACTCTCGTCCACAAATATATTGAGGGAAGGCAACGAGGAGGATTTGAAAGCAAGGCAGAATTGCAGGAAACAGATTTCAGGAGGTAGAGTCGAATCGCCTTTAAAGCACAGGAAAAGCGGCAAAACCTCGACCATGATGCCCTTGGCCAAAAAGGGCGTATGCGTTTTTTCCTGAATATATTCAGGAAAAAACGCATACGCCCTTTTTGGCCAACCAAGCAACCTGGAAAGGCAAATCAGCGCTACAAAGAAGTCTCGCTTCCCATCGGTCAAAAGGGCCATGCTGAATAAAGTGTCAAAACCAGAAATGCAGGACAGGCCATGGAGAAACGGGAGCCTTGCTACGCTGATGGGCGGGATGTAAATTGCCAACAGCCACTCTGGAGAAGTGTACGGTGTGTCCTGAAACCTCTAAAAAACTCAGCTTAGAGAGCATAGGGCACTTCCACTCATGGGCATATAAATTGGGAAAACTAAAAATCAGCAAGACACAGGCACCCCAAAGTTTAGGGCTGCTCTGTTGACAAGAACCTCCACTTCGTTACACCTTAAATATCCCAGGAAAGAGAAAAATGGATAAAGAAGTTGTGGTCCTTATGTACAATGGAATATCACTCAGCCATGAAATCAACGTCATAAGGCTAGTAGCAGCATGATGAGTGGATTTAGGTACGACGATTCTAAGTGAAATAAGTCAACCAGAAAACGACACTTATCATAAGATATTACTTATAGAGGGAATGTAAAAACCGCTACACTTGAACTGAATTACAAAACAGAACAGAGACACACGTTTACAAAACACACTATGGCTGCTTAACGGGAAAGGTGAGGTCGGGTGAGGCAGAAAACAAGGGTTTCAAATTAGCTCAGATACCGTTCCATAAACCCAATATGTAATAGACAAGACCTACTCCTTGCTCAGTGAAGTGGACTCAACGCCCCCTGTTCACCGCCCAAGAATATATCAGACTAGTAAGACTCTTAAAACCAATGTATTGATATCTCTCTGTAAGTGAGTCAAGTGGGTGTAAAGCGGCATAAACACAGCAGTGAAAAGCAGCTAAACCCCATTATAAAAATCAATTACTTTTAAAAACCCGTGAAACAAAGACAGTGAAAGAGAGAGAAATTCTTACAAAATTCGTTCAGGGGCTGTGATGCCACCTTTATTGACCATCTCTAGACCCACAGCTGATTGAGACATAAGGGTGGACACTCTTGGGCCTGAGAGGTTTGGTGAGGTTGGGTGAGCAAACGCAGACTCTTTAAAGTAATACTGCGTGGTATCCATCCCATGGGTCCAAAATCTCCAGGTTCAAGGGCATCTTCCTACATCGAAAACATGCATGAGAAACCCAGAAGATGGTACACCATGTGATCGGGAAAGGTTTCGAAAACGCACCTCATTTCTCATCTCCTTGTGCTCGGGTTGGCCATTACAGCCGCTTTACTAGCAATCTTCCTCCTTCGAGAATCAGCACCTTTAACCTCCTGTTCCGTACAGGTTGCAATTTGTCCTGAGGATGAACGGGAAGAGGGGGAACCAGTGAGAGACTAGCTCTAGGTGTTGGTACAGGCACAGGTCACTCTATTTTCCCATCAGGAAGAAGAATTAACCACAGGCTCAGCCTGCCGCCCGGAAGCAGAACAGGCCCTGAAGCAATCCTCTGCTTTTGCGGCCAGCTCCCAAAAAAGCGAGTTGAAAAATCGAGCTCAGGGGCACTGCAATTCACAAACCTGCAGAGTTAGAAATGATAACTCTCGTCCACAAATATATTGAGGGAAGGCAACGAGGAGGATTTGAAAGCAAGGCAGAATTGCAGGAAACAGAATTCAGGAGGTAAAGTCGAATCGCCTTTAAAGCACAGGAAAAGCGGCAAAACCTCGACAATGATGCCCTTGGCCAAAAAGGGCGTATGCGTTTTTTCCTGAATATATTCAGGAAAAAACGCATACGCCCTTTTTGGCCAACCAAGCAACCTGGAAAGGCAAATCAGCGCTACAAAGAAGTCTCGCTTCCCATCGGTCAAAAGGGCCATGCTGAATAAAGTGTCAAAACCAGAAATGCAGGACAGGCCATGGAGAAACGGGAGCCTTACTACGCTGATGGGCGGGATGTAAATTGCCAACAGCCACTCTGGAGAAGTGTACGGTGTTTCCTGAAACATCTAAAAAACTCAGCATAGAGAGCATAAGGCACTTCCACTCATGGGCGTATAAATTGGGAAAACTAAAAATCAGCAAGACACAGGCACCCCAAAGTTTAGGGCTGCTCTGTTGACAAGAACCTCCACTTCGTTACACCTTAAATATCCCAGGAAAGAGAAAAATGGATAAGGAAGTTGTGGTCCTTATGTACAATGGCATATCACTCAGCCATGAAATCAACGTCATAGGGCTAGTAGCAGCATGATGAGTGGATTTAGGTACGACGATTTTAAGTGAAATAAGTCAACCAGAAAACAACACTTATCATAAGATATGACTTATAGAGGGAATGTAAAAACCGCTACACTTGAACTGAATTACAAAACAGAACAGAGACACACGTTTACAAAACACACTATGGCTGCTTAACGGGAAAGGTGAGGTCGGGTGAGGTAGAAAACAAGGGTTTCAAATTAGCTCAGATACCGTTCCATAAACCCAATATGTAATAGACAAGACCTACTCCTTGCTCAGTGAACTGGACTCGACACCCCGTATTCACCGCCCAAGAATATATCTGACTAGGAAGAATCTTCAAAGCTATGTATTGATATCCCTCTGTAAATGAGTCAAGTGGGTGTAAAGCAGCATAAACACAGCAGTGAAAAGCAGCTAAACCCCATTATAAAAATCAATTACTTTTAAAATCCCATGAAACAAAGACAGTGAAAGGGAGAGAAATTCTTACAAAATTCGTTCAGGGGCTGTGATGCCACCTGTATTGACCATCTCTAAACCCACAGCTGATTGAGACATAAGGGTGGACACTCTTGGGGCTGAGAGGTTTGGTGAGGTTGGGTGAGCAAACACAGATCCTTTAAAGTAATACTGTGTGGTACCCATCTCATGGGTCCCAAATCTCCAGGTTCAAGGGCATCTTCCTACATCGAAAACATGCATGAGAAACCCAGAAGATGGTACACTGTGTGATCGGGAAAGGTTTCTAAAACGCACCTCATTTCTCATCTCCTTGTGCTCGGGTTCGCCATTCCAGCCGCGTTAGTAGCAATCTCCCTCCGTGGAGAATCAGCACCTTTAACCTCCTGTTCCGTACAGGTTGCAATTTGTCCTGAGGATGAACGGGAAGAGGGGGAACCAATGAGAGACTAGGTCTAGGTGTTGGGACAGGCACAGGTCACTCTATTTTCCCATCAGGAAGAAGAATTAACCACAGGCTCAGCCTGCCGCCCGGAACCAGAATAGGGCCTGAAGCAATCCTACGCTTTTGTGGCCAGCTCCCAAGAAAACGAGTTGAAAAATGGAGCTCAGGGGCACTGCAATTCACAAACCTGCAGAGTTATAAATGATAACTCTCGTCCACAAATATATTGAGGAAAGGCAACGAAGAGGATTTGAAAGCAAGTCAGAATTGCAGGAAACAGATTTCAGGAGGTAGATTCGAATCGCCTTTAAAGCACAGGAAAAGCGGCAAAACCTCGACCATGATGCCCTTGGCCAAAAAGGGCGTCTGCGTTTTTTCCTGAATATATTCAGGAAAAAACGCAGACGCCCTTTTTGGCCAACCAAGCAACCTGGAAAGGCAAATCAGCGCTACAAAGAAGTCTCGCTTCCCTTCTGTCAAAACGGCCGTGCTGAATAAAGTGTCAAAACCAGAAATGCAGGACAGGCCATGGTGAAACGGGAGCCTTGCTACGCTGATGCGCGGGATGTAAATTGTCAACAGCCACTCTGGAGAAGTGTACGGTGTGTCCTGAAACATCTAAAAAACTCAGCTTAGAGAGCATAGGGCACTTCCACTCATGGGCGTATAAATTGGGAAAACTAAAAATCAGCAAGACACAGGCACCCCAAAGTTTAGGGCTGCTCTGTTGACAAGAACCTCCACTTCGTTACACCTTAAATATCCCAGGAAAGAGAAACATGGATAAGTAAGTTGTGGTCCTTATGTACAATGGCATATCACTCAGCCATGAAATTAACGTCATAAGGCTAGTAGCAGCATGATGAGAGGATTTAGGTACGACGATTCTAAGTGAAATAAGTCACACAGAAAAAGACACTTATCATAAGATATCACTTAGAGAGGGAATGCAAAAACCGCTACACTTGAACGGAATTACAAAACAGAACAGCGTCACACGTTTAGAAGACACACTATGGCTGCTTAACGGGAAAGGTGAGGTGGGTGATGCATAAAACAAGGGTTTCAAATTAGCTCAGATACCGTTCCATAAACCCAATATGTAATAGACAAGACCTACTCCTTGCTCAGTGAACTGGACTCAACACCCCCTGTTCACCGCCCAAGAATATATCTGACTAGTAAGAATCTTAAAACCAATGTATTGATATCCCTCTGTAAGTGAGTCAAGTGGGTGTAAAGCGGCATAAACACAGCAGTGAAAAGCAGCTAAACCCCATTATAAAAATCAATTACTTTTAAAAACCCGTGAAACAAAGACAGTGAAAGAGAGAGAAATTCTTACAAAATTCGTTCAGGGGCTGTGATGCCACCTTTATTGACCATCTCTAGACCCACAGCTGATTGAGACATAAGGGTGGACACTCTTGGGCCTGAGAGGTTTGGTGAGGTTGGGTGAGCAAACGCAGACCCTTTAAAGTAATACTGCGTGGTATCCATCCCATGGGTCCAAAATCTCCAGGTTCAAGGGCATCTTCCTACATCGAAAACATGCATGAGAAACCCAGAAGATGGTACACCATGTGATCGGGAAAGGTTTCGAAAACGCACCTCATTTCTCATCTCCTTGTGCTCGGGTTGGCCATTACAGCCGCTTTACTAGCAATCTTCCTCCTTCGAGAATCAGCACCTTTAACCTCCTGTTCCGTACAGGTTGCAATTTGTCCTGAGGATGAACGGGAAGAGGGGGAACCAGTGAGAGACTAGCTCTAGGTGTTGGGACAGGCACAGGTCACTCTATTTTCCCATCAGGAAGAAGAATTAACCACAGGCTCAGCCTGCCGCCCGGAAGCAGAACAGGGCCTGAAGCAATCCTGCGCTTTTGCGGCCAGCTCCCAAAAAAGCGAGTTGAAAAATCGAGCTCAGGGGCACTGCAATTCACAAACCTGCAGAGTTATAAATGATAACTCTCGTCCACAAATATATTGAGGGAAGGCAACGAGGAGGATTTGAAAGCAAGGCAGAATTGCAGGAAACAGATTTCAGGAGGTAGAGTCGAATCGCCTTTAAAGCACAGGAAAAGCGGCAAAACCTCGACCATGATGCCCTTGGCCAAAAAGGGCGTATGCGTTTTTTCCTGAATATATTCAGGAAAAAACGCATACGCCCTTTTTGGCCAACCAAGCAACCTGGAAAGGCAAATCAGCGCTACAAAGAAGTCTCGCTTCCCATCGGTCAAAAGGGCCATGCTGAATAAAGTGTCAAAACCAGAAATGCAGGACAGGCCATGGAGAAACGGGAGCCTTGCTACGCTGATGGGCGGGATGTAAATTGCCAACAGCCACTCTGGAGAAGTGTACGGTGTGTCCTGAAACCTCTAAAAAACTCAGCTTAGAGAGCATAGGGCACTTCCACTCATGGGCATATAAATTGGGAAAACTAAAAATCAGCAAGACACAGGCACCCCAAAGTTTAGGGCTGCTCTGTTGACAAGAACCTCCACTTCGTTACACCTTAAATATCCCAGGAAAGAAAAAAATGGATAAAGAAGTTGTGGTCCTTATGTACAATGGAATATCACTCAGCCATGAAATCAACGTCATAAGGCTAGTAGCAGCATGATGAGTGGATTTAGGTACGACGATTCTAAGTGAAATAAGTCAACCAGAAAACGACACTTATCATAAGATATTACTTATAGAGGGAATGTAAAAACCGCTACACTTGAACTGAATTACAAAACAGAACAGAGACACACGTTTACAAAACACACTATGGCTGCTTAACGGGAAAGGTGAGGTCGGGTGAGGCAGAAAACAAGGGTTTCAAATTAGCTCAGATACCGTTCCATAAACCCAATATGTAATAGACAAGACCTACTCCTTGCTCAGTGAAGTGGACTCAACGCCCCCTGTTCACCGCCCAAGAATATATCAGACTAGTAAGACTCTTAAAACCAATGTATTGATATCTCTCTGTAAGTGAGTCAAGTGGGTGTAAAGCGGCATAAACACAGCAGTGAAAAGCAGCTAAACCCCATTATAAAAATCAATTACTTTTAAAAACCCGTGAAACAAAGACAGTGAAAGAGAGAGAAATTCTTACAAAATTCGTTCAGGGGCTGTGATGCCACCTTTATTGACCATCTCTAGACCCACAGCTGATTGAGACATAAGGGTGGACACTCTTGGGCCTGAGAGGTTTGGTGAGGTTGGGTGAGCAAACGCAGACTCTTTAAAGTAATACTGCGTGGTATCCATCCCATGGGTCCAAAATCTCCAGGTTCAAGGGCATCTTCCTACATCGAAAACATGCATGAGAAACCCAGAAGATGGTACACCATGTGATCGGGAAAGGTTTCGAAAACGCACCTCATTTCTCATCTCCTTGTGCTCGGGTTGGCCATTACAGCCGCTTTACTAGCAATCTTCCTCCTTCGAGAATCAGCACCTTTAACCTCCTGTTCCGTACAGGTTGCAATTTGTCCTGAGGATGAACGGGAAGAGGGGGAACCAGTGAGAGACTAGCTCTAGGTGTTGGGACAGGCACAGGTCACTCTATTTTCCCATCAGGAAGAAGAATTAACCACAGGCTCAGCCTGCCGCCCGGAAGCAGAACAGGGCCTGAAGCAATCCTGCGCTTTTGCGGCCAGCTCCCAAAAAAGCGAGTTGAAAAATCGAGCTCAGGGGCACTGCAATTCACAAACCTGCAGAGTTAGAAATGATAACTCTCGTCCACAAATATATTGAGGGAAGGCAACGAAGAGGATTTGAAAGCAAGGCAGAATTGCAGGAAACAGATTTCAGGAGGTAGAGTCGAATCGCCTTTAAAGCACAGGAAAAGCGGCAAAACCTCGACCATGATGCCCTTGGCCAAAAAGGGCGTATGCGTTTTTTCCTGAATATATTCAGGAAAAAACGCATACGCCCTTTTTGGCCAACCAAGCAACCTGGAAAGGCAAATCAGCGCTACAAAGAAGTCTCGCTTCCCATCGGTCAAAAGGGCCATGCTGAATAAAGTGTCAAAACCAGAAATGCAGGACAGGCCATGGAGAAACGGGAGCCTTGCTACGCTGATGGGCGGGATGTAAATTGCCAACAGCCACTCTGGAGAAGTGTACGGTGTGTCCTGAAACCTCTAAAAAACTCAGCTTAGAGAGCATAGGGCACTTCCACTCATGGGCATATAAATTGGGAAAACTAAAAATCAGCAAGACACAGGCACCCCAAAGTTTAGGGCTGCTCTGTTGACAAGAACCTCCACTTCGTTACACCTTAAATATCCCAGGAAAGAAAAAAATGGATAAAGAAGTTGTGGTCCTTATGTACAATGGAATATCACTCAGCCATGAAATCAACGTCATAAGGCTAGTAGCAGCATGATGAGTGGATTTAGGTACGACGATTCTAAGTGAAATAAGTCAACCAGAAAACGACACTTATCATAAGATATTACTTATAGAGGGAATGTAAAAACCGCTACACTTGAACTGAATTACAAAACAGAACAGAGACACACGTTTACAAAACACACTATGGCTGCTTAACGGGAAAGGTGAGGTCGGGTGAGGCAGAAAACAAGGGTTTCAAATTAGCTCAGATACCGTTCCATAAACCCAATATGTAATAGACAAGACCTACTCCTTGCTCAGTGAAGTGGACTCAACGCCCCCTGTTCACCGCCCAAGAATATATCAGACTAGTAAGACTCTTAAAACCAATGTATTGATATCTCTCTGTAAGTGAGTCAAGTGGGTGTAAAGCGGCATAAACACAGCAGTGAAAAGCAGCTAAACCCCATTATAAAAATCAATTACTTTTAAAAACCCGTGAAACAAAGACAGTGAAAGAGAGAGAAATTCTTACAAAATTCGTTCAGGGGCTGTGATGCCACCTTTATTGACCATCTCTAGACCCACAGCTGATTGAGACATAAGGGTGGACACTCTTGGGCCTGAGAGGTTTGGTGAGGTTGGGTGAGCAAACGCAGACTCTTTAAAGTAATACTGCGTGGTATCCATCCCATGGGTCCAAAATCTCCAGGTTCAAGGGCATCTTCCTACATCGAAAACATGCATGAGAAACCCAGAAGATGGTACACCATGTGATCGGGAAAGGTTTCGAAAACGCACCTCATTTCTCATCTCCTTGTGCTCGGGTTGGCCATTACAGCCGCTTTACTAGCAATCTTCCTCCTTCGAGAATCAGCACCTTTAACCTCCTGTTCCGTACAGGTTGCAATTTGTCCTGAGGATGAACGGGAAGAGGGGGAACCAGTGAGAGACTAGCTCTAGGTGTTGGGACAGGCACAGGTCACTCTATTTTCCCATCAGGAAGAAGAATTAACCACAGGCTCAGCCTGCCGCCCGGAAGCAGAACAGGGCCTGAAGCAATCCTGCGCTTTTGCGGCCAGCTCCCAAAAAAGCGAGTTGAAAAATCGAGCTCAGGGGCACTGCAATTCACAAACCTGCAGAGTTATAAATGATAACTCTCGTCCACAAATATATTGAGGGAAGGCAACGAGGAGGATTTGAAAGCAAGGCAGAATTGCAGGAAACAGATTTCAGGAGGTAGAGTCGAATCGCCTTTAAAGCACAGGAAAAGCGGCAAAACCTCGACCATGATGCCCTTGGCCAAAAAGGGCGTCTGCGTTTTTTCCTGAATATATTCAGGAAAAAACGCAGACGCCCTTTTTGGCCAACCAAGCAACCTGGAAAGGCAAATCAGCGCTACAAAGAAGTCTCGCTTCCCATCGGTCAAAAGGGCCATGCTGAATAAAGTGTCAAAACCAGAAATGCAGGACAGGCCATGGAGAAACGGGAGCCTTGCTACGCTGATTGGCGTGATGTAAATTGCCAACAGCCACTCTGGAGAAGTGTACGGTGTGTCCTGAAACCTCTAAAAAACTCAGCTTAGAGAGCATAGGGCACTTCCACTCATGGGCGTATAAATTGGGAAAACTAAAAATCAGCAAGACACAGGCACCCCAAAGTTTAGGGCTGCTCTGTTGACAAGAACCTCCACTTCGTTACACCTTAAATATCCCAGGAAAGAGAAAAATGGATAAAGAAGTTGTGGTCCTTATGTACAATGGAATATCACTCAGCCATGAAATCAACGTCATAAGGCTAGTAGCAGCATGATGAGTGGATTTAGGTACGACGATTCTAAGTGAAATAAGTCAACCAGAAAACGACACTTATCATAAGATATCACTTATAGAGGGAATGTAAAAACCGCTACACTTGAACTGAATTACAAAACAGAACAGAGACACACGTTTACAAAACACACTATGGCTGCTTAACGGGAAAGGTGAGGTCGGGTGAGGCAGAAAACAAGGGTTTCAAATTAGCTCAGATACCGTTCCATAAACCCAATATGTAATAGACAAGACCTACTCCTTGCTCAGTGAAGTGGACTCAACGCCCCCTGTTCACCGCCCAAGAATATATCAGACTAGTAAGACTCTTAAAACCAATGTATTGATATCTCTCTGTAAGTGAGTCAAGTGGGTGTAAAGCGGCATAAACACAGCAGTGAAAAGCAGCTAAACCCCATTATAAAAATCAATTACTTTTAAAAACCCGTGAAACAAAGACAGTGAAAGAGAGAGAAATTCATACAGAATTCGTTCAGGGGCTGTGATGACACCTTTATTGACCATCTCTAGACCCACAGCTGATTGAGACATAAGGGTGGACACTCGTGGGGCTGAGAGATTTGGTGAGGTTGGGTGAGCAAACGCAGACCCTTTAAAGTAATACTGCGTGGTACCCATCCCATGGGTCCCAAATCTCCAAGTTCAAGGGCATCTTCCTATATCAAAAACATGCATGAGAAACCCAGAAGACGGTACACCGTGCGATCGGGAAAGGTTTCTAAAACGCACCTCATTTCTCATCTCCTTGTGCTCTGGTTCGCCATTCCAACCGAGTTAGTAGCAATCTCCCTCCGTGGAGAATCAGCACCTTTAACCTCCTGTTCCGTACAGGTTGCAATCTGTCCTGAGGATGAAAGGGAAGAGGTGGAACCAATGATAGACTAGCTCTAGGTGTTGGGACAGGCACAGATCACTCTATTTTCCCATCAGGAAGAAGAATTAACCACAGGCTCAGCCTGCCGCCCGGAACCAGAATAGGGCTTGAAGCAATCCTGCGCTTTTGCGGCCAACTCCGAAGAAAGCGAGTTGAAAAATGGAGCTCAGGGGCACTGCAATTCACAGACCTGCAGAGTTAGAAATGATAACTCTCGTCCACAAATATATTGAGGGAAGGCAACGAAGAGGATTTGAAAGCAAGGCAGAATTGCAGGAAACAGATTTCAGGAGGTAGATTCGAATCGCCTTTAAAGCACAGGAAAAGCGGCAAAACCTCGACCATGATGCCCTTGGCCAAAAAGGGCGTATACGTTTTTTCCTGAATATATTCAGGAAAAAACGCATACGCCCTTTTTGGCCAACCAAGCAACCTGGAAAGGCAAATCAGCGCTACAAAGAAGTCTCGCTTCCCATCGGTCAAAAGGGCCATGCTGCATAAAGTGTCAAAACCAGAAATGCAGGACAGGCCATGGAGAAACGGGAGCCTTGCTACGCTGATGGGCGGGATGTAAATTGCCAACAGCCACTCTGGAGAAGTGTACGGTGTGTCCTGAAACCTCTAAAAAACTCAGCTTAGAGAGCATAAGGCACTTCCACTCATGGGCATATAAATTGGGAAAACTAAAAATCAGCAAGACACAGGCACCCCAAAGTTTAGGGCTGCTCTGTTGACAAGAACCTCCACTTCGTTACACCTTAAATATCCCAGGAAAGAGAAAAATGGATAAGGAAGTTGTGGTCCTTATGTACAATGGCATATCACTCAGCCATGAAATTAACGTCATAAGGCTAGTAGCAGCATGATGAGAGGATTTAGGTACGACGATTCTAAGTGAAATAAGTCACACAGAAAAAGACACTTATCATAAGATATCACTTATAGAGGGAATGCAAAAACCACTACAGTTGAACGGAATTACAAAACAGAACAGCGTCACACGTTTAGAAGACACACTATGGCTGCTTAACGAGAAAGGTGAGGTGGGTGATGCATAAAACAAGGGTTTCAAATTAGCTCAGATACCGATCCATAAACCCAATATGTAATAGACAAGACCTACTCCTTGCTCAGTGAACTGGACTCAACACCCCCTGTTCACCGCCCAAGAATATATCTGACTAGTAAGAATCTTAAAACCAATGTATTGATATCCCTCTGTAAGTGAGTCAAGTGGGTGTAAAGCGGCATAAACACAGCAGTGAAAAGCAGCTAAACCCCATTATAAAAATCAATTACTTTTAAAAACCCGTGAAACAAAGACAGTGAAAGAGAGAGAAATTCTTACAAAATTCGTTCAGGGGCTGTGATGCCACCTTTATTGACCATCTCTAGACCCACAGCTGATTGAGACATAAGGGTGGACACTCTTGGGCCTGAGAGGTTTGGTGAGGTTGGGTGAGCAAACGCAGACCCTTTAAAGTAATACTGCGTGGTATCCATCCCATGGGTCCAAAATCTCCAGGTTCAAGGGCATCTTCCTACATCGAAAACATGCATGAGAAACCCAGAAGATGGTACACCATGTGATCGGGAAAGGTTTCGAAAACGCACCTCATTTCTCATCTCCTTGTGCTCGGGTTGGCCATTACAGCCGCTTTACTAGCAATCTTCCTCCTTCGAGAATCAGCACCTTTAACCTCCTGTTCCGTACAGGTTGCAATTTGTCCTGAGGATGAACGGGAAGAGGGGGAACCAGTGAGAGACTAGCTCTAGGTGTTGGGACAGGCACAGGTCACTCTATTTTCCCATCAGGAAGAAGAATTAACCACAGGCTCAGCCTGCCGCCCGGAAGCAGAACAGGGCCTGAAGCAATCCTGCGCTTTTGCGGCCAGCTCCCAAAAAAGCGAGTTGAAAAATCGAGCTCAGGGGCACTGCAATTCACAAACCTGCAGAGTTATAAATGATAACTCTCGTCCACAAATATATTGAGGGAAGGCAACGAGGAGGATTTGAAAGCAAGGCAGAATTGCAGGAAACAGATTTCAGGAGGTAGAGTCGAATCGCCTTTAAAGCACAGGAAAAGCGGCAAAACCTCGACCATGATGCCCTTGGCCAAAAAGGGCGTATGCGTTTTTTCCTGAATATATTCAGGAAAAAACGCATACGCCCTTTTTGGCCAACCAAGCAACCTGGAAAGGCAAATCAGCGCTACAAAGAAGTCTCGCTTCCCATCGGTCAAAAGGGCCATGCTGAATAAAGTGTCAAAACCAGAAATGCAGGACAGGCCATGGAGAAACGGGAGCCTTGCTACGCTGATGGGCGGGATGTAAATTGCCAACAGCCACTCTGGAGAAGTGTACGGTGTGTCCTGAAACCTCTAAAAAACTCAGCTTAGAGAGCATAGGGCACTTCCACTCATGGGCATATAAATTGGGAAAACTAAAAATCAGCAAGACACAGGCACCCCAAAGTTTAGGGCTGCTCTGTTGACAAGAACCTCCACTTCGTTACACCTTAAATATCCCAGGAAAGAGAAAAATGGATAAAGAAGTTGTGGTCCTTATGTACAATGGAATATCACTCAGCCATGAAATCAACGTCATAAGGCTAGTAGCAGCATGATGAGTGGATTTAGGTACGACGATTCTAAGTGAAATAAGTCAACCAGAAAACGACACTTATCATAAGATATTACTTATAGAGGGAATGTAAAAACCGCTACACTTGAACTGAATTACAAAACAGAACAGAGACACACGTTTACAAAACACACTATGGCTGCTTAACGGGAAAGGTGAGGTCGGGTGAGGCAGAAAACAAGGGTTTCAAATTAGCTCAGATACCGTTCCATAAACCCAATATGTAATAGACAAGACCTACTCCTTGCTCAGTGAAGTGGACTCAACGCCCCCTGTTCACCGCCCAAGAATATATCAGACTAGTAAGACTCTTAAAACCAATGTATTGATATCTCTCTGTAAGTGAGTCAAGTGGGTGTAAAGCGGCATAAACACAGCAGTGAAAAGCAGCTAAACCCCATTATAAAAATCAATTACTTTTAAAAACCCGTGAAACAAAGACAGTGAAAGAGAGAGAAATTCTTACAAAATTCGTTCAGGGGCTGTGATGCCACCTTTATTGACCATCTCTAGACCCACAGCTGATTGAGACATAAGGGTGGACACTCTTGGGCCTGAGAGGTTTGGTGAGGTTGGGTGAGCAAACGCAGACTCTTTAAAGTAATACTGCGTGGTATCCATCCCATGGGTCCAAAATCTCCAGGTTCAAGGGCATCTTCCTACATCGAAAACATGCATGAGAAACCCAGAAGATGGTACACCATGTGATCGGGAAAGGTTTCGAAAACGCACCTCATTTCTCATCTCCTTGTGCTCGGGTTGGCCATTACAGCCGCTTTACTAGCAATCTTCCTCCTTCGAGAATCAGCACCTTTAACCTCCTGTTCCGTACAGGTTGCAATTTGTCCTGAGGATGAACGGGAAGAGGGGGAACCAGTGAGAGACTAGCTCTAGGTGTTGGGACAGGCACAGGTCACTCTATTTTCCCATCAGGAAGAAGAATTAACCACAGGCTCAGCCTGCCGCCCGGAAGCAGAACAGGGCCTGAAGCAATCCTGCGCTTTTGCGGCCAGCTCCCAAAAAAGCGAGTTGAAAAATCGAGCTCAGGGGCACTGCAATTCACAAACCTGCAGAGTTATAAATGATAACTCTCGTCCACAAATATATTGAGGGAAGGCAACGAGGAGGATTTGAAAGCAAGGCAGAATTGCAGGAAACAGATTTCAGGAGGTAGAGTCGAATCGCCTTTAAAGCACAGGAAAAGCGGCAAAACCTCGACCATGATGCCCTTGGCCAAAAAGGGCGTCTGCGTTTTTTCCTGAATATATTCAGGAAAAAACGCAGACGCCCTTTTTGGCCAACCAAGCAACCTGGAAAGGCAAATCAGCGCTACAAAGAAGTCTCGCTTCCCATCGGTCAAAAGGGCCATGCTGAATAAAGTGTCAAAACCAGAAATGCAGGACAGGCCATGGAGAAACGGGAGCCTTGCTACGCTGATTGGCGTGATGTAAATTGCCAACAGCCACTCTGGAGAAGTGTACGGTGTGTCCTGAAACCTTTAAAAAACTCAGCTTAGAGAGCATAGGGCACTTCCACTCATGGGCGTATAAATTGGGAAAACTAAAAATCAGCAAGACACAGGCACCCCAAAGTTTAGGGCTGCTCTGTTGACAAGAACCTCCACTTCGTTACACCTTAAATATCCCAGGAAAGAGAAAAATGGATAAAGAAGTTGTGGTCCTTATGTACAATGGAATATCACTCAGCCATGAAATCAACGTCATAAGGCTAGTAGCAGCATGATGAGTGGATTTAGGTACGACGATTCTAAGTGAAATAAGTCAACCAGAAAACGACACTTATCATAAGATATCACTTATAGAGGGAATGTAAAAACCGCTACACTTGAACTGAATTACAAAACAGAACAGAGACACACGTTTACAAAACACACTATGGCTGCTTAACGGGAAAGGTGAGGTCGGGTGAGGCAGAAAACAAGGGTTTCAAATTAGCTCAGATACCGTTCCATAAACCCAATATGTAATAGACAAGACCTACTCCTTGCTCAGTGAAGTGGACTCAACGCCCCCTGTTCACCGCCCAAGAATATATCAGACTAGTAAGACTCTTAAAACCAATGTATTGATATCTCTCTGTAAGTGAGTCAAGTGGGTGTAAAGCGGCATAAACACAGCAGTGAAAAGCAGCTAAACCCCATTATAAAAATCAATTACTTTTAAAAACCCGTGAAACAAAGACAGTGAAAGAGAGAGAAATTCATACAGAATTCGTTCAGGGGCTGTGATGACACCTTTATTGACCATCTCTAGACCCACAGCTGATTGAGACATAAGGGTGGACACTCGTGGGGCTGAGAGATTTGGTGAGGTTGGGTGAGCAAACGCAGACCCTTTAAAGTAATACTGCGTGGTACCCATCCCATGGGTCCCAAATCTCCAAGTTCAAGGGCATCTTCCTATATCAAAAACATGCATGAGAAACCCAGAAGACGGTACACCGTGCGATCGGGAAAGGTTTCTAAAACGCACCTCATTTCTCATCTCCTTGTGCTCTGGTTCGCCATTCCAACCGAGTTAGTAGCAATCTCCCTCCGTGGAGAATCAGCACCTTTAACCTCCTGTTCCGTACAGGTTGCAATCTGTCCTGAGGATGAAAGGGAAGAGGTGGAACCAATGATAGACTAGCTCTAGGTGTTGGGACAGGCACAGATCACTCTATTTTCCCATCAGGAAGAAGAATTAACCACAGGCTCAGCCTGCCGCCCGGAACCAGAATAGGGCTTGAAGCAATCCTGCGCTTTTGCGGCCAACTCCGAAGAAAGCGAGTTGAAAAATGGAGCTCAGGGGCACTGCAATTCACAGACCTGCAGAGTTAGAAATGATAACTCTCGTCCACAAATATATTGAGGGAAGGCAACGAAGAGGATTTGAAAGCAAGGCAGAATTGCAGGAAACAGATTTCAGGAGGTAGATTCGAATCGCCTTTAAAGCACAGGAAAAGCGGCAAAACCTCGACCATGATGCCCTTGGCCAAAAAGGGCGTATACGTTTTTTCCTGAATATATTCAGGAAAAAACGCATACGCCCTTTTTGGCCAACCAAGCAACCTGGAAAGGCAAATCAGCGCTACAAAGAAGTCTCGCTTCCCATCGGTCAAAAGGGCCATGCTGAATAAAGTGTCAAAACCAGAAATGCAGGACAGGCCATGGAGAAACGGGAGCCTTGCTACGCTGATGGGCGGGATGTAAATTGCCAACAGCCACTCTGGAGAAGTGTACGGTGTGTCCTGAAACCTCTAAAAAACTCAGCTTAGAGAGCATAAGGCACTTCCACTCATGGGCATATAAATTGGGAAAACTAAAAATCAGCAAGACACAGGCACCCCAAAGTTTAGGGCTGCTCTGTTGACAAGAACCTCCACTTCGTTACACCTTAAATATCCCAGGAAAGAGAAAAATGGATAAGGAAGTTGTGGTCCTTATGTACAATGGCATATCACTCAGCCATGAAATTAACGTCATAAGGCTAGTAGCAGCATGATGAGAGGATTTAGGTACGACGATTCTAAGTGAAATAAGTCACACAGAAAAAGACACTTATCATAAGATATCACTTATAGAGGGAATGCAAAAACCACTACAGTTGAACGGAATTACAAAACAGAACAGCGTCACACGTTTAGAAGACACACTATGGCTGCTTAACGAGAAAGGTGAGGTGGGTGATGCATAAAACAAGGGTTTCAAATTAGCTCAGATACCGATCCATAAACCCAATATGTAATAGACAAGACCTACTCCTTGCTCAGTGAACTGGACTCAACACCCCCTGTTCACCGCCCAAGAATATATCTGACTAGTAAGAATCTTAAAACCAATGTATTGATATCCCTCTGTAAGTGAGTCAAGTGGGTGTAAAGCGGCATAAACACAGCAGTGAAAAGCAGCTAAACCCCATTATAAAAATCAATTACTTTTAAAAACCCGTGAAACAAAGACAGTGAAAGAGAGAGAAATTCTTACAAAATTCGTTCAGGGGCTGTGATGCCACCTTTATTGACCATCTCTAGACCCACAGCTGATTGAGACATAAGGGTGGACACTCTTGGGCCTGAGAGGTTTGGTGAGGTTGGGTGAGCAAACGCAGACCCTTTAAAGTAATACTGCGTGGTATCCATCCCATGGGTCCAAAATCTCCAGGTTCAAGGGCATCTTCCTACATCGAAAACATGCATGAGAAACCCAGAAGATGGTACACCATGTGATCGGGAAAGGTTTCGAAAACGCACCTCATTTCTCATCTCCTTGTGCTCGGGTTGGCCATTACAGCCGCTTTACTAGCAATCTTCCTCCTTCGAGAATCAGCACCTTTAACCTCCTGTTCCGTACAGGTTGCAATTTGTCCTGAGGATGAACGGGAAGAGGGGGAACCAGTGAGAGACTAGCTCTAGGTGTTGGGACAGGCACAGGTCACTCTATTTTCCCATCAGGAAGAAGAATTAACCACAGGCTCAGCCTGCCGCCCGGAAGCAGAACAGGGCCTGAAGCAATCCTGCGCTTTTGCGGCCAGCTCCCAAAAAAGCGAGTTGAAAAATCGAGCTCAGGGGCACTGCAATTCACAAACCTGCAGAGTTAGAAATGATAACTCTCGTCCACAAATATATTGAGGGAAGGCAACGAGGAGGATTTGAAAGCAAGGCAGAATTGCAGGAAACAGATTTCAGGAGGTAGAGTCGAATCGCCTTTAAAGCACAGGAAAAGCGGCAAAACCTCGACCATGATGCCCTTGGCCAAAAAGGGCGTATGCGTTTTTTCCTGAATATATTCAGGAAAAAACGCATACGCCCTTTTTGGCCAACCAAGCAACCTGGAAAGGCAAATCAGCGCTACAAAGAAGTCTCGCTTCCCATCGGTCAAAAGGGCCATGCTGAATAAAGTGTCAAAACCAGAAATGCAGGACAGGCCATGGAGAAACGGGAGCCTTGCTACGCTGATGGGCGGGATGTAAATTGCCAACAGCCACTCTGGAGAAGTGTACGGTGTGTCCTGAAACCTCTAAAAAACTCAGCTTAGAGAGCATAGGGCACTTCCACTCATGGGCATATAAATTGGGAAAACTAAAAATCAGCAAGACACAGGCACCCCAAAGTTTAGGGCTGCTCTGTTGACAAGAACCTCCACTTCGTTACACCTTAAATATCCCAGGAAAGAAAAAAATGGATAAAGAAGTTGTGGTCCTTATGTACAATGGAATATCACTCAGCCATGAAATCAACGTCATAAGGCTAGTAGCAGCATGATGAGTGGATTTAGGTACGACGATTCTAAGTGAAATAAGTCAACCAGAAAACGACACTTATCATAAGATATTACTTATAGAGGGAATGTAAAAACCGCTACACTTGAACTGAATTACAAAACAGAACAGAGACACACGTTTACAAAACACACTATGGCTGCTTAACGGGAAAGGTGAGGTCGGGTGAGGCAGAAAACAAGGGTTTCAAATTAGCTCAGATACCGTTCCATAAACCCAATATGTAATAGACAAGACCTACTCCTTGCTCAGTGAAGTGGACTCAACGCCCCCTGTTCACCGCCCAAGAATATATCAGACTAGTAAGACTCTTAAAACCAATGTATTGATATCCCTCTGTAAGTGAGTCAAGTGGGTGTAAAGCGGCATAAACACAGCAGTGAAAAGCAGCTAAACCCCATTATAAAAATCAATTACTTTTAAAAACCCGTGAAACAAAGACAGTGAAAGAGAGAGAAATTCTTACAAAATTCGTTCAGGGGCTGTGATGCCACCTTTATTGACCATCTCTAGACCCACAGCTGATTGAGACATAAGGGTGGACACTCTTGGGCCTGAGAGGTTTGGTGAGGTTGGGTGAGCAAACGCAGACTCTTTAAAGTAATACTGCGTGGTATCCATCCCATGGGTCCAAAATCTCCAGGTTCAAGGGCATCTTCCTACATCGAAAACATGCATGAGAAACCCAGAAGATGGTACACCATGTGATCGGGAAAGGTTTCGAAAACGCACCTCATTTCTCATCTCCTTGTGCTCGGGTTGGCCATTACAGCCGCTTTACTAGCAATCTTCCTCCTTCGAGAATCAGCACCTTTAACCTCCTGTTCCGTACAGGTTGCAATTTGTCCTGAGGATGAACGGGAAGAGGGGGAACCAGTGAGAGACTAGCTCTAGGTGTTGGGACAGGCACAGGTCACTCTATTTTCCCATCAGGAAGAAGAATTAACCACAGGCTCAGCCTGCCGCCCGGAAGCAGAACAGGGCCTGAAGCAATCCTGCGCTTTTGCGGCCAGCTCCCAAAAAAGCGAGTTGAAAAATCGAGCTCAGGGGCACTGCAATTCACAAACCTGCAGAGTTAGAAATGATAACTCTCGTCCACAAATATATTGAGGGAAGGCAACGAGGAGGATTTGAAAGCAAGGCAGAATTGCAGGAAACAGATTTCAGGAGGTAGAGTCGAATCGCCTTTAAAGCACAGGAAAAGCGGCAAAACCTCGACCATGATGCCCTTGGCCAAAAAGGGCGTCTGCGTTTTTTCCTGAATATATTCAGGAAAAAACGCATACGCCCTTTTTGGCCAACCAAGCAACCTGGAAAGGCAAATCAGCGCTACAAAGAAGTCTCGCTTCCCATCGGTCAAAAGGGCCATGCTGAATAAAGTGTCAAAACCAGAAATGCAGGACAGGCCATGGAGAAACGGGAGCCTTGCTACGCTGATGGGCGGGATGTAAATTGCCAACAGCCACTCTGGAGAAGTGTACGGTGTGTCCTGAAACCTCTAAAAAACTCAGCTTAGAGAGCATAGGGCACTTCCACTCATGGGCGTATAAATTGGGAAAACTAAAAATCAGCAAGACACAGGCACCCCAAAGTTTAGGGCTGCTCTGTTGACAAGAACCTCCACTTCGTTACACCTTAAATATCCCAGGAAAGAGAAAAATGGATAAAGAAGTTGTGGTCCTTATGTACAATGGAATATCACTCAGCCATGAAATCAACGTCATAAGGCTAGTAGCAGCATGATGAGTGGATTTAGGTACGACGATTCTAAGTGAAATAAGTCAACCAGAAAACGACACTTATCATAAGATATTACTTATAGAGGGAATGTAAAAACCGCTACACTTGAACTGAATTACAAAACAGAACAGAGACACACGTTTACAAAACACACTATGGCTGCTTAACGGGAAAGGTGAGGTCGGGTGAGGCAGAAAACAAGGGTTTCAAATTAGCTCAGATACCGTTCCATAAACCCAATATGTAATAGACAAGACCTACTCCTTGCTCAGTGAAGTGGACTCAACGCCCCCTGTTCACCGCCCAAGAATATATCAGACTAGTAAGACTCTTAAAACCAATGTATTGATATCTCTCTGTAAGTGAGTCAAGTGGGTGTAAAGCGGCATAAACACAGCAGTGAAAAGCAGCTAAACCCCATTATAAAAATCAATTACTTTTAAAAACCCGTGAAACAAAGACAGTGAAAGAGAGAGAAATTCTTACAAAATTCGTTCAGGGGCTGTGATGCCACCTTTATTGACCATCTCTAGACCCACAGCTGATTGAGACATAAGGGTGGACACTCTTGGGCCTGAGAGGTTTGGTGAGGTTGGGTGAGCAAACGCAGACTCTTTAAAGTAATACTGCGTGGTATCCATCCCATGGGTCCAAAATCTCCAGGTTCAAGGGCATCTTCCTACATCGAAAACATGCATGAGAAACCCAGAAGATGGTACACCATGTGATCGGGAAAGGTTTCGAAAACGCACCTCATTTCTCATCTCCTTGTGCTCGGGTTGGCCATTACAGCCGCTTTACTAGCAATCTTCCTCCTTCGAGAATCAGCACCTTTAACCTCCTGTTCCGTACAGGTTGCAATTTGTCCTGAGGATGAACGGGAAGAGGGGGAACCAGTGAGAGACTAGCTCTAGGTGTTGGGACAGGCACAGGTCACTCTATTTTCCCATCAGGAAGAAGAATTAACCACAGGCTCAGCCTGCCGCCCGGAAGCAGAACAGGGCCTGAAGCAATCCTGCGCTTTTGCGGCCAGCTCCCAAAAAAGCGAGTTGAAAAATCGAGCTCAGGGGCACTGCAATTCACAAACCTGCAGAGTTATAAATGATAACTCTCGTCCACAAATATATTGAGGGAAGGCAACGAGGAGGATTTGAAAGCAAGGCAGAATTGCAGGAAACAGATTTCAGGAGGTAGAGTCGAATCGCCTTTAAAGCACAGGAAAAGCGGCAAAACCTCGACCATGATGCCCTTGGCCAAAAAGGGCGTCTGCGTTTTTTCCTGAATATATTCAGGAAAAAACGCAGACGCCCTTTTTGGCCAACCAAGCAACCTGGAAAGGCAAATCAGCGCTACAAAGAAGTCTCGCTTCCCATCGGTCAAAAGGGCCATGCTGAATAAAGTGTCAAAACCAGAAATGCAGGACAGGCCATGGAGAAACGGGAGCCTTGCTACGCTGATGGGCGTGATGTAAATTGCCAACAGCCACTCTGGAGAAGTGTACGGTGTGTCCTGAAACCTCTAAAAAACTCAGCTTAGAGAGCATAGGGCACTTCCACTCATGGGCGTATAAATTGGGAAAACTAAAAATCAGCAAGACACAGGCACCCCAAAGTTTAGGGCTGCTCTGTTGACAAGAACCTCCACTTCGTTACACCTTAAATATCCCAGGAAAGAGAAAAATGGATAAAGAAGTTGTGGTCCTTATGTACAATGGAATATCACTCAGCCATGAAATCAACGTCATAAGGCTAGTAGCAGCATGATGAGTGGATTTAGGTACGACGATTCTAAGTGAAATAAGTCAACCAGAAAACGACACTTATCATAAGATATTACTTATAGAGGGAATGTAAAAACCGCTACACTTGAACTGAATTACAAAACAGAACAGAGACACACGTTTACAAAACACACTATGGCTGCTTAACGGGAAAGGTGAGGTCGGGTGAGGCAGAAAACAAGGGTTTCAAATTAGCTCAGATACCGTTCCATAAACCCAATATGTAATAGACAAGACCTACTCCTTGCTCAGTGAAGTGGACTCAACGCCCCCTGTTCACCGCCCAAGAATATATCAGACTAGTAAGACTCTTAAAACCAATGTATTGATATCTCTCTGTAAGTGAGTCAAGTGGGTGTAAAGCGGCATAAACACAGCAGTGAAAAGCAGCTAAACCCCATTATAAAAATCAATTACTTTTAAAAACCCGTGAAACAAAGACAGTGAAAGAGAGAGAAATTCTTACAAAATTCGTTCAGGGGCTGTGATGCCACCTTTATTGACCATCTCTAGACCCACAGCTGATTGAGACATAAGGGTGGACACTCTTGGGCCTGAGAGGTTTGGTGAGGTTGGGTGAGCAAACGCAGACTCTTTAAAGTAATACTGCGTGGTATCCATCCCATGGGTCCAAAATCTCCAGGTTCAAGGGCATCTTCCTACATCGAAAACATGCATGAGAAACCCAGAAGATGGTACACCATGTGATCGGGAAAGGTTTCGAAAACGCACCTCATTTCTCATCTCCTTGTGCTCGGGTTGGCCATTACAGCCGCTTTACTAGCAATCTTCCTCCTTCGAGAATCAGCACCTTTAACCTCCTGTTCCGTACAGGTTGCAATTTGTCCTGAGGATGAACGGGAAGAGGGGGAACCAGTGAGAGACTAGCTCTAGGTGTTGGGACAGGCACAGGTCACTCTATTTTCCCATCAGGAAGAAGAATTAACCACAGGCTCAGCCTGCCGCCCGGAAGCAGAACAGGGCCTGAAGCAATCCTGCGCTTTTGCGGCCAGCTCCCAAAAAAGCGAGTTGAAAAATCGAGCTCAGGGGCACTGCAATTCACAAACCTGCAGAGTTATAAATGATAACTCTCGTCCACAAATATATTGAGGGAAGGCAACGAGGAGGATTTGAAAGCAAGGCAGAATTGCAGGAAACAGATTTCAGGAGGTAGAGTCGAATCGCCTTTAAAGCACAGGAAAAGCGGCAAAACCTCGACCATGATGCCCTTGGCCAAAAAGGGCGTCTGCGTTTTTTCCTGAATATATTCAGGAAAAAACGCAGACGCCCTTTTTGGCCAACCAAGCAACCTGGAAAGGCAAATCAGCGCTACAAAGAAGTCTCGCTTCCCATCGGTCAAAAGGGCCATGCTGAATAAAGTGTCAAAACCAGAAATGCAGGACAGGCCATGGAGAAACGGGAGCCTTGCTACGCTGATTGGCGTGATGTAAATTGCCAACAGCCACTCTGGAGAAGTGTACGGTGTGTCCTGAAACCTCTAAAAAACTCAGCTTAGAGAGCATAGGGCACTTCCACTCATGGGCGTATAAATTGGGAAAACTAAAAATCAGCAAGACACAGGCACCCCAAAGTTTAGGGCTGCTCTGTTGACAAGAACCTCCACTTCGTTACACCTTAAATATCCCAGGAAAGAGAAAAATGGATAAAGAAGTTGTGGTCCTTATGTACAATGGAATATCACTCAGCCATGAAATCAACGTCATAAGGCTAGTAGCAGCATGATGAGTGGATTTAGGTACGACGATTCTAAGTGAAATAAGTCAACCAGAAAACGACACTTATCATAAGATATCACTTATAGAGGGAATGTAAAAACCGCTACACTTGAACTGAATTACAAAACAGAACAGAGACACACGTTTACAAAACACACTATGGCTGCTTAACGGGAAAGGTGAGGTCGGGTGAGGCAGAAAACAAGGGTTTCAAATTAGCTCAGATACCGTTCCATAAACCCAATATGTAATAGACAAGACCTACTCCTTGCTCAGTGAAGTGGACTCAACGCCCCCTGTTCACCGCCCAAGAATATATCAGACTAGTAAGACTCTTAAAACCAATGTATTGATATCTCTCTGTAAGTGAGTCAAGTGGGTGTAAAGCGGCATAAACACAGCAGTGAAAAGCAGCTAAACCCCATTATAAAAATCAATTACTTTTAAAAACCCGTGAAACAAAGACAGTGAAAGAGAGAGAAATTCATACAGAATTCGTTCAGGGGCTGTGATGACACCTTTATTGACCATCTCTAGACCCACAGCTGATTGAGACATAAGGGTGGACACTCGTGGGGCTGAGAGATTTGGTGAGGTTGGGTGAGCAAACGCAGACCCTTTAAAGTAATACTGCGTGGTACCCATCCCATGGGTCCCAAATCTCCAAGTTCAAGGGCATCTTCCTATATCAAAAACATGCATGAGAAACCCAGAAGACGGTACACCGTGCGATCGGGAAAGGTTTCTAAAACGCACCTCATTTCTCATCTCCTTGTGCTCTGGTTCGCCATTCCAACCGAGTTAGTAGCAATCTCCCTCCGTGGAGAATCAGCACCTTTAACCTCCTGTTCCGTACAGGTTGCAATCTGTCCTGAGGATGAAAGGGAAGAGGTGGAACCAATGATAGACTAGCTCTAGGTGTTGGGACAGGCACAGATCACTCTATTTTCCCATCAGGAAGAAGAATTAACCACAGGCTCAGCCTGCCGCCCGGAACCAGAATAGGGCTTGAAGCAATCCTGCGCTTTTGCGGCCAACTCCGAAGAAAGCGAGTTGAAAAATGGAGCTCAGGGGCACTGCAATTCACAGACCTGCAGAGTTAGAAATGATAACTCTCGTCCACAAATATATTGAGGGAAGGCAACGAAGAGGATTTGAAAGCAAGGCAGAATTGCAGGAAACAGATTTCAGGAGGTAGATTCGAATCGCCTTTAAAGCACAGGAAAAGCGGCAAAACCTCGACCATGATGCCCTTGGCCAAAAAGGGCGTATACGTTTTTTCCTGAATATATTCAGGAAAAAACGCATACGCCCTTTTTGGCCAACCAAGCAACCTGGAAAGGCAAATCAGCGCTACAAAGAAGTCTCGCTTCCCATCGGTCAAAAGGGCCATGCTGCATAAAGTGTCAAAACCAGAAATGCAGGACAGGCCATGGAGAAACGGGAGCCTTGCTACGCTGATGGGCGGGATGTAAATTGCCAACAGCCACTCTGGAGAAGTGTACGGTGTGTCCTGAAACCTCTAAAAAACTCAGCTTAGAGAGCATAAGGCACTTCCACTCATGGGCATATAAATTGGGAAAACTAAAAATCAGCAAGACACAGGCACCCCAAAGTTTAGGGCTGCTCTGTTGACAAGAACCTCCACTTCGTTACACCTTAAATATCCCAGGAAAGAGAAAAATGGATAAGGAAGTTGTGGTCCTTATGTACAATGGCATATCACTCAGCCATGAAATTAACGTCATAAGGCTAGTAGCAGCATGATGAGAGGATTTAGGTACGACGATTCTAAGTGAAATAAGTCACACAGAAAAAGACACTTATCATAAGATATCACTTATAGAGGGAATGCAAAAACCACTACAGTTGAACGGAATTACAAAACAGAACAGCGTCACACGTTTAGAAGACACACTATGGCTGCTTAACGAGAAAGGTGAGGTGGGTGATGCATAAAACAAGGGTTTCAAATTAGCTCAGATACCGATCCATAAACCCAATATGTAATAGACAAGACCTACTCCTTGCTCAGTGAACTGGACTCAACACCCCCTGTTCACCGCCCAAGAATATATCTGACTAGTAAGAATCTTAAAACCAATGTATTGATATCCCTCTGTAAGTGAGTCAAGTGGGTGTAAAGCGGCATAAACACAGCAGTGAAAAGCAGCTAAACCCCATTATAAAAATCAATTACTTTTAAAAACCCGTGAAACAAAGACAGTGAAAGAGAGAGAAATTCTTACAAAATTCGTTCAGGGGCTGTGATGCCACCTTTATTGACCATCTCTAGACCCACAGCTGATTGAGACATAAGGGTGGACACTCTTGGGCCTGAGAGGTTTGGTGAGGTTGGGTGAGCAAACGCAGACCCTTTAAAGTAATACTGCGTGGTATCCATCCCATGGGTCCAAAATCTCCAGGTTCAAGGGCATCTTCCTACATCGAAAACATGCATGAGAAACCCAGAAGATGGTACACCATGTGATCGGGAAAGGTTTCGAAAACGCACCTCATTTCTCATCTCCTTGTGCTCGGGTTGGCCATTACAGCCGCTTTACTAGCAATCTTCCTCCTTCGAGAATCAGCACCTTTAACCTCCTGTTCCGTACAGGTTGCAATTTGTCCTGAGGATGAACGGGAAGAGGGGGAACCAGTGAGAGACTAGCTCTAGGTGTTGGGACAGGCACAGGTCACTCTATTTTCCCATCAGGAAGAAGAATTAACCACAGGCTCAGCCTGCCGCCCGGAACCAGAATAGGGCCTGTAGCAATCCTACGCTTTTGTGGCCAGCTCCCAAGAAAACGAGTTGAAAAATGGAGCTCAGGGGCACTGCAATTCACAAACCTGCAGAGTTAGAAATGATAACTTTCGTCCACAAATATATTGAGGAAAGGCAACGAAGAGGATTTGAAAGCAAGGCAGAATTACAGGAAACAGATTTCAGGAGGTAGATTCGAATCGCCTTTAAAGCACAGGAAAAGCGGCAAAACCTCGACCATGATGCCCTTGGCCAAAAAGGGCGTCTGCGTTTTTTCCTGAATATATTCAGGAAAAAACGCATACGCCCTTTTTGGCCAACCAAGCAACCTGGAAAGGCAAATCAGCGCTACAAAGAAGTCTCGCTTCCCATCGGTCAAAAGGGCCATGCTGAATAAAGTGTCAAAACCAGAAATGCAGGACAGGCCATGGAGAAACGGGAGCCTTGCTACGCTGATTGGCGTGATGTAAATTGCCAACAGCCACTCTGGAGAAGTGTACGGTGTGTCCTGAAACCTCTAAAAAACTCAGCTTAGAGAGCATAGGGCACTTCCACTCATGGGCGTATAAATTGGGAAAACTAAAAATCAGCAAGACACAGGCACCCCAAAGTTTAGGGCTGCTCTGTTGACAAGAACCTCCACTTCGTTACACCTTAAATATCCCAGGAAAGAGAAAAATGGATAAAGAAGTTGTGGTCCTTATGTACAATGGAATATCACTCAGCCATGAAATCAACGTCATAAGGCTAGTAGCAGCATGATGAGTGGATTTAGGTACGACGATTCTAAGTGAAATAAGTCAACCAGAAAACGACACTTATCATAAGATATCACTTATAGAGGGAATGTAAAAACCGCTACACTTGAACTGAATTACAAAACAGAACAGAGACACACGTTTACAAAACACACTATGGCTGCTTAACGGGAAAGGTGAGGTCGGGTGAGGCAGAAAACAAGGGTTTCAAATTAGCTCAGATACCGTTCCATAAACCCAATATGTAATAGACAAGACCTACTCCTTGCTCAGTGAAGTGGACTCAACGCCCCCTGTTCACCGCCCAAGAATATATCAGACTAGTAAGACTCTTAAAACCAATGTATTGATATCTCTCTGTAAGTGAGTCAAGTGGGTGTAAAGCGGCATAAACACAGCAGTGAAAAGCAGCTAAACCCCATTATAAAAATCAATTACTTTTAAAAACCCGTGAAACAAAGACAGTGAAAGAGAGAGAAATTCATACAGAATTCGTTCAGGGGCTGTGATGACACCTTTATTGACCATCTCTAGACCCACAGCTGATTGAGACATAAGGGTGGACACTCGTGGGGCTGAGAGATTTGGTGAGGTTGGGTGAGCAAACGCAGACCCTTTAAAGTAATACTGCGTGGTACCCATCCCATGGGTCCCAAATCTCCAAGTTCAAGGGCATCTTCCTATATCAAAAACATGCATGAGAAACCCAGAAGACGGTACACCGTGCGATCGGGAAAGGTTTCTAAAACGCACCTCATTTCTCATCTCCTTGTGCTCTGGTTCGCCATTCCAACCGAGTTAGTAGCAATCTCCCTCCGTGGAGAATCAGCACCTTTAACCTCCTGTTCCGTACAGGTTGCAATCTGTCCTGAGGATGAAAGGGAAGAGGTGGAACCAATGATAGACTAGCTCTAGGTGTTGGGACAGGCACAGATCACTCTATTTTCCCATCAGGAAGAAGAATTAACCACAGGCTCAGCCTGCCGCCCGGAACCAGAATAGGGCTTGAAGCAATCCTGCGCTTTTGCGGCCAACTCCGAAGAAAGCGAGTTGAAAAATGGAGCTCAGGGGCACTGCAATTCACAGACCTGCAGAGTTAGAAATGATAACTCTCGTCCACAAATATATTGAGGGAAGGCAACGAAGAGGATTTGAAAGCAAGGCAGAATTGCAGGAAACAGATTTCAGGAGGTAGATTCGAATCGCCTTTAAAGCACAGGAAAAGCGGCAAAACCTCGACCATGATGCCCTTGGCCAAAAAGGGCGTATACGTTTTTTCCTGAATATATTCAGGAAAAAACGCATACGCCCTTTTTGGCCAACCAAGCAACCTGGAAAGGCAAATCAGCGCTACAAAGAAGTCTCGCTTCCCATCGGTCAAAAGGGCCATGCTGAATAAAGTGTCAAAACCAGAAATGCAGGACAGGCCATGGAGAAACGGGAGCCTTGCTACGCTGATGGGCGGGATGTAAATTGCCAACAGCCACTCTGGAGAAGTGTACGGTGTGTCCTGAAACCTCTAAAAAACTCAGCTTAGAGAGCATAAGGCACTTCCACTCATGGGCATATAAATTGGGAAAACTAAAAATCAGCAAGACACAGGCACCCCAAAGTTTAGGGCTGCTCTGTTGACAAGAACCTCCACTTCGTTACACCTTAAATATCCCAGGAAAGAGAAAAATGGATAAGGAAGTTGTGGTCCTTATGTACAATGGCATATCACTCAGCCATGAAATTAACGTCATAAGGCTAGTAGCAGCATGATGAGAGGATTTAGGTACGACGATTCTAAGTGAAATAAGTCACACAGAAAAAGACACTTATCATAAGATATCACTTATAGAGGGAATGCAAAAACCACTACAGTTGAACGGAATTACAAAACAGAACAGCGTCACACGTTTAGAAGACACACTATGGCTGCTTAACGAGAAAGGTGAGGTGGGTGATGCATAAAACAAGGGTTTCAAATTAGCTCAGATACCGATCCATAAACCCAATATGTAATAGACAAGACCTACTCCTTGCTCAGTGAACTGGACTCAACACCCCCTGTTCACCGCCCAAGAATATATCTGACTAGTAAGAATCTTAAAACCAATGTATTGATATCCCTCTGTAAGTGAGTCAAGTGGGTGTAAAGCGGCATAAACACAGCAGTGAAAAGCAGCTAAACCCCATTATAAAAATCAATTACTTTTAAAAACCCGTGAAACAAAGACAGTGAAAGAGAGAGAAATTCTTACAAAATTCGTTCAGGGGCTGTGATGCCACCTTTATTGACCATCTCTAGACCCACAGCTGATTGAGACATAAGGGTGGACACTCTTGGGCCTGAGAGGTTTGGTGAGGTTGGGTGAGCAAACGCAGACCCTTTAAAGTAATACTGCGTGGTATCCATCCCATGGGTCCAAAATCTCCAGGTTCAAGGGCATCTTCCTACATCGAAAACATGCATGAGAAACCCAGAAGATGGTACACCATGTGATCGGGAAAGGTTTCGAAAACGCACCTCATTTCTCATCTCCTTGTGCTCGGGTTGGCCATTACAGCCGCTTTACTAGCAATCTTCCTCCTTCGAGAATCAGCACCTTTAACCTCCTGTTCCGTACAGGTTGCAATTTGTCCTGAGGATGAACGGGAAGAGGGGGAACCAGTGAGAGACTAGCTCTAGGTGTTGGGACAGGCACAGGTCACTCTATTTTCCCATCAGGAAGAAGAATTAACCACAGGCTCAGCCTGCCGCCCGGAAGCAGAACAGGGCCTGAAGCAATCCTGCGCTTTTGCGGCCAGCTCCCAAAAAAGCGAGTTGAAAAATCGAGCTCAGGGGCACTGCAATTCACAAACCTGCAGAGTTATAAATGATAACTCTCGTCCACAAATATATTGAGGGAAGGCAACGAGGAGGATTTGAAAGCAAGGCAGAATTGCAGGAAACAGATTTCAGGAGGTAGAGTCGAATCGCCTTTAAAGCACAGGAAAAGCGGCAAAACCTCGACCATGATGCCCTTGGCCAAAAAGGGCGTCTGCGTTTTTTCCTGAATATATTCAGGAAAAAACGCAGACGCCCTTTTTGGCCAACCAAGCAACCTGGAAAGGCAAATCAGCGCTACAAAGAAGTCTCGCTTCCCATCGGTCAAAAGGGCCATGCTGAATAAAGTGTCAAAACCAGAAATGCAGGACAGGCCATGGAGAAACGGGAGCCTTGCTACGCTGATGGGCGGGATGTAAATTGCCAACAGCCACTCTGGAGAAGTGTACGGTGTGTCCTGAAACCTCTAAAAAACTCAGCTTAGAGAGCATAGGGCACTTCCACTCATGGGCATATAAATTGGGAAAACTAAAAATCAGCAAGACACAGGCACCCCAAAGTTTAGGGCTGCTCTGTTGACAAGAACCTCCACTTCGTTACACCTTAAATATCCCAGGAAAGAAAAAAATGGATAAAGAAGTTGTGGTCCTTATGTACAATGGAATATCACTCAGCCATGAAATCAACGTCATAAGGCTAGTAGCAGCATGATGAGTGGATTTAGGTACGACGATTCTAAGTGAAATAAGTCAACCAGAAAACGACACTTATCATAAGATATTACTTATAGAGGGAATGTAAAAACCGCTACACTTGAACTGAATTACAAAACAGAACAGAGACACACGTTTACAAAACACACTATGGCTGCTTAACGGGAAAGGTGAGGTCGGGTGAGGCAGAAAACAAGGGTTTCAAATTAGCTCAGATACCGTTCCATAAACCCAATATGTAATAGACAAGACCTACTCCTTGCTCAGTGAAGTGGACTCAACGCCCCCTGTTCACCGCCCAAGAATATATCAGACTAGTAAGACTCTTAAAACCAATGTATTGATATCTCTCTGTAAGTGAGTCAAGTGGGTGTAAAGCGGCATAAACACAGCAGTGAAAAGCAGCTAAACCCCATTATAAAAATCAATTACTTTTAAAAACCCGTGAAACAAAGACAGTGAAAGAGAGAGAAATTCATACAGAATTCGTTCAGGGGCTGTGATGACACCTTTATTGACCATCTCTAGACCCACAGCTGATTGAGACATAAGGGTGGACACTCGTGGGGCTGAGAGATTTGGTGAGGTTGGGTGAGCAAACGCAGACCCTTTAAAGTAATACTGCGTGGTACCCATCCCATGGGTCCCAAATCTCCAAGTTCAAGGGCATCTTCCTATATCAAAAACATGCATGAGAAACCCAGAAGACGGTACACCGTGCGATCGGGAAAGGTTTCTAAAACGCACCTCATTTCTCATCTCCTTGTGCTCTGGTTCGCCATTCCAACCGAGTTAGTAGCAATCTCCCTCCGTGGAGAATCAGCACCTTTAACCTCCTGTTCCGTACAGGTTGCAATCTGTCCTGAGGATGAAAGGGAAGAGGTGGAACCAATGATAGACTAGCTCTAGGTGTTGGGACAGGCACAGATCACTCTATTTTCCCATCAGGAAGAAGAATTAACCACAGGCTCAGCCTGCCGCCCGGAACCAGAATAGGGCTTGAAGCAATCCTGCGCTTTTGCGGCCAACTCCGAAGAAAGCGAGTTGAAAAATGGAGCTCAGGGGCACTGCAATTCACAGACCTGCAGAGTTAGAAATGATAACTCTCGTCCACAAATATATTGAGGGAAGGCAACGAAGAGGATTTGAAAGCAAGGCAGAATTGCAGGAAACAGATTTCAGGAGGTAGATTCGAATCGCCTTTAAAGCACAGGAAAAGCGGCAAAACCTCGACCATGATGCCCTTGGCCAAAAAGGGCGTATACATTTTTTCCTGAATATATTCAGGAAAAAACGCATACGCCCTTTTTGGCCAACCAAGCAACCTGGAAAGGCAAATCAGCGCTACAAAGAAGTCTCGCTTCCCATCGGTCAAAAGGGCCATGCTGAATAAAGTGTCAAAACCAGAAATGCAGGACAGGCCATGGAGAAACGGGAGCCTTGCTACGCTGATGGGCGGGATGTAAATTGCCAACAGCCACTCTGGAGAAGTGTACGGTGTGTCCTGAAACCTCTAAAAAACTCAGCTTAGAGAGCATAAGGCACTTCCACTCATGGGCATATAAATTGGGAAAACTAAAAATCAGCAAGACACAGGCACCCCAAAGTTTAGGGCTGCTCTGTTGACAAGAACCTCCACTTCGTTACACCTTAAATATCCCAGGAAAGAGAAAAATGGATAAGGAAGTTGTGGTCCTTATGTACAATGGCATATCACTCAGCCATGAAATTAACGTCATAAGGCTAGTAGCAGCATGATGAGAGGATTTAGGTACGACGATTCTAAGTGAAATAAGTCACACAGAAAAAGACACTTATCATAAGATATCACTTATAGAGGGAATGCAAAAACCACTACAGTTGAACGGAATTACAAAACAGAACAGCGTCACACGTTTAGAAGACACACTATGGCTGCTTAACGAGAAAGGTGAGGTGGGTGATGCATAAAACAAGGGTTTCAAATTAGCTCAGATACCGTTCCATAAACCCAATATGTAATAGACAAGACCTACTCCTTGCTCAGTGAACTGGACTCAACACCCCCTGTTCACCGCCCAAGAATATATCTGACTAGTAAGAATCTTAAAACCAATGTATTGATATCCCTCTGTAAGTGAGTCAAGTGGGTGTAAAGCGGCATAAACACAGCAGTGAAAAGCAGCTAAACCCCATTATAAAAATCAATTACTTTTAAAAACCCGTGAAACAAAGACAGTGAAAGAGAGAGAAATTCTTACAAAATTCGTTCAGGGGCTGTGATGCCACCTTTATTGACCATCTCTAGACCCACAGCTGATTGAGACATAAGGGTGGACACTCTTGGGCCTGAGAGGTTTGGTGAGGTTGGGTGAGCAAACGCAGACCCTTTAAAGTAATACTGCGTGGTATCCATCCCATGGGTCCAAAATCTCCAGGTTCAAGGGCATCTTCCTACATCGAAAACATGCATGAGAAACCCAGAAGATGGTACACCATGTGATCGGGAAAGGTTTCGAAAACGCACCTCATTTCTCATCTCCTTGTGCTCGGGTTGGCCATTACAGCCGCTTTACTAGCAATCTCCCTCCTTCGAGAATCAGCACCTTTAACCTCCTGTTCCGTACAGGTTGCAATTTGTCCTGAGGATGAACGGGAAGAGGGGGAACCAGTGAGAGACTAGCTCTAGGTGTTGGGACAGGCACAGGTCACTCTATTTTCCCATCAGGAAGAAGAATTAACCACAGGCTCAGCCTGCCGCCCGGAAGCAGAACAGGGCCTGAAGCAATCCTGCGCTTTTGCGGCCAGCTCCCAAAAAAGCGAGTTGAAAAATCGAGCTCAGGGGCACTGCAATTCACAGACCTGCAGAGTTATAAATGATAACTCTCGTCCACAAATATATTGAGGGAAGGCAACGAGGAGGATTTGAAAGCAAGGCAGAATTGCAGGAAACAGATTTCAGGAGGTAGAGTCGAATCGCCTTTAAAGCACAGGAAAAGCGGCAAAACCTCGACCATGATGCCCTTGGCCAAAAAGGGCGTCTGCGTTTTTTCCTGAATATATTCAGGAAAAAACGCAGACGCCCTTTTTGGCCAACCAAGCAACCTGGAAAGGCAAATCAGCGCTACAAAGAAGTCTCGCTTCCCATCGGTCAAAAGGGCCATGCTGAATAAAGTGTCAAAACCAGAAATGCAGGACAGGCCATGGAGAAACGGGAGCCTTGCTACGCTGATTGGCGTGATGTAAATTGCCAACAGCCACTCTGGAGAAGTGTACGGTGTGTCCTGAAACCTCTAAAAAACTCAGCTTAGAGAGCATAGGGCACTTCCACTCATGGGCGTATAAATTGGGAAAACTAAAAATCAGCAAGACACAGGCACCCCAAAGTTTAGGGCTGCTCTGTTGACAAGAACCTCCACTTCGTTACACCTTAAATATCCCAGGAAAGAGAAAAATGGATAAAGAAGTTGTGGTCCTTATGTACAATGGAATATCACTCAGCCATGAAATCAACGTCATAAGGCTAGTAGCAGCATGATGAGTGGATTTAGGTACGACGATTCTAAGTGAAATAAGTCAACCAGAAAACGACACTTATCATAAGATATCACTTATAGAGGGAATGTAAAAACCGCTACACTTGAACTGAATTACAAAACAGAACAGAGACACACGTTTACAAAACACACTATGGCTGCTTAACGGGAAAGGTGAGGTCGGGTGAGGCAGAAAACAAGGGTTTCAAATTAGCTCAGATACCGTTCCATAAACCCAATATGTAATAGACAAGACCTACTCCTTGCTCAGTGAAGTGGACTCAACGCCCCCTGTTCACCGCCCAAGAATATATCAGACTAGTAAGACTCTTAAAACCAATGTATTGATATCTCTCTGTAAGTGAGTCAAGTGGGTGTAAAGCGGCATAAACACAGCAGTGAAAAGCAGCTAAACCCCATTATAAAAATCAATTACTTTTAAAAACCCGTGAAACAAAGACAGTGAAAGAGAGAGAAATTCATACAGAATTCGTTCAGGGGCTGTGATGACACCTTTATTGACCATCTCTAGACCCACAGCTGATTGAGACATAAGGGTGGACACTCGTGGGGCTGAGAGATTTGGTGAGGTTGGGTGAGCAAACGCAGACCCTTTAAAGTAATACTGCGTGGTACCCATCCCATGGGTCCCAAATCTCCAAGTTCAAGGGCATCTTCCTATATCAAAAACATGCATGAGAAACCCAGAAGACGGTACACCGTGCGATCGGGAAAGGTTTCTAAAACGCACCTCATTTCTCATCTCCTTGTGCTCTGGTTCGCCATTCCAACCGAGTTAGTAGCAATCTCCCTCCGTGGAGAATCAGCACCTTTAACCTCCTGTTCCGTACAGGTTGCAATCTGTCCTGAGGATGAAAGGGAAGAGGTGGAACCAATGATAGACTAGCTCTAGGTGTTGGGACAGGCACAGATCACTCTATTTTCCCATCAGGAAGAAGAATTAACCACAGGCTCAGCCTGCCGCCCGGAACCAGAATAGGGCTTGAAGCAATCCTGCGCTTTTGCGGCCAACTCCGAAGAAAGCGAGTTGAAAAATGGAGCTCAGGGGCACTGCAATTCACAGACCTGCAGAGTTAGAAATGATAACTCTCGTCCACAAATATATTGAGGGAAGGCAACGAAGAGGATTTGAAAGCAAGGCAGAATTGCAGGAAACAGATTTCAGGAGGTAGATTCGAATCGCCTTTAAAGCACAGGAAAAGCGGCAAAACCTCGACCATGATGCCCTTGGCCAAAAAGGGCGTATACGTTTTTTCCTGAATATATTCAGGAAAAAACGCATACGCCCTTTTTGGCCAACCAAGCAACCTGGAAAGGCAAATCAGCGCTACAAAGAAGTCTCGCTTCCCATCGGTCAAAAGGGCCATGCTGCATAAAGTGTCAAAACCAGAAATGCAGGACAGGCCATGGAGAAACGGGAGCCTTGTTACGCTGATGGGCGGGATGTAAATTGCCAACAGCCACTCTGGAGAAGTGTACGGTGTGTCCTGAAACCTCTAAAAAACTCAGCTTAGAGAGCATAAGGCACTTCCACTCATGGGCATATAAATTGGGAAAACTAAAAATCAGCAAGACACAGGCACCCCAAAGTTTAGGGCTGCTCTGTTGACAAGAACCTCCACTTCGTTACACCTTAAATATCCCAGGAAAGAGAAAAATGGATAAGGAAGTTGTGGTCCTTATGTACAATGGCATATCACTCAGCCATGAAATTAACGTCATAAGGCTAGTAGCAGCATGATGAGAGGATTTAGGTACGACGATTCTAAGTGAAATAAGTCACACAGAAAAAGACACTTATCATAAGATATCACTTATAGAGGGAATGCAAAAACCACTACAGTTGAACGGAATTACAAAACAGAACAGCGTCACACGTTTAGAAGACACACTATGGCTGCTTAACGAGAAAGGTGAGGTGGGTGATGCATAAAACAAGGGTTTCAAATTAGCTCAGATACCGATCCATAAACCCAATATGTAATAGACAAGACCTACTCCTTGCTCAGTGAACTGGACTCAACACCCCCTGTTCACCGCCCAAGAATATATCTGACTAGTAAGAATCTTAAAACCAATGTATTGATATCCCTCTGTAAGTGAGTCAAGTGGGTGTAAAGCGGCATAAACACAGCAGTGAAAAGCAGCTAAACCCCATTATAAAAATCAATTACTTTTAAAAACCCGTGAAACAAAGACAGTGAAAGAGAGAGAAATTCTTACAAAATTCGTTCAGGGGCTGTGATGCCACCTTTATTGACCATCTCTAGACCCACAGCTGATTGAGACATAAGGGTGGACACTCTTGGGCCTGAGAGGTTTGGTGAGGTTGGGTGAGCAAACGCAGACCCTTTAAAGTAATACTGTGTGGTATCCATCCCATGGGTCCAAAATCTCCAGGTTCAAGGGCATCTTCCTACATCGAAAACATGCATGAGAAACCCAGAAGATGGTACACCATGTGATCGGGAAAGGTTTCGAAAACGCACCTCATTTCTCATCTCCTTGTGCTCGGGTTGGCCATTACAGCCGCTTTACTAGCAATCTTCCTCCTTCGAGAATCAGCACCTTTAACCTCCTGTTCCGTACAGGTTGCAATTTGTCCTGAGGATGAACGGGAAGAGGGGGAACCAGTGAGAGACTAGCTCTAGGTGTTGGGACAGGCACAGGTCACTCTATTTTCCCATCAGGAAGAAGAATTAACCACAGGCTCAGCCTGCCGCCCGGAACCAGAATAGGGCCTGTAGCAATCCTACGCTTTTGTGGCCAGCTCCCAAGAAAACGAGTTGAAAAATGGAGCTCAGGGGCACTGCAATTCACAAACCTGCAGAGTTAGAAATGATAACTCTCGTCCACAAATATATTGAGGAAAGGCAACGAAGAGGATTTGAAAGCAAGGCAGAATTACAAGAAACAGATTTCAGGAGGTAGATTCGAATCGCCTTTAAAGCACAGGAAAAGCGGCAAAACCTCGACCATGATGCCCTTGGCCAAAAAGGGCGTCTGCGTTTTTTCCTGAATATATTCAGGAAAAAACGCAGACGCCCTTTTTGGCCAACCAAGCAACCTGGAAAGGCAAATCAGCGCTACAAAGAAGTCTCGCTTCCCATCGGTCAAAAGGGCCATGCTGAATAAAGTGTCAAAACCAGAAATGCAGGACAGGCCATGGAGAAACGGGAGCCTTGCTACGCTGATTGGCGTGATGTAAATTGCCAACAGCCACTCTGGAGAAGTGTACGGTGTGTCCTGAAACCTCTAAAAAACTCAGCTTAGAGAGCATAGGGCACTTCCACTCATGGGCGTATAAATTGGGAAAACTAAAAATCAGCAAGACACAGGCACCCCAAAGTTTAGGGCTGCTCTGTTGACAAGAACCTCCACTTCGTTACACCTTAAATATCCCAGGAAAGAGAAAAATGGATAAAGAAGTTGTGGTCCTTATGTACAATGGAATATCACTCAGCCATGAAATCAACGTCATAAGGCTAGTAGCAGCATGATGAGTGGATTTAGGTACGACGATTCTAAGTGAAATAAGTCAACCAGAAAATGACACTTATCATAAGATATCACTTATAGAGGGAATGTAAAAACCGCTACACTTGAACTGAATTACAAAACAGAACAGAGACACACGTTTACAAAACACACTATGGCTGCTTAACGGGAAAGGTGAGGTCGGGTGAGGCAGAAAACAAGGGTTTCAAATTAGCTCAGATACCGTTCCATAAACCCAATATGTAATAGACAAGACCTACTCCTTGCTCAGTGAAGTGGACTCAACGCCCCCTGTTCACCGCCCAAGAATATATCAGACTAGTAAGACTCTTAAAACCAATGTATTGATATCTCTCTGTAAGTGAGTCAAGTGGGTGTAAAGCGGCATAAACACAGCAGTGAAAAGCAGCTAAACCCCATTATAAAAATCAATTACTTTTAAAAACCCGTGAAACAAAGACAGTGAAAGAGAGAGAAATTCATACAGAATTCGTTCAGGGGCTGTGATGACACCTTTATTGACCATCTCTAGACCCACAGCTGATTGAGACATAAGGGTGGACACTCGTGGGGCTGAGAGATTTGGTGAGGTTGGGTGAGCAAACGCAGACCCTTTAAAGTAATACTGCGTGGTACCCATCCCATGGGTCCCAAATCTCCAAGTTCAAGGGCATCTTCCTATATCAAAAACATGCATGAGAAACCCAGAAGACGGTACACCGTGCGATCGGGAAAGGTTTCTAAAACGCACCTCATTTCTCATCTCCTTGTGCTCTGGTTCGCCATTCCAACCGAGTTAGTAGCAATCTCCCTCCGTGGAGAATCAGCACCTTTAACCTCCTGTTCCGTACAGGTTGCAATCTGTCCTGAGGATGAAAGGGAAGAGGTGGAACCAATGATAGACTAGCTCTAGGTGTTGGGACAGGCACAGATCACTCTATTTTCCCATCAGGAAGAAGAATTAACCACAGGCTCAGCCTGCCGCCCGGAACCAGAATAGGGCTTGAAGCAATCCTGCGCTTTTGCGGCCAACTCCGAAGAAAGCGAGTTGAAAAATGGAGCTCAGGGGCACTGCAATTCACAGACCTGCAGAGTTAGAAATGATAACTCTCGTCCACAAATATATTGAGGGAAGGCAACGAAGAGGATTTGAAAGCAAGGCAGAATTGCAGGAAACAGATTTCAGGAGGTAGATTCGAATTGCCTTTAAAGCACAGGAAAAGCGGCAAAACCTCGACCATGATGCCCTTGGCCAAAAAGGGCGTATACGTTTTTTCCTGAATATATTCAGGAAAAAACGCATACGCCCTTTTTGGCCAACCAAGCAACCTGGAAAGGCAAATCAGCGCTACAAAGAAGTCTCGCTTCCCATCGGTCAAAAGGGCCATGCTGAATAAAGTGTCAAAACCAGAAATGCAGGACAGGCCATGGAGAAACGGGAGCCTTGCTACGCTGATGGGCGGGATGTAAATTGCCAACAGCCACTCTGGAGAAGTGTACGGTGTGTCCTGAAACCTCTAAAAAACTCAGCTTAGAGAGCATAAGGCACTTCCACTCATGGGCATATAAATTGGGAAAACTAAAAATCAGCAAGACACAGGCACCCCAAAGTTTAGGGCTGCTCTGTTGACAAGAACCTCCACTTCGTTACACCTTAAATATCCCAGGAAAGAGAAAAATGGATAAGGAAGTTGTGGTCCTTATGTACAATGGCATATCACTCAGCCATGAAATTAACGTCATAAGGCTAGTAGCAGCATGATGAGAGGATTTAGGTACGACGATTCTAAGTGAAATAAGTCACACAGAAAAAGACACTTATCATAAGATATCACTTATAGAGGGAATGCAAAAACCACTACAGTTGAACGGAATTACAAAACAGAACAGCGTCACACGTTTAGAAGACACACTATGGCTGCTTAACGAGAAAGGTGAGGTGGGTGATGCATAAAACAAGGGTTTCAAATTAGCTCAGATACCGATCCATAAACCCAATATGTAATAGACAAGACCTACTCCTTGCTCAGTGAACTGGACTCAACACCCCCTGTTCACCGCCCAAGAATATATCTGACTAGTAAGAATCTTAAAACCAATGTATTGATATCCCTCTGTAAGTGAGTCAAGTGGGTGTAAAGCGGCATAAACACAGCAGTGAAAAGCAGCTAAACCCCATTATAAAAATCAATTACTTTTAAAAACCCGTGAAACAAAGACAGTGAAAGAGAGAGAAATTCTTACAAAATTCGTTCAGGGGCTGTGATGCCACCTTTATTGACCATCTCTAGACCCACAGCTGATTGAGACATAAGGGTGGACACTCTTGGGCCTGAGAGGTTTGGTGAGGTTGGGTGAGCAAACGCAGACCCTTTAAAGTAATACTGCGTGGTATCCATCCCATGGGTCCAAAATCTCCAGGTTCAAGGGCATCTTCCTACATCGAAAACATGCATGAGAAACCCAGAAGATGGTACACCATGTGATCGGGAAAGGTTTCGAAAACGCACCTCATTTCTCATCTCCTTGTGCTCGGGTTGGCCATTACAGCCGCTTTACTAGCAATCTTCCTCCTTCGAGAATCAGCACCTTTAACCTCCTGTTCCGTACAGGTTGCAATTTGTCCTGAGGATGAACGGGAAGAGGGGGAACCAGTGAGAGACTAGCTCTAGGTGTTGGGACAGGCACAGGTCACTCTATTTTCCCATCAGGAAGAAGAATTAACCACAGGCTCAGCCTGCCGCCCGGAAGCAGAACAGGGCCTGAAGCAATCCTGCGCTTTTGCGGCCAGCTCCCAAAAAAGCGAGTTGAAAAATCGAGCTCAGGGGCACTGCAATTCACAGACCTGCAGAGTTATAAATGATAACTCTCGTCCACAAATATATTGAGGGAAGGCAACGAGGAGGATTTGAAAGCAAGGCAGAATTGCAGGAAACAGATTTCAGGAGGTAGAGTCGAATCGCCTTTAAAGCACAGGAAAAGCGGCAAAACCTCGACCATGATGCCCTTGGCCAAAAAGGGCGTCTGCGTTTTTTCCTGAATATATTCAGGAAAAAACGCAGACGCCCTTTTTGGCCAACCAAGCAACCTGGAAAGGCAAATCAGCGCTACAAAGAAGTCTCGCTTCCCATCGGTCAAAAGGGCCATGCTGAATAAAGTGTCAAAACCAGAAATGCAGGACAGGCCATGGAGAAACGGGAGCCTTGCTACGCTGATTGGCGTGATGTAAATTGCCAACAGCCACTCTGGAGAAGTGTACGGTGTGTCCTGAAACCTCTAAAAAACTCAGCTTAGAGAGCATAGGGCACTTCCACTCATGGGCGTATAAATTGGGAAAACTAAAAATCAGCAAGACACAGGCACCCCAAAGTTTAGGGCTGCTCTGTTGACAAGAACCTCCACTTCGTTACACCTTAAATATCCCAGGAAAGAGAAAAATGGATAAAGAAGTTGTGGTCCTTATGTACAATGGAATATCACTCAGCCATGAAATCAACGTCATAAGGCTAGTAGCAGCATGATGAGTGGATTTAGGTACGACGATTCTAAGTGAAATAAGTCAACCAGAAAACGACACTTATCATAAGATATCACTTATAGAGGGAATGTAAAAACCGCTACACTTGAACTGAATTACAAAACAGAACAGAGACACACGTTTACAAAACACACTATGGCTGCTTAACGGGAAAGGTGAGGTCGGGTGAGGCAGAAAACAAGGGTTTCAAATTAGCTCAGATACCGTTCCATAAACCCAATATGTAATAGACAAGACCTACTCCTTGCTCAGTGAAGTGGACTCAACGCCCCCTGTTCACCGCCCAAGAATATATCAGACTAGTAAGACTCTTAAAACCAATGTATTGATATCTCTCTGTAAGTGAGTCAAGTGGGTGTAAAGCGGCATAAACACAGCAGTGAAAAGCAGCTAAACCCCATTATAAAAATCAATTACTTTTAAAAACCCGTGAAACAAAGACAGTGAAAGAGAGAGAAATTCATACAGAATTCGTTCAGGGGCTGTGATGACACCTTTATTGACCATCTCTAGACCCACAGCTGATTGAGACATAAGGGTGGACACTCGTGGGGCTGAGAGATTTGGTGAGGTTGGGTGAGCAAACGCAGACCCTTTAAAGTAATACTGCGTGGTACCCATCCCATGGGTCCCAAATCTCCAAGTTCAAGGGCATCTTCCTATATCAAAAACATGCATGAGAAACCCAGAAGACGGTACACCGTGCGATCGGGAAAGGTTTCTAAAACGCACCTCATTTCTCATCTCCTTGTGCTCTGGTTCGCCATTCCAACCGAGTTAGTAGCAATCTCCCTCCGTGGAGAATCAGCACCTTTAACCTCCTGTTCCGTACAGGTTGCAATCTGTCCTGAGGATGAAAGGGAAGAGGTGGAACCAATGATAGACTAGCTCTAGGTGTTGGGACAGGCACAGATCACTCTATTTTCCCATCAGGAAGAAGAATTAACCACAGGCTCAGCCTGCCGCCCGGAACCAGAATAGGGCTTGAAGCAATCCTGCGCTTTTGCGGCCAACTCCGAAGAAAGCGAGTTGAAAAATGGAGCTCAGGGGCACTGCAATTCACAGACCTGCAGAGTTAGAAATGATAACTCTCGTCCACAAATATATTGAGGGAAGGCAACGAAGAGGATTTGAAAGCAAGGCAGAATTGCAGGAAACAGATTTCAGGAGGTAGATTCGAATCGCCTTTAAAGCACAGGAAAAGCGGCAAAACCTCGACCATGATGCCCTTGGCCAAAAAGGGCGTATACGTTTTTTCCTGAATATATTCAGGAAAAAACGCATACGCCCTTTTTGGCCAACCAAGCAACCTGGAAAGGCAAATCAGCGCTACAAAGAAGTCTCGCTTCCCATCGGTCAAAAGGGCCATGCTGCATAAAGTGTCAAAACCAGAAATGCAGGACAGGCCATGGAGAAACGGGAGCCTTGCTACGCTGATGGGCGGGATGTAAATTGCCAACAGCCACTCTGGAGAAGTGTACGGTGTGTCCTGAAACCTCTAAAAAACTCAGCTTAGAGAGCATAAGGCACTTCCACTCATGGGCATATAAATTGGGAAAACTAAAAATCAGCAAGACACAGGCACCCCAAAGTTTAGGGCTGCTCTGTTGACAAGAACCTCCACTTCGTTACACCTTAAATATCCCAGGAAAGAGAAAAATGGATAAGGAAGTTGTGGTCCTTATGTACAATGGCATATCACTCAGCCATGAAATTAACGTCATAAGGCTAGTAGCAGCATGATGAGAGGATTTAGGTACGACGATTCTAAGTGAAATAAGTCACACAGAAAAAGACACTTATCATAAGATATCACTTATAGAGGGAATGCAAAAACCACTACAGTTGAACGGAATTACAAAACAGAACAGCGTCACACGTTTAGAAGACACACTATGGCTGCTTAACGAGAAAGGTGAGGTGGGTGATGCATAAAACAAGGGTTTCAAATTAGCTCAGATACCGATCCATAAACCCAATATGTAATAGACAAGACCTACTCCTTGCTCAGTGAACTGGACTCAACACCCCCTGTTCACCGCCCAAGAATATATCTGACTAGTAAGAATCTTAAAACCAATGTATTGATATCCCTCTGTAAGTGAGTCAAGTGGGTGTAAAGCGGCATAAACACAGCAGTGAAAAGCAGCTAAACCCCATTATAAAAATCAATTACTTTTAAAAACCCGTGAAACAAAGACAGTGAAAGAGAGAGAAATTCTTACAAAATTCGTTCAGGGGCTGTGATGCCACCTTTATTGACCATCTCTAGACCCACAGCTGATTGAGACATAAGGGTGGACACTCTTGGGCCTGAGAGGTTTGGTGAGGTTGGGTGAGCAAACGCAGACCCTTTAAAGTAATACTGCGTGGTATCCATCCCATGGGTCCAAAATCTCCAGGTTCAAGGGCATCTTCCTACATCGAAAACATGCATGAGAAACCCAGAAGATGGTACACCATGTGATCGGGAAAGGTTTCGAAAACGCACCTCATTTCTCATCTCCTTGTGCTCGGGTTGGCCATTACAGCCGCTTTACTAGCAATCTTCCTCCTTCGAGAATCAGCACCTTTAACCTCCTGTTCCGTACAGGTTGCAATTTGTCCTGAGGATGAACGGGAAGAGGGGGAACCAGTGAGAGACTAGCTCTAGGTGTTGGGACAGGCACAGGTCACTCTATTTTCCCATCAGGAAGAAGAATTAACCACAGGCTCAGCCTGCCGCCCGGAAGCAGAACAGGGCCTGAAGCAATCCTGCGCTTTTGCGGCCAGCTCCCAAAAAAGCGAGTTGAAAAATCGAGCTCAGGGGCACTGCAATTCACAGACCTGCAGAGTTATAAATGATAACTCTCGTCCACAAATATATTGAGGGAAGGCAACGAGGAGGATTTGAAAGCAAGGCAGAATTGCAGGAAACAGATTTCAGGAGGTAGAGTCGAATCGCCTTTAAAGCACAGGAAAAGCGGCAAAACCTCGACCATGATGCCCTTGGCCAAAAAGGGCGTCTGCGTTTTTTCCTGAATATATTCAGGAAAAAACGCAGACGCCCTTTTTGGCCAACCAAGCAACCTGGAAAGGCAAATCAGCGCTACAAAGAAGTCTCGCTTCCCATCGGTCAAAAGGGCCATGCTGAATAAAGTGTCAAAACCAGAAATGCAGGACAGGCCATGGAGAAACGGGAGCCTTGCTACGCTGATTGGCGTGATGTAAATTGCCAACAGCCACTCTGGAGAAGTGTACGGTGTGTCCTGAAACCTCTAAAAAACTCAGCTTAGAGAGCATAGGGCACTTCCACTCATGGGCGTATAAATTGGGAAAACTAAAAATCAGCAAGACACAGGCACCCCAAAGTTTAGGGCTGCTCTGTTGACAAGAACCTCCACTTCGTTACACCTTAAATATCCCAGGAAAGAGAAAAATGGATAAAGAAGTTGTGGTCCTTATGTACAATGGAATATCACTCAGCCATGAAATCAACGTCATAAGGCTAGTAGCAGCATGATGAGTGGATTTAGGTACGACGATTCTAAGTGAAATAAGTCAACCAGAAAACGACACTTATCATAAGATATCACTTATAGAGGGAATGTAAAAACCGCTACACTTGAACTGAATTACAAAACAGAACAGAGACACACGTTTACAAAACACACTATGGCTGCTTAACGGGAAAGGTGAGGTCGGGTGAGGCAGAAAACAAGGGTTTCAAATTAGCTCAGATACCGTTCCATAAACCCAATATGTAATAGACAAGACCTACTCCTTGCTCAGTGAAGTGGACTCAACGCCCCCTGTTCACCGCCCAAGAATATATCAGACTAGTAAGACTCTTAAAACCAATGTATTGATATCTCTCTGTAAGTGAGTCAAGTGGGTGTAAAGCGGCATAAACACAGCAGTGAAAAGCAGCTAAACCCCATTATAAAAATCAATTACTTTTAAAAACCCGTGAAACAAAGACAGTGAAAGAGAGAGAAATTCATACAGAATTCGTTCAGGGGCTGTGATGACACCTTTATTGACCATCTCTAGACCCACAGCTGATTGAGACATAAGGGTGGACACTCGTGGGGCTGAGAGATTTGGTGAGGTTGGGTGAGCAAACGCAGACCCTTTAAAGTAATACTGCGTGGTACCCATCCCATGGGTCCCAAATCTCCAAGTTCAAGGGCATCTTCCTATATCAAAAACATGCATGAGAAACCCAGAAGACGGTACACCGTGCGATCGGGAAAGGTTTCTAAAACGCACCTCATTTCTCATCTCCTTGTGCTCTGGTTCGCCATTCCAACCGAGTTAGTAGCAATCTCCCTCCGTGGAGAATCAGCACCTTTAACCTCCTGTTCCGTACAGGTTGCAATCTGTCCTGAGGATGAAAGGGAAGAGGTGGAACCAATGATAGACTAGCTCTAGGTGTTGGGACAGGCACAGATCACTCTATTTTCCCATCAGGAAGAAGAATTAACCACAGGCTCAGCCTGCCGCCCGGAACCAGAATAGGGCTTGAAGCAATCCTGCGCTTTTGCGGCCAACTCCGAAGAAAGCGAGTTGAAAAATGGAGCTCAGGGGCACTGCAATTCACAGACCTGCAGAGTTAGAAATGATAACTCTCGTCCACAAATATATTGAGGGAAGGCAACGAAGAGGATTTGAAAGCAAGGCAGAATTGCAGGAAACAGATTTCAGGAGGTAGATTCGAATCGCCTTTAAAGCACAGGAAAAGCGGCAAAACCTCGACCATGATGCCCTTGGCCAAAAAGGGCGTATACGTTTTTTCCTGAATATATTCAGGAAAAAACGCATACGCCCTTTTTGGCCAACCAAGCAACCTGGAAAGGCAAATCAGCGCTACAAAGAAGTCTCGCTTCCCATCGGTCAAAAGGGCCATGCTGCATAAAGTGTCAAAACCAGAAATGCAGGACAGGCCATGGAGAAACGGGAGCCTTGCTACGCTGATGGGCGGGATGTAAATTGCCAACAGCCACTCTGGAGAAGTGTACGGTGTGTCCTGAAACCTCTAAAAAACTCAGCTTAGAGAGCATAAGGCACTTCCACTCATGGGCATATAAATTGGGAAAACTAAAAATCAGCAAGACACAGGCACCCCAAAGTTTAGGGCTGCTCTGTTGACAAGAACCTCCACTTCGTTACACCTTAAATATCCCAGGAAAGAGAAAAATGGATAAGGAAGTTGTGGTCCTTATGTACAATGGCATATCACTCAGCCATGAAATTAACGTCATAAGGCTAGTAGCAGCATGATGAGAGGATTTAGGTACGACGATTCTAAGTGAAATAAGTCACACAGAAAAAGACACTTATCATAAGATATCACTTATAGAGGGAATGCAAAAACCACTACAGTTGAACGGAATTACAAAACAGAACAGCGTCACACGTTTAGAAGACACACTATGGCTGCTTAACGAGAAAGGTGAGGTGGGTGATGCATAAAACAAGGGTTTCAAATTAGCTCAGATACCGATCCATAAACCCAATATGTAATAGACAAGACCTACTCCTTGCTCAGTGAACTGGACTCAACACCCCCTGTTCACCGCCCAAGAATATATCTGACTAGTAAGAATCTTAAAACCAATGTATTGATATCCCTCTGTAAGTGAGTCAAGTGGGTGTAAAGCGGCATAAACACAGCAGTGAAAAGCAGCTAAACCCCATTATAAAAATCAATTACTTTTAAAAACCCGTGAAACAAAGACAGTGAAAGAGAGAGAAATTCTTACAAAATTCGTTCAGGGGCTGTGATGCCACCTTTATTGACCATCTCTAGACCCACAGCTGATTGAGACATAAGGGTGGACACTCTTGGGCCTGAGAGGTTTGGTGAGGTTGGGTGAGCAAACGCAGACCCTTTAAAGTAATACTGCGTGGTATCCATCCCATGGGTCCAAAATCTCCAGGTTCAAGGGCATCTTCCTACATCGAAAACATGCATGAGAAACCCAGAAGATGGTACACCATGTGATCGGGAAAGGTTTCGAAAACGCACCTCATTTCTCATCTCCTTGTGCTCGGGTTGGCCATTACAGCCGCTTTACTAGCAATCTTCCTCCTTCGAGAATCAGCACCTTTAACCTCCTGTTCCGTACAGGTTGCAATTTGTCCTGAGGATGAACGGGAAGAGGGGGAACCAGTGAGAGACTAGCTCTAGGTGTTGGGACAGGCACAGGTCACTCTATTTTCCCATCAGGAAGAAGAATTAACCACAGGCTCAGCCTGCCGCCCGGAACCAGAATAGGGCCTGTAGCAATCCTACGCTTTTGTGGCCAGCTCCCAAGAAAACGAGTTGAAAAATGGAGCTCAGGGGCACTGCAATTCACAAACCTGCAGAGTTAGAAATGATAACTCTCGTCCACAAATATATTGAGGAAAGGCAACGAAGAGGATTTGAAAGCAAGGCAGAATTACAGGAAACAGATTTCAGGAGGTAGATTCGAATCGCCTTTAAAGCACAGGAAAAGCGGCAAAACCTCGACCATGATGCCCTTGGCCAAAAAGGGCGTCTGCGTTTTTTCCTGAATATATTCAGGAAAAAACGCAGACGCCCTTTTTGGCCAACCAAGCAACCTGGAAAGGCAAATCAGCGCTACAAAGAAGTCTCGCTTCCCATCGGTCAAAAGGGCCATGCTGAATAAAGTGTCAAAACCAGAAATGCAGGACAGGCCATGGAGAAACGGGAGCCTTGCTACGCTGATTGGCGTGATGTAAATTGCCAACAGCCACTCTGGAGAAGTGTACGGTGTGTCCTGAAACCTCTAAAAAACTCAGCTTAGAGAGCATAAGGCACTTCCACTCATGGGCATATAAATTGGGAAAACTAAAAATCAGCAAGACACAGGCACCCCAAAGTTTAGGGCTGCTCTGTTGACAAGAACCTCCACTTCGTTACACCTTAAATATCCCAGGAAAGAGAAAAATGGATAAGGAAGTTGTGGTCCTTATGTACAATGGCATATCACTCAGCCATGAAATTAACGTCATAAGGCTAGTAGCAGCATGATGAGAGGATTTAGGTACGACGATTCTAAGTGAAATAAGTCACACAGAAAAAGACACTTATCATAAGATATCACTTATAGAGGGAATGCAAAAACCACTACAGTTGAACGGAATTACAAAACAGAACAGCGTCACACGTTTAGAAGACACACTATGGCTGCTTAACGAGAAAGGTGAGGTGGGTGATGCATAAAACAAGGGTTTCAAATTAGCTCAGATACCGATCCATAAACCCAATATGTAATAGACAAGACCTACTCCTTGCTCAGTGAACTGGACTCAACACCCCCTGTTCACCGCCCAAGAATATATCTGACTAGTAAGAATCTTAAAACCAATGTATTGATATCCCTCTGTAAGTGAGTCAAGTGGGTGTAAAGCGGCATAAACACAGCAGTGAAAAGCAGCTAAACCCCATTATAAAAATCAATTACTTTTAAAAACCCGTGAAACAAAGACAGTGAAAGAGAGAGAAATTCTTACAAAATTCGTTCAGGGGCTGTGATGCCACCTTTATTGACCATCTCTAGACCCACAGCTGATTGAGACATAAGGGTGGACACTCTTGGGCCTGAGAGGTTTGGTGAGGTTGGGTGAGCAAACGCAGACCCTTTAAAGTAATACTGCGTGGTATCCATCCCATGGGTCCAAAATCTCCAGGTTCAAGGGCATCTTCCTACATCGAAAACATGCATGAGAAACCCAGAAGATGGTACACCATGTGATCGGGAAAGGTTTCGAAAACGCACCTCATTTCTCATCTCCTTGTGCTCGGGTTGGCCATTACAGCCGCTTTACTAGCAATCTTCCTCCTTCGAGAATCAGCACCTTTAACCTCCTGTTCCGTACAGGTTGCAATTTGTCCTGAGGATGAACGGGAAGAGGGGGAACCAGTGAGAGACTAGCTCTAGGTGTTGGGACAGGCACAGGTCACTCTATTTTCCCATCAGGAAGAAGAATTAACCACAGGCTCAGCCTGCCGCCCGGAAGCAGAACAGGGCCTGAAGCAATCCTGCGCTTTTGCGGCCAGCTCCCAAAAAAGCGAGTTGAAAAATCGAGCTCAGGGGCACTGCAATTCACAAACCTGCAGAGTTATAAATGATAACTCTCGTCCACAAATATATTGAGGGAAGGCAACGAGGAGGATTTGAAAGCAAGGCAGAATTGCAGGAAACAGATTTCAGGAGGTAGAGTCGAATCGCCTTTAAAGCACAGGAAAAGCGGCAAAACCTCGACCATGATGCCCTTGGCCAAAAAGGGCGTATGCGTTTTTTCCTGAATATATTCAGGAAAAAACGCAGACGCCCTTTTTGGCCAACCAAGCAACCTGGAAAGGCAAATCAGCGCTACAAAGAAGTCTCGCTTCCCATCGGTCAAAAGGGCCATGCTGAATAAAGTGTCAAAACCAGAAATGCAGGACAGGCCATGGAGAAACGGGAGCCTTGCTACGCTGATGGGCGGGATGTAAATTGCCAACAGCCACTCTGGAGAAGTGTACGGTGTGTCCTGAAACCTCTAAAAAACTCAGCTTAGAGAGCATAGGGCACTTCCACTCATGGGCATATAAATTGGGAAAACTAAAAATCAGCAAGACACAGGCACCCCAAAGTTTAGGGCTGCTCTGTTGACAAGAACCTCCACTTCGTTACACCTTAAATATCCCAGGAAAGAAAAAAATGGATAAAGAAGTTGTGGTCCTTATGTACAATGGAATATCACTCAGCCATGAAATCAACGTCATAAGGCTAGTAGCAGCATGATGAGTGGATTTAGGTACGACGATTCTAAGTGAAATAAGTCAACCACAAAACGACACTTATCATAAGATATTACTTATAGAGGGAATGTAAAAACCGCTACACTTGAACTGAATTACAAAACAGAACAGAGACACACGTTTACAAAACACACTATGGCTGCTTAACGGGAAAGGTGAGGTCGGGTGAGGCAGAAAACAAGGGTTTCAAATTAGCTCAGATACCGTTCAATAAACCCAATATGTAATAGACAAGACCTACTCCTTGCTCAGTGAACTGGACTCGACACCCCCTATTCACCGCCCAAGAATATATCTGACTAGGAAGAATCTTCAAAGCTATGTATTGATATCTCTCTGTAAGTGAGTCAAGTGGGTGTAAAGCGGCATAAACACAGCAGTGAAAAGCAGCTAAACCCCATTATAAAAATCAATTACTTTTAAAAACCCGTGAAACAAAGACAGTGAAAGAGAGAGAAATTCTTACAAAATTCGTTCAGGGGCTGTGATGCCACCTTTATTGACCATCTCTAGACCCACAGCTGATTGAGACATAAGGGTGGACACTCTTGGGGCTGAGAGGTTTGGTGAGGTTGGGTGAGCAAACGCAGACCCTTTAAAGTAATACTGCGTGGTATCCATCCCATGGGTCCAAAATCTCCAGGTTCAAGGGCATCTTCCTACATCGAAAACATGCATGAGAAACCCAGAAGATGGTACACCGTGTGATCGGGAAAGGTTTCGAAAACGCACCTCATTTCTCATCCCCTTGTGCTCGGGTTGGCCATTACAGCCGCTTTACTAGCAATCTCCCTCCTTCGAGAATCAGCACCTTTAACCTCCTGTTCCGTACAGGTTGCAGTTTGTCCTGAGGATGAACGGGAAGAGGGGGAACCAGTGAGAGACTAGCTCTAGGTGTTGGGACAGGCACAGGTCACTCTATTTTCCCATCAGGAAGAAGAATTAACCACAGGCTCAGCCTGCCGCCCGGAAGCAGAACAGGGCCTGAAGCAATCCTGCGCTTTTGCGGCCAGCTCCCAAAAAAGCGAGTTGAAAAATCGAGCTCAGGGGCACTGCAATTCACAAACCTGCAGAGTTATAAATGATAACTCTCGTCCACAAATATATTGAGGGAAGGCAACGAGGAGGATTTGAAAGCAAGGCAGAATTGCAGGAAACAGATTTCAGGAGGTAGAGTCGAATCGCCTTTAAAGCACAGGAAAAGCGGCAAAACCTCGACCATGATGCCCTTGGCCAAAAAGGGCGTATGCGTTTTTTCCTGAATATATTCAGGAAAAAACGCAGACGCCCTTTTTGGCCAACCAAGCAACCTGGAAAGGCAAATCAGCGCTACAAAGAAGTCTCGCTTCCCATCGGTCAAAAGGGCCATGCTGAATAAAGTGTCAAAACCAGAAATGCAGGACAGGCCATGGAGAAACGGGAGCCTTGCTACGCTGATGGGCGGGATGTAAATTGCCAACAGCCACTCTGGAGAAGTGTACGGTGTGTCCTGAAACCTCTAAAAAACTCAGCTTAGAGAGCATAGGGCACTTCCACTCATGGGCATATAAATTGGGAAAACTAAAAATCAGCAAGACACAGGCACCCCAAAGTTTAGGGCTGCTCTGTTGACAAGAACCTCCACTTCGTTACACCTTAAATATCCCAGGAAAGAAAAAAATGGATAAAGAAGTTGTGGTCCTTATGTACAATGGAATATCACTCAGCCATGAAATCAACGTCATAAGGCTAGTAGCAGCATGATGAGTGGATTTAGGTACGACGATTCTAAGTGAAATAAGTCAACCAGAAAACGACACTTATCATAAGATATCACTTATAGAGGGAATGTAAAAACCGCTACACTTGAACTGAATTACAAAACAGAACAGCGTCACACGTTTAGAAGACACACTATGGCTGCTTAACAGGAAAGGTGAGGTGGGGTGATGCATAAAACAAGGGTTTCAAATAGGCTCAGATACCGTTCCATACACCCAATATGTAATAGACAAGACCTACTCCTTGCTCAGTGAAGTGGACTAAACACCCCCTGTTCACCGCCCAAGAATATATCTGACTAGTAAGAATCTTAAAACCAATGTATTGATATCCCTCTGTAAGTGAGTCAAGTGGGTGTAAAGCGGCATAAACACAGCAGTGAAAAGCAGCTAAACCCCATTATAAAAATCAATTACTTTTAAAAACCCGTGAAACAAAGACAGTGAAAGAGAGAGAAATTCTTACAAAATTCGTTCAGGGGCTGTGATGCCACCTGGATTGACCATCTCTAGACCCACAGCTGATTGAGACATAAGGGTGGACACTCTTGGGGCTGAGAGGTTTGGTGAGGTTGGGTGAGCAAACGCAGACCCTTTAAAGTAATACTGCGTGGTATCCATCCCATGGGTCCAAAATCTCCAGGTTCAAGGGCATCTTCCTACATCGAAAACATGCATGAGAAACCCAGAAGATGGTACACCGTGTGATCGGGAAAGGTTTCTAAAACGCACCTCATTTCTCATCTCCTTGTGCTCGGGTTGGCCATTACAGCCGCTTTACTAGCAATCTCCCTTCTTCGAGAATCAGCACCTTTAACCTCCTGTTCCGTACAGGTTGCAATTTGTCCTGAGGATGAACGGGAAGAGGGGGAACCAGTGAGAGACTAGCTCTAGGTGTTGGTACAGGCACAGGTCACTCTATTTTCCCATCAGGAAGAAGAATTAACCACAGGCTCAGCCTGCCGCCCGGAAGCAGAACAGGCCCTGAAGCAATCCTCTGCTTTTGCGGCCAGCTCCCAAAAAAGCGAGTTGAAAAATCGAGCTCAGGGGCACTGCAATTCACAAACCTGCAGAGTTAGAAATGATAACTCTCGTCCACAAATATATTGAGGGAAGGCAACGAGGAGGATTTGAAAGCAAGGCAGAATTGCAGGAAACAGAATTCAGGAGGTAAAGTCGAATCGCCTTTAAAGCACAGGAAAAGCGGCAAAACCTCGACAATGATGCCCTTGGCCAAAAAGGGCGTATGCGTTTTTTCCTGAATATATTCAGGAAAAAACGCATACGCCCTTTTTGGCCAACCAAGCAACCTGGAAAGGCAAATCAGCGCTACAAAGAAGTCTCGCTTCCCATCGGTCAAAAGGGCCATGCTGAATAAAGTGTCAAAACCAGAAATGCAGGACAGGCCATGGAGAAACGGGAGCCTTACTACGCTGATGGGCGGGATGTAAATTGCCAACAGCCACTCTGGAGAAGTGTACGGTGTTTCCTGAAACATCTAAAAAACTCAGCATAGAGAGCATAAGGCACTTCCACTCATGGGCGTATAAATTGGGAAAACTAAAAATCAGCAAGACACAGGCACCCCAAAGTTTAGGGCTGCTCTGTTGACAAGAACCTCCACTTCGTTACACCTTAAATATCCCAGGAAAGAGAAAAATGGATAAGGAAGTTGTGGTCCTTATGTACAATGGCATATCACTCAGCCATGAAATCAACGTCATAGGGCTAGTAGCAGCATGATGAGTGGATTTAGGTACGACGATTTTAAGTGAAATAAGTCAACCAGAAAACAACACTTATCATAAGATATGACTTATAGAGGGAATGTAAAAACCGCTACACTTGAACTGAATTACAAAACAGAACAGAGACACACGTTTACAAAACACACTATGGCTGCTTAACGGGAAAGGTGAGGTCGGGTGAGGTAGAAAACAAGGGTTTCAAATTAGCTCAGATACCGTTCCATAAACCCAATATGTAATAGACAAGACCTACTCCTTGCTCAGTGAACTGGACTCGACACCCCGTATTCACCGCCCAAGAATATATCTGACTAGGAAGAATCTTCAAAGCTATGTATTGATATCCCTCTGTAAATGAGTCAAGTGGGTGTAAAGCAGCATAAACACAGCAGTGAAAAGCAGCTAAACCCCATTATAAAAATCAATTACTTTTAAAATCCCATGAAACAAAGACAGTGAAAGGGAGAGAAATTCTTACAAAATTCGTTCAGGGGCTGTGATGCCACCTGTATTGACCATCTCTAAACCCACAGCTGATTGAGACATAAGGGTGGACACTCTTGGGGCTGAGAGGTTTGGTGAGGTTGGGTGAGCAAACACAGATCCTTTAAAGTAATACTGTGTGGTACCCATCTCATGGGTCCCAAATCTCCAGGTTCAAGGGCATCTTCCTACATCGAAAACATGCATGAGAAACCCAGAAGATGGTACACTGTGTGATCGGGAAAGGTTTCTAAAACGCACCTCATTTCTCATCTCCTTGTGCTCGGGTTCGCCATTCCAGCCGCGTTAGTAGCAATCTCCCTCCGTGGAGAATCAGCACCTTTAACCTCCTGTTCCGTACAGGTTGCAATTTGTCCTGAGGATGAACGGGAAGAGGGGGAACCAATGAGAGACTAGGTCTAGGTGTTGGGACAGGCACAGGTCACTCTATTTTCCCATCAGGAAGAAGAATTAACCACAGGCTCAGCCTGCCGCCCGGAACCAGAATAGGGCCTGAAGCAATCCTACGCTTTTGTGGCCAGCTCCCAAGAAAACGAGTTGAAAAATGGAGCTCAGGGGCACTGCAATTCACAAACCTGCAGAGTTATAAATGATAACTCTCGTCCACAAATATATTGAGGAAAGGCAACGAAGAGGATTTGAAAGCAAGTCAGAATTGCAGGAAACAGATTTCAGGAGGTAGATTCGAATCGCCTTTAAAGCACAGGAAAAGCGGCAAAACCTCGACCATGATGCCCTTGGCCAAAAAGGGCGTCTGCGTTTTTTCCTGAATATATTCAGGAAAAAACGCAGACGCCCTTTTTGGCCAACCAAGCAACCTGGAAAGGCAAATCAGCGCTACAAAGAAGTCTCGCTTCCCTTCTGTCAAAACGGCCGTGCTGAATAAAGTGTCAAAACCAGAAATGCAGGACAGGCCATGGTGAAACGGGAGCCTTGCTACGCTGATGCGCGGGATGTAAATTGTCAACAGCCACTCTGGAGAAGTGTACGGTGTGTCCTGAAACATCTAAAAAACTCAGCTTAGAGAGCATAGGGCACTTCCACTCATGGGCGTATAAATTGGGAAAACTAAAAATCAGCAAGACACAGGCACCCCAAAGTTTAGGGCTGCTCTGTTGACAAGAACCTCCACTTCGTTACACCTTAAATATCCCAGGAAAGAGAAACATGGATAAGTAAGTTGTGGTCCTTATGTACAATGGCATATCACTCAGCCATGAAATTAACGTCATAAGGCTAGTAGCAGCATGATGAGAGGATTTAGGTACGACGATTCTAAGTGAAATAAGTCACACAGAAAAAGACACTTATCATAAGATATCACTTAGAGAGGGAATGCAAAAACCGCTACACTTGAACGGAATTACAAAACAGAACAGCGTCACACGTTTAGAAGACACACTATGGCTGCTTAACGGGAAAGGTGAGGTGGGTGATGCATAAAACAAGGGTTTCAAATTAGCTCAGATACCGTTCCATAAACCCAATATGTAATAGACAAGACCTACTCCTTGCTCAGTGAACTGGACTCAACACCCCCTGTTCACCGCCCAAGAATATATCTGACTAGTAAGAATCTTAAAACCAATGTATTGATATCCCTCTGTAAGTGAGTCAAGTGGGTGTAAAGCGGCATAAACACAGCAGTGAAAAGCAGCTAAACCCCATTATAAAAATCAATTACTTTTAAAAACCCGTGAAACAAAGACAGTGAAAGAGAGAGAAATTCTTACAAAATTCGTTCAGGGGCTGTGATGCCACCTTTATTGACCATCTCTAGACCCACAGCTGATTGAGACATAAGGGTGGACACTCTTGGGCCTGAGAGGTTTGGTGAGGTTGGGTGAGCAAACGCAGACCCTTTAAAGTAATACTGCGTGGTATCCATCCCATGGGTCCAAAATCTCCAGGTTCAAGGGCATCTTCCTACATCGAAAACATGCATGAGAAACCCAGAAGATGGTACACCATGTGATCGGGAAAGGTTTCGAAAACGCACCTCATTTCTCATCTCCTTGTGCTCGGGTTGGCCATTACAGCCGCTTTACTAGCAATCTTCCTCCTTCGAGAATCAGCACCTTTAACCTCCTGTTCCGTACAGGTTGCAATTTGTCCTGAGGATGAACGGGAAGAGGGGGAACCAGTGAGAGACTAGCTCTAGGTGTTGGGACAGGCACAGGTCACTCTATTTTCCCATCAGGAAGAAGAATTAACCACAGGCTCAGCCTGCCGCCCGGAAGCAGAACAGGGCCTGAAGCAATCCTGCGCTTTTGCGGCCAGCTCCCAAAAAAGCGAGTTGAAAAATCGAGCTCAGGGGCACTGCAATTCACAGACCTGCAGAGTTATAAATGATAACTCTCGTCCACAAATATATTGAGGGAAGGCAACGAGGAGGATTTGAAAGCAAGGCAGAATTGCAGGAAACAGATTTCAGGAGGTAGAGTCGAATCGCCTTTAAAGCACAGGAAAAGCGGCAAAACCTCGACCATGATGCCCTTGGCCAAAAAGGGCGTCTGCGTTTTTTCCTGAATATATTCAGGAAAAAACGCAGACGCCCTTTTTGGCCAACCAAGCAACCTGGAAAGGCAAATCAGCGCTACAAAGAAGTCTCGCTTCCCATCGGTCAAAAGGGCCATGCTGAATAAAGTGTCAAAACCAGAAATGCAGGACAGGCCATGGAGAAACGGGAGCCTTGCTACGCTGATTGGCGTGATGTAAATTGCCAACAGCCACTCTGGAGAAGTGTACGGTGTGTCCTGAAACCTCTAAAAAACTCAGCTTAGAGAGCATAGGGCACTTCCACTCATGGGCGTATAAATTGGGAAAACTAAAAATCAGCAAGACACAGGCACCCCAAAGTTTAGGGCTGCTCTGTTGACAAGAACCTCCACTTCGTTACACCTTAAATATCCCAGGAAAGAGAAAAATGGATAAAGAAGTTGTGGTCCTTATGTACAATGGAATATCACTCAGCCATGAAATCAACGTCATAAGGCTAGTAGCAGCATGATGAGTGGATTTAGGTACGACGATTCTAAGTGAAATAAGTCAACCAGAAAACGACACTTATCATAAGATATCACTTATAGAGGGAATGTAAAAACCGCTACACTTGAACTGAATTACAAAACAGAACAGAGACACACGTTTACAAAACACACTATGGCTGCTTAACGGGAAAGGTGAGGTCGGGTGAGGCAGAAAACAAGGGTTTCAAATTAGCTCAGATACCGTTCCATAAACCCAATATGTAATAGACAAGACCTACTCCTTGCTCAGTGAAGTGGACTCAACGCCCCCTGTTCACCGCCCAAGAATATATCAGACTAGTAAGACTCTTAAAACCAATGTATTGATATCTCTCTGTAAGTGAGTCAAGTGGGTGTAAAGCGGCATAAACACAGCAGTGAAAAGCAGCTAAACCCCATTATAAAAATCAATTACTTTTAAAAACCCGTGAAACAAAGACAGTGAAAGAGAGAGAAATTCATACAGAATTCGTTCAGGGGCTGTGATGACACCTTTATTGACCATCTCTAGACCCACAGCTGATTGAGACATAAGGGTGGACACTCGTGGGGCTGAGAGATTTGGTGAGGTTGGGTGAGCAAACGCAGACCCTTTAAAGTAATACTGCGTGGTACCCATCCCATGGGTCCCAAATCTCCAAGTTCAAGGGCATCTTCCTATATCAAAAACATGCATGAGAAACCCAGAAGACGGTACACCGTGCGATCGGGAAAGGTTTCTAAAACGCACCTCATTTCTCATCTCCTTGTGCTCTGGTTCGCCATTCCAACCGAGTTAGTAGCAATCTCCCTCCGTGGAGAATCAGCACCTTTAACCTCCTGTTCCGTACAGGTTGCAATCTGTCCTGAGGATGAAAGGGAAGAGGTGGAACCAATGATAGACTAGCTCTAGGTGTTGGGACAGGCACAGATCACTCTATTTTCCCATCAGGAAGAAGAATTAACCACAGGCTCAGCCTGCCGCCCGGAACCAGAATAGGGCTTGAAGCAATCCTGCGCTTTTGCGGCCAACTCCGAAGAAAGCGAGTTGAAAAATGGAGCTCAGGGGCACTGCAATTCACAGACCTGCAGAGTTAGAAATGATAACTCTCGTCCACAAATATATTGAGGGAAGGCAACGAAGAGGATTTGAAAGCAAGGCAGAATTGCAGGAAACAGATTTCAGGAGGTAGATTCGAATCGCCTTTAAAGCACAGGAAAAGCGGCAAAACCTCGACCATGATGCCCTTGGCCAAAAAGGGCGTCTGCGTTTTTTCCTGAATATATTCAGGAAAAAACGCAGACGCCCTTTTTGGCCAACCAAGCAACCTGGAAAGGCAAATCAGCGCTACAAAGAAGTCTCGCTTCCCTTCTGTCAAAACGGCCGTGCTGAATAAAGTGTCAAAACCAGAAATGCAGGACAGGCCATGGTGAAACGGGAGCCTTGCTACGCTGATGCGCGGGATGTAAATTGTCAACAGCCACTCTGGAGAAGTGTACGGTGTGTCCTGAAACATCTAAAAAACTCAGCTTAGAGAGCATAGGGCACTTCCACTCATGGGCGTATAAATTGGGAAAACTAAAAATCAGCAAGACACAGGCACCCCAAAGTTTAGGGCTGCTCTGTTGACAAGAACCTCCACTTCGTTACACCTTAAATATCCCAGGAAAGAGAAACATGGATAAGTAAGTTGTGGTCCTTATGTACAATGGCATATCACTCAGCCATGAAATTAACGTCATAAGGCTAGTAGCAGCATGATGAGAGGATTTAGGTACGACGATTCTAAGTGAAATAAGTCACACAGAAAAAGACACTTATCATAAGATATCACTTAGAGAGGGAATGCAAAAACCGCTACACTTGAACGGAATTACAAAACAGAACAGCGTCACACGTTTAGAAGACACACTATGGCTGCTTAACGGGAAAGGTGAGGTGGGTGATGCATAAAACAAGGGTTTCAAATTAGCTCAGATACCGTTCCATAAACCCAATATGTAATAGACAAGACCTACTCCTTGCTCAGTGAACTGGACTCAACACCCCCTGTTCACCGCCCAAGAATATATCTGACTAGTAAGAATCTTAAAACCAATGTATTGATATCCCTCTGTAAGTGAGTCAAGTGGGTGTAAAGCGGCATAAACACAGCAGTGAAAAGCAGCTAAACCCCATTATAAAAATCAATTACTTTTAAAAACCCGTGAAACAAAGACAGTGAAAGAGAGAGAAATTCTTACAAAATTCGTTCAGGGGCTGTGATGCCACCTTTATTGACCATCTCTAGACCCACAGCTGATTGAGACATAAGGGTGGACACTCTTGGGCCTGAGAGGTTTGGTGAGGTTGGGTGAGCAAACGCAGACCCTTTAAAGTAATACTGCGTGGTATCCATCCCATGGGTCCAAAATCTCCAGGTTCAAGGGCATCTTCCTACATCGAAAACATGCATGAGAAACCCAGAAGATGGTACACCATGTGATCGGGAAAGGTTTCGAAAACGCACCTCATTTCTCATCTCCTTGTGCTCGGGTTGGCCATTACAGCCGCTTTACTAGCAATCTTCCTCCTTCGAGAATCAGCACCTTTAACCTCCTGTTCCGTACAGGTTGCAATTTGTCCTGAGGATGAACGGGAAGAGGGGGAACCAGTGAGAGACTAGCTCTAGGTGTTGGGACAGGCACAGGTCACTCTATTTTCCCATCAGGAAGAAGAATTAACCACAGGCTCAGCCTGCCGCCCGGAAGCAGAACAGGGCCTGAAGCAATCCTGCGCTTTTGCGGCCAGCTCCCAAAAAAGCGAGTTGAAAAATCGAGCTCAGGGGCACTGCAATTCACAGACCTGCAGAGTTATAAATGATAACTCTCGTCCACAAATATATTGAGGGAAGGCAACGAGGAGGATTTGAAAGCAAGGCAGAATTGCAGGAAACAGATTTCAGGAGGTAGAGTCGAATCGCCTTTAAAGCACAGGAAAAGCGGCAAAACCTCGACCATGATGCCCTTGGCCAAAAAGGGCGTCTGCGTTTTTTCCTGAATATATTCAGGAAAAAACGCAGACGCCCTTTTTGGCCAACCAAGCAACCTGGAAAGGCAAATCAGCGCTACAAAGAAGTCTCGCTTCCCATCGGTCAAAAGGGCCATGCTGAATAAAGTGTCAAAACCAGAAATGCAGGACAGGCCATGGAGAAACGGGAGCCTTGCTACGCTGATTGGCGTGATGTAAATTGCCAACAGCCACTCTGGAGAAGTGTACGGTGTGTCCTGAAACCTCTAAAAAACTCAGCTTAGAGAGCATAGGGCACTTCCACTCATGGGCGTATAAATTGGGAAAACTAAAAATCAGCAAGACACAGGCACCCCAAAGTTTAGGGCTGCTCTGTTGACAAGAACCTCCACTTCGTTACACCTTAAATATCCCAGGAAAGAGAAAAATGGATAAAGAAGTTGTGGTCCTTATGTACAATGGAATATCACTCAGCCATGAAATCAACGTCATAAGGCTAGTAGCAGCATGATGAGTGGATTTAGGTACGACGATTCTAAGTGAAATAAGTCAACCAGAAAACGACACTTATCATAAGATATCACTTATAGAGGGAATGTAAAAACCGCTACACTTGAACTGAATTACAAAACAGAACAGAGACACACGTTTACAAAACACACTATGGCTGCTTAACGGGAAAGGTGAGGTCGGGTGAGGCAGAAAACAAGGGTTTCAAATTAGCTCAGATACCGTTCCATAAACCCAATATGTAATAGACAAGACCTACTCCTTGCTCAGTGAAGTGGACTCAACGCCCCCTGTTCACCGCCCAAGAATATATCAGACTAGTAAGACTCTTAAAACCAATGTATTGATATCTCTCTGTAAGTGAGTCAAGTGGGTGTAAAGCGGCATAAACACAGCAGTGAAAAGCAGCTAAACCCCATTATAAAAATCAATTACTTTTAAAAACCCGTGAAACAAAGACAGTGAAAGAGAGAGAAATTCATACAGAATTCGTTCAGGGGCTGTGATGACACCTTTATTGACCATCTCTAGACCCACAGCTGATTGAGACATAAGGGTGGACACTCGTGGGGCTGAGAGATTTGGTGAGGTTGGGTGAGCAAACGCAGACCCTTTAAAGTAATACTGCGTGGTACCCATCCCATGGGTCCCAAATCTCCAAGTTCAAGGGCATCTTCCTATATCAAAAACATGCATGAGAAACCCAGAAGACGGTACACCGTGCGATCGGGAAAGGTTTCTAAAACGCACCTCATTTCTCATCTCCTTGTGCTCTGGTTCGCCATTCCAACCGAGTTAGTAGCAATCTCCCTCCGTGGAGAATCAGCACCTTTAACCTCCTGTTCCGTACAGGTTGCAATCTGTCCTGAGGATGAAAGGGAAGAGGTGGAACCAATGATAGACTAGCTCTAGGTGTTGGGACAGGCACAGATCACTCTATTTTCCCATCAGGAAGAAGAATTAACCACAGGCTCAGCCTGCCGCCCGGAACCAGAATAGGGCTTGAAGCAATCCTGCGCTTTTGCGGCCAACTCCGAAGAAAGCGAGTTGAAAAATGGAGCTCAGGGGCACTGCAATTCACAGACCTGCAGAGTTAGAAATGATAACTCTCGTCCACAAATATATTGAGGGAAGGCAACGAAGAGGATTTGAAAGCAAGGCAGAATTGCAGGAAACAGATTTCAGGAGGTAGATTCGAATCGCCTTTAAAGCACAGGAAAAGCGGCAAAACCTCGACCATGATGCCCTTGGCCAAAAAGGGCGTATACGTTTTTTCCTGAATATATTCAGGAAAAAACGCATACGCCCTTTTTGGCCAACCAAGCAACCTGGAAAGGCAAATCAGCGCTACAAAGAAGTCTCGCTTCCCATCGGTCAAAAGGGCCATGCTGCATAAAGTGTCAAAACCAGAAATGCAGGACAGGCCATGGAGAAACGGGAGCCTTGCTACGCTGATGGGCGGGATGTAAATTGCCAACAGCCACTCTGGAGAAGTGTACGGTGTGTCCTGAAACCTCTAAAAAACTCAGCTTAGAGAGCATAAGGCACTTCCACTCATGGGCATATAAATTGGGAAAACTAAAAATCAGCAAGACACAGGCACCCCAAAGTTTAGGGCTGCTCTGTTGACAAGAACCTCCACTTCGTTACACCTTAAATATCCCAGGAAAGAGAAAAATGGATAAGGAAGTTGTGGTCCTTATGTACAATGGCATATCACTCAGCCATGAAATTAACGTCATAAGGCTAGTAGCAGCATGATGAGAGGATTTAGGTACGACGATTCTAAGTGAAATAAGTCACACAGAAAAAGACACTTATCATAAGATATCACTTATAGAGGGAATGCAAAAACCACTACAGTTGAACGGAATTACAAAACAGAACAGCGTCACACGTTTAGAAGACACACTATGGCTGCTTAACGAGAAAGGTGAGGTGGGTGATGCATAAAACAAGGGTTTCAAATTAGCTCAGATACCGATCCATAAACCCAATATGTAATAGACAAGACCTACTCCTTGCTCAGTGAACTGGACTCAACACCCCCTGTTCACCGCCCAAGAATATATCTGACTAGTAAGAATCTTAAAACCAATGTATTGATATCCCTCTGTAAGTGAGTCAAGTGGGTGTAAAGCGGCATAAACACAGCAGTGAAAAGCAGCTAAACCCCATTATAAAAATCAATTACTTTTAAAAACCCGTGAAACAAAGACAGTGAAAGAGAGAGAAATTCTTACAAAATTCGTTCAGGGGCTGTGATGCCACCTTTATTGACCATCTCTAGACCCACAGCTGATTGAGACATAAGGGTGGACACTCTTGGGCCTGAGAGGTTTGGTGAGGTTGGGTGAGCAAACGCAGACCCTTTAAAGTAATACTGCGTGGTATCCATCCCATGGGTCCAAAATCTCCAGGTTCAAGGGCATCTTCCTACATCGAAAACATGCATGAGAAACCCAGAAGATGGTACACCATGTGATCGGGAAAGGTTTCGAAAACGCACCTCATTTCTCATCTCCTTGTGCTCGGGTTGGCCATTACAGCCGCTTTACTAGCAATCTTCCTCCTTCGAGAATCAGCACCTTTAACCTCCTGTTCCGTACAGGTTGCAATTTGTCCTGAGGATGAACGGGAAGAGGGGGAACCAGTGAGAGACTAGCTCTAGGTGTTGGGACAGGCACAGGTCACTCTATTTTCCCATCAGGAAGAAGAATTAACCACAGGCTCAGCCTGCCGCCCGGAAGCAGAACAGGGCCTGAAGCAATCCTGCGCTTTTGCGGCCAGCTCCCAAAAAAGCGAGTTGAAAAATCGAGCTCAGGGGCACTGCAATTCACAGACCTGCAGAGTTATAAATGATAACTCTCGTCCACAAATATATTGAGGGAAGGCAACGAGGAGGATTTGAAAGCAAGGCAGAATTGCAGGAAACAGATTTCAGGAGGTAGAGTCGAATCGCCTTTAAAGCACAGGAAAAGCGGCAAAACCTCGACCATGATGCCCTTGGCCAAAAAGGGCGTCTGCGTTTTTTCCTGAATATATTCAGGAAAAAACGCAGACGCCCTTTTTGGCCAACCAAGCAACCTGGAAAGGCAAATCAGCGCTACAAAGAAGTCTCGCTTCCCATCGGTCAAAAGGGCCATGCTGAATAAAGTGTCAAAACCAGAAATGCAGGACAGGCCATGGAGAAACGGGAGCCTTGCTACGCTGATTGGCGTGATGTAAATTGCCAACAGCCACTCTGGAGAAGTGTACGGTGTGTCCTGAAACCTCTAAAAAACTCAGCTTAGAGAGCATAGGGCACTTCCACTCATGGGCGTATAAATTGGGAAAACTAAAAATCAGCAAGACACAGGCACCCCAAAGTTTAGGGCTGCTCTGTTGACAAGAACCTCCACTTCGTTACACCTTAAATATCCCAGGAAAGAGAAAAATGGATAAAGAAGTTGTGGTCCTTATGTACAATGGAATATCACTCAGCCATGAAATCAACGTCATAAGGCTAGTAGCAGCATGATGAGTGGATTTAGGTACGACGATTCTAAGTGAAATAAGTCAACCAGAAAACGACACTTATCATAAGATATCACTTATAGAGGGAATGTAAAAACCGCTACACTTGAACTGAATTACAAAACAGAACAGAGACACACGTTTACAAAACACACTATGGCTGCTTAACGGGAAAGGTGAGGTCGGGTGAGGCAGAAAACAAGGGTTTCAAATTAGCTCAGATACCGTTCCATAAACCCAATATGTAATAGACAAGACCTACTCCTTGCTCAGTGAAGTGGACTCAACGCCCCCTGTTCACCGCCCAAGAATATATCAGACTAGTAAGACTCTTAAAACCAATGTATTGATATCTCTCTGTAAGTGAGTCAAGTGGGTGTAAAGCGGCATAAACACAGCAGTGAAAAGCAGCTAAACCCCATTATAAAAATCAATTACTTTTAAAAACCCGTGAAACAAAGACAGTGAAAGAGAGAGAAATTCATACAGAATTCGTTCAGGGGCTGTGATGACACCTTTATTGACCATCTCTAGACCCACAGCTGATTGAGACATAAGGGTGGACACTCGTGGGGCTGAGAGATTTGGTGAGGTTGGGTGAGCAAACGCAGACCCTTTAAAGTAATACTGCGTGGTACCCATCCCATGGGTCCCAAATCTCCAAGTTCAAGGGCATCTTCCTATATCAAAAACATGCATGAGAAACCCAGAAGACGGTACACCGTGCGATCGGGAAAGGTTTCTAAAACGCACCTCATTTCTCATCTCCTTGTGCTCTGGTTCGCCATTCCAACCGAGTTAGTAGCAATCTCCCTCCGTGGAGAATCAGCACCTTTAACCTCCTGTTCCGTACAGGTTGCAATCTGTCCTGAGGATGAAAGGGAAGAGGTGGAACCAATGATAGACTAGCTCTAGGTGTTGGGACAGGCACAGATCACTCTATTTTCCCATCAGGAAGAAGAATTAACCACAGGCTCAGCCTGCCGCCCGGAACCAGAATAGGGCTTGAAGCAATCCTGCGCTTTTGCGGCCAACTCCGAAGAAAGCGAGTTGAAAAATGGAGCTCAGGGGCACTGCAATTCACAGACCTGCAGAGTTAGAAATGATAACTCTCGTCCACAAATATATTGAGGGAAGGCAACGAAGAGGATTTGAAAGCAAGGCAGAATTGCAGGAAACAGATTTCAGGAGGTAGATTCGAATCGCCTTTAAAGCACAGGAAAAGCGGCAAAACCTCGACCATGATGCCCTTGGCCAAAAAGGGCGTATACGTTTTTTCCTGAATATATTCAGGAAAAAACGCATACGCCCTTTTTGGCCAACCAAGCAACCTGGAAAGGCAAATCAGCGCTACAAAGAAGTCTCGCTTCCCATCGGTCAAAAGGGCCATGCTGCATAAAGTGTCAAAACCAGAAATGCAGGACAGGCCATGGAGAAACGGGAGCCTTGCTACGCTGATGGGCGGGATGTAAATTGCCAACAGCCACTCTGGAGAAGTGTACGGTGTGTCCTGAAACCTCTAAAAAACTCAGCTTAGAGAGCATAAGGCACTTCCACTCATGGGCATATAAATTGGGAAAACTAAAAATCAGCAAGACACAGGCACCCCAAAGTTTAGGGCTGCTCTGTTGACAAGAACCTCCACTTCGTTACACCTTAAATATCCCAGGAAAGAGAAAAATGGATAAGGAAGTTGTGGTCCTTATGTACAATGGCATATCACTCAGCCATGAAATTAACGTCATAAGGCTAGTAGCAGCATGATGAGAGGATTTAGGTACGACGATTCTAAGTGAAATAAGTCACACAGAAAAAGACACTTATCATAAGATATCACTTATAGAGGGAATGCAAAAACCACTACAGTTGAACGGAATTACAAAACAGAACAGCGTCACACGTTTAGAAGACACACTATGGCTGCTTAACGAGAAAGGTGAGGTGGGTGATGCATAAAACAAGGGTTTCAAATTAGCTCAGATACCGATCCATAAACCCAATATGTAATAGACAAGACCTACTCCTTGCTCAGTGAACTGGACTCAACACCCCCTGTTCACCGCCCAAGAATATATCTGACTAGTAAGAATCTTAAAACCAATGTATTGATATCCCTCTGTAAGTGAGTCAAGTGGGTGTAAAGCGGCATAAACACAGCAGTGAAAAGCAGCTAAACCCCATTATAAAAATCAATTACTTTTAAAAACCCGTGAAACAAAGACAGTGAAAGAGAGAGAAATTCTTACAAAATTCGTTCAGGGGCTGTGATGCCACCTTTATTGACCATCTCTAGACCCACAGCTGATTGAGACATAAGGGTGGACACTCTTGGGCCTGAGAGGTTTGGTGAGGTTGGGTGAGCAAACGCAGACCCTTTAAAGTAATACTGCGTGGTATCCATCCCATGGGTCCAAAATCTCCAGGTTCAAGGGCATCTTCCTACATCGAAAACATGCATGAGAAACCCAGAAGATGGTACACCATGTGATCGGGAAAGGTTTCGAAAACGCACCTCATTTCTCATCTCCTTGTGCTCGGGATGGCCATTACAGCCGCTTTACTAGCAATCTTCCTCCTTCGAGAATCAGCACCTTTAACCTCCTGTTCCGTACAGGTTGCAATTTGTCCTGAGGATGAACGGGAAGAGGGGGAACCAGTGAGAGACTAGCTCTAGGTGTTGGGACAGGCACAGGTCACTCTATTTTCCCATCAGGAAGAAGAATTAACCACAGGCTCAGCCTGCCGCCCGGAACCAGAATAGGGCCTGTAGCAATCCTACGCTTTTGTGGCCAGCTCCCAAGAAAACGAGTTGAAAAATGGAGCTCAGGGGCACTGCAATTCACAAACCTGCAGAGTTAGAAATGATAACTCTCGTCCACAAATATATTGAGGAAAGGCAACGAAGAGGATTTGAAAGCAAGGCAGAATTACAGGAAACAGATTTCAGGAGGTAGATTCGAATCGCCTTTAAAGCACAGGAAAAGCGGCAAAACCTCGACCATGATGCCCTTGGCCAAAAAGGGCGTCTGCGTTTTTTCCTGAATATATTCAGGAAAAAACGCAGACGCCCTTTTTGGCCAACCAAGCAACCTGGAAAGGCAAATCAGCGCTACAAAGAAGTCTCGCTTCCCATCGGTCAAAAGGGCCATGCTGAATAAAGTGTCAAAACCAGAAATGCAGGACAGGCCATGGAGAAACGGGAGCCTTGCTACGCTGATTGGCGTGATGTAAATTGCCAACAGCCACTCTGGAGAAGTGTACGGTGTGTCCTGAAACCTCTAAAAAACTCAGCTTAGAGAGCATAAGGCACTTCCACTCATGGGCATATAAATTGGGAAAACTAAAAATCAGCAAGACACAGGCACCCCAAAGTTTAGGGCTGCTCTGTTGACAAGAACCTCCACTTCGTTACACCTTAAATATCCCAGGAAAGAGAAAAATGGATAAGGAAGTTGTGGTCCTTATGTACAATGGCATATCACTCAGCCATGAAATTAACGTCATAAGGCTAGTAGCAGCATGATGAGAGGATTTAGGTACGACGATTCTAAGTGAAATAAGTCACACAGAAAAAGACACTTATCATAAGATATCACTTATAGAGGGAATGCAAAAACCACTACAGTTGAACGGAATTACAAAACAGAACAGCGTCACACGTTTAGAAGACACACTATGGCTGCTTAACGAGAAAGGTGAGGTGGGTGATGCATAAAACAAGGGTTTCAAATTAGCTCAGATACCGATCCATAAACCCAATATGTAATAGACAAGACCTACTCCTTGCTCAGTGAACTGGACTCAACACCCCCTGTTCACCGCCCAAGAATATATCTGACTAGTAAGAATCTTAAAACCAATGTATTGATATCCCTCTGTAAGTGAGTCAAGTGGGTGTAAAGCGGCATAAACACAGCAGTGAAAAGCAGCTAAACCCCATTATAAAAATCAATTACTTTTAAAAACCCGTGAAACAAAGACAGTGAAAGAGAGAGAAATTCTTACAAAATTCGTTCAGGGGCTGTGATGCCACCTTTATTGACCATCTCTAGACCCACAGCTGATTGAGACATAAGGGTGGACACTCTTGGGCCTGAGAGGTTTGGTGAGGTTGGGTGAGCAAACGCAGACCCTTTAAAGTAATACTGCGTGGTATCCATCCCATGGGTCCAAAATCTCCAGGTTCAAGGGCATCTTCCTACATCGAAAACATGCATGAGAAACCCAGAAGATGGTACACCATGTGATCGGGAAAGGTTTCGAAAACGCACCTCATTTCTCATCTCCTTGTGCTCGGGTTGGCCATTACAGCCGCTTTACTAGCAATCTTCCTCCTTCGAGAATCAGCACCTTTAACCTCCTGTTCCGTACAGGTTGCAATTTGTCCTGAGGATGAACGGGAAGAGGGGGAACCAGTGAGAGACTAGCTCTAGGTGTTGGGACAGGCACAGGTCACTCTATTTTCCCATCAGGAAGAAGAATTAACCACAGGCTCAGCCTGCCGCCCGGAAGCAGAACAGGGCCTGAAGCAATCCTGCGCTTTTGCGGCCAGCTCCCAAAAAAGCGAGTTGAAAAATCGAGCTCAGGGGCACTGCAATTCACAAACCTGCAGAGTTATAAATGATAACTCTCGTCCACAAATATATTGAGGGAAGGCAACGAGGAGGATTTGAAAGCAAGGCAGAATTGCAGGAAACAGATTTCAGGAGGTAGAGTCGAATCGCCTTTAAAGCACAGGAAAAGCGGCAAAACCTCGACCATGATGCCCTTGGCCAAAAAGGGCGTATGCGTTTTTTCCTGAATATATTCAGGAAAAAACGCAGACGCCCTTTTTGGCCAACCAAGCAACCTGGAAAGGCAAATCAGCGCTACAAAGAAGTCTCGCTTCCCATCGGTCAAAAGGGCCATGCTGAATAAAGTGTCAAAACCAGAAATGCAGGACAGGCCATGGAGAAACGGGAGCCTTGCTACGCTGATGGGCGGGATGTAAATTGCCAACAGCCACTCTGGAGAAGTGTACGGTGTGTCCTGAAACCTCTAAAAAACTCAGCTTAGAGAGCATAGGGCACTTCCACTCATGGGCATATAAATTGGGAAAACTAAAAATCAGCAAGACACAGGCACCCCAAAGTTTAGGGCTGCTCTGTTGACAAGAACCTCCACTTCGTTACACCTTAAATATCCCAGGAAAGAAAAAAATGGATAAAGAAGTTGTGGTCCTTATGTACAATGGAATATCACTCAGCCATGAAATCAACGTCATAAGGCTAGTAGCAGCATGATGAGTGGATTTAGGTACGACGATTCTAAGTGAAATAAGTCAACCAGAAAACGACACTTATCATAAGATATTACTTATAGAGGGAATGTAAAAACCGCTACACTTGAACTGAATTACAAAACAGAACAGAGACACACGTTTACAAAACACACTATGGCTGCTTAACGGGAAAGGTGAGGTCGGGTGAGGCAGAAAACAAGGGTTTCAAATTAGCTCAGATACCGTTCAATAAACCCAATATGTAATAGACAAGACCTACTCCTTGCTCAGTGAACTGGACTCGACACCCCCTATTCACCGCCCAAGAATATATCTGACTAGGAAGAATCTTCAAAGCTATGTATTGATATCTCTCTGTAAGTGAGTCAAGTGGGTGTAAAGCGGCATAAACACAGCAGTGAAAAGCAGCTAAACCCCATTATAAAAATCAATTACTTTTAAAAACCCGTGAAACAAAGACAGTGAAAGAGAGAGAAATTCTTACAAAATTCGTTCAGGGGCTGTGATGCCACCTTTATTGACCATCTCTAGACCCACAGCTGATTGAGACATAAGGGTGGACACTCTTGGGGCTGAGAGGTTTGGTGAGGTTGGGTGAGCAAACGCAGACCCTTTAAAGTAATACTGCGTGGTATCCATCCCATGGGTCCAAAATCTCCAGGTTCAAGGGCATCTTCCTACATCGAAAACATGCATGAGAAACCCAGAAGATGGTACACCGTGTGATCGGGAAAGGTTTCGAAAACGCACCTCATTTCTCATCCCCTTGTGCTCGGGTTGGCCATTACAGCCGCTTTACTAGCAATCTCCCTCCTTCGAGAATCAGCACCTTTAACCTCCTGTTCCGTACAGGTTGCAGTTTGTCCTGAGGATGAACGGGAAGAGGGGGAACCAGTGAGAGACTAGCTCTAGGTGTTGGGACAGGCACAGGTCACTCTATTTTCCCATCAGGAAGAAGAATTAACCACAGGCTCAGCCTGCCGCCCGGAAGCAGAACAGGGCCTGAAGCAATCCTGCGCTTTTGCGGCCAGCTCCCAAAAAAGCGAGTTGAAAAATCGAGCTCAGGGGCACTGCAATTCACAAACCTGCAGAGTTATAAATGATAACTCTCGTCCACAAATATATTGAGGGAAGGCAACGAGGAGGATTTGAAAGCAAGGCAGAATTGCAGGAAACAGATTTCAGGAGGTAGAGTCGAATCGCCTTTAAAGCACAGGAAAAGCGGCAAAACCTCGACCATGATGCCCTTGGCCAAAAAGGGCGTATGCGTTTTTTCCTGAATATATTCAGGAAAAAACGCATACGCCCTTTTTGGCCAACCAAGCAACCTGGAAAGGCAAATCAGCGCTACAAAGAAGTCTCGCTTCCCATCGGTCAAAAGGGCCATGCTGAATAAAGTGTCAAAACCAGAAATGCAGGACAGGCCATGGAGAAACGGGAGCCTTGCTACGCTGATGGGCGGGATGTAAATTGCCAACAGCCACTCTGGAGAAGTGTACGGTGTGTCCTGAAACCTCTAAAAAACTCAGCTTAGAGAGCATAGGGCACTTCCACTCATGGGCATATAAATTGGGAAAACTAAAAATCAGCAAGACACAGGCACCCCAAAGTTTAGGGCTGCTCTGTTGACAAGAACCTCCACTTCGTTACACCTTAAATATCCCAGGAAAGAAAAAAATGGATAAAGAAGTTGTGGTCCTTATGTACAATGGAATATCACTCAGCCATGAAATCAACGTCATAAGGCTAGTAGCAGCATGATGAGTGGATTTAGGTACGACGATTCTAAGTGAAATAAGTCAACCAGAAAACGACACTTATCATAAGATATCACTTATAGAGGGAATGTAAAAACCGCTACACTTGAACTGAATTACAAAACAGAACAGCGTCACACGTTTAGAAGACACACTATGGCTGCTTAACAGGAAAGGTGAGGTGGGGTGATGCATAAAACAAGGGTTTCAAATAGGCTCAGATACCGTTCCATACACCCAATATGTAATAGACAAGACCTACTCCTTGCTCAGTGAAGTGGACTAAACACCCCCTGTTCACCGCCCAAGAATATATCTGACAAGTAAGAATCTTAAAACCAATGTATTGATATCCCTCTGTAAGTGAGTCAAGTGGGTGTAAAGCGGCATAAACACAGCAGTGAAAAGCAGCTAAACCCCATTATAAAAATCAATTACTTTTAAAAACCCGTGAAACAAAGACAGTGAAAGAGAGAGAAATTCTTACAAAATTCGTTCAGGGGCTGTGATGCCACCTGGATTGACCATCTCTAGACCCACAGCTGATTGAGACATAAGGGTGGACACTCTTGGGGCTGAGAGGTTTGGTGAGGTTGGGTGAGCAAACGCAGACCCTTTAAAGTAATACTGCGTGGTATCCATCCCATGGGTCCAAAATCTCCAGGTTCAAGGGCATCTTCCTACATCGAAAACATGCATGAGAAACCCAGAAGATGGTACACCGTGTGATCGGGAAAGGTTTCTAAAACGCACCTCATTTCTCATCTCCTTGTGCTCGGGTTGGCCATTACAGCCGCTTTACTAGCAATCTCCCTTCTTCGAGAATCAGCACCTTTAACCTCCTGTTCCGTACAGGTTGCAATTTGTCCTGAGGATGAACGGGAAGAGGGGGAACCAGTGAGAGACTAGCTCTAGGTGTTGGTACAGGCACAGGTCACTCTATTTTCCCATCAGGAAGAAGAATTAACCACAGGCTCAGCCTGCCGCCCGGAAGCAGAACAGGCCCTGAAGCAATCCTCTGCTTTTGCGGCCAGCTCCCAAAAAAGCGAGTTGAAAAATCGAGCTCAGGGGCACTGCAATTCACAAACCTGCAGAGTTAGAAATGATAACTCTCGTCCACAAATATATTGAGGGAAGGCAACGAGGAGGATTTGAAAGCAAGGCAGAATTGCAGGAAACAGAATTCAGGAGGTAAAGTCGAATCGCCTTTAAAGCACAGGAAAAGCGGCAAAACCTCGACAATGATGCCCTTGGCCAAAAAGGGCGTATGCGTTTTTTCCTGAATATATTCAGGAAAAAACGCATACGCCCTTTTTGGCCAACCAAGCAACCTGGAAAGGCAAATCAGCGCTACAAAGAAGTCTCGCTTCCCATCGGTCAAAAGGGCCATGCTGAATAAAGTGTCAAAACCAGAAATGCAGGACAGGCCATGGAGAAACGGGAGCCTTACTACGCTGATGGGCGGGATGTAAATTGCCAACAGCCACTCTGGAGAAGTGTACGGTGTTTCCTGAAACATCTAAAAAACTCAGCATAGAGAGCATAAGGCACTTCCACTCATGGGCGTATAAATTGGGAAAACTAAAAATCAGCAAGACACAGGCACCCCAAAGTTTAGGGCTGCTCTGTTGACAAGAACCTCCACTTCGTTACACCTTAAATATCCCAGGAAAGAGAAAAATGGATAAGGAAGTTGTGGTCCTTATGTACAATGGCATATCACTCAGCCATGAAATCAACGTCATAGGGCTAGTAGCAGCATGATGAGTGGATTTAGGTACGACGATTTTAAGTGAAATAAGTCAACCAGAAAACAACACTTATCATAAGATATGACTTATAGAGGGAATGTAAAAACCGCTACACTTGAACTGAATTACAAAACAGAACAGAGACACACGTTTACAAAACACACTATGGCTGCTTAACGGGAAAGGTGAGGTCGGGTGAGGTAGAAAACAAGGGTTTCAAATTAGCTCAGATACCGTTCCATAAACCCAATATGTAATAGACAAGACCTACTCCTTGCTCAGTGAACTGGACTCGACACCCCGTATTCACCGCCCAAGAATATATCTGACTAGGAAGAATCTTCAAAGCTATGTATTGATATCCCTCTGTAAATGAGTCAAGTGGGTGTAAAGCAGCATAAACACAGCAGTGAAAAGCAGCTAAACCCCATTATAAAAATCAATTACTTTTAAAATCCCATGAAACAAAGACAGTGAAAGGGAGAGAAATTCTTACAAAATTCGTTCAGGGGCTGTGATGCCACCTGTATTGACCATCTCTAAACCCACAGCTGATTGAGACATAAGGGTGGACACTCTTGGGGCTGAGAGGTTTGGTGAGGTTGGGTGAGCAAACACAGATCCTTTAAAGTAATACTGTGTGGTACCCATCTCATGGGTCCCAAATCTCCAGGTTCAAGGGCATCTTCCTACATCGAAAACATGCATGAGAAACCCAGAAGATGGTACACTGTGTGATCGGGAAAGGTTTCTAAAACGCACCTCATTTCTCATCTCCTTGTGCTCGGGTTCGCCATTCCAGCCGCGTTAGTAGCAATCTCCCTCCGTGGAGAATCAGCACCTTTAACCTCCTGTTCCGTACAGGTTGCAATTTGTCCTGAGGATGAACGGGAAGAGGGGGAACCAATGAGAGACTAGGTCTAGGTGTTGGGACAGGCACAGGTCACTCTATTTTCCCATCAGGAAGAAGAATTAACCACAGGCTCAGCCTGCCGCCCGGAACCAGAATAGGGCGTGAAGCAATCCTACGCTTTTGTGGCCAGCTCCCAAGAAAACGAGTTGAAAAATGGAGCTCAGGGGCACTGCAATTCACAAACCTGCAGAGTTATAAATGATAACTCTCGTCCACAAATATATTGAGGAAAGGCAACGAAGAGGATTTGAAAGCAAGTCAGAATTGCAGGAAACAGATTTCAGGAGGTAGATTCGAATCGCCTTTAAAGCACAGGAAAAGCGGCAAAACCTCGACCATGATGCCCTTGGCCAAAAAGGGCGTCTGCGTTTTTTCCTGAATATATTCAGGAAAAAACGCAGACGCCCTTTTTGGCCAACCAAGCAACCTGGAAAGGCAAATCAGCGCTACAAAGAAGTCTCGCTTCCCTTCTGTCAAAACGGCCGTGCTGAATAAAGTGTCAAAACCAGAAATGCAGGACAGGCCATGGTGAAACGGGAGCCTTGCTACGCTGATGCGCGGGATGTAAATTGTCAACAGCCACTCTGGAGAAGTGTACGGTGTGTCCTGAAACATCTAAAAAACTCAGCTTAGAGAGCATAGGGCACTTCCACTCATGGGCGTATAAATTGGGAAAACTAAAAATCAGCAAGACACAGGCACCCCAAAGTTTAGGGCTGCTCTGTTGACAAGAACCTCCACTTCGTTACACCTTAAATATCCCAGGAAAGAGAAACATGGATAAGTAAGTTGTGGTCCTTATGTACAATGGCATATCACTCAGCCATGAAATTAACGTCATAAGGCTAGTAGCAGCATGATGAGAGGATTTAGGTACGACGATTCTAAGTGAAATAAGTCACACAGAAAAAGACACTTATCATAAGATATCACTTAGAGAGGGAATGCAAAAACCGCTACACTTGAACGGAATTACAAAACAGAACAGCGTCACACGTTTAGAAGACACACTATGGCTGCTTAACGGGAAAGGTGAGGTGGGTGATGCATAAAACAAGGGTTTCAAATTAGCTCAGATACCGTTCCATAAACCCAATATGTAATAGACAAGACCTACTCCTTGCTCAGTGAACTGGACTCAACACCCCCTGTTCACCGCCCAAGAATATATCTGACTAGTAAGAATCTTAAAACCAATGTATTGATATCCCTCTGTAAGTGAGTCAAGTGGGTGTAAAGCGGCATAAACACAGCAGTGAAAAGCAGCTAAACCCCATTATAAAAATCAATTACTTTTAAAAACCCGTGAAACAAAGACAGTGAAAGAGAGAGAAATTCTTACAAAATTCGTTCAGGGGCTGTGATGCCACCTTTATTGACCATCTCTAGACCCACAGCTGATTGAGACATAAGGGTGGACACTCTTGGGGCTGAGAGGTTTGGTGAGGTTGGGTGAGCAAACGCAGACCCTTTAAAGTAATACTGCGTGGTATCCATCCCATGGGTCCAAAATCTCCAGGTTCAAGGGCATCTTCCTACATCGAAAACATGCATGAGAAACCCAGAAGATGGTACACCGTGTGATCGGGAAAGGTTTCGAAAACGCACCTCATTTCTCATCTCCTTGTGCTCGGGTTGGCCATTACAGCCGCTTTACTAGCAATCTCCCTCCTTCGAGAATCAGCACCTTTAACCTCCTGTTCCGTACAGGTTGCAATTTGTCCTGAGGATGAACGGGAAGAGGGGGAACCAGTGAGAGACTAGCTCTAGGTGTTGGGACAGGCACAGGTCACTCTATTTTCCCATCAGGAAGAAGAATTAACCACAGGCTCAGCCTGCCGCCCGGAAGCAGAACAGGGCCTGAAGCAATCCTGCGCTTTTGCGGCCAGCTCCCAAAAAAGCGAGTTGAAAAATCGAGCTCAGGGGCACTGCAATTCACAAACCTGCAGAGTTATAAATGATAACTCTCGTCCACAAATATATTGAGGGAAGGCAACGAGGAGGATTTGAAAGCAAGGCAGAATTGCAGGAAACAGATTTCAGGAGGTAGAGTCGAATCGCCTTTAAAGCACAGGAAAAGCGGCAAAACCTCGACCATGATGCCCTTGGCCAAAAAGGGCGTATGCGTTTTTTCCTGAATATATTCAGGAAAAAACGCATACGCCCTTTTTGGCCAACCAAGCAACCTGGAAAGGCAAATCAGCGCTACAAAGAAGTCTCGCTTCCCATCGGTCAAAAGGGCCATGCTGAATAAAGTGTCAAAACCAGAAATGCAGGACAGGCCATGGAGAAACGGGAGCCTTGCTACGCTGATGGGCGGGATGTAAATTGCCAACAGCCACTCTGGAGAAGTGTACGGTGTGTCCTGAAACCTCTAAAAAACTCAGCTTAGAGAGCATAGGGCACTTCCACTCATGGGCATATAAATTGGGAAAACTAAAAATCAGCAAGACACAGGCACCCCAAAGTTTAGGGCTGCTCTGTTGACAAGAACCTCCACTTCGTTACACCTTAAATATCCCAGGAAAGAAAAAAATGGATAAAGAAGTTGTGGTCCTTATGTACAATGGAATATCACTCAGCCATGAAATCAACGTCATAAGGCTAGTAGCAGCATGATGAGTGGATTTAGGTACGACGATTCTAAGTGAAATAAGTCAACCAGAAAACGACACTTATCATAAGATATTACTTATAGAGGGAATGTAAAAACCGCTACACTTGAACTGAATTACAAAACAGAACAGAGACACACGTTTACAAAACACACTATGGCTGCTTAACGGGAAAGGTGAGGTCGGGTGAGGCAGAAAACAAGGGTTTCAAATTAGCTCAGATACCGTTCAATAAACCCAATATGTAATAGACAAGACCTACTCCTTGCTCAGTGAACTGGACTCGACACCCCCTATTCACCGCCCAAGAATATATCTGACTAGGAAGAATCTTCAAAGCTATGTATTGATATCTCTCTGTAAGTGAGTCAAGTGGGTGTAAAGCGGCATAAACACAGCAGTGAAAAGCAGCTAAACCCCATTATAAAAATCAATTACTTTTAAAAACCCGTGAAACAAAGACAGTGAAAGAGAGAGAAATTCTTACAAAATTCGTTCAGGGGCTGTGATGCCACCTTTATTGACCATCTCTAGACCCACAGCTGATTGAGACATAAGGGTGGACACTCTTGGGGCTGAGAGGTTTGGTGAGGTTGGGTGAGCAAACGCAGACCCTTTAAAGTAATACTGCGTGGTATCCATCCCATGGGTCCAAAATCTCCAGGTTCAAGGGCATCTTCCTACATCGAAAACATGCATGAGAAACCCAGAAGATGGTACACCGTGTGATCGGGAAAGGTTTCGAAAACGCACCTCATTTCTCATCTCCTTGTGCTCGGGTTCGCCATTCCAGCCGCGTTAGTAGCAATCTCCCTCCGTGGAGAATCAGCACCTTTAACCTCCTGTTCCGTACAGGTTGCAATTTGTCCTGAGGATGAACGGGAAGAGGGGGAACCAATGAGAGACTAGCTCTAGGTGTTGGGACAGGCACAGGTCACTCTATTTTCCCATCAGGAAGAAGAATTAACCACAGGCTCAGCCTGCCGCCCGGAAGCAGAATAGGGCCTGAAGCAATCCTGCGCTTTTGCGGCCAGCTCCGAAGAAAGCGAGTTGAAAAATGGAGCTCAGGGGCACTGCAATTCACAAACCTGCAGAGTTAGAAATGATAACTCTCGTCCACAAATATATTGAGGGAAGGCAACGAGGAGGATTTGAAAGCAAGGCAGAATTGCAGGAAACAGATTTCAGGAGGTAGAGTCGAATCGCCTTTAAAGCACAGGAAAAGCGGCAAAACCTCGACCATGATGCCCTTGGCCAAAAAGGGCGTATGCGTTTTTTCCTGAATATATTCAGGAAAAAACGCATACGCCCTTTTTGGCCAACCAAGCAACCTGGAAAGGCAAATCAGCGCTACAAAGAAGTCTCGCTTCCCATCGGTCAAAAGGGCCATGCTGAATAAAGTGTCAAAACCAGAAATGCAGGACAGGCCATGGAGAAACGGGAGCCTTGCTACGCTGATGGGCGGGATGTAAATTGCCAACAGCCACTCTGGAGAAGAGTACGGGGTGTCCTGAAACATCTAAAAAACTCAGCTTAGAGAGCATAGGGCACTTCCACTCATGGGCGTATAAATTGGGAAAACTAAAAATCAGCAAGACACAGGCACCCCAAAGTTTAGGGCTGCTCTGTTGACAAGAACCTCCACTTCGTTACACCTTAAATATCCCAGGAAAGAGAAAAATGGATAAGGAAGTTGTGGTCCTTATGTACAATGGCATATCACTCAGCCATGAAATTAACGTCATAAGGCTAGTAGCAGCATGATGAGAGGATTTAGGTACGACGATTCTAAGTGAAATAAGTCACACAGAAAAAGACACTTATCATAAGATATCACTTATAGAGGGAATGTAAAAACCGCTACACTTGAACTGAATTACAAAACAGAACAGCGTCACACGTTTAGAAGACACACTATGGCTGCTTAACGGGAAAGGTGAGGTGGGGTGATGCATAAAACAAGGGTTTCAAATAGGCTCAGATACCGTTCCATACACCCAATATGTAATAGACAAGACCTACTCCTTGCTCAGTGAACTGGACTCAACACCCCCTGTTCACCGCCCAAGAATATATCTGACTAGTAAGAATCTTAAAACCAATGTATTGATATCCCTCTGTAAGTGAGTCAAGTGGGTGTAAAGCGGCATAAACACAGCAGTGAAAAGCAGCTAAACCCCATTATAAAAATCAATTACTTTTAAAAACCCGTGAAACAAAGACAGTGAAAGAGAGAGAAATTCTTACAAAATTCGTTCAGGGGCTGTGATGCCACCTGGATTGACCATCTCTAGACCCACAGCTGATTGAGACATAAGGGTGGACACTCTTGGGGCTGAGAGGTTTGGTGAGGTTGGGTGAGCAAACGCAGACCCTTTAAAGTAATACTGCGTGGTATCCATCCCATGGGTCCAAAATCTCCAGGTTCAAGGGCATCTTCCTACATCGAAAACATGCATGAGAAACCCAGAAGATGGTACACCGTGTGATCGGGAAAGGTTTCGAAAACGCACCTCATTTCTCATCTCCTTGTGCTCGGGTTCGCCATTCCAGCCGCGTTAGTAGCAATCTCCCTCCGTGGAGAATCAGCACCTTTAACCTCCTGTTCCGTACAGGTTGCAATTTGTCCTGAGGATGAACGGGAAGAGGGGGAACCAGTGAGAGACTAGCTCTAGGTGTTGGGACAGGCACAGGTCACTCTATTTTCCCATCAGGAAGAAGAATTAACCACAGGCTCAGCCTGCCGCCCGGAACCACAATAGGGCCTGACGCAATCCTGCGCTTTTGCGGCCAGCTCCCAAGAAAGCGAGTTGAAAAATGGAGCTCAGGGGCACTGCAATTCACAAACCTGCAGAGTTAGAAATGATAACTCTCGTCCACAAATATATTGAGGGAAGGCAACGAAGAGGATTTGAAAGCAAGGCAGAATTGCAGGAAACAGATTTCAGGAGGTAGATTCGAATCGCCTTTAAAGCACAGGGAAGGCGGCAAAACCTCGACCATGATGCCCTTGGCCAAAAAGGGCGTATGCGTTTTTTCCTGAATATATTCAGGAAAAAACGCAGACGCCCTTTTTGGCCAACCAAGCAACCTGGAAAGGCAAATCAGCGCTACAAAGAAGTCTCGCTTCCCATCGGTCAAAAGGGCCATGCTGAATAAAGTGTCAAAACCAGAAATGCAGGACAGGCCATGGTGAAACGGGAGCCTTGCTACGCTGATGGGCGGGATGTAAATTGCCAACAGCCACTCTGGAGAAGTGTACGGTGTTTCCTGAAACATCTAAAAAACTCAGCATAGAGAGCATAAGGCACTTCCACTCATGGGCGTATAAATTGGGAAAACTAAAAATCAGCAAGACACAGGCACCCCAAAGTTTAGGGCTGCTCTGTTGACAAGAACCTCCACTTCGTTACACCTTAAATATCCCAGGAAAGAGAAACATGGATAAGGAAGTTGTGGTCCTTATGTACAATGGCATATCACTCAGCCATGAAATTAACGTCATAAGGCTAGTAGCAGCATGATGAGAGGATTTAGGTACGACGATTCTAAGTGAAATAAGTCACACAGAAAAAGACACTTATCATAAGATATCACTTAGAGAGGGAATGTAAAAACCGCTACACTTGAACTGAATTACAAAACAGAACAGCGTCACACGTTTACAAAACACACTATGGCTGCTTAACGGGAAAGGTGAGGTCGGGTGAGGTAGAAAACAAGGGTTTCAAATTAGCTCAGATACCGTTCCATAAACCCAATATGTAATAGACAAGACCTACTCCTTGCTCAGTGAACTGGACTCGACACCCCCTATTCACCGCCCAAGAATATACCTGACTAGGAAGAATCTTCAAAGCTATGTATTGATATCTCTCTGTAAATGAGTCAAGTGGATGTAAAGCAGCATAAACAGAGCAGTGAAAAGCAGCTAAACCCCATTATAAAAATCAATTACTTTTAAAATCCCGTGAAACAAAGACAGTGAAAGAGAGAGAAATTCTTACAAAATTCGTTCAGGGGCTGTGATGCCACCTGGATTGACCATATCTAGACCCACAGCTGATTGAGACATAAGGGTGGACACTCTTGGGGCTGAGAGGTTTGGTGAGGTTGGGTGAGCAAACGCAGACCCTTTAAAGTAATACTGCGTGGTATCCATCCCATGGGTCCCAAATCTCCAGGTTCAAGGGCATCTTCCTACATCGAAAACATGCATGAGAAACCCAGAAGATGGTACACCGTGTGATCGGGAAAGGTTTCGAAAACGCACCTCATTTCTCATCTCCTTGTGCTCGGGTTCGCCATTCCAGCCGCGTTAGTAGCAATCTCCCTCCGTGGAGAATCAGCACCTTTAACCTCCTGTTCCGTACAGGTTGCAATTTGTCCTGAGGATGAACGGGAAGAGGGGGAACCAATGAGAGACTAGCTCTAGGTGTTGGGACAGGCACAGGTCACTCTATTTTCCCATCAGGAAGAAGAATTAACCACAGGCTCAGCCTGCCGCCCGGAACCACAATAGGGCCTGAAGCAATCCTGCGCTTTTGCGGCCAGCTCCCAAGAAAGCGAGTTGAAAAATGGAGCTCAGGGGCACTGCAATTCACAAACCTGCAGAGTTATAAATGATAACTCTCGTCCACAAATATATTGAGGGAAGGCAACGAGGAGGATTTGAAAGCAAGGCAGAATTGCAGGAAACAGATTTCACGAGGTAGATTCGAATCGCCTTTAAAGCACAGGAAAAGCGGCAAAACCTCGACCATGATGCCCTTGGCCAAAAAGGGCGTATGCGTTTTTTCCTGAATATATTCAGGAAAAAACGCATACGCCCTTTTTGGCCAACCAAGCAACCTGGAAAGGCAAATCAGCGCTACAAAGAAGTCTCGCTTCCCATCGGTCAAAAGGGCCATGCTGAATAAAGTGTCAAAACCAGAAATGCAGGACAGGCCATGGAGAAACGGGAGCCTTGCTACGCTGATGGGCGGGATGTAAATTGCCAACAGCCACTCTGCAGAAGAGTACGGGGTGTCCTGAAACATCTAAAAAACTCAGCTTAGAGAGCATAGGGCACTTCCACTCATGGGCGTATAAATTGGGAAAACTAAAAATCAGCAAGACACAGGCACCCCAAAGTTTAGGGCTGCTCTGTTGACAAGAACCTCCACTTCGTTACACCTTAAATATCCCAGGAAAGAGAAAAATGGATAAGGAAGTTGTGGTCCTTATGTACAATGGCATATCACTCAGCCATGAAATTAACGTCATAAGGCTAGTAGCAGCATGATGAGAGGATTTAGGTACGACGATTCTAAGTGAAATAAGTCACACAGAAAAAGACACTTATCATAAGATATCACTTATAGAGGGAATGTAAAAACCGCTACACTTGAACTGAATTACAAAACAGAACAGCGTCACACGTTTAGAAGACACACTATGGCTGCTTAACGGGAAAGGTGAGGTGGGGTGATGCATAAAACAAGGGTTTCAAATAGGCTCAGATACCGTTCCATACACCCAATATGTAATAGACAAGACCTACTCCTTGCTCAGTGAAGTGGACTAAACACCCCCTGTTCACCGCCCAAGAATATATCTGACTAGTAAGAATCTTAAAACCAATGTATTGATATCCCTCTGTAAGTGAGTCAAGTGGGTGTAAAGCGGCATAAACACAGCAGTGAAAAGCAGCTAAACCCCATTATAAAAATCAATTACTTTTAAAAACCCGTGAAACAAAGACAGTGAAAGAGAGAGAAATTCTTACAAAATTCGTTCAGGGGCTGTGATGCCACCTGGATTGACCATCTCTAGACCCACAGCTGATTGAGACATAAGGGTGGACACTCTTGGGGCTGAGAGGTTTGGTGAGGTTGGGTGAGCAAACGCAGACCCTTTAAAGTAATACTGCGTGGTATCCATCCCATGGGTCCAAAATCTCCAGGTTCAAGGGCATCTTCCTACATCGAAAACATGCATGAGAAACCCAGAAGATGGTACACCGTGTGATCGGGAAAGGTTTCTAAAACGCACCTCATTTCTCATCTCCTTGTGCTCGGGTTCGCCATTCCAGCCGCGTTAGTAGCAATCTCCCTCCGTGGAGAATCAGCACCTTTAACCTCCTGTTCCGTACAGGTTGCAATTTGTCCTGAGGATGAACGGGAAGAGGGGGAACCAGTGAGAGACTAGCTCTAGGTGTTGGGACAGGCACAGGTCACTCTATTTTCCCATCAGGAAGAAGAATTAACCACAGGCTCAGCCTGCCGCCCGGAACCACAATAGGGCCTGACGCAATCCTGCGCTTTTGCGGCCAGCTCCCAAGAAAGCGAGTTGAAAAATGGAGCTCAGGGGCACTGCAATTCACAAACCTGCAGAGTTAGAAATGATAACTCTCGTCCACAAATATATTGAGGGAAGGCAACGAAGAGGATTTGAAAGCAAGGCAGAATTGCAGGAAACAGATTTCAGGAGGTAGATTCGAATCGCCTTTAAAGCACAGGGAAGGCGGCAAAACCTCGACCATGATGCCCTTGGCCAAAAAGGGCGTATGCGTTTTTTCCTGAATATATTCAGGAAAAAACGCAGACGCCCTTTTTGGCCAACCAAGCAACCTGGAAAGGCAAATCAGCGCTACAAAGAAGTCTCGCTTCCCATCGGTCAAAAGGGCCATGCTGAATAAAGTGTCAAAACCAGAAATGCAGGACAGGCCATGGTGAAACGGGAGCCTTGCTACGCTGATGGGCGGGATGTAAATTGCCAACAGCCACTCTGGAGAAGTGTACGGTGTTTCCTGAAACATCTAAAAAACTCAGCATAGAGAGCATAAGGCACTTCCACTCATGGGCGTATAAATTGGGAAAACTAAAAATCAGCAAGACACAGGCACCCCAAAGTTTAGGGCTGCTCTGTTGACAAGAACCTCCACTTCGTTACACCTTAAATATCCCAGGAAAGAGAAACATGGATAAGGAAGTTGTGGTCCTTATGTACAATGGCATATCACTCAGCCATGAAATTAACGTCATAAGGCTAGTAGCAGCATGATGAGAGGATTTAGGTACGACGATTCTAAGTGAAATAAGTCACACAGAAAAAGACACTTATCATAAGATATCACTTAGAGAGGGAATGTAAAAACCGCTACACTTGAACTGAATTACAAAACAGAACAGCGTCACACGTTTACGAAACACACTATGGCTGCTTAACGGGAAAGGTGAGGTCGGGTGATGTAGAAAACAAGGGTTTCAAATTAGCTCAGATACCGTTCCATAAACCCAATATGTAATAGACAAGACCTACTCCTTGCTCAGTGAACTGGACTCGACACCCCCTATTCACCGCCCAAGAATATACCTGACTAGGAAGAATCTTCAAAGCTATGTATTGATATCTCTCTGTAAATGAGTCAAGTGGATGTAAAGCAGCATAAACAGAGCAGTGAAAAGCAGCTAAACCCCATTATAAAAATCAATTACTTTTAAAATCCCGTGAAACAAAGACAGTGAAAGAGAGAGAAATTCTTACAAAATTCGTTCAGGGGCTGTGATGCCACCTGGATTGACCATATCTAGACCCACAGCTGATTGAGACATAAGGGTGGACACTCTTGGGGCTGAGAGGTTTGGTGAGGTTGGGTGAGCAAACGCAGACCCTTTAAAGTAATACTGCGTGGTATCCATCCCATGGGTCCCAAATCTCCAGGTTCAAGGGCATCTTCCTACATCGAAAACATGCATGAGAAACCCAGAAGATGGTACACCGTGTGATCGGGAAAGGTTTCGAAAACGCACCTCATTTCTCATCTCCTTGTGCTCGGGTTCGCCATTCCAGCCGCGTTAGTAGCAATCTCCCTCCGTGGAGAATCAGCACCTTTAACCTCCTGTTCCGTACAGGTTGCAATTTGTCCTGAGGATGAACGGGAAGAGGGGGAACCAATGAGAGACTAGCTCTAGGTGTTGGGACAGGCACAGGTCACTCTATTTTCCCATCAGGAAGAAGAATTAACCACAGGCTCAGCCTGCCGCCCGGAACCACAATAGGGCCTGAAGCAATCCTGCGCTTTTGCGGCCAGCTCCCAAGAAAGCGAGTTGAAAAATGGAGCTCAGGGGCACTGCAATTCACAAACCTGCAGAGTTATAAATGATAACTCTCGTCCACAAATATATTGAGGGAAGGCAACGAGGAGGATTTGAAAGCAAGGCAGAATTGCAGGAAACAGATTTCAGGAGGTAGAGTCGAATCGCCTTTAAAGCACAGGAAAAGCGGCAAAACCTCGACCATGATGCCCTTGGCCAAAAAGGGCGTATGCGTTTTTTCCTGAATATATTCAGGAAAAAACGCATACGCCCTTTTTGGCCAACCAAGCAACCTGGAAAGGCAAATCAGCGCTACAAAGAAGTCTCGCTTCCCATCGGTCAAAAGGGCCATGCTGAATAAAGTGTCAAAACCAGAAATGCAGGACAGGCCATGGAGAAACGGGAGCCTTGCTACGCTGATGGGCGGGATGTAAATTGCCAACAGCCACTCTGGAGAAGAGTACGGGGTGTCCTGAAACATCTAAAAAACTCAGCTTAGAGAGCATAGGGCACTTCCACTCATGGGCGTATAAATTGGGAAAACTAAAAATCAGCAAGACACAGGCACCCCAAAGTTTAGGGCTGCTCTGTTGACAAGAACCTCCACTTCGTTACACCTTAAATATCCCAGGAAAGAGAAAAATGGATAAGGAAGTTGTGGTCCTTATGTACAATGGCATATCACTCAGCCATGAAATTAACGTCATAAGGCTAGTAGCAGCATGATGAGAGGATTTAGGTACGACGATTCTAAGTGAAATAAGTCACACAGAAAAAGACACTTATCATAAGATATCACTTATAGAGGGAATGTAAAAACCGCTACACTTGAACTGAATTACAAAACAGAACAGCGTCACACGTTTAGAAGACACACTATGGCTGCTTAACGGGAAAGGTGAGGTGGGGTGATGCATAAAACAAGGGTTTCAAATAGGCTCAGATACCGTTCCATACACCCAATATGTAATAGACAAGACCTACTCCTTGCTCAGTGAAGTGGACTAAACACCCCCTGTTCACCGCCCAAGAATATATCTGACTAGTAAGAATCTTAAAACCAATGTATTGATATCCCTCTGTAAGTGAGTCAAGTGGGTGTAAAGCGGCATAAACACAGCAGTGAAAAGCAGCTAAACCCCATTATAAAAATCAATTACTTTTAAAAACCCGTGAAACAAAGACAGTGAAAGTGAGAGAAATTCTTACAAAATTCGTTCAGGGGCTGTGATGCCACCTGGATTGACCATCTCTAGACCCACAGCTGATTGAGACATAAGGGTGGACACTCTTGGGGCTGAGAGGTTTGGTGAGGTTGGGTGAGCAAAGGCAGACCCTTTAAAGTAATACTGCGTGGTATCCATTCCATGGGTCCAAAATCTCCAGGTTCAAGGGCATCTTCCTACATCGAAAACATGCATGAGAAACCCAGAAGATGGTACACCGTGTGATCGGGAAAGGTTTCGAAAACGCACCTCATTTCTCATCTCCTTGTGCTCGGGTTCGCCATTCCAGCCGCGTTAGTAGCAATCTCCCTCCGTGGAGAATCAGCACCTTTAACCTCCTGTTCCGTACAGGTTGCAATTTGTCCTGAGGATGAACGGGAAGAGGGGGAACCAGTGAGAGACTAGCTCTAGGTGTTGGGACAGGCACAGGTCACTCTATTTTCCCATCAGGAAGAAGAATTAACCACAGGCTCAGCCTGCCGCCCGGAACCACAATAGGGCCTGACGCAATCCTGCGCTTTTGTGGCCAGCTCCCAAGAAAGCGAGTTGAAAAATGGAGCTCAGGGGCACTGCAATTCACAAACCTGCAGAGTTAGAAATGATAACTCTCGTCCACAAATATATTGAGGGAAGGCAACGAAGAGGATTTGAAAGCAAGGCAGAATTGCAGGAAACAGATTTCAGGAGGTAGATTCGAATCGCCTTTAAAGCACAGGAAAGGCGGCAAAACCTCGACCATGATGCCCTTGGCCAAAAAGGGCGTCTGCGTTTTTTCCTGAATATATTCAGGAAAAAACGCAGACGCCCTTTTTGGCCAACCAAGCAACCTGGAAAGGCAAATCAGTGCTACAAAGAAGTCTCGCTTCCCATCGGTCAAAAGGGCCATGCTGAATAAAGTGTCAAAACCAGAAATGCAGGACAGGCCATGGTGAAACGGGAGCCTTGCTACGCTGATGGGCGGGATGTAAATTGCCAACAGCCACTCTGGAGAAGTGTACGGTGTTTCCTGAAACATCTAAAAAACTCAGCATAGAGAGCATAAGGCACTTCCACTCATGGGCGTATAAATTGGGAAAACTAAAAATCAGCAAGACACAGGCACCCCAAAGTTTAGGGCTGCTCTGTTGACAAGAACCTCCACTTCGTTACACCTTAAATATCCCAGGAAAGAGAAACATGGATAAGGAAGTTGTGGTCCTTATGTACAATGGCATATCACTCAGCCATGAAATTAACGTCATAAGGCTAGTAGCAGCATGATGAGAGGATTTAGGTACGACGATTCTAAGTGAAATAAGTCACACAGAAAAAGACACTTATCATAAGATATCACTTAGAGAGGGAATGTAAAAACCGCTACACTTGAACTGAATTACAAAACAGAACAGCGTCACACGTTTACAAAACACACTATGGCTGCTTAACGGGAAAGGTGAGGTCGGGTGAGGTAGAAAACAAGGGTTTCAAATTAGCTCAGATACCGTTCCATAAACCCAATATGTAATAGACAAGACCTACTCCTTGCTCAGTGAACTGGACTCGACACCCCCTATTCACCGCCCAAGAATATACCTGACTAGGAAGAATCTTCAAAGCTATGTATTGATATCTCTCTGTAAATGAGTCAAGTGGATGTAAAGCAGCATAAACAGAGCAGTGAAAAGCAGCTAAACCCCATTATAAAAATCAATTACTTTTAAAATCCCGTGAAACAAAGACAGTGAAAGAGAGAGAAATTCTTACAAAATTCGTTCAGGGGCTGTGATGCCACCTGGATTGACCATATCTAGACCCACAGCTGATTGAGACATAAGGGTGGACACTCTTGGGGCTGAGAGGTTTGGTGAGGTTGGGTGAGCAAACGCAGACCCTTTAAAGTAATACTGCGTGGTATCCATCCCATGGGTCCCAAATCTCCAGGTTCAAGGGCATCTTCCTACATCGAAAACATGCATGAGAAACCCAGAAGATGGTACACCGTGTGATCGGGAAAGGTTTCGAAAACGCACCTCATTTCTCATCTCCTTGTGCTCGGGTTCGCCATTCCAGCCGCGTTAGTAGCAATCTCCCTCCGTGGAGAATCAGCACCTTTAACCTCCTGTTCCGTACAGGTTGCAATTTGTCCTGAGGATGAACGGGAAGAGGGGGAACCAATGAGAGACTAGCTCTAGGTGTTGGGACAGGCACAGGTCACTCTATTTTCCCATCAGGAAGAAGAATTAACCAGAGGCTCAGCCTGCCGCCCGGAACCACAATAGGGCCTGAAGCAATCCTGCGCTTTTGCGGCCAGCTCCCAAGAAAGCGAGTTAAAAAATGGAGCTCAGGGGCACTGCAATTCACAAACCTGCAGAGTTATAAATGATAACTCTCGTCCACAAATATATTGAGGGAAGGCAACGAGGAGGATTTGAAAGCAAGGCAGAATTGCAGGAAACAGATTTCAGGAGGTAGAGTCGAATCGCCTTTAAAGCACAGGAAAAGCGGCAAAACCTCGACCATGATGCCCTTGGCCAAAAAGGGCGTATGCGTTTTTTCCTGAATATATTCAGGAAAAAACGCATACGCCCTTTTTGGCCAACCAAGCAACCTGGAAAGGCAAATCAGCGCTACAAAGAAGTCTCGCTTCCCATCGGTCAAAAGGGCCATGCTGAATAAAGTGTCAAAACCAGAAATGCAGGACAGGCCATGGAGAAACGGGAGCCTTGCTACGCTGATGGGCGGGATGTAAATTGCCAACAGCCACTCTGGAGAAGAGTACGGGGTGTCCTGAAACATCTAAAAAACTCAGCTTAGAGAGCATAGGGCACTTCCACTCATGGGCGTATAAATTGGGAAAACTAAAAATCAGCAAGACACAGGCACCCCAAAGTTTAGGGCTGCTCTGTTGACAAGAACCTCCACTTCGTTACACCTTAAATATCCCAGGAAAGAGAAAAATGGATAAGGAAGTTGTGGTCCTTATGTACAATGGCATATCACTCAGCCATGAAATTAACGTCATAAGGCTAGTAGCAGCATGATGAGAGGATTTAGGTACGACGATTCTAAGTGAAATAAGTCACACAGAAAAAGACACTTATCATAAGATATCACTTATAGAGGGAATGTAAAAACCGCTACACTTGAACTGAATTACAAAACAGAACAGCGTCACACGTTTAGAAGACACACTATGGCTGCTTAACGGGAAAGGTGAGGTGGGGTGATGCATAAAACAAGGGTTTCAAATAGGCTCAGATACCGTTCCATACACCTAATATGTAATAGACAAGACCTACTCCTTGCTCAGTGAAGTGGACTAAACACCCCCTGTTCACCGCCCAAGAATATATCTGACTAGTAAGAATCTTAAAACCAATGTATTGATATCCCTCTGTAAGTGAGTCAAGTGGGTGTAAAGCGGCATAAACACAGCAGTGAAAAGCAGCTAAACCCCATTATAAAAATCAATTACTTTTAAAATCCCGTGAAACAAAGACAGTGAAAGAGAGAGAAATTCTTACAAAATTCGTTCAGGGGCTGTGATGCCACCTGGATTGACCATATCTAGACCCACAGCTGATTGAGACATAAGGGTGGACACTCTTGGGGCTGAGAGGTTTGGTGAGGTTGGGTGAGCAAACGCAGACCCTTTAAAGTAATACTGCGTGGTATCCATCCCATGGGTCCCAAATCTCCAGGTTCAAGGGCATCTTCCTACATCGAAAACATGCATGAGAAACCCAGAAGATGGTACACCGTGTGATCGGGAAAGGTTTCGAAAACGCACCTCATTTCTCATCTCCTTGTGCTCGGGTTCGCCATTCCAGCCGCGTTAGTAGCAATCTCCCTCCGTGGAGAATCAGCACCTTTAACCTCCTGTTCCGTACAGGTTGCAATTTGTCCTGAGGATGAACGGGAAGAGGGGGAACCAATGAGAGACTAGCTCTAGGTGTTGGGACAGGCACAGGTCACTCTATTTTCCCATCAGGAAGAAGAATTAACCAGAGGCTCAGCCTGCCGCCCGGAACCACAATAGGGCCTGAAGCAATCCTGCGCTTTTGCGGCCAGCTCCCAAGAAAGCGAGTTAAAAAATGGAGCTCAGGGGCACTGCAATTCACAAACCTGCAGAGTTATAAATGATAACTCTCGTCCACAAATATATTGAGGGAAGGCAACGAGGAGGATTTGAAAGCAAGGCAGAATTGCAGGAAACAGATTTCAGGAGGTAGAGTCGAATCGCCTTTAAAGCACAGGAAAAGCGGCAAAACCTCGACCATGATGCCCTTGGCCAAAAAGGGCGTATGCGTTTTTTCCTGAATATATTCAGGAAAAAACGCATACGCCCTTTTTGGCCAACCAAGCAACCTGGAAAGGCAAATCAGCGCTACAAAGAAGTCTCGCTTCCCATCGGTCAAAAGGGCCATGCTGAATAAAGTGTCAAAACCAGAAATGCAGGACAGGCCATGGAGAAACGGGAGCCTTGCTACGCTGATGGGCGGGATGTAAATTGCCAACAGCCACTCTGGAGAAGAGTACGGGGTGTCCTGAAACATCTAAAAAACTCAGCTTAGAGAGCATAGGGCACTTCCACTCATGGGCGTATAAATTGGGAAAACTAAAAATCAGCAAGACACAGGCACCCCAAAGTTTAGGGCTGCTCTGTTGACAAGAACCTCCACTTCGTTACACCTTAAATATCCCAGGAAAGAGAAAAATGGATAAGGAAGTTGTGGTCCTTATGTACAATGGCATATCACTCAGCCATGAAATTAACGTCATAAGGCTAGTAGCAGCATGATGAGAGGATTTAGGTACGACGATTCTAAGTGAAATAAGTCACACAGAAAAAGACACTTATCATAAGATATCACTTATAGAGGGAATGTAAAAACCGCTACACTTGAACTGAATTACAAAACAGAACAGCGTCACACGTTTAGAAGACACACTATGGCTGCTTAACGGGAAAGGTGAGGTGGGGTGATGCATAAAACAAGGGTTTCAAATAGGCTCAGATACCGTTCCATACACCTAATATGTAATAGACAAGACCTACTCCTTGCTCAGTGAAGTGGACTAAACACCCCCTGTTCACCGCCCAAGAATATATCTGACTAGTAAGAATCTTAAAACCAATGTATTGATATCCCTCTGTAAGTGAGTCAAGTGGGTGTAAAGCGGCATAAACACAGCAGTGAAAAGCAGCTAAACCCCATTATAAAAATCAATTACTTTTAAAAACCCGTGAAACAAAGACAGTGAAAGAGAGAGAAATTCTTACAAAATTCGTTCAGGGGCTGTGATGCCACCTGGATTGACCATCTCTAGACCCACAGCTGATTGAGACATAAGGGTGGACACTCTTGGGGCTGAGAGGTTTGGTGAGGTTGGGTGAGCAAAGGCAGACCCTTTAAAGTAATACTGCGTGGTATCCATCCCATGGGTCCAAAATCTCCAGGTTCAAGGGCATCTTCCTACATCGAAAACATGCATGAGAAACCCAGAAGATGGTACACCGTGTGATCGGGAAAGGTTTCTAAAACGCACCTCATTTCTCATCTCCTTGTGCTCGGGTTCGCCATTCCAGCCGCGTTAGTAGCAATCTCCCTCCGTGGAGAATCAGCACCTTTAACCTCCTGTTCCGTACAGGTTGCAATTTGTCCTGAGGATGAACGGGAAGAGGGGGAACCAGTGAGAGACTAGCTCTAGGTGTTGGGACAGGCACAGGTCACTCTATTTTCCCATCAGGAAGAAGAATTAACCACAGGCTCAGCCTGCCGCCCGGAACCAGAATAGGGCCTGAAGCAATCCTGCGCTTTTGCGGCCAACTCCCAAGAAAGCGAGTTGAAAAATGGAGCTCAGGGGCACTGCAATTCACAGACCTGCAGAGTTAGAAATGATAACTCTCGTCCACAAATATATTTAGGGAAGGCAACGAAGAGGATTTGAAAGCAAGGCAGAATTGCAGGAAACAGATTTCAGCAGGTAGATTCGAATCGCCTTTAAAACACAGGAAAAGCGGCAAAACCTCGACCATGATGCCCTTGGCCAAAAAGGGCGTATGCGTTTTTTCCTGAATATATTCAGGAAAAAACGCATACGCCCTTTTTGGCCAACCAAGCAACCTGGAAAGGCAAATCAGCGCTACAAAGAAGTCTCGCTTCCCATCGGTCAAAAGGGCCATGCTGAATAAAGTGTCAAAACCAGAAATGCAGGACAGGCCATGGAGAAACGGGAGCCTTGCTACGCTGATGGGCGGGATGTAAATTGCCAACAGCCACTCTGGAGAAGTGTACGGTGTGTCCTGAAACATCTAAAAAACTCAGCTTAGAGAGCATAGGGCACTTCCACTCATGGGCGCATGAATTGGAAAAATTAAAAATCAGCAAGACACAGGCACCACAAAGTTTAGGGCTGCTCTGTTGACAAGAACCTCCACTTCGTTACACCTTAAATATCCCAGGAAAGAAAAAAATGGATAAAGAAGTTGTGGTCCTTATGTACAATGGAATATCACTCAGCCATGAAATCAACGTCATAAGGCTAGTAGCAGCATGATGAGTGGATTTAGGTACGACGATTCTAAGTGAAATAAGTCAACCAGAAAACGACACTTATCATAAGATATCACTTAGAGAGGGAATGTAAAAACCGCTACACTTGAACTGAATTACAAAACAGAACAGAGACACACGTTTACAAAACACACTATGGCTTCTTAACCGGAAAGTTGAGGTCGGGTGAGGCAGAAAACAAAGGTTTCAAATTAGCTCAGATACCGTTCCATAAACCCAATATGTATTAGACAAGACCTACTCGTTGCTCAGTGAACTGGACGCAAAAACCCCCTATTCACCGCCCAAGAATATATCTGACTAGGAAGAATCTTCAAAGCTATGTATTGATATCTCTCTGTAAGTGAGTCAAGTGGGTGTAAAGCAGCATAAAAACAGCAGTGAAAAGCAGCTAAACCCCATTTTAAAAATCAATTACTTTTAAAAAGCTGTGAAACAAAGACAGTGAAAGATAGAGAAATTCTTACAATATTCGTTCAGGGGCTGTGATGCCACCTGGATTGACCATCTCTAGACCCACAGCTGATTGAGACATAAGGGTGGACTCTCTTGTGGCTGAGAGGTTTGGTCAGGTTGGTTGAGGAAACGCAGTCCCTTTAAAGTAATACTGCGTGGTACCCATCCCATGGGTCCCAAATCTCCAAGTTCAAGGGCATCTTCCTATAACAAAAACATGCATGAGAAACCCAGAAGATGGTACACCGTGTGATCGGGAAAGGTTTCGAAAACGCACCTCATTTCTCATCTCCTTGTGCTCGGGTTGGCCATTACAGCCGCTTTACTAGCAATCTCCCTCCTTCGAGAATCAGCACCTTCAACCTCCTGTTCCGTACAGGTTGCAATTTGTCCTGAGGATGAACGGGAAGAGGGGGAACCAATGAGAGACTAGCTCTAGGTGTTGGGACAGGCACAGGTCACTCTATTTTCCCATCAGGAAGAAGAATTAACCACAGGCTCAGCCTGCCGCCCGGAAGCAGAATAGGGCCTGAAGCAATCCTGCGCTTTTGCGGCCAGCTCCGAAGAAAGCGAGTTGAAAAATGGAGCTCAGGGGCACTGCAATTCACAAACCTGCAGAGTTATAAATGATAACTCTCGTCCACAAATATATTGAGGGAAGGCAACGAGGAGGATTTGAAAGCAAGGCAGAATTGCAGGAAACAGATTTCAGGAGGTAGAGTCGAATCGCCTTTAAAGCACAGGAAAAGCGGCAAAACCTCGACCATGATGCCCTTGGCCAAAAAGGGCGTATGCGTTTTTTCCTGAATATATTCAGGAAAAAACGCATACGCCCTTTTTGGCCAACCAAGCAACCTGGAAAGGCAAATCAGCGCTACAAAGAAGTCTCGCTTCCCATCGGTCAAAAGGGCCATGCTGAATAAAGTGTCAAAACCAGAAATGCAGGACAGGCCATGGAGAAACGGGAGCCTTGCTACGCTGATGGGCGGGATGTAAATTGCCAACAGCCACTCTGGAGAAGAGTACGGGGTGTCCTGAAACATCTAAAAAACTCAGCTTAGAGAGCATAGGGCACTTCCACTCATGGGCGTATAAATTGGGAAAACTAAAAATCAGCAAGACACAGGCACCCCAAAGTTTAGGGCTGCTCTGTTGACAAGAACCTCCACTTCGTTACACCTTAAATATCCCAGGAAAGAGAAAAATGGATAAGGAAGTTGTGGTCCTTATGTACAATGGCATATCACTCAGCCATGAAATTAACGTCATAAGGCTAGTAGCAGCATGATGAGAGGATTTAGGTACAACGATTCTAAGTGAAATAAGTCACACAGAAAAAGACACTTATCATAAGATATCACTTATAGAGGGAATGTAAAAACCGCTACACTTGAACTGAATTACAAAACAGAACAGCGTCACACGTTTAGAAGACACACTATGGCTGCTTAACGGGAAAGGTGAGGTGGGGTGATGCATAAAACAAGGGTTTCAAATAGGCTCAGATACCGTTCCATACACCCAATATGTAATAGACAAGACCTACTCCTTGCTCAGTGAAGTGGACTAAACACCCCCTGTTCACCGCCCAAGAATATATCTGACTAGTAAGAATCTTAAAACCAATGTATTGATATCCCTCTGTAAGTGAGTCAAGTGGGTGTAAAGCGGCATAAACACAGCAGTGAAAAGCAGCTAAACCCCATTATAAAAATCAATTACTTTTAAAAACCCGTGAAACAAAGACAGTGAAAGAGAGAGAAATTCTTACAAAATTCGTTCAGGGGCTGTGATGCCACCTGGATTGACCATCTCTAGACCCACAGCTGATTGAGACATAAGGGTGGACACTCTTGGGGCTGAGAGGTTTGGTGAGGTTGGGTGAGCAAAGGCAGACCCTTTAAAGTAATACTGCGTGGTATCCATCCCATGGGTCCAAAATCTCCAGGTTCAAGGGCATCTTCCTACATCGAAAACATGCATGAGAAACCCAGAAGATGGTACACCGTGTGATCGGGAAAGGTTTCTAAAACGCACCTCATTTCTCATCTCCTTGTGCTCGGGTTCGCCATTCCAGCCGCGTTAGTAGCAATCTCCCTCCGTGGAGAATCAGCACCTTTAACCTCCTGTTCCGTACAGGTTGCAATTTGTCCTGAGGATGAACGGGAAGAGGGGGAACCAGTGAGAGACTAGCTCTAGGTGTTGGGACAGGCACAGGTCACTCTATTTTCCCATCAGGAAGAAGAATTAACCACAGGCTCAGCCTGCCGCCCGGAACCACAATAGGGCCTGAAGCAATCCTGCGCTTTTGCGGCCAGCTCCTAAGAAAGCGAGTTGAAAAATGGAGCTCAGGGGCACTGCAATTCACAAACCTGCAGAGTTAGAAATGATAACTCTCGTCCACAAATATATTGAGGGAAGGCAACGAAGAGGATTTGAAAGCAAGGCAGAATTGCAGGAAACAGATTTCAGGAGGTAGATTCGAATTGCCTTTAAAGCACAGGGAAGGCGGCAAAACCTCGACCATGATGCCCTTGGCCAAAAAGGGCGTATGCGTTTTTTCCTGAATATATTCAGGAAAAAACGCAGACGCCCTTTTTGGCCAACCAAGCAACCTGGAAAGGCAAATCAGCGCTACAAAGAAGTCTCGCTTCCCATCGGTCAAAAGGGCCATGCTGAATAAAGTGTCAAAACCAGAAATGCAGGACAGGCCATGGTGAAACGGGAGCCTTGCTACGCTGATGGGCGGGATGTAAATTGCCAACAGCCACTCTGGAGAAGTGTACGGTGTTTCCTGAAACATCTAAAAAACTCAGCATAGAGAGCATAAGGCACTTCCACTCATGGGCGTATAAATTGGGAAAACTAAAAATCAGCAAGACACAGGCACCCCAAAGTTTAGGGCTGCTCTGTTGACAAGAACCTCCACTTCGTTACACCTTAAATATCCCAGGAAAGAGAAACATGGATAAGGAAGTTGTGGTCCTTATGTACAATGGCATATCACTCAGCCATGAAATTAACGTCATAAGGCTAGTAGCAGCATGATGAGAGGATTTAGGTACGACGATTCTAAGTGAAATAAGTCACACAGAAAAAGACACTTATCATAAGATATCACTTAGAGAGGGAATGTAAAAACCGCTACACTTGAACTAAATTACAAAACAGAACAGCGTCACACGTTTACAAAACACACTATGGCTGCTTAACGGGAAAGGTGAGGTCGGGTGATGTAGAAAACAAGGGTTTCAAATTAGCTCAGATACCGTTCCATAAACCCAATATGTAATAGACAAGACCTACTCCTTGCTCAGTGAACTGGACTCGACACCCCCTATTCACCGCCCAAGAATATACCTGACTAGGAAGAATCTTCAAAGCTATGTATTGATATCTCTCTGTAAATGAGTCAAGTGGATGTAAAGCAGCATAAACAGAGCAGTGAAAAGCAGCTAAACCCCATTATAAAAACCAATTACTTTTAAAATCCCGTGAAACAAAGACAGTGAAAGAGAGAGAAATTCTTACAAAATTCGTTCAGGGGCTGTGATGCCACCTGGATTGACCATATCTAGACCCACAGCTGATTGAGACATAAGGGTGGACACTCTTGGGGCTGAGAGGTTTGGTGAGGTTGGGTGAGCAAACGCAGACCCTTTAAAGTAATACTGCGTGGTATCCATCCCATGGGTCCCAAATCTCCAGGTTCAAGGGCATCTTCCTACATCGAAAACATGCATGAGAAACCCAGAAGATGGTACACCGTGTGATCGGGAAAGGTTTCGAAAACGCACCTCATTTCTCATCTCCTTGTGCTCGGGTTCGCCATTCCAGCCGCGTTAGTAGCAATCTCCCTCCGTGGAGAATCAGCACCTTTAACCTCCTGTTCCGTACAGGTTGCAATTTGTCCTGAGGATGAACGGGAAGAGGGGGAACCAATGAGAGACTAGCTCTAGGTGTTGGGACAGGCACAGGTCACTCTATTTTCCCATCAGGAAGAAGAATTAACCACAGGCTCAGCCTGCCGCCCGGAACCACAATAGGGCCTGAAGCAATCCTGCGCTTTTGCGGCCAGCTCCCAAGAAAGCGAGTTGAAAAATGGAGCTCAGGGGCACTGCAATTCACAAACCTGCAGAGTTATAAATGATAACTCTCGTCCACAAATATATTGAGGGAAGGCAACGAGGAGGATTTGAAAGCAAGGCAGAATTGCAGGAAACAGATTTCAGGAGGTAGATTCGAATCGCCTTTAAAGCACAGGAAAAGCGGCAAAACCTCGACCATGATGCCCTTGGCCAAAAAGGGCGTATGCGTTTTTTCCTGAATATATTCAGGAAAAAACGCATACGCCCTTTTTGGCCAACCAAGCAACCTGGAAAGGCAAATCAGCGCTACAAAGAAGTCTCGCTTCCCATCGGTCAAAAGGGCCATGCTGAATAAAGTGTCAAAACCAGAAATGCAGGACAGGCCATGGAGAAACGGGAGCCTTGCTACGCTGATGGGCGGGATGTAAATTGCCAACAGCCACTCTGCAGAAGAGTACGGGGTGTCCTGAAACATCTAAAAAACTCAGCTTAGAGAGCATAGGGCACTTCCACTCATGGGCGTATAAATTGGGAAAACTAAAAATCAGCAAGACACAGGCACCCCAAAGTTTAGGGCTGCTCTGTTGACAAGAACCTCCACTTCGTTACACCTTAAATATCCCAGGAAAGAGAAAAATGGATAAGGAAGTTGTGGTCCTTATGTACAATGGCATATCACTCAGCCATGAAATTAACGTCATAAGGCTAGTAGCAGCATGATGAGAGGATTTAGGTACGACGATTCTAAGTGAAATAAGTCACACAGAAAAAGACACTTATCATAAGATATCACTTATAGAGGGAATGTAAAAACCGCTACACTTGAACTGAATTACAAAACAGAACAGCGTCACACGTTTAGAAGACACACTATGGCTGCTTAACGGGAAAGGTGAGGTGGGGTGATGCATAAAACAAGGGTTTCAAATAGGCTCAGATACCGTTCCATACACCCAATATGTAATAGACAAGACCTACTCCTTGCTCAGTGAAGTGGACTAAACACCCCCTGTTCACCGCCCAAGAATATATCTGACTAGTAAGAATCTTAAAACCAATGTATTGATATCCCTCTGTAAGTGAGTCAAGTGGGTGTAAAGCGGCATAAACACAGCAGTGAAAAGCAGCTAAACCCCATTATAAAAATCAATTACTTTTAAAAACCCGTGAAACAAAGACAGTGAAAGAGAGAGAAATTCTTACAAAATTCGTTCAGGGGCTGTGATGCCACCTGGATTGACCATCTCTAGACCCACAGCTGATTGAGACATAAGGGTGGACACTCTTGGGGCTGAGAGGTTTGGTGAGGTTGGGTGAGCAAACGCAGACCCTTTAAAGTAATACTGCGTGGTATCCATCCCATGGGTCCAAAATCTCCAGGTTCAAGGGCATCTTCCTACATCGAAAACATGCATGAGAAACCCAGAAGATGGTACACCGTGTGATCGGGAAAGGTTTCGAAAACGCACCTCATTTCTCATCTCCTTGTGCTCGGGTTCGCCATTCCAGCCGCGTTAGTAGCAATCTCCCTCCGTGGAGAATCAGCACCTTTAACCTCCTGTTCCGTACAGGTTGCAATTTGTCCTGAGGATGAACGGGAAGAGGGGGAACCAATGAGAGACTAGCTCTAGGTGTTGGGACAGGCACAGGTCACTCTATTTTCCCATCAGGAAGAAGAATTAACCACAGGCTCAGCCTGCCGCCCGGAACCACAATAGGGCCTGACGCAATCCTGCGCTTTTGCGGCCAGCTCCCAAGAAAGCGAGTTGAAAAATGGAGCTCAGGGGCACTGCAATTCACAAACCTGCAGAGTTAGAAATGATAACTCTCGTCCACAAATATATTGAGGGAAGGCAACGAAGAGGATTTGAAAGCAAGGCAGAATTGCAGGAAACAGATTTCAGGAGGTAGATTCGAATCGCCTTTAAAGCACAGGGAAGGCGGCAAAACCTCGACCATGATGCCCTTGGCCAAAAAGGGCGTATGCGTTTTTTCCTGAATATATTCAGGAAAAAACGCAGACGCCCTTTTTGGCCAACCAAGCAACCTGGAAAGGCAAATCAGCGCTACAAAGAAGTCTCGCTTCCCATCGGTCAAAAGGGCCATGCTGAATAAAGTGTCAAAACCAGAAATGCAGGACAGGCCATGGTGAAACGGGAGCCTTGCTACGCTGATGGGCGGGATGTAAATTGCCAACAGCCACTCTGGAGAAGTGTACGGTGTTTCCTGAAACATCTAAAAAACTCAGCATAGAGAGCATAAGGCACTTCCACTCATGGGCGTATAAATTGGGAAAACTAAAAATCAGCAAGACACAGGCACCCCAAAGTTTAGGGCTGCTCTGTTGACAAGAACCTCCACTTCGTTACACCTTAAATATCCCAGGAAAGAGAAACATGGATAAGGAAGTTGTGGTCCTTATGTACAATGGCATATCACTCAGCCATGAAATTAACGTCATAAGGCTAGTAGCAGCATGATGAGAGGATTTAGGTACGACGATTCTAAGTGAAATAAGTCACACAGAAAAAGACACTTATCATAAGATATCACTTAGAGAGGGAATGTAAAAACCGCTACACTTGAACTGAATTACAAAACAGAACAGCGTCACACGTTTACGAAACACACTATGGCTGCTTAACGGGAAAGGTGAGGTCGGGTGATGTAGAAAACAAGGGTTTCAAATTAGCTCAGATACCGTTCCATAAACCCAATATGTAATAGACAAGACCTACTCCTTGCTCAGTGAACTGGACTCGACACCCCCTATTCACCGCCCAAGAATATACCTGACTAGGAAGAATCTTCAAAGCTATGTATTGATATCTCTCTGTAAATGAGTCAAGTGGATGTAAAGCAGCATAAACAGAGCAGTGAAAAGCAGCTAAACCCCATTATAAAAATCAATTACTTTTAAAATCCCGTGAAACAAAGACAGTGAAAGAGAGAGAAATTCTTACAAAATTCGTTCAGGGGCTGTGATGCCACCTGGATTGACCATATCTAGACCCACAGCTGATTGAGACATAAGGGTGGACACTCTTGGGGCTGAGAGGTTTGGTGAGGTTGGGTGAGCAAACGCAGACCCTTTAAAGTAATACTGCGTGGTATCCATCCCATGGGTCCCAAATCTCCAGGTTCAAGGGCATCTTCCTACATCGAAAACATGCATGAGAAACCCAGAAGATGGTACACCGTGTGATCGGGAAAGGTTTCGAAAACGCACCTCATTTCTCATCTCCTTGTGCTCGGGTTCGCCATTCCAGCCGCGTTAGTAGCAATCTCCCTCCGTGGAGAATCAGCACCTTTAACCTCCTGTTCCGTACAGGTTGCAATTTGTCCTGAGGATGAACGGGAAGAGGGGGAACCAATGAGAGACTAGCTCTAGGTGTTGGGACAGGCACAGGTCACTCTATTTTCCCATCAGGAAGAAGAATTAACCACAGGCTCAGCCTGCCGCCCGGAACCACAATAGGGCCTGAAGCAATCCTGCGCTTTTGCGGCCAGCTCCCAAGAAAGCGAGTTGAAAAATGGAGCTCAGGGGCACTGCAATTCACAAACCTGCAGAGTTATAAATGATAACTCTCGTCCACAAATATATTGAGGGAAGGCAACGAGGAGGATTTGAAAGCAAGGCAGAATTGCAGGAAACAGATTTCAGGAGGTAGAGTCGAATCGCCTTTAAAGCACAGGAAAAGCGGCAAAACCTCGACCATGATGCCCTTGGCCAAAAAGGGCGTATGCGTTTTTTCCTGAATATATTCAGGAAAAAACGCATACGCCCTTTTTGGCCAACCAAGCAACCTGGAAAGGCAAATCAGCGCTACAAAGAAGTCTCGCTTCCCATCGGTCAAAAGGGCCATGCTGAATAAAGTGTCAAAACCAGAAATGCAGGACAGGCCATGGAGAAACGGGAGCCTTGCTACGCTGATGGGCGGGATGTAAATTGCCAACAGCCACTCTGCAGAAGAGTACGGGGTGTCCTGAAACATCTAAAAAACTCAGCTTAGAGAGCATAGGGCACTTCCACTCATGGGCGTATAAATTGGGAAAACTAAAAATCAGCAAGACACAGGCACCCCAAAGTTTAGGGCTGCTCTGTTGACAAGAACCTCCACTTCGTTACACCTTAAATATCCCAGGAAAGAGAAAAATGGATAAGGAAGTTGTGGTCCTTATGTACAATGGCATATCACTCAGCCATGAAATTAACGTCATAAGGCTAGTAGCAGCATGATGAGAGGATTTAGGTACGACGATTCTAAGTGAAATAAGTCACACAGAAAAAGACACTTATCATAAGATATCACTTATAGAGGGAATGTAAAAACCGCTACACTTGAACTGAATTACAAAACAGAACAGCGTCACACGTTTAGAAGACACACTATGGCTGCTTAACGGGAAAGGTGAGGTGGGGTGATGCATAAAACAAGGGTTTCAAATAGGCTCAGATACCGTTCCATACACCCAATATGTAATAGACAAGACCTACTCCTTGCTCAGTGAAGTGGACTAAACACCCCCTGTTCACCGCCCAAGAATATATCTGACTAGTAAGAATCTTAAAACCAATGTATTGATATCCCTCTGTAAGTGAGTCAAGTGGGTGTAAAGCGGCATAAACACAGCAGTGAAAAGCAGCTAAACCCCATTATAAAAATCAATTACTTTTAAAAACCCGTGAAACAAAGACAGTGAAAGAGAGAGAAATTCTTACAAAATTCGTTCAGGGGCTGTGATGCCACCTGGATTGACCATCTCTAGACCCACAGCTGATTGAGACATAAGGGTGGACACTCTTGGGGCTGAGAGGTTTGGTGAGGTTGGGTGAGCAAACGCAGACCCTTTAAAGTAATACTGCGTGGTATCCATCCCATGGGTCCAAAATCTCCAGGTTCAAGGGCATCTTCCTACATCGAAAACATGCATGAGAAACCCAGAAGATGGTACACCGTGTGATCGGGAAAGGTTTCTAAAACGCACCTCATTTCTCATCTCCTTGTGCTCGGGTTCGCCATTCCAGCCGCGTTAGTAGCAATCTCCCTCCGTGGAGAATCAGCACCTTTAACCTCCTGTTCCGTACAGGTTGCAATTTGTCCTGAGGATGAACGGGAAGAGGGGGAACCAGTGAGAGACTAGCTCTAGGTGTTGGGACAGGCACAGGTCACTCTATTTTCCCATCAGGAAGAAGAATTAACCACAGGCTCAGCCTGCCGCCCGGAACCAGAATAGGGCCTGAAGCAATCCTGCGCTTTTGCGGCCAACTCCCAAGAAAGCGAGTTGAAAAATGGAGCTCAGGGGCACTGCAATTCACAGACCTGCAGAGTTAGAAATGATAACTCTCGTCCACAAATATATTGAGGGAAGGCAACGAAGAGGATTTGAAAGCAAGGCAGAATTGCAGAAAAAAGATTTCAGCAGGTAGATTCGAATCGCCTTTAAAACACAGGAAAAGCGGCAAAACCTCGACCATGATGCCCTTGGCCAAAAAGGGCGTATGCGTTTTTTCCTGAATATATTCAGGAAAAAACGCATACGCCCTTTTCGGCCAACCAAGCAACCTGGAAAGGCAAATCAGCGCTACAAAGAAGTCTCGCTTCCCATCGGTCAAAAGGGCCATGCTGAATAAAGTGTCAAAACCAGAAATGCAGGACAGGCCATGGAGAAACGGGAGCCTTGCTACACTGATGGGCGGGATGTAAATTGCCAACAGCCACTCTGGAGAAGTGTACGGTGTGTCCTGAAACATCTAAAAAACTCAGCTTAGAGAGCATAGGGCACTTCCACTCATGGGCGCATGAATTGGAAAAATTAAAAATCAGCAAGACACAGGCACCACAAAGTTTAGGGCTGCTCTGTTGACAAGAACCTCCACTTCGTTACACCTTAAATATCCCAGGAAAGAAAAAAATGGATAAAGAAGTTGTGGTCCTTATGTACAATGGAATATCACTCAGCCATGAAATCAACGTCATAAGGCTAGTAGCAGCATGATGAGTGGATTTAGGTACGACGATTCTAAGTGAAATAAGTCAACCAGAAAACGACACTTATCATAAGATATCACTTATAGAGGGAATGTAAAAACCGCTACACTTGAACTGAATTACAAAACAGAACAGAGACACACGTTTACAAAACACACTATGGCTTCTTAACGGGAAAGCTGAGGTCGGGTGAGGCAGAAAACAAAGGTTTCAAATTAGCTCAGATACCGTTCCATAAACCCAATATGTATTAGACAAGACCTACTCGTTGCTCAGTGAACTGGACGCAAAAACCCCCTATTCACCGCCCAAGAATATATCTGACTAGGAAGAATCTTCAAAGCTATGTATTGATATCTCTCTGTAAGTGAGTCAAGTGGGTGTAAAGCAGCATAAAAACAGCAGTGAAAAGCAGCTAAACCCCATTTTAAAAATCAATTACTTTTAAAAAGCTGTGAAACAAAGACAGTGAAAGATAGAGAAATTCTTACAATATTCGTTCAGGGGCTGTGATGCCACCTGGATTGACCATCTCTAGACCCACAGCTGATTGAGACATAAGGGTGGACACTCTTGTGGCTGAGAGGTTTGGTCAGGTTGGTTGAGGAAACGCAGTCCCTTTAAAGTAATACTGCGTGGTACCCATCCCATGGGTCCCAAATCTCCAAGTTCAAGGGCATCTTCCTATAACAAAAACATGCATGAGAAACCCAGAAGATGGTACACCGTGTGATCGGGAAAGGTTTCGAAAACGCACCTCATTTCTCATCTCCTTGTGCTCGGGTTGGCCATTACAGCCGCTTTACTAGCAATCTCCCTCCTTCGAGAATCAGCACCTTCAACCTCCTGTTCCGTACAGGTTGCAATTTGTCCTGAGGATGAACGGGAAGAGGGGGAACCAGTGAGAGACTAGCTCTAGGTGTTGGGACAGGCACAGGTCACTCTATTTTCCCATCAGGAAGAAGAATTAACCACAGGCTCAGCCTGCCGCCCGGAAGCAGAACAGGGCCTGAAGCAATCCTGTGTTTTTGCGGCCAGCTCCCATAAAAACGAGTTGAAAAATCGAGCTCAGGGGCACTGCAATTCACAAACCTGCAGAGTTATAAATGATAACTCTCGTCCACAAATATATTGAGGGAAGGCAACGAGGAGGATTTGAAAGCAAGGGAGAATTGCAGGAAACAGATTTCAGGAGGTAGAGTCGAATCGCCTTTAAAGCACAGGAAAAGCGGCAAAACCTCGACCATGATGCCCTTGGCCAAAAAGGGCGTATGCGTTTTTTCCTGAATATATTCAGGAAAAAACGCAGACGCCCTTTTTGGCCAACCAAGCAACCTGGAAAGGCAAATCAGCGCTACAAAGAAGTCTCGCTTCCCATCGGTCAAAAGGGCCATGCTGAATAAAGTGTCAAAACCAGAAATGCAGGACAGGCCATGGAGAAACGGGAGCCTTACTACGCTGATGGGCGGGATGTAAATTGCCAACAGCCACTCTGGAGAAGTGTACGGTGTTTCCTGAAACATCTAAAGAACTCAGCATAGAGAGCATAAGGCACTTCCACTCATGGGCGTATAAATTGGGAAAACTAAAAATCAGCAAGACACAGGCACCCCAAAGTTTAGGGCTGCTCTGTTGACAAGAACCTCCACTTCGTTACACCTTAAATATCCCAGGAAAGAGAAAAATGGATAAGGAAGTTGTGGTCCTTATGTACAATGGCATATCACTCAGCCATGAAATCAACGTCATAAGGCTAGTAGCAGCATGATGAGTGGATTTAGGTACGACGATTCTAAGTGAAATAAGTCAACCAGAAAACAACACTTATCATAAGATATGACTTATAGAGGGAATGTAAAAACCGCTACACTTGAACTGAATTACAAAACAGAACAGAGACACACGTTTACAAAACACACTATGGCTGCTTGACGGGAAAGGTGAGGTCGGGTGAGGTAGAAAACAGGGGTTTCAAATTAGCTCAGATACCGTTCCATAAACCCGATATGTAATAGACAAGACCTACTCCTTGCTCAGTGAACTGGACTCAACACCCCCTATTCACCGCCCAAGAATATATCTGACTAGGAACAATCTTCAAAGCTATGTATTGATATCCCTCTGTAAATGAGTCAAGTGGGTGTAAAGCAGCATAAACCCAGCAGTGAAAAGCAGCTAAACCCCATTATAAAAATCAATTACTTTTAAAATCCCATGAAACAAAGACAGTGAAAGGGAGAGAAATTCTTACAAAATTCGTTCAGGGGCTGTGATGCCACCTGGATTGACCATATCTAGACCCACAGCTGATTGAGACATAAGGGTGGACACTCTTGGGGCTGAGAGGTTTGGTGAGGTTGGGTGAGCAAACACAGACCCTTTAAAGTAATACTGTGTGGTACCCATCTCATGGGTCCCAAATCTCCAGGTTCAAGGGCATCTTCCTACATCGAAAACATGCATGAGAAACCCAGAAGATGGTACACCGTGTGATCGGGAAAGGTTTCTAAAACGCACCTCATTTCTCATCTCCTTGTGCTCGGGTTCGCCATTCCAGCCGCGTTAGTAGCAATCTCCCTCCGTGGAGAATCAGCACCTTTAACCTCCTGTTCCGTACAGGTTGCAATTTGTCCTGAGGATGAACGGGAAGAGGGGGAACCAGTGAGAGACTAGCTCTAGGTGTTGGGACAGGCACAGGTCACTCTATTTTCCCATCAGGAAGAAGAATTAACCACAGGCTCAGCCTGCCGCCCGGAAGCAGAACAGGGCCTGAAGCAATCCTGCGCTTTTGCGGCCAGCTCCCAAAAAAGCGAGTTGAAAAATCGAGCTCAGGGGCACTGCAATTCACAGACCTGCAGAGTTATAAATGATAACTCTCGTCCACAAATATATTGAGGGAAGGCAACGAGGAGGATTTGAAAGCAAGGCAGAATTGCAGGAAACAGATTTCAGGAGGTAGAGTCGAATCGCCTTTAAAGCACAGGAAAAGCGGCAAAACCTCGACCATGATGCCCTTGGCCAAAAAGGGCGTCTGCGTTTTTTCCTGAATATATTCAGGAAAAAACGCAGACGCCCTTTTTGGCCAACCAAGCAACCTGGAAAGGCAAATCAGCGCTACAAAGAAGTCTCGCTTCCCATCGGTCAAAAGGGCCATGCTGAATAAAGTGTCAAAACCAGAAATGCAGGACAGGCCATGGAGAAACGGGAGCCTTGCTACGCTGATTGGCGTGATGTAAATTGCCAACAGCCACTCTGGAGAAGTGTACGGTGTGTCCTGAAACCTCTAAAAAACTCAGCTTAGAGAGCATAGGGCACTTCCACTCATGGGCGTATAAATTGGGAAAACTAAAAATCAGCAAGACACAGGCACCCCAAAGTTTAGGGCTGCTCTGTTGACAAGAACCTCCACTTCGTTACACCTTAAATATCCCAGGAAAGAGAAAAATGGATAAAGAAGTTGTGGTCCTTATGTACAATGGAATATCACTCAGCCATGAAATCAACGTCATAAGGCTAGTAGCAGCATGATGAGTGGATTTAGGTACGACGATTCTAAGTGAAATAAGTCAACCAGAAAACGACACTTATCATAAGATATCACTTATAGAGGGAATGTAAAAACCGCTACACTTGAACTGAATTACAAAACAGAACAGAGACACACGTTTACAAAACACACTATGGCTGCTTAACGGGAAAGGTGAGGTCGGGTGAGGCAGAAAACAAGGGTTTCAAATTAGCTCAGATACCGTTCCATAAACCCAATATGTAATAGACAAGACCTACTCCTTGCTCAGTGAAGTGGACTCAACGCCCCCTGTTCACCGCCCAAGAATATATCAGACTAGTAAGACTCTTAAAACCAATGTATTGATATCTCTCTGTAAGTGAGTCAAGTGGGTGTAAAGCGGCATAAACACAGCAGTGAAAAGCAGCTAAACCCCATTATAAAAATCAATTACTTTTAAAAACCCGTGAAACAAAGACAGTGAAAGAGAGAGAAATTCATACAGAATTCGTTCAGGGGCTGTGATGACACCTTTATTGACCATCTCTAGACCCACAGCTGATTGAGACATAAGGGTGGACACTCGTGGGGCTGAGAGATTTGGTGAGGTTGGGTGAGCAAACGCAGACCCTTTAAAGTAATACTGCGTGGTACCCATCCCATGGGTCCCAAATCTCCAAGTTCAAGGGCATCTTCCTATATCAAAAACATGCATGAGAAACCCAGAAGACGGTACACCGTGCGATCGGGAAAGGTTTCTAAAACGCACCTCATTTCTCATCTCCTTGTGCTCTGGTTCGCCATTCCAACCGAGTTAGTAGCAATCTCCCTCCGTGGAGAATCAGCACCTTTAACCTCCTGTTCCGTACAGGTTGCAATCTGTCCTGAGGATGAAAGGGAAGAGGTGGAACCAATGATAGACTAGCTCTAGGTGTTGGGACAGGCACAGATCACTCTATTTTCCCATCAGGAAGAAGAATTAACCACAGGCTCAGCCTGCCGCCCGGAACCAGAATAGGGCTTGAAGCAATCCTGCGCTTTTGCGGCCAACTCCGAAGAAAGCGAGTTGAAAAATGGAGCTCAGGGGCACTGCAATTCACAGACCTGCAGAGTTAGAAATGATAACTCTCGTCCACAAATATATTGAGGGAAGGCAACGAAGAGGATTTGAAAGCAAGGCAGAATTGCAGGAAACAGATTTCAGGAGGTAGATTCGAATCGCCTTTAAAGCACAGGAAAAGCGGCAAAACCTCGACCATGATGCCCTTGGCCAAAAAGGGCGTATACGTTTTTTCCTGAATATATTCAGGAAAAAACGCATACGCCCTTTTTGGCCAACCAAGCAACCTGGAAAGGCAAATCAGCGCTACAAAGAAGTCTCGCTTCCCATCGGTCAAAAGGGCCATGCTGCATAAAGTGTCAAAACCAGAAATGCAGGACAGGCCATGGAGAAACGGGAGCCTTGCTACGCTGATGGGCGGGATGTAAATTGCCAACAGCCACTCTGGAGAAGTGTACGGTGTGTCCTGAAACCTCTAAAAAACTCAGCTTAGAGAGCATAAGGCACTTCCACTCATGGGCATATAAATTGGGAAAACTAAAAATCAGCAAGACACAGGCACCCCAAAGTTTAGGGCTGCTCTGTTGACAAGAACCTCCACTTCGTTACACCTTAAATATCCCAGGAAAGAGAAAAATGGATAAGGAAGTTGTGGTCCTTATGTACAATGGCATATCACTCAGCCATGAAATTAACGTCATAAGGCTAGTAGCAGCATGATGAGAGGATTTAGGTACGACGATTCTAAGTGAAATAAGTCACACAGAAAAAGACACTTATCATAAGATATCACTTATAGAGGGAATGCAAAAACCACTACAGTTGAACGGAATTACAAAACAGAACAGCGTCACACGTTTAGAAGACACACTATGGCTGCTTAACGAGAAAGGTGAGGTGGGTGATGCATAAAACAAGGGTTTCAAATTAGCTCAGATACCGATCCATAAACCCAATATGTAATAGACAAGACCTACTCCTTGCTCAGTGAACTGGACTCAACACCCCCTGTTCACCGCCCAAGAATATATCTGACTAGTAAGAATCTTAAAACCAATGTATTGATATCCCTCTGTAAGTGAGTCAAGTGGGTGTAAAGCGGCATAAACACAGCAGTGAAAAGCAGCTAAACCCCATTATAAAAATCAATTACTTTTAAAAACCCGTGAAACAAAGACAGTGAAAGAGAGAGAAATTCTTACAAAATTCGTTCAGGGGCTGTGATGCCACCTTTATTGACCATCTCTAGACCCACAGCTGATTGAGACATAAGGGTGGACACTCTTGGGCCTGAGAGGTTTGGTGAGGTTGGGTGAGCAAACGCAGACCCTTTAAAGTAATACTGCGTGGTATCCATCCCATGGGTCCAAAATCTCCAGGTTCAAGGGCATCTTCCTACATCGAAAACATGCATGAGAAACCCAGAAGATGGTACACCATGTGATCGGGAAAGGTTTCGAAAACGCACCTCATTTCTCATCTCCTTGTGCTTGGGTTGGCCATTACAGCCGCTTTACTAGCAATCTTCCTCCTTCGAGAATCAGCACCTTTAACCTCCTGTTCCGTACAGGTTGCAATTTGTCCTGAGGATGAACGGGAAGAGGGGGAACCAGTGAGAGACTAGCTCTAGGTGTTGGGACAGGCACAGGTCACTCTATTTTCCCATCAGGAAGAAGAATTAACCACAGGCTCAGCCTGCCGCCCGGAAGCAGAACAGGGCCTGAAGCAATCCTGCGCTTTTGCGGCCAGCTCCCAAAAAAGCGAGTTGAAAAATCGAGCTCAGGGGCACTGCAATTCACAGACCTGCAGAGTTATAAATGATAACTCTCGTCCACAAATATATTGAGGGAAGGCAACGAGGAGGATTTGAAAGCAAGGCAGAATTGCAGGAAACAGATTTCAGGAGGTAGAGTCGAATCGCCTTTAAAGCACAGGAAAAGCGGCAAAACCTCGACCATGATGCCCTTGGCCAAAAAGGGCGTCTGCGTTTTTTCCTGAATATATTCAGGAAAAAACGCAGACGCCCTTTTTGGCCAACCAAGCAACCTGGAAAGGCAAATCAGCGCTACAAAGAAGTCTCGCTTCCCATCGGTCAAAAGGGCCATGCTGAATAAAGTGTCAAAACCAGAAATGCAGGACAGGCCATGGAGAAACGGGAGCCTTGCTACGCTGATTGGCGTGATGTAAATTGCCAACAGCCACTCTGGAGAAGTGTACGGTGTGTCCTGAAACCTCTAAAAAACTCAGCTTAGAGAGCATAGGGCACTTCCACTCATGGGCGTATAAATTGGGAAAACTAAAAATCAGCAAGACACAGGCACCCCAAAGTTTAGGGCTGCTCTGTTGACAAGAACCTCCACTTCGTTACACCTTAAATATCCCAGGAAAGAGAAAAATGGATAAAGAAGTTGTGGTCCTTATGTACAATGGAATATCACTCAGCCATGAAATCAACGTCATAAGGCTAGTAGCAGCATGATGAGTGGATTTAGGTACGACGATTCTAAGTGAAATAAGTCAACCAGAAAACGACACTTATCATAAGATATCACTTATAGAGGGAATGTAAAAACCGCTACACTTGAACTGAATTACAAAACAGAACAGAGACACACGTTTACAAAACACACTATGGCTGCTTAACGGGAAAGGTGAGGTCGGGTGAGGCAGAAAACAAGGGTTTCAAATTAGCTCAGATACCGTTCCATAAACCCAATATGTAATAGACAAGACCTACTCCTTGCTCAGTGAAGTGGACTCAACGCCCCCTGTTCACCGCCCAAGAATATATCAGACTAGTAAGACTCTTAAAACCAATGTATTGATATCTCTCTGTAAGTGAGTCAAGTGGGTGTAAAGCGGCATAAACACAGCAGTGAAAAGCAGCTAAACCCCATTATAAAAATCAATTACTTTTAAAAACCCGTGAAACAAAGACAGTGAAAGAGAGAGAAATTCATACAGAATTCGTTCAGGGGCTGTGATGCCACCTTTATTGACCATCTCTAGACCCACAGCTGATTGAGACATAAGGGTGGACACTCGTGGGGCTGAGAGATTTGGTGAGGTTGGGTGAGCAAACGCAGACCCTTTAAAGTAATACTGCGTGGTACCCATCCCATGGGTCCCAAATCTCCAAGTTCAAGGGCATCTTCCTATATCAAAAACATGCATGAGAAACCCAGAAGACGGTACACCGTGCGATCGGGAAAGGTTTCTAAAACGCACCTCATTTCTCATCTCCTTGTGCTCTGGTTCGCCATTCCAACCGAGTTAGTAGCAATCTCCCTCCGTGGAGAATCAGCACCTTTAACCTCCTGTTCCGTACAGGTTGCAATCTGTCCTGAGGATGAAAGGGAAGAGGTGGAACCAATGATAGACTAGCTCTAGGTGTTGGGACAGGCACAGATCACTCTATTTTCCCATCAGGAAGAAGAATTAACCACAGGCTCAGCCTGCCGCCCGGAACCAGAATAGGGCTTGAAGCAATCCTGCGCTTTTGCGGCCAACTCCGAAGAAAGCGAGTTGAAAAATGGAGCTCAGGGGCACTGCAATTCACAGACCTGCAGAGTTAGAAATGATAACTCTCGTCCACAAATATATTGAGGGAAGGCAACGAAGAGGATTTGAAAGCAAGGCAGAATTGCAGGAAACAGATTTCAGGAGGTAGATTCGAATCGCCTTTAAAGCACAGGAAAAGCGGCAAAACCTCGACCATGATGCCCTTGGCCAAAAAGGGCGTATACGTTTTTTCCTGAATATATTCAGGAAAAAACGCATACGCCCTTTTTGGCCAACCAAGCAACCTGGAAAGGCAAATCAGCGCTACAAAGAAGTCTCGCTTCCCATCGGTCAAAAGGGCCATGCTGCATAAAGTGTCAAAACCAGAAATGCAGGACAGGCCATGGAGAAACGGGAGCCTTGCTACGCTGATGGGCGGGATGTAAATTGCCAACAGCCACTCTGGAGAAGTGTACGGTGTGTCCTGAAACCTCTAAAAAACTCAGCTTAGAGAGCATAAGGCACTTCCACTCATGGGCATATAAATTGGGAAAACTAAAAATCAGCAAGACACAGGCACCCCAAAGTTTAGGGCTGCTCTGTTGACAAGAACCTCCACTTCGTTACACCTTAAATATCCCAGGAAAGAGAAAAATGGATAAGGAAGTTGTGGTCCTTATGTACAATGGCATATCACTCAGCCATGAAATTAACGTCATAAGGCTAGTAGCAGCATGATGAGAGGATTTAGGTACGACGATTCTAAGTGAAATAAGTCACACAGAAAAAGACACTTATCATAAGATATCACTTATAGAGGGAATGCAAAAACCACTACAGTTGAACGGAATTACAAAACAGAACAGCGTCACACGTTTAGAAGACACACTATGGCTGCTTAACGAGAAAGGTGAGGTGGGTGATGCATAAAACAAGGGTTTCAAATTAGCTCAGATACCGATCCATAAACCCAATATGTAATAGACAAGACCTACTCCTTGCTCAGTGAACTGGACTCAACACCCCCTGTTCACCGCCCAAGAATATATCTGACTAGTAAGAATCTTAAAACCAATGTATTGATATCCCTCTGTAAGTGAGTCAAGTGGGTGTAAAGCGGCATAAACACAGCAGTGAAAAGCAGCTAAACCCCATTATAAAAATCAATTACTTTTAAAAACCCGTGAAACAAAGACAGTGAAAGAGAGAGAAATTCTTACAAAATTCGTTCAGGGGCTGTGATGCCACCTTTATTGACCATCTCTAGACCCACAGCTGATTGAGACATAAGGGTGGACACTCTTGGGCCTGAGAGGTTTGGTGAGGTTGGGTGAGCAAACGCAGACCCTTTAAAGTAATACTGCGTGGTATCCATCCCATGGGTCCAAAATCTCCAGGTTCAAGGGCATCTTCCTACATCGAAAACATGCATGAGAAACCCAGAAGATGGTACACCATGTGATCGGGAAAGGTTTCGAAAACGCACCTCATTTCTCATCTCCTTGTGCTCGGGTTGGCCATTACAGCCGCTTTACTAGCAATCTTCCTCCTTCGAGAATCAGCACCTTTAACCTCCTGTTCCGTACAGGTTGCAATTTGTCCTGAGGATGAACGGGAAGAGGGGGAACCAGTGAGAGACTAGCTCTAGGTGTTGGGACAGGCACAGGTCACTCTATTTTCCCATCAGGAAGAAGAATTAACCACAGGCTCAGCCTGCCGCCCGGAACCAGAATAGGGCCTGTAGCAATCCTACGCTTTTGTGGCCAGCTCCCAAGAAAACGAGTTGAAAAATGGAGCTCAGGGGCACTGCAATTCACAAACCTGCAGAGTTAGAAATGATAACTCTCGTCCACAAATATATTGAGGAAAGGCAACGAAGAGGATTTGAAAGCAAGGCAGAATTACAGGAAACAGATTTCAGGAGGTAGATTCGAATCGCCTTTAAAGCACAGGAAAAGCGGCAAAACCTCGACCATGATGCCCTTGGCCAAAAAGGGCGTCTGCGTTTTTTCCTGAATATATTCAGGAAAAAACGCATACGCCCTTTTTGGCCAACCAAGCAACCTGGAAAGGCAAATCAGCGCTACAAAGAAGTCTCGCTTCCCATCGGTCAAAAGGGCCATGCTGAATAAAGTGTCAAAACCAGAAATGCAGGACAGGCCATGGAGAAACGGGAGCCTTGCTACGCTGATTGGCGTGATGTAAATTGCCAACAGCCACTCTGGAGAAGTGTACGGTGTGTCCTGAAACCTCTAAAAAACTCAGCTTAGAGAGCATAGGGCACTTCCACTCATGGGCGTATAAATTGGGAAAACTAAAAATCAGCAAGACACAGGCACCCCAAAGTTTAGGGCTGCTCTGTTGACAAGAACCTCCACTTCGTTACACCTTAAATATCCCAGGAAAGAGAAAAATGGATAAAGAAGTTGTGGTCCTTATGTACAATGGAATATCACTCAGCCATGAAATCAACGTCATAAGGCTAGTAGCAGCATGATGAGTGGATTTAGGTACGACGATTCTAAGTGAAATAAGTCAACCAGAAAACGACACTTATCATAAGATATCACTTATAGAGGGAATGTAAAAACCGCTACACTTGAACTGAATTACAAAACAGAACAGAGACACACGTTTACAAAACACACTATGGCTGCTTAACGGGAAAGGTGAGGTCGGGTGAGGCAGAAAACAAGGGTTTCAAATTAGCTCAGATACCGTTCCATAAACCCAATATGTAATAGACAAGACCTACTCCTTGCTCAGTGAAGTGGACTCAACGCCCCCTGTTCACCGCCCAAGAATATATCAGACTAGTAAGACTCTTAAAACCAATGTATTGATATCTCTCTGTAAGTGAGTCAAGTGGGTGTAAAGCGGCATAAACACAGCAGTGAAAAGCAGCTAAACCCCATTATAAAAATCAATTACTTTTAAAAACCCGTGAAACAAAGACAGTGAAAGAGAGAGAAATTCATACAGAATTCGTTCAGGGGCTGTGATGACACCTTTATTGACCATCTCTAGACCCACAGCTGATTGAGACATAAGGGTGGACACTCGTGGGGCTGAGAGATTTGGTGAGGTTGGGTGAGCAAACGCAGACCCTTTAAAGTAATACTGCGTGGTACCCATCCCATGGGTCCCAAATCTCCAAGTTCAAGGGCATCTTCCTATATCAAAAACATGCATGAGAAACCCAGAAGACGGTACACCGTGCGATCGGGAAAGGTTTCTAAAACGCACCTCATTTCTCATCTCCTTGTGCTCTGGTTCGCCATTCCAACCGAGTTAGTAGCAATCTCCCTCCGTGGAGAATCAGCACCTTTAACCTCCTGTTCCGTACAGGTTGCAATCTGTCCTGAGGATGAAAGGGAAGAGGTGGAACCAATGATAGACTAGCTCTAGGTGTTGGGACAGGCACAGATCACTCTATTTTCCCATCAGGAAGAAGAATTAACCACAGGCTCAGCCTGCCGCCCGGAACCAGAATAGGGCTTGAAGCAATCCTGCGCTTTTGCGGCCAACTCCGAAGAAAGCGAGTTGAAAAATGGAGCTCAGGGGCACTGCAATTCACAGACCTGCAGAGTTAGAAATGATAACTCTCGTCCACAAATATATTGAGGGAAGGCAACGAAGAGGATTTGAAAGCAAGGCAGAATTGCAGGAAACAGATTTCAGGAGGTAGATTCGAATCGCCTTTAAAGCACAGGAAAAGCGGCAAAACCTCGACCATGATGCCCTTGGCCAAAAAGGGCGTATACGTTTTTTCCTGAATATATTCAGGAAAAAACGCATACGCCCTTTTTGGCCAACCAAGCAACCTGGAAAGGCAAATCAGCGCTACAAAGAAGTCTCGCTTCCCATCGGTCAAAAGGGCCATGCTGAATAAAGTGTCAAAACCAGAAATGCAGGACAGGCCATGGAGAAACGGGAGCCTTGCTACGCTGATGGGCGGGATGTAAATTGCCAACAGCCACTCTGGAGAAGTGTACGGTGTGTCCTGAAACCTCTAAAAAACTCAGCTTAGAGAGCATAAGGCACTTCCACTCATGGGCATATAAATTGGGAAAACTAAAAATCAGCAAGACACAGGCACCCCAAAGTTTAGGGCTGCTCTGTTGACAAGAACCTCCACTTCGTTACACCTTAAATATCCCAGGAAAGAGAAAAATGGATAAGGAAGTTGTGGTCCTTATGTACAATGGCATATCACTCAGCCATGAAATTAACGTCATAAGGCTAGTAGCAGCATGATGAGAGGATTTAGGTACGACGATTCTAAGTGAAATAAGTCACACAGAAAAAGACACTTATCATAAGATATCACTTATAGAGGGAATGCAAAAACCACTACAGTTGAACGGAATTACAAAACAGAACAGCGTCACACGTTTAGAAGACACACTATGGCTGCTTAACGAGAAAGGTGAGGTGGGTGATGCATAAAACAAGGGTTTCAAATTAGCTCAGATACCGATCCATAAACCCAATATGTAATAGACAAGACCTACTCCTTGCTCAGTGAACTGGACTCAACACCCCCTGTTCACCGCCCAAGAATATATCTGACTAGTAAGAATCTTAAAACCAATGTATTGATATCCCTCTGTAAGTGAGTCAAGTGGGTGTAAAGCGGCATAAACACAGCAGTGAAAAGCAGCTAAACCCCATTATAAAAATCAATTACTTTTAAAAACCCGTGAAACAAAGACAGTGAAAGAGAGAGAAATTCTTACAAAATTCGTTCAGGGGCTGTGATGCCACCTTTATTGACCATCTCTAGACCCACAGCTGATTGAGACATAAGGGTGGACACTCTTGGGCCTGAGAGGTTTGGTGAGGTTGGGTGAGCAAACGCAGACCCTTTAAAGTAATACTGCGTGGTATCCATCCCATGGGTCCAAAATCTCCAGGTTCAAGGGCATCTTCCTACATCGAAAACATGCATGAGAAACCCAGAAGATGGTACACCATGTGATCGGGAAAGGTTTCGAAAACGCACCTCATTTCTCATCTCCTTGTGCTCGGGTTGGCCATTACAGCCGCTTTACTAGCAATCTTCCTCCTTCGAGAATCAGCACCTTTAACCTCCTGTTCCGTACAGGTTGCAATTTGTCCTGAGGATGAACGGGAAGAGGGGGAACCAGTGAGAGACTAGCTCTAGGTGTTGGGACAGGCACAGGTCACTCTATTTTCCCATCAGGAAGAAGAATTAACCACAGGCTCAGCCTGCCGCCCGGAAGCAGAACAGGGCCTGAAGCAATCCTGCGCTTTTGCGGCCAGCTCCCAAAAAAGCGAGTTGAAAAATCGAGCTCAGGGGCACTGCAATTCACAAACCTGCAGAGTTATAAATGATAACTCTCGTCCACAAATATATTGAGGGAAGGCAACGAGGAGGATTTGAAAGCAAGGCAGAATTGCAGGAAACAGATTTCAGGAGGTAGAGTCGAATCGCCTTTAAAGCACAGGAAAAGCGGCAAAACCTCGACCATGATGCCCTTGGCCAAAAAGGGCGTATGCGTTTTTTCCTGAATATATTCAGGAAAAAACGCATACGCCCTTTTTGGCCAACCAAGCAACCTGGAAAGGCAAATCAGCGCTACAAAGAAGTCTCGCTTCCCATCGGTCAAAAGGGCCATGCTGAATAAAGTGTCAAAACCAGAAATGCAGGACAGGCCATGGAGAAACGGGAGCCTTGCTACGCTGATGGGCGGGATGTAAATTGCCAACAGCCACTCTGGAGAAGTGTACGGTGTGTCCTGAAACCTCTAAAAAACTCAGCTTAGAGAGCATAGGGCACTTCCACTCATGGGCATATAAATTGGGAAAACTAAAAATCAGCAAGACACAGGCACCCCAAAGTTTAGGGCTGCTCTGTTGACAAGAACCTCCACTTCGTTACACCTTAAATATCCCAGGAAAGAAAAAAATGGATAAAGAAGTTGTGGTCCTTATGTACAATGGAATATCACTCAGCCATGAAATCAACGTCATAAGGCTAGTAGCAGCATGATGAGTGGATTTAGGTACGACGATTCTAAGTGAAATAAGTCAACCAGAAAACGACACTTATCATAAGATATTACTTATAGAGGGAATGTAAAAACCGCTACACTTGAACTGAATTACAAAACAGAACAGAGACACACGTTTACAAAACACACTATGGCTGCTTAACGGGAAAGGTGAGGTCGGGTGAGGCAGAAAACAAGGGTTTCAAATTAGCTCAGATACCGTTCCATAAACCCAATATGTAATAGACAAGACCTACTCCTTGCTCAGTGAAGTGGACTCAACGCCCCCTGTTCACCGCCCAAGAATATATCAGACTAGTAAGACTCTTAAAACCAATGTATTGATATCTCTCTGTAAGTGAGTCAAGTGGGTGTAAAGCGGCATAAACACAGCAGTGAAAAGCAGCTAAACCCCATTATAAAAATCAATTACTTTTAAAAACCCGTGAAACAAAGACAGTGAAAGAGAGAGAAATTCTTACAAAATTCGTTCAGGGGCTGTGATGCCACCTTTATTGACCATCTCTAGACCCACAGCTGATTGAGACATAAGGGTGGACACTCTTGGGCCTGAGAGGTTTGGTGAGGTTGGGTGAGCAAACGCAGACTCTTTAAAGTAATACTGCGTGGTATCCATCCCATGGGTCCAAAATCTCCAGGTTCAAGGGCATCTTCCTACATCGAAAACATGCATGAGAAACCCAGAAGATGGTACACCATGTGATCGGGAAAGGTTTCGAAAACGCACCTCATTTCTCATCTCCTTGTGCTCGGGTTGGCCATTACAGCCGCTTTACTAGCAATCTTCCTCCTTCGAGAATCAGCACCTTTAACCTCCTGTTCCGTACAGGTTGCAATTTGTCCTGAGGATGAACGGGAAGAGGGGGAACCAGTGAGAGACTAGCTCTAGGTGTTGGGACAGGCACAGGTCACTCTATTTTCCCATCAGGAAGAAGAATTAACCACAGGCTCAGCCTGCCGCCCGGAAGCAGAACAGGGCCTGAAGCAATCCTGCGCTTTTGCGGCCAGCTCCCAAAAAAGCGAGTTGAAAAATCGAGCTCAGGGGCACTGCAATTCACAAACCTGCAGAGTTAGAAATGATAACTCTCGTCCACAAATATATTGAGGGAAGGCAACGAAGAGGATTTGAAAGCAAGGCAGAATTGCAGGAAACAGATTTCAGGAGGTAGAGTCGAATCGCCTTTAAAGCACAGGAAAAGCGGCAAAACCTCGACCATGATGCCCTTGGCCAAAAAGGGCGTATGCGTTTTTTCCTGAATATATTCAGGAAAAAACGCATACGCCCTTTTTGGCCAACCAAGCAACCTGGAAAGGCAAATCAGCGCTACAAAGAAGTCTCGCTTCCCATCGGTCAAAAGGGCCATGCTGAATAAAGTGTCAAAACCAGAAATGCAGGACAGGCCATGGAGAAACGGGAGCCTTGCTACGCTGATGGGCGGGATGTAAATTGCCAACAGCCACTCTGGAGAAGTGTACGGTGTGTCCTGAAACCTCTAAAAAACTCAGCTTAGAGAGCATAGGGCACTTCCACTCATGGGCATATAAATTGGGAAAACTAAAAATCAGCAAGACACAGGCACCCCAAAGTTTAGGGCTGCTCTGTTGACAAGAACCTCCACTTCGTTACACCTTAAATATCCCAGGAAAGAAAAAAATGGATAAAGAAGTTGTGGTCCTTATGTACAATGGAATATCACTCAGCCATGAAATCAACGTCATAAGGCTAGTAGCAGCATGATGAGTGGATTTAGGTACGACGATTCTAAGTGAAATAAGTCAACCAGAAAACGACACTTATCATAAGATATTACTTATAGAGGGAATGTAAAAACCGCTACACTTGAACTGAATTACAAAACAGAACAGAGACACACGTTTACAAAACACACTATGGCTGCTTAACGGGAAAGGTGAGGTCGGGTGAGGCAGAAAACAAGGGTTTCAAATTAGCTCAGATACCGTTCCATAAACCCAATATGTAATAGACAAGACCTACTCCTTGCTCAGTGAAGTGGACTCAACGCCCCCTGTTCACCGCCCAAGAATATATCAGACTAGTAAGACTCTTAAAACCAATGTATTGATATCTCTCTGTAAGTGAGTCAAGTGGGTGTAAAGCGGCATAAACACAGCAGTGAAAAGCAGCTAAACCCCATTATAAAAATCAATTACTTTTAAAAACCCGTGAAACAAAGACAGTGAAAGAGAGAGAAATTCTTACAAAATTCGTTCAGGGGCTGTGATGCCACCTTTATTGACCATCTCTAGACCCACAGCTGATTGAGACATAAGGGTGGACACTCTTGGGCCTGAGAGGTTTGGTGAGGTTGGGTGAGCAAACGCAGACTCTTTAAAGTAATACTGCGTGGTATCCATCCCATGGGTCCAAAATCTCCAGGTTCAAGGGCATCTTCCTACATCGAAAACATGCATGAGAAACCCAGAAGATGGTACACCATGTGATCGGGAAAGGTTTCGAAAACGCACCTCATTTCTCATCTCCTTGTGCTCGGGTTGGCCATTACAGCCGCTTTACTAGCAATCTTCCTCCTTCGAGAATCAGCACCTTTAACCTCCTGTTCCGTACAGGTTGCAATTTGTCCTGAGGATGAACGGGAAGAGGGGGAACCAGTGAGAGACTAGCTCTAGGTGTTGGGACAGGCACAGGTCACTCTATTTTCCCATCAGGAAGAAGAATTAACCACAGGCTCAGCCTGCCGCCCGGAAGCAGAACAGGGCCTGAAGCAATCCTGCGCTTTTGCGGCCAGCTCCCAAAAAAGCGAGTTGAAAAATCGAGCTCAGGGGCACTGCAATTCACAAACCTGCAGAGTTATAAATGATAACTCTCGTCCACAAATATATTGAGGGAAGGCAACGAGGAGGATTTGAAAGCAAGGCAGAATTGCAGGAAACAGATTTCAGGAGGTAGAGTCGAATCGCCTTTAAAGCACAGGAAAAGCGGCAAAACCTCGACCATGATGCCCTTGGCCAAAAAGGGCGTCTGCGTTTTTTCCTGAATATATTCAGGAAAAAACGCAGACGCCCTTTTTGGCCAACCAAGCAACCTGGAAAGGCAAATCAGCGCTACAAAGAAGTCTCGCTTCCCATCGGTCAAAAGGGCCATGCTGAATAAAGTGTCAAAACCAGAAATGCAGGACAGGCCATGGAGAAACGGGAGCCTTGCTACGCTGATTGGCGTGATGTAAATTGCCAACAGCCACTCTGGAGAAGTGTACGGTGTGTCCTGAAACCTCTAAAAAACTCAGCTTAGAGAGCATAGGGCACTTCCACTCATGGGCGTATAAATTGGGAAAACTAAAAATCAGCAAGACACAGGCACCCCAAAGTTTAGGGCTGCTCTGTTGACAAGAACCTCCACTTCGTTACACCTTAAATATCCCAGGAAAGAGAAAAATGGATAAAGAAGTTGTGGTCCTTATGTACAATGGAATATCACTCAGCCATGAAATCAACGTCATAAGGCTAGTAGCAGCATGATGAGTGGATTTAGGTACGACGATTCTAAGTGAAATAAGTCAACCAGAAAACGACACTTATCATAAGATATCACTTATAGAGGGAATGTAAAAACCGCTACACTTGAACTGAATTACAAAACAGAACAGAGACACACGTTTACAAAACACACTATGGCTGCTTAACGGGAAAGGTGAGGTCGGGTGAGGCAGAAAACAAGGGTTTCAAATTAGCTCAGATACCGTTCCATAAACCCAATATGTAATAGACAAGACCTACTCCTTGCTCAGTGAAGTGGACTCAACGCCCCCTGTTCACCGCCCAAGAATATATCAGACTAGTAAGACTCTTAAAACCAATGTATTGATATCTCTCTGTAAGTGAGTCAAGTGGGTGTAAAGCGGCATAAACACAGCAGTGAAAAGCAGCTAAACCCCATTATAAAAATCAATTACTTTTAAAAACCCGTGAAACAAAGACAGTGAAAGAGAGAGAAATTCATACAGAATTCGTTCAGGGGCTGTGATGACACCTTTATTGACCATCTCTAGACCCACAGCTGATTGAGACATAAGGGTGGACACTCGTGGGGCTGAGAGATTTGGTGAGGTTGGGTGAGCAAACGCAGACCCTTTAAAGTAATACTGCGTGGTACCCATCCCATGGGTCCCAAATCTCCAAGTTCAAGGGCATCTTCCTATATCAAAAACATGCATGAGAAACCCAGAAGACGGTACACCGTGCGATCGGGAAAGGTTTCTAAAACGCACCTCATTTCTCATCTCCTTGTGCTCTGGTTCGCCATTCCAACCGAGTTAGTAGCAATCTCCCTCCGTGGAGAATCAGCACCTTTAACCTCCTGTTCCGTACAGGTTGCAATCTGTCCTGAGGATGAAAGGGAAGAGGTGGAACCAATGATAGACTAGCTCTAGGTGTTGGGACAGGCACAGATCACTCTATTTTCCCATCAGGAAGAAGAATTAACCACAGGCTCAGCCTGCCGCCCGGAACCAGAATAGGGCTTGAAGCAATCCTGCGCTTTTGCGGCCAACTCCGAAGAAAGCGAGTTGAAAAATGGAGCTCAGGGGCACTGCAATTCACAGACCTGCAGAGTTAGAAATGATAACTCTCGTCCACAAATATATTGAGGGAAGGCAACGAAGAGGATTTGAAAGCAAGGCAGAATTGCAGGAAACAGATTTCAGGAGGTAGATTCGAATCGCCTTTAAAGCACAGGAAAAGCGGCAAAACCTCGACCATGATGCCCTTGGCCAAAAAGGGCGTATACGTTTTTTCCTGAATATATTCAGGAAAAAACGCATACGCCCTTTTTGGCCAACCAAGCAACCTGGAAAGGCAAATCAGCGCTACAAAGAAGTCTCGCTTCCCATCGGTCAAAAGGGCCATGCTGCATAAAGTGTCAAAACCAGAAATGCAGGACAGGCCATGGAGAAACGGGAGCCTTGCTACGCTGATGGGCGGGATGTAAATTGCCAACAGCCACTCTGGAGAAGTGTACGGTGTGTCCTGAAACCTCTAAAAAACTCAGCTTAGAGAGCATAAGGCACTTCCACTCATGGGCATATAAATTGGGAAAACTAAAAATCAGCAAGACACAGGCACCCCAAAGTTTAGGGCTGCTCTGTTGACAAGAACCTCCACTTCGTTACACCTTAAATATCCCAGGAAAGAGAAAAATGGATAAGGAAGTTGTGGTCCTTATGTACAATGGCATATCACTCAGCCATGAAATTAACGTCATAAGGCTAGTAGCAGCATGATGAGAGGATTTAGGTACGACGATTCTAAGTGAAATAAGTCACACAGAAAAAGACACTTATCATAAGATATCACTTATAGAGGGAATGCAAAAACCACTACAGTTGAACGGAATTACAAAACAGAACAGCGTCACACGTTTAGAAGACACACTATGGCTGCTTAACGAGAAAGGTGAGGTGGGTGATGCATAAAACAAGGGTTTCAAATTAGCTCAGATACCGATCCATAAACCCAATATGTAATAGACAAGACCTACTCCTTGCTCAGTGAACTGGACTCAACACCCCCTGTTCACCGCCCAAGAATATATCTGACTAGTAAGAATCTTAAAACCAATGTATTGATATCCCTCTGTAAGTGAGTCAAGTGGGTGTAAAGCGGCATAAACACAGCAGTGAAAAGCAGCTAAACCCCATTATAAAAATCAATTACTTTTAAAAACCCGTGAAACAAAGACAGTGAAAGAGAGAGAAATTCTTACAAAATTCGTTCAGGGGCTGTGATGCCACCTTTATTGACCATCTCTAGACCCACAGCTGATTGAGACATAAGGGTGGACACTCTTGGGCCTGAGAGGTTTGGTGAGGTTGGGTGAGCAAACGCAGACCCTTTAAAGTAATACTGCGTGGTATCCATCCCATGGGTCCAAAATCTCCAGGTTCAAGGGCATCTTCCTACATCGAAAACATGCATGAGAAACCCAGAAGATGGTACACCATGTGATCGGGAAAGGTTTCGAAAACGCACCTCATTTCTCATCTCCTTGTGCTCGGGTTGGCCATTACAGCCGCTTTACTAGCAATCTTCCTCCTTCGAGAATCAGCACCTTTAACCTCCTGTTCCGTACAGGTTGCAATTTGTCCTGAGGATGAACGGGAAGAGGGGGAACCAGTGAGAGACTAGCTCTAGGTGTTGGGACAGGCACAGGTCACTCTATTTTCCCATCAGGAAGAAGAATTAACCACAGGCTCAGCCTGCCGCCCGGAAGCAGAACAGGGCCTGAAGCAATCCTGCGCTTTTGCGGCCAGCTCCCAAAAAAGCGAGTTGAAAAATCGAGCTCAGGGGCACTGCAATTCACAAACCTGCAGAGTTATAAATGATAACTCTCGTCCACAAATATATTGAGGGAAGGCAACGAGGAGGATTTGAAAGCAAGGCAGAATTGCAGGAAACAGATTTCAGGAGGTAGAGTCGAATCGCCTTTAAAGCACAGGAAAAGCGGCAAAACCTCGACCATGATGCCCTTGGCCAAAAAGGGCGTATGCGTTTTTTCCTGAATATATTCAGGAAAAAACGCATACGCCCTTTTTGGCCAACCAAGCAACCTGGAAAGGCAAATCAGCGCTACAAAGAAGTCTCGCTTCCCATCGGTCAAAAGGGCCATGCTGAATAAAGTGTCAAAACCAGAAATGCAGGACAGGCCATGGAGAAACGGGAGCCTTGCTACGCTGATGGGCGGGATGTAAATTGCCAACAGCCACTCTGGAGAAGTGTACGGTGTGTCCTGAAACCTCTAAAAAACTCAGCTTAGAGAGCATAGGGCACTTCCACTCATGGGCATATAAATTGGGAAAACTAAAAATCAGCAAGACACAGGCACCCCAAAGTTTAGGGCTGCTCTGTTGACAAGAACCTCCACTTCGTTACACCTTAAATATCCCAGGAAAGAAAAAAATGGATAAAGAAGTTGTGGTCCTTATGTACAATGGAATATCACTCAGCCATGAAATCAACGTCATAAGGCTAGTAGCAGCATGATGAGTGGATTTAGGTACGACGATTCTAAGTGAAATAAGTCAACCAGAAAACGACACTTATCATAAGATATCACTTATAGAGGGAATGTAAAAACCGCTACACTTGAACTGAATTACAAAACAGAACAGAGACACACGTTTACAAAACACACTATGGCTGCTTAACGGGAAAGGTGAGGTCGGGTGAGGCAGAAAACAAGGGTTTCAAATTAGCTCAGATACCGTTCCATAAACCCAATATGTAATAGACAAGACCTACTCCTTGCTCAGTGAAGTGGACTCAACGCCCCCTGTTCACCGCCCAAGAATATATCAGACTAGTAAGACTCTTAAAACCAATGTATTGATATCTCTCTGTAAGTGAGTCAAGTGGGTGTAAAGCGGCATAAACACAGCAGTGAAAAGCAGCTAAACCCCATTATAAAAATCAATTACTTTTAAAAACCCGTGAAACAAAGACAGTGAAAGAGAGAGAAATTCATACAGAATTCGTTCAGGGGCTGTGATGACACCTTTATTGACCATCTCTAGACCCACAGCTGATTGAGACATAAGGGTGGACACTCGTGGGGCTGAGAGATTTGGTGAGGTTGGGTGAGCAAACGCAGACCCTTTAAAGTAATACTGCGTGGTACCCATCCCATGGGTCCCAAATCTCCAAGTTCAAGGGCATCTTCCTATATCAAAAACATGCATGAGAAACCCAGAAGACGGTACACCGTGCGATCGGGAAAGGTTTCTAAAACGCACCTCATTTCTCATCTCCTTGTGCTCTGGTTCGCCATTCCAACCGAGTTAGTAGCAATCTCCCTCCGTGGAGAATCAGCACCTTTAACCTCCTGTTCCGTACAGGTTGCAATCTGTCCTGAGGATGAAAGGGAAGAGGTGGAACCAATGATAGACTAGCTCTAGGTGTTGGGACAGGCACAGATCACTCTATTTTCCCATCAGGAAGAAGAATTAACCACAGGCTCAGCCTGCCGCCCGGAACCAGAATAGGGCTTGAAGCAATCCTGCGCTTTTGCGGCCAACTCCGAAGAAAGCGAGTTGAAAAATGGAGCTCAGGGGCACTGCAATTCACAGACCTGCAGAGTTAGAAATGATAACTCTCGTCCACAAATATATTGAGGGAAGGCAACGAAGAGGATTTGAAAGCAAGGCAGAATTGCAGGAAACAGATTTCAGGAGGTAGATTCGAATCGCCTTTAAAGCACAGGAAAAGCGGCAAAACCTCGACCATGATGCCCTTGGCCAAAAAGGGCGTATACGTTTTTTCCTGAATATATTCAGGAAAAAACGCAGACGCCCTTTTTGGCCAACCAAGCAACCTGGAAAGGCAAATCAGCGCTACAAAGAAGTCTCGCTTCCCATCGGTCAAAAGGGCCATGCTGCATAAAGTGTCAAAACCAGAAATGCAGGACAGGCCATGGAGAAACGGGAGCCTTGCTACGCTGATGGGCGGGATGTAAATTGCCAACAGCCACTCTGGAGAAGTGTACGGTGTGTCCTGAAACCTCTAAAAAACTCAGCTTAGAGAGCATAAGGCACTTCCACTCATGGGCATATAAATTGGGAAAACTAAAAATCAGCAAGACACAGGCACCCCAAAGTTTAGGGCTGCTCTGTTGACAAGAACCTCCACTTCGTTACACCTTAAATATCCCAGGAAAGAGAAAAATGGATAAGGAAGTTGTGGTCCTTATGTACAATGGCATATCACTCAGCCATGAAATTAACGTCATAAGGCTAGTAGCAGCATGATGAGAGGATTTAGGTACGACGATTCTAAGTGAAATAAGTCACACAGAAAAAGACACTTATCATAAGATATCACTTATAGAGGGAATGCAAAAACCACTACAGTTGAACGGAATTACAAAACAGAACAGCGTCACACGTTTAGAAGACACACTATGGCTGCTTAACGAGAAAGGTGAGGTGGGTGATGCATAAAACAAGGGTTTCAAATTAGCTCAGATACCGATCCATAAACCCAATATGTAATAGACAAGACCTACTCCTTGCTCAGTGAACTGGACTCAACACCCCCTGTTCACCGCCCAAGAATATATCTGACTAGTAAGAATCTTAAAACCAATGTATTGATATCCCTCTGTAAGTGAGTCAAGTGGGTGTAAAGCGGCATAAACACAGCAGTGAAAAGCAGCTAAACCCCATTATAAAAATCAATTACTTTTAAAAACCCGTGAAACAAAGACAGTGAAAGAGAGAGAAATTCTTACAAAATTCGTTCAGGGGCTGTGATGCCACCTTTATTGACCATCTCTAGACCCACAGCTGATTGAGACATAAGGGTGGACACTCTTGGGCCTGAGAGGTTTGGTGAGGTTGGGTGAGCAAACGCAGACCCTTTAAAGTAATACTGCGTGGTATCCATCCCATGGGTCCAAAATCTCCAGGTTCAAGGGCATCTTCCTACATCGAAAACATGCATGAGAAACCCAGAAGATGGTACACCATGTGATCGGGAAAGGTTTCGAAAACGCACCTCATTTCTCATCTCCTTGTGCTTGGGTTGGCCATTACAGCCGCTTTACTAGCAATCTTCCTCCTTCGAGAATCAGCACCTTTAACCTCCTGTTCCGTACAGGTTGCAATTTGTCCTGAGGATGAACGGGAAGAGGGGGAACCAGTGAGAGACTAGCTCTAGGTGTTGGGACAGGCACAGGTCACTCTATTTTCCCATCAGGAAGAAGAATTAACCACAGGCTCAGCCTGCCGCCCGGAAGCAGAACAGGGCCTGAAGCAATCCTGCGCTTTTGCGGCCAGCTCCCAAAAAAGCGAGTTGAAAAATCGAGCTCAGGGGCACTGCAATTCACAGACCTGCAGAGTTATAAATGATAACTCTCGTCCACAAATATATTGAGGGAAGGCAACGAGGAGGATTTGAAAGCAAGGCAGAATTGCAGGAAACAGATTTCAGGAGGTAGAGTCGAATCGCCTTTAAAGCACAGGAAAAGCGGCAAAACCTCGACCATGATGCCCTTGGCCAAAAAGGGCGTCTGCGTTTTTTCCTGAATATATTCAGGAAAAAACGCAGACGCCCTTTTTGGCCAACCAAGCAACCTGGAAAGGCAAATCAGCGCTACAAAGAAGTCTCGCTTCCCATCGGTCAAAAGGGCCATGCTGAATAAAGTGTCAAAACCAGAAATGCAGGACAGGCCATGGAGAAACGGGAGCCTTGCTACGCTGATTGGCGTGATGTAAATTGCCAACAGCCACTCTGGAGAAGTGTACGGTGTGTCCTGAAACCTCTAAAAAACTCAGCTTAGAGAGCATAGGGCACTTCCACTCATGGGCGTATAAATTGGGAAAACTAAAAATCAGCAAGACACAGGCACCCCAAAGTTTAGGGCTGCTCTGTTGACAAGAACCTCCACTTCGTTACACCTTAAATATCCCAGGAAAGAGAAAAATGGATAAAGAAGTTGTGGTCCTTATGTACAATGGAATATCACTCAGCCATGAAATCAACGTCATAAGGCTAGTAGCAGCATGATGAGTGGATTTAGGTACGACGATTCTAAGTGAAATAAGTCAACCAGAAAACGACACTTATCATAAGATATCACTTATAGAGGGAATGTAAAAACCGCTACACTTGAACTGAATTACAAAACAGAACAGAGACACACGTTTACAAAACACACTATGGCTGCTTAACGGGAAAGGTGAGGTCGGGTGAGGCAGAAAACAAGGGTTTCAAATTAGCTCAGATACCGTTCCATAAACCCAATATGTAATAGACAAGACCTACTCCTTGCTCAGTGAAGTGGACTCAACGCCCCCTGTTCACCGCCCAAGAATATATCAGACTAGTAAGACTCTTAAAACCAATGTATTGATATCTCTCTGTAAGTGAGTCAAGTGGGTGTAAAGCGGCATAAACACAGCAGTGAAAAGCAGCTAAACCCCATTATAAAAATCAATTACTTTTAAAAACCCGTGAAACAAAGACAGTGAAAGAGAGAGAAATTCATACAGAATTCGTTCAGGGGCTGTGATGACACCTTTATTGACCATCTCTAGACCCACAGCTGATTGAGACATAAGGGTGGACACTCGTGGGGCTGAGAGATTTGGTGAGGTTGGGTGAGCAAACGCAGACCCTTTAAAGTAATACTGCGTGGTACCCATCCCATGGGTCCCAAATCTCCAAGTTCAAGGGCATCTTCCTATATCAAAAACATGCATGAGAAACCCAGAAGACGGTACACCGTGCGATCGGGAAAGGTTTCTAAAACGCACCTCATTTCTCATCTCCTTGTGCTCTGGTTCGCCATTCCAACCGAGTTAGTAGCAATCTCCCTCCGTGGAGAATCAGCACCTTTAACCTCCTGTTCCGTACAGGTTGCAATCTGTCCTGAGGATGAAAGGGAAGAGGTGGAACCAATGATAGACTAGCTCTAGGTGTTGGGACAGGCACAGATCACTCTATTTTCCCATCAGGAAGAAGAATTAACCACAGGCTCAGCCTGCCGCCCGGAACCAGAATAGGGCTTGAAGCAATCCTGCGCTTTTGCGGCCAACTCCGAAGAAAGCGAGTTGAAAAATGGAGCTCAGGGGCACTGCAATTCACAGACCTGCAGAGTTAGAAATGATAACTCTCGTCCACAAATATATTGAGGGAAGGCAACGAAGAGGATTTGAAAGCAAGGCAGAATTGCAGGAAACAGATTTCAGGAGGTAGATTCGAATCGCCTTTAAAGCACAGGAAAAGCGGCAAAACCTCGACCATGATGCCCTTGGCCAAAAAGGGCGTATACGTTTTTTCCTGAATATATTCAGGAAAAAACGCATACGCCCTTTTTGGCCAACCAAGCAACCTGGAAAGGCAAATCAGCGCTACAAAGAAGTCTCGCTTCCCATCGGTCAAAAGGGCCATGCTGCATAAAGTGTCAAAACCAGAAATGCAGGACAGGCCATGGAGAAACGGGAGCCTTGCTACGCTGATGGGCGGGATGTAAATTGCCAACAGCCACTCTGGAGAAGTGTACGGTGTGTCCTGAAACCTCTAAAAAACTCAGCTTAGAGAGCATAAGGCACTTCCACTCATGGGCATATAAATTGGGAAAACTAAAAATCAGCAAGACACAGGCACCCCAAAGTTTAGGGCTGCTCTGTTGACAAGAACCTCCACTTCGTTACACCTTAAATATCCCAGGAAAGAGAAAAATGGATAAGGAAGTTGTGGTCCTTATGTACAATGGCATATCACTCAGCCATGAAATTAACGTCATAAGGCTAGTAGCAGCATGATGAGAGGATTTAGGTACGACGATTCTAAGTGAAATAAGTCACACAGAAAAAGACACTTATCATAAGATATCACTTATAGAGGGAATGCAAAAACCACTACAGTTGAACGGAATTACAAAACAGAACAGCGTCACACGTTTAGAAGACACACTATGGCTGCTTAACGAGAAAGGTGAGGTGGGTGATGCATAAAACAAGGGTTTCAAATTAGCTCAGATACCGATCCATAAACCCAATATGTAATAGACAAGACCTACTCCTTGCTCAGTGAACTGGACTCAACACCCCCTGTTCACCGCCCAAGAATATATCTGACTAGTAAGAATCTTAAAACCAATGTATTGATATCCCTCTGTAAGTGAGTCAAGTGGGTGTAAAGCGGCATAAACACAGCAGTGAAAAGCAGCTAAACCCCATTATAAAAATCAATTACTTTTAAAAACCCGTGAAACAAAGACAGTGAAAGAGAGAGAAATTCTTACAAAATTCGTTCAGGGGCTGTGATGCCACCTTTATTGACCATCTCTAGACCCACAGCTGATTGAGACATAAGGGTGGACACTCTTGGGCCTGAGAGGTTTGGTGAGGTTGGGTGAGCAAACGCAGACCCTTTAAAGTAATACTGCGTGGTATCCATCCCATGGGTCCAAAATCTCCAGGTTCAAGGGCATCTTCCTACATCGAAAACATGCATGAGAAACCCAGAAGATGGTACACCATGTGATCGGGAAAGGTTTCGAAAACGCACCTCATTTCTCATCTCCTTGTGCTCGGGTTGGCCATTACAGCCGCTTTACTAGCAATCTTCCTCCTTCGAGAATCAGCACCTTTAACCTCCTGTTCCGTACAGGTTGCAATTTGTCCTGAGGATGAACGGGAAGAGGGGGAACCAGTGAGAGACTAGCTCTAGGTGTTGGGACAGGCACAGGTCACTCTATTTTCCCATCAGGAAGAAGAATTAACCACAGGCTCAGCCTGCCGCCCGGAACCAGAATAGGGCCTGTAGCAATCCTACGCTTTTGTGGCCAGCTCCCAAGAAAACGAGTTGAAAAATGGAGCTCAGGGGCACTGCAATTCACAAACCTGCAGAGTTAGAAATGATAACTCTCGTCCACAAATATATTGAGGAAAGGCAACGAAGAGGATTTGAAAGCAAGGCAGAATTACAGGAAACAGATTTCAGGAGGTAGATTCGAATCGCCTTTAAAGCACAGGAAAAGCGGCAAAACCTCGACCATGATGCCCTTGGCCAAAAAGGGCGTCTGCGTTTTTTCCTGAATATATTCAGGAAAAAACGCATACGCCCTTTTTGGCCAACCAAGCAACCTGGAAAGGCAAATCAGCGCTACAAAGAAGTCTCGCTTCCCATCGGTCAAAAGGGCCATGCTGAATAAAGTGTCAAAACCAGAAATGCAGGACAGGCCATGGAGAAACGGGAGCCTTGCTACGCTGATTGGCGTGATGTAAATTGCCAACAGCCACTCTGGAGAAGTGTACGGTGTGTCCTGAAACCTCTAAAAAACTCAGCTTAGAGAGCATAGGGCACTTCCACTCATGGGCGTATAAATTGGGAAAACTAAAAATCAGCAAGACACAGGCACCCCAAAGTTTAGGGCTGCTCTGTTGACAAGAACCTCCACTTCGTTACACCTTAAATATCCCAGGAAAGAGAAAAATGGATAAAGAAGTTGTGGTCCTTATGTACAATGGAATATCACTCAGCCATGAAATCAACGTCATAAGGCTAGTAGCAGCATGATGAGTGGATTTAGGTACGACGATTCTAAGTGAAATAAGTCAACCAGAAAACGACACTTATCATAAGATATCACTTATAGAGGGAATGTAAAAACCGCTACACTTGAACTGAATTACAAAACAGAACAGAGACACACGTTTACAAAACACACTATGGCTGCTTAACGGGAAAGGTGAGGTCGGGTGAGGCAGAAAACAAGGGTTTCAAATTAGCTCAGATACCGTTCCATAAACCCAATATGTAATAGACAAGACCTACTCCTTGCTCAGTGAAGTGGACTCAACGCCCCCTGTTCACCGCCCAAGAATATATCAGACTAGTAAGACTCTTAAAACCAATGTATTGATATCTCTCTGTAAGTGAGTCAAGTGGGTGTAAAGCGGCATAAACACAGCAGTGAAAAGCAGCTAAACCCCATTATAAAAATCAATTACTTTTAAAAACCCGTGAAACAAAGACAGTGAAAGAGAGAGAAATTCATACAGAATTCGTTCAGGGGCTGTGATGACACCTTTATTGACCATCTCTAGACCCACAGCTGATTGAGACATAAGGGTGGACACTCGTGGGGCTGAGAGATTTGGTGAGGTTGGGTGAGCAAACGCAGACCCTTTAAAGTAATACTGCGTGGTACCCATCCCATGGGTCCCAAATCTCCAAGTTCAAGGGCATCTTCCTATATCAAAAACATGCATGAGAAACCCAGAAGACGGTACACCGTGCGATCGGGAAAGGTTTCTAAAACGCACCTCATTTCTCATCTCCTTGTGCTCTGGTTCGCCATTCCAACCGAGTTAGTAGCAATCTCCCTCCGTGGAGAATCAGCACCTTTAACCTCCTGTTCCGTACAGGTTGCAATCTGTCCTGAGGATGAAAGGGAAGAGGTGGAACCAATGATAGACTAGCTCTAGGTGTTGGGACAGGCACAGATCACTCTATTTTCCCATCAGGAAGAAGAATTAACCACAGGCTCAGCCTGCCGCCCGGAACCAGAATAGGGCTTGAAGCAATCCTGCGCTTTTGCGGCCAACTCCGAAGAAAGCGAGTTGAAAAATGGAGCTCAGGGGCACTGCAATTCACAGACCTGCAGAGTTAGAAATGATAACTCTCGTCCACAAATATATTGAGGGAAGGCAACGAAGAGGATTTGAAAGCAAGGCAGAATTGCAGGAAACAGATTTCAGGAGGTAGATTCGAATCGCCTTTAAAGCACAGGAAAAGCGGCAAAACCTCGACCATGATGCCCTTGGCCAAAAAGGGCGTATACGTTTTTTCCTGAATATATTCAGGAAAAAACGCATACGCCCTTTTTGGCCAACCAAGCAACCTGGAAAGGCAAATCAGCGCTACAAAGAAGTCTCGCTTCCCATCGGTCAAAAGGGCCATGCTGCATAAAGTGTCAAAACCAGAAATGCAGGACAGGCCATGGAGAAACGGGAGCCTTGCTACGCTGATGGGCGGGATGTAAATTGCCAACAGCCACTCTGGAGAAGTGTACGGTGTGTCCTGAAACCTCTAAAAAACTCAGCTTAGAGAGCATAAGGCACTTCCACTCATGGGCATATAAATTGGGAAAACTAAAAATCAGCAAGACACAGGCACCCCAAAGTTTAGGGCTGCTCTGTTGACAAGAACCTCCACTTCGTTACACCTTAAATATCCCAGGAAAGAGAAAAATGGATAAGGAAGTTGTGGTCCTTATGTACAATGGCATATCACTCAGCCATGAAATTAACGTCATAAGGCTAGTAGCAGCATGATGAGAGGATTTAGGTACGACGATTCTAAGTGAAATAAGTCACACAGAAAAAGACACTTATCATAAGATATCACTTATAGAGGGAATGCAAAAACCACTACAGTTGAACGGAATTACAAAACAGAACAGCGTCACACGTTTAGAAGACACACTATGGCTGCTTAACGAGAAAGGTGAGGTGGGTGATGCATAAAACAAGGGTTTCAAATTAGCTCAGATACCGATCCATAAACCCAATATGTAATAGACAAGACCTACTCCTTGCTCAGTGAACTGGACTCAACACCCCCTGTTCACCGCCCAAGAATATATCTGACTAGTAAGAATCTTAAAACCAATGTATTGATATCCCTCTGTAAGTGAGTCAAGTGGGTGTAAAGCGGCATAAACACAGCAGTGAAAAGCAGCTAAACCCCATTATAAAAATCAATTACTTTTAAAAACCCGTGAAACAAAGACAGTGAAAGAGAGAGAAATTCTTACAAAATTCGTTCAGGGGCTGTGATGCCACCTTTATTGACCATCTCTAGACCCACAGCTGATTGAGACATAAGGGTGGACACTCTTGGGCCTGAGAGGTTTGGTGAGGTTGGGTGAGCAAACGCAGACCCTTTAAAGTAATACTGCGTGGTATCCATCCCATGGGTCCAAAATCTCCAGGTTCAAGGGCATCTTCCTACATCGAAAACATGCATGAGAAACCCAGAAGATGGTACACCATGTGATCGGGAAAGGTTTCGAAAACGCACCTCATTTCTCATCTCCTTGTGCTCGGGTTGGCCATTACAGCCGCTTTACTAGCAATCTTCCTCCTTCGAGAATCAGCACCTTTAACCTCCTGTTCCGTACAGGTTGCAATTTGTCCTGAGGATGAACGGGAAGAGGGGGAACCAGTGAGAGACTAGCTCTAGGTGTTGGGACAGGCACAGGTCACTCTATTTTCCCATCAGGAAGAAGAATTAACCACAGGCTCAGCCTGCCGCCCGGAAGCAGAACAGGGCCTGAAGCAATCCTGCGCTTTTGCGGCCAGCTCCCAAAAAAGCGAGTTGAAAAATCGAGCTCAGGGGCACTGCAATTCACAAACCTGCAGAGTTATAAATGATAACTCTCGTCCACAAATATATTGAGGGAAGGCAACGAGGAGGATTTGAAAGCAAGGCAGAATTGCAGGAAACAGATTTCAGGAGGTAGAGTCGAATCGCCTTTAAAGCACAGGAAAAGCGGCAAAACCTCGACCATGATGCCCTTGGCCAAAAAGGGCGTATGCGTTTTTTCCTGAATATATTCAGGAAAAAACGCATACGCCCTTTTTGGCCAACCAAGCAACCTGGAAAGGCAAATCAGCGCTACAAAGAAGTCTCGCTTCCCATCGGTCAAAAGGGCCATGCTGAATAAAGTGTCAAAACCAGAAATGCAGGACAGGCCATGGAGAAACGGGAGCCTTGCTACGCTGATGGGCGGGATGTAAATTGCCAACAGCCACTCTGGAGAAGTGTACGGTGTGTCCTGAAACCTCTAAAAAACTCAGCTTAGAGAGCATAGGGCACTTCCACTCATGGGCATATAAATTGGGAAAACTAAAAATCAGCAAGACACAGGCACCCCAAAGTTTAGGGCTGCTCTGTTGACAAGAACCTCCACTTCGTTACACCTTAAATATCCCAGGAAAGAAAAAAATGGATAAAGAAGTTGTGGTCCTTATGTACAATGGAATATCACTCAGCCATGAAATCAACGTCATAAGGCTAGTAGCAGCATGATGAGTGGATTTAGGTACGACGATTCTAAGTGAAATAAGTCAACCAGAAAACGACACTTATCATAAGATATTACTTATAGAGGGAATGTAAAAACCGCTACACTTGAACTGAATTACAAAACAGAACAGAGACACACGTTTACAAAACACACTATGGCTGCTTAACGGGAAAGGTGAGGTCGGGTGAGGCAGAAAACAAGGGTTTCAAATTAGCTCAGATACCGTTCCATAAACCCAATATGTAATAGACAAGACCTACTCCTTGCTCAGTGAAGTGGACTCAACGCCCCCTGTTCACCGCCCAAGAATATATCAGACTAGTAAGACTCTTAAAACCAATGTATTGATATCTCTCTGTAAGTGAGTCAAGTGGGTGTAAAGCGGCATAAACACAGCAGTGAAAAGCAGCTAAACCCCATTATAAAAATCAATTACTTTTAAAAACCCGTGAAACAAAGACAGTGAAAGAGAGAGAAATTCTTACAAAATTCGTTCAGGGGCTGTGATGCCACCTTTATTGACCATCTCTAGACCCACAGCTGATTGAGACATAAGGGTGGACACTCTTGGGCCTGAGAGGTTTGGTGAGGTTGGGTGAGCAAACGCAGACTCTTTAAAGTAATACTGCGTGGTATCCATCCCATGGGTCCAAAATCTCCAGGTTCAAGGGCATCTTCCTACATCGAAAACATGCATGAGAAACCCAGAAGATGGTACACCATGTGATCGGGAAAGGTTTCGAAAACGCACCTCATTTCTCATCTCCTTGTGCTCGGGTTGGCCATTACAGCCGCTTTACTAGCAATCTTCCTCCTTCGAGAATCAGCACCTTTAACCTCCTGTTCCGTACAGGTTGCAATTTGTCCTGAGGATGAACGGGAAGAGGGGGAACCAGTGAGAGACTAGCTCTAGGTGTTGGGACAGGCACAGGTCACTCTATTTTCCCATCAGGAAGAAGAATTAACCACAGGCTCAGCCTGCCGCCCGGAAGCAGAACAGGGCCTGAAGCAATCCTGCGCTTTTGCGGCCAGCTCCCAAAAAAGCGAGTTGAAAAATCGAGCTCAGGGGCACTGCAATTCACAAACCTGCAGAGTTAGAAATGATAACTCTCGTCCACAAATATATTGAGGGAAGGCAACGAAGAGGATTTGAAAGCAAGGCAGAATTGCAGGAAACAGATTTCAGGAGGTAGAGTCGAATCGCCTTTAAAGCACAGGAAAAGCGGCAAAACCTCGACCATGATGCCCTTGGCCAAAAAGGGCGTATGCGTTTTTTCCTGAATATATTCAGGAAAAAACGCATACGCCCTTTTTGGCCAACCAAGCAACCTGGAAAGGCAAATCAGCGCTACAAAGAAGTCTCGCTTCCCATCGGTCAAAAGGGCCATGCTGAATAAAGTGTCAAAACCAGAAATGCAGGACAGGCCATGGAGAAACGGGAGCCTTGCTACGCTGATGGGCGGGATGTAAATTGCCAACAGCCACTCTGGAGAAGTGTACGGTGTGTCCTGAAACCTCTAAAAAACTCAGCTTAGAGAGCATAGGGCACTTCCACTCATGGGCATATAAATTGGGAAAACTAAAAATCAGCAAGACACAGGCACCCCAAAGTTTAGGGCTGCTCTGTTGACAAGAACCTCCACTTCGTTACACCTTAAATATCCCAGGAAAGAAAAAAATGGATAAAGAAGTTGTGGTCCTTATGTACAATGGAATATCACTCAGCCATGAAATCAACGTCATAAGGCTAGTAGCAGCATGATGAGTGGATTTAGGTACGACGATTCTAAGTGAAATAAGTCAACCAGAAAACGACACTTATCATAAGATATTACTTATAGAGGGAATGTAAAAACCGCTACACTTGAACTGAATTACAAAACAGAACAGAGACACACGTTTACAAAACACACTATGGCTGCTTAACGGGAAAGGTGAGGTCGGGTGAGGCAGAAAACAAGGGTTTCAAATTAGCTCAGATACCGTTCCATAAACCCAATATGTAATAGACAAGACCTACTCCTTGCTCAGTGAAGTGGACTCAACGCCCCCTGTTCACCGCCCAAGAATATATCAGACTAGTAAGACTCTTAAAACCAATGTATTGATATCTCTCTGTAAGTGAGTCAAGTGGGTGTAAAGCGGCATAAACACAGCAGTGAAAAGCAGCTAAACCCCATTATAAAAATCAATTACTTTTAAAAACCCGTGAAACAAAGACAGTGAAAGAGAGAGAAATTCTTACAAAATTCGTTCAGGGGCTGTGATGCCACCTTTATTGACCATCTCTAGACCCACAGCTGATTGAGACATAAGGGTGGACACTCTTGGGCCTGAGAGGTTTGGTGAGGTTGGGTGAGCAAACGCAGACTCTTTAAAGTAATACTGCGTGGTATCCATCCCATGGGTCCAAAATCTCCAGGTTCAAGGGCATCTTCCTACATCGAAAACATGCATGAGAAACCCAGAAGATGGTACACCATGTGATCGGGAAAGGTTTCGAAAACGCACCTCATTTCTCATCTCCTTGTGCTCGGGTTGGCCATTACAGCCGCTTTACTAGCAATCTTCCTCCTTCGAGAATCAGCACCTTTAACCTCCTGTTCCGTACAGGTTGCAATTTGTCCTGAGGATGAACGGGAAGAGGGGGAACCAGTGAGAGACTAGCTCTAGGTGTTGGGACAGGCACAGGTCACTCTATTTTCCCATCAGGAAGAAGAATTAACCACAGGCTCAGCCTGCCGCCCGGAAGCAGAACAGGGCCTGAAGCAATCCTGCGCTTTTGCGGCCAGCTCCCAAAAAAGCGAGTTGAAAAATCGAGCTCAGGGGCACTGCAATTCACAAACCTGCAGAGTTATAAATGATAACTCTCGTCCACAAATATATTGAGGGAAGGCAACGAGGAGGATTTGAAAGCAAGGCAGAATTGCAGGAAACAGATTTCAGGAGGTAGAGTCGAATCGCCTTTAAAGCACAGGAAAAGCGGCAAAACCTCGACCATGATGCCCTTGGCCAAAAAGGGCGTCTGCGTTTTTTCCTGAATATATTCAGGAAAAAACGCAGACGCCCTTTTTGGCCAACCAAGCAACCTGGAAAGGCAAATCAGCGCTACAAAGAAGTCTCGCTTCCCATCGGTCAAAAGGGCCATGCTGAATAAAGTGTCAAAACCAGAAATGCAGGACAGGCCATGGAGAAACGGGAGCCTTGCTACGCTGATTGGCGTGATGTAAATTGCCAACAGCCACTCTGGAGAAGTGTACGGTGTGTCCTGAAACCTCTAAAAAACTCAGCTTAGAGAGCATAGGGCACTTCCACTCATGGGCGTATAAATTGGGAAAACTAAAAATCAGCAAGACACAGGCACCCCAAAGTTTAGGGCTGCTCTGTTGACAAGAACCTCCACTTCGTTACACCTTAAATATCCCAGGAAAGAGAAAAATGGATAAAGAAGTTGTGGTCCTTATGTACAATGGAATATCACTCAGCCATGAAATCAACGTCATAAGGCTAGTAGCAGCATGATGAGTGGATTTAGGTACGACGATTCTAAGTGAAATAAGTCAACCAGAAAACGACACTTATCATAAGATATCACTTATAGAGGGAATGTAAAAACCGCTACACTTGAACTGAATTACAAAACAGAACAGAGACACACGTTTACAAAACACACTATGGCTGCTTAACGGGAAAGGTGAGGTCGGGTGAGGCAGAAAACAAGGGTTTCAAATTAGCTCAGATACCGTTCCATAAACCCAATATGTAATAGACAAGACCTACTCCTTGCTCAGTGAAGTGGACTCAACGCCCCCTGTTCACCGCCCAAGAATATATCAGACTAGTAAGACTCTTAAAACCAATGTATTGATATCTCTCTGTAAGTGAGTCAAGTGGGTGTAAAGCGGCATAAACACAGCAGTGAAAAGCAGCTAAACCCCATTATAAAAATCAATTACTTTTAAAAACCCGTGAAACAAAGACAGTGAAAGAGAGAGAAATTCATACAGAATTCGTTCAGGGGCTGTGATGACACCTTTATTGACCATCTCTAGACCCACAGCTGATTGAGACATAAGGGTGGACACTCGTGGGGCTGAGAGATTTGGTGAGGTTGGGTGAGCAAACGCAGACCCTTTAAAGTAATACTGCGTGGTACCCATCCCATGGGTCCCAAATCTCCAAGTTCAAGGGCATCTTCCTATATCAAAAACATGCATGAGAAACCCAGAAGACGGTACACCGTGCGATCGGGAAAGGTTTCTAAAACGCACCTCATTTCTCATCTCCTTGTGCTCTGGTTCGCCATTCCAACCGAGTTAGTAGCAATCTCCCTCCGTGGAGAATCAGCACCTTTAACCTCCTGTTCCGTACAGGTTGCAATCTGTCCTGAGGATGAAAGGGAAGAGGTGGAACCAATGATAGACTAGCTCTAGGTGTTGGGACAGGCACAGATCACTCTATTTTCCCATCAGGAAGAAGAATTAACCACAGGCTCAGCCTGCCGCCCGGAACCAGAATAGGGCTTGAAGCAATCCTGCGCTTTTGCGGCCAACTCCGAAGAAAGCGAGTTGAAAAATGGAGCTCAGGGGCACTGCAATTCACAGACCTGCAGAGTTAGAAATGATAACTCTCGTCCACAAATATATTGAGGGAAGGCAACGAAGAGGATTTGAAAGCAAGGCAGAATTGCAGGAAACAGATTTCAGGAGGTAGATTCGAATCGCCTTTAAAGCACAGGAAAAGCGGCAAAACCTCGACCATGATGCCCTTGGCCAAAAAGGGCGTATACGTTTTTTCCTGAATATATTCAGGAAAAAACGCATACGCCCTTTTTGGCCAACCAAGCAACCTGGAAAGGCAAATCAGCGCTACAAAGAAGTCTCGCTTCCCATCGGTCAAAAGGGCCATGCTGCATAAAGTGTCAAAACCAGAAATGCAGGACAGGCCATGGAGAAACGGGAGCCTTGCTACGCTGATGGGCGGGATGTAAATTGCCAACAGCCACTCTGGAGAAGTGTACGGTGTGTCCTGAAACCTCTAAAAAACTCAGCTTAGAGAGCATAAGGCACTTCCACTCATGGGCATATAAATTGGGAAAACTAAAAATCAGCAAGACACAGGCACCCCAAAGTTTAGGGCTGCTCTGTTGACAAGAACCTCCACTTCGTTACACCTTAAATATCCCAGGAAAGAGAAAAATGGATAAGGAAGTTGTGGTCCTTATGTACAATGGCATATCACTCAGCCATGAAATTAACGTCATAAGGCTAGTAGCAGCATGATGAGAGGATTTAGGTACGACGATTCTAAGTGAAATAAGTCACACAGAAAAAGACACTTATCATAAGATATCACTTATAGAGGGAATGCAAAAACCACTACAGTTGAACGGAATTACAAAACAGAACAGCGTCACACGTTTAGAAGACACACTATGGCTGCTTAACGAGAAAGGTGAGGTGGGTGATGCATAAAACAAGGGTTTCAAATTAGCTCAGATACCGATCCATAAACCCAATATGTAATAGACAAGACCTACTCCTTGCTCAGTGAACTGGACTCAACACCCCCTGTTCACCGCCCAAGAATATATCTGACTAGTAAGAATCTTAAAACCAATGTATTGATATCCCTCTGTAAGTGAGTCAAGTGGGTGTAAAGCGGCATAAACACAGCAGTGAAAAGCAGCTAAACCCCATTATAAAAATCAATTACTTTTAAAAACCCGTGAAACAAAGACAGTGAAAGAGAGAGAAATTCTTACAAAATTCGTTCAGGGGCTGTGATGCCACCTTTATTGACCATCTCTAGACCCACAGCTGATTGAGACATAAGGGTGGACACTCTTGGGCCTGAGAGGTTTGGTGAGGTTGGGTGAGCAAACGCAGACCCTTTAAAGTAATACTGCGTGGTATCCATCCCATGGGTCCAAAATCTCCAGGTTCAAGGGCATCTTCCTACATCGAAAACATGCATGAGAAACCCAGAAGATGGTACACCATGTGATCGGGAAAGGTTTCGAAAACGCACCTCATTTCTCATCTCCTTGTGCTCGGGTTGGCCATTACAGCCGCTTTACTAGCAATCTTCCTCCTTCGAGAATCAGCACCTTTAACCTCCTGTTCCGTACAGGTTGCAATTTGTCCTGAGGATGAACGGGAAGAGGGGGAACCAGTGAGAGACTAGCTCTAGGTGTTGGGACAGGCACAGGTCACTCTATTTTCCCATCAGGAAGAAGAATTAACCACAGGCTCAGCCTGCCGCCCGGAAGCAGAACAGGGCCTGAAGCAATCCTGCGCTTTTGCGGCCAGCTCCCAAAAAAGCGAGTTGAAAAATCGAGCTCAGGGGCACTGCAATTCACAAACCTGCAGAGTTATAAATGATAACTCTCGTCCACAAATATATTGAGGGAAGGCAACGAGGAGGATTTGAAAGCAAGGCAGAATTGCAGGAAACAGATTTCAGGAGGTAGAGTCGAATCGCCTTTAAAGCACAGGAAAAGCGGCAAAACCTCGACCATGATGCCCTTGGCCAAAAAGGGCGTATGCGTTTTTTCCTGAATATATTCAGGAAAAAACGCATACGCCCTTTTTGGCCAACCAAGCAACCTGGAAAGGCAAATCAGCGCTACAAAGAAGTCTCGCTTCCCATCGGTCAAAAGGGCCATGCTGAATAAAGTGTCAAAACCAGAAATGCAGGACAGGCCATGGAGAAACGGGAGCCTTGCTACGCTGATGGGCGGGATGTAAATTGCCAACAGCCACTCTGGAGAAGTGTACGGTGTGTCCTGAAACCTCTAAAAAACTCAGCTTAGAGAGCATAGGGCACTTCCACTCATGGGCATATAAATTGGGAAAACTAAAAATCAGCAAGACACAGGCACCCCAAAGTTTAGGGCTGCTCTGTTGACAAGAACCTCCACTTCGTTACACCTTAAATATCCCAGGAAAGAAAAAAATGGATAAAGAAGTTGTGGTCCTTATGTACAATGGAATATCACTCAGCCATGAAATCAACGTCATAAGGCTAGTAGCAGCATGATGAGTGGATTTAGGTACGACGATTCTAAGTGAAATAAGTCAACCAGAAAACGACACTTATCATAAGATATCACTTATAGAGGGAATGTAAAAACCGCTACACTTGAACTGAATTACAAAACAGAACAGAGACACACGTTTACAAAACACACTATGGCTGCTTAACGGGAAAGGTGAGGTCGGGTGAGGCAGAAAACAAGGGTTTCAAATTAGCTCAGATACCGTTCCATAAACCCAATATGTAATAGACAAGACCTACTCCTTGCTCAGTGAAGTGGACTCAACGCCCCCTGTTCACCGCCCAAGAATATATCAGACTAGTAAGACTCTTAAAACCAATGTATTGATATCTCTCTGTAAGTGAGTCAAGTGGGTGTAAAGCGGCATAAACACAGCAGTGAAAAGCAGCTAAACCCCATTATAAAAATCAATTACTTTTAAAAACCCGTGAAACAAAGACAGTGAAAGAGAGAGAAATTCATACAGAATTCGTTCAGGGGCTGTGATGACACCTTTATTGACCATCTCTAGACCCACAGCTGATTGAGACATAAGGGTGGACACTCGTGGGGCTGAGAGATTTGGTGAGGTTGGGTGAGCAAACGCAGACCCTTTAAAGTAATACTGCGTGGTACCCATCCCATGGGTCCCAAATCTCCAAGTTCAAGGGCATCTTCCTATATCAAAAACATGCATGAGAAACCCAGAAGACGGTACACCGTGCGATCGGGAAAGGTTTCTAAAACGCACCTCATTTCTCATCTCCTTGTGCTCTGGTTCGCCATTCCAACCGAGTTAGTAGCAATCTCCCTCCGTGGAGAATCAGCACCTTTAACCTCCTGTTCCGTACAGGTTGCAATCTGTCCTGAGGATGAAAGGGAAGAGGTGGAACCAATGATAGACTAGCTCTAGGTGTTGGGACAGGCACAGATCACTCTATTTTCCCATCAGGAAGAAGAATTAACCACAGGCTCAGCCTGCCGCCCGGAACCAGAATAGGGCTTGAAGCAATCCTGCGCTTTTGCGGCCAACTCCGAAGAAAGCGAGTTGAAAAATGGAGCTCAGGGGCACTGCAATTCACAGACCTGCAGAGTTAGAAATGATAACTCTCGTCCACAAATATATTGAGGGAAGGCAACGAAGAGGATTTGAAAGCAAGGCAGAATTGCAGGAAACAGATTTCAGGAGGTAGATTCGAATCGCCTTTAAAGCACAGGAAAAGCGGCAAAACCTCGACCATGATGCCCTTGGCCAAAAAGGGCGTATACGTTTTTTCCTGAATATATTCAGGAAAAAACGCATACGCCCTTTTTGGCCAACCAAGCAACCTGGAAAGGCAAATCAGCGCTACAAAGAAGTCTCGCTTCCCATCGGTCAAAAGGGCCATGCTGCATAAAGTGTCAAAACCAGAAATGCAGGACAGGCCATGGAGAAACGGGAGCCTTGCTACGCTGATGGGCGGGATGTAAATTGCCAACAGCCACTCTGGAGAAGTGTACGGTGTGTCCTGAAACCTCTAAAAAACTCAGCTTAGAGAGCATAAGGCACTTCCACTCATGGGCATATAAATTGGGAAAACTAAAAATCAGCAAGACACAGGCACCCCAAAGTTTAGGGCTGCTCTGTTGACAAGAACCTCCACTTCGTTACACCTTAAATATCCCAGGAAAGAGAAAAATGGATAAGGAAGTTGTGGTCCTTATGTACAATGGCATATCACTCAGCCATGAAATTAACGTCATAAGGCTAGTAGCAGCATGATGAGAGGATTTAGGTACGACGATTCTAAGTGAAATAAGTCACACAGAAAAAGACACTTATCATAAGATATCACTTATAGAGGGAATGCAAAAACCACTACAGTTGAACGGAATTACAAAACAGAACAGCGTCACACGTTTAGAAGACACACTATGGCTGCTTAACGAGAAAGGTGAGGTGGGTGATGCATAAAACAAGGGTTTCAAATTAGCTCAGATACCGATCCATAAACCCAATATGTAATAGACAAGACCTACTCCTTGCTCAGTGAACTGGACTCAACACCCCCTGTTCACCGCCCAAGAATATATCTGACTAGTAAGAATCTTAAAACCAATGTATTGATATCCCTCTGTAAGTGAGTCAAGTGGGTGTAAAGCGGCATAAACACAGCAGTGAAAAGCAGCTAAACCCCATTATAAAAATCAATTACTTTTAAAAACCCGTGAAACAAAGACAGTGAAAGAGAGAGAAATTCTTACAAAATTCGTTCAGGGGCTGTGATGCCACCTTTATTGACCATCTCTAGACCCACAGCTGATTGAGACATAAGGGTGGACACTCTTGGGCCTGAGAGGTTTGGTGAGGTTGGGTGAGCAAACGCAGACCCTTTAAAGTAATACTGCGTGGTATCCATCCCATGGGTCCAAAATCTCCAGGTTCAAGGGCATCTTCCTACATCGAAAACATGCATGAGAAACCCAGAAGATGGTACACCATGTGATCGGGAAAGGTTTCGAAAACGCACCTCATTTCTCATCTCCTTGTGCTCGGGTTGGCCATTACAGCCGCTTTACTAGCAATCTTCCTCCTTCGAGAATCAGCACCTTTAACCTCCTGTTCCGTACAGGTTGCAATTTGTCCTGAGGATGAACGGGAAGAGGGGGAACCAGTGAGAGACTAGCTCTAGGTGTTGGGACAGGCACAGGTCACTCTATTTTCCCATCAGGAAGAAGAATTAACCACAGGCTCAGCCTGCCGCCCGGAACCAGAATAGGGCCTGTAGCAATCCTACGCTTTTGTGGCCAGCTCCCAAGAAAACGAGTTGAAAAATGGAGCTCAGGGGCACTGCAATTCACAAACCTGCAGAGTTATAAATGGTAACTCTCGTCCACAAATATATTGAGGAAAGGCAACGAAGAGGATTTGAAAGCAAGGCAGAATTACAGGAAACAGATTTCAGGAGGTAGATTCGAATCGCCTTTAAAGCACAGGAAAAGCGGCAAAACCTCGACCATGATGCCCTTGGCCAAAAAGGGCGTCTGCGTTTTTTCCTGAATATATTCAGGAAAAAACGCATACGCCCTTTTTGGCCAACCAAGCAACCTGGAAAGGCAAATCAGCGCTACAAAGAAGTCTCGCTTCCCATCGGTCAAAAGGGCCATGCTGAATAAAGTGTCAAAACCAGAAATGCAGGACAGGCCATGGAGAAACGGGAGCCTTGCTACGCTGATTGGCGTGATGTAAATTGCCAACAGCCACTCTGGAGAAGTGTACGGTGTGTCCTGAAACCTCTAAAAAACTCAGCTTAGAGAGCATAGGGCACTTCCACTCATGGGCATATAAATTGGGAAAACTAAAAATCAGCAAGACACAGGCACCCCAAAGTTTAGGGCTGCTCTGTTGACAAGAACCTCCACTTCGTTACACCTTAAATATCCCAGGAAAGAAAAAAATGGATAAAGAAGTTGTGGTCCTTATGTACAATGGAATATCACTCAGCCATGAAATCAACGTCATAAGGCTAGTAGCAGCATGATGAGTGGATTTAGGTACGACGATTCTAAGTGAAATAAGTCAACCAGAAAACGACACTTATCATAAGATATTACTTATAGAGGGAATGTAAAAACCGCTACACTTGAACTGAATTACAAAACAGAACAGAGACACACGTTTACAAAACACACTATGGCTGCTTAACGGGAAAGGTGAGGTCGGGTGAGGCAGAAAACAAGGGTTTCAAATTAGCTCAGATACCGTTCCATAAACCCAATATGTAATAGACAAGACCTACTCCTTGCTCAGTGAAGTGGACTCAACGCCCCCTGTTCACCGCCCAAGAATATATCAGACTAGTAAGACTCTTAAAACCAATGTATTGATATCTCTCTGTAAGTGAGTCAAGTGGGTGTAAAGCGGCATAAACACAGCAGTGAAAAGCAGCTAAACCCCATTATAAAAATCAATTACTTTTAAAAACCCGTGAAACAAAGACAGTGAAAGAGAGAGAAATTCTTACAAAATTCGTTCAGGGGCTGTGATGCCACCTTTATTGACCATCTCTAGACCCACAGCTGATTGAGACATAAGGGTGGACACTCTTGGGCCTGAGAGGTTTGGTGAGGTTGGGTGAGCAAACGCAGACTCTTTAAAGTAATACTGCGTGGTATCCATCCCATGGGTCCAAAATCTCCAGGTTCAAGGGCATCTTCCTACATCGAAAACATGCATGAGAAACCCAGAAGATGGTACACCATGTGATCGGGAAAGGTTTCGAAAACGCACCTCATTTCTCATCTCCTTGTGCTCGGGTTGGCCATTACAGCCGCTTTACTAGCAATCTTCCTCCTTCGAGAATCAGCACCTTTAACCTCCTGTTCCGTACAGGTTGCAATTTGTCCTGAGGATGAACGGGAAGAGGGGGAACCAGTGAGAGACTAGCTCTAGGTGTTGGGACAGGCACAGGTCACTCTATTTTCCCATCAGGAAGAAGAATTAACCACAGGCTCAGCCTGCCGCCCGGAAGCAGAACAGGGCCTGAAGCAATCCTGCGCTTTTGCGGCCAGCTCCCAAAAAAGCGAGTTGAAAAATCGAGCTCAGGGGCACTGCAATTCACAAACCTGCAGAGTTATAAATGATAACTCTCGTCCACAAATATATTGAGGGAAGGCAACGAGGAGGATTTGAAAGCAAGGCAGAATTGCAGGAAACAGATTTCAGGAGGTAGAGTCGAATCGCCTTTAAAGCACAGGAAAAGCGGCAAAACCTCGACCATGATGCCCTTGGCCAAAAAGGGCGTCTGCGTTTTTTCCTGAATATATTCAGGAAAAAACGCAGACGCCCTTTTTGGCCAACCAAGCAACCTGGAAAGGCAAATCAGCGCTACAAAGAAGTCTCGCTTCCCATCGGTCAAAAGGGCCATGCTGAATAAAGTGTCAAAACCAGAAATGCAGGACAGGCCATGGAGAAACGGGAGCCTTGCTACGCTGATTGGCGTGATGTAAATTGCCAACAGCCACTCTGGAGAAGTGTACGGTGTGTCCTGAAACCTCTAAAAAACTCAGCTTAGAGAGCATAGGGCACTTCCACTCATGGGCGTATAAATTGGGAAAACTAAAAATCAGCAAGACACAGGCACCCCAAAGTTTAGGGCTGCTCTGTTGACAAGAACCTCCACTTCGTTACACCTTAAATATCCCAGGAAAGAGAAAAATGGATAAAGAAGTTGTGGTCCTTATGTACAATGGAATATCACTCAGCCATGAAATCAACGTCATAAGGCTAGTAGCAGCATGATGAGTGGATTTAGGTACGACGATTCTAAGTGAAATAAGTCAACCAGAAAACGACACTTATCATAAGATATCACTTATAGAGGGAATGTAAAAACCGCTACACTTGAACTGAATTACAAAACAGAACAGAGACACACGTTTACAAAACACACTATGGCTGCTTAACGGGAAAGGTGAGGTCGGGTGAGGCAGAAAACAAGGGTTTCAAATTAGCTCAGATACCGTTCCATAAACCCAATATGTAATAGACAAGACCTACTCCTTGCTCAGTGAAGTGGACTCAACGCCCCCTGTTCACCGCCCAAGAATATATCAGACTAGTAAGACTCTTAAAACCAATGTATTGATATCTCTCTGTAAGTGAGTCAAGTGGGTGTAAAGCGGCATAAACACAGCAGTGAAAAGCAGCTAAACCCCATTATAAAAATCAATTACTTTTAAAAACCCGTGAAACAAAGACAGTGAAAGAGAGAGAAATTCATACAGAATTCGTTCAGGGGCTGTGATGACACCTTTATTGACCATCTCTAGACCCACAGCTGATTGAGACATAAGGGTGGACACTCGTGGGGCTGAGAGATTTGGTGAGGTTGGGTGAGCAAACGCAGACCCTTTAAAGTAATACTGCGTGGTACCCATCCCATGGGTCCCAAATCTCCAAGTTCAAGGGCATCTTCCTATATCAAAAACATGCATGAGAAACCCAGAAGACGGTACACCGTGCGATCGGGAAAGGTTTCTAAAACGCACCTCATTTCTCATCTCCTTGTGCTCTGGTTCGCCATTCCAACCGAGTTAGTAGCAATCTCCCTCCGTGGAGAATCAGCACCTTTAACCTCCTGTTCCGTACAGGTTGCAATCTGTCCTGAGGATGAAAGGGAAGAGGTGGAACCAATGATAGACTAGCTCTAGGTGTTGGGACAGGCACAGATCACTCTATTTTCCCATCAGGAAGAAGAATTAACCACAGGCTCAGCCTGCCGCCCGGAACCAGAATAGGGCTTGAAGCAATCCTGCGCTTTTGCGGCCAACTCCGAAGAAAGCGAGTTGAAAAATGGAGCTCAGGGGCACTGCAATTCACAGACCTGCAGAGTTAGAAATGATAACTCTCGTCCACAAATATATTGAGGGAAGGCAACGAAGAGGATTTGAAAGCAAGGCAGAATTGCAGGAAACAGATTTCAGGAGGTAGATTCGAATCGCCTTTAAAGCACAGGAAAAGCGGCAAAACCTCGACCATGATGCCCTTGGCCAAAAAGGGCGTATACGTTTTTTCCTGAATATATTCAGGAAAAAACGCATACGCCCTTTTTGGCCAACCAAGCAACCTGGAAAGGCAAATCAGCGCTACAAAGAAGTCTCGCTTCCCATCGGTCAAAAGGGCCATGCTGCATAAAGTGTCAAAACCAGAAATGCAGGACAGGCCATGGAGAAACGGGAGCCTTGCTACGCTGATGGGCGGGATGTAAATTGCCAACAGCCACTCTGGAGAAGTGTACGGTGTGTCCTGAAACCTCTAAAAAACTCAGCTTAGAGAGCATAAGGCACTTCCACTCATGGGCATATAAATTGGGAAAACTAAAAATCAGCAAGACACAGGCACCCCAAAGTTTAGGGCTGCTCTGTTGACAAGAACCTCCACTTCGTTACACCTTAAATATCCCAGGAAAGAGAAAAATGGATAAGGAAGTTGTGGTCCTTATGTACAATGGCATATCACTCAGCCATGAAATTAACGTCATAAGGCTAGTAGCAGCATGATGAGAGGATTTAGGTACGACGATTCTAAGTGAAATAAGTCACACAGAAAAAGACACTTATCATAAGATATCACTTATAGAGGGAATGCAAAAACCACTACAGTTGAACGGAATTACAAAACAGAACAGCGTCACACGTTTAGAAGACACACTATGGCTGCTTAACGAGAAAGGTGAGGTGGGTGATGCATAAAACAAGGGTTTCAAATTAGCTCAGATACCGATCCATAAACCCAATATGTAATAGACAAGACCTACTCCTTGCTCAGTGAACTGGACTCAACACCCCCTGTTCACCGCCCAAGAATATATCTGACTAGTAAGAATCTTAAAACCAATGTATTGATATCCCTCTGTAAGTGAGTCAAGTGGGTGTAAAGCGGCATAAACACAGCAGTGAAAAGCAGCTAAACCCCATTATAAAAATCAATTACTTTTAAAAACCCGTGAAACAAAGACAGTGAAAGAGAGAGAAATTCTTACAAAATTCGTTCAGGGGCTGTGATGCCACCTTTATTGACCATCTCTAGACCCACAGCTGATTGAGACATAAGGGTGGACACTCTTGGGCCTGAGAGGTTTGGTGAGGTTGGGTGAGCAAACGCAGACCCTTTAAAGTAATACTGCGTGGTATCCATCCCATGGGTCCAAAATCTCCAGGTTCAAGGGCATCTTCCTACATCGAAAACATGCATGAGAAACCCAGAAGATGGTACACCATGTGATCGGGAAAGGTTTCGAAAACGCACCTCATTTCTCATCTCCTTGTGCTCGGGTTGGCCATTACAGCCGCTTTACTAGCAATCTTCCTCCTTCGAGAATCAGCACCTTTAACCTCCTGTTCCGTACAGGTTGCAATTTGTCCTGAGGATGAACGGGAAGAGGGGGAACCAGTGAGAGACTAGCTCTAGGTGTTGGGACAGGCACAGGTCACTCTATTTTCCCATCAGGAAGAAGAATTAACCACAGGCTCAGCCTGCCGCCCGGAACCAGAATAGGGCCTGTAGCAATCCTACGCTTTTGTGGCCAGCTCCCAAGAAAACGAGTTGAAAAATGGAGCTCAGGGGCACTGCAATTCACAAACCTGCAGAGTTATAAATGGTAACTCTCGTCCACAAATATATTGAGGAAAGGCAACGAAGAGGATTTGAAAGCAAGGCAGAATTACAGGAAACAGATTTCAGGAGGTAGATTCGAATCGCCTTTAAAGCACAGGAAAAGCGGCAAAACCTCGACCATGATGCCCTTGGCCAAAAAGGGCGTCTGCGTTTTTTCCTGAATATATTCAGGAAAAAACGCATACGCCCTTTTTGGCCAACCAAGCAACCTGGAAAGGCAAATCAGCGCTACAAAGAAGTCTCGCTTCCCATCGGTCAAAAGGGCCATGCTGAATAAAGTGTCAAAACCAGAAATGCAGGACAGGCCATGGAGAAACGGGAGCCTTGCTACGCTGATTGGCGTGATGTAAATTGCCAACAGCCACTCTGGAGAAGTGTACGGTGTGTCCTGAAACCTCTAAAAAACTCAGCTTAGAGAGCATAGGGCACTTCCACTCATGGGCATATAAATTGGGAAAACTAAAAATCAGCAAGACACAGGCACCCCAAAGTTTAGGGCTGCTCTGTTGACAAGAACCTCCACTTCGTTACACCTTAAATATCCCAGGAAAGAAAAAAATGGATAAAGAAGTTGTGGTCCTTATGTACAATGGAATATCACTCAGCCATGAAATCAACGTCATAAGGCTAGTAGCAGCATGATGAGTGGATTTAGGTACGACGATTCTAAGTGAAATAAGTCAACCAGAAAACGACACTTATCATAAGATATTACTTATAGAGGGAATGTAAAAACCGCTACACTTGAACTGAATTACAAAACAGAACAGAGACACACGTTTACAAAACACACTATGGCTGCTTAACGGGAAAGGTGAGGTCGGGTGAGGCAGAAAACAAGGGTTTCAAATTAGCTCAGATACCGTTCCATAAACCCAATATGTAATAGACAAGACCTACTCCTTGCTCAGTGAAGTGGACTCAACGCCCCCTGTTCACCGCCCAAGAATATATCAGACTAGTAAGACTCTTAAAACCAATGTATTGATATCTCTCTGTAAGTGAGTCAAGTGGGTGTAAAGCGGCATAAACACAGCAGTGAAAAGCAGCTAAACCCCATTATAAAAATCAATTACTTTTAAAAACCCGTGAAACAAAGACAGTGAAAGAGAGAGAAATTCTTACAAAATTCGTTCAGGGGCTGTGATGCCACCTTTATTGACCATCTCTAGACCCACAGCTGATTGAGACATAAGGGTGGACACTCTTGGGCCTGAGAGGTTTGGTGAGGTTGGGTGAGCAAACGCAGACTCTTTAAAGTAATACTGCGTGGTATCCATCCCATGGGTCCAAAATCTCCAGGTTCAAGGGCATCTTCCTACATCGAAAACATGCATGAGAAACCCAGAAGATGGTACACCATGTGATCGGGAAAGGTTTCGAAAACGCACCTCATTTCTCATCTCCTTGTGCTCGGGTTGGCCATTACAGCCGCTTTACTAGCAATCTTCCTCCTTCGAGAATCAGCACCTTTAACCTCCTGTTCCGTACAGGTTGCAATTTGTCCTGAGGATGAACGGGAAGAGGGGGAACCAGTGAGAGACTAGCTCTAGGTGTTGGGACAGGCACAGGTCACTCTATTTTCCCATCAGGAAGAAGAATTAACCACAGGCTCAGCCTGCCGCCCGGAAGCAGAACAGGGCCTGAAGCAATCCTGCGCTTTTGCGGCCAGCTCCCAAAAAAGCGAGTTGAAAAATCGAGCTCAGGGGCACTGCAATTCACAAACCTGCAGAGTTATAAATGATAACTCTCGTCCACAAATATATTGAGGGAAGGCAACGAGGAGGATTTGAAAGCAAGGCAGAATTGCAGGAAACAGATTTCAGGAGGTAGAGTCGAATCGCCTTTAAAGCACAGGAAAAGCGGCAAAACCTCGACCATGATGCCCTTGGCCAAAAAGGGCGTCTGCGTTTTTTCCTGAATATATTCAGGAAAAAACGCAGACGCCCTTTTTGGCCAACCAAGCAACCTGGAAAGGCAAATCAGCGCTACAAAGAAGTCTCGCTTCCCATCGGTCAAAAGGGCCATGCTGAATAAAGTGTCAAAACCAGAAATGCAGGACAGGCCATGGAGAAACGGGAGCCTTGCTACGCTGATTGGCGTGATGTAAATTGCCAACAGCCACTCTGGAGAAGTGTACGGTGTGTCCTGAAACCTCTAAAAAACTCAGCTTAGAGAGCATAGGGCACTTCCACTCATGGGCGTATAAATTGGGAAAACTAAAAATCAGCAAGACACAGGCACCCCAAAGTTTAGGGCTGCTCTGTTGACAAGAACCTCCACTTCGTTACACCTTAAATATCCCAGGAAAGAGAAAAATGGATAAAGAAGTTGTGGTCCTTATGTACAATGGAATATCACTCAGCCATGAAATCAACGTCATAAGGCTAGTAGCAGCATGATGAGTGGATTTAGGTACGACGATTCTAAGTGAAATAAGTCAACCAGAAAACGACACTTATCATAAGATATCACTTATAGAGGGAATGTAAAAACCGCTACACTTGAACTGAATTACAAAACAGAACAGAGACACACGTTTACAAAACACACTATGGCTGCTTAACGGGAAAGGTGAGGTCGGGTGAGGCAGAAAACAAGGGTTTCAAATTAGCTCAGATACCGTTCCATAAACCCAATATGTAATAGACAAGACCTACTCCTTGCTCAGTGAAGTGGACTCAACGCCCCCTGTTCACCGCCCAAGAATATATCAGACTAGTAAGACTCTTAAAACCAATGTATTGATATCTCTCTGTAAGTGAGTCAAGTGGGTGTAAAGCGGCATAAACACAGCAGTGAAAAGCAGCTAAACCCCATTATAAAAATCAATTACTTTTAAAAACCCGTGAAACAAAGACAGTGAAAGAGAGAGAAATTCATACAGAATTCGTTCAGGGGCTGTGATGACACCTTTATTGACCATCTCTAGACCCACAGCTGATTGAGACATAAGGGTGGACACTCGTGGGGCTGAGAGATTTGGTGAGGTTGGGTGAGCAAACGCAGACCCTTTAAAGTAATACTGCGTGGTACCCATCCCATGGGTCCCAAATCTCCAAGTTCAAGGGCATCTTCCTATATCAAAAACATGCATGAGAAACCCAGAAGACGGTACACCGTGCGATCGGGAAAGGTTTCTAAAACGCACCTCATTTCTCATCTCCTTGTGCTCTGGTTCGCCATTCCAACCGAGTTAGTAGCAATCTCCCTCCGTGGAGAATCAGCACCTTTAACCTCCTGTTCCGTACAGGTTGCAATCTGTCCTGAGGATGAAAGGGAAGAGGTGGAACCAATGATAGACTAGCTCTAGGTGTTGGGACAGGCACAGATCACTCTATTTTCCCATCAGGAAGAAGAATTAACCACAGGCTCAGCCTGCCGCCCGGAACCAGAATAGGGCTTGAAGCAATCCTGCGCTTTTGCGGCCAACTCCGAAGAAAGCGAGTTGAAAAATGGAGCTCAGGGGCACTGCAATTCACAGACCTGCAGAGTTAGAAATGATAACTCTCGTCCACAAATATATTGAGGGAAGGCAACGAAGAGGATTTGAAAGCAAGGCAGAATTGCAGGAAACAGATTTCAGGAGGTAGATTCGAATCGCCTTTAAAGCACAGGAAAAGCGGCAAAACCTCGACCATGATGCCCTTGGCCAAAAAGGGCGTATACGTTTTTTCCTGAATATATTCAGGAAAAAACGCATACGCCCTTTTTGGCCAACCAAGCAACCTGGAAAGGCAAATCAGCGCTACAAAGAAGTCTCGCTTCCCATCGGTCAAAAGGGCCATGCTGCATAAAGTGTCAAAACCAGAAATGCAGGACAGGCCATGGAGAAACGGGAGCCTTGCTACGCTGATGGGCGGGATGTAAATTGCCAACAGCCACTCTGGAGAAGTGTACGGTGTGTCCTGAAACCTCTAAAAAACTCAGCTTAGAGAGCATAAGGCACTTCCACTCATGGGCATATAAATTGGGAAAACTAAAAATCAGCAAGACACAGGCACCCCAAAGTTTAGGGCTGCTCTGTTGACAAGAACCTCCACTTCGTTACACCTTAAATATCCCAGGAAAGAGAAAAATGGATAAGGAAGTTGTGGTCCTTATGTACAATGGCATATCACTCAGCCATGAAATTAACGTCATAAGGCTAGTAGCAGCATGATGAGAGGATTTAGGTACGACGATTCTAAGTGAAATAAGTCACACAGAAAAAGACACTTATCATAAGATATCACTTATAGAGGGAATGCAAAAACCACTACAGTTGAACGGAATTACAAAACAGAACAGCGTCACACGTTTAGAAGACACACTATGGCTGCTTAACGAGAAAGGTGAGGTGGGTGATGCATAAAACAAGGGTTTCAAATTAGCTCAGATACCGATCCATAAACCCAATATGTAATAGACAAGACCTACTCCTTGCTCAGTGAACTGGACTCAACACCCCCTGTTCACCGCCCAAGAATATATCTGACTAGTAAGAATCTTAAAACCAATGTATTGATATCCCTCTGTAAGTGAGTCAAGTGGGTGTAAAGCGGCATAAACACAGCAGTGAAAAGCAGCTAAACCCCATTATAAAAATCAATTACTTTTAAAAACCCGTGAAACAAAGACAGTGAAAGAGAGAGAAATTCTTACAAAATTCGTTCAGGGGCTGTGATGCCACCTTTATTGACCATCTCTAGACCCACAGCTGATTGAGACATAAGGGTGGACACTCTTGGGCCTGAGAGGTTTGGTGAGGTTGGGTGAGCAAACGCAGACCCTTTAAAGTAATACTGCGTGGTATCCATCCCATGGGTCCAAAATCTCCAGGTTCAAGGGCATCTTCCTACATCGAAAACATGCATGAGAAACCCAGAAGATGGTACACCATGTGATCGGGAAAGGTTTCGAAAACGCACCTCATTTCTCATCTCCTTGTGCTCGGGTTGGCCATTACAGCCGCTTTACTAGCAATCTTCCTCCTTCGAGAATCAGCACCTTTAACCTCCTGTTCCGTACAGGTTGCAATTTGTCCTGAGGATGAACGGGAAGAGGGGGAACCAGTGAGAGACTAGCTCTAGGTGTTGGGACAGGCACAGGTCACTCTATTTTCCCATCAGGAAGAAGAATTAACCACAGGCTCAGCCTGCCGCCCGGAACCAGAATAGGGCCTGTAGCAATCCTACGCTTTTGTGGCCAGCTCCCAAGAAAACGAGTTGAAAAATGGAGCTCAGGGGCACTGCAATTCACAAACCTGCAGAGTTAGAAATGATAACTCTCGTCCACAAATATATTGAGGAAAGGCAACGAAGAGGATTTGAAAGCAAGGCAGAATTACAGGAAACAGATTTCAGGAGGTAGATTCGAATCGCCTTTAAAGCACAGGAAAAGCGGCAAAACCTCGACCATGATGCCCTTGGCCAAAAAGGGCGTCTGCGTTTTTTCCTGAATATATTCAGGAAAAAACGCATACGCCCTTTTTGGCCAACCAAGCAACCTGGAAAGGCAAATCAGCGCTACAAAGAAGTCTCGCTTCCCATCGGTCAAAAGGGCCATGCTGAATAAAGTGTCAAAACCAGAAATGCAGGACAGGCCATGGAGAAACGGGAGCCTTGCTACGCTGATTGGCGTGATGTAAATTGCCAACAGCCACTCTGGAGAAGTGTACGGTGTGTCCTGAAACCTCTAAAAAACTCAGCTTAGAGAGCATAGGGCACTTCCACTCATGGGCATATAAATTGGGAAAACTAAAAATCAGCAAGACACAGGCACCCCAAAGTTTAGGGCTGCTCTGTTGACAAGAACCTCCACTTCGTTACACCTTAAATATCCCAGGAAAGAAAAAAATGGATAAAGAAGTTGTGGTCCTTATGTACAATGGAATATCACTCAGCCATGAAATCAACGTCATAAGGCTAGTAGCAGCATGATGAGTGGATTTAGGTACGACGATTCTAAGTGAAATAAGTCAACCAGAAAACGACACTTATCATAAGATATTACTTATAGAGGGAATGTAAAAACCGCTACACTTGAACTGAATTACAAAACAGAACAGAGACACACGTTTACAAAACACACTATGGCTGCTTAACGGGAAAGGTGAGGTCGGGTGAGGCAGAAAACAAGGGTTTCAAATTAGCTCAGATACCGTTCCATAAACCCAATATGTAATAGACAAGACCTACTCCTTGCTCAGTGAAGTGGACTCAACGCCCCCTGTTCACCGCCCAAGAATATATCAGACTAGTAAGACTCTTAAAACCAATGTATTGATATCTCTCTGTAAGTGAGTCAAGTGGGTGTAAAGCGGCATAAACACAGCAGTGAAAAGCAGCTAAACCCCATTATAAAAATCAATTACTTTTAAAAACCCGTGAAACAAAGACAGTGAAAGAGAGAGAAATTCTTACAAAATTCGTTCAGGGGCTGTGATGCCACCTTTATTGACCATCTCTAGACCCACAGCTGATTGAGACATAAGGGTGGACACTCTTGGGCCTGAGAGGTTTGGTGAGGTTGGGTGAGCAAACGCAGACTCTTTAAAGTAATACTGCGTGGTATCCATCCCATGGGTCCAAAATCTCCAGGTTCAAGGGCATCTTCCTACATCGAAAACATGCATGAGAAACCCAGAAGATGGTACACCATGTGATCGGGAAAGGTTTCGAAAACGCACCTCATTTCTCATCTCCTTGTGCTCGGGTTGGCCATTACAGCCGCTTTACTAGCAATCTTCCTCCTTCGAGAATCAGCACCTTTAACCTCCTGTTCCGTACAGGTTGCAATTTGTCCTGAGGATGAACGGGAAGAGGGGGAACCAGTGAGAGACTAGCTCTAGGTGTTGGGACAGGCACAGGTCACTCTATTTTCCCATCAGGAAGAAGAATTAACCACAGGCTCAGCCTGCCGCCCGGAAGCAGAACAGGGCCTGAAGCAATCCTGCGCTTTTGCGGCCAGCTCCCAAAAAAGCGAGTTGAAAAATCGAGCTCAGGGGCACTGCAATTCACAAACCTGCAGAGTTATAAATGATAACTCTCGTCCACAAATATATTGAGGGAAGGCAACGAGGAGGATTTGAAAGCAAGGCAGAATTGCAGGAAACAGATTTCAGGAGGTAGAGTCGAATCGCCTTTAAAGCACAGGAAAAGCGGCAAAACCTCGACCATGATGCCCTTGGCCAAAAAGGGCGTCTGCGTTTTTTCCTGAATATATTCAGGAAAAAACGCAGACGCCCTTTTTGGCCAACCAAGCAACCTGGAAAGGCAAATCAGCGCTACAAAGAAGTCTCGCTTCCCATCGGTCAAAAGGGCCATGCTGAATAAAGTGTCAAAACCAGAAATGCAGGACAGGCCATGGAGAAACGGGAGCCTTGCTACGCTGATTGGCGTGATGTAAATTGCCAACAGCCACTCTGGAGAAGTGTACGGTGTGTCCTGAAACCTCTAAAAAACTCAGCTTAGAGAGCATAGGGCACTTCCACTCATGGGCGTATAAATTGGGAAAACTAAAAATCAGCAAGACACAGGCACCCCAAAGTTTAGGGCTGCTCTGTTGACAAGAACCTCCACTTCGTTACACCTTAAATATCCCAGGAAAGAGAAAAATGGATAAAGAAGTTGTGGTCCTTATGTACAATGGAATATCACTCAGCCATGAAATCAACGTCATAAGGCTAGTAGCAGCATGATGAGTGGATTTAGGTACGACGATTCTAAGTGAAATAAGTCAACCAGAAAACGACACTTATCATAAGATATCACTTATAGAGGGAATGTAAAAACCGCTACACTTGAACTGAATTACAAAACAGAACAGAGACACACGTTTACAAAACACACTATGGCTGCTTAACGGGAAAGGTGAGGTCGGGTGAGGCAGAAAACAAGGGTTTCAAATTAGCTCAGATACCGTTCCATAAACCCAATATGTAATAGACAAGACCTACTCCTTGCTCAGTGAAGTGGACTCAACGCCCCCTGTTCACCGCCCAAGAATATATCAGACTAGTAAGACTCTTAAAACCAATGTATTGATATCTCTCTGTAAGTGAGTCAAGTGGGTGTAAAGCGGCATAAACACAGCAGTGAAAAGCAGCTAAACCCCATTATAAAAATCAATTACTTTTAAAAACCCGTGAAACAAAGACAGTGAAAGAGAGAGAAATTCATACAGAATTCGTTCAGGGGCTGTGATGACACCTTTATTGACCATCTCTAGACCCACAGCTGATTGAGACATAAGGGTGGACACTCGTGGGGCTGAGAGATTTGGTGAGGTTGGGTGAGCAAACGCAGACCCTTTAAAGTAATACTGCGTGGTACCCATCCCATGGGTCCCAAATCTCCAAGTTCAAGGGCATCTTCCTATATCAAAAACATGCATGAGAAACCCAGAAGACGGTACACCGTGCGATCGGGAAAGGTTTCTAAAACGCACCTCATTTCTCATCTCCTTGTGCTCTGGTTCGCCATTCCAACCGAGTTAGTAGCAATCTCCCTCCGTGGAGAATCAGCACCTTTAACCTCCTGTTCCGTACAGGTTGCAATCTGTCCTGAGGATGAAAGGGAAGAGGTGGAACCAATGATAGACTAGCTCTAGGTGTTGGGACAGGCACAGATCACTCTATTTTCCCATCAGGAAGAAGAATTAACCACAGGCTCAGCCTGCCGCCCGGAACCAGAATAGGGCTTGAAGCAATCCTGCGCTTTTGCGGCCAACTCCGAAGAAAGCGAGTTGAAAAATGGAGCTCAGGGGCACTGCAATTCACAGACCTGCAGAGTTAGAAATGATAACTCTCGTCCACAAATATATTGAGGGAAGGCAACGAAGAGGATTTGAAAGCAAGGCAGAATTGCAGGAAACAGATTTCAGGAGGTAGATTCGAATCGCCTTTAAAGCACAGGAAAAGCGGCAAAACCTCGACCATGATGCCCTTGGCCAAAAAGGGCGTATACGTTTTTTCCTGAATATATTCAGGAAAAAACGCATACGCCCTTTTTGGCCAACCAAGCAACCTGGAAAGGCAAATCAGCGCTACAAAGAAGTCTCGCTTCCCATCGGTCAAAAGGGCCATGCTGCATAAAGTGTCAAAACCAGAAATGCAGGACAGGCCATGGAGAAACGGGAGCCTTGCTACGCTGATGGGCGGGATGTAAATTGCCAACAGCCACTCTGGAGAAGTGTACGGTGTGTCCTGAAACCTCTAAAAAACTCAGCTTAGAGAGCATAAGGCACTTCCACTCATGGGCATATAAATTGGGAAAACTAAAAATCAGCAAGACACAGGCACCCCAAAGTTTAGGGCTGCTCTGTTGACAAGAACCTCCACTTCGTTACACCTTAAATATCCCAGGAAAGAGAAAAATGGATAAGGAAGTTGTGGTCCTTATGTACAATGGCATATCACTCAGCCATGAAATTAACGTCATAAGGCTAGTAGCAGCATGATGAGAGGATTTAGGTACGACGATTCTAAGTGAAATAAGTCACACAGAAAAAGACACTTATCATAAGATATCACTTATAGAGGGAATGCAAAAACCACTACAGTTGAACGGAATTACAAAACAGAACAGCGTCACACGTTTAGAAGACACACTATGGCTGCTTAACGAGAAAGGTGAGGTGGGTGATGCATAAAACAAGGGTTTCAAATTAGCTCAGATACCGATCCATAAACCCAATATGTAATAGACAAGACCTACTCCTTGCTCAGTGAACTGGACTCAACACCCCCTGTTCACCGCCCAAGAATATATCTGACTAGTAAGAATCTTAAAACCAATGTATTGATATCCCTCTGTAAGTGAGTCAAGTGGGTGTAAAGCGGCATAAACACAGCAGTGAAAAGCAGCTAAACCCCATTATAAAAATCAATTACTTTTAAAAACCCGTGAAACAAAGACAGTGAAAGAGAGAGAAATTCTTACAAAATTCGTTCAGGGGCTGTGATGCCACCTTTATTGACCATCTCTAGACCCACAGCTGATTGAGACATAAGGGTGGACACTCTTGGGCCTGAGAGGTTTGGTGAGGTTGGGTGAGCAAACGCAGACCCTTTAAAGTAATACTGCGTGGTATCCATCCCATGGGTCCAAAATCTCCAGGTTCAAGGGCATCTTCCTACATCGAAAACATGCATGAGAAACCCAGAAGATGGTACACCATGTGATCGGGAAAGGTTTCGAAAACGCACCTCATTTCTCATCTCCTTGTGCTCGGGTTGGCCATTACAGCCGCTTTACTAGCAATCTTCCTCCTTCGAGAATCAGCACCTTTAACCTCCTGTTCCGTACAGGTTGCAATTTGTCCTGAGGATGAACGGGAAGAGGGGGAACCAGTGAGAGACTAGCTCTAGGTGTTGGGACAGGCACAGGTCACTCTATTTTCCCATCAGGAAGAAGAATTAACCACAGGCTCAGCCTGCCGCCCGGAACCAGAATAGGGCCTGTAGCAATCCTACGCTTTTGTGGCCAGCTCCCAAGAAAACGAGTTGAAAAATGGAGCTCAGGGGCACTGCAATTCACAAACCTGCAGAGTTAGAAATGATAACTCTCGTCCACAAATATATTGAGGAAAGGCAACGAAGAGGATTTGAAAGCAAGGCAGAATTACAGGAAACAGATTTCAGGAGGTAGATTCGAATCGCCTTTAAAGCACAGGAAAAGCGGCAAAACCTCGACCATGATCCCCTTGGCCAAAAAGGGCGTCTGCGTTTTTTCCTGAATATATTCAGGAAAAAACGCATACGCCCTTTTTGGCCAACCAAGCAACCTGGAAAGGCAAATCAGCGCTACAAAGAAGTCTCGCTTCCCATCGGTCAAAAGGGCCATGCTGAATAAAGTGTCAAAACCAGAAATGCAGGACAGGCCATGGAGAAACGGGAGCCTTGCTACGCTGATTGGCGTGATGTAAATTGCCAACAGCCACTCTGGAGAAGTGTACGGTGTGTCCTGAAACCTCTAAAAAACTCAGCTTAGAGAGCATAGGGCACTTCCACTCATGGGCATATAAATTGGGAAAACTAAAAATCAGCAAGACACAGGCACCCCAAAGTTTAGGGCTGCTCTGTTGACAAGAACCTCCACTTCGTTACACCTTAAATATCCCAGGAAAGAAAAAAATGGATAAAGAAGTTGTGGTCCTTATGTACAATGGAATATCACTCAGCCATGAAATCAACGTCATAAGGCTAGTAGCAGCATGATGAGTGGATTTAGGTACGACGATTCTAAGTGAAATAAGTCAACCAGAAAACGACACTTATCATAAGATATTACTTATAGAGGGAATGTAAAAACCGCTACACTTGAACTGAATTACAAAACAGAACAGAGACACACGTTTACAAAACACACTATGGCTGCTTAACGGGAAAGGTGAGGTCGGGTGAGGCAGAAAACAAGGGTTTCAAATTAGCTCAGATACCGTTCCATAAACCCAATATGTAATAGACAAGACCTACTCCTTGCTCAGTGAAGTGGACTCAACGCCCCCTGTTCACCGCCCAAGAATATATCAGACTAGTAAGACTCTTAAAACCAATGTATTGATATCTCTCTGTAAGTGAGTCAAGTGGGTGTAAAGCGGCATAAACACAGCAGTGAAAAGCAGCTAAACCCCATTATAAAAATCAATTACTTTTAAAAACCCGTGAAACAAAGACAGTGAAAGAGAGAGAAATTCTTACAAAATTCGTTCAGGGGCTGTGATGCCACCTTTATTGACCATCTCTAGACCCACAGCTGATTGAGACATAAGGGTGGACACTCTTGGGCCTGAGAGGTTTGGTGAGGTTGGGTGAGCAAACGCAGACTCTTTAAAGTAATACTGCGTGGTATCCATCCCATGGGTCCAAAATCTCCAGGTTCAAGGGCATCTTCCTACATCGAAAACATGCATGAGAAACCCAGAAGATGGTACACCATGTGATCGGGAAAGGTTTCGAAAACGCACCTCATTTCTCATCTCCTTGTGCTCGGGTTGGCCATTACAGCCGCTTTACTAGCAATCTTCCTCCTTCGAGAATCAGCACCTTTAACCTCCTGTTCCGTACAGGTTGCAATTTGTCCTGAGGATGAACGGGAAGAGGGGGAACCAGTGAGAGACTAGCTCTAGGTGTTGGGACAGGCACAGGTCACTCTATTTTCCCATCAGGAAGAAGAATTAACCACAGGCTCAGCCTGCCGCCCGGAAGCAGAACAGGGCCTGAAGCAATCCTGCGCTTTTGCGGCCAGCTCCCAAAAAAGCGAGTTGAAAAATCGAGCTCAGGGGCACTGCAATTCACAGACCTGCAGAGTTATAAATGATAACTCTCGTCCACAAATATATTGAGGGAAGGCAACGAGGAGGATTTGAAAGCAAGGCAGAATTGCAGGAAACAGATTTCAGGAGGTAGAGTCGAATCGCCTTTAAAGCACAGGAAAAGCGGCAAAACCTCGACCATGATGCCCTTGGCCAAAAAGGGCGTCTGCGTTTTTTCCTGAATATATTCAGGAAAAAACGCAGACGCCCTTTTTGGCCAACCAAGCAACCTGGAAAGGCAAATCAGCGCTACAAAGAAGTCTCGCTTCCCATCGGTCAAAAGGGCCATGCTGAATAAAGTGTCAAAACCAGAAATGCAGGACAGGCCATGGAGAAACGGGAGCCTTGCTACGCTGATTGGCGTGATGTAAATTGCCAACAGCCACTCTGGAGAAGTGTACGGTGTGTCCTGAAACCTCTAAAAAACTCAGCTTAGAGAGCATAGGGCACTTCCACTCATGGGCGTATAAATTGGGAAAACTAAAAATCAGCAAGACACAGGCACCCCAAAGTTTAGGGCTGCTCTGTTGACAAGAACCTCCACTTCGTTACACCTTAAATATCCCAGGAAAGAGAAAAATGGATAAAGAAGTTGTGGTCCTTATGTACAATGGAATATCACTCAGCCATGAAATCAACGTCATAAGGCTAGTAGCAGCATGATGAGTGGATTTAGGTACGACGATTCTAAGTGAAATAAGTCAACCAGAAAACGACACTTATCATAAGATATCACTTATAGAGGGAATGTAAAAACCGCTACACTTGAACTGAATTACAAAACAGAACAGAGACACACGTTTACAAAACACACTATGGCTGCTTAACGGGAAAGGTGAGGTCGGGTGAGGCAGAAAACAAGGGTTTCAAATTAGCTCAGATACCGTTCCATAAACCCAATATGTAATAGACAAGACCTACTCCTTGCTCAGTGAAGTGGACTCAACGCCCCCTGTTCACCGCCCAAGAATATATCAGACTAGTAAGACTCTTAAAACCAATGTATTGATATCTCTCTGTAAGTGAGTCAAGTGGGTGTAAAGCGGCATAAACACAGCAGTGAAAAGCAGCTAAACCCCATTATAAAAATCAATTACTTTTAAAAACCCGTGAAACAAAGACAGTGAAAGAGAGAGAAATTCATACAGAATTCGTTCAGGGGCTGTGATGACACCTTTATTGACCATCTCTAGACCCACAGCTGATTGAGACATAAGGGTGGACACTCGTGGGGCTGAGAGATTTGGTGAGGTTGGGTGAGCAAACGCAGACCCTTTAAAGTAATACTGCGTGGTACCCATCCCATGGGTCCCAAATCTCCAAGTTCAAGGGCATCTTCCTATATCAAAAACATGCATGAGAAACCCAGAAGACGGTACACCGTGCGATCGGGAAAGGTTTCTAAAACGCACCTCATTTCTCATCTCCTTGTGCTCTGGTTCGCCATTCCAACCGAGTTAGTAGCAATCTCCCTCCGTGGAGAATCAGCACCTTTAACCTCCTGTTCCGTACAGGTTGCAATCTGTCCTGAGGATGAAAGGGAAGAGGTGGAACCAATGATAGACTAGCTCTAGGTGTTGGGACAGGCACAGATCACTCTATTTTCCCATCAGGAAGAAGAATTAACCACAGGCTCAGCCTGCCGCCCGGAACCAGAATAGGGCTTGAAGCAATCCTGCGCTTTTGCGGCCAACTCCGAAGAAAGCGAGTTGAAAAATGGAGCTCAGGGGCACTGCAATTCACAGACCTGCAGAGTTAGAAATGATAACTCTCGTCCACAAATATATTGAGGGAAGGCAACGAAGAGGATTTGAAAGCAAGGCAGAATTGCAGGAAACAGATTTCAGGAGGTAGATTCGAATCGCCTTTAAAGCACAGGAAAAGCGGCAAAACCTCAACCATGATGCCCTTGGCCAAAAAGGGCGTATACGTTTTTTCCTGAATATATTCAGGAAAAAACGCATACGCCCTTTTTGGCCAACCAAGCAACCTGGAAAGGCAAATCAGCGCTACAAAGAAGTCTCGCTTCCCATCGGTCAAAAGGGCCATGCTGAATAAAGTGTCAAAACCAGAAATGCAGGACAGGCCATGGAGAAACGGGAGCCTTGCTACGCTGATGGGCGGGATGTAAATTGCCAACAGCCACTCTGGAGAAGTGTACGGTGTGTCCTGAAACCTCTAAAAAACTCAGCTTAGAGAGCATAAGGCACTTCCACTCATGGGCATATAAATTGGGAAAACTAAAAATCAGCAAGACACAGGCACCCCAAAGTTTAGGGCTGCTCTGTTGACAAGAACCTCCACTTCGTTACACCTTAAATATCCCAGGAAAGAGAAAAATGGATAAGGAAGTTGTGGTCCTTATGTACAATGGCATATCACTCAGCCATGAAATTAACGTCATAAGGCTAGTAGCAGCATGATGAGAGGATTTAGGTACGACGATTCTAAGTGAAATAAGTCACACAGAAAAAGACACTTATCATAAGATATCACTTATAGAGGGAATGCAAAAACCACTACAGTTGAACGGAATTACAAAACAGAACAGCGTCACACGTTTAGAAGACACACTATGGCTGCTTAACGAGAAAGGTGAGGTGGGTGATGCATAAAACAAGGGTTTCAAATTAGCTCAGATACCGTTCCATAAACCCAATATGTAATAGACAAGACCTACTCCTTGCTCAGTGAAGTGGACTCAACACCCCCTGTTCACCGCCCAAGAATATATCTGACTAGTAAGAATCTTAAAACCAATGTATTGATATCTCTCTGTAAGTGAGTCAAGTGGGTGTAAAGCGGCATAAACACAGCAGTGAAAAGCAGCTAAACCCCATTATAAAAATCAATTACTTTTAAAAACCCGTGAAACAAAGACAGTGAAAGAGAGAGAAATTCATACAGAATTCGTTCAGGGGCTGTGATGACACCTTTATTGACCATCTCTAGACCCACAGCTGATTGAGACATAAGGGTGGACACTCGTGGGGCTGAGAGATTTGGTGAGGTTGGGTGAGCAAACGCAGACCCTTTAAAGTAATACTGCGTGGTACCCATCCCATGGGTCCCAAATCTCCAAGTTCAAGGGCATCTTCCTATATCAAAAACATGCATGAGAAACCCAGAAGACGGTACACCGTGCGATCGGGAAAGGTTTCTAAAACGCACCTCATTTCTCATCTCCTTGTGCTCTGGTTCGCCATTCCAACCGAGTTAGTAGCAATCTCCCTCCGTGGAGAATCAGCACCTTTAACCTCCTGTTCCGTACAGGTTGCAATCTGTCCTGAGGATGAAAGGGAAGAGGTGGAACCAATGATAGACTAGCTCTAGGTGTTGGGACAGGCACAGATCACTCTATTTTCCCATCAGGAAGAAGAATTAACCACAGGCTCAGCCTGCCGCCCGGAACCAGAATAGGGCTTGAAGCAATCCTGCGCTTTTGCGGCCAACTCCGAAGAAAGCGAGTTGAAAAATGGAGCTCAGGGGCACTGCAATTCACAGACCTGCAGAGTTAGAAATGATAACTCTCGTCCACAAATATATTGAGGGAAGGCAACGAAGAGGATTTGAAAGCAAGGCAGAATTGCAGGAAACAGATTTCAGGAGGTAGATTCGAATCGCCTTTAAAGCACAGGAAAAGCGGCAAAACCTCGACCATGATGCCCTTGGCCAAAAAGGGCGTATACGTTTTTTCCTGAATATATTCAGGAAAAAACGCATACGCCCTTTTTGGCCAACCAAGCAACCTGGAAAGGCAAATCAGCGCTACAAAGAAGTCTCGCTTCCCATCGGTCAAAAGGGCCATGCTGAATAAAGTGTCAAAACCAGAAATGCAGGACAGGCCATGGAGAAACGGGAGCCTTGCTACGCTGATGGGCGGGATGTAAATTGCCAACAGCCACTCTGGAGAAGTGTACGGTGTGTCCTGAAACCTCTAAAAAACTCAGCTTAGAGAGCATAAGGCACTTCCACTCATGGGCATATAAATTGGGAAAACTAAAAATCAGCAAGACACAGGCACCCCAAAGTTTAGGGCTGCTCTGTTGACAAGAACCTCCACTTCGTTACACCTTAAATATCCCAGGAAAGAGAAAAATGGATAAGGAAGTTGTGGTCCTTATGTACAATGGCATATCACTCAGCCATGAAATTAACGTCATAAGGCTAGTAGCAGCATGATGAGAGGATTTAGGTACGACGATTCTAAGTGAAATAAGTCACACAGAAAAAGACACTTATCATAAGATATCACTTATAGAGGGAATGCAAAAACCACTACAGTTGAACGGAATTACAAAACAGAACAGCGTCACACGTTTAGAAGACACACTATGGCTGCTTAACGAGAAAGGTGAGGTGGGTGATGCATAAAACAAGGGTTTCAAATTAGCTCAGATACCGTTCCATAAACCCAATATGTAATAGACAAGACCTACTCCTTGCTCAGTGAACTGGACTCAACACCCCCTGTTCACCGCCCAAGAATATATCTGACTAGTAAGAATCTTAAAACCAATGTATTGATATCCCTCTGTAAGTGAGTCAAGTGGGTGTAAAGCGGCATAAACACAGCAGTGAAAAGCAGCTAAACCCCATTATAAAAATCAATTACTTTTAAAAACCCGTGAAACAAAGACAGTGAAAGAGAGAGAAATTCTTACAAAATTCGTTCAGGGGCTGTGATGCCACCTTTATTGACCATCTCTAGACCCACAGCTGATTGAGACATAAGGGTGGACACTCTTGGGCCTGAGAGGTTTGGTGAGGTTGGGTGAGCAAACGCAGACCCTTTAAAGTAATACTGCGTGGTATCCATCCCATGGGTCCAAAATCTCCAGGTTCAAGGGCATCTTCCTACATCGAAAACATGCATGAGAAACCCAGAAGATGGTACACCATGTGATCGGGAAAGGTTTCGAAAACGCACCTCATTTCTCATCTCCTTGTGCTCGGGTTGGCCATTACAGCCGCTTTACTAGCAATCTCCCTCCTTCGAGAATCAGCACCTTTAACCTCCTGTTCCGTACAGGTTGCAATTTGTCCTGAGGATGAACGGGAAGAGGGGGAACCAGTGAGAGACTAGCTCTAGGTGTTGGGACAGGCACAGGTCACTCTATTTTCCCATCAGGAAGAAGAATTAACCACAGGCTCAGCCTGCCGCCCGGAAGCAGAACAGGGCCTGAAGCAATCCTGCGCTTTTGCGGCCAGCTCCCAAAAAAGCGAGTTGAAAAATCGAGCTCAGGGGCACTGCAATTCACAAACCTGCAGAGTTATAAATGATAACTCTCGTCCACAAATATATTGAGGGAAGGCAACGAGGAGGATTTGAAAGCAAGGCAGAATTGCAGGAAACAGATTTCAGGAGGTAGAGTCGAATCGCCTTTAAAGCACAGGAAAAGCGGCAAAACCTCGACCATGATGCCCTTGGCCAAAAAGGGCGTCTGCGTTTTTTCCTGAATATATTCAGGAAAAAACGCAGACGCCCTTTTTGGCCAACCAAGCAACCTGGAAAGGCAAATCAGCGCTACAAAGAAGTCTCGCTTCCCATCGGTCAAAAGGGCCATGCTGAATAAAGTGTCAAAACCAGAAATGCAGGACAGGCCATGGAGAAACGGGAGCCTTGCTACGCTGATTGGCGTGATGTAAATTGCCAACAGCCACTCTGGAGAAGTGTACGGTGTGTCCTGAAACCTCTAAAAAACTCAGCTTAGAGAGCATAGGGCACTTCCACTCATGGGCGTATAAATTGGGAAAACTAAAAATCAGCAAGACACAGGCACCCCAAAGTTTAGGGCTGCTCTGTTGACAAGAACCTCCACTTCGTTACACCTTAAATATCCCAGGAAAGAGAAAAATGGATAAAGAAGTTGTGGTCCTTATGTACAATGGAATATCACTCAGCCATGAAATCAACGTCATAAGGCTAGTAGCAGCATGATGAGTGGATTTAGGTACGACGATTCTAAGTGAAATAAGTCAACCAGAAAACGACACTTATCATAAGATATCACTTATAGAGGGAATGTAAAAACCGCTACACTTGAACTGAATTACAAAACAGAACAGAGACACACGTTTACAAAACACACTATGGCTGCTTAACGGGAAAGGTGAGGTCGGGTGAGGCAGAAAACAAGGGTTTCAAATTAGCTCAGATACCGTTCCATAAACCCAATATGTAATAGACAAGACCTACTCCTTGCTCAGTGAAGTGGACTCAACGCCCCCTGTTCACCGCCCAAGAATATATCAGACTAGTAAGACTCTTAAAACCAATGTATTGATATCTCTCTGTAAGTGAGTCAAGTGGGTGTAAAGCGGCATAAACACAGCAGTGAAAAGCAGCTAAACCCCATTATAAAAATCAATTACTTTTAAAAACCCGTGAAACAAAGACAGTGAAAGAGAGAGAAATTCATACAGAATTCGTTCAGGGGCTGTGATGACACCTTTATTGACCATCTCTAGACCCACAGCTGATTGAGACATAAGGGTGGACACTCGTGGGGCTGAGAGATTTGGTGAGGTTGGGTGAGCAAACGCAGACCCTTTAAAGTAATACTGCGTGGTACCCATCCCATGGGTCCCAAATCTCCAAGTTCAAGGGCATCTTCCTATATCAAAAACATGCATGAGAAACCCAGAAGACGGTACACCGTGCGATCGGGAAAGGTTTCTAAAACGCACCTCATTTCTCATCTCCTTGTGCTCTGGTTCGCCATTCCAACCGAGTTAGTAGCAATCTCCCTCCGTGGAGAATCAGCACCTTTAACCTCCTGTTCCGTACAGGTTGCAATCTGTCCTGAGGATGAAAGGGAAGAGGTGGAACCAATGATAGACTAGCTCTAGGTGTTGGGACAGGCACAGATCACTCTATTTTCCCATCAGGAAGAAGAATTAACCACAGGCTCAGCCTGCCGCCCGGAACCAGAATAGGGCTTGAAGCAATCCTGCGCTTTTGCGGCCAACTCCGAAGAAAGCGAGTTGAAAAATGGAGCTCAGGGGCACTGCAATTCACAGACCTGCAGAGTTAGAAATGATAACTCTCGTCCACAAATATATTGAGGGAAGGCAACGAAGAGGATTTGAAAGCAAGGCAGAATTGCAGGAAACAGATTTCAGGAGGTAGATTCGAATCGCCTTTAAAGCACAGGAAAAGCGGCAAAACCTCGACCATGATGCCCTTGGCCAAAAAGGGCGTATACGTTTTTTCCTGAATATATTCAGGAAAAAACGCATACGCCCTTTTTGGCCAACCAAGCAACCTGGAAAGGCAAATCAGCGCTACAAAGAAGTCTCGCTTCCCATCGGTCAAAAGGGCCATGCTGAATAAAGTGTCAAAACCAGAAATGCAGGACAGGCCATGGAGAAACGGGAGCCTTGCTACGCTGATGGGCGGGATGTAAATTGCCAACAGCCACTCTGGAGAAGTGTACGGTGTGTCCTGAAACCTCTAAAAAACTCAGCTTAGAGAGCATAAGGCACTTCCACTCATGGGCATATAAATTGGGAAAACTAAAAATCAGCAAGACACAGGCACCCCAAAGTTTAGGGCTGCTCTGTTGACAAGAACCTCCACTTCGTTACACCTTAAATATCCCAGGAAAGAGAAAAATGGATAAGGAAGTTGTGGTCCTTATGTACAATGGCATATCACTCAGCCATGAAATTAACGTCATAAGGCTAGTAGCAGCATGATGAGAGGATTTAGGTACGACGATTCTAAGTGAAATAAGTCACACAGAAAAAGACACTTATCATAAGATATCACTTATAGAGGGAATGCAAAAACCACTACAGTTGAACGGAATTACAAAACAGAACAGCGTCACACGTTTAGAAGACACACTATGGCTGCTTAACGAGAAAGGTGAGGTGGGTGATGCATAAAACAAGGGTTTCAAATTAGCTCAGATACCGTTCCATAAACCCAATATGTAATAGACAAGACCTACTCCTTGCTCAGTGAACTGGACTCAACACCCCCTGTTCACCGCCCAAGAATATATCTGACTAGTAAGAATCTTAAAACCAATGTATTGATATCCCTCTGTAAGTGAGTCAAGTGGGTGTAAAGCGGCATAAACACAGCAGTGAAAAGCAGCTAAACCCCATTATAAAAATCAATTACTTTTAAAAACCCGTGAAACAAAGACAGTGAAAGAGAGAGAAATTCTTACAAAATTCGTTCAGGGGCTGTGATGCCACCTTTATTGACCATCTCTAGACCCACAGCTGATTGAGACATAAGGGTGGACACTCTTGGGCCTGAGAGGTTTGGTGAGGTTGGGTGAGCAAACGCAGACCCTTTAAAGTAATACTGCGTGGTATCCATCCCATGGGTCCAAAATCTCCAGGTTCAAGGGCATCTTCCTACATCGAAAACATGCATGAGAAACCCAGAAGATGGTACACCATGTGATCGGGAAAGGTTTCGAAAACGCACCTCATTTCTCATCTCCTTGTGCTCGGGTTGGCCATTACAGCCGCTTTACTAGCAATCTCCCTCCTTCGAGAATCAGCACCTTTAACCTCCTGTTCCGTACAGGTTGCAATTTGTCCTGAGGATGAACGGGAAGAGGGGGAACCAGTGAGAGACTAGCTCTAGGTGTTGGGACAGGCACAGGTCACTCTATTTTCCCATCAGGAAGAAGAATTAACCACAGGCTCAGCCTGCCGCCCGGAAGCAGAACAGGGCCTGAAGCAATCCTGCGCTTTTGCGGCCAGCTCCCAAAAAAGCGAGTTGAAAAATCGAGCTCAGGGGCACTGCAATTCACAAACCTGCAGAGTTATAAATGATAACTCTCGTCCACAAATATATTGAGGGAAGGCAACGAGGAGGATTTGAAAGCAAGGCAGAATTGCAGGAAACAGATTTCAGGAGGTAGAGTCGAATCGCCTTTAAAGCACAGGAAAAGCGGCAAAACCTCGACCATGATGCCCTTGGCCAAAAAGGGCGTCTGCGTTTTTTCCTGAATATATTCAGGAAAAAACGCAGACGCCCTTTTTGGCCAACCAAGCAACCTGGAAAGGCAAATCAGCGCTACAAAGAAGTCTCGCTTCCCATCGGTCAAAAGGGCCATGCTGAATAAAGTGTCAAAACCAGAAATGCAGGACAGGCCATGGAGAAACGGGAGCCTTGCTACGCTGATTGGCGTGATGTAAATTGCCAACAGCCACTCTGGAGAAGTGTACGGTGTGTCCTGAAACCTCTAAAAAACTCAGCTTAGAGAGCATAGGGCACTTCCACTCATGGGCGTATAAATTGGGAAAACTAAAAATCAGCAAGACACAGGCACCCCAAAGTTTAGGGCTGCTCTGTTGACAAGAACCTCCACTTCGTTACACCTTAAATATCCCAGGAAAGAGAAAAATGGATAAAGAAGTTGTGGTCCTTATGTACAATGGAATATCACTCAGCCATGAAATCAACGTCATAAGGCTAGTAGCAGCATGATGAGTGGATTTAGGTACGACGATTCTAAGTGAAATAAGTCAACCAGAAAACGACACTTATCATAAGATATCACTTATAGAGGGAATGTAAAAACCGCTACACTTGAACTGAATTACAAAACAGAACAGAGACACACGTTTACAAAACACACTATGGCTGCTTAACGGGAAAGGTGAGGTCGGGTGAGGCAGAAAACAAGGGTTTCAAATTAGCTCAGATACCGTTCCATAAACCCAATATGTAATAGACAAGACCTACTCCTTGCTCAGTGAAGTGGACTCAACGCCCCCTGTTCACCGCCCAAGAATATATCAGACTAGTAAGACTCTTAAAACCAATGTATTGATATCTCTCTGTAAGTGAGTCAAGTGGGTGTAAAGCGGCATAAACACAGCAGTGAAAAGCAGCTAAACCCCATTATAAAAATCAATTACTTTTAAAAACCCGTGAAACAAAGACAGTGAAAGAGAGAGAAATTCATACAGAATTCGTTCAGGGGCTGTGATGACACCTTTATTGACCATCTCTAGACCCACAGCTGATTGAGACATAAGGGTGGACACTCGTGGGGCTGAGAGATTTGGTGAGGTTGGGTGAGCAAACGCAGACCCTTTAAAGTAATACTGCGTGGTACCCATCCCATGGGTCCCAAATCTCCAAGTTCAAGGGCATCTTCCTATATCAAAAACATGCATGAGAAACCCAGAAGACGGTACACCGTGCGATCGGGAAAGGTTTCTAAAACGCACCTCATTTCTCATCTCCTTGTGCTCTGGTTCGCCATTCCAACCGAGTTAGTAGCAATCTCCCTCCGTGGAGAATCAGCACCTTTAACCTCCTGTTCCGTACAGGTTGCAATCTGTCCTGAGGATGAAAGGGAAGAGGTGGAACCAATGATAGACTAGCTCTAGGTGTTGGGACAGGCACAGATCACTCTATTTTCCCATCAGGAAGAAGAATTAACCACAGGCTCAGCCTGCCGCCCGGAAGCAGAACAGGGCCTGAAGCAATCCTGCGCTTTTGCGGCCAGCTCCCAAAAAAGCGAGTTGAAAAATCGAGCTCAGGGGCACTGCAATTCACAAACCTGCAGAGTTATAAATGATAACTCTCGTCCACAAATATATTGAGGGAAGGCAACGAGGAGGATTTGAAAGCAAGGCAGAATTGCAGGAAACAGATTTCAGGAGGTAGAGTCGAATCGCCTTTAAAGCACAGGAAAAGCGGCAAAACCTCGACCATGATGCCCTTGGCCAAAAAGGGCGTCTGCGTTTTTTCCTGAATATATTCAGGAAAAAACGCAGACGCCCTTTTTGGCCAACCAAGCAACCTGGAAAGGCAAATCAGCGCTACAAAGAAGTCTCGCTTCCCATCGGTCAAAAGGGCCATGCTGAATAAAGTGTCAAAACCAGAAATGCAGGACAGGCCATGGAGAAACGGGAGCCTTGCTACGCTGATTGGCGTGATGTAAATTGCCAACAGCCACTCTGGAGAAGTGTACGGTGTGTCCTGAAACCTCTAAAAAACTCAGCTTAGAGAGCATAGGGCACTTCCACTCATGGGCGTATAAATTGGGAAAACTAAAAATCAGCAAGACACAGGCACCCCAAAGTTTAGGGCTGCTCTGTTGACAAGAACCTCCACTTCGTTACACCTTAAATATCCCAGGAAAGAGAAAAATGGATAAAGAAGTTGTGGTCCTTATGTACAATGGAATATCACTCAGCCATGAAATCAACGTCATAAGGCTAGTAGCAGCATGATGAGTGGATTTAGGTACGACGATTCTAAGTGAAATAAGTCAACCAGAAAACGACACTTATCATAAGATATCACTTATAGAGGGAATGTAAAAACCGCTACACTTGAACTGAATTACAAAACAGAACAGAGACACACGTTTACAAAACACACTATGGCTGCTTAACGGGAAAGGTGAGGTCGGGTGAGGCAGAAAACAAGGGTTTCAAATTAGCTCAGATACCGTTCCATAAACCCAATATGTAATAGACAAGACCTACTCCTTGCTCAGTGAAGTGGACTCAACGCCCCCTGTTCACCGCCCAAGAATATATCAGACTAGTAAGACTCTTAAAACCAATGTATTGATATCTCTCTGTAAGTGAGTCAAGTGGGTGTAAAGCGGCATAAACACAGCAGTGAAAAGCAGCTAAACCCCATTATAAAAATCAATTACTTTTAAAAACCCGTGAAACAAAGACAGTGAAAGAGAGAGAAATTCATACAGAATTCGTTCAGGGGCTGTGATGACACCTTTATTGACCATCTCTAGACCCACAGCTGATTGAGACATAAGGGTGGACACTCGTGGGGCTGAGAGATTTGGTGAGGTTGGGTGAGCAAACGCAGACCCTTTAAAGTAATACTGCGTGGTACCCATCCCATGGGTCCCAAATCTCCAAGTTCAAGGGCATCTTCCTATATCAAAAACATGCATGAGAAACCCAGAAGACGGTACACCGTGCGATCGGGAAAGGTTTCTAAAACGCACCTCATTTCTCATCTCCTTGTGCTCTGGTTCGCCATTCCAACCGAGTTAGTAGCAATCTCCCTCCGTGGAGAATCAGCACCTTTAACCTCCTGTTCCGTACAGGTTGCAATCTGTCCTGAGGATGAAAGGGAAGAGGTGGAACCAATGATAGACTAGCTCTAGGTGTTGGGACAGGCACAGATCACTCTATTTTCCCATCAGGAAGAAGAATTAACCACAGGCTCAGCCTGCCGCCCGGAACCAGAATAGGGCTTGAAGCAATCCTGCGCTTTTGCGGCCAACTCCGAAGAAAGCGAGTTGAAAAATGGAGCTCAGGGGCACTGCAATTCACAGACCTGCAGAGTTAGAAATGATAACTCTCGTCCACAAATATATTGAGGGAAGGCAACGAAGAGGATTTGAAAGCAAGGCAGAATTGCAGGAAACAGATTTCAGGAGGTAGATTCGAATCGCCTTTAAAGCACAGGAAAAGCGGCAAAACCTCGACCATGATGCCCTTGGCCAAAAAGGGCGTATACGTTTTTTCCTGAATATATTCAGGAAAAAACGCATACGCCCTTTTTGGCCAACCAAGCAACCTGGAAAGGCAAATCAGCGCTACAAAGAAGTCTCGCTTCCCATCGGTCAAAAGGGCCATGCTGCATAAAGTGTCAAAACCAGAAATGCAGGACAGGCCATGGAGAAACGGGAGCCTTGCTACGCTGATGGGCGGGATGTAAATTGCCAACAGCCACTCTGGAGAAGTGTACGGTGTGTCCTGAAACCTCTAAAAAACTCAGCTTAGAGAGCATAAGGCACTTCCACTCATGGGCATATAAATTGGGAAAACTAAAAATCAGCAAGACACAGGCACCCCAAAGTTTAGGGCTGCTCTGTTGACAAGAACCTCCACTTCGTTACACCTTAAATATCCCAGGAAAGAGAAAAATGGATAAGGAAGTTGTGGTCCTTATGTACAATGGCATATCACTCAGCCATGAAATTAACGTCATAAGGCTAGTAGCAGCATGATGAGAGGATTTAGGTACGACGATTCTAAGTGAAATAAGTCACACAGAAAAAGACACTTATCATAAGATATCACTTATAGAGGGAATGCAAAAACCACTACAGTTGAACGGAATTACAAAACAGAACAGCGTCACACGTTTAGAAGACACACTATGGCTGCTTAACGAGAAAGGTGAGGTGGGTGATGCATAAAACAAGGGTTTCAAATTAGCTCAGATACCGATCCATAAACCCAATATGTAATAGACAAGACCTACTCCTTGCTCAGTGAACTGGACTCAACACCCCCTGTTCACCGCCCAAGAATATATCTGACTAGTAAGAATCTTAAAACCAATGTATTGATATCCCTCTGTAAGTGAGTCAAGTGGGTGTAAAGCGGCATAAACACAGCAGTGAAAAGCAGCTAAACCCCATTATAAAAATCAATTACTTTTAAAAACCCGTGAAACAAAGACAGTGAAAGAGAGAGAAATTCTTACAAAATTCGTTCAGGGGCTGTGATGCCACCTTTATTGACCATCTCTAGACCCACAGCTGATTGAGACATAAGGGTGGACACTCTTGGGCCTGAGAGGTTTGGTGAGGTTGGGTGAGCAAACGCAGACCCTTTAAAGTAATACTGCGTGGTATCCATCCCATGGGTCCAAAATCTCCAGGTTCAAGGGCATCTTCCTACATCGAAAACATGCATGAGAAACCCAGAAGATGGTACACCATGTGATCGGGAAAGGTTTCGAAAACGCACCTCATTTCTCATCTCCTTGTGCTCGGGTTGGCCATTACAGCCGCTTTACTAGCAATCTTCCTCCTTCGAGAATCAGCACCTTTAACCTCCTGTTCCGTACAGGTTGCAATTTGTCCTGAGGATGAACGGGAAGAGGGGGAACCAGTGAGAGACTAGCTCTAGGTGTTGGGACAGGCACAGGTCACTCTATTTTCCCATCAGGAAGAAGAATTAACCACAGGCTCAGCCTGCCGCCCGGAACCAGAATAGGGCCTGTAGCAATCCTACGCTTTTGTGGCCAGCTCCCAAGAAAACGAGTTGAAAAATGGAGCTCAGGGGCACTGCAATTCACAAACCTGCAGAGTTAGAAATGATAACTCTCGTCCACAAATATATTGAGGAAAGGCAACGAAGAGGATTTGAAAGCAAGGCAGAATTACAGGAAACAGATTTCAGGAGGTAGATTCGAATCGCCTTTAAAGCACAGGAAAAGCGGCAAAACCTCGACCATGATGCCCTTGGCCAAAAAGGGCGTCTGCGTTTTTTCCTGAATATATTCAGGAAAAAACGCATACGCCCTTTTTGGCCAACCAAGCAACCTGGAAAGGCAAATCAGCGCTACAAAGAAGTCTCGCTTCCCATCGGTCAAAAGGGCCATGCTGAATAAAGTGTCAAAACCAGAAATGCAGGACAGGCCATGGAGAAACGGGAGCCTTGCTACGCTGATTGGCGTGATGTAAATTGCCAACAGCCACTCTGGAGAAGTGTACGGTGTGTCCTGAAACCTCTAAAAAACTCAGCTTAGAGAGCATAGGGCACTTCCACTCATGGGCGTATAAATTGGGAAAACTAAAAATCAGCAAGACACAGGCACCCCAAAGTTTAGGGCTGCTCTGTTGACAAGAACCTCCACTTCGTTACACCTTAAATATCCCAGGAAAGAGAAAAATGGATAAAGAAGTTGTGGTCCTTATGTACAATGGAATATCACTCAGCCATGAAATCAACGTCATAAGGCTAGTAGCAGCATGATGAGTGGATTTAGGTACGACGATTCTAAGTGAAATAAGTCAACCAGAAAACGACACTTATCATAAGATATCACTTATAGAGGGAATGTAAAAACCGCTACACTTGAACTGAATTACAAAACAGAACAGAGACACACGTTTACAAAACACACTATGGCTGCTTAACGGGAAAGGTGAGGTCGGGTGAGGCAGAAAACAAGGGTTTCAAATTAGCTCAGATACCGTTCCATAAACCCAATATGTAATAGACAAGACCTACTCCTTGCTCAGTGAAGTGGACTCAACGCCCCCTGTTCACCGCCCAAGAATATATCAGACTAGTAAGACTCTTAAAACCAATGTATTGATATCTCTCTGTAAGTGAGTCAAGTGGGTGTAAAGCGGCATAAACACAGCAGTGAAAAGCAGCTAAACCCCATTATAAAAATCAATTACTTTTAAAAACCCGTGAAACAAAGACAGTGAAAGAGAGAGAAATTCATACAGAATTCGTTCAGGGGCTGTGATGACACCTTTATTGACCATCTCTAGACCCACAGCTGATTGAGACATAAGGGTGGACACTCGTGGGGCTGAGAGATTTGGTGAGGTTGGGTGAGCAAACGCAGACCCTTTAAAGTAATACTGCGTGGTACCCATCCCATGGGTCCCAAATCTCCAAGTTCAAGGGCATCTTCCTATATCAAAAACATGCATGAGAAACCCAGAAGACGGTACACCGTGCGATCGGGAAAGGTTTCTAAAACGCACCTCATTTCTCATCTCCTTGTGCTCTGGTTCGCCATTCCAACCGAGTTAGTAGCAATCTCCCTCCGTGGAGAATCAGCACCTTTAACCTCCTGTTCCGTACAGGTTGCAATCTGTCCTGAGGATGAAAGGGAAGAGGTGGAACCAATGATAGACTAGCTCTAGGTGTTGGGACAGGCACAGATCACTCTATTTTCCCATCAGGAAGAAGAATTAACCACAGGCTCAGCCTGCCGCCCGGAACCAGAATAGGGCTTGAAGCAATCCTGCGCTTTTGCGGCCAACTCCGAAGAAAGCGAGTTGAAAAATGGAGCTCAGGGGCACTGCAATTCACAGACCTGCAGAGTTAGAAATGATAACTCTCGTCCACAAATATATTGAGGGAAGGCAACGAAGAGGATTTGAAAGCAAGGCAGAATTGCAGGAAACAGATTTCAGGAGGTAGATTCGAATCGCCTTTAAAGCACAGGAAAAGCGGCAAAACCTCGACCATGATGCCCTTGGCCAAAAAGGGCGTATACGTTTTTTCCTGAATATATTCAGGAAAAAACGCATACGCCCTTTTTGGCCAACCAAGCAACCTGGAAAGGCAAATCAGCGCTACAAAGAAGTCTCGCTTCCCATCGGTCAAAAGGGCCATGCTGAATAAAGTGTCAAAACCAGAAATGCAGGACAGGCCATGGAGAAACGGGAGCCTTGCTACGCTGATGGGCGGGATGTAAATTGCCAACAGCCACTCTGGAGAAGTGTACGGTGTGTCCTGAAACCTCTAAAAAACTCAGCTTAGAGAGCATAAGGCACTTCCACTCATGGGCATATAAATTGGGAAAACTAAAAATCAGCAAGACACAGGCACCCCAAAGTTTAGGGCTGCTCTGTTGACAAGAACCTCCACTTCGTTACACCTTAAATATCCCAGGAAAGAGAAAAATGGATAAGGAAGTTGTGGTCCTTATGTACAATGGCATATCACTCAGCCATGAAATTAATGTCATAAGGCTAGTAGCAGCATGATGAGAGGATTTAGGTACGACGATTCTAAGTGAAATAAGTCACACAGAAAAAGACACTTATCATAAGATATCACTTATAGAGGGAATGCAAAAACCACTACAGTTGAACGGAATTACAAAACAGAACAGCGTCACACGTTTAGAAGACACACTATGGCTGCTTAACGAGAAAGGTGAGGTGGGTGATGCATAAAACAAGGGTTTCAAATTAGCTCAGATACCGATCCATAAACCCAATATGTAATAGACAAGACCTACTCCTTGCTCAGTGAACTGGACTCAACACCCCCTGTTCACCGCCCAAGAATATATCTGACTAGTAAGAATCTTAAAACCAATGTATTGATATCCCTCTGTAAGTGAGTCAAGTGGGTGTAAAGCGGCATAAACACAGCAGTGAAAAGCAGCTAAACCCCATTATAAAAATCAATTACTTTTAAAAACCCGTGAAACAAAGACAGTGAAAGAGAGAGAAATTCTTACAAAATTCGTTCAGGGGCTGTGATGCCACCTTTATTGACCATCTCTAGACCCACAGCTGATTGAGACATAAGGGTGGACACTCTTGGGCCTGAGAGGTTTGGTGAGGTTGGGTGAGCAAACGCAGACCCTTTAAAGTAATACTGCGTGGTATCCATCCCATGGGTCCAAAATCTCCAGGTTCAAGGGCATCTTCCTACATCGAAAACATGCATGAGAAACCCAGAAGATGGTACACCATGTGATCGGGAAAGGTTTCGAAAACGCACCTCATTTCTCATCTCCTTGTGCTCGGGTTGGCCATTACAGCCGCTTTACTAGCAATCTTCCTCCTTCGAGAATCAGCACCTTTAACCTCCTGTTCCGTACAGGTTGCAATTTGTCCTGAGGATGAACGGGAAGAGGGGGAACCAGTGAGAGACTAGCTCTAGGTGTTGGGACAGGCACAGGTCACTCTATTTTCCCATCAGGAAGAAGAATTAACCACAGGCTCAGCCTGCCGCCCGGAAGCAGAACAGGGCCTGAAGCAATCCTGCGCTTTTGCGGCCAGCTCCCAAAAAAGCGAGTTGAAAAATCGAGCTCAGGGGCACTGCAATTCACAAACCTGCAGAGTTATAAATGATAACTCTCGTCCACAAATATATTGAGGGAAGGCAACGAGGAGGATTTGAAAGCAAGGCAGAATTGCAGGAAACAGATTTCAGGAGGTAGAGTCGAATCGCCTTTAAAGCACAGGAAAAGCGGCAAAACCTCGACCATGATGCCCTTGGCCAAAAAGGGCGTATGCGTTTTTTCCTGAATATATTCAGGAAAAAACGCATACGCCCTTTTTGGCCAACCAAGCAACCTGGAAAGGCAAATCAGCGCTACAAAGAAGTCTCGCTTCCCATCGGTCAAAAGGGCCATGCTGAATAAAGTGTCAAAACCAGAAATGCAGGACAGGCCATGGAGAAACGGGAGCCTTGCTACGCTGATGGGCGGGATGTAAATTGCCAACAGCCACTCTGGAGAAGTGTACGGTGTGTCCTGAAACCTCTAAAAAACTCAGCTTAGAGAGCATAGGGCACTTCCACTCATGGGCATATAAATTGGGAAAACTAAAAATCAGCAAGACACAGGCACCCCAAAGTTTAGGGCTGCTCTGTTGACAAGAACCTCCACTTCGTTACACCTTAAATATCCCAGGAAAGAAAAAAATGGATAAAGAAGTTGTGGTCCTTATGTACAATGGAATATCACTCAGCCATGAAATCAACGTCATAAGGCTAGTAGCAGCATGATGAGTGGATTTAGGTACGACGATTCTAAGTGAAATAAGTCAACCAGAAAACGACACTTATCATAAGATATTACTTATAGAGGGAATGTAAAAACCGCTACACTTGAACTGAATTACAAAACAGAACAGAGACACACGTTTACAAAACACACTATGGCTGCTTAACGGGAAAGGTGAGGTCGGGTGAGGCAGAAAACAAGGGTTTCAAATTAGCTCAGATACCGTTCCATAAACCCAATATGTAATAGACAAGACCTACTCCTTGCTCAGTGAAGTGGACTCAACGCCCCCTGTTCACCGCCCAAGAATATATCAGACTAGTAAGACTCTTAAAACCAATGTATTGATATCTCTCTGTAAGTGAGTCAAGTGGGTGTAAAGCGGCATAAACACAGCAGTGAAAAGCAGCTAAACCCCATTATAAAAATCAATTACTTTTAAAAACCCGTGAAACAAAGACAGTGAAAGAGAGAGAAATTCTTACAAAATTCGTTCAGGGGCTGTGATGCCACCTTTATTGACCATCTCTAGACCCACAGCTGATTGAGACATAAGGGTGGACACTCTTGGGCCTGAGAGGTTTGGTGAGGTTGGGTGAGCAAACGCAGACTCTTTAAAGTAATACTGCGTGGTATCCATCCCATGGGTCCAAAATCTCCAGGTTCAAGGGCATCTTCCTACATCGAAAACATGCATGAGAAACCCAGAAGATGGTACACCATGTGATCGGGAAAGGTTTCGAAAACGCACCTCATTTCTCATCTCCTTGTGCTCGGGTTGGCCATTACAGCCGCTTTACTAGCAATCTTCCTCCTTCGAGAATCAGCACCTTTAACCTCCTGTTCCGTACAGGTTGCAATTTGTCCTGAGGATGAACGGGAAGAGGGGGAACCAGTGAGAGACTAGCTCTAGGTGTTGGGACAGGCACAGGTCACTCTATTTTCCCATCAGGAAGAAGAATTAACCACAGGCTCAGCCTGCCGCCCGGAAGCAGAACAGGGCCTGAAGCAATCCTGCGCTTTTGCGGCCAGCTCCCAAAAAAGCGAGTTGAAAAATCGAGCTCAGGGGCACTGCAATTCACAAACCTGCAGAGTTAGAAATGATAACTCTCGTCCACAAATATATTGAGGGAAGGCAACGAAGAGGATTTGAAAGCAAGGCAGAATTGCAGGAAACAGATTTCAGGAGGTAGATTCGAATCGCCTTTAAAGCACAGGAAAAGCGGCAAAACCTCGACCATGATGCCCTTGTCCAAAAAGGGCGTATACGTTTTTTCCTGAATATATTCAGGAAAAAACGCATACGCCCTTTTTGGCCAACCAAGCAACCTGGAAAGGCAAATCAGCGCTACAAAGAAGTCTCGCTTCCCATCGGTCAAAAGGGCCATGCTGCATAAAGTGTCAAAACCAGAAATGCAGGACAGGCCATGGAGAAACGGGAGCCTTGCTACGCTGATGGGCGGGATGTAAATTGCCAACAGCCACTCTGGAGAAGTGTACGGTGTGTCCTGAAACCTCTAAAAAACTCAGCTTAGAGAGCATAAGGCACTTCCACTCATGGGCATATAAATTGGGAAAACTAAAAATCAGCAAGACACAGGCACCCCAAAGTTTAGGGCTGCTCTGTTGACAAGAACCTCCACTTCGTTACACCTTAAATATCCCAGGAAAGAGAAAAATGGATAAGGAAGTTGTGGTCCTTATGTACAATGGCATATCACTCAGCCATGAAATTAACGTCATAAGGCTAGTAGCAGCATGATGAGAGGATTTAGGTACGACGATTCTAAGTGAAATAAGTCACACAGAAAAAGACACTTATCATAAGATATCACTTATAGAGGGAATGCAAAAACCACTACAGTTGAACGGAATTACAAAACAGAACAGCGTCACACGTTTAGAAGACACACTATGGCTGCTTAACGAGAAAGGTGAGGTGGGTGATGCATAAAACAAGGGTTTCAAATTAGCTCAGATACCGATCCATAAACCCAATATGTAATAGACAAGACCTACTCCTTGCTCAGTGAACTGGACTCAACACCCCCTGTTCACCGCCCAAGAATATATCTGACTAGTAAGAATCTTAAAACCAATGTATTGATATCCCTCTGTAAGTGAGTCAAGTGGGTGTAAAGCGGCATAAACACAGCAGTGAAAAGCAGCTAAACCCCATTATAAAAATCAATTACTTTTAAAAACCCGTGAAACAAAGACAGTGAAAGAGAGAGAAATTCTTACAAAATTCGTTCAGGGGCTGTGATGCCACCTTTATTGACCATCTCTAGACCCACAGCTGATTGAGACATAAGGGTGGACACTCTTGGGCCTGAGAGGTTTGGTGAGGTTGGGTGAGCAAACGCAGACCCTTTAAAGTAATACTGCGTGGTATCCATCCCATGGGTCCAAAATCTCCAGGTTCAAGGGCATCTTCCTACATCGAAAACATGCATGAGAAACCCAGAAGATGGTACACCATGTGATCGGGAAAGGTTTCGAAAACGCACCTCATTTCTCATCTCCTTGTGCTCGGGTTGGCCATTACAGCCGCTTTACTAGCAATCTTCCTCCTTCGAGAATCAGCACCTTTAACCTCCTGTTCCGTACAGGTTGCAATTTGTCCTGAGGATGAACGGGAAGAGGGGGAACCAGTGAGAGACTAGCTCTAGGTGTTGGGACAGGCACAGGTCACTCTATTTTCCCATCAGGAAGAAGAATTAACCACAGGCTCAGCCTGCCGCCCGGAACCAGAATAGGGCCTGTAGCAATCCTACGCTTTTGTGGCCAGCTCCCAAGAAAACGAGTTGAAAAATGGAGCTCAGGGGCACTGCAATTCACAAACCTGCAGAGTTAGAAATGATAACTCTCGTCCACAAATATATTGAGGAAAGGCAACGAAGAGGATTTGAAAGCAAGGCAGAATTACAGGAAACAGATTTCAGGAGGTAGATTCGAATCGCCTTTAAAGCACAGGAAAAGCGGCAAAACCTCGACCATGATGCCCTTGGCCAAAAAGGGCGTCTGCGTTTTTTCCTGAATATATTCAGGAAAAAACGCATACGCCCTTTTTGGCCAACCAAGCAACCTGGAAAGGCAAATCAGCGCTACAAAGAAGTCTCGCTTCCCATCGGTCAAAAGGGCCATGCTGAATAAAGTGTCAAAACCAGAAATGCAGGACAGGCCATGGAGAAACGGGAGCCTTGCTACGCTGATTGGCGTGATGTAAATTGCCAACAGCCACTCTGGAGAAGTGTACGGTGTGTCCTGAAACCTCTAAAAAACTCAGCTTAGAGAGCATAGGGCACTTCCACTCATGGGCGTATAAATTGGGAAAACTAAAAATCAGCAAGACACAGGCACCCCAAAGTTTAGGGCTGCTCTGTTGACAAGAACCTCCACTTCGTTACACCTTAAATATCCCAGGAAAGAGAAAAATGGATAAAGAAGTTGTGGTCCTTATGTACAATGGAATATCACTCAGCCATGAAATCAACGTCATAAGGCTAGTAGCAGCATGATGAGTGGATTTAGGTACGACGATTCTAAGTGAAATAAGTCAACCAGAAAACGACACTTATCATAAGATATCACTTATAGAGGGAATGTAAAAACCGCTACACTTGAACTGAATTACAAAACAGAACAGAGACACACGTTTACAAAACACACTATGGCTGCTTAACGGGAAAGGTGAGGTCGGGTGAGGCAGAAAACAAGGGTTTCAAATTAGCTCAGATACCGTTCCATAAACCCAATATGTAATAGACAAGACCTACTCCTTGCTCAGTGAAGTGGACTCAACGCCCCCTGTTCACCGCCCAAGAATATATCAGACTAGTAAGACTCTTAAAACCAATGTATTGATATCTCTCTGTAAGTGAGTCAAGTGGGTGTAAAGCGGCATAAACACAGCAGTGAAAAGCAGCTAAACCCCATTATAAAAATCAATTACTTTTAAAAACCCGTGAAACAAAGACAGTGAAAGAGAGAGAAATTCATACAGAATTCGTTCAGGGGCTGTGATGACACCTTTATTGACCATCTCTAGACCCACAGCTGATTGAGACATAAGGGTGGACACTCGTGGGGCTGAGAGATTTGGTGAGGTTGGGTGAGCAAACGCAGACCCTTTAAAGTAATACTGCGTGGTACCCATCCCATGGGTCCCAAATCTCCAAGTTCAAGGGCATCTTCCTATATCAAAAACATGCATGAGAAACCCAGAAGACGGTACACCGTGCGATCGGGAAAGGTTTCTAAAACGCACCTCATTTCTCATCTCCTTGTGCTCTGGTTCGCCATTCCAACCGAGTTAGTAGCAATCTCCCTCCGTGGAGAATCAGCACCTTTAACCTCCTGTTCCGTACAGGTTGCAATCTGTCCTGAGGATGAAAGGGAAGAGGTGGAACCAATGATAGACTAGCTCTAGGTGTTGGGACAGGCACAGATCACTCTATTTTCCCATCAGGAAGAAGAATTAACCACAGGCTCAGCCTGCCGCCCGGAACCAGAATAGGGCTTGAAGCAATCCTGCGCTTTTGCGGCCAACTCCGAAGAAAGCGAGTTGAAAAATGGAGCTCAGGGGCACTGCAATTCACAGACCTGCAGAGTTAGAAATGATAACTCTCGTCCACAAATATATTGAGGGAAGGCAACGAAGAGGATTTGAAAGCAAGGCAGAATTGCAGGAAACAGATTTCAGGAGGTAGATTCGAATCGCCTTTAAAGCACAGGAAAAGCGGCAAAACCTCGACCATGATGCCCTTGGCCAAAAAGGGCGTATACGTTTTTTCCTGAATATATTCAGGAAAAAACGCATACGCCCTTTTTGGCCAACCAAGCAACCTGGAAAGGCAAATCAGCGCTACAAAGAAGTCTCGCTTCCCATCGGTCAAAAGGGCCATGCTGAATAAAGTGTCAAAACCAGAAATGCAGGACAGGCCATGGAGAAACGGGAGCCTTGCTACGCTGATGGGCGGGATGTAAATTGCCAACAGCCACTCTGGAGAAGTGTACGGTGTGTCCTGAAACCTCTAAAAAACTCAGCTTAGAGAGCATAAGGCACTTCCACTCATGGGCATATAAATTGGGAAAACTAAAAATCAGCAAGACACAGGCACCCCAAAGTTTAGGGCTGCTCTGTTGACAAGAACCTCCACTTCGTTACACCTTAAATATCCCAGGAAAGAGAAAAATGGATAAGGAAGTTGTGGTCCTTATGTACAATGGCATATCACTCAGCCATGAAATTAATGTCATAAGGCTAGTAGCAGCATGATGAGAGGATTTAGGTACGACGATTCTAAGTGAAATAAGTCACACAGAAAAAGACACTTATCATAAGATATCACTTATAGAGGGAATGCAAAAACCACTACAGTTGAACGGAATTACAAAACAGAACAGCGTCACACGTTTAGAAGACACACTATGGCTGCTTAACGAGAAAGGTGAGGTGGGTGATGCATAAAACAAGGGTTTCAAATTAGCTCAGATACCGATCCATAAACCCAATATGTAATAGACAAGACCTACTCCTTGCTCAGTGAACTGGACTCAACACCCCCTGTTCACCGCCCAAGAATATATCTGACTAGTAAGAATCTTAAAACCAATGTATTGATATCCCTCTGTAAGTGAGTCAAGTGGGTGTAAAGCGGCATAAACACAGCAGTGAAAAGCAGCTAAACCCCATTATAAAAATCAATTACTTTTAAAAACCCGTGAAACAAAGACAGTGAAAGAGAGAGAAATTCTTACAAAATTCGTTCAGGGGCTGTGATGCCACCTTTATTGACCATCTCTAGACCCACAGCTGATTGAGACATAAGGGTGGACACTCTTGGGCCTGAGAGGTTTGGTGAGGTTGGGTGAGCAAACGCAGACCCTTTAAAGTAATACTGCGTGGTATCCATCCCATGGGTCCAAAATCTCCAGGTTCAAGGGCATCTTCCTACATCGAAAACATGCATGAGAAACCCAGAAGATGGTACACCATGTGATCGGGAAAGGTTTCGAAAACGCACCTCATTTCTCATCTCCTTGTGCTCGGGTTGGCCATTACAGCCGCTTTACTAGCAATCTTCCTCCTTCGAGAATCAGCACCTTTAACCTCCTGTTCCGTACAGGTTGCAATTTGTCCTGAGGATGAACGGGAAGAGGGGGAACCAGTGAGAGACTAGCTCTAGGTGTTGGGACAGGCACAGGTCACTCTATTTTCCCATCAGGAAGAAGAATTAACCACAGGCTCAGCCTGCCGCCCGGAAGCAGAACAGGGCCTGAAGCAATCCTGCGCTTTTGCGGCCAGCTCCCAAAAAAGCGAGTTGAAAAATCGAGCTCAGGGGCACTGCAATTCACAAACCTGCAGAGTTATAAATGATAACTCTCGTCCACAAATATATTGAGGGAAGGCAACGAGGAGGATTTGAAAGCAAGGCAGAATTGCAGGAAACAGATTTCAGGAGGTAGAGTCGAATCGCCTTTAAAGCACAGGAAAAGCGGCAAAACCTCGACCATGATGCCCTTGGCCAAAAAGGGCGTATGCGTTTTTTCCTGAATATATTCAGGAAAAAACGCATACGCCCTTTTTGGCCAACCAAGCAACCTGGAAAGGCAAATCAGCGCTACAAAGAAGTCTCGCTTCCCATCGGTCAAAAGGGCCATGCTGAATAAAGTGTCAAAACCAGAAATGCAGGACAGGCCATGGAGAAACGGGAGCCTTGCTACGCTGATGGGCGGGATGTAAATTGCCAACAGCCACTCTGGAGAAGTGTACGGTGTGTCCTGAAACCTCTAAAAAACTCAGCTTAGAGAGCATAGGGCACTTCCACTCATGGGCATATAAATTGGGAAAACTAAAAATCAGCAAGACACAGGCACCCCAAAGTTTAGGGCTGCTCTGTTGACAAGAACCTCCACTTCGTTACACCTTAAATATCCCAGGAAAGAAAAAAATGGATAAAGAAGTTGTGGTCCTTATGTACAATGGAATATCACTCAGCCATGAAATCAACGTCATAAGGCTAGTAGCAGCATGATGAGTGGATTTAGGTACGACGATTCTAAGTGAAATAAGTCAACCAGAAAACGACACTTATCATAAGATATTACTTATAGAGGGAATGTAAAAACCGCTACACTTGAACTGAATTACAAAACAGAACAGAGACACACGTTTACAAAACACACTATGGCTGCTTAACGGGAAAGGTGAGGTCGGGTGAGGCAGAAAACAAGGGTTTCAAATTAGCTCAGATACCGTTCCATAAACCCAATATGTAATAGACAAGACCTACTCCTTGCTCAGTGAAGTGGACTCAACGCCCCCTGTTCACCGCCCAAGAATATATCAGACTAGTAAGACTCTTAAAACCAATGTATTGATATCTCTCTGTAAGTGAGTCAAGTGGGTGTAAAGCGGCATAAACACAGCAGTGAAAAGCAGCTAAACCCCATTATAAAAATCAATTACTTTTAAAAACCCGTGAAACAAAGACAGTGAAAGAGAGAGAAATTCTTACAAAATTCGTTCAGGGGCTGTGATGCCACCTTTATTGACCATCTCTAGACCCACAGCTGATTGAGACATAAGGGTGGACACTCTTGGGCCTGAGAGGTTTGGTGAGGTTGGGTGAGCAAACGCAGACTCTTTAAAGTAATACTGCGTGGTATCCATCCCATGGGTCCAAAATCTCCAGGTTCAAGGGCATCTTCCTACATCGAAAACATGCATGAGAAACCCAGAAGATGGTACACCATGTGATCGGGAAAGGTTTCGAAAACGCACCTCATTTCTCATCTCCTTGTGCTCGGGTTGGCCATTACAGCCGCTTTACTAGCAATCTTCCTCCTTCGAGAATCAGCACCTTTAACCTCCTGTTCCGTACAGGTTGCAATTTGTCCTGAGGATGAACGGGAAGAGGGGGAACCAGTGAGAGACTAGCTCTAGGTGTTGGGACAGGCACAGGTCACTCTATTTTCCCATCAGGAAGAAGAATTAACCACAGGCTCAGCCTGCCGCCCGGAAGCAGAACAGGGCCTGAAGCAATCCTGCGCTTTTGCGGCCAGCTCCCAAAAAAGCGAGTTGAAAAATCGAGCTCAGGGGCACTGCAATTCACAAACCTGCAGAGTTAGAAATGATAACTCTCGTCCACAAATATATTGAGGGAAGGCAACGAAGAGGATTTGAAAGCAAGGCAGAATTGCAGGAAACAGATTTCAGGAGGTAGATTCGAATCGCCTTTAAAGCACAGGAAAAGCGGCAAAACCTCGACCATGATGCCCTTGTCCAAAAAGGGCGTATACGTTTTTTCCTGAATATATTCAGGAAAAAACGCATACGCCCTTTTTGGCCAACCAAGCAACCTGGAAAGGCAAATCAGCGCTACAAAGAAGTCTCGCTTCCCATCGGTCAAAAGGGCCATGCTGCATAAAGTGTCAAAACCAGAAATGCAGGACAGGCCATGGAGAAACGGGAGCCTTGCTACGCTGATGGGCGGGATGTAAATTGCCAACAGCCACTCTGGAGAAGTGTACGGTGTGTCCTGAAACCTCTAAAAAACTCAGCTTAGAGAGCATAAGGCACTTCCACTCATGGGCATATAAATTGGGAAAACTAAAAATCAGCAAGACACAGGCACCCCAAAGTTTAGGGCTGCTCTGTTGACAAGAACCTCCACTTCGTTACACCTTAAATATCCCAGGAAAGAGAAAAATGGATAAGGAAGTTGTGGTCCTTATGTACAATGGCATATCACTCAGCCATGAAATTAACGTCATAAGGCTAGTAGCAGCATGATGAGAGGATTTAGGTACGACGATTCTAAGTGAAATAAGTCACACAGAAAAAGACACTTATCATAAGATATCACTTATAGAGGGAATGCAAAAACCACTACAGTTGAACGGAATTACAAAACAGAACAGCGTCACACGTTTAGAAGACACACTATGGCTGCTTAACGAGAAAGGTGAGGTGGGTGATGCATAAAACAAGGGTTTCAAATTAGCTCAGATACCGATCCATAAACCCAATATGTAATAGACAAGACCTACTCCTTGCTCAGTGAACTGGACTCAACACCCCCTGTTCACCGCCCAAGAATATATCTGACTAGTAAGAATCTTAAAACCAATGTATTGATATCCCTCTGTAAGTGAGTCAAGTGGGTGTAAAGCGGCATAAACACAGCAGTGAAAAGCAGCTAAACCCCATTATAAAAATCAATTACTTTTAAAAACCCGTGAAACAAAGACAGTGAAAGAGAGAGAAATTCTTACAAAATTCGTTCAGGGGCTGTGATGCCACCTTTATTGACCATCTCTAGACCCACAGCTGATTGAGACATAAGGGTGGACACTCTTGGGCCTGAGAGGTTTGGTGAGGTTGGGTGAGCAAACGCAGACCCTTTAAAGTAATACTGCGTGGTATCCATCCCATGGGTCCAAAATCTCCAGGTTCAAGGGCATCTTCCTACATCGAAAACATGCATGAGAAACCCAGAAGATGGTACACCATGTGATCGGGAAAGGTTTCGAAAACGCACCTCATTTCTCATCTCCTTGTGCTCGGGTTGGCCATTACAGCCGCTTTACTAGCAATCTCCCTCCTTCGAGAATCAGCACCTTTAACCTCCTGTTCCGTACAGGTTGCAGTTTGTCCTGAGGATGAACGGGAAGAGGGGGAACCAGTGAGAGACTAGCTCTAGGTGTTGGGACAGGCACAGGTCACTCTATTTTCCCATCAGGAAGAAGAATTAACCACAGGCTCAGCCTGCCGCCCGGAAGCAGAACAGGGCCTGAAGCAATCCTGCGCTTTTGCGGCCAGCTCCCAAAAAAGCGAGTTGAAAAATCGAGCTCAGGGGCACTGCAATTCACAAACCTGCAGAGTTATAAATGATAACTCTCGTCCACAAATATATTGAGGGAAGGCAACGAGGAGGATTTGAAAGCAAGGCAGAATTGCAGGAAACAGATTTCAGGAGGTAGAGTCGAATCGCCTTTAAAGCACAGGAAAAGCGGCAAAACCTCGACCATGATGCCCTTGGCCAAAAAGGGCGTATGCGTTTTTTCCTGAATATATTCAGGAAAAAACGCATACGCCCTTTTTGGCCAACCAAGCAACCTGGAAAGGCAAATCAGCGCTACAAAGAAGTCTCGCTTCCCATCGGTCAAAAGGGCCATGCTGAATAAAGTGTCAAAACCAGAAATGCAGGACAGGCCATGGAGAAACGGGAGCCTTGCTACGCTGATGGGCGGGATGTAAATTGCCAACAGCCACTCTGGAGAAGTGTACGGTGTGTCCTGAAACCTCTAAAAAACTCAGCTTAGAGAGCATAGGGCACTTCCACTCATGGGCATATAAATTGGGAAAACTAAAAATCAGCAAGACACAGGCACCCCAAAGTTTAGGGCTGCTCTGTTGACAAGAACCTCCACTTCGTTACACCTTAAATATCCCAGGAAAGAAAAAAATGGATAAAGAAGTTGTGGTCCTTATGTACAATGGAATATCACTCAGCCATGAAATCAACGTCATAAGGCTAGTAGCAGCATGATGAGTGGATTTAGGTACGACGATTCTAAGTGAAATAAGTCAACCAGAAAACGACACTTATCATAAGATATTACTTATAGAGGGAATGTAAAAACCGCTACACTTGAACTGAATTACAAAACAGAACAGAGACACACGTTTACAAAACACACTATGGCTGCTTAACGGGAAAGGTGAGGTCGGGTGAGGCAGAAAACAAGGGTTTCAAATTAGCTCAGATACCGTTCCATAAACCCAATATGTAATAGACAAGACCTACTCCTTGCTCAGTGAAGTGGACTCAACGCCCCCTGTTCACCGCCCAAGAATATATCAGACTAGTAAGACTCTTAAAACCAATGTATTGATATCTCTCTGTAAGTGAGTCAAGTGGGTGTAAAGCGGCATAAACACAGCAGTGAAAAGCAGCTAAACCCCATTATAAAAATCAATTACTTTTAAAAACCCGTGAAACAAAGACAGTGAAAGAGAGAGAAATTCTTACAAAATTCGTTCAGGGGCTGTGATGCCACCTTTATTGACCATCTCTAGACCCACAGCTGATTGAGACATAAGGGTGGACACTCTTGGGCCTGAGAGGTTTGGTGAGGTTGGGTGAGCAAACGCAGACTCTTTAAAGTAATACTGCGTGGTATCCATCCCATGGGTCCAAAATCTCCAGGTTCAAGGGCATCTTCCTACATCGAAAACATGCATGAGAAACCCAGAAGATGGTACACCATGTGATCGGGAAAGGTTTCGAAAACGCACCTCATTTCTCATCTCCTTGTGCTCGGGTTGGCCATTACAGCCGCTTTACTAGCAATCTTCCTCCTTCGAGAATCAGCACCTTTAACCTCCTGTTCCGTACAGGTTGCAATTTGTCCTGAGGATGAACGGGAAGAGGGGGAACCAGTGAGAGACTAGCTCTAGGTGTTGGGACAGGCACAGGTCACTCTATTTTCCCATCAGGAAGAAGAATTAACCACAGGCTCAGCCTGCCGCCCGGAAGCAGAACAGGGCCTGAAGCAATCCTGCGCTTTTGCGGCCAGCTCCCAAAAAAGCGAGTTGAAAAATCGAGCTCAGGGGCACTGCAATTCACAAACCTGCAGAGTTAGAAATGATAACTCTCGTCCACAAATATATTGAGGGAAGGCAACGAAGAGGATTTGAAAGCAAGGCAGAATTGCAGGAAACAGATTTCAGGAGGTAGAGTCGAATCGCCTTTAAAGCACAGGAAAAGCGGCAAAACCTCGACCATGATGCCCTTGGCCAAAAAGGGCGTATGCGTTTTTTCCTGAATATATTCAGGAAAAAACGCATACGCCCTTTTTGGCCAACCAAGCAACCTGGAAAGGCAAATCAGCGCTACAAAGAAGTCTCGCTTCCCATCGGTCAAAAGGGCCATGCTGAATAAAGTGTCAAAACCAGAAATGCAGGACAGGCCATGGAGAAACGGGAGCCTTGCTACGCTGATGGGCGGGATGTAAATTGCCAACAGCCACTCTGGAGAAGTGTACGGTGTGTCCTGAAACCTCTAAAAAACTCAGCTTAGAGAGCATAGGGCACTTCCACTCATGGGCATATAAATTGGGAAAACTAAAAATCAGCAAGACACAGGCACCCCAAAGTTTAGGGCTGCTCTGTTGACAAGAACCTCCACTTCGTTACACCTTAAATATCCCAGGAAAGAAAAAAATGGATAAAGAAGTTGTGGTCCTTATGTACAATGGAATATCACTCAGCCATGAAATCAACGTCATAAGGCTAGTAGCAGCATGATGAGTGGATTTAGGTACGACGATTCTAAGTGAAATAAGTCAACCAGAAAACGACACTTATCATAAGATATTACTTATAGAGGGAATGTAAAAACCGCTACACTTGAACTGAATTACAAAACAGAACAGAGACACACGTTTACAAAACACACTATGGCTGCTTAACGGGAAAGGTGAGGTCGGGTGAGGCAGAAAACAAGGGTTTCAAATTAGCTCAGATACCGTTCCATAAACCCAATATGTAATAGACAAGACCTACTCCTTGCTCAGTGAAGTGGACTCAACGCCCCCTGTTCACCGCCCAAGAATATATCAGACTAGTAAGACTCTTAAAACCAATGTATTGATATCTCTCTGTAAGTGAGTCAAGTGGGTGTAAAGCGGCATAAACACAGCAGTGAAAAGCAGCTAAACCCCATTATAAAAATCAATTACTTTTAAAAACCCGTGAAACAAAGACAGTGAAAGAGAGAGAAATTCTTACAAAATTCGTTCAGGGGCTGTGATGCCACCTTTATTGACCATCTCTAGACCCACAGCTGATTGAGACATAAGGGTGGACACTCTTGGGCCTGAGAGGTTTGGTGAGGTTGGGTGAGCAAACGCAGACTCTTTAAAGTAATACTGCGTGGTATCCATCCCATGGGTCCAAAATCTCCAGGTTCAAGGGCATCTTCCTACATCGAAAACATGCATGAGAAACCCAGAAGATGGTACACCATGTGATCGGGAAAGGTTTCGAAAACGCACCTCATTTCTCATCTCCTTGTGCTCGGGTTGGCCATTACAGCCGCTTTACTAGCAATCTTCCTCCTTCGAGAATCAGCACCTTTAACCTCCTGTTCCGTACAGGTTGCAATTTGTCCTGAGGATGAACGGGAAGAGGGGGAACCAGTGAGAGACTAGCTCTAGGTGTTGGGACAGGCACAGGTCACTCTATTTTCCCATCAGGAAGAAGAATTAACCACAGGCTCAGCCTGCCGCCCGGAAGCAGAACAGGGCCTGAAGCAATCCTGCGCTTTTGCGGCCAGCTCCCAAAAAAGCGAGTTGAAAAATCGAGCTCAGGGGCACTGCAATTCACAAACCTGCAGAGTTATAAATGATAACTCTCGTCCACAAATATATTGAGGGAAGGCAACGAGGAGGATTTGAAAGCAAGGCAGAATTGCAGGAAACAGATTTCAGGAGGTAGAGTCGAATCGCCTTTAAAGCACAGGAAAAGCGGCAAAACCTCGACCATGATGCCCTTGGCCAAAAAGGGCGTCTGCGTTTTTTCCTGAATATATTCAGGCAAAAACGCAGACGCCCTTTTTGGCCAACCAAGCAACCTGGAAAGGCAAATCAGCGCTACAAAGAAGTCTCGCTTCCCATCGGTCAAAAGGGCCATGCTGAATAAAGTGTCAAAACCAGAAATGCAGGACAGGCCATGGAGAAACGGGAGCCTTGCTACGCTGATTGGCGTGATGTAAATTGCCAACAGCCACTCTGGAGAAGTGTACGGTGTGTCCTGAAACCTCTAAAAAACTCAGCTTAGAGAGCATAGGGCACTTCCACTCATGGGCGTATAAATTGGGAAAACTAAAAATCAGCAAGACACAGGCACCCCAAAGTTTAGGGCTGCTCTGTTGACAAGAACCTCCACTTCGTTACACCTTAAATATCCCAGGAAAGAGAAAAATGGATAAAGAAGTTGTGGTCCTTATGTACAATGGAATATCACTCAGCCATGAAATCAACGTCATAAGGCTAGTAGCAGCATGATGAGTGGATTTAGGTACGACGATTCTAAGTGAAATAAGTCAACCAGAAAACGACACTTATCATAAGATATCACTTATAGAGGGAATGTAAAAACCGCTACACTTGAACTGAATTACAAAACAGAACAGAGACACACGTTTACAAAACACACTATGGCTGCTTAACGGGAAAGGTGAGGTCGGGTGAGGCAGAAAACAAGGGTTTCAAATTAGCTCAGATACCGTTCCATAAACCCAATATGTAATAGACAAGACCTACTCCTTGCTCAGTGAAGTGGACTCAACGCCCCCTGTTCACCGCCCAAGAATATATCAGACTAGTAAGACTCTTAAAACCAATGTATTGATATCTCTCTGTAAGTGAGTCAAGTGGGTGTAAAGCGGCATAAACACAGCAGTGAAAAGCAGCTAAACCCCATTATAAAAATCAATTACTTTTAAAAACCCGTGAAACAAAGACAGTGAAAGAGAGAGAAATTCATACAGAATTCGTTCAGGGGCTGTGATGACACCTTTATTGACCATCTCTAGACCCACAGCTGATTGAGACATAAGGGTGGACACTCGTGGGGCTGAGAGATTTGGTGAGGTTGGGTGAGCAAACGCAGACCCTTTAAAGTAATACTGCGTGGTACCCATCCCATGGGTCCCAAATCTCCAAGTTCAAGGGCATCTTCCTATATCAAAAACATGCATGAGAAACCCAGAAGACGGTACACCGTGCGATCGGGAAAGGTTTCTAAAACGCACCTCATTTCTCATCTCCTTGTGCTCTGGTTCGCCATTCCAACCGAGTTAGTAGCAATCTCCCTCCGTGGAGAATCAGCACCTTTAACCTCCTGTTCCGTACAGGTTGCAATCTGTCCTGAGGATGAAAGGGAAGAGGTGGAACCAATGATAGACTAGCTCTAGGTGTTGGGACAGGCACAGATCACTCTATTTTCCCATCAGGAAGAAGAATTAACCACAGGCTCAGCCTGCCGCCCGGAACCAGAATAGGGCTTGAAGCAATCCTGCGCTTTTGCGGCCAACTCCGAAGAAAGCGAGTTGAAAAATGGAGCTCAGGGGCACTGCAATTCACAGACCTGCAGAGTTAGAAATGATAACTCTCGTCCACAAATATATTGAGGGAAGGCAACGAAGAGGATTTGAAAGCAAGGCAGAATTGCAGGAAACAGATTTCAGGAGGTAGATTCGAATCGCCTTTAAAGCACAGGAAAAGCGGCAAAACCTCGACCATGATGCCCTTGGCCAAAAAGGGCGTATACGTTTTTTCCTGAATATATTCAGGAAAAAACGCATACGCCCTTTTTGGCCAACCAAGCAACCTGGAAAGGCAAATCAGCGCTACAAAGAAGTCTCGCTTCCCATCGGTCAAAAGGGCCATGCTGCATAAAGTGTCAAAACCAGAAATGCAGGACAGGCCATGGAGAAACGGGAGCCTTGCTACGCTGATGGGCGGGATGTAAATTGCCAACAGCCACTCTGGAGAAGTGTACGGTGTGTCCTGAAACCTCTAAAAAACTCAGCTTAGAGAGCATAAGGCACTTCCACTCATGGGCATATAAATTGGGAAAACTAAAAATCAGCAAGACACAGGCACCCCAAAGTTTAGGGCTGCTCTGTTGACAAGAACCTCCACTTCGTTACACCTTAAATATCCCAGGAAAGAGAAAAATGGATAAGGAAGTTGTGGTCCTTATGTACAATGGCATATCACTCAGCCATGAAATTAACGTCATAAGGCTAGTAGCAGCATGATGAGAGGATTTAGGTACGACGATTCTAAGTGAAATAAGTCACACAGAAAAAGACACTTATCATAAGATATCACTTATAGAGGGAATGCAAAAACCACTACAGTTGAACGGAATTACAAAACAGAACAGCGTCACACGTTTAGAAGACACACTATGGCTGCTTAACGAGAAAGGTGAGGTGGGTGATGCATAAAACAAGGGTTTCAAATTAGCTCAGATACCGATCCATAAACCCAATATGTAATAGACAAGACCTACTCCTTGCTCAGTGAACTGGACTCAACACCCCCTGTTCACCGCCCAAGAATATATCTGACTAGTAAGAATCTTAAAACCAATGTATTGATATCCCTCTGTAAGTGAGTCAAGTGGGTGTAAAGCGGCATAAACACAGCAGTGAAAAGCAGCTAAACCCCATTATAAAAATCAATTACTTTTAAAAACCCGTGAAACAAAGACAGTGAAAGAGAGAGAAATTCTTACAAAATTCGTTCAGGGGCTGTGATGCCACCTTTATTGACCATCTCTAGACCCACAGCTGATTGAGACATAAGGGTGGACACTCTTGGGCCTGAGAGGTTTGGTGAGGTTGGGTGAGCAAACGCAGACCCTTTAAAGTAATACTGCGTGGTATCCATCCCATGGGTCCAAAATCTCCAGGTTCAAGGGCATCTTCCTACATCGAAAACATGCATGAGAAACCCAGAAGATGGTACACCATGTGATCGGGAAAGGTTTCGAAAACGCACCTCATTTCTCATCTCCTTGTGCTCGGGTTGGCCATTACAGCCGCTTTACTAGCAATCTTCCTCCTTCGAGAATCAGCACCTTTAACCTCCTGTTCCGTACAGGTTGCAATTTGTCCTGAGGATGAACGGGAAGAGGGGGAACCAGTGAGAGACTAGCTCTAGGTGTTGGGACAGGCACAGGTCACTCTATTTTCCCATCAGGAAGAAGAATTAACCACAGGCTCAGCCTGCCGCCCGGAAGCAGAACAGGGCCTGAAGCAATCCTGCGCTTTTGCGGCCAGCTCCCAAAAAAGCGAGTTGAAAAATCGAGCTCAGGGGCACTGCAATTCACAAACCTGCAGAGTTATAAATGATAACTCTCGTCCACAAATATATTGAGGGAAGGCAACGAGGAGGATTTGAAAGCAAGGCAGAATTGCAGGAAACAGATTTCAGGAGGTAGAGTCGAATCGCCTTTAAAGCACAGGAAAAGCGGCAAAACCTCGACCATGATGCCCTTGGCCAAAAAGGGCGTCTGCGTTTTTTCCTGAATATATTCAGGAAAAAACGCATACGCCCTTTTTGGCCAACCAAGCAACCTGGAAAGGCAAATCAGCGCTACAAAGAAGTCTCGCTTCCCATCGGTCAAAAGGGCCATGCTGAATAAAGTGTCAAAACCAGAAATGCAGGACAGGCCATGGAGAAACGGGAGCCTTGCTACGCTGATTGGCGTGATGTAAATTGCCAACAGCCACTCTGGAGAAGTGTACGGTGTGTCCTGAAACCTCTAAAAAACTCAGCTTAGAGAGCATAGGGCACTTCCACTCATGGGCATATAAATTGGGAAAACTAAAAATCAGCAAGACACAGGCACCCCAAAGTTTAGGGCTGCTCTGTTGACAAGAACCTCCACTTCGTTACACCTTAAATATCCCAGGAAAGAAAAAAATGGATAAAGAAGTTGTGGTCCTTATGTACAATGGAATATCACTCAGCCATGAAATCAACGTCATAAGGCTAGTAGCAGCATGATGAGTGGATTTAGGTACGACGATTCTAAGTGAAATAAGTCAACCAGAAAACGACACTTATCATAAGATATTACTTATAGAGGGAATGTAAAAACCGCTACACTTGAACTGAATTACAAAACAGAACAGAGACACACGTTTACAAAACACACTATGGCTGCTTAACGGGAAAGGTGAGGTCGGGTGAGGCAGAAAACAAGGGTTTCAAATTAGCTCAGATACCGTTCCATAAACCCAATATGTAATAGACAAGACCTACTCCTTGCTCAGTGAAGTGGACTCAACGCCCCCTGTTCACCGCCCAAGAATATATCAGACTAGTAAGACTCTTAAAACCAATGTATTGATATCTCTCTGTAAGTGAGTCAAGTGGGTGTAAAGCGGCATAAACACAGCAGTGAAAAGCAGCTAAACCCCATTATAAAAATCAATTACTTTTAAAAACCCGTGAAACAAAGACAGTGAAAGAGAGAGAAATTCTTACAAAATTCGTTCAGGGGCTGTGATGCCACCTTTATTGACCATCTCTAGACCCACAGCTGATTGAGACATAAGGGTGGACACTCTTGGGCCTGAGAGGTTTGGTGAGGTTGGGTGAGCAAACGCAGACTCTTTAAAGTAATACTGCGTGGTATCCATCCCATGGGTCCAAAATCTCCAGGTTCAAGGGCATCTTCCTACATCGAAAACATGCATGAGAAACCCAGAAGATGGTACACCATGTGATCGGGAAAGGTTTCGAAAACGCACCTCATTTCTCATCTCCTTGTGCTCGGGTTGGCCATTACAGCCGCTTTACTAGCAATCTTCCTCCTTCGAGAATCAGCACCTTTAACCTCCTGTTCCGTACAGGTTGCAATTTGTCCTGAGGATGAACGGGAAGAGGGGGAACCAGTGAGAGACTAGCTCTAGGTGTTGGGACAGGCACAGGTCACTCTATTTTCCCATCAGGAAGAAGAATTAACCACAGGCTCAGCCTGCCGCCCGGAAGCAGAACAGGGCCTGAAGCAATCCTGCGCTTTTGCGGCCAGCTCCCAAAAAAGCGAGTTGAAAAATCGAGCTCAGGGGCACTGCAATTCACAAACCTGCAGAGTTATAAATGATAACTCTCGTCCACAAATATATTGAGGGAAGGCAACGAGGAGGATTTGAAAGCAAGGCAGAATTGCAGGAAACAGATTTCAGGAGGTAGAGTCGAATCGCCTTTAAAGCACAGGAAAAGCGGCAAAACCTCGACCATGATGCCCTTGGCCAAAAAGGGCGTCTGCGTTTTTTCCTGAATATATTCAGGAAAAAACGCAGACGCCCTTTTTGGCCAACCAAGCAACCTGGAAAGGCAAATCAGCGCTACAAAGAAGTCTCGCTTCCCATCGGTCAAAAGGGCCATGCTGAATAAAGTGTCAAAACCAGAAATGCAGGACAGGCCATGGAGAAACGGGAGCCTTGCTACGCTGATTGGCGTGATGTAAATTGCCAACAGCCACTCTGGAGAAGTGTACGGTGTGTCCTGAAACCTCTAAAAAACTCAGCTTAGAGAGCATAGGGCACTTCCACTCATGGGCGTATAAATTGGGAAAACTAAAAATCAGCAAGACACAGGCACCCCAAAGTTTAGGGCTGCTCTGTTGACAAGAACCTCCACTTCGTTACACCTTAAATATCCCAGGAAAGAGAAAAATGGATAAAGAAGTTGTGGTCCTTATGTACAATGGAATATCACTCAGCCATGAAATCAACGTCATAAGGCTAGTAGCAGCATGATGAGTGGATTTAGGTACGACGATTCTAAGTGAAATAAGTCAACCAGAAAACGACACTTATCATAAGATATCACTTATAGAGGGAATGTAAAAACCGCTACACTTGAACTGAATTACAAAACAGAACAGAGACACACGTTTACAAAACACACTATGGCTGCTTAACGGGAAAGGTGAGGTCGGGTGAGGCAGAAAACAAGGGTTTCAAATTAGCTCAGATACCGTTCCATAAACCCAATATGTAATAGACAAGACCTACTCCTTGCTCAGTGAAGTGGACTCAACGCCCCCTGTTCACCGCCCAAGAATATATCAGACTAGTAAGACTCTTAAAACCAATGTATTGATATCTCTCTGTAAGTGAGTCAAGTGGGTGTAAAGCGGCATAAACACAGCAGTGAAAAGCAGCTAAACCCCATTATAAAAATCAATTACTTTTAAAAACCCGTGAAACAAAGACAGTGAAAGAGAGAGAAATTCATACAGAATTCGTTCAGGGGCTGTGATGACACCTTTATTGACCATCTCTAGACCCACAGCTGATTGAGACATAAGGGTGGACACTCGTGGGGCTGAGAGATTTGGTGAGGTTGGGTGAGCAAACGCAGACCCTTTAAAGTAATACTGCGTGGTACCCATCCCATGGGTCCCAAATCTCCAAGTTCAAGGGCATCTTCCTATATCAAAAACATGCATGAGAAACCCAGAAGACGGTACACCGTGCGATCGGGAAAGGTTTCTAAAACGCACCTCATTTCTCATCTCCTTGTGCTCTGGTTCGCCATTCCAACCGAGTTAGTAGCAATCTCCCTCCGTGGAGAATCAGCACCTTTAACCTCCTGTTCCGTACAGGTTGCAATCTGTCCTGAGGATGAAAGGGAAGAGGTGGAACCAATGATAGACTAGCTCTAGGTGTTGGGACAGGCACAGATCACTCTATTTTCCCATCAGGAAGAAGAATTAACCACAGGCTCAGCCTGCCGCCCGGAACCAGAATAGGGCTTGAAGCAATCCTGCGCTTTTGCGGCCAACTCCGAAGAAAGCGAGTTGAAAAATGGAGCTCAGGGGCACTGCAATTCACAGACCTGCAGAGTTAGAAATGATAACTCTCGTCCACAAATATATTGAGGGAAGGCAACGAAGAGGATTTGAAAGCAAGGCAGAATTGCAGGAAACAGATTTCAGGAGGTAGATTCGAATCGCCTTTAAAGCACAGGAAAAGCGGCAAAACCTCGACCATGATGCCCTTGGCCAAAAAGGGCGTATACGTTTTTTCCTGAATATATTCAGGAAAAAACGCATACGCCCTTTTTGGCCAACCAAGCAACCTGGAAAGGCAAATCAGCGCTACAAAGAAGTCTCGCTTCCCATCGGTCAAAAGGGCCATGCTGCATAAAGTGTCAAAACCAGAAATGCAGGACAGGCCATGGAGAAACGGGAGCCTTGCTACGCTGATGGGCGGGATGTAAATTGCCAACAGCCACTCTGGAGAAGTGTACGGTGTGTCCTGAAACCTCTAAAAAACTCAGCTTAGAGAGCATAAGGCACTTCCACTCATGGGCATATAAATTGGGAAAACTAAAAATCAGCAAGACACAGGCACCCCAAAGTTTAGGGCTGCTCTGTTGACAAGAACCTCCACTTCGTTACACCTTAAATATCCCAGGAAAGAGAAAAATGGATAAGGAAGTTGTGGTCCTTATGTACAATGGCATATCACTCAGCCATGAAATTAACGTCATAAGGCTAGTAGCAGCATGATGAGAGGATTTAGGTACGACGATTCTAAGTGAAATAAGTCACACAGAAAAAGACACTTATCATAAGATATCACTTATAGAGGGAATGCAAAAACCACTACAGTTGAACGGAATTACAAAACAGAACAGCGTCACACGTTTAGAAGACACACTATGGCTGCTTAACGAGAAAGGTGAGGTGGGTGATGCATAAAACAAGGGTTTCAAATTAGCTCAGATACCGATCCATAAACCCAATATGTAATAGACAAGACCTACTCCTTGCTCAGTGAACTGGACTCAACACCCCCTGTTCACCGCCCAAGAATATATCTGACTAGTAAGAATCTTAAAACCAATGTATTGATATCCCTCTGTAAGTGAGTCAAGTGGGTGTAAAGCGGCATAAACACAGCAGTGAAAAGCAGCTAAACCCCATTATAAAAATCAATTACTTTTAAAAACCCGTGAAACAAAGACAGTGAAAGAGAGAGAAATTCTTACAAAATTCGTTCAGGGGCTGTGATGCCACCTTTATTGACCATCTCTAGACCCACAGCTGATTGAGACATAAGGGTGGACACTCTTGGGCCTGAGAGGTTTGGTGAGGTTGGGTGAGCAAACGCAGACTCTTTAAAGTAATACTGCGTGGTATCCATCCCATGGGTCCAAAATCTCCAGGTTCAAGGGCATCTTCCTACATCGAAAACATGCATGAGAAACCCAGAAGATGGTACACCATGTGATCGGGAAAGGTTTCGAAAACGCACCTCATTTCTCATCTCCTTGTGCTCGGGTTGGCCATTACAGCCGCTTTACTAGCAATCTTCCTCCTTCGAGAATCAGCACCTTTAACCTCCTGTTCCGTACAGGTTGCAATTTGTCCTGAGGATGAACGGGAAGAGGGGGAACCAGTGAGAGACTAGCTCTAGGTGTTGGGACAGGCACAGGTCACTCTATTTTCCCATCAGGAAGAAGAATTAACCACAGGCTCAGCCTGCCGCCCGGAAGCAGAACAGGGCCTGAAGCAATCCTGCGCTTTTGCGGCCAGCTCCCAAAAAAGCGAGTTGAAAAATCGAGCTCAGGGGCACTGCAATTCACAAACCTGCAGAGTTATAAATGATAACTCTCGTCCACAAATATATTGAGGGAAGGCAACGAGGAGGATTTGAAAGCAAGGCAGAATTGCAGGAAACAGATTTCAGGAGGTAGAGTCGAATCGCCTTTAAAGCACAGGAAAAGCGGCAAAACCTCGACCATGATGCCCTTGGCCAAAAAGGGCGTCTGCGTTTTTTCCTGAATATATTCAGGAAAAAACGCAGACGCCCTTTTTGGCCAACCAAGCAACCTGGAAAGGCAAATCAGCGCTACAAAGAAGTCTCGCTTCCCATCGGTCAAAAGGGCCATGCTGAATAAAGTGTCAAAACCAGAAATGCAGGACAGGCCATGGAGAAACGGGAGCCTTGCTACGCTGATTGGCGTGATGTAAATTGCCAACAGCCACTCTGGAGAAGTGTACGGTGTGTCCTGAAACCTCTAAAAAACTCAGCTTAGAGAGCATAGGGCACTTCCACTCATGGGCGTATAAATTGGGAAAACTAAAAATCAGCAAGACACAGGCACCCCAAAGTTTAGGGCTGCTCTGTTGACAAGAACCTCCACTTCGTTACACCTTAAATATCCCAGGAAAGAGAAAAATGGATAAAGAAGTTGTGGTCCTTATGTACAATGGAATATCACTCAGCCATGAAATCAACGTCATAAGGCTAGTAGCAGCATGATGAGTGGATTTAGGTACGACGATTCTAAGTGAAATAAGTCAACCAGAAAACGACACTTATCATAAGATATCACTTATAGAGGGAATGTAAAAACCGCTACACTTGAACTGAATTACAAAACAGAACAGAGACACACGTTTACAAAACACACTATGGCTGCTTAACGGGAAAGGTGAGGTCGGGTGAGGCAGAAAACAAGGGTTTCAAATTAGCTCAGATACCGTTCCATAAACCCAATATGTAATAGACAAGACCTACTCCTTGCTCAGTGAAGTGGACTCAACGCCCCCTGTTCACCGCCCAAGAATATATCAGACTAGTAAGACTCTTAAAACCAATGTATTGATATCTCTCTGTAAGTGAGTCAAGTGGGTGTAAAGCGGCATAAACACAGCAGTGAAAAGCAGCTAAACCCCATTATAAAAATCAATTACTTTTAAAAACCCGTGAAACAAAGACAGTGAAAGAGAGAGAAATTCATACAGAATTCGTTCAGGGGCTGTGATGACACCTTTATTGACCATCTCTAGACCCACAGCTGATTGAGACATAAGGGTGGACACTCGTGGGGCTGAGAGATTTGGTGAGGTTGGGTGAGCAAACGCAGACCCTTTAAAGTAATACTGCGTGGTACCCATCCCATGGGTCCCAAATCTCCAAGTTCAAGGGCATCTTCCTATATCAAAAACATGCATGAGAAACCCAGAAGACGGTACACCGTGCGATCGGGAAAGGTTTCTAAAACGCACCTCATTTCTCATCTCCTTGTGCTCTGGTTCGCCATTCCAACCGAGTTAGTAGCAATCTCCCTCCGTGGAGAATCAGCACCTTTAACCTCCTGTTCCGTACAGGTTGCAATCTGTCCTGAGGATGAAAGGGAAGAGGTGGAACCAATGATAGACTAGCTCTAGGTGTTGGGACAGGCACAGATCACTCTATTTTCCCATCAGGAAGAAGAATTAACCACAGGCTCAGCCTGCCGCCCGGAACCAGAATAGGGCTTGAAGCAATCCTGCGCTTTTGCGGCCAACTCCGAAGAAAGCGAGTTGAAAAATGGAGCTCAGGGGCACTGCAATTCACAGACCTGCAGAGTTAGAAATGATAACTCTCGTCCACAAATATATTGAGGGAAGGCAACGAAGAGGATTTGAAAGCAAGGCAGAATTGCAGGAAACAGATTTCAGGAGGTAGATTCGAATCGCCTTTAAAGCACAGGAAAAGCGGCAAAACCTCGACCATGATGCCCTTGGCCAAAAAGGGCGTATACGTTTTTTCCTGAATATATTCAGGAAAAAACGCATACGCCCTTTTTGGCCAACCAAGCAACCTGGAAAGGCAAATCAGCGCTACAAAGAAGTCTCGCTTCCCATCGGTCAAAAGGGCCATGCTGCATAAAGTGTCAAAACCAGAAATGCAGGACAGGCCATGGAGAAACGGGAGCCTTGCTACGCTGATGGGCGGGATGTAAATTGCCAACAGCCACTCTGGAGAAGTGTACGGTGTGTCCTGAAACCTCTAAAAAACTCAGCTTAGAGAGCATAAGGCACTTCCACTCATGGGCATATAAATTGGGAAAACTAAAAATCAGCAAGACACAGGCACCCCAAAGTTTAGGGCTGCTCTGTTGACAAGAACCTCCACTTCGTTACACCTTAAATATCCCAGGAAAGAGAAAAATGGATAAGGAAGTTGTGGTCCTTATGTACAATGGCATATCACTCAGCCATGAAATTAACGTCATAAGGCTAGTAGCAGCATGATGAGAGGATTTAGGTACGACGATTCTAAGTGAAATAAGTCACACAGAAAAAGACACTTATCATAAGATATCACTTAGAGAGGGAATGCAAAAACCACTACAGTTGAACGGAATTACAAAACAGAACAGCGTCACACGTTTAGAAGACACACTATGGCTGCTTAACGAGAAAGGTGAGGTGGGTGATGCATAAAACAAGGGTTTCAAATTAGCTCAGATACCGATCCATAAACCCAATATGTAATAGACAAGACCTACTCCTTGCTCAGTGAACTGGACTCAACACCCCCTGTTCACCGCCCAAGAATATATCTGACTAGTAAGAATCTTAAAACCAATGTATTGATATCCCTCTGTAAGTGAGTCAAGTGGGTGTAAAGCGGCATAAACACAGCAGTGAAAAGCAGCTAAACCCCATTATAAAAATCAATTACTTTTAAAAACCCGTGAAACAAAGACAGTGAAAGAGAGAGAAATTCTTACAAAATTCGTTCAGGGGCTGTGATGCCACCTTTATTGACCATCTCTAGACCCACAGCTGATTGAGACATAAGGGTGGACACTCTTGGGCCTGAGAGGTTTGGTGAGGTTGGGTGAGCAAACGCAGACCCTTTAAAGTAATACTGCGTGGTATCCATCCCATGGGTCCAAAATCTCCAGGTTCAAGGGCATCTTCCTACATCGAAAACATGCATGAGAAACCCAGAAGATGGTACACCATGTGATCGGGAAAGGTTTCGAAAACGCACCTCATTTCTCATCTCCTTGTGCTCGGGTTGGCCATTACAGCCGCTTTACTAGCAATCTTCCTCCTTCGAGAATCAGCACCTTTAAACTCCTGTTCCGTACAGGTTGCAATTTGTCCTGAGGATGAACGGGAAGAGGGGGAACCAGTGAGAGACTAGCTCTAGGTGTTGGGACAGGCACAGGTCACTCTATTTTCCCATCAGGAAGAAGAATTAACCACAGGCTCAGCCTGCCGCCCGGAACCAGAATAGGGCCTGTAGCAATCCTACGCTTTTGTGGCCAGCTCCCAAGAAAACGAGTTGAAAAATGGAGCTCAGGGGCACTGCAATTCACAAACCTGCAGAGTTAGAAATGATAACTCTCGTCCACAAATATATTGAGGAAAGGCAACGAAGAGGATTTGAAAGCAAGGCAGAATTACAGGAAACAGATTTCAGGAGGTAGATTCGAATCGCCTTTAAAGCACAGGAAAAGCGGCAAAACCTCGACCATGATGCCCTTGGCCAAAAAGGGCGTCTGCGTTTTTTCCTGAATATATTCAGGAAAAAACGCATACGCCCTTTTTGGCCAACCAAGCAACCTGGAAAGGCAAATCAGCGCTACAAAGAAGTCTCGCTTCCCATCGGTCAAAAGGGCCATGCTGAATAAAGTGTCAAAACCAGAAATGCAGGACAGGCCATGGAGAAACGGGAGCCTTGCTACGCTGATTGGCGTGATGTAAATTGCCAACAGCCACTCTGGAGAAGTGTACGGTGTGTCCTGAAACCTCTAAAAAACTCAGCTTAGAGAGCATAGGGCACTTCCACTCATGGGCATATAAATTGGGAAAACTAAAAATCAGCAAGACACAGGCACCCCAAAGTTTAGGGCTGCTCTGTTGACAAGAACCTCCACTTCGTTACACCTTAAATATCCCAGGAAAGAAAAAAATGGATAAAGAAGTTGTGGTCCTTATGTACAATGGAATATCACTCAGCCATGAAATCAACGTCATAAGGCTAGTAGCAGCATGATGAGTGGATTTAGGTACGACGATTCTAAGTGAAATAAGTCAACCAGAAAACGACACTTATCATAAGATATTACTTATAGAGGGAATGTAAAAACCGCTACACTTGAACTGAATTACAAAACAGAACAGAGACACACGTTTACAAAACACACTATGGCTGCTTAACGGGAAAGGTGAGGTCGGGTGAGGCAGAAAACAAGGGTTTCAAATTAGCTCAGATACCGTTCCATAAACCCAATATGTAATAGACAAGACCTACTCCTTGCTCAGTGAAGTGGACTCAACGCCCCCTGTTCACCGCCCAAGAATATATCAGACTAGTAAGACTCTTAAAACCAATGTATTGATATCTCTCTGTAAGTGAGTCAAGTGGGTGTAAAGCGGCATAAACACAGCAGTGAAAAGCAGCTAAACCCCATTATAAAAATCAATTACTTTTAAAAACCCGTGAAACAAAGACAGTGAAAGAGAGAGAAATTCTTACAAAATTCGTTCAGGGGCTGTGATGCCACCTTTATTGACCATCTCTAGACCCACAGCTGATTGAGACATAAGGGTGGACACTCTTGGGCCTGAGAGGTTTGGTGAGGTTGGGTGAGCAAACGCAGACTCTTTAAAGTAATACTGCGTGGTATCCATCCCATGGGTCCAAAATCTCCAGGTTCAAGGGCATCTTCCTACATCGAAAACATGCATGAGAAACCCAGAAGATGGTACACCATGTGATCGGGAAAGGTTTCGAAAACGCACCTCATTTCTCATCTCCTTGTGCTCGGGTTGGCCATTACAGCCGCTTTACTAGCAATCTTCCTCCTTCGAGAATCAGCACCTTTAACCTCCTGTTCCGTACAGGTTGCAATTTGTCCTGAGGATGAACGGGAAGAGGGGGAACCAGTGAGAGACTAGCTCTAGGTGTTGGGACAGGCACAGGTCACTCTATTTTCCCATCAGGAAGAAGAATTAACCACAGGCTCAGCCTGCCGCCCGGAAGCAGAACAGGGCCTGAAGCAATCCTGCGCTTTTGCGGCCAGCTCCCAAAAAAGCGAGTTGAAAAATCGAGCTCAGGGGCACTGCAATTCACAAACCTGCAGAGTTATAAATGATAACTCTCGTCCACAAATATATTGAGGGAAGGCAACGAGGAGGATTTGAAAGCAAGGCAGAATTGCAGGAAACAGATTTCAGGAGGTAGAGTCGAATCGCCTTTAAAGCACAGGAAAAGCGGCAAAACCTCGACCATGATGCCCTTGGCCAAAAAGGGCGTCTGCGTTTTTTCCTGAATATATTCAGGAAAAAACGCAGACGCCCTTTTTGGCCAACCAAGCAACCTGGAAAGGCAAATCAGCGCTACAAAGAAGTCTCGCTTCCCATCGGTCAAAAGGGCCATGCTGAATAAAGTGTCAAAACCAGAAATGCAGGACAGGCCATGGAGAAACGGGAGCCTTGCTACGCTGATTGGCGTGATGTAAATTGCCAACAGCCACTCTGGAGAAGTGTACGGTGTGTCCTGAAACCTCTAAAAAACTCAGCTTAGAGAGCATAGGGCACTTCCACTCATGGGCGTATAAATTGGGAAAACTAAAAATCAGCAAGACACAGGCACCCCAAAGTTTAGGGCTGCTCTGTTGACAAGAACCTCCACTTCGTTACACCTTAAATATCCCAGGAAAGAGAAAAATGGATAAAGAAGTTGTGGTCCTTATGTACAATGGAATATCACTCAGCCATGAAATCAACGTCATAAGGCTAGTAGCAGCATGATGAGTGGATTTAGGTACGACGATTCTAAGTGAAATAAGTCAACCAGAAAACGACACTTATCATAAGATATCACTTATAGAGGGAATGTAAAAACCGCTACACTTGAACTGAATTACAAAACAGAACAGAGACACACGTTTACAAAACACACTATGGCTGCTTAACGGGAAAGGTGAGGTCGGGTGAGGCAGAAAACAAGGGTTTCAAATTAGCTCAGATACCGTTCCATAAACCCAATATGTAATAGACAAGACCTACTCCTTGCTCAGTGAAGTGGACTCAACGCCCCCTGTTCACCGCCCAAGAATATATCAGACTAGTAAGACTCTTAAAACCAATGTATTGATATCTCTCTGTAAGTGAGTCAAGTGGGTGTAAAGCGGCATAAACACAGCAGTGAAAAGCAGCTAAACCCCATTATAAAAATCAATTACTTTTAAAAACCCGTGAAACAAAGACAGTGAAAGAGAGAGAAATTCATACAGAATTCGTTCAGGGGCTGTGATGACACCTTTATTGACCATCTCTAGACCCACAGCTGATTGAGACATAAGGGTGGACACTCGTGGGGCTGAGAGATTTGGTGAGGTTGGGTGAGCAAACGCAGACCCTTTAAAGTAATACTGCGTGGTACCCATCCCATGGGTCCCAAATCTCCAAGTTCAAGGGCATCTTCCTATATCAAAAACATGCATGAGAAACCCAGAAGACGGTACACCGTGCGATCGGGAAAGGTTTCTAAAACGCACCTCATTTCTCATCTCCTTGTGCTCTGGTTCGCCATTCCAACCGAGTTAGTAGCAATCTCCCTCCGTGGAGAATCAGCACCTTTAACCTCCTGTTCCGTACAGGTTGCAATCTGTCCTGAGGATGAAAGGGAAGAGGTGGAACCAATGATAGACTAGCTCTAGGTGTTGGGACAGGCACAGATCACTCTATTTTCCCATCAGGAAGAAGAATTAACCACAGGCTCAGCCTGCCGCCCGGAACCAGAATAGGGCTTGAAGCAATCCTGCGCTTTTGCGGCCAACTCCGAAGAAAGCGAGTTGAAAAATGGAGCTCAGGGGCACTGCAATTCACAGACCTGCAGAGTTAGAAATGATAACTCTCGTCCACAAATATATTGAGGGAAGGCAACGAAGAGGATTTGAAAGCAAGGCAGAATTGCAGGAAACAGATTTCAGGAGGTAGATTCGAATCGCCTTTAAAGCACAGGAAAAGCGGCAAAACCTCGACCATGATGCCCTTGGCCAAAAAGGGCGTATACGTTTTTTCCTGAATATATTCAGGAAAAAACGCATACGCCCTTTTTGGCCAACCAAGCAACCTGGAAAGGCAAATCAGCGCTACAAAGAAGTCTCGCTTCCCATCGGTCAAAAGGGCCATGCTGCATAAAGTGTCAAAACCAGAAATGCAGGACAGGCCATGGAGAAACGGGAGCCTTGCTACGCTGATGGGCGGGATGTAAATTGCCAACAGCCACTCTGGAGAAGTGTACGGTGTGTCCTGAAACCTCTAAAAAACTCAGCTTAGAGAGCATAAGGCACTTCCACTCATGGGCATATAAATTGGGAAAACTAAAAATCAGCAAGACACAGGCACCCCAAAGTTTAGGGCTGCTCTGTTGACAAGAACCTCCACTTCGTTACACCTTAAATATCCCAGGAAAGAGAAAAATGGATAAGGAAGTTGTGGTCCTTATGTACAATGGCATATCACTCAGCCATGAAATTAACGTCATAAGGCTAGTAGCAGCATGATGAGAGGATTTAGGTACGACGATTCTAAGTGAAATAAGTCACACAGAAAAAGACACTTATCATAAGATATCACTTAGAGAGGGAATGCAAAAACCACTACAGTTGAACGGAATTACAAAACAGAACAGCGTCACACGTTTAGAAGACACACTATGGCTGCTTAACGAGAAAGGTGAGGTGGGTGATGCATAAAACAAGGATTTCAAATTAGCTCAGATACCGATCCATAAACCCAATATGTAATAGACAAGACCTACTCCTTGCTCAGTGAACTGGACTCAACACCCCCTGTTCACCGCCCAAGAATATATCTGACTAGTAAGAATCTTAAAACCAATGTATTGATATCCCTCTGTAAGTGAGTCAAGTGGGTGTAAAGCGGCATAAACACAGCAGTGAAAAGCAGCTAAACCCCATTATAAAAATCAATTACTTTTAAAAACCCGTGAAACAAAGACAGTGAAAGAGAGAGAAATTCTTACAAAATTCGTTCAGGGGCTGTGATGCCACCTTTATTGACCATCTCTAGACCCACAGCTGATTGAGACATAAGGGTGGACACTCTTGGGCCTGAGAGGTTTGGTGAGGTTGGGTGAGCAAACGCAGACTCTTTAAAGTAATACTGCGTGGTATCCATCCCATGGGTCCAAAATCTCCAGGTTCAAGGGCATCTTCCTACATCGAAAACATGCATGAGAAACCCAGAAGATGGTACACCATGTGATCGGGAAAGGTTTCGAAAACGCACCTCATTTCTCATCTCCTTGTGCTCGGGTTGGCCATTACAGCCGCTTTACTAGCAATCTTCCTCCTTCGAGAATCAGCACCTTTAACCTCCTGTTCCGTACAGGTTGCAATTTGTCCTGAGGATGAACGGGAAGAGGGGGAACCAGTGAGAGACTAGCTCTAGGTGTTGGGACAGGCACAGGTCACTCTATTTTCCCATCAGGAAGAAGAATTAACCACAGGCTCAGCCTGCCGCCCGGAAGCAGAACAGGGCCTGAAGCAATCCTGCGCTTTTGCGGCCAGCTCCCAAAAAAGCGAGTTGAAAAATCGAGCTCAGGGGCACTGCAATTCACAAACCTGCAGAGTTATAAATGATAACTCTCGTCCACAAATATATTGAGGGAAGGCAACGAGGAGGATTTGAAAGCAAGGCAGAATTGCAGGAAACAGATTTCAGGAGGTAGAGTCGAATCGCCTTTAAAGCACAGGAAAAGCGGCAAAACCTCGACCATGATGCCCTTGGCCAAAAAGGGCGTCTGCGTTTTTTCCTGAATATATTCAGGAAAAAACGCAGACGCCCTTTTTGGCCAACCAAGCAACCTGGAAAGGCAAATCAGCGCTACAAAGAAGTCTCGCTTCCCATCGGTCAAAAGGGCCATGCTGAATAAAGTGTCAAAACCAGAAATGCAGGACAGGCCATGGAGAAACGGGAGCCTTGCTACGCTGATTGGCGTGATGTAAATTGCCAACAGCCACTCTGGAGAAGTGTACGGTGTGTCCTGAAACCTCTAAAAAACTCAGCTTAGAGAGCATAGGGCACTTCCACTCATGGGCGTATAAATTGGGAAAACTAAAAATCAGCAAGACACAGGCACCCCAAAGTTTAGGGCTGCTCTGTTGACAAGAACCTCCACTTCGTTACACCTTAAATATCCCAGGAAAGAGAAAAATGGATAAAGAAGTTGTGGTCCTTATGTACAATGGAATATCACTCAGCCATGAAATCAACGTCATAAGGCTAGTAGCAGCATGATGAGTGGATTTAGGTACGACGATTCTAAGTGAAATAAGTCAACCAGAAAACGACACTTATCATAAGATATCACTTATAGAGGGAATGTAAAAACCGCTACACTTGAACTGAATTACAAAACAGAACAGAGACACACGTTTACAAAACACACTATGGCTGCTTAACGGGAAAGGTGAGGTCGGGTGAGGCAGAAAACAAGGGTTTCAAATTAGCTCAGATACCGTTCCATAAACCCAATATGTAATAGACAAGACCTACTCCTTGCTCAGTGAAGTGGACTCAACGCCCCCTGTTCACCGCCCAAGAATATATCAGACTAGTAAGACTCTTAAAACCAATGTATTGATATCTCTCTGTAAGTGAGTCAAGTGGGTGTAAAGCGGCATAAACACAGCAGTGAAAAGCAGCTAAACCCCATTATAAAAATCAATTACTTTTAAAAACCCGTGAAACAAAGACAGTGAAAGAGAGAGAAATTCATACAGAATTCGTTCAGGGGCTGTGATGACACCTTTATTGACCATCTCTAGACCCACAGCTGATTGAGACATAAGGGTGGACACTCGTGGGGCTGAGAGATTTGGTGAGGTTGGGTGAGCAAACGCAGACCCTTTAAAGTAATACTGCGTGGTACCCATCCCATGGGTCCCAAATCTCCAAGTTCAAGGGCATCTTCCTATATCAAAAACATGCATGAGAAACCCAGAAGACGGTACACCGTGCGATCGGGAAAGGTTTCTAAAACGCACCTCATTTCTCATCTCCTTGTGCTCTGGTTCGCCATTCCAACCGAGTTAGTAGCAATCTCCCTCCGTGGAGAATCAGCACCTTTAACCTCCTGTTCCGTACAGGTTGCAATCTGTCCTGAGGATGAAAGGGAAGAGGTGGAACCAATGATAGACTAGCTCTAGGTGTTGGGACAGGCACAGATCACTCTATTTTCCCATCAGGAAGAAGAATTAACCACAGGCTCAGCCTGCCGCCCGGAACCAGAATAGGGCTTGAAGCAATCCTGCGCTTTTGCGGCCAACTCCGAAGAAAGCGAGTTGAAAAATGGAGCTCAGGGGCACTGCAATTCACAGACCTGCAGAGTTAGAAATGATAACTCTCGTCCACAAATATATTGAGGGAAGGCAACGAAGAGGATTTGAAAGCAAGGCAGAATTGCAGGAAACAGATTTCAGGAGGTAGATTCGAATCGCCTTTAAAGCACAGGAAAAGCGGCAAAACCTCGACCATGATGCCCTTGGCCAAAAAGGGCGTATACGTTTTTTCCTGAATATATTCAGGAAAAAACGCATACGCCCTTTTTGGCCAACCAAGCAACCTGGAAAGGCAAATCAGCGCTACAAAGAAGTCTCGCTTCCCATCGGTCAAAAGGGCCATGCTGCATAAAGTGTCAAAACCAGAAATGCAGGACAGGCCATGGAGAAACGGGAGCCTTGCTACGCTGATGGGCGGGATGTAAATTGCCAACAGCCACTCTGGAGAAGTGTACGGTGTGTCCTGAAACCTCTAAAAAACTCAGCTTAGAGAGCATAAGGCACTTCCACTCATGGGCATATAAATTGGGAAAACTAAAAATCAGCAAGACACAGGCACCCCAAAGTTTAGGGCTGCTCTGTTGACAAGAACCTCCACTTCGTTACACCTTAAATATCCCAGGAAAGAGAAAAATGGATAAGGAAGTTGTGGTCCTTATGTACAATGGCATATCACTCAGCCATGAAATTAACGTCATAAGGCTAGTAGCAGCATGATGAGAGGATTTAGGTACGACGATTCTAAGTGAAATAAGTCACACAGAAAAAGACACTTATCATAAGATATCACTTAGAGAGGGAATGCAAAAACCACTACAGTTGAACGGAATTACAAAACAGAACAGCGTCACACGTTTAGAAGACACACTATGGCTGCTTAACGAGAAAGGTGAGGTGGGTGATGCATAAAACAAGGGTTTCAAATTAGCTCAGATACCGATCCATAAACCCAATATGTAATAGACAAGACCTACTCCTTGCTCAGTGAACTGGACTCAACACCCCCTGTTCACCGCCCAAGAATATATCTGACTAGTAAGAATCTTAAAACCAATGTATTGATATCCCTCTGTAAGTGAGTCAAGTGGGTGTAAAGCGGCATAAACACAGCAGTGAAAAGCAGCTAAACCCCATTATAAAAATCAATTACTTTTAAAAACCCGTGAAACAAAGACAGTGAAAGAGAGAGAAATTCTTACAAAATTCGTTCAGGGGCTGTGATGCCACCTTTATTGACCATCTCTAGACCCACAGCTGATTGAGACATAAGGGTGGACACTCTTGGGCCTGAGAGGTTTGGTGAGGTTGGGTGAGCAAACGCAGACCCTTTAAAGTAATACTGCGTGGTATCCATCCCATGGGTCCAAAATCTCCAGGTTCAAGGGCATCTTCCTACATCGAAAACATGCATGAGAAACCCAGAAGATGGTACACCATGTGATCGGGAAAGGTTTCGAAAACGCACCTCATTTCTCATCTCCTTGTGCTCGGGTTGGCCATTACAGCCGCTTTACTAGCAATCTTCCTCCTTCGAGAATCAGCACCTTTAACCTCCTGTTCCGTACAGGTTGCAATTTGTCCTGAGGATGAACGGGAAGAGGGGGAACCAGTGAGAGACTAGCTCTAGGTGTTGGGACAGGCACAGGTCACTCTATTTTCCCATCAGGAAGAAGAATTAACCACAGGCTCAGCCTGCCGCCCGGAACCAGAATAGGGCCTGTAGCAATCCTACGCTTTTGTGGCCAGCTCCCAAGAAAACGAGTTGAAAAATGGAGCTCAGGGGCACTGCAATTCACAAACCTGCAGAGTTAGAAATGATAACTCTCGTCCACAAATATATTGAGGAAAGGCAACGAAGAGGATTTGAAAGCAAGGCAGAATTACAGGAAACAGATTTCAGGAGGTAGATTCGAATCGCCTTTAAAGCACAGGAAAAGCGGCAAAACCTCGACCATGATGCCCTTGGCCAAAAAGGGCGTCTGCGTTTTTTCCTGAATATATTCAGGAAAAAACGCATACGCCCTTTTTGGCCAACCAAGCAACCTGGAAAGGCAAATCAGCGCTACAAAGAAGTCTCGCTTCCCATCGGTCAAAAGGGCCATGCTGAATAAAGTGTCAAAACCAGAAATGCAGGACAGGCCATGGAGAAACGGGAGCCTTGCTACGCTGATTGGCGTGATGTAAATTGCCAACAGCCACTCTGGAGAAGTGTACGGTGTGTCCTGAAACCTCTAAAAAACTCAGCTTAGAGAGCATAGGGCACTTCCACTCATGGGCGTATAAATTGGGAAAACTAAAAATCAGCAAGACACAGGCACCCCAAAGTTTAGGGCTGCTCTGTTGACAAGAACCTCCACTTCGTTACACCTTAAATATCCCAGGAAAGAGAAAAATGGATAAAGAAGTTGTGGTCCTTATGTACAATGGAATATCACTCAGCCATGAAATCAACGTCATAAGGCTAGTAGCAGCATGATGAGTGGATTTAGGTACGACGATTCTAAGTGAAATAAGTCAACCAGAAAACGACACTTATCATAAGATATCACTTATAGAGGGAATGTAAAAACCGCTACACTTGAACTGAATTACAAAACAGAACAGAGACACACGTTTACAAAACACACTATGGCTGCTTAACGGGAAAGGTGAGGTCGGGTGAGGCAGAAAACAAGGGTTTCAAATTAGCTCAGATACCGTTCCATAAACCCAATATGTAATAGACAAGACCTACTCCTTGCTCAGTGAAGTGGACTCAACGCCCCCTGTTCACCGCCCAAGAATATATCAGACTAGTAAGACTCTTAAAACCAATGTATTGATATCTCTCTGTAAGTGAGTCAAGTGGGTGTAAAGCGGCATAAACACAGCAGTGAAAAGCAGCTAAACCCCATTATAAAAATCAATTACTTTTAAAAACCCGTGAAACAAAGACAGTGAAAGAGAGAGAAATTCATACAGAATTCGTTCAGGGGCTGTGATGACACCTTTATTGACCATCTCTAGACCCACAGCTGATTGAGACATAAGGGTGGACACTCGTGGGGCTGAGAGATTTGGTGAGGTTGGGTGAGCAAACGCAGACCCTTTAAAGTAATACTGCGTGGTACCCATCCCATGGGTCCCAAATCTCCAAGTTCAAGGGCATCTTCCTATATCAAAAACATGCATGAGAAACCCAGAAGACGGTACACCGTGCGATCGGGAAAGGTTTCTAAAACGCACCTCATTTCTCATCTCCTTGTGCTCTGGTTCGCCATTCCAACCGAGTTAGTAGCAATCTCCCTCCGTGGAGAATCAGCACCTTTAACCTCCTGTTCCGTACAGGTTGCAATCTGTCCTGAGGATGAAAGGGAAGAGGTGGAACCAATGATAGACTAGCTCTAGGTGTTGGGACAGGCACAGATCACTCTATTTTCCCATCAGGAAGAAGAATTAACCACAGGCTCAGCCTGCCGCCCGGAACCAGAATAGGGCTTGAAGCAATCCTGCGCTTTTGCGGCCAACTCCGAAGAAAGCGAGTTGAAAAATGGAGCTCAGGGGCACTGCAATTCACAGACCTGCAGAGTTAGAAATGATAACTCTCGTCCACAAATATATTGAGGGAAGGCAACGAAGAGGATTTGAAAGCAAGGCAGAATTGCAGGAAACAGATTTCAGGAGGTAGATTCGAATCGCCTTTAAAGCACAGGAAAAGCGGCAAAACCTCGACCATGATGCCCTTGGCCAAAAAGGGCGTATACGTTTTTTCCTGAATATATTCAGGAAAAAACGCATACGCCCTTTTTGGCCAACCAAGCAACCTGGAAAGGCAAATCAGCGCTACAAAGAAGTCTCGCTTCCCATCGGTCAAAAGGGCCATGCTGAATAAAGTGTCAAAACCAGAAATGCAGGACAGGCCATGGAGAAACGGGAGCCTTGCTACGCTGATGGGCGGGATGTAAATTGCCAACAGCCACTCTGGAGAAGTGTACGGTGTGTCCTGAAACCTCTAAAAAACTCAGCTTAGAGAGCATAAGGCACTTCCACTCATGGGCATATAAATTGGGAAAACTAAAAATCAGCAAGACACAGGCACCCCAAAGTTTAGGGCTGCTCTGTTGACAAGAACCTCCACTTCGTTACACCTTAAATATCCCAGGAAAGAGAAAAATGGATAAGGAAGTTGTGGTCCTTATGTACAATGGCATATCACTCAGCCATGAAATTAACGTCATAAGGCTAGTAGCAGCATGATGAGAGGATTTAGGTACGACGATTCTAAGTGAAATAAGTCACACAGAAAAAGACACTTATCATAAGATATCACTTATAGAGGGAATGCAAAAACCACTACAGTTGAACGGAATTACAAAACAGAACAGCGTCACACGTTTAGAAGACACACTATGGCTGCTTAACGAGAAAGGTGAGGTGGGTGATGCATAAAACAAGGGTTTCAAATTAGCTCAGATACCGATCCATAAACCCAATATGTAATAGACAAGACCTACTCCTTGCTCAGTGAACTGGACTCAACACCCCCTGTTCACCGCCCAAGAATATATCTGACTAGTAAGAATCTTAAAACCAATGTATTGATATCCCTCTGTAAGTGAGTCAAGTGGGTGTAAAGTGGCATAAACACAGCAGTGAAAAGCAGCTAAACCCCATTATAAAAATCAATTACTTTTAAAAACCCGTGAAACAAAGACAGTGAAAGAGAGAGAAATTCTTACAAAATTCGTTCAGGGGCTGTGATGCCACCTTTATTGACCATCTCTAGACCCACAGCTGATTGAGACATAAGGGTGGACACTCTTGGGCCTGAGAGGTTTGGTGAGGTTGGGTGAGCAAACGCAGACTCTTTAAAGTAATACTGCGTGGTATCCATCCCATGGGTCCAAAATCTCCAGGTTCAAGGGCATCTTCCTACATCGAAAACATGCATGAGAAACCCAGAAGATGGTACACCATGTGATCGGGAAAGGTTTCGAAAACGCACCTCATTTCTCATCTCCTTGTGCTCGGGTTGGCCATTACAGCCGCTTTACTAGCAATCTTCCTCCTTCGAGAATCAGCACCTTTAACCTCCTGTTCCGTACAGGTTGCAATTTGTCCTGAGGATGAACGGGAAGAGGGGGAACCAGTGAGAGACTAGCTCTAGGTGTTGGGACAGGCACAGGTCACTCTATTTTCCCATCAGGAAGAAGAATTAACCACAGGCTCAGCCTGCCGCCCGGAAGCAGAACAGGGCCTGAAGCAATCCTGCGCTTTTGCGGCCAGCTCCCAAAAAAGCGAGTTGAAAAATCGAGCTCAGGGGCACTGCAATTCACAAACCTGCAGAGTTATAAATGATAACTCTCGTCCACAAATATATTGAGGGAAGGCAACGAGGAGGATTTGAAAGCAAGGCAGAATTGCAGGAAACAGATTTCAGGAGGTAGAGTCGAATCGCCTTTAAAGCACAGGAAAAGCGGCAAAACCTCGACCATGATGCCCTTGGCCAAAAAGGGCGTCTGCGTTTTTTCCTGAATATATTCAGGAAAAAACGCAGACGCCCTTTTTGGCCAACCAAGCAACCTGGAAAGGCAAATCAGCGCTACAAAGAAGTCTCGCTTCCCATCGGTCAAAAGGGCCATGCTGAATAAAGTGTCAAAACCAGAAATGCAGGACAGGCCATGGAGAAACGGGAGCCTTGCTACGCTGATTGGCGTGATGTAAATTGCCAACAGCCACTCTGGAGAAGTGTACGGTGTGTCCTGAAACCTCTAAAAAACTCAGCTTAGAGAGCATAGGGCACTTCCACTCATGGGCGTATAAATTGGGAAAACTAAAAATCAGCAAGACACAGGCACCCCAAAGTTTAGGGCTGCTCTGTTGACAAGAACCTCCACTTCGTTACACCTTAAATATCCCAGGAAAGAGAAAAATGGATAAAGAAGTTGTGGTCCTTATGTACAATGGAATATCACTCAGCCATGAAATCAACGTCATAAGGCTAGTAGCAGCATGATGAGTGGATTTAGGTACGACGATTCTAAGTGAAATAAGTCAACCAGAAAACGACACTTATCATAAGATATCACTTATAGAGGGAATGTAAAAACCGCTACACTTGAACTGAATTACAAAACAGAACAGAGACACACGTTTACAAAACACACTATGGCTGCTTAACGGGAAAGGTGAGGTCGGGTGAGGCAGAAAACAAGGGTTTCAAATTAGCTCAGATACGGTTCCATAAACCCAATATGTAATAGACAAGACCTACTCCTTGCTCAGTGAAGTGGACTCAACGCCCCCTGTTCACCGCCCAAGAATATATCAGACTAGTAAGACTCTTAAAACCAATGTATTGATATCTCTCTGTAAGTGAGTCAAGTGGGTGTAAAGCGGCATAAACACAGCAGTGAAAAGCAGCTAAACCCCATTATAAAAATCAATTACTTTTAAAAACCCGTGAAACAAAGACAGTGAAAGAGAGAGAAATTCATACAGAATTCGTTCAGGGGCTGTGATGACACCTTTATTGACCATCTCTAGACCCACAGCTGATTGAGACATAAGGGTGGACACTCGTGGGGCTGAGAGATTTGGTGAGGTTGGGTGAGCAAACGCAGACCCTTTAAAGTAATACTGCGTGGTACCCATCCCATGGGTCCCAAATCTCCAAGTTCAAGGGCATCTTCCTATATCAAAAACATGCATGAGAAACCCAGAAGACGGTACACCGTGCGATCGGGAAAGGTTTCTAAAACGCACCTCATTTCTCATCTCCTTGTGCTCTGGTTCGCCATTCCAACCGAGTTAGTAGCAATCTCCCTCCGTGGAGAATCAGCACCTTTAACCTCCTGTTCCGTACAGGTTGCAATCTGTCCTGAGGATGAAAGGGAAGAGGTGGAACCAATGATAGACTAGCTCTAGGTGTTGGGACAGGCACAGATCACTCTATTTTCCCATCAGGAAGAAGAATTAACCACAGGCTCAGCCTGCCGCCCGGAACCAGAATAGGGCTTGAAGCAATCCTGCGCTTTTGCGGCCAACTCCGAAGAAAGCGAGTTGAAAAATGGAGCTCAGGGGCACTGCAATTCACAGACCTGCAGAGTTAGAAATGATAACTCTCGTCCACAAATATATTGAGGGAAGGCAACGAAGAGGATTTGAAAGCAAGGCAGAATTGCAGGAAACAGATTTCAGGAGGTAGATTCGAATCGCCTTTAAAGCACAGGAAAAGCGGCAAAACCTCGACCATGATGCCCTTGGCCAAAAAGGGCGTATACGTTTTTTCCTGAATATATTCAGGAAAAAACGCATACGCCCTTTTTGGCCAACCAAGCAACCTGGAAAGGCAAATCAGCGCTACAAAGAAGTCTCGCTTCCCATCGGTCAAAAGGGCCATGCTGCATAAAGTGTCAAAACCAGAAATGCAGGACAGGCCATGGAGAAACGGGAGCCTTGCTACGCTGATGGGCGGGATGTAAATTGCCAACAGCCACTCTGGAGAAGTGTACGGTGTGTCCTGAAACCTCTAAAAAACTCAGCTTAGAGAGCATAAGGCACTTCCACTCATGGGCATATAAATTGGGAAAACTAAAAATCAGCAAGACACAGGCACCCCAAAGTTTAGGGCTGCTCTGTTGACAAGAACCTCCACTTCGTTACACCTTAAATATCCCAGGAAAGAGAAAAATGGATAAGGAAGTTGTGGTCCTTATGTACAATGGCATATCACTCAGCCATGAAATTAACGTCATAAGGCTAGTAGCAGCATGATGAGAGGATTTAGGTACGACGATTCTAAGTGAAATAAGTCACACAGAAAAAGACACTTATCATAAGATATCACTTAGAGAGGGAATGCAAAAACCACTACAGTTGAACGGAATTACAAAACAGAACAGCGTCACACGTTTAGAAGACACACTATGGCTGCTTAACGAGAAAGGTGAGGTGGGTGATGCATAAAACAAGGGTTTCAAATTAGCTCAGATACCGATCCATAAACCCAATATGTAATAGACAAGACCTACTCCTTGCTCAGTGAACTGGACTCAACACCCCCTGTTCACCGCCCAAGAATATATCTGACTAGTAAGAATCTTAAAACCAATGTATTGATATCCCTCTGTAAGTGAGTCAAGTGGGTGTAAAGCGGCATAAACACAGCAGTGAAAAGCAGCTAAACCCCATTATAAAAATCAATTACTTTTAAAAACCCGTGAAACAAAGACAGTGAAAGAGAGAGAAATTCTTACAAAATTCGTTCAGGGGCTGTGATGCCACCTTTATTGACCATCTCTAGACCCACAGCTGATTGAGACATAAGGGTGGACACTCTTGGGCCTGAGAGGTTTGGTGAGGTTGGGTGAGCAAACGCAGACCCTTTAAAGTAATACTGCGTGGTATCCATCCCATGGGTCCAAAATCTCCAGGTTCAAGGGCATCTTCCTACATCGAAAACATGCATGAGAAACCCAGAAGATGGTACACCATGTGATCGGGAAAGGTTTCGAAAACGCACCTCATTTCTCATCTCCTTGTGCTCGGGTTGGCCATTACAGCCGCTTTACTAGCAATCTTCCTCCTTCGAGAATCAGCACCTTTAACCTCCTGTTCCGTACAGGTTGCAATTTGTCCTGAGGATGAACGGGAAGAGGGGGAACCAGTGAGAGACTAGCTCTAGGTGTTGGGACAGGCACAGGTCACTCTATTTTCCCATCAGGAAGAAGAATTAACCACAGGCTCAGCCTGCCGCCCGGAACCAGAATAGGGCCTGTAGCAATCCTACGCTTTTGTGGCCAGCTCCCAAGAAAACGAGTTGAAAAATGGAGCTCAGGGGCACTGCAATTCACAAACCTGCAGAGTTAGAAATGATAACTCTCGTCCACAAATATATTGAGGAAAGGCAACGAAGAGGATTTGAAAGCAAGGCAGAATTACAGGAAACAGATTTCAGGAGGTAGATTCGAATCGCCTTTAAAGCACAGGAAAAGCGGCAAAACCTCGACCATGATGCCCTTGGCCAAAAAGGGCGTCTGCGTTTTTTCCTGAATATATTCAGGAAAAAACGCATACGCCCTTTTTGGCCAACCAAGCAACCTGGAAAGGCAAATCAGCGCTACAAAGAAGTCTCGCTTCCCATCGGTCAAAAGGGCCATGCTGAATAAAGTGTCAAAACCAGAAATGCAGGACAGGCCATGGAGAAACGGGAGCCTTGCTACGCTGATTGGCGTGATGTAAATTGCCAACAGCCACTCTGGAGAAGTGTACGGTGTGTCCTGAAACCTCTAAAAAACTCAGCTTAGAGAGCATAGGGCACTTCCACTCATGGGCATATAAATTGGGAAAACTAAAAATCAGCAAGACACAGGCACCCCAAAGTTTAGGGCTGCTCTGTTGACAAGAACCTCCACTTCGTTACACCTTAAATATCCCAGGAAAGAAAAAAATGGATAAAGAAGTTGTGGTCCTTATGTACAATGGAATATCACTCAGCCATGAAATCAACGTCATAAGGCTAGTAGCAGCATGATGAGTGGATTTAGGTACGACGATTCTAAGTGAAATAAGTCAACCAGAAAACGACACTTATCATAAGATATTACTTATAGAGGGAATGTAAAAACCGCTACACTTGAACTGAATTACAAAACAGAACAGAGACACACGTTTACAAAACACACTATGGCTGCTTAACGGGAAAGGTGAGGTCGGGTGAGGCAGAAAACAAGGGTTTCAAATTAGCTCAGATACCGTTCCATAAACCCAATATGTAATAGACAAGACCTACTCCTTGCTCAGTGAAGTGGACTCAACGCCCCCTGTTCACCGCCCAAGAATATATCAGACTAGTAAGACTCTTAAAACCAATGTATTGATATCTCTCTGTAAGTGAGTCAAGTGGGTGTAAAGCGGCATAAACACAGCAGTGAAAAGCAGCTAAACCCCATTATAAAAATCAATTACTTTTAAAAACCCGTGAAACAAAGACAGTGAAAGAGAGAGAAATTCTTACAAAATTCGTTCAGGGGCTGTGATGCCACCTTTATTGACCATCTCTAGACCCACAGCTGATTGAGACATAAGGGTGGACACTCTTGGGCCTGAGAGGTTTGGTGAGGTTGGGTGAGCAAACGCAGACTCTTTAAAGTAATACTGCGTGGTATCCATCCCATGGGTCCAAAATCTCCAGGTTCAAGGGCATCTTCCTACATCGAAAACATGCATGAGAAACCCAGAAGATGGTACACCATGTGATCGGGAAAGGTTTCGAAAACGCACCTCATTTCTCATCTCCTTGTGCTCGGGTTGGCCATTACAGCCGCTTTACTAGCAATCTTCCTCCTTCGAGAATCAGCACCTTTAACCTCCTGTTCCGTACAGGTTGCAATTTGTCCTGAGGATGAACGGGAAGAGGGGGAACCAGTGAGAGACTAGCTCTAGGTGTTGGGACAGGCACAGGTCACTCTATTTTCCCATCAGGAAGAAGAATTAACCACAGGCTCAGCCTGCCGCCCGGAACCAGAATAGGGCTTGAAGCAATCCTGCGCTTTTGCGGCCAACTCCGAAGAAAGCGAGTTGAAAAATGGAGCTCAGGGGCACTGCAATTCACAGACCTGCAGAGTTAGAAATGATAACTCTCGTCCACAAATATATTGAGGGAAGGCAACGAAGAGGATTTGAAAGCAAGGCAGAATTGCAGGAAACAGATTTCAGGAGGTAGATTCGAATCGCCTTTAAAGCACAGGAAAAGCGGCAAAACCTCGACCATGATGCCCTTGGCCAAAAAGGGCGTATACGTTTTTTCCTGAATATATTCAGGAAAAAACGCATACGCCCTTTTTGGCCAACCAAGCAACCTGGAAAGGCAAATCAGCGCTACAAAGAAGTCTCGCTTCCCATCGGTCAAAAGGGCCATGCTGCATAAAGTGTCAAAACCAGAAATGCAGGACAGGCCATGGAGAAACGGGAGCCTTGCTACGCTGATGGGCGGGATGTAAATTGCCAACAGCCACTCTGGAGAAGTGTACGGTGTGTCCTGAAACCTCTAAAAAACTCAGCTTAGAGAGCATAAGGCACTTCCACTCATGGGCATATAAATTGGGAAAACTAAAAATCAGCAAGACACAGGCACCCCAAAGTTTAGGGCTGCTCTGTTGACAAGAACCTCCACTTCGTTACACCTTAAATATCCCAGGAAAGAGAAAAATGGATAAGGAAGTTGTGGTCCTTATGTACAATGGCATATCACTCAGCCATGAAATTAACGTCATAAGGCTAGTAGCAGCATGATGAGAGGATTTAGGTACGACGATTCTAAGTGAAATAAGTCACACAGAAAAAGACACTTATCATAAGATATCACTTATAGAGGGAATGCAAAAACCACTACAGTTGAACGGAATTACAAAACAGAACAGCGTCACACGTTTAGAAGACACACTATGGCTGCTTAACGAGAAAGGTGAGGTGGGTGATGCATAAAACAAGGGTTTCAAATTAGCTCAGATACCGATCCATAAACCCAATATGTAATAGACAAGACCTACTCCTTGCTCAGTGAACTGGACTCAACACCCCCTGTTCACCGCCCAAGAATATATCTGACTAGTAAGAATCTTAAAACCAATGTATTGATATCCCTCTGTAAGTGAGTCAAGTGGGTGTAAAGCGGCATAAACACAGCAGTGAAAAGCAGCTAAACCCCATTATAAAAATCAATTACTTTTAAAAACCCGTGAAACAAAGACAGTGAAAGAGAGAGAAATTCTTACAAAATTCGTTCAGGGGCTGTGATGCCACCTTTATTGACCATCTCTAGACCCACAGCTGATTGAGACATAAGGGTGGACACTCTTGGGCCTGAGAGGTTTGGTGAGGTTGGGTGAGCAAACGCAGACCCTTTAAAGTAATACTGCGTGGTATCCATCCCATGGGTCCAAAATCTCCAGGTTCAAGGGCATCTTCCTACATCGAAAACATGCATGAGAAACCCAGAAGATGGTACACCATGTGATCGGGAAAGGTTTCGAAAACGCACCTCATTTCTCATCTCCTTGTGCTCGGGTTGGCCATTACAGCCGCTTTACTAGCAATCTTCCTCCTTCGAGAATCAGCACCTTTAACCTCCTGTTCCGTACAGGTTGCAATTTGTCCTGAGGATGAACGGGAAGAGGGGGAACCAGTGAGAGACTAGCTCTAGGTGTTGGGACAGGCACAGGTCACTCTATTTTCCCATCAGGAAGAAGAATTAACCACAGGCTCAGCCTGCCGCCCGGAACCAGAATAGGGCCTGTAGCAATCCTACGCTTTTGTGGCCAGCTCCCAAGAAAACGAGTTGAAAAATGGAGCTCAGGGGCACTGCAATTCACAAACCTGCAGAGTTAGAAATGATAACTCTCGTCCACAAATATATTGAGGAAAGGCAACGAAGAGGATTTGAAAGCAAGGCAGAATTACAGGAAACAGATTTCAGGAGGTAGATTCGAATCGCCTTTAAAGCACAGGAAAAGCGGCAAAACCTCGACCATGATGCCCTTGGCCAAAAAGGGCGTCTGCGTTTTTTCCTGAATATATTCAGGAAAAAACGCATACGCCCTTTTTGGCCAACCAAGCAACCTGGAAAGGCAAATCAGCGCTACAAAGAAGTCTCGCTTCCCATCGGTCAAAAGGGCCATGCTGAATAAAGTGTCAAAACCAGAAATGCAGGACAGGCCATGGAGAAACGGGAGCCTTGCTACGCTGATTGGCGTGATGTAAATTGCCAACAGCCACTCTGGAGAAGTGTACGGTGTGTCCTGAAACCTCTAAAAAACTCAGCTTAGAGAGCATAGGGCACTTCCACTCATGGGCGTATAAATTGGGAAAACTAAAAATCAGCAAGACACAGGCACCCCAAAGTTTAGGGCTGCTCTGTTGACAAGAACCTCCACTTCGTTACACCTTAAATATCCCAGGAAAGAGAAAAATGGATAAAGAAGTTGTGGTCCTTATGTACAATGGAATATCACTCAGCCATGAAATCAACGTCATAAGGCTAGTAGCAGCATGATGAGTGGATTTAGGTACGACGATTCTAAGTGAAATAAGTCAACCAGAAAACGACACTTATCATAAGATATCACTTATAGAGGGAATGTAAAAACCGCTACACTTGAACTGAATTACAAAACAGAACAGAGACACACGTTTACAAAACACACTATGGCTGCTTAACGGGAAAGGTGAGGTCGGGTGAGGCAGAAAACAAGGGTTTCAAATTAGCTCAGATACCGTTCCATAAACCCAATATGTAATAGACAAGACCTACTCCTTGCTCAGTGAAGTGGACTCAACGCCCCCTGTTCACCGCCCAAGAATATATCAGACTAGTAAGACTCTTAAAACCAATGTATTGATATCTCTCTGTAAGTGAGTCAAGTGGGTGTAAAGCGGCATAAACACAGCAGTGAAAAGCAGCTAAACCCCATTATAAAAATCAATTACTTTTAAAAACCCGTGAAACAAAGACAGTGAAAGAGAGAGAAATTCATACAGAATTCGTTCAGGGGCTGTGATGACACCTTTATTGACCATCTCTAGACCCACAGCTGATTGAGACATAAGGGTGGACACTCGTGGGGCTGAGAGATTTGGTGAGGTTGGGTGAGCAAACGCAGACCCTTTAAAGTAATACTGCGTGGTACCCATCCCATGGGTCCCAAATCTCCAAGTTCAAGGGCATCTTCCTATATCAAAAACATGCATGAGAAACCCAGAAGACGGTACACCGTGCGATCGGGAAAGGTTTCTAAAACGCACCTCATTTCTCATCTCCTTGTGCTCTGGTTCGCCATTCCAACCGAGTTAGTAGCAATCTCCCTCCGTGGAGAATCAGCACCTTTAACCTCCTGTTCCGTACAGGTTGCAATCTGTCCTGAGGATGAAAGGGAAGAGGTGGAACCAATGATAGACTAGCTCTAGGTGTTGGGACAGGCACAGATCACTCTATTTTCCCATCAGGAAGAAGAATTAACCACAGGCTCAGCCTGCCGCCCGGAACCAGAATGGGGCTTGAAGCAATCCTGCGCTTTTGCGGCCAACTCCGAAGAAAGCGAGTTGAAAAATGGAGCTCAGGGGCACTGCAATTCACAGACCTGCAGAGTTAGAAATGATAACTCTCGTCCACAAATATATTGAGGGAAGGCAACGAAGAGGATTTGAAAGCAAGGCAGAATTGCAGGAAACAGATTTCAGGAGGTAGATTCGAATCGCCTTTAAAGCACAGGAAAAGCGGCAAAACCTCGACCATGATGCCCTTGGCCAAAAAGGGCGTATACGTTTTTTCCTGAATATATTCAGGAAAAAACGCATACGCCCTTTTTGGCCAACCAAGCAACCTGGAAAGGCAAATCAGCGCTACAAAGAAGTCTCGCTTCCCATCGGTCAAAAGGGCCATGCTGAATAAAGTGTCAAAACCAGAAATGCAGGACAGGCCATGGAGAAACGGGAGCCTTGCTACGCTGATGGGCGGGATGTAAATTGCCAACAGCCACTCTGGAGAAGTGTACGGTGTGTCCTGAAACCTCTAAAAAACTCAGCTTAGAGAGCATAAGGCACTTCCACTCATGGGCATATAAATTGGGAAAACTAAAAATCAGCAAGACACAGGCACCCCAAAGTTTAGGGCTGCTCTGTTGACAAGAACCTCCACTTCGTTACACCTTAAATATCCCAGGAAAGAGAAAAATGGATAAGGAAGTTGTGGTCCTTATGTACAATGGCATATCACTCAGCCATGAAATTAACGTCATAAGGCTAGTAGCAGCATGATGAGAGGATTTAGGTACGACGATTCTAAGTGAAATAAGTCACACAGAAAAAGACACTTATCATAAGATATCACTTATAGAGGGAATGCAAAAACCACTACAGTTGAACGGAATTACAAAACAGAACAGCGTCACACGTTTAGAAGACACACTATGGCTGCTTAACGAGAAAGGTGAGGTGGGTGATGCATAAAACAAGGGTTTCAAATTAGCTCAGATACCGATCCATAAACCCAATATGTAATAGACAAGACCTACTCCTTGCTCAGTGAACTGGACTCAACACCCCCTGTTCACCGCCCAAGAATATATCTGACTAGTAAGAATCTTAAAACCAATGTATTGATATCCCTCTGTAAGTGAGTCAAGTGGGTGTAAAGTGGCATAAACACAGCAGTGAAAAGCAGCTAAACCCCATTATAAAAATCAATTACTTTTAAAAACCCGTGAAACAAAGACAGTGAAAGAGAGAGAAATTCTTACAAAATTCGTTCAGGGGCTGTGATGCCACCTTTATTGACCATCTCTAGACCCACAGCTGATTGAGACATAAGGGTGGACACTCTTGGGCCTGAGAGGTTTGGTGAGGTTGGGTGAGCAAACGCAGACCCTTTAAAGTAATACTGCGTGGTATCCATCCCATGGGTCCAAAATCTCCAGGTTCAAGGGCATCTTCCTACATCGAAAACATGCATGAGAAACCCAGAAGATGGTACACCATGTGATCGGGAAAGGTTTCGAAAACGCACCTCATTTCTCATCTCCTTGTGCTCGGGTTGGCCATTACAGCCGCTTTACTAGCAATCTTCCTCCTTCGAGAATCAGCACCTTTAACCTCCTGTTCCGTACAGGTTGCAATTTGTCCTGAGGATGAACGGGAAGAGGGGGAACCAGTGAGAGACTAGCTCTAGGTGTTGGGACAGGCACAGGTCACTCTATTTTCCCATCAGGAAGAAGAATTAACCACAGGCTCAGCCTGCCGCCCGGAAGCAGAACAGGGCCTGAAGCAATCCTGCGCTTTTGCGGCCAGCTCCCAAAAAAGCGAGTTGAAAAATCGAGCTCAGGGGCACTGCAATTCACAAACCTGCAGAGTTATAAATGATAACTCTCGTCCACAAATATATTGAGGGAAGGCAACGAGGAGGATTTGAAAGCAAGGCAGAATTGCAGGAAACAGATTTCAGGAGGTAGAGTCGAATCGCCTTTAAAGCACAGGAAAAGCGGCAAAACCTCGACCATGATGCCCTTGGCCAAAAAGGGCGTATGCGTTTTTTCCTGAATATATTCAGGAAAAAACGCATACGCCCTTTTTGGCCAACCAAGCAACCTGGAAAGGCAAATCAGCGCTACAAAGAAGTCTCGCTTCCCATCGGTCAAAAGGGCCATGCTGAATAAAGTGTCAAAACCAGAAATGCAGGACAGGCCATGGAGAAACGGGAGCCTTGCTACGCTGATGGGCGGGATGTAAATTGCCAACAGCCACTCTGGAGAAGTGTACGGTGTGTCCTGAAACCTCTAAAAAACTCAGCTTAGAGAGCATAGGGCACTTCCACTCATGGGCATATAAATTGGGAAAACTAAAAATCAGCAAGACACAGGCACCCCAAAGTTTAGGGCTGCTCTGTTGACAAGAACCTCCACTTCGTTACACCTTAAATATCCCAGGAAAGAAAAAAATGGATAAAGAAGTTGTGGTCCTTATGTACAATGGAATATCACTCAGCCATGAAATCAACGTCATAAGGCTAGTAGCAGCATGATGAGTGGATTTAGGTACGACGATTCTAAGTGAAATAAGTCAACCAGAAAACGACACTTATCATAAGATATTACTTATAGAGGGAATGTAAAAACCGCTACACTTGAACTGAATTACAAAACAGAACAGAGACACACGTTTACAAAACACACTATGGCTGCTTAACGGGAAAGGTGAGGTCGGGTGAGGCAGAAAACAAGGGTTTCAAATTAGCTCAGATACCGTTCCATAAACCCAATATGTAATAGACAAGACCTACTCCTTGCTCAGTGAAGTGGACTCAACGCCCCCTGTTCACCGCCCAAGAATATATCAGACTAGTAAGACTCTTAAAACCAATGTATTGATATCTCTCTGTAAGTGAGTCAAGTGGGTGTAAAGCGGCATAAACACAGCAGTGAAAAGCAGCTAAACCCCATTATAAAAATCAATTACTTTTAAAAACCCGTGAAACAAAGACAGTGAAAGAGAGAGAAATTCATACAGAATTCGTTCAGGGGCTGTGATGACACCTTTATTGACCATCTCTAGACCCACAGCTGATTGAGACATAAGGGTGGACACTCGTGGGGCTGAGAGATTTGGTGAGGTTGGGTGAGCAAACGCAGACCCTTTAAAGTAATACTGCGTGGTACCCATCCCATGGGTCCCAAATCTCCAAGTTCAAGGGCATCTTCCTATATCAAAAACATGCATGAGAAACCCAGAAGACGGTACACCGTGCGATCGGGAAAGGTTTCTAAAACGCACCTCATTTCTCATCTCCTTGTGCTCTGGTTCGCCATTCCAACCGAGTTAGTAGCAATCTCCCTCCGTGGAGAATCAGCACCTTTAACCTCCTGTTCCGTACAGGTTGCAATCTGTCCTGAGGATGAAAGGGAAGAGGTGGAACCAATGATAGACTAGCTCTAGGTGTTGGGACAGGCACAGATCACTCTATTTTCCCATCAGGAAGAAGAATTAACCACAGGCTCAGCCTGCCGCCCGGAACCAGAATAGGGCTTGAAGCAATCCTGCGCTTTTGCGGCCAACTCCGAAGAAAGCGAGTTGAAAAATGGAGCTCAGGGGCACTGCAATTCACAGACCTGCAGAGTTAGAAATGATAACTCTCGTCCACAAATATATTGAGGGAAGGCAACGAAGAGGATTTGAAAGCAAGGCAGAATTGCAGGAAACAGATTTCAGGAGGTAGATTCGAATCGCCTTTAAAGCACAGGAAAAGCGGCAAAACCTCGACCATGATGCCCTTGGCCAAAAAGGGCGTATACGTTTTTTCCTGAATATATTCAGGAAAAAACGCATACGCCCTTTTTGGCCAACCAAGCAACCTGGAAAGGCAAATCAGCGCTACAAAGAAGTCTCGCTTCCCATCGGTCAAAAGGGCCATGCTGAATAAAGTGTCAAAACCAGAAATGCAGGACAGGCCATGGAGAAACGGGAGCCTTGCTACGCTGATGGGCGGGATGTAAATTGCCAACAGCCACTCTGGAGAAGTGTACGGTGTGTCCTGAAACCTCTAAAAAACTCAGCTTAGAGAGCATAAGGCACTTCCACTCATGGGCATATAAATTGGGAAAACTAAAAATCAGCAAGACACAGGCACCCCAAAGTTTAGGGCTGCTCTGTTGACAAGAACCTCCACTTCGTTACACCTTAAATATCCCAGGAAAGAGAAAAATGGATAAGGAAGTTGTGGTCCTTATGTACAATGGCATATCACTCAGCCATGAAATTAACGTCATAAGGCTAGTAGCAGCATGATGAGAGGATTTAGGTACGACGATTCTAAGTGAAATAAGTCACACAGAAAAAGACACTTATCATAAGATATCACTTATAGAGGGAATGCAAAAACCACTACAGTTGAACGGAATTACAAAACAGAACAGCGTCACACGTTTAGAAGACACACTATGGCTGCTTAACGAGAAAGGTGAGGTGGGTGATGCATAAAACAAGGGTTTCAAATTAGCTCAGATACCGTTCCATAAACCCAATATGTAATAGACAAGACCTACTCCTTGCTCAGTGAACTGGACTCAACACCCCCTGTTCACCGCCCAAGAATATATCTGACTAGTAAGAATCTTAAAACCAATGTATTGATATCCCTCTGTAAGTGAGTCAAGTGGGTGTAAAGCGGCATAAACACAGCAGTGAAAAGCAGCTAAACCCCATTATAAAAATCAATTACTTTTAAAAACCCGTGAAACAAAGACAGTGAAAGAGAGAGAAATTCTTACAAAATTCGTTCAGGGGCTGTGATGCCACCTTTATTGACCATCTCTAGACCCACAGCTGATTGAGACATAAGGGTGGACACTCTTGGGCCTGAGAGGTTTGGTGAGGTTGGGTGAGCAAACGCAGACCCTTTAAAGTAATACTGCGTGGTATCCATCCCATGGGTCCAAAATCTCCAGGTTCAAGGGCATCTTCCTACATCGAAAACATGCATGAGAAACCCAGAAGATGGTACACCATGTGATCGGGAAAGGTTTCGAAAACGCACCTCATTTCTCATCTCCTTGTGCTCGGGTTGGCCATTACAGCCGCTTTACTAGCAATCTCCCTCCTTCGAGAATCAGCACCTTTAACCTCCTGTTCCGTACAGGTTGCAATTTGTCCTGAGGATGAACGGGAAGAGGGGGAACCAGTGAGAGACTAGCTCTAGGTGTTGGGACAGGCACAGGTCACTCTATTTTCCCATCAGGAAGAAGAATTAACCACAGGCTCAGCCTGCCGCCCGGAAGCAGAACAGGGCCTGAAGCAATCCTGCGCTTTTGCGGCCAGCTCCCAAAAAAGCGAGTTGAAAAATCGAGCTCAGGGGCACTGCAATTCACAGACCTGCAGAGTTATAAATGATAACTCTCGTCCACAAATATATTGAGGGAAGGCAACGAGGAGGATTTGAAAGCAAGGCAGAATTGCAGGAAACAGATTTCAGGAGGTAGAGTCGAATCGCCTTTAAAGCACAGGAAAAGCGGCAAAACCTCGACCATGATGCCCTTGGCCAAAAAGGGCGTCTGCGTTTTTTCCTGAATATATTCAGGAAAAAACGCAGACGCCCTTTTTGGCCAACCAAGCAACCTGGAAAGGCAAATCAGCGCTACAAAGAAGTCTCGCTTCCCATCGGTCAAAAGGGCCATGCTGAATAAAGTGTCAAAACCAGAAATGCAGGACAGGCCATGGAGAAACGGGAGCCTTGCTACGCTGATTGGCGTGATGTAAATTGCCAACAGCCACTCTGGAGAAGTGTACGGTGTGTCCTGAAACCTCTAAAAAACTCAGCTTAGAGAGCATAGGGCACTTCCACTCATGGGCGTATAAATTGGGAAAACTAAAAATCAGCAAGACACAGGCACCCCAAAGTTTAGGGCTGCTCTGTTGACAAGAACCTCCACTTCGTTACACCTTAAATATCCCAGGAAAGAGAAAAATGGATAAAGAAGTTGTGGTCCTTATGTACAATGGAATATCACTCAGCCATGAAATCAACGTCATAAGGCTAGTAGCAGCATGATGAGTGGATTTAGGTACGACGATTCTAAGTGAAATAAGTCAACCAGAAAACGACACTTATCATAAGATATCACTTATAGAGGGAATGTAAAAACCGCTACACTTGAACTGAATTACAAAACAGAACAGAGACACACGTTTACAAAACACACTATGGCTGCTTAACGGGAAAGGTGAGGTCGGGTGAGGCAGAAAACAAGGGTTTCAAATTAGCTCAGATACCGTTCCATAAACCCAATATGTAATAGACAAGACCTACTCCTTGCTCAGTGAAGTGGACTCAACGCCCCCTGTTCACCGCCCAAGAATATATCAGACTAGTAAGACTCTTAAAACCAATGTATTGATATCTCTCTGTAAGTGAGTCAAGTGGGTGTAAAGCGGCATAAACACAGCAGTGAAAAGCAGCTAAACCCCATGATAAAAATCAATTACTTTTAAAAACCCGTGAAACAAAGACAGTGAAAGAGAGAGAAATTCATACAGAATTCGTTCAGGGGCTGTGATGACACCTTTATTGACCATCTCTAGACCCACAGCTGATTGAGACATAAGGGTGGACACTCGTGGGGCTGAGAGATTTGGTGAGGTTGGGTGAGCAAACGCAGACCCTTTAAAGTAATACTGCGTGGTACCCATCCCATGGGTCCCAAATCTCCAAGTTCAAGGGCATCTTCCTATATCAAAAACATGCATGAGAAACCCAGAAGACGGTACACCGTGCGATCGGGAAAGGTTTCTAAAACGCACCTCATTTCTCATCTCCTTGTGCTCTGGTTCGCCATTCCAACCGAGTTAGTAGCAATCTCCCTCCGTGGAGAATCAGCACCTTTAACCTCCTGTTCCGTACAGGTTGCAATCTGTCCTGAGGATGAAAGGGAAGAGGTGGAACCAATGATAGACTAGCTCTAGGTGTTGGGACAGGCACAGATCACTCTATTTTCCCATCAGGAAGAAGAATTAACCACAGGCTCAGCCTGCCGCCCGGAACCAGAATAGGGCTTGAAGCAATCCTGCGCTTTTGCGGCCAACTCCGAAGAAAGCGAGTTGAAAAATGGAGCTCAGGGGCACTGCAATTCACAGACCTGCAGAGTTAGAAATGATAACTCTCGTCCACAAATATATTGAGGGAAGGCAACGAAGAGGATTTGAAAGCAAGGCAGAATTGCAGGAAACAGATTTCAGGAGGTAGATTCGAATCGCCTTTAAAGCACAGGAAAAGCGGCAAAACCTCGACCATGATGCCCTTGGCCAAAAAGGGCGTATACGTTTTTTCCTGAATATATTCAGGAAAAAACGCATACGCCCTTTTTGGCCAACCAAGCAACCTGGAAAGGCAAATCAGCGCTACAAAGAAGTCTCGCTTCCCATCGGTCAAAAGGGCCATGCTGAATAAAGTGTCAAAACCAGAAATGCAGGACAGGCCATGGAGAAACGGGAGCCTTGCTACGCTGATGGGCGGGATGTAAATTGCCAACAGCCACTCTGGAGAAGTGTACGGTGTGTCCTGAAACCTCTAAAAAACTCAGCTTAGAGAGCATAAGGCACTTCCACTCATGGGCATATAAATTGGGAAAACTAAAAATCAGCAAGACACAGGCACCCCAAAGTTTAGGGCTGCTCTGTTGACAAGAACCTCCACTTCGTTACACCTTAAATATCCCAGGAAAGAGAAAAATGGATAAGGAAGTTGTGGTCCTTATGTACAATGGCATATCACTCAGCCATGAAATTAACGTCATAAGGCTAGTAGCAGCATGATGAGAGGATTTAGGTACGACGATTCTAAGTGAAATAAGTCACACAGAAAAAGACACTTATCATAAGATATCACTTATAGAGGGAATGCAAAAACCACTACAGTTGAACGGAATTACAAAACAGAACAGCGTCACACGTTTAGAAGACACACTATGGCTGCTTAACGAGAAAGGTGAGGTGGGTGATGCATAAAACAAGGGTTTCAAATTAGCTCAGATACCGTTCCATAAACCCAATATGTAATAGACAAGACCTACTCCTTGCTCAGTGAACTGGACTCAACACCCCCTGTTCACCGCCCAAGAATATATCTGACTAGTAAGAATCTTAAAACCAATGTATTGATATCCCTCTGTAAGTGAGTCAAGTGGGTGTAAAGCGGCATAAACACAGCAGTGAAAAGCAGCTAAACCCCATTATAAAAATCAATTACTTTTAAAAACCCGTGAAACAAAGACAGTGAAAGAGAGAGAAATTCTTACAAAATTCGTTCAGGGGCTGTGATGCCACCTTTATTGACCATCTCTAGACCCACAGCTGATTGAGACATAAGGGTGGACACTCTTGGGCCTGAGAGGTTTGGTGAGGTTGGGTGAGCAAACGCAGACCCTTTAAAGTAATACTGCGTGGTATCCATCCCATGGGTCCAAAATCTCCAGGTTCAAGGGCATCTTCCTACATCGAAAACATGCATGAGAAACCCAGAAGATGGTACACCATGTGATCGGGAAAGGTTTCGAAAACGCACCTCATTTCTCATCTCCTTGTGCTCGGGTTGGCCATTACAGCCGCTTTACTAGCAATCTCCCTCCTTCGAGAATCAGCACCTTTAACCTCCTGTTCCGTACAGGTTGCAATTTGTCCTGAGGATGAACGGGAAGAGGGGGAACCAGTGAGAGACTAGCTCTAGGTGTTGGGACAGGCACAGGTCACTCTATTTTCCCATCAGGAAGAAGAATTAACCACAGGCTCAGCCTGCCGCCCGGAAGCAGAACAGGGCCTGAAGCAATCCTGCGCTTTTGCGGCCAGCTCCCAAAAAAGCGAGTTGAAAAATCGAGCTCAGGGGCACTGCAATTCACAGACCTGCAGAGTTATAAATGATAACTCTCGTCCACAAATATATTGAGGGAAGGCAACGAGGAGGATTTGAAAGCAAGGCAGAATTGCAGGAAACAGATTTCAGGAGGTAGAGTCGAATCGCCTTTAAAGCACAGGAAAAGCGGCAAAACCTCGACCATGATGCCCTTGGCCAAAAAGGGCGTCTGCGTTTTTTCCTGAATATATTCAGGAAAAAACGCAGACGCCCTTTTTGGCCAACCAAGCAACCTGGAAAGGCAAATCAGCGCTACAAAGAAGTCTCGCTTCCCATCGGTCAAAAGGGCCATGCTGAATAAAGTGTCAAAACCAGAAATGCAGGACAGGCCATGGAGAAACGGGAGCCTTGCTACGCTGATTGGCGTGATGTAAATTGCCAACAGCCACTCTGGAGAAGTGTACGGTGTGTCCTGAAACCTCTAAAAAACTCAGCTTAGAGAGCATAGGGCACTTCCACTCATGGGCGTATAAATTGGGAAAACTAAAAATCAGCAAGACACAGGCACCCCAAAGTTTAGGGCTGCTCTGTTGACAAGAACCTCCACTTCGTTACACCTTAAATATCCCAGGAAAGAGAAAAATGGATAAAGAAGTTGTGGTCCTTATGTACAATGGAATATCACTCAGCCATGAAATCAACGTCATAAGGCTAGTAGCAGCATGATGAGTGGATTTAGGTACGACGATTCTAAGTGAAATAAGTCAACCAGAAAACGACACTTATCATAAGATATCACTTATAGAGGGAATGTAAAAACCGCTACACTTGAACTGAATTACAAAACAGAACAGAGACACACGTTTACAAAACACACTATGGCTGCTTAACGGGAAAGGTGAGGTCGGGTGAGGCAGAAAACAAGGGTTTCAAATTAGCTCAGATACCGTTCCATAAACCCAATATGTAATAGACAAGACCTACTCCTTGCTCAGTGAAGTGGACTCAACGCCCCCTGTTCACCGCCCAAGAATATATCAGACTAGTAAGACTCTTAAAACCAATGTATTGATATCTCTCTGTAAGTGAGTCAAGTGGGTGTAAAGCGGCATAAACACAGCAGTGAAAAGCAGCTAAACCCCATGATAAAAATCAATTACTTTTAAAAACCCGTGAAACAAAGACAGTGAAAGAGAGAGAAATTCATACAGAATTCGTTCAGGGGCTGTGATGACACCTTTATTGACCATCTCTAGACCCACAGCTGATTGAGACATAAGGGTGGACACTCGTGGGGCTGAGAGATTTGGTGAGGTTGGGTGAGCAAACGCAGACCCTTTAAAGTAATACTGCGTGGTACCCATCCCATGGGTCCCAAATCTCCAAGTTCAAGGGCATCTTCCTATATCAAAAACATGCATGAGAAACCCAGAAGACAGTACACCGTGCGATCGGGAAAGGTTTCTAAAACGCACCTCATTTCTCATCTCCTTGTGCTCTGGTTCGCCATTCCAACCGAGTTAGTAGCAATCTCCCTCCGTGGAGAATCAGCACCTTTAACCTCCTGTTCCGTACAGGTTGCAATCTGTCCTGAGGATGAAAGGGAAGAGGTGGAACCAATGATAGACTAGCTCTAGGTGTTGGGACAGGCACAGATCACTCTATTTTCCCATCAGGAAGAAGAATTAACCACAGGCTCAGCCTGCCGCCCGGAACCAGAATAGGGCTTGAAGCAATCCTGCGCTTTTGCGGCCAACTCCGAAGAAAGCGAGTTGAAAAATGGAGCTCAGGGGCACTGCAATTCACAGACCTGCAGAGTTAGAAATGATAACTCTCGTCCACAAATATATTGAGGGAAGGCAACGAAGAGGATTTGAAAGCAAGGCAGAATTGCAGGAAACAGATTTCAGGAGGTAGATTCGAATCGCCTTTAAAGCACAGGAAAAGCGGCAAAACCTCGACCATGATGCCCTTGGCCAAAAAGGGCGTATACGTTTTTTCCTGAATATATTCAGGAAAAAACGCATACGCCCTTTTTGGCCAACCAAGCAACCTGGAAAGGCAAATCAGCGCTACAAAGAAGTCTCGCTTCCCATCGGTCAAAAGGGCCATGCTGCATAAAGTGTCAAAACCAGAAATGCAGGACAGGCCATGGAGAAACGGGAGCCTTGTTACGCTGATGGGCGGGATGTAAATTGCCAACAGCCACTCTGGAGAAGTGTACGGTGTGTCCTGAAACCTCTAAAAAACTCAGCTTAGAGAGCATAAGGCACTTCCACTCATGGGCATATAAATTGGGAAAACTAAAAATCAGCAAGACACAGGCACCCCAAAGTTTAGGGCTGCTCTGTTGACAAGAACCTCCACTTCGTTACACCTTAAATATCCCAGGAAAGAGAAAAATGGATAAGGAAGTTGTGGTCCTTATGTACAATGGCATATCACTCAGCCATGAAATTAACGTCATAAGGCTAGTAGCAGCATGATGAGAGGATTTAGGTACGACGATTCTAAGTGAAATAAGTCACACAGAAAAAGACACTTATCATAAGATATCACTTATAGAGGGAATGCAAAAACCACTACAGTTGAACGGAATTACAAAACAGAACAGCGTCACACGTTTAGAAGACACACTATGGCTGCTTAACGAGAAAGGTGAGGTGGGTGATGCATAAAACAAGGGTTTCAAATTAGCTCAGATACCGATCCATAAACCCAATATGTAATAGACAAGACCTACTCCTTGCTCAGTGAACTGGACTCAACACCCCCTGTTCACCGCCCAAGAATATATCTGACTAGTAAGAATCTTAAAACCAATGTATTGATATCCCTCTGTAAGTGAGTCAAGTGGGTGTAAAGCGGCATAAACACAGCAGTGAAAAGCAGCTAAACCCCATTATAAAAATCAATTACTTTTAAAAACCCGTGAAACAAAGACAGTGAAAGAGAGAGAAATTCTTACAAAATTCGTTCAGGGGCTGTGATGCCACCTTTATTGACCATCTCTAGACCCACAGCTGATTGAGACATAAGGGTGGACACTCTTGGGCCTGAGAGGTTTGGTGAGGTTGGGTGAGCAAACGCAGACCCTTTAAAGTAATACTGTGTGGTATCCATCCCATGGGTCCAAAATCTCCAGGTTCAAGGGCATCTTCCTACATCGAAAACATGCATGAGAAACCCAGAAGATGGTACACCATGTGATCGGGAAAGGTTTCGAAAACGCACCTCATTTCTCATCTCCTTGTGCTCGGGTTGGCCATTACAGCCGCTTTACTAGCAATCTTCCTCCTTCGAGAATCAGCACCTTTAACCTCCTGTTCCGTACAGGTTGCAATTTGTCCTGAGGATGAACGGGAAGAGGGGGAACCAGTGAGAGACTAGCTCTAGGTGTTGGGACAGGCACAGGTCACTCTATTTTCCCATCAGGAAGAAGAATTAACCACAGGCTCAGCCTGCCGCCCGGAACCAGAATAGGGCCTGTAGCAATCCTACGCTTTTGTGGCCAGCTCCCAAGAAAACGAGTTGAAAAATGGAGCTCAGGGGCACTGCAATTCACAAACCTGCAGAGTTAGAAATGATAACTCTCGTCCACAAATATATTGAGGAAAGGCAACGAAGAGGATTTGAAAGCAAGGCAGAATTACAGGAAACAGATTTCAGGAGGTAGATTCGAATCGCCTTTAAAGCACAGGAAAAGCGGCAAAACCTCGACCATGATGCCCTTGGCCAAAAAGGGCGTCTGCGTTTTTTCCTGAATATATTCAGGAAAAAACGCAGACGCCCTTTTTGGCCAACCAAGCAACCTGGAAAGGCAAATCAGCGCTACAAAGAAGTCTCGCTTCCCATCGGTCAAAAGGGCCATGCTGAATAAAGTGTCAAAACCAGAAATGCAGGACAGGCCATGGAGAAACGGGAGCCTTGCTACGCTGATTGGCGTGATGTAAATTGCCAACAGCCACTCTGGAGAAGTGTACGGTGTGTCCTGAAACCTCTAAAAAACTCAGCTTAGAGAGCATAGGGCACTTCCACTCATGGGCGTATAAATTGGGAAAACTAAAAATCAGCAAGACACAGGCACCCCAAAGTTTAGGGCTGCTCTGTTGACAAGAACCTCCACTTCGTTACACCTTAAATATCCCAGGAAAGAGAAAAATGGATAAAGAAGTTGTGGTCCTTATGTACAATGGAATATCACTCAGCCATGAAATCAACGTCATAAGGCTAGTAGCAGCATGATGAGTGGATTTAGGTACGACGATTCTAAGTGAAATAAGTCAACCAGAAAACGACACTTATCATAAGATATCACTTATAGAGGGAATGTAAAAACCGCTACACTTGAACTGAATTACAAAACAGAACAGAGACACACGTTTACAAAACACACTATGGCTGCTTAACGGGAAAGGTGAGGTCGGGTGAGGCAGAAAACAAGGGTTTCAAATTAGCTCAGATACCGTTCCATAAACCCAATATGTAATAGACAAGACCTACTCCTTGCTCAGTGAAGTGGACTCAACGCCCCCTGTTCACCGCCCAAGAATATATCAGACTAGTAAGACTCTTAAAACCAATGTATTGATATCTCTCTGTAAGTGAGTCAAGTGGGTGTAAAGCGGCATAAACACAGCAGTGAAAAGCAGCTAAACCCCATTATAAAAATCAATTACTTTTAAAAACCCGTGAAACAAAGACAGTGAAAGAGAGAGAAATTCATACAGAATTCGTTCAGGGGCTGTGATGACACCTTTATTGACCATCTCTAGACCCACAGCTGATTGAGACATAAGGGTGGACACTCGTGGGGCTGAGAGATTTGGTGAGGTTGGGTGAGCAAACGCAGACCCTTTAAAGTAATACTGCGTGGTACCCATCCCATGGGTCCCAAATCTCCAAGTTCAAGGGCATCTTCCTATATCAAAAACATGCATGAGAAACCCAGAAGACGGTACACCGTGCGATCGGGAAAGGTTTCTAAAACGCACCTCATTTCTCATCTCCTTGTGCTCTGGTTCGCCATTCCAACCGAGTTAGTAGCAATCTCCCTCCGTGGAGAATCAGCACCTTTAACCTCCTGTTCCGTACAGGTTGCAATCTGTCCTGAGGATGAAAGGGAAGAGGTGGAACCAATGATAGACTAGCTCTAGGTGTTGGGACAGGCACAGATCACTCTATTTTCCCATCAGGAAGAAGAATTAACCACAGGCTCAGCCTGCCGCCCGGAACCAGAATAGGGCTTGAAGCAATCCTGCGCTTTTGCGGCCAACTCCGAAGAAAGCGAGTTGAAAAATGGAGCTCAGGGGCACTGCAATTCACAGACCTGCAGAGTTAGAAATGATAACTCTCGTCCACAAATATATTGAGGGAAGGCAACGAAGAGGATTTGAAAGCAAGGCAGAATTGCAGGAAACAGATTTCAGGAGGTAGATTCGAATCGCCTTTAAAGCACAGGAAAAGCGGCAAAACCTCGACCATGATGCCCTTGGCCAAAAAGGGCGTATACGTTTTTTCCTGAATATATTCAGGAAAAAACGCATACGCCCTTTTTGGCCAACCAAGCAACCTGGAAAGGCAAATCAGCGCTACAAAGAAGTCTCGCTTCCCATCGGTCAAAAGGGCCATGCTGCATAAAGTGTCAAAACCAGAAATGCAGGACAGGCCATGGAGAAACGGGAGCCTTGCTACGCTGATGGGCGGGATGTAAATTGCCAACAGCCACTCTGGAGAAGTGTACGGTGTGTCCTGAAACCTCTAAAAAACTCAGCTTAGAGAGCATAAGGCACTTCCACTCATGGGCATATAAATTGGGAAAACTAAAAATCAGCAAGACACAGGCACCCCAAAGTTTAGGGCTGCTCTGTTGACAAGAACCTCCACTTCGTTACACCTTAAATATCCCAGGAAAGAGAAAAATGGATAAGGAAGTTGTGGTCCTTATGTACAATGGCATATCACTCAGCCATGAAATTAACGTCATAAGGCTAGTAGCAGCATGATGAGAGGATTTAGGTACGACGATTCTAAGTGAAATAAGTCACACAGAAAAAGACACTTATCATAAGATATCACTTATAGAGGGAATGCAAAAACCACTACAGTTGAACGGAATTACAAAACAGAACAGCGTCACACGTTTAGAAGACACACTATGGCTGCTTAACGAGAAAGGTGAGGTGGGTGATGCATAAAACAAGGGTTTCAAATTAGCTCAGATACCGATCCATAAACCCAATATGTAATAGACAAGACCTACTCCTTGCTCAGTGAACTGGACTCAACACCCCCTGTTCACCGCCCAAGAATATATCTGACTAGTAAGAATCTTAAAACCAATGTATTGATATCCCTCTGTAAGTGAGTCAAGTGGGTGTAAAGCGGCATAAACACAGCAGTGAAAAGCAGCTAAACCCCATTATAAAAATCAATTACTTTTAAAAACCCGTGAAACAAAGACAGTGAAAGAGAGAGAAATTCTTACAAAATTCGTTCAGGGGCTGTGATGCCACCTTTATTGACCATCTCTAGACCCACAGCTGATTGAGACATAAGGGTGGACACTCTTGGGCCTGAGAGGTTTGGTGAGGTTGGGTGAGCAAACGCAGACCCTTTAAAGTAATACTGCGTGGTATCCATCCCATGGGTCCAAAATCTCCAGGTTCAAGGGCATCTTCCTACATCGAAAACATGCATGAGAAACCCAGAAGATGGTACACCATGTGATCGGGAAAGGTTTCGAAAACGCACCTCATTTCTCATCTCCTTGTGCTCGGGTTGGCCATTACAGCCGCTTTACTAGCAATCTTCCTCCTTCGAGAATCAGCACCTTTAACCTCCTGTTCCGTACAGGTTGCAATTTGTCCTGAGGATGAACGGGAAGAGGGGGAACCAGTGAGAGACTAGCTCTAGGTGTTGGGACAGGCACAGGTCACTCTATTTTCCCATCAGGAAGAAGAATTAACCACAGGCTCAGCCTGCCGCCCGGAAGCAGAACAGGGCCTGAAGCAATCCTGCGCTTTTGCGGCCAGCTCCCAAAAAAGCGAGTTGAAAAATCGAGCTCAGGGGCACTGCAATTCACAGACCTGCAGAGTTATAAATGATAACTCTCGTCCACAAATATATTGAGGGAAGGCAACGAGGAGGATTTGAAAGCAAGGCAGAATTGCAGGAAACAGATTTCAGGAGGTAGAGTCGAATCGCCTTTAAAGCACAGGAAAAGCGGCAAAACCTCGACCATGATGCCCTTGGCCAAAAAGGGCGTCTGCGTTTTTTCCTGAATATATTCAGGAAAAAACGCAGACGCCCTTTTTGGCCAACCAAGCAACCTGGAAAGGCAAATCAGCGCTACAAAGAAGTCTCGCTTCCCATCGGTCAAAAGGGCCATGCTGAATAAAGTGTCAAAACCAGAAATGCAGGACAGGCCATGGAGAAACGGGAGCCTTGCTACGCTGATTGGCGTGATGTAAATTGCCAACAGCCACTCTGGAGAAGTGTACGGTGTGTCCTGAAACCTCTAAAAAACTCAGCTTAGAGAGCATAGGGCACTTCCACTCATGGGCGTATAAATTGGGAAAACTAAAAATCAGCAAGACACAGGCACCCCAAAGTTTAGGGCTGCTCTGTTGACAAGAACCTCCACTTCGTTACACCTTAAATATCCCAGGAAAGAGAAAAATGGATAAAGAAGTTGTGGTCCTTATGTACAATGGAATATCACTCAGCCATGAAATCAACGTCATAAGGCTAGTAGCAGCATGATGAGTGGATTTAGGTACGACGATTCTAAGTGAAATAAGTCAACCAGAAAACGACACTTATCATAAGATATCACTTATAGAGGGAATGTAAAAACCGCTACACTTGAACTGAATTACAAAACAGAACAGAGACACACGTTTACAAAACACACTATGGCTGCTTAACGGGAAAGGTGAGGTCGGGTGAGGCAGAAAACAAGGGTTTCAAATTAGCTCAGATACCGTTCCATAAACCCAATATGTAATAGACAAGACCTACTCCTTGCTCAGTGAAGTGGACTCAACGCCCCCTGTTCACCGCCCAAGAATATATCAGACTAGTAAGACTCTTAAAACCAATGTATTGATATCTCTCTGTAAGTGAGTCAAGTGGGTGTAAAGCGGCATAAACACAGCAGTGAAAAGCAGCTAAACCCCATTATAAAAATCAATTACTTTTAAAAACCCGTGAAACAAAGACAGTGAAAGAGAGAGAAATTCATACAGAATTCGTTCAGGGGCTGTGATGACACCTTTATTGACCATCTCTAGACCCACAGCTGATTGAGACATAAGGGTGGACACTCGTGGGGCTGAGAGATTTGGTGAGGTTGGGTGAGCAAACGCAGACCCTTTAAAGTAATACTGCGTGGTACCCATCCCATGGGTCCCAAATCTCCAAGTTCAAGGGCATCTTCCTATATCAAAAACATGCATGAGAAACCCAGAAGACGGTACACCGTGCGATCGGGAAAGGTTTCTAAAACGCACCTCATTTCTCATCTCCTTGTGCTCTGGTTCGCCATTCCAACCGAGTTAGTAGCAATCTCCCTCCGTGGAGAATCAGCACCTTTAACCTCCTGTTCCGTACAGGTTGCAATCTGTCCTGAGGATGAAAGGGAAGAGGTGGAACCAATGATAGACTAGCTCTAGGTGTTGGGACAGGCACAGATCACTCTATTTTCCCATCAGGAAGAAGAATTAACCACAGGCTCAGCCTGCCGCCCGGAACCAGAATAGGGCTTGAAGCAATCCTGCGCTTTTGCGGCCAACTCCGAAGAAAGCGAGTTGAAAAATGGAGCTCAGGGGCACTGCAATTCACAGACCTGCAGAGTTAGAAATGATAACTCTCGTCCACAAATATATTGAGGGAAGGCAACGAAGAGGATTTGAAAGCAAGGCAGAATTGCAGGAAACAGATTTCAGGAGGTAGATTCGAATCGCCTTTAAAGCACAGGAAAAGCGGCAAAACCTCGACCATGATGCCCTTGGCCAAAAAGGGCGTATACGTTTTTTCCTGAATATATTCAGGAAAAAACGCATACGCCCTTTTTGGCCAACCAAGCAACCTGGAAAGGCAAATCAGCGCTACAAAGAAGTCTCGCTTCCCATCGGTCAAAAGGGCCATGCTGCATAAAGTGTCAAAACCAGAAATGCAGGACAGGCCATGGAGAAACGGGAGCCTTGCTACGCTGATGGGCGGGATGTAAATTGCCAACAGCCACTCTGGAGAAGTGTACGGTGTGTCCTGAAACCTCTAAAAAACTCAGCTTAGAGAGCATAAGGCACTTCCACTCATGGGCATATAAATTGGGAAAACTAAAAATCAGCAAGACACAGGCACCCCAAAGTTTAGGGCTGCTCTGTTGACAAGAACCTCCACTTCGTTACACCTTAAATATCCCAGGAAAGAGAAAAATGGATAAGGAAGTTGTGGTCCTTATGTACAATGGCATATCACTCAGCCATGAAATTAACGTCATAAGGCTAGTAGCAGCATGATGAGAGGATTTAGGTACGACGATTCTAAGTGAAATAAGTCACACAGAAAAAGACACTTATCATAAGATATCACTTATAGAGGGAATGCAAAAACCACTACAGTTGAACGGAATTACAAAACAGAACAGCGTCACACGTTTAGAAGACACACTATGGCTGCTTAACGAGAAAGGTGAGGTGGGTGATGCATAAAACAAGGGTTTCAAATTAGCTCAGATACCGATCCATAAACCCAATATGTAATAGACAAGACCTACTCCTTGCTCAGTGAACTGGACTCAACACCCCCTGTTCACCGCCCAAGAATATATCTGACTAGTAAGAATCTTAAAACCAATGTATTGATATCCCTCTGTAAGTGAGTCAAGTGGGTGTAAAGCGGCATAAACACAGCAGTGAAAAGCAGCTAAACCCCATTATAAAAATCAATTACTTTTAAAAACCCGTGAAACAAAGACAGTGAAAGAGAGAGAAATTCTTACAAAATTCGTTCAGGGGCTGTGATGCCACCTTTATTGACCATCTCTAGACCCACAGCTGATTGAGACATAAGGGTGGACACTCTTGGGCCTGAGAGGTTTGGTGAGGTTGGGTGAGCAAACGCAGACCCTTTAAAGTAATACTGCGTGGTATCCATCCCATGGGTCCAAAATCTCCAGGTTCAAGGGCATCTTCCTACATCGAAAACATGCATGAGAAACCCAGAAGATGGTACACCATGTGATCGGGAAAGGTTTCGAAAACGCACCTCATTTCTCATCTCCTTGTGCTCGGGTTGGCCATTACAGCCGCTTTACTAGCAATCTTCCTCCTTCGAGAATCAGCACCTTTAACCTCCTGTTCCGTACAGGTTGCAATTTGTCCTGAGGATGAACGGGAAGAGGGGGAACCAGTGAGAGACTAGCTCTAGGTGTTGGGACAGGCACAGGTCACTCTATTTTCCCATCAGGAAGAAGAATTAACCACAGGCTCAGCCTGCCGCCCGGAAGCAGAACAGGGCCTGAAGCAATCCTGCGCTTTTGCGGCCAGCTCCCAAAAAAGCGAGTTGAAAAATCGAGCTCAGGGGCACTGCAATTCACAAACCTGCAGAGTTATAAATGATAACTCTCGTCCACAAATATATTGAGGGAAGGCAACGAGGAGGATTTGAAAGCAAGGCAGAATTGCAGGAAACAGATTTCAGGAGGTAGAGTCGAATCGCCTTTAAAGCACAGGAAAAGCGGCAAAACCTCGACCATGATGCCCTTGGCCAAAAAGGGCGTATGCGTTTTTTCCTGAATATATTCAGGAAAAAACGCATACGCCCTTTTTGGCCAACCAAGCAACCTGGAAAGGCAAATCAGCGCTACAAAGAAGTCTCGCTTCCCATCGGTCAAAAGGGCCATGCTGAATAAAGTGTCAAAACCAGAAATGCAGGACAGGCCATGGAGAAACGGGAGCCTTGCTACGCTGATGGGCGGGATGTAAATTGCCAACAGCCACTCTGGAGAAGTGTACGGTGTGTCCTGAAACCTCTAAAAAACTCAGCTTAGAGAGCATAGGGCACTTCCACTCATGGGCATATAAATTGGGAAAACTAAAAATCAGCAAGACACAGGCACCCCAAAGTTTAGGGCTGCTCTGTTGACAAGAACCTCCACTTCGTTACACCTTAAATATCCCAGGAAAGAAAAAAATGGATAAAGAAGTTGTGGTCCTTATGTACAATGGAATATCACTCAGCCATGAAATCAACGTCATAAGGCTAGTAGCAGCATGATGAGTGGATTTAGGTACGACGATTCTAAGTGAAATAAGTCAACCAGAAAACGACACTTATCATAAGATATTACTTATAGAGGGAATGTAAAAACCGCTACACTTGAACTGAATTACAAAACAGAACAGAGACACACGTTTACAAAACACACTATGGCTGCTTAACGGGAAAGGTGAGGTCGGGTGAGGCAGAAAACAAGGGTTTCAAATTAGCTCAGATACCGTTCAATAAACCCAATATGTAATAGACAAGACCTACTCCTTGCTCAGTGAACTGGACTCGACACCCCCTATTCACCGCCCAAGAATATATCTGACTAGGAAGAATCTTCAAAGCTATGTATTGATATCTCTCTGTAAGTGAGTCAAGTGGGTGTAAAGCGGCATAAACACAGCAGTGAAAAGCAGCTAAACCCCATTATAAAAATCAATTACTTTTAAAAACCCGTGAAACAAAGACAGTGAAAGAGAGAGAAATTCTTACAAAATTCGTTCAGGGGCTGTGATGCCACCTTTATTGACCATCTCTAGACCCACAGCTGATTGAGACATAAGGGTGGACACTCTTGGGGCTGAGAGGTTTGGTGAGGTTGGGTGAGCAAACGCAGACCCTTTAAAGTAATACTGCGTGGTATCCATCCCATGGGTCCAAAATCTCCAGGTTCAAGGGCATCTTCCTACATCGAAAACATGCATGAGAAACCCAGAAGATGGTACACCGTGTGATCGGGAAAGGTTTCGAAAACGCACCTCATTTCTCATCCCCTTGTGCTCGGGTTGGCCATTACAGCCGCTTTACTAGCAATCTCCCTCCTTCGAGAATCAGCACCTTTAACCTCCTGTTCCGTACAGGTTGCAGTTTGTCCTGAGGATGAACGGGAAGAGGGGGAACCAGTGAGAGACTAGCTCTAGGTGTTGGGACAGGCACAGGTCACTCTATTTTCCCATCAGGAAGAAGAATTAACCACAGGCTCAGCCTGCCGCCCGGAAGCAGAACAGGGCCTGAAGCAATCCTGCGCTTTTGCGGCCAGCTCCCAAAAAAGCGAGTTGAAAAATCGAGCTCAGGGGCACTGCAATTCACAAACCTGCAGAGTTATAAATGATAACTCTCGTCCACAAATATATTGAGGGAAGGCAACGAGGAGGATTTGAAAGCAAGGCAGAATTGCAGGAAACAGATTTCAGGAGGTAGAGTCGAATCGCCTTTAAAGCACAGGAAAAGCGGCAAAACCTCGACCATGATGCCCTTGGCCAAAAAGGGCGTATGCGTTTTTTCCTGAATATATTCAGGAAAAAACGCATACGCCCTTTTTGGCCAACCAAGCAACCTGGAAAGGCAAATCAGCGCTACAAAGAAGTCTCGCTTCCCATCGGTCAAAAGGGCCATGCTGAATAAAGTGTCAAAACCAGAAATGCAGGACAGGCCATGGAGAAACGGGAGCCTTGCTACGCTGATGGGCGGGATGTAAATTGCCAACAGCCACTCTGGAGAAGTGTACGGTGTGTCCTGAAACCTCTAAAAAACTCAGCTTAGAGAGCATAGGGCACTTCCACTCATGGGCATATAAATTGGGAAAACTAAAAATCAGCAAGACACAGGCACCCCAAAGTTTAGGGCTGCTCTGTTGACAAGAACCTCCACTTCGTTACACCTTAAATATCCCAGGAAAGAAAAAAATGGATAAAGAAGTTGTGGTCCTTATGTACAATGGAATATCACTCAGCCATGAAATCAACGTCATAAGGCTAGTAGCAGCATGATGAGTGGATTTAGGTACGACGATTCTAAGTGAAATAAGTCAACCAGAAAACGACACTTATCATAAGATATCACTTATAGAGGGAATGTAAAAACCGCTACACTTGAACTGAATTACAAAACAGAACAGCGTCACACGTTTAGAAGACACACTATGGCTGCTTAACAGGAAAGGTGAGGTGGGGTGATGCATAAAACAAGGGTTTCAAATAGGCTCAGATACCGTTCCATACACCCAATATGTAATAGACAAGACCTACTCCTTGCTCAGTGAAGTGGACTAAACACCCCCTGTTCACCGCCCAAGAATATATCTGACTAGTAAGAATCTTAAAACCAATGTATTGATATCCCTCTGTAAGTGAGTCAAGTGGGTGTAAAGCGGCATAAACACAGCAGTGAAAAGCAGCTAAACCCCATTATAAAAATCAATTACTTTTAAAAACCCGTGAAACAAAGACAGTGAAAGAGAGAGAAATTCTTACAAAATTCGTTCAGGGGCTGTGATGCCACCTGGATTGACCATCTCTAGACCCACAGCTGATTGAGACATAAGGGTGGACACTCTTGGGGCTGAGAGGTTTGGTGAGGTTGGGTGAGCAAACGCAGACCCTTTAAAGTAATACTGCGTGGTATCCATCCCATGGGTCCAAAATCTCCAGGTTCAAGGGCATCTTCCTACATCGAAAACATGCATGAGAAACCCAGAAGATGGTACACCGTGTGATCGGGAAAGGTTTCGAAAACGCACCTCATTTCTCATCTCCTTGTGCTCGGGTTGGCCATTACAGCCGCTTTACTAGCAATCTTCCTCCTTCGAGAATCAGCACCTTTAACCTCCTGTTCCGTACAGGTTGCAATTTGTCCTGAGGATGAACGGGAAGAGGGGGAACCAGTGAGAGACTAGCTCTAGGTGTTGGGACAGGCACAGGTCACTCTATTTTCCCATCAGGAAGAAGAATTAACCACAGGCTCAGCCTGCCGCCCGGAAGCAGAACAGGGCCTGAAGCAATCCTGCGCTTTTGCGGCCAGCTCCCAAAAAAGCGAGTTGAAAAATCGAGCTCAGGGGCACTGCAATTCACAAACCTGCAGAGTTATAAATGATAACTCTCGTCCACAAATATATTGAGGGAAGGCAACGAGGAGGATTTGAAAGCAAGGCAGAATTGCAGGAAACAGATTTCAGGAGGTAGAGTCGAATCGCCTTTAAAGCACAGGAAAAGCGGCAAAACCTCGACCATGATGCCCTTGGCCAAAAAGGGCGTATGCGTTTTTTCCTGAATATATTCAGGAAAAAACGCATACGCCCTTTTTGGCCAACCAAGCAACCTGGAAAGGCAAATCAGCGCTACAAAGAAGTCTCGCTTCCCATCGGTCAAAAGGGCCATGCTGAATAAAGTGTCAAAACCAGAAATGCAGGACAGGCCATGGAGAAACGGGAGCCTTGCTACGCTGATGGGCGGGATGTAAATTGCCAACAGCCACTCTGGAGAAGTGTACGGTGTGTCCTGAAACCTCTAAAAAACTCAGCTTAGAGAGCATAGGGCACTTCCACTCATGGGCATATAAATTGGGAAAACTAAAAATCAGCAAGACACAGGCACCCCAAAGTTTAGGGCTGCTCTGTTGACAAGAACCTCCACTTCGTTACACCTTAAATATCCCAGGAAAGAAAAAAATGGATAAAGAAGTTGTGGTCCTTATGTACAATGGAATATCACTCAGCCATGAAATCAACGTCATAAGGCTAGTAGCAGCATGATGAGTGGATTTAGGTACGACGATTCTAAGTGAAATAAGTCAACCAGAAAACGACACTTATCATAAGATATTACTTATAGAGGGAATGTAAAAACCGCTACACTTGAACTGAATTACAAAACAGAACAGAGACACACGTTTACAAAACACACTATGGCTGCTTAACGGGAAAGGTGAGGTCGGGTGAGGCAGAAAACAAGGGTTTCAAATTAGCTCAGATACCGTTCAATAAACCCAATATGTAATAGACAAGACCTACTCCTTGCTCAGTGAACTGGACTCGACACCCCCTATTCACCGCCCAAGAATATATCTGACTAGGAAGAATCTTCAAAGCTATGTATTGATATCTCTCTGTAAGTGAGTCAAGTGGGTGTAAAGCGGCATAAACACAGCAGTGAAAAGCAGCTAAACCCCATTATAAAAATCAATTACTTTTAAAAACCCGTGAAACAAAGACAGTGAAAGAGAGAGAAATTCTTACAAAATTCGTTCAGGGGCTGTGATGCCACCTTTATTGACCATCTCTAGACCCACAGCTGATTGAGACATAAGGGTGGACACTCTTGGGGCTGAGAGGTTTGGTGAGGTTGGGTGAGCAAACGCAGACCCTTTAAAGTAATACTGCGTGGTATCCATCCCATGGGTCCAAAATCTCCAGGTTCAAGGGCATCTTCCTACATCGAAAACATGCATGAGAAACCCAGAAGATGGTACACCGTGTGATCGGGAAAGGTTTCGAAAACGCACCTCATTTCTCATCCCCTTGTGCTCGGGTTGGCCATTACAGCCGCTTTACTAGCAATCTCCCTCCTTCGAGAATCAGCACCTTTAACCTCCTGTTCCGTACAGGTTGCAGTTTGTCCTGAGGATGAACGGGAAGAGGGGGAACCAGTGAGAGACTAGCTCTAGGTGTTGGGACAGGCACAGGTCACTCTATTTTCCCATCAGGAAGAAGAATTAACCACAGGCTCAGCCTGCCGCCCGGAAGCAGAACAGGGCCTGAAGCAATCCTGCGCTTTTGCGGCCAGCTCCCAAAAAAGCGAGTTGAAAAATCGAGCTCAGGGGCACTGCAATTCACAAACCTGCAGAGTTATAAATGATAACTCTCGTCCACAAATATATTGAGGGAAGGCAACGAGGAGGATTTGAAAGCAAGGCAGAATTGCAGGAAACAGATTTCAGGAGGTAGAGTCGAATCGCCTTTAAAGCACAGGAAAAGCGGCAAAACCTCGACCATGATGCCCTTGGCCAAAAAGGGCGTATGCGTTTTTTCCTGAATATATTCAGGAAAAAACGCATACGCCCTTTTTGGCCAACCAAGCAACCTGGAAAGGCAAATCAGCGCTACAAAGAAGTCTCGCTTCCCATCGGTCAAAAGGGCCATGCTGAATAAAGTGTCAAAACCAGAAATGCAGGACAGGCCATGGAGAAACGGGAGCCTTGCTACGCTGATGGGCGGGATGTAAATTGCCAACAGCCACTCTGGAGAAGTGTACGGTGTGTCCTGAAACCTCTAAAAAACTCAGCTTAGAGAGCATAGGGCACTTCCACTCATGGGCATATAAATTGGGAAAACTAAAAATCAGCAAGACACAGGCACCCCAAAGTTTAGGGCTGCTCTGTTGACAAGAACCTCCACTTCGTTACACCTTAAATATCCCAGGAAAGAAAAAAATGGATAAAGAAGTTGTGGTCCTTATGTACAATGGAATATCACTCAGCCATGAAATCAACGTCATAAGGCTAGTAGCAGCATGATGAGTGGATTTAGGTACGACGATTCTAAGTGAAATAAGTCAACCAGAAAACGACACTTATCATAAGATATCACTTATAGAGGGAATGTAAAAACCGCTACACTTGAACTGAATTACAAAACAGAACAGCGTCACACGTTTAGAAGACACACTATGGCTGCTTAACAGGAAAGGTGAGGTGGGGTGATGCATAAAACAAGGGTTTCAAATAGGCTCAGATACCGTTCCATACACCCAATATGTAATAGACAAGACCTACTCCTTGCTCAGTGAAGTGGACTAAACACCCCCTGTTCACCGCCCAAGAATATATCTGACTAGTAAGAATCTTAAAACCAATGTATTGATATCCCTCTGTAAGTGAGTCAAGTGGGTGTAAAGCGGCATAAACACAGCAGTGAAAAGCAGCTAAACCCCATTATAAAAATCAATTACTTTTAAAAACCCGTGAAACAAAGACAGTGAAAGAGAGAGAAATTCTTACAAAATTCGTTCAGGGGCTGTGATGCCACCTGGATTGACCATCTCTAGACCCACAGCTGATTGAGACATAAGGGTGGACACTCTTGGGGCTGAGAGGTTTGGTGAGGTTGGGTGAGCAAACGCAGACCCTTTAAAGTAATACTGCGTGGTATCCATCCCATGGGTCCAAAATCTCCAGGTTCAAGGGCATCTTCCTACATCGAAAACATGCATGAGAAACCCAGAAGATGGTACACCGTGTGATCGGGAAAGGTTTCTAAAACGCACCTCATTTCTCATCTCCTTGTGCTCGGGTTGGCCATTACAGCCGCTTTACTAGCAATCTCCCTTCTTCGAGAATCAGCACCTTTAACCTCCTGTTCCGTACAGGTTGCAATTTGTCCTGAGGATGAACGGGAAGAGGGGGAACCAGTGAGAGACTAGCTCTAGGTGTTGGTACAGGCACAGGTCACTCTATTTTCCCATCAGGAAGAAGAATTAACCACAGGCTCAGCCTGCCGCCCGGAAGCAGAACAGGCCCTGAAGCAATCCTCTGCTTTTGCGGCCAGCTCCCAAAAAAGCGAGTTGAAAAATCGAGCTCAGGGGCACTGCAATTCACAAACCTGCAGAGTTAGAAATGATAACTCTCGTCCACAAATATATTGAGGGAAGGCAACGAGGAGGATTTGAAAGCAAGGCAGAATTGCAGGAAACAGAATTCAGGAGGTAAAGTCGAATCGCCTTTAAAGCACAGGAAAAGCGGCAAAACCTCGACAATGATGCCCTTGGCCAAAAAGGGCGTATGCGTTTTTTCCTGAATATATTCAGGAAAAAACGCATACGCCCTTTTTGGCCAACCAAGCAACCTGGAAAGGCAAATCAGCGCTACAAAGAAGTCTCGCTTCCCATCGGTCAAAAGGGCCATGCTGAATAAAGTGTCAAAACCAGAAATGCAGGACAGGCCATGGAGAAACGGGAGCCTTACTACGCTGATGGGCGGGATGTAAATTGCCAACAGCCACTCTGGAGAAGTGTACGGTGTTTCCTGAAACATCTAAAAAACTCAGCATAGAGAGCATAAGGCACTTCCACTCATGGGCGTATAAATTGGGAAAACTAAAAATCAGCAAGACACAGGCACCCCAAAGTTTAGGGCTGCTCTGTTGACAAGAACCTCCACTTCGTTACACCTTAAATATCCCAGGAAAGAGAAAAATGGATAAGGAAGTTGTGGTCCTTATGTACAATGGCATATCACTCAGCCATGAAATCAACGTCATAGGGCTAGTAGCAGCATGATGAGTGGATTTAGGTACGACGATTTTAAGTGAAATAAGTCAACCAGAAAACAACACTTATCATAAGATATGACTTATAGAGGGAATGTAAAAACCGCTACACTTGAACTGAATTACAAAACAGAACAGAGACACACGTTTACAAAACACACTATGGCTGCTTAACGGGAAAGGTGAGGTCGGGTGAGGTAGAAAACAAGGGTTTCAAATTAGCTCAGATACCGTTCCATAAACCCAATATGTAATAGACAAGACCTACTCCTTGCTCAGTGAACTGGACTCGACACCCCCTATTCACCGCCCAAGAATATATCTGACTAGGAAGAATCTTCAAAGCTATGTATTGATATCCCTCTGTAAATGAGTCAAGTGGGTGTAAAGCAGCATAAACACAGCAGTGAAAAGCAGCTAAACCCCATTATAAAAATCAATTACTTTTAAAATCCCATGAAACAAAGACAGTGAAAGGGAGAGAAATTCTTACAAAATTCGTTCAGGGGCTGTGATGCCACCTGTATTGACCATCTCTAAACCCACAGCTGATTGAGACATAAGGGTGGACACTCTTGGGGCTGAGAGGTTTGGTGAGGTTGGGTGAGCAAACACAGATCCTTTAAAGTAATACTGTGTGGTACCCATCTCATGGGTCCCAAATCTCCAGGTTCAAGGGCATCTTCCTACATCGAAAACATGCATGAGAAACCCAGAAGATGGTACACTGTGTGATCGGGAAAGGTTTCTAAAACGCACCTCATTTCTCATCTCCTTGTGCTCGGGTTCGCCATTCCAGCCGCGTTAGTAGCAATCTCCCTCCGTGGAGAATCAGCACCTTTAACCTCCTGTTCCGTACAGGTTGCAATTTGTCCTGAGGATGAACGGGAAGAGGGGGAACCAATGAGAGACTAGGTCTAGGTGTTGGGACAGGCACAGGTCACTCTATTTTCCCATCAGGAAGAAGAATTAACCACAGGCTCAGCCTGCCGCCCGGAACCAGAATAGGGCCTGAAGCAATCCTACGCTTTTGTGGCCAGCTCCCAAGAAAACGAGTTGAAAAATGGAGCTCAGGGGCACTGCAATTCACAAACCTGCAGAGTTATAAATGATAACTCTCGTCCACAAATATATTGAGGAAAGGCAACGAAGAGGATTTGAAAGCAAGTCAGAATTGCAGGAAACAGATTTCAGGAGGTAGATTCGAATCGCCTTTAAAGCACAGGAAAAGCGGCAAAACCTCGACCATGATGCCCTTGGCCAAAAAGGGCGTCTGCGTTTTTTCCTGAATATATTCAGGAAAAAACGCAGACGCCCTTTTTGGCCAACCAAGCAACCTGGAAAGGCAAATCAGCGCTACAAAGAAGTCTCGCTTCCCTTCTGTCAAAACGGCCGTGCTGAATAAAGTGTCAAAACCAGAAATGCAGGACAGGCCATGGTGAAACGGGAGCCTTGCTACGCTGATGCGCGGGATGTAAATTGTCAACAGCCACTCTGGAGAAGTGTACGGTGTGTCCTGAAACATCTAAAAAACTCAGCTTAGAGAGCATAGGGCACTTCCACTCATGGGCGTATAAATTGGGAAAACTAAAAATCAGCAAGACACAGGCACCCCAAAGTTTAGGGCTGCTCTGTTGACAAGAACCTCCACTTCGTTACACCTTAAATATCCCAGGAAAGAGAAACATGGATAAGTAAGTTGTGGTCCTTATGTACAATGGCATATCACTCAGCCATGAAATTAACGTCATAAGGCTAGTAGCAGCATGATGAGAGGATTTAGGTACGACGATTCTAAGTGAAATAAGTCACACAGAAAAAGACACTTATCATAAGATATCACTTAGAGAGGGAATGCAAAAACCGCTACACTTGAACGGAATTACAAAACAGAACAGCGTCACACGTTTAGAAGACACACTATGGCTGCTTAACGGGAAAGGTGAGGTGGGTGATGCATAAAACAAGGGTTTCAAATTAGCTCAGATACCGTTCCATAAACCCAATATGTAATAGACAAGACCTACTCCTTGCTCAGTGAACTGGACTCAACACCCCCTGTTCACCGCCCAAGAATATATCTGACTAGGAAGAATCTTAAAACCAATGTATTGATATCCCTCTGTAAGTGAGTCAAGTGGGTGTAAAGCGGCATAAACACAGCAGTGAAAAGCAGCTAAACCCCATTATAAAAATCAATTACTTTTAAAAACCCGTGAAACAAAGACAGTGAAAGAGAGAGAAATTCTTACAAAATTCGTTCAGGGGCTGTGATGCCACCTTTATTGACCATCTCTAGACCCACAGCTGATTGAGACATAAGGGTGGACACTCTTGGGGCTGAGAGGTTTGGTGAGGTTGGGTGAGCAAACGCAGACCCTTTAAAGTAATACTGCGTGGTATCCATCCCATGGGTCCAAAATCTCCAGGTTCAAGGGCATCTTCCTACATCGAAAACATGCATGAGAAACCCAGAAGATGGTACACCGTGTGATCGGGAAAGGTTTCGAAAACGCACCTCATTTCTCATCTCCTTGTGCTCGGGTTGGCCATTACAGCCGCTTTACTAGCAATCTCCCTCCTTCGAGAATCAGCACCTTTAACCTCCTGTTCCGTACAGGTTGCAATTTGTCCTGAGGATGAACGGGAAGAGGGGGAACCAGTGAGAGACTAGCTCTAGGTGTTGGGACAGGCACAGGTCACTCTATTTTCCCATCAGGAAGAAGAATTAACCACAGGCTCAGCCTGCCGCCCGGAAGCAGAACAGGGCCTGAAGCAATCCTGCGCTTTTGCGGCCAGCTCCCAAAAAAGCGAGTTGAAAAATCGAGCTCAGGGGCACTGCAATTCACAAACCTGCAGAGTTATAAATGATAACTCTCGTCCACAAATATATTGAGGGAAGGCAACGAGGAGGATTTGAAAGCAAGGCAGAATTGCAGGAAACAGATTTCAGGAGGTAGAGTCGAATCGCCTTTAAAGCACAGGAAAAGCGGCAAAACCTCGACCATGATGCCCTTGGCCAAAAAGGGCGTATGCGTTTTTTCCTGAATATATTCAGGAAAAAACGCATACGCCCTTTTTGGCCAACCAAGCAACCTGGAAAGGCAAATCAGCGCTACAAAGAAGTCTCGCTTCCCATCGGTCAAAAGGGCCATGCTGAATAAAGTGTCAAAACCAGAAATGCAGGACAGGCCATGGAGAAACGGGAGCCTTGCTACGCTGATGGGCGGGATGTAAATTGCCAACAGCCACTCTGGAGAAGTGTACGGTGTGTCCTGAAACCTCTAAAAAACTCAGCTTAGAGAGCATAGGGCACTTCCACTCATGGGCATATAAATTGGGAAAACTAAAAATCAGCAAGACACAGGCACCCCAAAGTTTAGGGCTGCTCTGTTGACAAGAACCTCCACTTCGTTACACCTTAAATATCCCAGGAAAGAAAAAAATGGATAAAGAAGTTGTGGTCCTTATGTACAATGGAATATCACTCAGCCATGAAATCAACGTCATAAGGCTAGTAGCAGCATGATGAGTGGATTTAGGTACGACGATTCTAAGTGAAATAAGTCAACCAGAAAACGACACTTATCATAAGATATTACTTATAGAGGGAATGTAAAAACCGCTACACTTGAACTGAATTACAAAACAGAACAGAGACACACGTTTACAAAACACACTATGGCTGCTTAACGGGAAAGGTGAGGTCGGGTGAGGCAGAAAACAAGGGTTTCAAATTAGCTCAGATACCGTTCAATAAACCCAATATGTAATAGACAAGACCTACTCCTTGCTCAGTGAACTGGACTCGACACCCCCTATTCACCGCCCAAGAATATATCTGACTAGGAAGAATCTTCAAAGCTATGTATTGATATCTCTCTGTAAGTGAGTCAAGTGGGTGTAAAGCGGCATAAACACAGCAGTGAAAAGCAGCTAAACCCCATTATAAAAATCAATTACTTTTAAAAACCCGTGAAACAAAGACAGTGAAAGAGAGAGAAATTCTTACAAAATTCGTTCAGGGGCTGTGATGCCACCTGGATTGACCATCTCTAGACCCACAGCTGATTGAGACATAAGGGTGGACACTCTTGGGGCTGAGAGGTTTGGTGAGGTTGGGTGAGCAAACGCAGACCCTTTAAAGTAATACTGCGTGGTATCCATCCCATGGGTCCAAAATCTCCAGGTTCAAGGGCATCTTCCTACATCGAAAACATGCATGAGAAACCCAGAAGATGGTACACCGTGTGATCGGGAAAGGTTTCTAAAACGCACCTCATTTCTCATCTCCTTGTGCTCGGGTTGGCCATTACAGCCGCTTTACTAGCAATCTCCCTCCTTCGAGAATCAGCACCTTTAACCTCCTGTTCCGTACAGGTTGCAGTTTGTCCTGAGGATGAACGGGAAGAGGGGGAACCAGTGAGAGACTAGCTCTAGGTGTTGGGACAGGCACAGGTCACTCTATTTTCCCATCAGGAAGAAGAATTAACCACAGGCTCAGCCTGCCGCCCGGAAGCAGAACAGGGCCTGAAGCAATCCTGCGCTTTTGCGGCCAGCTCCCAAAAAAGCGAGTTGAAAAATCGAGCTCAGGGGCACTGCAATTCACAAACCTGCAGAGTTATAAATGATAACTCTCGTCCACAAATATATTGAGGGAAGGCAACGAGGAGGATTTGAAAGCAAGGCAGAATTGCAGGAAACAGATTTCAGGAGGTAGAGTCGAATCGCCTTTAAAGCACAGGAAAAGCGGCAAAACCTCGACCATGATGCCCTTGGCCAAAAAGGGCGTATGCGTTTTTTCCTGAATATATTCAGGAAAAAACGCATACGCCCTTTTTGGCCAACCAAGCAACCTGGAAAGGCAAATCAGCGCTACAAAGAAGTCTCGCTTCCCATCGGTCAAAAGGGCCATGCTGAATAAAGTGTCAAAACCAGAAATGCAGGACAGGCCATGGAGAAACGGGAGCCTTGCTACGCTGATGGGCGGGATGTAAATTGCCAACAGCCACTCTGGAGAAGTGTACGGTGTGTCCTGAAACCTCTAAAAAACTCAGCTTAGAGAGCATAGGGCACTTCCACTCATGGGCATATAAATTGGGAAAACTAAAAATCAGCAAGACACAGGCACCCCAAAGTTTAGGGCTGCTCTGTTGACAAGAACCTCCACTTCGTTACACCTTAAATATCCCAGGAAAGAAAAAAATGGATAAAGAAGTTGTGGTCCTTATGTACAATGGAATATCACTCAGCCATGAAATCAACGTCATAAGGCTAGTAGCAGCATGATGAGTGGATTTAGGTACGACGATTCTAAGTGAAATAAGTCAACCAGAAAACGACACTTATCATAAGATATCACTTATAGAGGGAGTGTAAAAACCGCTACACTTGAACTGAATTACAAAACAGAACAGCGTCACACGTTTAGAAGACACACTATGGCTGCTTAACAGGAAAGGTGAGGTGGGGTGATGCATAAAACAAGGGTTTCAAATAGGCTCAGATACCGTTCCATACACCCAATATGTAATAGACAAGACCTACTCCTTGCTCAGTGAAGTGGACTAAACACCCCCTGTTCACCGCCCAAGAATATATCTGACTAGTAAGAATCTTAAAACCAATGTATTGATATCCCTCTGTAAGTGAGTCAAGTGGGTGTAAAGCGGCATAAACACAGCAGTGAAAAGCAGCTAAACCCCATTATAAAAATCAATTACTTTTAAAAACCCGTGAAACAAAGACAGTGAAAGAGAGAGAAATTCTTACAAAATTCGTTCAGGGGCTGTGATGCCACCTGGATTGACCATCTCTAGACCCACAGCTGATTGAGACATAAGGGTGGACACTCTTGGGGCTGAGAGGTTTGGTGAGGTTGGGTGAGCAAACGCAGACCCTTTAAAGTAATACTGCGTGGTATCCATCCCATGGGTCCAAAATCTCCAGGTTCAAGGGCATCTTCCTACATGGAAAACATGCATGAGAAACCCAGAAGATGGTACACCGTGTGATCGGGAAAGGTTTCTAAAACGCACCTCATTTCTCATCTCCTTGTGCTCGGGTTGGCCATTACAGCCGCTTTACTAGCAATCTCCCTTCTTCGAGAATCAGCACCTTTAACCTCCTGTTCCGTACAGGTTGCAATTTGTCCTGAGGATGAACGGGAAGAGGGGGAACCAGTGAGAGACTAGCTCTAGGTGTTGGTACAGGCACAGGTCACTCTATTTTCCCATCAGGAAGAAGAATTAACCACAGGCTCAGCCTGCCGCCCGGAAGCAGAACAGGCCCTGAAGCAATCCTCTGCTTTTGCGGCCAGCTCCCAAAAAAGCGAGTTGAAAAATCGAGCTCAGGGGCACTGCAATTCACAAACCTGCAGAGTTAGAAATGATAACTCTCGTCCACAAATATATTGAGGGAAGGCAACGAGGAGGATTTGAAAGCAAGGCAGAATTGCAGGAAACAGAATTCAGGAGGTAAAGTCGAATCGCCTTTAAAGCACAGGAAAAGCGGCAAAACCTCGACAATGATGCCCTTGGCCAAAAAGGGCGTATGCGTTTTTTCCTGAATATATTCAGGAAAAAACGCATACGCCCTTTTTGGCCAACCAAGCAACCTGGAAAGGCAAATCAGCGCTACAAAGAAGTCTCGCTTCCCATCGGTCAAAAGGGCCATGCTGAATAAAGTGTCAAAACCAGAAATGCAGGACAGGCCATGGAGAAACGGGAGCCTTACTACGCTGATGGGCGGGATGTAAATTGCCAACAGCCACTCTGGAGAAGTGTACGGTGTTTCCTGAAACATCTAAAAAACTCAGCATAGAGAGCATAAGGCACTTCCACTCATGGGCGTATAAATTGGGAAAACTAAAAATCAGCAAGACACAGGCACCCCAAAGTTTAGGGCTGCTCTGTTGACAAGAACCTCCACTTCGTTACACCTTAAATATCCCAGGAAAGAGAAAAATGGATAAGGAAGTTGTGGTCCTTATGTACAATGGCATATCACTCAGCCATGAAATCAACGTCATAGGGCTAGTAGCAGCATGATGAGTGGATTTAGGTACGACGATTTTAAGTGAAATAAGTCAACCAGAAAACAACACTTATCATAAGATATGACTTATAGAGGGAATGTAAAAACCGCTACACTTGAACTGAATTACAAAACAGAACAGAGACACACGTTTACAAAACACACTATGGCTGCTTAACGGGAAAGGTGAGGTCGGGTGAGGTAGAAAACAAGGGTTTCAAATTAGCTCAGATACCGTTCCATAAACCCAATATGTAATAGACAAGACCTACTCCTTGCTCAGTGAACTGGACTCGACACCCCCTATTCACCGCCCAAGAATATATCTGACTAGGAAGAATCTTCAAAGCTATGTATTGATATCCCTCTGTAAATGAGTCAAGTGGGTGTAAAGCAGCATAAACACAGCAGTGAAAAGCAGCTAAACCCCATTATAAAAATCAATTACTTTTAAAATCCCATGAAACAAAGACAGTGAAAGGGAGAGAAATTCTTACAAAATTCGTTCAGGGGCTGTGATGCCACCTGTATTGACCATCTCTAAACCCACAGCTGATTGAGACATAAGGGTGGACACTCTTGGGGCTGAGAGGTTTGGTGAGGTTGGGTGAGCAAACACAGATCCTTTAAAGTAATACTCTGTGGTACCCATCTCATGGGTCCCAAATCTCCAGGTTCAAGGGCATCTTCCTACATCGAAAACATGCATGAGAAACCCAGAAGATGGTACACTGTGTGATCGGGAAAGGTTTCTAAAACGCACGTCATTTCTCATCTCCTTGTGCTCGGGTTCGCCATTCCAGCCGCGTTAGTAGCAATCTCCCTCCGTGGAGAATCAGCACCTTTAACCTCCTGTTCCGTACAGGTTGCAATTTGTCCTGAGGATGAACGGGAAGAGGGGGAACCAATGAGAGACTAGGTCTAGGTGTTGGGACAGGCACAGGTCACTCTATTTTCCCATCAGGAAGAAGAATTAACCACAGGCTCAGCCTGCCGCCCGGAACCAGAATAGGGCCTGAAGCAATCCTACGCTTTTGTGGCCAGCTCCCAAGAAAACGAGTTGAAAAATGGAGCTCAGGGGCACTGCAATTCACAAACCTGCAGAGTTATAAATGATAACTCTCGTCCACAAATATATTGAGGAAAGGCAACGAAGAGGATTTGAAAGCAAGTCAGAATTGCAGGAAACAGATTTCAGGAGGTAGATTCGAATCGCCTTTAAAGCACAGGAAAAGCGGCAAAACCTCGACCATGATGCCCTTGGCCAAAAAGGGCGTCTGCGTTTTTTCCTGAATATATTCAGGAAAAAACGCAGACGCCCTTTTTGGCCAACCAAGCAACCTGGAAAGGCAAATCAGCGCTACAAAGAAGTCTCGCTTCCCTTCTGTCAAAACGGCCGTGCTGAATAAAGTGTCAAAACCAGAAATGCAGGACAGGCCATGGTGAAACGGGAGCCTTGCTACGCTGATGCGCGGGATGTAAATTGTCAACAGCCACTCTGGAGAAGTGTACGGTGTGTCCTGAAACATCTAAAAAACTCAGCTTAGAGAGCATAGGGCACTTCCACTCATGGGCGTATAAATTGGGAAAACTAAAAATCAGCAAGACACAGGCACCCCAAAGTTTAGGGCTGCTCTGTTGACAAGAACCTCCACTTCGTTACACCTTAAATATCCCAGGAAAGAGAAACATGGATAAGTAAGTTGTGGTCCTTATGTACAATGGCATATCACTCAGCCATGAAATTAACGTCATAAGGCTAGTAGCAGCATGATGAGAGGATTTAGGTACGACGATTCTAAGTGAAATAAGTCACACAGAAAAAGACACTTATCATAAGATATCACTTAGAGAGGGAATGCAAAAACCGCTACACTTGAACGGAATTACAAAACAGAACAGCGTCACACGTTTAGAAGACACACTATGGCTGCTTAACGGGAAAGGTGAGGTGGGTGATGCATAAAACAAGGGTTTCAAATTAGCTCAGATACCGTTCCATAAACCCAATATGTAATAGACAAGACCTACTCCTTGCTCAGTGAACTGGACTCAACACCCCCTGTTCACCGCCCAAGAATATATCTGACTAGTAAGAATCTTAAAACCAATGTATTGATATCCCTCTGTAAGTGAGTCAAGTGGGTGTAAAGCGGCATAAACACAGCAGTGAAAAGCAGCTAAACCCCATTATAAAAATCAATTACTTTTAAAAACCCGTGAAACAAAGACAGTGAAAGAGAGAGAAATTCTTACAAAATTCGTTCAGGGGCTGTGATGCCACCTTTATTGACCATCTCTAGACCCACAGCTGATTGAGACATAAGGGTGGACACTCTTGGGGCTGAGAGGTTTGGTGAGGTTGGGTGAGCAAACGCAGACCCTTTAAAGTAATACTGCGTGGTATCCATCCCATGGGTCCAAAATCTCCAGGTTCAAGGGCATCTTCCTACATCGAAAACATGCATGAGAAACCCAGAAGATGGTACACCGTGTGATCGGGAAAGGTTTCGAAAACGCACCTCATTTCTCATCTCCTTGTGCTCGGGTTGGCCATTACAGCCGCTTTACTAGCAATCTCCCTCCTTCGAGAATCAGCACCTTTAACCTCCTGTTCCGTACAGGTTGCAATTTGTCCTGAGGATGAACGGGAAGAGGGGGAACCAGTGAGAGACTAGCTCTAGGTGTTGGGACAGGCACAGGTCACTCTATTTTCCCATCAGGAAGAAGAATTAACCACAGGCTCAGCCTGCCGCCCGGAAGCAGAACAGGGCCTGAAGCAATCCTGCGCTTTTGCGGCCAGCTCCCAAAAAAGCGAGTTGAAAAATCGAGCTCAGGGGCACTGCAATTCACAAACCTGCAGAGTTATAAATGATAACTCTCGTCCACAAATATATTGAGGGAAGGCAACGAGGAGGATTTGAAAGCAAGGCAGAATTGCAGGAAACAGATTTCAGGAGGTAGAGTCGAATCGCCTTTAAAGCACAGGAAAAGCGGCAAAACCTCGACCATGATGCCCTTGGCCAAAAAGGGCGTATGCGTTTTTTCCTGAATATATTCAGGAAAAAACGCATACGCCCTTTTTGGCCAACCAAGCAACCTGGAAAGGCAAATCAGCGCTACAAAGAAGTCTCGCTTCCCATCGGTCAAAAGGGCCATGCTGAATAAAGTGTCAAAACCAGAAATGCAGGACAGGCCATGGAGAAACGGGAGCCTTGCTACGCTGATGGGCGGGATGTAAATTGCCAACAGCCACTCTGGAGAAGTGTACGGTGTGTCCTGAAACCTCTAAAAAACTCAGCTTAGAGAGCATAGGGCACTTCCACTCATGGGCATATAAATTGGGAAAACTAAAAATCAGCAAGACACAGGCACCCCAAAGTTTAGGGCTGCTCTGTTGACAAGAACCTCCACTTCGTTACACCTTAAATATCCCAGGAAAGAAAAAAATGGATAAAGAAGTTGTGGTCCTTATGTACAATGGAATATCACTCAGCCATGAAATCAACGTCATAAGGCTAGTAGCAGCATGATGAGTGGATTTAGGTACGACGATTCTAAGTGAAATAAGTCAACCAGAAAACGACACTTATCATAAGATATTACTTATAGAGGGAATGTAAAAACCGCTACACTTGAACTGAATTACAAAACAGAACAGAGACACACGTTTACAAAACACACTATGGCTGCTTAACGGGAAAGGTGAGGTCGGGTGAGGCAGAAAACAAGGGTTTCAAATTAGCTCAGATACCGTTCAATAAACCCAATATGTAATAGACAAGACCTACTCCTTGCTCAGTGAACTGGACTCGACACCCCCTATTCACCGCCCAAGAATATATCTGACTAGGAAGAATCTTCAAAGCTATGTATTGATATCTCTCTGTAAGTGAGTCAAGTGGGTGTAAAGCGGCATAAACACAGCAGTGAAAAGCAGCTAAACCCCATTATAAAAATCAATTACTTTTAAAAACCCGTGAAACAAAGACAGTGAAAGAGAGAGAAATTCTTACAAAATTCGTTCAGGGGCTGTGATGCCACCTTTATTGACCATCTCTAGACCCACAGCTGATTGAGACATAAGGGTGGACACTCTTGGGGCTGAGAGGTTTGGTGAGGTTGGGTGAGCAAACGCAGACCCTTTAAAGTAATACTGCGTGGTATCCATCCCATGGGTCCAAAATCTCCAGGTTCAAGGGCATCTTCCTACATCGAAAACATGCATGAGAAACCCAGAAGATGGTACACCGTGTGATCGGGAAAGGTTTCGAAAACGCACCTCATTTCTCATCTCCTTGTGCTCGGGTTGGCCATTACAGCCGCTTTACTAGCAATCTCCCTCCTTCGAGAATCAGCACCTTTAACCTCCTGTTCCGTACAGGTTGCAATTTGTCCTGAGGATGAACGGGAAGAGGGGGAACCAGTGAGAGACTAGCTCTAGGTGTTGGGACAGGCACAGGTCACTCTATTTTCCCATCAGGAAGAAGAATTAACCACAGGCTCAGCCTGCCGCCCGGAAGCAGAACAGGCCCTGAAGCAATCCTCTGCTTTTGCGGCCAGCTCCCAAAAAAGCGAGTTGAAAAATCGAGCTCAGGGGCACTGCAATTCACAAACCTGCAGAGTTAGAAATGATAACTCTCGTCCACAAATATATTGAGGGAAGGCAACGAGGAGGATTTGAAAGCAAGGCAGAATTGCAGGAAACAGAATTCAGGAGGTAAAGTCGAATCGCCTTTAAAGCACAGGAAAAGCGGCAAAACCTCGACAATGATGCCCTTGGCCAAAAAGGGCATATGCGTTTTTTCCTGAATATATTCAGGAAAAAACGCATACGCCCTTTTTGGCCAACCAAGCAACCTGGAAAGGCAAATCAGCGCTACAAAGAAGTCTCGCTTCCCATCGGTCAAAAGGGCCATGCTGAATAAAGTGTCAAAACCAGAAATGCAGGACAGGCCATGGAGAAACGGGAGCCTTACTACGCTGATGGGCGGGATGTAAATTGCCAACAGCCACTCTGGAGAAGTGTACGGTGTTTCCTGAAACATCTAAAAAACTCAGCATAGAGAGCATAAGGCACTTCCACTCATGGGCGTATAAATTGGGAAAACTAAAAATCAGCAAGACACAGGCACCCCAAAGTTTAGGGCTGCTCTGTTGACAAGAACCTCCACTTCGTTACAACTTAAATATCCCAGGAAAGAGAAAAATGGATAAGGAAGTTGTGGTCCTTATGTACAATGGCATATCACTCAGCCATGAATTCAACGTCATAGGGCTAGTAGCAGCATGATGAGTGGATTTAGGTACGACGATTTTAAGTGAAATAAGTCAACCAGAAAACAACACTTATCATAAGATATGACTTATAGAGGGAATGTAAAAACCGCTACACTTGAACTGAATTACAAAACAGAACAGAGACACACGTTTACAAAACACACTATGGCTGCTTAACGGGAAAGGTGAGGTCGGGTGAGGTAGAAAACAAGGGTTTCAAATTAGCTCAGATACCGTTCCATAAACCCAATATGTAATAGACAAGACCTACTCCTTGCTCAGTGAACTGGACTCGACACCCCCTATTCACCGCCCAAGAATATATCTGACTAGGAAGAATCTTCAAAGCTATGTATTGATATCCCTCTGTAAATGAGTCAAGTGGGTGTAAAGCAGCATAAACACAGCAGTGAAAAGCAGCTAAACCCCATTATAAAAATCAATTACTTTTAAAATCCCATGAAACAAAGACAGTGAAAGGGAGAGAAATTCTTACAAAATTCGTTCAGGGGCTGTGATGCCACCTGTATTGACCATCTCTAAACCCACAGCTGATTGAGACATAAGGGTGGACACTCTTGGGGCTGAGAGGTTTGGTGAGGTTGGGTGAGCAAACACAGATCCTTTAAAGTAATACTCTGTGGTACCCATCTCATGGGTCCCAAATCTCCAGGTTCAAGGGCATCTTCCTACATCGAAAACATGCATGAGAAACCCAGAAGATGGTACACTGTGTGATCGGGAAAGGTTTCTAAAACGCACGTCATTTCTCATCTCCTTGTGCTCGGGTTCGCCATTCCAGCCGCGTTAGTAGCAATCTCCCTCCGTGGAGAATCAGCACCTTTAACCTCCTGTTCCGTACAGGTTGCAATTTGTCCTGAGGATGAACGGGAAGAGGGGGAACCAATGAGAGACTAGGTCTAGGTGTTGGGACAGGCACAGGTCACTCTATTTTCCCATCAGGAAGAAGAATTAACCACAGGCTCAGCCTGCCGCCCGGAACCAGAATAGGGCCTGAAGCAATCCTACGCTTTTGTGGCCAGCTCCCAAGAAAACGAGTTGAAAAATGGAGCTCAGGGGCACTGCAATTCACAAACCTGCAGAGTTATAAATGATAACTCTCGTCCACAAATATATTGAGGAAAGGCAACGAAGAGGATTTGAAAGCAAGTCAGAATTGCAGGAAACAGATTTCAGGAGGTAGATTCGAATCGCCTTTAAAGCACAGGAAAAGCGGCAAAACCTCGACCATGATGCCCTTGGCCAAAAAGGGCGTCTGCGTTTTTTCCTGAATATATTCAGGAAAAAACGCAGACGCCCTTTTTGGCCAACCAAGCAACCTGGAAAGGCAAATCAGCGCTACAAAGAAGTCTCGCTTCCCTTCTGTCAAAACGGCCGTGCTGAATAAAGTGTCAAAACCAGAAATGCAGGACAGGCCATGGTGAAACGGGAGCCTTGCTACGCTGATGCGCGGGATGTAAATTGTCAACAGCCACTCTGGAGAAGTGTACGGTGTGTCCTGAAACATCTAAAAAACTCAGCTTAGAGAGCATAGGGCACTTCCACTCATGGGCGTATAAATTGGGAAAACTAAAAATCAGCAAGACACAGGCACCCCAAAGTTTAGGGCTGCTCTGTTGACAAGAACCTCCACTTCGTTACACCTTAAATATCCCAGGAAAGAGAAACATGGATAAGGAAGTTGTGGTCCTTATGTACAATGGCATATCACTCAGCCATGAAATTAACGTCATAAGGCTAGTAGCAGCATGATGAGAGGATTTAGGTACGACGATTCTAAGTGAAATAAGTCACACAGAAAAAGACACTTATCATAAGATATCACTTAGAGAGGGAATGCAAAAACCGCTACACTTGAACGGAATTACAAAACAGAACAGCGTCACACGTTTAGAAGACACACTATGGCTGCTTAACGGGAAAGGTGAGGTGGGTGATGCATAAAACAAGGGTTTCAAATTAGCTCAGATACCGTTCCATAAACCCAATATGTAATAGACAAGACCTACTCCTTGCTCAGTGAACTGGACTCAACACCCCCTGTTCACCGCCCAAGAATATATCTGACTAGTAAGAATCTTAAAACCAATGTATTGATATCCCTCTGTAAGTGAGTCAAGTGGGTGTAAAGCGGCATAAACACAGCAGTGAAAAGCAGCTAAACCCCATTATAAAAATCAATTACTTTTAAAAACCCGTGAAACAAAGACAGTGAAAGAGAGAGAAATTCTTACAAAATTCGTTCAGGGGCTGTGATGCCACCTTTATTGACCATCTCTAGACCCACAGCTGATTGAGACATAAGGGTGGACACTCTTGGGGCTGAGAGGTTTGGTGAGGTTGGGTGAGCAAACGCAGACCCTTTAAAGTAATACTGCGTGGTATCCATCCCATGGGTCCAAAATCTCCAGGTTCAAGGGCATCTTCCTACATCGAAAACATGCATGAGAAACCCAGAAGATGGTACACCGTGTGATCGGGAAAGGTTTCGAAAACGCACCTCATTTCTCATCTCCTTGTGCTCGGGTTGGCCATTACAGCCGCTTTACTAGCAATCTCCCTCCTTCGAGAATCAGCACCTTTAACCTCCTGTTCCGTACAGGTTGCAATTTGTCCTGAGGATGAACGAGAAGAGGGGGAACCAGTGAGAGACTAGCTCTAGGTGTTGGGACAGGCACAGGTCACTCTATTTTCCCATCAGGAAGAAGAATTAACCACAGGCTCAGCCTGCCGCCCGGAAGCAGAACAGGGCCTGAAGCAATCCTGCGCTTTTGCGGCCAGCTCCCAAAAAATCGAGTTGAAAAATCGAGCTCAGGGGCACTGCAATTCACAAACCTGCAGAGTTATAAATGATAACTCTCGTCCACAAATATATTGAGGGAAGGCATATGCCCTTTTTGGCCAACCAAGCAACCTGGAAAGGCAAATCAGCGCTACAAAGAAGTCTCGCTTCCCATCGGTCAAAAGGGCCATGCTGAATAAAGTGTCAAAACCAGAAATGCAGGACAGGCCATGGAGAAACGGGAGCCTTACTACGCTGATGGGCGGGATGTAAATTGCCAACAGCCACTCTGGAGAAGTGTACGGTGTTTCCTGAAACATCTAAAAAACTCAGCATAGAGAGCATAAGGCACTTCCACTCATGGGCGTATAAATTGGGAAAACTAAAAATCAGCAAGACACAGGCACCCCAAAGTTTAGGGCTGCTCTGTTGACAAGAACCTCCACTTCGTTACAACTTAAATATCCCAGGAAAGAGAAAAATGGATAAGGAAGTTGTGGTCCTTATGTACAATGGCATATCACTCAGCCATGAATTCAACGTCATAGGGCTAGTAGCAGCATGATGAGTGGATTTAGGTACGACGATTTTAAGTGAAATAAGTCAACCAGAAAACAACACTTATCATAAGATATGACTTATAGAGGGAATGTAAAAACCGCTACACTTGAACTGAATTACAAAACAGAACAGAGACACACGTTTACAAAACACACTATGGCTGCTTAACGGGAAAGGTGAGGTCGGGTGAGGTAGAAAACAAGGGTTTCAAATTAGCTCAGATACCGTTCCATAAACCCAATATGTAATAGACAAGACCTACTCCTTGCTCAGTGAACTGGACTCGACACCCCCTATTCACCGCCCAAGAATATATCTGACTAGGAAGAATCTTCAAAGCTATGTATTGATATCCCTCTGTAAATGAGTCAAGTGGGTGTAAAGCAGCATAAACACAGCAGTGAAAAGCAGCTAAACCCCATTATAAAAATCAATTACTTTTAAAATCCCATGAAACAAAGACAGTGAAAGGGAGAGAAATTCTTACAAAATTCGTTCAGGGGCTGTGATGCCACCTGTATTGACCATCTCTAAACCCACAGCTGATTGAGACATAAGGGTGGACACTCTTGGGGCTGAGAGGTTTGGTGAGGTTGGGTGAGCAAACACAGATCCTTTAAAGTAATACTCTGTGGTACCCATCTCATGGGTCCCAAATCTCCAGGTTCAAGGGCATCTTCCTACATCGAAAACATGCATGAGAAACCCAGAAGATGGTACACTGTGTGATCGGGAAAGGTTTCTAAAACGCACGTCATTTCTCATCTCCTTGTGCTCGGGTTCGCCATTCCAGCCGCGTTAGTAGCAATCTCCCTCCGTGGAGAATCAGCACCTTTAACCTCCTGTTCCGTACAGGTTGCAATTTGTCCTGAGGATGAACGGGAAGAGGGGGAACCAATGAGAGACTAGGTCTAGGTGTTGGGACAGGCACAGGTCACTCTATTTTCCCATCAGGAAGAAGAATTAACCACAGGCTCAGCCTGCCGCCCGGAACCAGAATAGGGCCTGAAGCAATCCTACGCTTTTGTGGCCAGCTCCCAAGAAAACGAGTTGAAAAATGGAGCTCAGGGGCACTGCAATTCACAAACCTGCAGAGTTATAAATGATAACTCTCGTCCACAAATATATTGAGGAAAGGCAACGAAGAGGATTTGAAAGCAAGTCAGAATTGCAGGAAACAGATTTCAGGAGGTAGATTCGAATCGCCTTTAAAGCACAGGAAAAGCGGCAAAACCTCGACCATGATGCCCTTGGCCAAAAAGGGCGTCTGCGTTTTTTCCTGAATATATTCAGGAAAAAACGCAGACGCCCTTTTTGGCCAACCAAGCAACCTGGAAAGGCAAATCAGCGCTACAAAGAAGTCTCGCTTCCCTTCTGTCAAAACGGCCGTGCTGAATAAAGTGTCAAAACCAGAAATGCAGGACAGGCCATGGTGAAACGGGAGCCTTGCTACGCTGATGCGCGGGATGTAAATTGTCAACAGCCACTCTGGAGAAGTGTACGGTGTGTCCTGAAACATCTAAAAAACTCAGCTTAGAGAGCATAGGGCACTTCCACTCATGGGCGTATAAATTGGGAAAACTAAAAATCAGCAAGACACAGGCACCCCAAAGTTTAGGGCTGCTCTGTTGACAAGAACCTCCACTTCGTTACACCTTAAATATCCCAGGAAAGAGAAACATGGATAAGGAAGTTGTGGTCCTTATGTACAATGGCATATCACTCAGCCATGAAATTAACGTCATAAGGCTAGTAGCAGCATGATGAGAGGATTTAGGTACGACGATTCTAAGTGAAATAAGTCACACAGAAAAAGACACTTATCATAAGATATCACTTAGAGAGGGAATGCAAAAACCGCTACACTTGAACGGAATTACAAAACAGAACAGCGTCACACGTTTAGAAGACACACTATGGCTGCTTAACGGGAAAGGTGAGGTGGGTGATGCATAAAACAAGGGTTTCAAATTAGCTCAGATACCGTTCCATAAACCCAATATGTAATAGACAAGACCTACTCCTTGCTCAGTGAACTGGACTCAACACCCCCTGTTCACCGCCCAAGAATATATCTGACTAGTAAGAATCTTAAAACCAATGTATTGATATCCCTCTGTAAGTGAGTCAAGTGGGTGTAAAGCGGCATAAACACAGCAGTGAAAAGCAGCTAAACCCCATTATAAAAATCAATTACTTTTAAAAACCCGTGAAACAAAGACAGTGAAAGAGAGAGAAATTCTTACAAAATTCGTTCAGGGGCTGTGATGCCACCTTTATTGACCATCTCTAGACCCACAGCTGATTGATACATAAGGGTGGACACTCTTGGGGCTGAGAGGTTTGGTGAGGTTGGGTGAGCAAACGCAGACCCTTTAAAGTAATACTGCGTGGTATCCATCCCATGGGTCCAAAATCTCCAGGTTCAAGGGCATCTTCCTACATCGAAAACATGCATGAGAAACCCAGAAGATGGTACACCGTGTGATCGGGAAAGGTTTCGAAAACGCACCTCATTTCTCATCTCCTTGTGCTCGGGTTGGCCATTACAGCCGCTTTACTAGCAATCTCCCTCCTTCGAGAATCAGCACCTTTAACCTCCTGTTCCGTACAGGTTGCAATTTGTCCTGAGGATGAACGAGAAGAGGGGGAACCAGTGAGAGACTAGCTCTAGGTGTTGGGACAGGCACAGGTCACTCTATTTTCCCATCAGGAAGAAGAATTAACCACAGGCTCAGCCTGCCGCCCGGAAGCAGAACAGGGCCTGAAGCAATCCTGCGCTTTTGCGGCCAGCTCCCAAAAAATCGAGTTGAAAAATCGAGCTCAGGGGCACTGCAATTCACAAACCTGCAGAGTTATAAATGATAACTCTCGTCCACAAATATATTGAGGGAAGGCATATGCCCTTTTTGGCCAACCAAGCAACCTGGAAAGGCAAATCAGCGCTACAAAGAAGTCTCGCTTCCCATCGGTCAAAAGGGCCATGCTGAATAAAGTGTCAAAACCAGAAATGCAGGACAGGCCATGGAGAAACGGGAGCCTTACTACGCTGATGGGCGGGATGTAAATTGCCAACAGCCACTCTGGAGAAGTGTACGGTGTTTCCTGAAACATCTAAAAAACTCAGCATAGAGAGCATAAGGCACTTCCACTCATGGGCGTATAAATTGGGAAAACTAAAAATCAGCAAGACACAGGCACCCCAAAGTTTAGGGCTGCTCTGTTGACAAGAACCTCCACTTCGTTACAACTTAAATATCCCAGGAAAGAGAAAAATGGATAAGGAAGTTGTGGTCCTTATGTACAATGGCATATCACTCAGCCATGAATTCAACGTCATAGGGCTAGTAGCAGCATGATGAGTGGATTTAGGTACGACGATTTTAAGTGAAATAAGTCAACCAGAAAACAACACTTATCATAAGATATGACTTATAGAGGGAATGTAAAAACCGCTACACTTGAACTGAATTACAAAACAGAACAGAGACACACGTTTACAAAACACACTATGGCTGCTTAACGGGAAAGGTGAGGTCGGGTGAGGTAGAAAACAAGGGTTTCAAATTAGCTCAGATACCGTTCCATAAACCCAATATGTAATAGACAAGACCTACTCCTTGCTCAGTGAACTGGACTCGACACCCCCTATTCACCGCCCAAGAATATATCTGACTAGGAAGAATCTTCAAAACTATGTATTGATATCCCTCTGTAAATGAGTCAAGTGGGTGTAAAGCAGCATAAACACAGCAGTGAAAAGCAGCTAAACCCCATTATAAAAATCAATTACTTTTAAAATCCCATGAAACAAAGACAGTGAAAGGGAGAGAAATTCTTACAAAATTCGTTCAGGGGCTGTGATGCCACCTGTATTGACCATCTCTAAACCCACAGCTGATTGAGACATAAGGGTGGACACTCTTGGGGCTGAGAGGTTTGGTGAGGTTGGGTGAGCAAACACAGATCCTTTAAAGTAATACTGTGTGGTACCCATCTCATGGGTCCCAAATCTCCAGGTTCAAGGGCATCTTCCTACATCGAAAACATGCATGAGAAACCCAGAAGATGGTACACCATGTGATCGGGAAAGGTTTCGAAAACGCACCTCATTTCTCATCTCCTTGTGCTCGGGTTGGCCATTACAGCCGCTTTACTAGCAATCTTCCTCCTTCGAGAATCAGCACCTTTAACCTCCTGTTCCGTACAGGTTGCAATTTGTCCTGAGGATGAACGGGAAGAGGGGGAACCAGTGAGAGACTAGCTCTAGGTGTTGGGACAGGCACAGGTCACTCTATTTTCCCATCAGGAAGAAGAATTAACCACAGGCTCAGCCTGCCGCCCGGAAGCAGAACAGGGCCTGAAGCAATCCTACGCTTTTGCGGCCAGCTCCCAAAAAAGCGAGTTGAAAAATCGAGCTCAGGGGCACTGCAATTCACAAACCTGCAGAGTTATAAATGATAACTCTCGTCCACAAATATATTGAGGGAAGGCAACGAGGAGGATTTGAAAGCAAGGCAGAATTGCAGGAAACAGATTTCAGGAGGTAGAGTCGAATCGCCTTTAAAGCACAGGAAAAGCGGCAAAACCTCGACCATGATGCCCTTGGCCAAAAAGGGCGTATGCGTTTTTTCCTGAATATATTCAGGAAAAAACGCATACGCCCTTTTTGGCCAACCAAGCAACCTGGAAAGGCAAATCAGCGCTACAAAGAAGTCTCGCTTCCCATCGGTCAAAAGGGCCATGCTGAATAAAGTGTCAAAACCAGAAATGCAGGACAGGCCATGGAGAAACGGGAGCCTTGCTACGCTGATGGGCGGGATGTAAATTGCCAACAGCCACTCTGGAGAAGTGTACGGTGTGTCCTGAAACCTCTAAAAAACTCAGCTTAGAGAGCATAGGGCACTTCCACTCATGGGCATATAAATTGGGAAAACTAAAAATCAGCAAGACACAGGCACCCCAAAGTTTAGGGCTGCTCTGTTGACAAGAACCTCCACTTCGTTACACCTTAAATATCCCAGGAAAGAAAAAAATGGATAAAGAAGTTGTGGTCCTTATGTACAATGGAATATCACTCAGCCATGAAATCAACGTCATAAGGCTAGTAGCAGCATGATGAGTGGATTTAGGTACGACGATTCTAAGTGAAATAAGTCAACCAGAAAACGACACTTATCATAAGATATGACTTATAGAGGGAATGTAAAAACCGCTACACTTGAACTGAATTACAAAACAGAACAGAGACACACGTTTACAAAACACACTATGGTTGCTTAACGGGAAAGGTGAGGTCGGGTGAGGCAGAAAACAAGGGTTTCAAATTAGCTCAGATACCGTTCAATAAACCCAATATGTAATAGACAAGACCTACTCCTTGCTCAGTGAACTGGACTCGACACCCCCTATTCACCGCCCAAGAATATATCTGACTAGGAAGAATCTTCAAAGCTATGTATTGATATCTCTCTGTAAGTGAGTCAAGTGGGTGTAAAGCGGCATAAACACAGCAGTGAAAAGCAGCTAAACCCCATTATAAAAATCAATTACTTTTAAAAACCCGTGAAACAAAGACAGTGAAAGAGAGAGAAATTCTTACAAAATTCGTTCAGGGGCTGTGATGCCACCTTTATTGACCATCTCTAGACCCACAGCTGATTGAGACATAAGGGTGGACACTCTTGGGGCTGAGAGGTTTGGTGAGGTTGGGTGAGCAAACGCAGACCCTTTAAAGTAATACTGCGTGGTATCCATCCCATGGGTCCAAAATCTCCAGGTTCAAGGGCATCTTCCTACATCGAAAACATGCATGAGAAACCCAGAAGATGGTACACCGTGTGATCGGGAAAGGTTTCGAAAACGCACCTCATTTCTCATCTCCTTGTGCTCGGGTTGGCCATTACAGCCGCTTTACTAGCAATCTCCCTCCTTCGAGAATCAGCACCTTTAACCTCCTGTTCCGTACAGGTTGCAATTTGTCCTGAGGATGAACGGGAAGAGGGGGAACCAGTGAGAGACTAGCTCTAGGTGTTGGGACAGGCACAGGTCACTCTATTTTCCCATCAGGAAGAAGAATTAACCACAGGCTCAGCCTGCCGCCCGGAAGCAGAACAGGGCCTGAAGCAATCCTGCGCTTTTGCGGCCAGCTCCCAAAAAAGCGAGTTGAAAAATCGAGCTCAGGGGCACTGCAATTCACAAACCTGCAGAGTTATAAATGATAACTCTCGTCCACAAATATATTGAGGGAAGGCAACGAGGAGGATTTGAAAGCAAGGCAGAATTGCAGGAAACAGATTTCAGGAGGTAGAGTCGAATCGCCTTTAAAGCACAGGAAAAGCGGCAAAACCTCGACCATGATGCCCTTGGCCAAAAAGGGCGTATGCGTTTTTTCCTGAATATATTCAGGAAAAAACGCATACGCCCTTTTTGGCCAACCAAGCAACCTGGAAAGGCAAATCAGCGCTACAAAGAAGTCTCACTTCCCATCGGTCAAAAGGGCCATGCTGAATAAAGTGTCAAAACCAGAAATGCAGGACAGGCCATGGAGAAACGGGAGCCTTGCTACGCTGATGGGCGGGATGTAAATTGCCAACAGCCACTCTGGAGAAGTGTACGGTGTGTCCTGAAACCTCTAAAAAACTCAGCTTAGAGAGCATAGGGCACTTCCACTCATGGGCATATAAATTGGGAAAACTAAAAATCAGCAAGACACAGGCACCCCAAAGTTTAGGGCTGCTCTGTTGACAAGAACCTCCACTTCGTTACACCTTAAATATCCCAGGAAAGAAAAAAATGGATAAAGAAGTTGTGGTCCTTATGTACAATGGAATATCACTCAGCCATGAAATCAACGTCATAAGGCTAGTAGCAGCATGATGAGTGGATTTAGGTACGACGATTCTAAGTGAAATAAGTCAACCAGAAAACGACACTTATCATAAGATATTACTTATAGAGGGAATGTAAAAACCGCTACACTTGAACTGAATTACAAAACAGAACAGAGACACACGTTTACAAAACACACTATGGCTGCTTAACGGGAAAGGTGAGGTCGGGTGAGGCAGAAAACAAGGGTTTCAAATTAGCTCAGATACCGTTCAATAAACCCAATATGTAATAGACAAGACCTACTCCTTGCTCAGTGAACTGGACTCGACACCCCCTATTCACCGCCCAAGAATATATCTGACTAGGAAGAATCTTCAAAGCTATGTATTGATATCTCTCTGTAAGTGAGTCAAGTGGGTGTAAAGCGGCATAAACACAGCAGTGAAAAGCAGCTAAACCCCATTATAAAAATCAATTACTTTTAAAAACCCGTGAAACAAAGACAGTGAAAGAGAGAGAAATTCTTACAAAATTCGTTCAGGGGCTGTGATGCCACCTTTATTGACCATCTCTAGACCCACAGCTGATTGAGACATAAGGGTGGACACTCTTGGGGCTGAGAGGTTTGGTGAGGTTGGGTGAGCAAACGCAGACCCTTTAAAGTAATACTGCGTGGTATCCATCCCATGGGTCCAAAATCTCCAGGTTCAAGGGCATCTTCCTACATCGAAAACATGCATGAGAAACCCAGAAGATGGTACACCGTGTGATCGGGAAAGGTTTCGAAAACGCACCTCATTTCTCATCTCCTTGTGCTCGGGTTGGCCATTACAGCCGCTTTACTAGCAATCTCCCTCCTTCGAGAATCAGCACCTTTAACCTCCTGTTCCGTACAGGTTGCAATTTGTCCTGAGGATGAACGGGAAGAGGGGGAACCAGTGAGAGACTAGCTCTAGGTGTTGGGACAGGCACAGGTCACTCTATTTTCCCATCAGGAAGAAGAATTAACCACAGGCTCAGCCTGCCGCCCGGAAGCAGAACAGGGCCTGAAGCAATCCTACGCTTTTGCGGCCAGCTCCCAAAAAAGCGAGTTGAAAAATCGAGCTCAGGGGCACTGCAATTCACAAACCTGCAGAGTTATAAATGATAACTCTCGTCCACAAATATATTGAGGGAAGGCAACGAGGAGGATTTGAAAGCAAGGCAGAATTGCAGGAAACAGATTTCAGGAGGTAGAGTCGAATCGCCTTTAAAGCACAGGAAAAGCGGCAAAACCTCGACCATGATGCCCTTGGCCAAAAAGGGCGTATGCGTTTTTTCCTGAATATATTCAGGAAAAAACGCATACGCCCTTTTTGGCCAACCAAGCAACCTGGAAAGGCAAATCAGCGCTACAAAGAAGTCTCGCTTCCCATCGGTCAAAAGGGCCATGCTGAATAAAGTGTCAAAACCAGAAATGCAGGACAGGCCATGGAGAAACGGGAGCCTTGCTACGCTGATGGGCGGGATGTAAATTGCCAACAGCCACTCTGGAGAAGTGTACGGTGTGTCCTGAAACCTCTAAAAAACTCAGCTTAGAGAGCATAGGGCACTTCCACTCATGGGCATATAAATTGGGAAAACTAAAAATCAGCAAGACACAGGCACCCCAAAGTTTAGGGCTGCTCTGTTGACAAGAACCTCCACTTCGTTACACCTTAAATATCCCAGGAAAGAAAAAAATGGATAAAGAAGTTGTGGTCCTTATGTACAATGGAATATCACTCAGCCATGAAATCAACGTCATAAGGCTAGTAGCAGCATGATGAGTGGATTTAGGTACGACGATTCTAAGTGAAATAAGTCAACCAGAAAACGACACTTATCATAAGATATTACTTATAGAGGGAATGTAAAAACCGCTACACTTGAACTGAATTACAAAACAGAACAGAGACACACGTTTACAAAACACACTATGGCTGCTTAACGGGAAAGGTGAGGTCGGGTGAGGCAGAAAACAAGGGTTTCAAATTAGCTCAGATACCGTTCAATAAACCCAATATGTAATAGACAAGACCTACTCCTTGCTCAGTGAACTGGACTCGACACCCCCTATTCACCGCCCAAGAATATATCTGACTAGGAAGAATCTTCAAAGCTATGTATTGATATCTCTCTGTAAATGAGTCAAGTGGGTGTAAAGCAGCATAAACAGAGCAGTGAAAAGCAGCTAAACCCCATTATAAAAATCAATTACTTTTAAAATCCCGTGAAACAAAGACAGTGAAAGAGAGAGAAATTCTTACAAAATTCGTTCAGGGGCTGTGATGCCACCTTTATTGACCACCTCTAGACCCACAGCTGATTGAGATATAAGGGTGGACACTCGTGGGGCTGAGAGGTTTGGTGAGGTTGGGTGAGCAAACGCAGACCCTTTAAAGTAATACTGCGTGGTATCCATCCCATGGGGCCAAAATCTCCAGGTTCAAGGGCATCTTCCTACATCGAAAACATGCATGAGAAACCCAGAAGATGGTACACCGTGTGATCGGGAAAGGTTTCTAAAACGCACCTCATTTCTCATCTCCTTGTGCTCGGGTTGGCCATTACAGCCGCTTTACTAGCAATCTCCCTCCTTCGAGAATCAGCACCTTTAACCTCCTGATCCGTACAGGTTGCAATTTGTCCTGAGGATGAACGGGAAGAGGGGGAACCAGTGAGAGACTAGATCTAGGTGTTGGGACAGGCACAGGTCACTCTATTTTCCCATCAGGAAGAAGAATTAACCACAGGCTCAGCCTGCCACCCGGAAGCAGAACAGGGCCTGAAGCAATCCTGCGCTTTTGCGGCCAGCTCCCAAAAAAGCGAGTTGAAAAATCGAGCTCAGGGGCACTGCAATTCACAAACCTGCAGAGTTATAAATGATAACTCTCGTCCACAAATATATTGAGGGAAGGCAACGAAGAGGATTTGAAAGCAAGGCAGAATTGCAGGAAAGAGATTTCAGGAGGTAGAGTCGAATCGCCTTTAAAGCACAGGTAAAGCGGCAAAACCTCGACCATGATGCCCTTGGCCAAAAAGGGCGTATGCGTTTTTTCCTGAATATATTCAGGAAAAAACGCATACGCCCTTTTTGGCCAACCAAGCAACCTGGAAAGGCAAATCAGCGCTACAAAGAAGTCTCGCTTCCCATCGGTCAAAAGGGCCATGCTGAATAAAGTGTCAAAACCAGAAATGTAGGACAGGCCATGGAGAAACGGGAGCCTTGCTACGCTGATGGGCGGGATGTAAATTGCCAACAGCCACTCTGGAGAAGTGTACGGTGTTTCCTGAAACATCTAAAGAACTCAGCATAGAGAGCATAAGGCACTTCCACTCATGGGCGTATAAATTGGGAAAACTAAAAATCAGCAAGACACAGGCACCCCAAAGTTTAGGGCTGCTCTGTTGACAAGAACCTCCACTTCGTTACACCTTAAATATCCCAGGAAAGAAAAAAATGGATAAAGAAGTTGTGGTCCTTATGTACAATGGAATATCACTCAGCCATGAAATCAACGTCATAAGGCTAGTAGCAGCATGATGAGTGGATTTAGGTACGACGATTCTAAGTGAAATAAGTCAACCAGAAAACGACACTTATCATAAGATATCACTTATAGAGGGAGTGTAAAAACCGCTACACTTGAACTGAATTACAAAACAGAACAGCGTCACACGTTTAGAAGACACACTATGGCTGCTTAACAGGAAAGGTGAGGTGGGGTGATGCATAAAACAAGGGTTTCAAATAGGCTCAGATACCGTTCCATACACCCAATATGTAATAGACAAGACCTACTCCTTGCTCAGTGAAGTGGACTAAACACCCCCTGTTCACCGCCCAAGAATATATCTGACTAGTAAGAATCTTAAAACCAATGTATTGATATCCCTCTGTAAGTGAGTCAAGTGGGTGTAAAGCGGCATAAACACAGCAGTGAAAAGCAGCTAAACCCCATTATAAAAATCAATTACTTTTAAAAACCCGTGAAACAAAGACAGTGAAAGAGAGAGAAATTCTTACAAAATTCGTTCAGGGGCTGTGATGCCACCTGGATTGACCATCTCTAGACCCACAGCTGATTGAGACATAAGGGTGGACACTCTTGGGGCTGAGAGGTTTGGTGAGGTTGGGTGAGCAAACGCAGACCCTTTAAAGTAATACTGCGTGGTATCCATCCCATGGGTCCAAAATCTCCAGGTTCAAGGGCATCTTCCTACATGGAAAACATGCATGAGAAACCCAGAAGATGGTACACCGTGTGATCGGGAAAGGTTTCTAAAACGCACCTCATTTCTCATCTCCTTGTGCTCGGGTTGGCCATTACAGCCGCTTTACTAGCAATCTCCCTTCTTCGAGAATCAGCACCTTTAACCTCCTGTTCCGTACAGGTTGCAATTTGTCCTGAGGATGAACGGGAAGAGGGGGAACCAGTGAGAGACTAGCTCTAGGTGTTGGTACAGGCACAGGTCACTCTATTTTCCCATCAGGAAGAAGAATTAACCACAGGCTCAGCCTGCCGCCCGGAAGCAGAACAGGCCTTGAAGCAATCCTCTGCTTTTGCGGCCAGCTCCCAAAAAAGCGAGTTGAAAAATCGAGCTCAGGGGCACTGCAATTCACAAACCTGCAGAGTTAGAAATGATAACTCTCGTCCACAAATATATTGAGGGAAGGCAACGAGGAGGATTTGAAAGCAAGGCAGAATTGCAGGAAACAGAATTCAGGAGGTAAAGTCGAATCGCCTTTAAAGCACAGGAAAAGCGGCAAAACCTCGACAATGATGCCCTTGGCCAAAAAGGGCGTATGCGTTTTTTCCTGAATATATTCAGGAAAAAACGCATACGCCCCTTTTGGCCAACCAAGCAACCTGGAAAGGCAAATCAGCGCTACAAAGAAGTCTCGCTTCCCATCGGTCAAAAGGGCCATGCTGAATAAAGTGTCAAAACCAGAAATGCAGGACAGGCCATGGAGAAACGGGAGCCTTACTACGCTGATGGGCGGGATGTAAATTGCCAACAGCCACTCTGGAGAAGTGTACGGTGTTTCCTGAAACATCTAAAAAACTCAGCATAGAGAGCATAAGGCACTTCCACTCATGGGCGTATAAATTGGGAAAACTAAAAATCAGCAAGACACAGGCACCCCAAAGTTTAGGGCTGCTCTGTTGACAAGAACCTCCACTTCGTTACACCTTAAATATCCCAGGAAAGAGAAAAATGGATAAGGAAGTTGTGGTCCTTATGTACAATGGCATATCACTCAGCCATGAAATCAACGTCATAGGGCTAGTAGCAGCATGATGAGTGGATTTAGGTACGACGATTTTAAGTGAAATAAGTCAACCAGAAAACAACACTTATCATAAGATATGACTTATAGAGGGAATGTAAAAACCGCTACACTTGAACTGAATTACAAAACAGAACAGAGACACACGTTTACAAAACACACTATGGCTGCTTAACGGGAAAGGTGAGGTCGGGTGAGGTAGAAAACAAGGGTTTCAAATTAGCTCAGATACCGTTCCATAAACCCAATATGTAATAGACAAGACCTACTCCTTGCTCAGTGAACTGGACTCGACACCCCCTATTCACCGCCCAAGAATATATCTGACTAGGAAGAATCTTCAAAGCTATGTATTGATATCCCTCTGTAAATGAGTCAAGTGGGTGTAAAGCAGCATAAACACAGCAGTGAAAAGCAGCTAAACCCCATTATAAAAATCAATTACTTTTAAAATCCCATGAAACAAAGACAGTGAAAGGGAGAGAAATTCTTACAAAATTCGTTCAGGGGCTGTGATGCCACCTGTATTGACCATCTCTAAACCCACAGCTGATTGAGACATAAGGGTGGACACTCTTGGGGCTGAGAGGTTTGGTGAGGTTGGGTGAGCAAACACAGATCCTTTAAAGTAATACTGTGTGGTACCCATCTCATGGGTCCCAAATCTCCAGGTTCAAGGGCATCTTCCTACATCGAAAACATGCATGAGAAACCCAGAAGATGGTACACTGTGTGATCGGGAAAGGTTTCTAAAACGCACGTCATTTCTCATCTCCTTGTGCTCGGGTTCGCCATTCCAGCCGCGTTAGTAGCAATCTCCCTCCGTGGAGAATCAGCACCTTTAACCTCCTGTTCCGTACAGGTTGCAATTTGTCCTGAGGATGAACGGGAAGAGGGGGAACCAATGAGAGACTAGGTCTAGGTGTTGGGACAGGCACAGGTCACTCTATTTTCCCATCAGGAAGAAGAATTAACCACAGGCTCAGCCTGCCGCCCGGAACCAGAATAGGGCCTGAAGCAATCCTACGCTTTTGTGGCCAGCTCCCAAGAAAACGAGTTGAAAAATGGAGCTCAGGGGCACTGCAATTCACAAACCTGCAGAGTTATAAATGATAACTCTCGTCCACAAATATATTGAGGAAAGGCAACGAAGAGGATTTGAAAGCAAGTCAGAATTGCAGGAAACAGATTTCAGGAGGTAGATTCGAATCGCCTTTAAAGCACAGGAAAAGCGGCAAAACCTCGACCATGATGCCCTTGGCCAAAAAGGGCGTCTGCGTTTTTTCCTGAATATATTCAGGAAAAAACGCAGACGCCCTTTTTGGCCAACCAAGCAACCTGGAAAGGCAAATCAGCGCTACAAAGAAGTCTCGCTTCCCTTCTGTCAAAACGGCCGTGCTGAATAAAGTGTCAAAACCAGAAATGCAGGACAGGCCATGGTGAAACGGGAGCCTTGCTACGCTGATGCGCGGGATGTAAATTGTCAACAGCCACTCTGGAGAAGTGTACGGTGTGTCCTGAAACATCTAAAAAACTCAGCTTAGAGAGCATAGGGCACTTCCACTCATGGGCGTATAAATTGGGAAAACTAAAAATCAGCAAGACACAGGCACCCCAAAGTTTAGGGCTGCTCTGTTGACAAGAACCTCCACTTCGTTACACCTTAAATATCCCAGGAAAGAGAAACATGGATAAGGAAGTTGTGGTCCTTATGTACAATGGCATATCACTCAGCCATGAAATTAACGTCATAAGGCTAGTAGCAGCATGATGAGAGGATTTAGGTACGACGATTCTAAGTGAAATAAGTCACACAGAAAAAGACACTTATCATAAGATATCACTTAGAGAGGGAATGCAAAAACCGCTACACTTGAACGGAATTACAAAACAGAACAGCGTCACACGTTTAGAAGACACACTATGGCTGCTTAACGGGAAAGGTGAGGTGGGTGATGCATAAAACAAGGGTTTCAAATTAGCTCAGATACCGTTCCATAAACCCAATATGTAATAGACAAGACCTACTCCTTGCTCAGTGAACTGGACTCAACACCCCCTGTTCACCGCCCAAGAATATATCTGACTAGTAAGAATCTTAAAACCAATGTATTGATATCCCTCTGTAAGTGAGTCAAGTGGGTGTAAAGCGGCATAAACACAGCAGTGAAAAGCAGCTAAACCCCATTATAAAAATCAATTACTTTTAAAAACCCGTGAAACAAAGACAGTGAAAGAGAGAGAAATTCTTACAAAATTCGTTCAGGGGCTGTGATGCCACCTTTATTGACCATCTCTAGACCCACAGCTGATTGAGACATAAGGGTGGACACTCTTGGGGCTGAGAGGTTTGGTGAGGTTGGGTGAGCAAACGCAGACCCTTTAAAGTAATACTGCGTGGTATCCATCCCATGGGTCCAAAATCTCCAGGTTCAAGGGCATCTTCCTACATCGAAAACATGCATGAGAAACCCAGAAGATGGTACACCGTGTGATCGGGAAAGGTTTCGAAAACGCACCTCATTTCTCATCTCCTTGTGCTCGGGTTGGCCATTACAGCCGCTTTACTAGCAATCTCCCTCCTTCGAGAATCAGCACCTTTAACCTCCTGTTCCGTACAGGTTGCAGTTTGTCCTGAGGATGAACGGGAAGAGGGGGAACCAGTGAGAGACTAGCTCTAGGTGTTGGGACAGGCACAGGTCACTCTATTTTCCCATCAGGAAGAAGAATTAACCACAGGCTCAGCCTGCCGCCCGGAAGCAGAACAGGGCCTGAAGCAATCCTGCGCTTTTGCGGCCAGCTCCCAAAAAAGCGAGTTGAAAAATCGAGCTCAGGGGCACTGCAATTCACAAACCTGCAGAGTTATAAATGATAACTCTCGTCCACAAATATATTGAGGGAAGGCAACGAGGAGGATTTGAAAGCAAGGCAGAATTGCAGGAAACAGATTTCAGGAGGTAGAGTCGAATCGCCTTTAAAGCACAGGAAAAGCGGCAAAACCTCGACCATGATGCCCTTGGCCAAAAAGGGCGTATGCGTTTTTTCCTGAATATATTCAGGAAAAAACGCATACGCCCTTTTTGGCCAACCAAGCAACCTGGAAAGGCAAATCAGCGCTACAAAGAAGTCTCGCTTCCCATCGGTCAAAAGGGCCATGCTGAATAAAGTGTCAAAACCAGAAATGCAGGACAGGCCATGGAGAAACGGGAGCCTTGCTACGCTGATGGGCGGGATGTAAATTGCCAACAGCCACTCTGGAGAAGTGTACGGTGTGTCCTGAAACCTCTAAAAAACTCAGCTTAGAGAGCATAGGGCACTTCCACTCATGGGCATATAAATTGGGAAAACTAAAAATCAGCAAGACACAGGCACCCCAAAGTTTAGGGCTGCTCTGTTGACAAGAACCTCCACTTCGTTACACCTTAAATATCCCAGGAAAGAAAAAAATGGATAAAGAAGTTGTGGTCCTTATGTACAATGGAATATCACTCAGCCATGAAATCAACGTCATAAGGCTAGTAGCAGCATGATGAGTGGATTTAGGTACGACGATTCTAAGTGAAATAAGTCAACCAGAAAACGACACTTATCATAAGATATCACTTATAGAGGGAGTGTAAAAACCGCTACACTTGAACTGAATTACAAAACAGAACAGCGTCACACGTTTAGAAGACACACTATGGCTGCTTAACAGGAAAGGTGAGGTGGGGTGATGCATAAAACAAGGGTTTCAAATAGGCTCAGATACCGTTCCATACACCCAATATGTAATAGACAAGACCTACTCCTTGCTCAGTGAAGTGGACTAAACACCCCCTGTTCACCGCCCAAGAATATATCTGACTAGTAAGAATCTTAAAACCAATGTATTGATATCCCTCTGTAAGTGAGTCAAGTGGGTGTAAAGCGGCATAAACACAGCAGTGAAAAGCAGCTAAACCCCATTATAAAAATCAATTACTTTTAAAAACCCGTGAAACAAAGACAGTGAAAGAGAGAGAAATTCTTACAAAATTCGTTCAGGGGCTGTGATGCCACCTGGATTGACCATCTCTAGACCCACAGCTGATTGAGACATAAGGGTGGACACTCTTGGGGCTGAGAGGTTTGGTGAGGTTGGGTGAGCAAACGCAGACCCTTTAAAGTAATACTGCGTGGTATCCATCCCATGGGTCCAAAATCTCCAGGTTCAAGGGCATCTTCCTACATGGAAAACATGCATGAGAAACCCAGAAGATGGTACACCGTGTGATCGGGAAAGGTTTCTAAAACGCACCTCATTTCTCATCTCCTTGTGCTCGGGTTGGCCATTACAGCCGCTTTACTAGCAATCTCCCTTCTTCGAGAATCAGCACCTTTAACCTCCTGTTCCGTACAGGTTGCAATTTGTCCTGAGGATGAACGGGAAGAGGGGGAACCAGTGAGAGACTAGCTCTAGGTGTTGGTACAGGCACAGGTCACTCTATTTTCCCATCAGGAAGAAGAATTAACCACAGGCTCAGCCTGCCGCCCGGAAGCAGAACAGGCCCTGAAGCAATCCTCTGCTTTTGCGGCCAGCTCCCAAAAAAGCGAGTTGAAAAATCGAGCTCAGGGGCACTGCAATTCACAAACCTGCAGAGTTAGAAATGATAACTCTCGTCCACAAATATATTGAGGGAAGGCAACGAGGAGGATTTGAAAGCAAGGCAGAATTGCAGGAAACAGAATTCAGGAGGTAAAGTCGAATCGCCTTTAAAGCACAGGAAAAGCGGCAAAACCTCGACCATGATGCCCTTGGCCAAAAAGGGCGTATGCGTTTTTTCCTGAATATATTCAGGAAAAAACGCATACGCCCTTTTTGGCCAACCAAGCAACCTGGAAAGGCAAATCAGCGCTACAAAGAAGTCTCGCTTCCCATCGGTCAAAAGGGCCATGCTGAATAAAGTGTCAAAACCAGAAATGCAGGACAGGCCATGGAGAAACGGGAGCCTTACTACGCTGATGGGCGGGATGTAAATTGCCAACAGCCACTCTGGAGAAGTGTACGGTGTTTCCTGAAACATCTAAAAAACTCAGCATAGAGAGCATAAGGCACTTCCACTCATGGGCGTATAAATTGGGAAAACTAAAAATCAGCAAGACACAGGCACCCCAAAGTTTAGGGCTGCTCTGTTGACAAGAACCTCCACTTCGTTACACCTTAAATATCCCAGGAAAGAGAAAAATGGATAAGGAAGTTGTGGTCCTTATGTACAATGGCATATCACTCAGCCATGAATTCAACGTCATAGGGCTAGTAGCAGCATGATGAGTGGATTTAGGTACGACGATTTTAAGTGAAATAAGTCAACCAGAAAACAACACTTATCATAAGATATGACTTATAGAGGGAATGTAAAAACCGCTACACTTGAACTGAATTACAAAACAGAACAGAGACACACGTTTACAAAACACACTATGGCTGCTTAACGGGAAAGGTGAGGTCGGGTGAGGTAGAAAACAAGGGTTTCAAATTAGCTCAGATACCGTTCCATAAACCCAATATGTAATAGACAAGACCTACTCCTTGCTCAGTGAACTGGACTCGACACCCCCTATTCACCGCCCAAGAATATATCTGACTAGGAAGAATCTTCAAAGCTATGTATTGATATCCCTCTGTAAATGAGTCAAGTGGGTGTAAAGCAGCATAAACACAGCAGTGAAAAGCAGCTAAACCCCATTATAAAAATCAATTACTTTTAAAATCCCATGAAACAAAGACAGTGAAAGGGAGAGAAATTCTTACAAAATTCGTTCAGGGGCTGTGATGCCACCTGTATTGACCATCTCTAAACCCACAGCTGATTGAGACATAAGGGTGGACACTCTTGGGGCTGAGAGGTTTGGTGAGGTTGGGTGAGCAAACACAGATCCTTTAAAGTAATACTGTGTGGTACCCATCTCATGGGTCCCAAATCTCCAGGTTCAAGGGCATCTTCCTACATCGAAAACATGCATGAGAAACCCAGAAGATGGTACACTGTGTGATCGGGAAAGGTTTCTAAAACGCACGTCATTTCTCATCTCCTTGTGCTCGGGTTCGCCATTCCAGCCGCGTTAGTAGCAATCTCCCTCCGTGGAGAATCAGCACCTTTAACCTCCTGTTCCGTACAGGTTGCAATTTGTCCTGAGGATGAACGGGAAGAGGGGGAACCAATGAGAGACTAGGTCTAGGTGTTGGGACAGGCACAGGTCACTCTATTTTCCCATCAGGAAGAAGAATTAACCACAGGCTCAGCCTGCCGCCCGGAACCAGAATAGGGCCTGAAGCAATCCTACGCTTTTGTGGCCAGCTCCCAAGAAAACGAGTTGAAAAATGGAGCTCAGGGGCACTGCAATTCACAAACCTGCAGAGTTATAAATGATAACTCTCGTCCACAAATATATTGAGGAAAGGCAACGAAGAGGATTTGAAAGCAAGTCAGAATTGCAGGAAACAGATTTCAGGAGGTAGATTCGAATCGCCTTTAAAGCACAGGAAAAGCGGCAAAACCTCGACCATGATGCCCTTGGCCAAAAAGGGCGTCTGCGTTTTTTCCTGAATATATTCAGGAAAAAACGCAGACGCCCTTTTTGGCCAACCAAGCAACCTGGAAAGGCAAATCAGCGCTACAAAGAAGTCTCGCTTCCCTTCTGTCAAAACGGCCGTGCTGAATAAAGTGTCAAAACCAGAAATGCAGGACAGGCCATGGTGAAACGGGAGCCTTGCTACGCTGATGCGCGGGATGTAAATTGTCAACAGCCACTCTGGAGAAGTGTACGGTGTGTCCTGAAACATCTAAAAAACTCAGCTTAGAGAGCATAGGGCACTTCCACTCATGGGCGTATAAATTGGGAAAACTAAAAATCAGCAAGACACAGGCACCCCAAAGTTTAGGGCTGCTCTGTTGACAAGAACCTCCACTTCGTTACACCTTAAATATCCCAGGAAAGAGAAACATGGATAAGTAAGTTGTGGTCCTTATGTACAATGGCATATCACTCAGCCATGAAATTAACGTCATAAGGCTAGTAGCAGCATGATGAGAGGATTTAGGTACGACGATTCTAAGTGAAATAAGTCACACAGAAAAAGACACTTATCATAAGATATCACTTAGAGAGGGAATGCAAAAACCGCTACACTTGAACGGAATTACAAAACAGAACAGCGTCACACGTTTAGAAGACACACTATGGCTGCTTAACGGGAAAGGTGAGGTGGGTGATGCATAAAACAAGGGTTTCAAATTAGCTCAGATACCGTTCCATAAACCCAATATGTAATAGACAAGACCTACTCCTTGCTCAGTGAACTGGACTCAACACCCCCTGTTCACCGCCCAAGAATATATCTGACTAGTAAGAATCTTAAAACCAATGTATTGATAACCCTCTGTAAGTGAGTCAAGTGGGTGTAAAGCGGCATAAACACAGCAGTGAAAAGCAGCTAAACCCCATTATAAAAATCAATTACTTTTAAAAACCCGTGAAACAAAGACAGTGAAAGAGAGAGAAATTCTTACAAAATTCGTTCAGGGGCTGTGATGCCACCTTTATTGACCATCTCTAGACCCACAGCTGATTGAGACATAAGGGTGGACACTCTTGGGGCTGAGAGGTTTGGTGAGGTTGGGTGAGCAAACGCAGACCCTTTAAAGTAATACTGCGTGGTATCCATCCCATGGGTCCAAAATCTCCAGGTTCAAGGGCATCTTCCTACATCGAAAACATGCATGAGAAACCCAGAAGATGGTACACCGTGTGATCGGGAAAGGTTTCGAAAACGCACCTCATTTCTCATCTCCTTGTGCTCGGGTTGGCCATTACAGCCGCTTTACTAGCAATCTCCCTCCTTCGAGAATCAGCACCTTTAACCTCCTGTTCCGTACAGGTTGCAATTTGTCCTGAGGATGAACGGGAAGAGGGGGAACCAGTGAGAGACTAGCTCTAGGTGTTGGGACAGGCACAGGTCACTCTATTTTCCCATCAGGAAGAAGAATTAACCACAGGCTCAGCCTGCCGCCCGGAAGCAGAACAGGGCCTGAAGCAATCCTCTGCTTTTGCGGCCAGCTCCCAAAAAAGCGAGTTGAAAAATCGAGCTCAGGGGCACTGCAATTCACAAACCTGCAGAGTTATAAATGATAACTCTCGTCCACAAATATATTGAGGGAAGGCAACGAGGAGGATTTGAAAGCAAGGCAGAATTGCAGGAAACAGAATTCAGGAGGTAAAGTCGAATCGCCTTTAAAGCACAGGAAAAGCGGCAAAACCTCGACCATGATGCCCTTGGCCAAAAAGGGCGTATGCGTTTTTTCCTGAATATATTCAGGAAAAAACGCATACGCCCTTTTTGGCCAACCAAGCAACCTGGAAAGGCAAATCAGCGCTACAAAGAAGTCTCGCTTCCCATCGGTCAAAAGGGCCATGCTGAATAAAGTGTCAAAACCAGAAATGCAGGACAGGCCATGGAGAAACGGGAGCCTTGCTACGCTGATGGGCGGGATGTAAATTGCCAACAGCCACTCTGGAGAAGTGTACGGTGTTTCCTGAAACATCTAAAAAACTCAGCATAGAGAGCATAAGGCACTTCCACTCATGGGCGTATAAATTGGGAAAACTAAAAATCAGCAAGACACAGGCACCCCAAAGTTTAGGGCTGCTCTGTTGACAAGAACCTCCACTTCGTTACAACTTAAATATCCCAGGAAAGAGAAAAATGGATAAGGAAGTTGTGGTCCTTATGTACAATGGCATATCACTCAGCCATGAATTCAACGTCATAGGGCTAGTAGCAGCATGATGAGTGGATTTAGGTACGACGATTTTAAGTGAAATAAGTCAACCAGAAAACAACACTTATCATAAGATATGACTTATAGAGGGAATGTAAAAACCGCTACACTTGAACTGAATTACAAAACAGAACAGAGACACACGTTTACAAAACACACTATGGCTGCTTAACGGGAAAGGTGAGGTCGGGTGAGGTAGAAAACAAGGGTTTCAAATTAGCTCAGATACCGTTCCATAAACCCAATATGTAATAGACAAGACCTACTCCTTGCTCAGTGAACTGGACTCGACACCCCCTATTCACCGCCCAAGAATATATCTGACTAGGAAGAATCTTCAAAGCTATGTATTGATATCCCTCTGTAAATGAGTCAAGTGGGTGTAAAGCAGCATAAACACAGCAGTGAAAAGCAGCTAAACCCCATTATAAAAATCAATTACTTTTAAAATCCCATGAAACAAAGACAGTGAAAGGGAGAGAAATTCTTACAAAATTCGTTCAGGGGCTGTGATGCCACCTGTATTGACCATCTCTAAACCCACAGCTGATTGAGACATAAGGGTGGACACTCTTGGGGCTGAGAGGTTTGGTGAGGTTGGGTGAGCAAACACAGATCCTTTAAAGTAATACTCTGTGGTACCCATCTCATGGGTCCCAAATCTCCAGGTTCAAGGGCATCTTCCTACATCGAAAACATGCATGAGAAACCCAGAAGATGGTACACTGTGTGATCGGGAAAGGTTTCTAAAACGCACGTCATTTCTCATCTCCTTGTGCTCGGGTTCGCCATTCCAGCCGCGTTAGTAGCAATCTCCCTCCGTGGAGAATCAGCACCTTTAACCTCCTGTTCCGTACAGGTTGCAATTTGTCCTGAGGATGAACGGGAAGAGGGGGAACCAATGAGAGACTAGGTCTAGGTGTTGGGACAGGCACAGGTCACTCTATTTTCCCATCAGGAAGAAGAATTAACCACAGGCTCAGCCTGCCGCCCGGAACCAGAATAGGGCCTGAAGCAATCCTACGCTTTTGTGGCCAGCTCCCAAGAAAACGAGTTGAAAAATGGAGCTCAGGGGCACTGCAATTCACAAACCTGCAGAGTTATAAATGATAACTCTCGTCCACAAATATATTGAGGAAAGGCAACGAAGAGGATTTGAAAGCAAGTCAGAATTGCAGGAAACAGATTTCAGGAGGTAGATTCGAATCGCCTTTAAAGCACAGGAAAAGCGGCAAAACCTCGACCATGATGCCCTTGGCCAAAAAGGGCGTCTGCGTTTTTTCCTGAATATATTCAGGAAAAAACGCAGACGCCCTTTTTGGCCAACCAAGCAACCTGGAAAGGCAAATCAGCGCTACAAAGAAGTCTCGCTTCCCTTCTGTCAAAACGGCCGTGCTGAATAAAGTGTCAAAACCAGAAATGCAGGACAGGCCATGGTGAAACGGGAGCCTTGCTACGCTGATGCGCGGGATGTAAATTGTCAACAGCCACTCTGGAGAAGTGTACGGTGTGTCCTGAAACATCTAAAAAACTCAGCTTAGAGAGCATAGGGCACTTCCACTCATGGGCGTATAAATTGGGAAAACTAAAAATCAGCAAGACACAGGCACCCCAAAGTTTAGGGCTGCTCTGTTGACAAGAACCTCCACTTCGTTACACCTTAAATATCCCAGGAAAGAGAAACATGGATAAGGAAGTTGTGGTCCTTATGTACAATGGCATATCACTCAGCCATGAAATTAACGTCATAAGGCTAGTAGCAGCATGATGAGAGGATTTAGGTACGACGATTCTAAGTGAAATAAGTCACACAGAAAAAGACACTTATCATAAGATATCACTTAGAGAGGGAATGCAAAAACCGCTACACTTGAACGGAATTACAAAACAGAACAGCGTCACACGTTTAGAAGACACACTATGGCTGCTTAACGGGAAAGGTGAGGTGGGTGATGCATAAAACAAGGGTTTCAAATTAGCTCAGATACCGTTCCATAAACCCAATATGTAATAGACAAGACCTACTCCTTGCTCAGTGAACTGGACTCAACACCCCCTGTTCACCGCCCAAGAATATATCTGACTAGTAAGAATCTTAAAACCAATGTATTGATATCCCTCTGTAAGTGAGTCAAGTGGGTGTAAAGCGGCATAAACACAGCAGTGAAAAGCAGCTAAACCCCATTATAAAAATCAATTACTTTTAAAAACCCGTGAAACAAAGACAGTGAAAGAGAGAGAAATTCTTACAAAATTCGTTCAGGGGCTGTGATGCCACCTTTATTGACCATCTCTAGACCCACAGCTGATTGAGACATAAGGGTGGACACTCTTGGGGCTGAGAGGTTTGGTGAGGTTGGGTGAGCAAACGCAGACCCTTTAAAGTAATACTGCGTGGTATCCATCCCATGGGTCCAAAATCTCCAGGTTCAAGGGCATCTTCCTACATCGAAAACATGCATGAGAAACCCAGAAGATGGTACACCGTGTGATCGGGAAAGGTTTCGAAAACGCACCTCATTTCTCATCTCCTTGTGCTCGGGTTGGCCATTACAGCCGCTTTACTAGCAATCTCCCTCCTTCGAGAATCAGCACCTTTAACCTCCTGTTCCGTACAGGTTGCAATTTGTCCTGAGGATGAACGGGAAGAGGGGGAACCAGTGAGAGACTAGCTCTAGGTGTTGGGACAGGCACAGGTCACTCTATTTTCCCATCAGGAAGAAGAATTAACCACAGGCTCAGCCTGCCGCCCGGAAGCAGAACAGGGCCTGAAGCAATCCTGCGCTTTTGCGGCCAGCTCCCAAAAAATCGAGTTGAAAAATCGAGCTCAGGGGCACTGCAATTCACAAACCTGCAGAGTTATAAATGATAACTCTCGTCCACAAATATATTGAGGGAAGGCAACGAGGAGGATTTGAAAGCAAGGCAGAATTGCAGGAAACAGATTTCAGGAGGTAGAGTCGAATCGCCTTTAAAGCACAGGAAAAGCGGCAAAACCTCGACCATGATGCCCTTGGCCAAAAAGGGCGTCTGCGTTTTTTCCTGAATATATTCAGGAAAAAACGCAGACGCCCTTTTTGGCCAACCAAGCAACCTGGAAAGGCAAATCAGCGCTACAAAGAAGTCTCGCTTCCCATCGGTCAAAAGGGCCATGCTGAATAAAGTGTCAAAACCAGAAATGCAGGACAGGCCATGGAGAAACGGGAGCCTTGCTACGCTGATGGGCGGGATGTAAATTGCCAACAGCCACTCTGGAGAAGTGTACGGTGTGTCCTGAAACCTCTAAAAAACTCAGCTTAGAGAGCATAGGGCACTTCCACTCATGGGCATATAAATTGGGAAAACTAAAAATCAGCAAGACACAGGCACCCCAAAGTTTAGGGCTGCTCTGTTGACAAGAACCTCCACTTCGTTACACCTTAAATATCCCAGGAAAGAAAAAAATGGATAAAGAAGTTGTGGTCCTTATGTACAATGGAATATCACTCAGCCATGAAATCAACGTCATAAGGCTAGTAGCAGCATGATGAGTGGATTTAGGTACGACGATTCTAAGTGAAATAAGTCAACCAGAAAACGACACTTATCATAAGATATTACTTATAGAGGGAATGTAAAAACCGCTACACTTGAACTGAATTACAAAACAGAACAGAGACACACGTTTACAAAACACACTATGGCTGCTTAACGGGAAAGGTGAGGTCGGGTGAGGCAGAAAACAAGGGTTTCAAATTAGCTCAGATACCGTTCAATAAACCCAATATGTAATAGACAAGACCTACTCCTTGCTCAGTGAACTGGACTCGACACCCCCTATTCACCGCCCAAGAATATATCTGACTAGGAAGAATCTTCAAAGCTATGTATTGATATCTCTCTGTAAGTGAGTCAAGTGGGTGTAAAGCGGCATAAACACAGCAGTGAAAAGCAGCTAAACCCCATTATAAAAATCAATTACTTTTAAAAACCCGTGAAACAAAGACAGTGAAAGAGAGAGAAATTCTTACAAAATTCGTTCAGGGGCTGTGATGCCACCTTTATTGACCATCTCTAGACCCACAGCTGATTGAGACATAAGGGTGGACACTCTTGGGGCTGAGAGGTTTGGTGAGGTTGGGTGAGCAAACGCAGACCCTTTAAAGTAATACTGCGTGGTATCCATCCCATGGGTCCAAAATCTCCAGGTTCAAGGGCATCTTCCTACATCGAAAACATGCATGAGAAACCCAGAAGATGGTACACCGTGTGATCGGGAAAGGTTTCGAAAACGCACCTCATTTCTCATCTCCTTGTGCTCGGGTTGGCCATTACAGCCGCTTTACTAGCAATCTCCCTCCTTCGAGAATCAGCACCTTTAACCTCCTGTTCCGTACAGGTTGCAATTTGTCCTGAGGATGAACGGGAAGAGGGGGAACCAGTGAGAGACTAGCTCTAGGTGTTGGGACAGGCACAGGTCACTCTATTTTCCCATCAGGAAGAAGAATTAACCACAGGCTCAGCCTGCCGCCCGGAAGCAGAACAGGGCCTGAAGCAATCCTGCGCTTTTGCGGCCAGCTCCCAAAAAAGCGAGTTGAAAAATCGAGCTCAGGGGCACTGCAATTCACAAACCTGCAGAGTTATAAATGATAACTCTCGTCCACAAATATATTGAGGGAAGGCAACGAGGAGGATTTGAAAGCAAGGCAGAATTGCAGGAAACAGATTTCAGGAGGTAGAGTCGAATCGCCTTTAAAGCACAGGAAAAGCGGCAAAACCTCGACCATGATGCCCTTGGCCAAAAAGGGCGTATGCGTTTTTTCCTGAATATATTCAGGAAAAAACGCATACGCCCTTTTTGGCCAACCAAGCAACCTGGAAAGGCAAATCAGCGCTACAAAGAAGTCTCGCTTCCCATCGGTCAAAAGGGCCATGCTGAATAAAGTGTCAAAACCAGAAATGCAGGACAGGCCATGGAGAAACGGGAGCCTTGCTACGCTGATGGGCGGGATGTAAATTGCCAACAGCCACTCTGGAGAAGTGTACGGTGTGTCCTGAAACCTCTAAAAAACTCAGCTTAGAGAGCATAGGGCACTTCCACTCATGGGCATATAAATTGGGAAAACTAAAAATCAGCAAGACACAGGCACCCCAAAGTTTAGGGCTGCTCTGTTGACAAGAACCTCCACTTCGTTACACCTTAAATATCCCAGGAAAGAAAAAAATGGATAAAGAAGTTGTGGTCCTTATGTACAATGGAATATCACTCAGCCATGAAATCAACGTCATAAGGCTAGTAGCAGCATGATGAGTGGATTTAGGTACGACGATTCTAAGTGAAATAAGTCAACCAGAAAACGACACTTATCATAAGATATTACTTATAGAGGGAATGTAAAAACCGCTACACTTGAACTGAATTACAAAACAGAACAGAGACACACGTTTACAAAACACACTATGGCTGCTTAACGGGAAAGGTGAGGTCGGGTGAGGCAGAAAACAAGGGTTTCAAATTAGCTCAGATACCGTTCAATAAACACAATATGTAATAGACAAGACCTACTCCTTGCTCAGTGAACTGGACTCGACACCCCCTATTCACCGCCCAAGAATATATCTGACTAGGAAGAATCTTCAAAGCTATGTATTGATATCTCTCTGTAAGTGAGTCAAGTGGGTGTAAAGCGGCATAAACACAGCAGTGAAAAGCAGCTAAACCCCATTATAAAAATCAATTACTTTTAAAAACCCGTGAAACAAAGACAGTGAAAGAGAGAGAAATTCTTACAAAATTCGTTCAGGGGCTGTGATGCCACCTTTATTGACCATCTCTAGACCCACAGCTGATTGAGACATAAGGGTGGACACTCTTGGGGCTGAGAGGTTTGGTGAGGTTGGGTGAGCAAACGCAGACCCTTTAAAGTAATACTGCGTGGTATCCATCCCATGGGTCCAAAATCTCCAGGTTCAAGGGCATCTTCCTACATCGAAAACATGCATGAGAAACCCAGAAGATGGTACACCGTGTGATCGGGAAAGGTTTCGAAAACGCACCTCATTTCTCATCTCCTTGTGCTCGGGTTGGCCATTACGGCCGCTTTACTAGCAATCTCCCTCCTTCGAGAATCAGCACCTTTAACCTCCTGTTCCGTACAGGTTGCAATTTGTCCTGAGGATGAACGGGAAGAGGGGGAACCAGTGAGAGACTAGCTCTAGGTGTTGGGACAGGCACAGGTCACTCTATTTTCCCATCAGGAAGAAGAATTAACCACAGGCTCAGCCTGCCGCCCGGAAGCAGAACAGGGCCTGAAGCAATCCTACGCTTTTGCGGCCAGCTCCCAAAAAAGCGAGTTGAAAAATCGAGCTCAGGGGCACTGCAATTCACAAACCTGCAGAGTTATAAATGATAACTCTCGTCCACAAATATATTGAGGGAAGGCAACGAGGAGGATTTGAAAGCAAGGCAGAATTGCAGGAAACAGATTTCAGGAGGTAGAGTCGAATCGCCTTTAAAGCACAGGAAAAGCGGCAAAACCTCGACCATGATGCCCTTGGCCAAAAAGGGCGTATGCGTTTTTTCCTGAATATATTCAGGAAAAAACGCATACGCCCTTTTTGGCCAACCAAGCAACCTGGAAAGGCAAATCAGCGCTACAAAGAAGTCTCGCTTCCCATCGGTCAAAAGGGCCATGCTGAATAAAGTGTCAAAACCAGAAATGCAGGACAGGCCATGGAGAAACGGGAGCCTTGCTACGCTGATGGGCGGGATGTAAATTGCCAACAGCCACTCTGGAGAAGTGTACGGTGTGTCCTGAAACCTCTAAAAAACTCAGCTTAGAGAGCATAGGGCACTTCCACTCATGGGCATATAAATTGGGAAAACTAAAAATCAGCAAGACACAGGCACCCCAAAGTTTAGGGCTGCTCTGTTGACAAGAACCTCCACTTCGTTACACCTTAAATATCCCAGGAAAGAAAAAAATGGATAAAGAAGTTGTGGTCCTTATGTACAATGGAATATCACTCAGCCATGAAATCAACGTCATAAGGCTAGTAGCAGCATGATGAGTGGATTTAGGTACGACGATTCTAAGTGAAATAAGTCAACCAGAAAACGACACTTATCATAAGATATTACTTATAGAGGGAATGTAAAAACCGCTACACTTGAACTGAATTACAAAACAGAACAGAGACACACGTTTACAAAACACACTATGGCTGCTTAACGGGAAAGGTGAGGTCGGGTGAGGCAGAAAACAAGGGTTTCAAATTAGCTCAGATACCGTTCAATAAACCCAATATGTAATAGACAAGACCTACTCCTTGCTCAGTGAACTGGACTCGACACCCCCTATTCACCGCCCAAGAATATATCTGACTAGGAAGAATCTTCAAAGCTATGTATTGATATCTCTCTGTAAATGAGTCAAGTGGGTGTAAAGCAGCATAAACAGAGCAGTGAAAAGCAGCTAAACCCCATTATAAAAATCAATTACTTTTAAAATCCCGTGAAACAAAGACAGTGAAAGAGAGAGAAATTCTTACAAAATTCGTTCAGGGGCTGTGATGCCACCTTTATTGACCACCTCTAGACCCACAGCTGATTGAGATATAAGGGTGGACACTCGTGGGGCTGAGAGGTTTGGTGAGGTTGGGTGAGCAAACGCAGACCCTTTAAAGTAATACTGCGTGGTATCCATCCCATGGGGCCAAAATCTCCAGGTTCAAGGGCATCTTCCTACATCGAAAACATGCATGAGAAACCCAGAAGATGGTACACCGTGTGATCGGGAAAGGTTTCTAAAACGCACCTCATTTCTCATCTCCTTGTGCTCGGGTTGGCCATTACAGCCGCTTTACTAGCAATCTCCCTCCTTCGAGAATCAGCACCTTTAACCTCCTGATCCGTACAGGTTGCAATTTGTCCTGAGGATGAACGGGAAGAGGGGGAACCAGTGAGAGACTAGATCTAGGTGTTGGGACAGGCACAGGTCACTCTATTTTCCCATCAGGAAGAAGAATTAACCACAGGCTCAGCCTGCCACCCGGAAGCAGAACAGGGCCTGAAGCAATCCTGCGCTTTTGCGGCCAGCTCCCAAAAAAGCGAGTTGAAAAATCGAGCTCAGGGGCACTGCAATTCACAAACCTGCAGAGTTATAAATGATAACTCTCGTCCACAAATATATTGAGGGAAGGCAACGAAGAGGATTTGAAAGCAAGGCAGAATTGTAGGAAAGAGATTTCAGGAGGTAGAGTCGAATCGCCTTTAAAGCACAGGAAAAGCGGCAAAACCTCGACCATGATGCCCTTGGCCAAAAAGGGCGTATGCGTTTTTTCCTGAATATATTCAGGAAAAAACGCATACGCCCTTTTTGGCCAACCAAGCAACCTGGAAAGGCAAATCAGCGCTACAAAGAAGTCTCGCTTCCCATCGGTCAAAAGGGCCATGCTGAATAAAGTGTCAAAACCAGAAATGTAGGACAGGCCATGGAGAAACGGGAGCCTTGCTACGCTGATGGGTGGGATGTAAATTGCCAACAGCCACTCTGGAGAAGTGTACGGTGTTTCCTGAAACATCTAAAGAACTCAGCATAGAGAGCATAAGGCACTTCCACTCATGGGCGTATAAATTGGGAAAACTAAAAATCAGCAAGACACAGGCACCCCAAAGTTTAGGGCTGCTCTGTTGACAAGAACCTCCACTTCGTTACACCTTAAATATCCCAGGAAAGAAAAAAATGGATAAAGAAGTTGTGGTCCTTATGTACAATGGAATATCACTCAGCCATGAAATCAACGTCATAAGGCTAGTAGCAGCATGATGAGTGGATTTAGGTACGACGATTCTAAGTGAAATAAGTCAACCAGAAAACGACACTTATCATAAGATATCACTTATAGAGGGAGTGTAAAAACCGCTACACTTGAACTGAATTACAAAACAGAACAGCGTCACACGTTTAGAAGACACACTATGGCTGCTTAACAGGAAAGGTGAGGTGGGGTGATGCATAAAACAAGGGTTTCAAATAGGCTCAGATACCGTTCCATACACCCAATATGTAATAGACAAGACCTACTCCTTGCTCAGTGAAGTGGACTAAACACCCCCTGTTCACCGCCCAAGAATATATCTGACTAGTAAGAATCTTAAAACCAATGTATTGATATCCCTCTGTAAGTGAGTCAAGTGGGTGTAAAGCGGCATAAACACAGCAGTGAAAAGCAGCTAAACCCCATTATAAAAATCAATTACTTTTAAAAACCCGTGAAACAAAGACAGTGAAAGAGAGAGAAATTCTTACAAAATTCGTTCAGGGGCTGTGATGCCACCTGGATTGACCATCTCTAGACCCACAGCTGATTGAGACATAAGGGTGGACACTCTTGGGGCTGAGAGGTTTGGTGAGGTTGGGTGAGCAAACGCAGACCCTTTAAAGTAATACTGCGTGGTATCCATCCCATGGGTCCAAAATCTCCAGGTTCAAGGGCATCTTCCTACATGGAAAACATGCATGAGAAACCCAGAAGATGGTACACCGTGTGATCGGGAAAGGTTTCTAAAACGCACCTCATTTCTCATCTCCTTGTGCTCGGGTTGGCCATTACAGCCGCTTTACTAGCAATCTCCCTTCTTCGAGAATCAGCACCTTTAACCTCCTGTTCCGTACAGGTTGCAATTTGTCCTGAGGATGAACGGGAAGAGGGGGAACCAGTGAGAGACTAGCTCTAGGTGTTGGTACAGGCACAGGTCACTCTATTTTCCCATCAGGAAGAAGAATTAACCACAGGCTCAGCCTGCCGCCCGGAAGCAGAACAGGCCTTGAAGCAATCCTCTGCTTTTGCGGCCAGCTCCCAAAAAAGCGAGTTGAAAAATCGAGCTCAGGGGCACTGCAATTCACAAACCTGCAGAGTTAGAAATGATAACTCTCGTCCACAAATATATTGAGGGAAGGCAACGAGGAGGATTTGAAAGCAAGGCAGAATTGCAGGAAACAGAATTCAGGAGGTAAAGTCGAATCGCCTTTAAAGCACAGGAAAAGCGGCAAAACCTCGACAATGATGCCCTTGGCCAAAAAGGGCGTATGCGTTTTTTCCTGAATATATTCAGGAAAAAACGCATACGCCCTTTTTGGCCAACCAAGCAACCTGGAAAGGCAAATCAGCGCTACAAAGAAGTCTCGCTTCCCATCGGTCAAAAGGGCCATGCTGAATAAAGTGTCAAAACCAGAAATGCAGGACAGGCCATGGAGAAACGGGAGCCTTACTACGCTGATGGGCGGGATGTAAATTGCCAACAGCCACTCTGGAGAAGTGTACGGTGTTTCCTGAAACATCTAAAAAACTCAGCATAGAGAGCATAAGGCACTTCCACTCATGGGCGTATAAATTGGGAAAACTAAAAATCAGCAAGACACAGGCACCCCAAAGTTTAGGGCTGCTCTGTTGACAAGAACCTCCACTTCGTTACACCTTAAATATCCCAGGAAAGAGAAAAATGGATAAGGAAGTTGTGGTCCTTATGTACAATGGCATATCACTCAGCCATGAAATCAACGTCATAGGGCTAGTAGCAGCATGATGAGTGGATTTAGGTACGACGATTTTAAGTGAAATAAGTCAACCAGAAAACAACACTTATCATAAGATATGACTTATAGAGGGAATGTAAAAACCGCTACACTTGAACTGAATTACAAAACAGAACAGAGACACACGTTTACAAAACACACTATGGCTGCTTAACGGGAAAGGTGAGGTCGGGTGAGGTAGAAAACAAGGGTTTCAAATTAGCTCAGATACCGTTCCATAAACCCAATATGTAATAGACAAGACCTACTCCTTGCTCAGTGAACTGGACTCGACACCCCCTATTCACCGCCCAAGAATATATCTGACTAGGAAGAATCTTCAAAGCTATGTATTGATATCCCTCTGTAAATGAGTCAAGTGGGTGTAAAGCAGCATAAACAGAGCAGTGAAAAGCAGCTAAACCCCATTATAAAAATCAATTACTTTTAAAATCCCATGAAACAAAGACAGTGAAAGGGAGAGAAATTCTTACAAAATTCGTTCAGGGGCTGTGATGCCACCTGTATTGACCATCTCTAAACCCACAGCTGATTGAGACATAAGGGTGGACACTCTTGGGGCTGAGAGGTTTGGTGAGGTTGGGTGAGCAAACACAGATCCTTTAAAGTAATACTCTGTGGTACCCATCTCATGGGTCCCAAATCTCCAGGTTCAAGGGCATCTTCCTACATCGAAAACATGCATGAGAAACCCAGAAGATGGTACACTGTGTGATCGGGAAAGGTTTCTAAAACGCACGTCATTTCTCATCTCCTTGTGCTCGGGTTCGCCATTCCAGCCGCGTTAGTAGCAATCTCCCTCCGTGGAGAATCAGCACCTTTAACCTCCTGTTCCGTACAGGTTGCAATTTGTCCTGAGGATGAACGGGAAGAGGGGGAACCAATGAGAGACTAGGTCTAGGTGTTGGGACAGGCACAGGTCACTCTATTTTCCCATCAGGAAGAAGAATTAACCACAGGCTCAGCCTGCCGCCCGGAACCAGAATAGGGCCTGAAGCAATCCTACGCTTTTGTGGCCAGCTCCCAAGAAAACGAGTTGAAAAATGGAGCTCAGGGGCACTGCAATTCACAAACCTGCAGAGTTATAAATGATAACTCTCGTCCACAAATATATTGAGGAAAGGCAACGAAGAGGATTTGAAAGCAAGTCAGAATTGCAGGAAACAGATTTCAGGAGGTAGATTCGAATCGCCTTTAAAGCACAGGAAAAGCGGCAAAACCTCGACCATGATGCCCTTGGCCAAAAAGGGCGTCTGCGTTTTTTCCTGAATATATTCAGGAAAAAACGCAGACGCCCTTTTTGGCCAACCAAGCAACCTGGAAAGGCAAATCAGCGCTACAAAGAAGTCTCGCTTCCCTTCTGTCAAAACGGCCGTGCTGAATAAAGTGTCAAAACCAGAAATGCAGGACAGGCCATGGTGAAACGGGAGCCTTGCTACGCTGATGCGCGGGATGTAAATTGTCAACAGCCACTCTGGAGAAGTGTACGGTGTGTCCTGAAACATCTAAAAAACTCAGCTTAGAGAGCATAGGGCACTTCCACTCATGGGCGTATAAATTGGGAAAACTAAAAATCAGCAAGACACAGGCACCCCAAAGTTTAGGGCTGCTCTGTTGACAAGAACCTCCACTTCGTTACACCTTAAATATCCCAGGAAAGAGAAACATGGATAAGGAAGTTGTGGTCCTTATGTACAATGGCATATCACTCAGCCATGAAATTAACGTCATAAGGCTAGTAGCAGCATGATGAGAGGATTTAGGTACGACGATTCTAAGTGAAATAAGTCACACAGAAAAAGACACTTATCATAAGATATCACTTAGAGAGGGAATGCAAAAACCGCTACACTTGAACGGAATTACAAAACAGAACAGCGTCACACGTTTAGAAGACACACTATGGCTGCTTAACGGGAAAGGTGAGGTGGGTGATGCATAAAACAAGGGTTTCAAATTAGCTCAGATACCGTTCCATAAACCCAATATGTAATAGACAAGACCTACTCCTTGCTCAGTGAACTGGACTCAACACCCCCTGTTCACCGCCCAAGAATATATCTGACTAGTAAGAATCTTAAAACCAATGTATTGATATCCCTCTGTAAGTGAGTCAAGTGGGTGTAAAGCGGCATAAACACAGCAGTGAAAAGCAGCTAAACCCCATTATAAAAATCAATTACTTTTAAAAACCCGTGAAACAAAGACAGTGAAAGAGAGAGAAATTCTTACAAAATTCGTTCAGGGGCTGTGATGCCACCTTTATTGACCATCTCTAGACCCACAGCTGATTGAGACATAAGGGTGGACACTCTTGGGGCTGAGAGGTTTGGTGAGGTTGGGTGAGCAAACGCAGACCCTTTAAAGTAATACTGCGTGGTATCCATCCCATGGGTCCAAAATCTCCAGGTTCAAGGGCATCTTCCTACATCGAAAACATGCATGAGAAACCCAGAAGATGGTACACCGTGTGATCGGGAAAGGTTTCGAAAACGCACCTCATTTCTCATCTCCTTGTGCTCGGGTTGGCCATTACAGCCGCTTTACTAGCAATCTCCCTCCTTCGAGAATCAGCACCTTTAACCTCCTGTTCCGTACAGGTTGCAATTTGTCCTGAGGATGAACGGGAAGAGGGGGAACCAGTGAGAGACTAGCTCTAGGTGTTGGGACAGGCACAGGTCACTCTATTTTCCCATCAGGAAGAAGAATTAACCACAGGCTCAGCCTGCCGCCCGGAAGCAGAACAGGGCCTGAAGCAATCCTGCGCTTTTGCGGCCAGCTCCCAAAAAATCGAGTTGAAAAATCGAGCTCAGGGGCACTGCAATTCACAAACCTGCAGAGTTATAAATGATAACTCTCGTCCACAAATATATTGAGGGAAGGCAACGAGGAGGATTTGAAAGCAAGGCAGAATTGCAGGAAACAGATTTCAGGAGGTAGAGTCGAATCGCCTTTAAAGCACAGGAAAAGCGGCAAAACCTCGACCATGATGCCCTTGGCCAAAAAGGGCGTATGCGTTTTTTCCTGAATATATTCAGGAAAAAACGCATACGCCCTTTTTGGCCAACCAAGCAACCTGGAAAGGCAAATCAGCGCTACAAAGAAGTCTCGCTTCCCATCGGTCAAAAGGGCCATGCTGAATAAAGTGTCAAAACCAGAAATGCAGGACAGGCCATGGAGAAACGGGAGCCTTGCTACGCTGATGGGCGGGATGTAAATTGCCAACAGCCACTCTGGAGAAGTGTACGGTGTGTCCTGAAACCTCTAAAAAACTCAGCTTAGAGAGCATAGGGCACTTCCACTCATGGGCATATAAATTGGGAAAACTAAAAATCAGCAAGACACAGGCACCCCAAAGTTTAGGGCTGCTCTGTTGACAAGAACCTCCACTTCGTTACACCTTAAATATCCCAGGAAAGAAAAAAATGGATAAAGAAGTTGTGGTCCTTATGTACAATGGAATATCACTCAGCCATGAAATCAACGTCATAAGGCTAGTAGCAGCATGATGAGTGGATTTAGGTACGACGATTCTAAGTGAAATAAGTCAACCAGAAAACGACACTTATCATAAGATATTACTTATAGAGGGAATGTAAAAACCGCTACACTTGAACTGAATTACAAAACAGAACAGAGACACACGTTTACAAAACACACTATGGCTGCTTAACGGGAAAGGTGAGGTCGGGTGAGGCAGAAAACAAGGGTTTCAAATTAGCTCAGATACCGTTCCATAAACCCAATATGTAATAGACAAGACCTACTCCTTGCTCAGTGAACTGGACTCAACACCCCCTGTTCACCGCCCAAGAATATATCTGACTAGGAAGAATCTTCAAAGCTATGTATTGATATCCCTCTGTAAGTGAGTCAAGTGGGTGTAAAGCGGCATAAACACAGCAGTGAAAAGCAGCTAAACCCCATTATAAAAATCAATTACTTTTAAAAACCCGTGAAACAAAGACAGTGAAAGAGAGAGAAATTCTTACAAAATTCGTTCAGGGGCTGTGATGCCACCTGGATTGACCATCTCTAGACCCACAGCTGATTGAGACATAAGGGTGGACACTCTTGGGGCTGAGAGGTTTGGTGAGGTTGGGTGAGCAAACGCAGACCCTTTAAAGTAATACTGCGTGGTATCCATCCCATGGGTCCAAAATCTCCAGGTTCAAGGGCATCTTCCTACATCGAAAACATGCATGAGAAACCCAGAAGATGGTACACCGTGTGATCGGGAAAGGTTTCTAAAACGCACCTCATTTCTCATCTCCTTGTGCTCGGGTTGGCCATTACAGCCGCTTTACTAGCAATCTCCCTCCTTCGAGAATCAGCACCTTTAACCTCCTGTTCTGTACAGGTTGCAATTTGTCCTGAGGATGAACGGGAAGAGTGGGAACCAATGAGAGACTAGGTCTAGGTGTGGAGACAGGCACAGGTCACTCTATTTTCCCATCAGAAAGAAGAATTAACCACAGGCTCAGCCTGCCGCCCGGAAGCAGAACAGGGCCTGAAGCAATCCTGTGCTTTTGCGGCCAGCTCCCAAAAAAGCAAGTTGAAAAATCGAGCTCAGGGGCACTGCAATTCACAAACCTGCAGAGTTATAAATGATAACTCTCGTCCACAAATATATTGAGGGAAGGCAACGAGGAGGATTTGAAAGCAAGGCAGAATTGCAGGAAACAGATTTCAGGAGGTAGAGTCGAATCACCTTTAAAGCACAGGAAAAGCGGCAAAACCTCGACCATGATGCCCTTGGCCAAAAAGGGCGTATGCGTTTTTTCCTGAATATATTCAGGAAAAAACGCATACGCCCTTTTTGGCCAACCAAGCAACCTGGAAAGGCAAATCAGCGCTACAAAGAAGTCTCGCTTCCCATCGGTCAAAAGGGCCATGCTGAATAAAGTGTCAAAACCAGAAATGCAGGACAGGCCAAGGAGAAACGGGAGCCTTGCTACGCTGATGGGCGGGATGTAAATTGCCAACAGCCACTCTGGAGAAGTGTACGGTGTTTCCTGAAACATCTAAAAAACTCAGCATAGAGAGCATAAGGCACTTCCACTCATGGGCGTATAAATTGGGAAAACTAAAAATCAGCAAGACACAGGCACCCCAAAGTTTAGGGCTGCTCTGTTGACAAGAACCTCCACTTCGTTACACCTTAAATATCCCAGGAAAGAGAAAAATGGATAAGGAAGTTGTGGTCCTTATGTACAATGGCATATCACTCAGCCATGAAATTAACGTCCTAAGGCTAGTAGCAGCATGATGAGAGGATTTAGGTACGACGATTCTAAGTGAAATAAGTCACACAGAAAAAGACACTTATCATAAGATATCACTTAGAGAGGGAATGCAAAAACCGGTACACTTGAACTGAATTACAAAACAGAACAGCGTCACACGTTTAGAAGACACACTATGGCTGCTTAACGGGAAAGGTTAGGTGGGTGATGCATAAAACAAGGGTTTCAAATTAGCTCAGATACCGTTCCATAAACCCAATATGTAATAGACAAGACCTACTCCTTGCTCAGTGAACTGGACTCAACACCCCCTGTTCACCGCCCAAGAATATATCTGACTAGTAAGAATCTTAAAACCAATGTATTGATATCCCTCTGTAAGTGAGTCAAGTGGGTGTAAAGCGGCATAAACACAGCAGTGAAAAGCAGCTAAACCCCATTATAAAAATCAATTACTTTTAAAAACCCGTGAAACAAAGACAGTGAAAGAGAGAGAAATTCTTACAAAATTCGTTCAGGGGCTGTGATGCCACCTGGATTGACCATCTCTAGACCCACAGCTGATTGAGACATAAGGGTGGACACTCTTGGGGCTGAGAGGTTTGGTGAGGTTGGGTGAGCAAACGCAGACCCTTTAAAGTAATACTGCGTGGTATCCATCCCATGGGTCCAAAATCTCCAGGTTCAAGGGCATCTTCCTACATCGAAAACATGCATGAGAAACCCAGAAGATGGTACACCGTGTGATCGGGAAAGGTTTCTAAAACGCACCTCATTTCTCATCTCCTTGTGCTCGGGTTGGCCATTACAGCCGCTTTACTAGCAATCTCCCTCCTTCGAGAATCAGCACCTTTAACCTCCTGTTCTGTACAGGTTGCAATTTGTCCTGAGGATGAACGGGAAGAGTGGGAACCAATGAGAGACTAGGTCTAGGTGTGGAGACAGGCACAGGTCACTCTATTTTCCCATCAGAAAGAAGAATTAACCACAGGCTCAGCCTGCCGCCCGGAAGCAGAACAGGGCCTGAAGCAATCCTGTGCTTTTGCGGCCAGCTCCCAAAAAAGCAAGTTGAAAAATCGAGCTCAGGGGCCCTGCAATTCACAAACCTGCAGAGTTATAAATGATAACTCTCGTCCACAAATATATTGAGGGAAGGCAACGAGGAGGATTTGAAAGCAAGGCAGAATTGCAGGAAACAGATTTCAGGAGGTAGAGTCGAATCACCTTTAAAGCACAGGAAAAGCGGCAAAACCTCGACCATGATGCCCTTGGCCAAAAAGGGCGTATGCGTTTTTTCCTGAATATATTCAGGAAAAAACGCATACGCCCTTTTTGGCCAACCAAGCAACCTGGAAAGGCAAATCAGCGCTACAAAGAAGTCTCGCTTCCCATCGGTCAAAAGGGCCATGCTGAATAAAGTGTCAAAACCAGAAATGCAGGACAGGCCAAGGAGAAACGGGAGCCTTGCTACGCTGATGGGCGGGATGTAAATTGCCAACAGCCACTCTGGAGAAGTGTACGGTGTTTCCTGAAACATCTAAAAAACTCAGCATAGAGAGCATAAGGCACTTCCACTCATGGGCGTATAAATTGGGAAAACTAAAAATCAGCAAGACACAGGCACCCCAAAGTTTAGGGCTGCTCTGTTGACAAGAACCTCCACTTCGTTACACCTTAAATATCCCAGGAAAGAGAAAAATGGATAAGGAAGTTGTGGTCCTTATGTACAATGGCATATCACTCAGCCATGAAATTAACGTCCTAAGGCTAGTAGCAGCATGATGAGAGGATTTAGGTACGACGATTCTAAGTGAAATAAGTCACACAGAAAAAGACACTTATCATAAGATATCACTTAGAGAGGGAATGCAAAAACCGGTACACTTGAACTGAATTACAAAACAGAACAGCGTCACACGTTTAGAAGACACACTATGGCTGCTTAACGGGAAAGGTGAGGTGGGTGATGCATAAAACAAGGGTTTCAAATTAGCTCAGATACCGTTCCATAAACCCAATATGTAATAGACAAGACCTACTCCTTGCTCAGTGAACTGGACTCAACACCCCCTGTTCACCGCCCAAGAATATATCTGACTAGTAAGAATCTTAAAACCAATGTATTGATATCCCTCGGTAAGTGAGTCAAGTGGGTGTAAAGCGGCATAAACACAGCAGTGAAAAGCAGCTAAACCCCATTATAAAAATCAATTACTTTTAAAAACCCGTGAAACAAAGACAGTGAAAGAGAGAGAAATTCTTACAAAATTCGTTCAGGGGCTGTGATGCCACCTGGATTGACCATCTCTAGACCCACAGCTGATTGAGACATAAGGGTGGACACTCTTGGGGCTGAGAGGTTTGGTGAGGTTGGGTGAGCAAACGCAGACCCTTTAAAGTAATACTGCGTGGTATCCATCCCATGGGTCCAAAATCTCCAGGTTCAAGGGCATCTTCCTACATCGAAAACATGCATGAGAAACCCAGAAGATGGTACACCGTGTGATCGGGAAAGGTTTCGAAAACGCACCTCATTTCTCATCTCCTTGTGCTCGGGTTGGCCATTACAGCCGCTTTACTAGCAATCTCCCTCCTTCGAGAATCAGCACCTTTAACCTCCTGTTCTGTACAGGTTGCAATTTGTCCTGAGGATGAACGGGAAGAGTGGGAACCAATGAGAGACTAGGTCTAGGTGTGGAGACAGGCACAGGTCACTCTATTTTCCCATCAGAAAGAAGAATTAACCACAGGCTCAGCCTGCCGCCCGGAAGCAGAACAGGGCCTGAAGCAATCCTGTGCTTTTGCGGCCAGCTCCCAAAAAAGCAAGTTGAAAAATCGAGCTCAGGGGCCCTGCAATTCACAAACCTGCAGAGTTATAAATGATAACTCTCGTCCACAAATATATTGAGGGAAGGCAACGAGGAGGATTTGAAAGCAAGGCAGAATTGCAGGAAACAGATTTCAGGAGGTAGAGTCGAATCGCCTTTAAAGCACAGGAAAAGCGGCAAAACCTCGACCATGATGCCCTTGGCCAAAAAGGGCGTATGCGTTTTTTCCTGAATATATTCAGGAAAAAACGCATACGCCCTTTTTGGCCAACCAAGCAACCTGGAAAGGCAAATCAGCGCTACAAAGAAGTCTCGCTTCCCATCGGTCAAAAGGGCCATGCTGAATAAAGTGTCAAAACCAGAAATGCAGGACAGGCCAAGGAGAAACGGGAGCCTTGCTACGGTGACGGGCGGGATGTAAATTGCGAACAGCCACTCTGGAGAAGTGTACGGTGTGTCCTGAAACATCTAAAAAACTCAGGTTAGAGAGCATAGGGCACTTCCACTCATGGGCGTATAAATTGGGAGAACTAAAAATCAGCAAGACACAGGCACCCCAAAGTTTAGGGCTGCTCTGTTGACAAGAACCTCCACTTCGTTACACCTTAAATATCCCAGGAAAGAGAAAAATGGATAAAGAAGCTGTGGTCCTTATGTACAATGGAATATCACTCAGCCATGAAATCAACGTACTAAGGCTAGTAGCAGCATGATGAGTGGATTTAGGTACGACGATTCTAAGTGAAATAAGTCACACAGAAAAAGACACTTATCATAAGATATCACTTATAGAGGGAATGTAAAAACCGCTACACTTGAACTGAATTACAAAACAGAACAGCGTCACACGTTTAGAAAACACACTATGGCTGTTTAACGGGAAAGGTGAGGTGGGGTGATGCATAAAACAAGGGTTTCAAATTAGCTCAGATACCGTTCCATAAACCCAATATGTAATAGACAAGACCTACTCCTTGCTCAGTGAACTGGACTCAACACCCCCTATTCACTGCCCAAGAAAATATCTGACTAGTAAGAATCTTCAACGCTATGTATTGATATCTCTCTGTAAGTGAGTCAAGTGGGTGTAAAGCGGCATAAACACAGCAGTGAAAAGCAGCTAAACCCCATTATAAAAATCAATTACTTTTAAAAACCCGTGAAACAAAGACAGTGAAAGAGAGAGAAATTCTTACAAAATTCGTTCAGCGGCTGTGATGCCACCTGGACTGACCATCTCTAGACCCACAGCTGATTGAGACATAAGGGTGGACACTCTTGGGGCTGAGAGGTTTGGTGAGGTTGGGTGAGCAAACGCAGACCCTTTAAAGTAATACTGCGTGGTATCCATCCCATGGGTCCAAAATCTCCAGGTTCAAGGGCATCTTCCTACATCGAAAACATGCATGAGAAACCCAGAAGATGGTACACCGTGTGATCGGGAAAGGTTTCTAAAACGCACCTCATTTCTCATCTCCTTGTGCTCGGGTTGGCCATTACAGCCGCTTTACTAGCAATCTCCCTCCTTCGAGAATCAGCACCTTTAACCTCCTGTTCTGTACAGGTTGCAATTTGTCCTGAGGATGAACGGGAAGAGTGGGAACCAATGAGAGACTAGGTCTAGGTGTGGAGACAGGCACAGGTCACTCTATTTTCCCATCAGAAAGAAGAATTAACCACAGGCTCAGCCTGCCGCCCGGAAGCAGAACAGGGCCTGAAGCAATCCTGTGCTTTTGCGGCCAGCTCCCAAAAAAGCAAGTTGAAAAATCGAGCTCAGGGGCCCTGCAATTCACAAACCTGCAGAGTTATAAATGATAACTCTCGTCCACAAATATATTGAGGGAAGGCAACGAGGAGGATTTGAAAGCAAGGCAGAATTGCAGGAAACAGATTTCAGGAGGTAGAGTCGAATCGCCTTTAAAGCACAGGAAAAGCGGCAAAACCTCGACCATGATGCCCTTGGCCAAAAAGGGCGTATGCGTTTTTTCCTGAATATATTCAGGAAAAAACGCATACGCCCTTTTTGGCCAACCAAGCAACCTGGAAAGGCAAATCAGCGCTACAAAGAAGTCTCGCTTCCCATCGGTCAAAAGGGCCATGCTGAATAAAGTGTCAAAACCAGAAATGCAGGACAGGCCAAGGAGAAACGGGAGCCTTGCTACGGTGACGGGCGGGATGTAAATTGCCAACAGCCACTCTGGAGAAGTGTACGGTGTGTCCTGAAACATCTAAAAAACTCAGGTTAGAGAGCATAGGGCACTTCCACTCATGGGCGTATAAATTGGGAGAACTAAAAATCAGCAAGACACAGGCACCCCAAAGTTTAGGGCTGCTCTGTTGACAAGAACCTCCACTTCGTTACACCTTAAATATCCCAGGAAAGAGAAAAATGGATAAAGAAGCTGTGGTCCTTATGTACAATGGAATATCACTCAGCCATGAAATCAACGTACTAAGGTTAGTAGCAGCATGATGAGTGGATTTAGGTACGACGATTCTAAGTGAAATAAGTCACACAGAAAAAGACACTTATCATAAGATATCACTTATAGAGGGAATGTAAAAACCGCTACACTTGAACTGAATTACAAAACAGAACAGCGTCACACGTTTAGAAAACACACTATGGCTGTTTAACGGGAAAGGTGAGGTGGGGTGATGCATAAAACAAGGGTTTCAAATTAGCTCAGATACCGTTCCATAAACCCAATATGTAATAGACAAGACCTACTCCTTGCTCAGTGAACTGGACTCAACACCCCCTATTCACCGCCCAAGAAAATATCTGACTAGTAAGAATCTTCAACGCTATGTATTGATATCTCTCTGTAAGTGAGTCAAGTGGGTGTAAAGCGGCATAAACACAGCAGTGAAAAGCAGCTAAACCTCATTATAAAAATCAATTACTTTTAAAAACCCGTGAAACAAAGACAGTGAAAGAGAGAGAAATTCTTACAAAATTCGTTCAGCGGCTGTGATGCCACCTGGACTGACCATCTCTAGACCCACAGCTGATTGAGACATAAGGGTGGACACTCTTGGGGCTGAGAGGTTTGGTGAGGTTGGGTGAGCAAACGCAGACCCTTTAAAGTAATACTGCGTTGTACCCATCCCATGTGTCTCAAATCTCTAGGTTCAAGGGCATCTTCCTACATCAAAAACATGCATGAGAAAGCCAGAAGTTGGTACACCGTGTGATCGGGAAAGGTTTCTAAAACGCACCTCATTTCTCATCTCCTTGTGCTCGGGTTGGCCATTACAGCCGCTTTACTAGCAATCTCCCTCCTTCGAGAATCAGCACCTTCAACCTCCTGTTCCGTACAGGTTGCAATTTGTCCTGAGGATGAACGGGAAGAGGGGGAACCAGTGAGAGACTAGCTCTAGGTGTTGGGACAGGCACAGGTCACTCTATTTTCCCATCAGGAAGAAGAATTAACCACAGGCTCAGCCTGCCGCCCGGAAGCAGAACAGGGCCTGAAGCAATCCTGCGCTTTTGCGGCCAGCTCCCAAAAAAGCGAGTTGAAAAATCGAGCTCAGGGACCCTGCAATTCACAAACCTGCAGAGTTATAAATGATAACTCTCGTCCACAAATATATTGAGGGAAGGCAACGAAGAGGATTTGAAAGCAAGGCAGAATTGCAGGAAAGAGATTTCAGGAGGTAGAGTCGAATCGCCTTTAAAGCACAGGAAAAGCGGCAAAACCTCGACCATGATGCCCTTGACCAAAAAGGGTGTATGCGTTTTTTCCTGAATATATTCAGGAAAAAACGCATACGCCCTTTTTGGCCAACCAAGCAACCTGGAAAGGCAAATCAGCGCTACAAAGAAGTCTCGCTTCCCATCGGTCAAAAGGGCCATGCTGAATAAAGCGTCAAAACCAGAAATGCAGGACAGGCCATGGAGAAACGGGAGCCTTACTACGCTGATGGGCGGGATGTAAATTGCCAACAGCCACTCTGGAGAAGTGTACGGTGTTTCCTGAAACATCTAAAAAACTCAGCATAGAGAGCATAAGGCACTTCCACTCATGGGCGTATAAATTGGGAAAACTAAAAATCAGCAAGACACAGGCACCCCAAAGTTTAGGGCTGCTCTGTTGACAAGAACCTCCACTTCGTTACACCTTAAATATCCCAGGAAAGAGAAAAATGGATAAGGAAGTTGTGGTCCTTATGTACAATGACATATCACTCAGCCATGAAATTAACGTCCTAAGGCTAGTAGCAGCATGATGAGAGGATTTAGGTACGACGATTCTAAGTGAAATAAGTCACACAGAAAAAGACACTTATCATAAGATATCACTTAGAGAGGGAATGCAAAAACCGGTACACTTGAACTGAATTACAAAACAGAACAGCGTCACACGTTTAGAAGACACACTATGGCTGCTTAACGGGAAAGGTGAGGTGGGTGATGCATAAAACAAGGGTTTCAAATTAGCTCAGATACCGTTCCATAAACCCAATATGTAATAGACAAGACCTACTCCTTGCTCAGTGAACTGGACTCAACACCCCCTGTTCACCGCCCAAATATATATCTGACTAGTAAGAATCTTAAAACCAATGTATTGATATCCCTCTGTAAGTGAGTCAAGTGGGTGTAAAGCAGCATAAACACAGCAGTGAAAAGCAGCTAAACCCCATTATAAAAATCAATTACTTTTAAAAACCCGTGAAACAAAGACAGTGAAAGAGAGAGAAATTCTTACAAAATTCGTTCAGGGGCTGTGATGCCACCTGGATTGACCATATCTAGACCCACAGCTGATTGAGACATAAGGGTGGACACTCTTGGGGCTGAGAGGTTTGGTGAGGTTGGGTGAGCAAACACAGACCCTTTAAAGTAATACTGTGTGGTACCCATCTCATGGTTCCCAAATCTCCAGGTTCAAGGGCATCTTCCTACATCGAAAACATGCATGAGAAACCCAGAAGATGGTACACCGTGTGATCGGGAAAGGTTTCTAAAACTCACCTCATTTCTCATCTCCTTGTGCTCGGGTTCGCCATTCCAGCCGCGTTAGCAGCAATCTCCCTCCGTGGAGAATCAGCACCTTTAACCTCCTGTTCCGTACAGGTTGCAATTTGTCCTGAGGATGAACGGGAAGAGGGGGAACCAATGAGAGACTAGGTCTAGGTGTTGGGACAAGCACAGGTCACTCTATTTTCCAATCAGGAAGAAGAATTAACCACAGGCTCAGCCTGCCGCCCGGAACCAGAATAGGGCCTGAAGCAATCCTACGCTTTAGTGGCCAACTCCGAAGAAAGCGAGTTGAAAAATGGAGCTCAGGGGCACTGCAATTCACAGACCTGCAGAGTTAGAAATGATAACTCTCGTCCACAAATATATTGAGGGAAGGCAACGAAGAGGATTTGAAAGCAAGGCAGAATTGCAGGAAACAGATTTCAGGAGGTAGATTCGAATCGCCTTTAAAGCACAGGAAAAGCGGCAAAACCTCGACCATGATGCCCTTGGCCAAAAAGGGCGTATACGTTTTTTCCTGAATATATTCAGGAAAAAACGCATACGCCCTTTTTCGCCAACCAAGCAACCTGGAAAGGCAAATCAGCGCTACAAAGAAGTCTCGCTTCCCATCGGTCAAAACGGCCATGCTGAATAATGTGTCAAAACCAGAAATGCAGGACAGGCCATGGCGAAACGGGAGCCTTGCTACGCTGATGGGCGGGATGTAAATTGCCAACAGCCACTCTGGAGAAGTGTACGGTGTGTCCTGAAACCTCTAAAAAACTCAGCTTAGAGAGCATAGGGCACTTCCACTCATGGGCATATAAATTGGGAAAACGAAAAATCAGCAAGACACAGGCACCCCAAAGTTTAGGGCTGCTCTGTTGACAAGAACCTCCACTTCGTTACACCTTAAATATCCCAGGAAAGAGAAAAATGGATAAGGAAGTTGTGGTCCTTATGTACAATGGCATATCACTCAGCCATGAAATTAACGTCATAAGGCTAGTAGCAGCATGATGAGAGGATTTAGGTACGACGATTCTAAGTGAAATAAGTCACACAGAAAAAGACACTTATCATAAGATATCACTTAGAGAGGGAATGCAAAAACCGCTACACTTGAACGGAATTACAAAACAGAACAGCGTCACACGTTTACAAGACACACTATGGCTGCTTAACGGGAAAGGTGAGGTGGGTGATGCATAAAACAAGGGTTTCAAATTAGCTCAGATACCGTTCCATAAACCCAATATGTAATAGACAAGACCTACTCCTTGCTCAGTGAACTGGACTCAACACCCCCTGTTCACCGCCCAAGAATATATCTGACTAGTAAGAATCTTAAAAGCAATGTATTGATATCCCTCTGTAAGTGAGTCAAGTGGGTGTAAAGCGGCATAAACACAGCAGTGAAAAGCAGCTAAACCGCATTATAAAAATCAATTACTTTTAAAAACCCGTGAAACAAAGACAGTGAAAGAGAGAGAAATTCTTACAAAATTCGTTCAGGGGCTGTGATGCCACCTGGATTGACCATCTCTAGACCCACAGCTGATTGAGACATAAGGGTGGACACTCTTGGGGCTGAGAGGTTTGGTGAGGTTGGGTGAGCAAACGCAGACCCTTTAAAGTAATACTGCGTGGTATCCATACCATGGGTCCAAAATCTCCAGGTTCAAGGGCATCTTCCTACATCGAAAACATGCATGAGAAACCCAGAAGATGGTACACCGTGTGATCGGGAAAGGTTTCTAAAACGCACCTCATTTCTCATCTCCTTGTGCTCGGGTTGGCCATTACAGCCGCTTTACTAGCAATCTCCCTCCGTGGAGAATCAGCACCTTTAACCTCCTGTTCCGTACAGGTTGCAATTTGTCCTGAGGATGAAAGGGAAGAGGGGGAACCAGTGAGAGACTACCTCTAGGTGTTGGGACAGGCACAGGTCACTCTATTTTCCCATCAGGAAGAAGAATTAACCACAGGCTCAGCCTGCCGCCCGGAAGCAGAACAGGGCCTGAAGCAATCCTGCGCTTTTGCGGCCAGCTCCCAAAAAAGCGAGTTGAAAAATCGAGCTCAGGGGCACTGCAATTCACAAACCTGCAGAGTTATAAATGATAACTCTCGTCCACAAATATATTGAGGGAAGGCAACGAGGAGGATTTGAAAGCAAGGCAGAATTGCAGGAAACAGATTTCAGGAGGTAGAGTCGAATCGCCTTTAAAGCACAGGAAAAGCGGCAAAACCTCGACCATGATGCCCTTGGCCAAAAAGGGCGTCTGCGTTTTTTCCTGAATATATTCAGGAAAAAACGCAGACGCCCTTTTTGGCCAACCAAGCAACCTGGAAAGGCAAATCAGCGCTACAAAGAAGTCTCGCTTCCCATCGGTCAAAAGGGCCATGCTGAATAAAGTGTCAAAACCAGAAATGCAGGACAGGCCATGGAGAAACGGGAGCCTTGCTACGCTGATGGGCGGGATGTAAATTGCTAACAGCCACTCTGGAGAAGTGTACGGTGTGTCCTGAAACCTCTAAAAAACTCAGCTTAGAGAGCATAGGGCACTTCCACTCATGGGCATATAAATTGGGAAAACTAAAAATCAGCAAGACACAGGCACCCCAAAGTTTAGGGCTGCTCTGTTGACAAGAACCTCCACTTCGTTACACCTTAAATATCCCAGGAAAGAAAAAAATGGATAAAGAAGTTGTGGTCCTTATGTACAATGGAATATCACTCAGCCAGGAAATCAACGTCATAAGGCTAGTAGCAGCATGATGAGTGGATTTAGGTACGACGATTCTAAGTGAAATAAGTCAACCAGAAAACGACACTTATCATAAGATATCACTTATAGAGGGAATGTAAAAACCGCTACACTTGAACTGAATTACAAAACAGAACAGAGACACACGTTTACAAAACACACTATGGCTGCTTAACGGGAAAGGTGAGGTCGGGTGAGGCTGAAAACAAGGGTTTCAAATTAGCTCAGATACCGTTCCATAAACCCAATATGTAATAGACAAGACCTACTCCTTGCTCAGTGAACTGGACTCAACACCCCCTGTTCACCGCCCAAATATATATCTGACTAGTAAGAATCTTAAAACCAATGTATTGATATCCCTCTGTAAGTGAGTCAAGTGGGTGTAAAGCGGCATAAACACAGCAGTGAAAAGCAGCTAAACCCCATTATAAAAATCAATTACTTTTAAAAACCCGTGAAACAAAGACAGTGAAAGAGAGAGAAATTCTTACAAAATTCGTTCAGGGGCTGTGATGCCACCTGGATTGACCATCTCTAGACCCACAGCTGATTGAGACATAAGGGTGGACACTCTTGGGGCTGAGAGGTTTGGTGAGGTTGGGTGAGCAAACGCAGACCCTTTAAAGTAATACTGCGTGGTATCCATCCCATGGGTCCAAAATCTCCAGGTTCAAGGGCATCTTCCTACATCGAAAACATGCATGAGAAACCCAGAAGATGGTATACCGTGTGATCGGGAAAGGTTTCTAAAACGCACCTCATTTCTCATCTCCTTGTGCTCGGGTTGGCCATTACAGCCGCTTTACTAGCAATCTCCCTCCTTCGAGAATCAGCACCTTTAACCTCCTGTTCCGTACAGGTTGCAATTTGTCCTGAGGATGAACGGGAAGAGGGGGAACCAGTGAGAGACTAGCTCTAGGTGTTGGGACAGGCACAGGTCACTCTATTTTCCCATCAGGAAGAAGAATTAACCACAGGCTCAGCCTGCCGCCCGGAAGCAGAACAGGGCCTGAAGCAATCCTGCGCTTTTGCGGCCAGCTCCCAAAAAAGCGAGTTGAAAAATCGAGCTCAGGGGCACTGCAATTCACAAACCTGCAGAGTTATAAATGATAACTCTCGTCCACAAATATATTGAGGGAAGGCAACGAGGAGGATTTGAAAGCAAGGCAGAATTGCAGGAAACAGATTTCAGGAGGTAGATTCGAATCGCCTTTAAAGCACAGGAAAAGCGGCAAAACCTCGACCATGATGCCCTTGGCCAAAAAGGGCGTATGCGTTTTTTCCTGAATATATTCAGGAAAAAACGCATACGCCCTTTTTGGCCAACCAAGCAACCTGGAAAGGCAAATCAGCGCTACAAAGAAGTCTCGCTTCCCATCGGTCAAAAGGGCCATGCTGAATAAAGCGTCAAAACCAGAAATGCAGGACAGGCCATGGAGAAACGGGAGCCTTACTACGCTGATGGGCGGGATGTAAATTGCCAACAGCCACTCTGGAGAAGTGTACGGTGTGTCCTGAAACCTCTAAAAAACTCAGCATAGAGAGCATAAGGCACTTCCACTCATGGGCGTATAAATTGGGAAAACTAAAAATCAGCAAGACACAGGCACCCCAAAGTTTAGGGCTGCTCTGTTGACAAGAACCTCCACTTCGTTACACCTTAAATATCCCAGGAAAGAGAAAAATGGATAAGGAAGTTGTGGTCCTTATGTACAATGGCATATCACTCAGCCATGAAATTAACGTCATAAGGCTAGTAGCAGCATGATGAGAGGATTTAGGTACGACGATTCTAAGTGAAATAAGTCACACAGAAAAAGACACTTATCATAAGATATCACTTAGAGAGGGAATGCAAAAACCGCTACACTTGAACGGAATTACAAAACAGAACAGCGTCACACGTTTACAAGACACACTATGGCTGCTTAACGGGAAAGGTGAGGTGGGTGATGCATAAAACAAGGGTTTCAAATTAGCTCAGATACCGTTCCATAAACCCAATATGTAATAGACAAGATCTACTCCTTGCTCAGTGAACTGGACTCAACACCCCCTGTTCATCGCCCAAGAATATATCTGACTAGTAAGAATCTTAAAACCAATGTATTGATATCCCTCTGTAAGTGAGTCAAGTGGGTGTAAAGCGGCATAAACACAGCAGTGAAAAGCAGCTAAACCCCATTATAAAAATCAATTACTTTTAAAAACCCGTGAAACAAAGACAGTGAAAGAGAGAGAAATTCTTACAAAATTCGTTCAGGGGCTGTGATGCCACCTGGATTGACCATCTCTAGACCCACAGCTGATTGAGACATAAGGGTGGACACTCTTGGGGCTGAGAGGTTTGGTGAGGTTAGGTGAGCAAACGCAGACCCTTTAAAGTAATACTGCGTGGTATCCATCCCATGGGTCCAAAATCTCCAGGTTCAAGGGCATCTTCCTACATCGAAAACATGCATGAGAAACCCAGAAGATGGTACACCGTGTGATCGGGAAAGGTTTCTAAAACGCACCTCATTTCTCATCTCCTTGTGCTCGGGTTGGCCATTACAGCCGCTTTACTAGAAATCTCCCTCCTTCGAGAATCAGCACCTTTAACCTCCTGTTCCGTATAGGTTGCAATTTGTCCTGAGGATGAACGGGAAGAGGGGGAACCAGTGAGAGACTAGCTCTAGGTGTTGGGACAGGCACAGGTCACTCTATTTTCCCATCAGGAAGAAGAATTAACCACAGGCTCAGCCTGCCGCCCGGAAGCAGAACAGAGCCTGAAGCAATCCTGCACTTTTGCGGCCAGCTCCCAAGAAAGCGAGTTGAAAATTGGAGCTCAGGGGCACTGCAATTCACAAACCTGCAGAGTTATAAATGATAACTCTCGTCCCCAAATATATTGAGGGAAGGCAACGAAGAGGATTTGAAAGCAAGGCAGAATTGCAGGAAACAGATTTCAGGAGGTAGATTCGAATCGCCTTTAAAGCACAGGAAAAGCGGCAAAACCTCGACCATGATGCCCTTGGCCAAAAAGGGCGTATGCGTTTTTTCCTGAATATATTCAGGAAAAAACGCATATGCCCTTTTTGGCCAACCAAGCAACCTGGAAAGGCAAATCAGCGCTACAAAGAAGTCTCGCTTCCCATCGTTCAAAAGGGCCATGCTGAATAAAGTGTCAAAACCAGAAATGCAGGACAGGCCAAGGAGAAACGGGAGCCTTACTACGGTGACGGGCGGGATGTAAATTGCGAACAGCCACTCTGGAGAAGTGTACGGTGTGTCCTGAAACATCTAAAAAACTCAGGTTAGAGAGCATAGGGCACTTCCACTCATGGGCGTATAAATTGGGAGAACTAAAAATCAGCAAGACACAGGCACCCCAAAGTTTAGGGCTGCTCTGTTGACAAGAACCTCCACTTCGTTACACCTTAAATATCCCAGGAAAGAGAAAAATGGATAAGGAAGTTGTGGTCCTTATGTACAATGGCATATCACTCAGCCATGAAATTAACGTCATAAGGCTAGTAGCAGCATGATGAGAGGATTTAGGTACGACGATTCTAAGTGAAATAAGTCACACAGAAAAAGACACTTATCATAAGATATCACTTAGAGAGGGAATGTAAAAACCGCTACACTTGAACTGAATTACAAAACAGAACAGCGTCACACGTTTAGAAAACACACTATGGCTGCTTAACGGGAAAGGTGAGGTGGGGTGATGCTTAAAACAAGGGTTTCAAATTAGCTCAGATACCGTTCCATAAACCCAATATGTAATAGACAAGACCTACTCCTTGCTCAGTGAACTGGACTCAACACCCCCTATTCACCGCCCAAGAAAATATCTGACTAGTAAGAATCTTAAAACCAATGTACTGATATCTCTCTGTAAATGAGTCAAGTGGGTGTAAAGCGGCATAAACACAGCAGTGAAAAGCAGCTAAACCCCATTATAAAAATCAATTACTTTTAAAAACCCGTGAAACAAAGACAGTGAAAGAGAGAGAAATTCTAACAAAATTCGTTCAGGGGCTGTGATGCCACCTGGATTGACCATCTCTAGACCCACAGCTGATTGAGACATAAGGGTGGACACTCTTGGGGCTGAGAGGTTTGGTGAGGTTGGGTGAGCAAACGCAGACCCTATAAAGTAATACTGCCTGGTACCCATCCCATGGGTCCCAAATCTCCAGGTTCAAGGGCATCTTCCTACATCGAAAACATGCATGAGAAAGCCAGAAGATGGTACACCGTGTGATCGGGAAAGGTTTCTAAAACGCACCTCATTTCTCATCTCCTTATGCTCGGGTTCTCCATTTCAGCCGCTTTACTAGCAATCTCCCTCCTTGGAGAATCAGCACCTTTAACCTCCTGTTCCGTATAGGTTGCAATTTGTCCTGAGGATGAACGGGAAGAGGGGGAACCAATGAGAGACTAGCTCTAGGTGTTGGGACAGGCACAGGTCACTCTATTTTCCCATCAGGAAGAAGAATTAACCACAGGCTCAGCCTGCCCCCCGGAACCACAATAGGGCCTGATGCAATCCTGCGCTTTTGCGGCCAGCTCCCAAGAAAGCGAGTTGAATAATGGAGCTCAGGGGCACTGCTTTCACAAACCTGCAGTTATAAATGATAACTCTCGTCCACATATATATTGAGGGAAGGCAACGAAGAGGATTTGAAAGCAAGGCAGAATTGCAGGAAACAGATTTCAGGGGGTAGATTCCAATCGCCTTTAAATCACATGAAAAGCGGCAAAACGTCGACAATGATGCCCTTGGCCAAAAAGTGCGTAGGCGTTTTTTTCCTGAATATATTCAGGAAAAAACGCCTACGCACTTTTTCGCCAACCAAGCAACCTGGACAGGCAAATCAGCGCTACAAAGAAGTCTCACTTCCCATCGGTCAAAAGGGCCATGCTGAATAAAGTGTCAAAACCAGAAATGCAGAAAATGTCATGGAGAAATGGGAGCCTTGCTACGCTGATGGGCAGGATGTAAACCGAGAACTGCCACTCTGGCGAAGTGCACGGTGTGTTGTGAGACATCTACAAAACACAGCTTAGAGAGCATAGGGCACTTCCCTTCGTGGGCGTATAAAATGGGAAAACTAAAAATCAGCAAGATACACGCACCCCAAATTTAGGGCTGCCCTGTTGACAAGAACCTCCACTTCAGTACACCTTAAATATGCCAGGATAGAGAAAAATGGATAAAGAAATTGTGGTACTTATGTATAATGGAATATCACTTAGCCATGAAATCAATATCATACGGCTAGTAGCAGCATGGTGAGTGGATCTAGGTACGATGTTTCTAAGTGAAATAAGTCACACAGAAAAAGACACTTATCATAAGATATCACTTATAGAGGGTAAGTAAAAATCGCTACAGATTACCTCATTACAGAACAGAACAGAGTCACACATTTAGAAAACACTGGATGGCTGCTTAACTGGAAAGGTGAGGTGGGGTGTGGCATAAAACAAGGGTTTGAAATTAGCACACATACCGTTCCATAAACCAAATATGTAACAGACAAGACCTACCCCTTGCTCAGTGAACTGGACTCAACACCCCCTATTCACCGCCCAAGAATATATCTGACTAGTAAGAATCTTAAAACCTATGTATTGATATCTCTCTGTAACTGAATCAAGTGGGTGTAAAGCGGCATAAACACAGCAGTGAAAATCAGCTAAACCCCATTATAAAAATAAATTACCAAAAGAACTCCAACAGAGACAGTGAAAGAGAGAGAAATTCGTACAAAGTTCGTTCAGGGGCAGTGAAGCAACCTGAATCGACCATATCTAGACCCACAGCTGGAATAGACATAAGGCTGGACACTCTTGGGGCTGAGAGGATTGGTGAGGTTGGGTGAGCAAACGCAGACCCTTTAAAGTAATACTGCATGGTACCCATTCTATGGGTCCCAAATCTCCAGGTTCAAGGGAATCTTCCTACAGCGGAAACATGCATGGGAAACCCAGTGGATGTTATACAGTGTGATCGAGAAAGGTTTCTGAAACGAACCTCATTTCTCATCTCCTTGTGCTCGGCTTCGCCATTCCAGCCGCTTTACTAACAATCTCCCCACTTGGAGAGTCAGCACGTTTAACCTCCTGTTTCGTACAGGTTGCAGTTTGTCCTGAGGATGAATGGGAAGAGGGGGAACCCATGAGAGGCTAGCTCTAGGTGTTGGGACAGGCACAGGTCACTCTAATTTCCATCAGGAAGAAGAATTAACCACAGGCTCAGCCTGCCCCACGGAACCAGAATAGGGCCTTAAGCAATCGTGCGCTTTTGCGGCCAGCTTCCAAAAAAGCGAGTTGAAAAATGGAGCTCAGGGGCACTGCAATTCACAATCCTGTAGAGTTATAAATGGTAACTCTCGTCCAAAAATATACTGAAGGAAGGCAACGAAGAGGATTTGAAAGCAAGGCAGAATTGCAGGAAACTTATATAGTTTATATGTTAAGTGTTTATATACATTTAACATACATTAGCCTATTTAGGTTAGCCCCGTAATCCTAATGTTTCCATCCTTCCACCTTTCATTTTGGTTAACCATTAGTTTGTTTTATAAGTCTGTGAGTGTCTTTTTCTGTGGAAGTATGTTCATTGGTAGCAATCTTAGGATAACTTGTATAAATGATATCATAGGATATTTGTCATTCCCTTTTGACTTACTTTACCTAATATGATTATTTCTAGGCTCATTTTTAATCCTGAAAACGGCACTCTTCGTTTTCTTCCCGAGGCTACTATTCCATTCTGTACATATACCTCTTCTTCTTTGCCAGTTCATCTGTTTATGGACCTTTTTTTTGCTTCCATGTCTTGGCTATTTCAATATTGCTGCAGTGCACATTTGCCTGCCTCTGTCTTTCCGATTCTGGTGGTCTTAGATTATAGGCCCAAAACGTGCCCTCCCACGTCATCTGGTAGCTCAATTTTTACCTTTTAAAGCAGCTCCATTCAGTTTTTGTGAGTGCTGTTACCACTTTACATCCCACCAGCTGCTAGAAGGTACAAGGTTCTCTAAAACCCCTTCAGCATTTACAGTTTGTAGACGTTTTGCTGATGGTCCTTTGACTGGTGTGAGCTGAAACCTTTTTGGAGGCTGGATTTGAATGTGGCTAACAATTCCTTATACTGAGCTTTAGGCATGTCCTTTTTTTCTTTTCCTCTTTTTTTTTAGAGTGAGTACAACTTCTCTCTTCATATTGACTTCTTGAAAAATTTGTCATGTGTTGAATTTTCTTGCCTATTCCCTACCCCAGGGCATTTTTTGAGGGGAGGTGTCATTTACAGCCCTGCAGTCCTTGTGACTCTTAAGCAACCATTAGCACTGCGTTTAAAGCTGCTGTTGTGAGAAACAGCCACAAGGCGGCAGCATTATTACGTTCTCAACCCTTGTTACTAGGGCAACAGAGTCTTCCTGGAGGTAGTGTTCCGAGGTTGTATATTAGAGAGGAATGTGCGGGGACAAGCCCCCAGATTTCAGGGGGTAGATACGAATCGCCTTTAGAGCACATGAAAAGCGGCAAAACGTCGACAATGATGCACTTGGCCAAAAAGGGCGTATGCGTTTTTTCCTGAATATATTCAGGAAAAAACGCATACGCCCTTTTTGGCCAACCAAGCAAGCCGGAAAGGCAAATCAGCACTACAAATAAGTCTCACTTCCCATCCGTCCAAAGGCCATCCAAAACAGTGTAAAAACCAGAAGTGCAGGACAGGCCAGGGAGAAAAGGGAGCCTCGTTAGGCTGATGGGAGGGATGTAAATTGCCAACGGCCACTCTGGAGAAGTGCATGGTGTTTCCTAAAATATCTAAAAAGCACAGCTAGAGAGCGTAGGGCCCTTCCACTCGTGGGCGTATAAAATGGGAAAACTAAAAATCAACAAGACACAGGCACCCCAAACTTTAGGCCTACTCTGTTTACAAGAACCTCCAGTTCAGTACACCTTAAATATGCCAGGATAGAGAAAAATGGATAAAGAAGTGTGGTACTTAGGTACAATGGAATATCACTCACCCATGAAATCAATGTCATATGGCTACCAGCAGCATGATGAGTGGATTTAGGTATGACAATTCTAAGTGAAATAAGTCACACAGAAAAAGACACTTATCATAAGATATCACTTATAGAGGGAAAGTAAAAATCGCTACACATGACCTGATTACAAAACAGAACAGAGTCACACATTTAGAAAACACTGGATGGCTGCTTAACTGGAAAGGTGAGTTGGGGTGAGGCATAAAACAAGGGTTTGAAATTAGCACACATACCCTTCCATAAACCAAATATGTAACAGACAACACCTACCCCTTGCTCAGTGAACTGGACTCAACGCCCCCTATTCACCACACAAGAGTATATCGGACTAGTAAGAATCTTCAAACCTATGTATTGATATCTCTCTGTAAGTGAGTCAAGTGGGTGTAAAGCGGCATAAACACAGCAGTGAAAATCAGCTAAACCCCATTATAAAAATAGATTACAAAAAAACCCCCAACAAAGACAGTGAAAGAGAGAGAAATTCGTACAAAGTTCGTTCAGGGGCAGTGAAGCATCCTGGATCGACCATATCTAGACCCACAGCTGGATTAGACATAAGGCTGGACACTCTTGGGGCTGAGAGGATTGGTGAGGTTGGGTGAGCAAACGCCTACCCTTTAAAGTAACAGTGCGTGGTACCCATTCTATGGGTCCCAAATCTCCAGGTTCAAGGGAATCTTCTTACAGCGAAAAAATGCATGGGAAACCCAGTGGATGGTATACAGTGTGATCGGGAAAGGTTTCTGAAACGCACCTCATTCCTCATCTCCTGGTGCTCAGGTTCGCCATTCCAGCCGCGTTACTAGCAATCTCCCTCCTTGGAGAATCAGCACCTTTAACCTCCTGTGTCGTACACGTTGCAATTTGTCCTGAGGATGAACGGGAAGAGGGGGAACCAATGAGAGACTAGCTCTAGGTGTTGGGACAGGCACAGGTCACTCTATTTTCCCATCAGGAAGAAGAATTAACCACAGGCTCAGCCTGCCCCACGGAACCAGAATAGTGCCTGAAGCCATCCTGCCGGTTTGCGGCCAGCTCCCAAATAAGCGATTTGGAGAATGGAGCTCAGGAGCACGGCAATTCACAATTCTGCAGAGTTATAAATGATCACTCTCGTCTAAAATTGTATTGAGGTAAGGCAACGAAGAGGATCTCAAAGCAAGACAGAATTGAAGGAAACAGTTTTTCACAGATAGATTGGACTCGCCTTTAAAGCACATTGAAATTCCGCAGAACTTCGACAATGATGCAGTTGGCCAAAAAGGGCGTCTGCGTTCTTTCCTGAATAAATTTTGGAAAAAACGCAGATGCTCTTTTTGGCCACCTAAACAAGCGGGCAATGCAAATCAGCATTACAAAAATGTCTCACTTGGCATTGGTCAAAAGGCCCATGCTGAAAAAGTGTAAAACCCAGAAATGCAGGACAGGCCATGGAGAAAAGGCAGCCTTGTTTTGCTGATCGGCGGGATGTAAATTGACACCAGCCACTCTTGAGAAGTGTATGCTGTATCTTAAAACTTCTAAAAAACAGAGCTACAGAGCATACAGCACTTCCCCTCATGGGCGTATATCTTGGGAAAACCAAAAAATCGACAAGACACAGGCACCCCAAAGTTTAGGGCTGCTCTGTTTAGAAATGCCTCGATTTGGGTACAACTTACATGTCCTTGGAAGGAAAAAATGGATAAAGAAGATGTGGTACTTATGTACGATGGAATATTACTCAGCAATTAAATCAATGAAATAAGGCCAGTGGCATCAACTCGTGGAGACTGAGGTACGATCATTCTAAGTGACATAAGTCAGACATAAAAAGAGACTTATCATAAGGTATCACTTATAGATAGTATCTAAAAATGCCTTCACATGAACGCAATTACAAAACAGAAACGGAGTCACACATTTAGAAAACACACTTATGGCTGCTAAAGGAGAAAGGTGGGGCGGGGTGATGCATAAACCAGGAGGTTGAAATTAGCACAGATATGGTTCCATAAAGAAAATAGGTATTCGACAGGACCTACTCTATAGCTCAAAGAGCTGGACTCAGCACACTGTTGTCACCAGAAAAGGATATATAAGACTGGTAAGACTCTGCAAAAGAATTTACTGATGTCTCTCTTTAAGTGAATCAAGTGGATAGATGTAGAGCAGGAAGAAACACAGTATTGAAAATCAGCTATACCCCATTATAAAATTAAATAACAAGAACAAAATAAAGACAGTGAGAGAGAGAGAAATTCTTACAAAATTTGTTCAAGGGCTGTGATGCAACCTGGACTGACCATATCTAGACACAGAGCTGGATGGGACCTAAGGCTCTACACTCGTTGGTCTGAGAGGCTTCGTGAGGATGGGACAGCAAATGCAGCACTTTTAGAGTAATACTGCCTGGCCCCCATTCCATGGGTCCCATATCTCCAGGTGCAGGGGACCCTTCCTACAGCTAAAACATGCATGGCACATCCAGAGGATGGTACACCGTCTGATCGGGAAGAGTTTGGAAAAGTCACCTCATCTCCACGTCTCCTGGTATTCGGGTTCCCCAGCTCCTTTCCTTAGAGTCTCCCCACTTTGGGAAGGCAGCACACTCAACAGCCGGTTTTGCACGGCTTGGAATTTTCCGGTGAAGAAGGGGAATGGCGGGATGGAATGAGACACAAGCCTTAGATGTTTGGACAGGCATATGCCACTCTAGTTTCCTACCTGGAAGAAGAATTTCCCTATCCTTCAGGTGCCCCAGTAACTGGAATGGGTCTGTAGAAATCCTGCCCCTTTGTGTCTGCTTCCCTAAACAAGTTGAAAACCGGTGCTCAGGGGCACTGCAATTCACAAACATGCAGGGTTGTAATTGACACCTCTAATGGAGTCATTTCTTGAGCCAAGTATTCGTAAAGGCCTTGTAAGCAAGGCAGAATTGCAAGAAAGGGATTTCAAGGGGTAGTTTGCACTCGTCATTAAAGCACATGCAAAGCTGCTGAACATCGCCAATGATGCAGTTTGCCAAAAAGGCCGTATGCGTTATTCCTTAATCTATTCAGGAAAAACCCTTACTCCATTTTTGGCCAACAAAACAGGCGGGCAATGTAAATTAATACTACAAAGAGATATCACTTCGCACCAGTCAGAATGGCCAACCTCACAAACTGTAAAACCTGAAATGCAGGACAGGGCGTGGAGAAAAGGGAACCCTGACAAGCTGATGGTGGGAATGTAAATTGCTAACAGCCACTCTGGAGAAGTGGGTGGTGATTCCTTAAAAATCTAAAAACCAGAGCTTCAGAGCATATGGCGCTTCCACTCCTGGGCCTGTATCTTGGAAAAAACGTAAATTGACAGGACCCAGGCACTCTAAAATTTATCCAGCCCTGTTTACAAGAGCCTCTACTCGGAAGCTACCTAAAAGTCCTTGGAAGGAAGAACAGATAAAGAAATTATGGTAGATATGTACAATGGAATATTACTCAGCCATGAAGTGAATGAAATAAGGCCATTTAGGGCCACTCAGAAGGACCTACATACATTCATACTAAGTGTCATAAATCAGGCAATGAAAAATATCATATGATATTACTTATCGGTGGAATCTAAAAATTGATAGAAAGGTACTATCTTACAACACAGAAACAGAGTCCCAGACTTAGAACACAAACTTATGGTTACCAAACTGGAAAGGTGTGTTGGAGGCATAAATCATGAGGTTGGAGTTAGTATATACATATTTACAGAGAGAAAACTTGTAATCAACATGGACCTGCTGTAGAGCACTTGGAACTCTTCTCAACACCCTTTAGTAACCTCAATGGGAAAATAATTCTAAAAAGAATATATAGTTATCTCTGTATAAATGAATCATGTTGGTGTATGTCAAAAATGAACACAACATGATAAATCAACTATATACTCCATTATAAATTTAAAATTAAATTAAAGAAAAATGATCACTAAATTTGTTTAGTCACAGTGAACGTACTAGTGTCACATCCCTGGACACAGACACAATTTGGTCCCAAGGCTGGACTGTTGTGGGCCTGAGGACCTCGGGAGGATATGCCAGCTAATTCGCCCCCCTTGAACATGTAGTACCTGGTCCCCTCTGCATGGGATCACTATCTCCAGATCTAAGTGTGCCCTCATACTACTAAACCAACCCTCTGACACCCAAAGGATGGTGGACTCTCTGGGCTGGATGACACTTGGAAAATCACCTGCTCTCAACATATCCTGGTGTTTGGGTTCCGACCTCCCGACTCCTTCGTAAGGGTCATCCCACTCTACAAGACAGCACCCTCAACAGGTGATTTTGCAGGGGTTTATACTTGTTCGGGGGATGAAGGGTAAGGGGGAAGAAGGAATGGGACAGAAGCCCTTACATGTTTGGTCAGGCACATTCCACTCTAATTTAATACCCAAGAACAGGACTTGCCCTACATCTAAGGTTGTGTCAGTAACCAGAGAGGGACAGTAGAAATCCTGCCGCCTTCTGTTTCCCATAACAACAATTCTAAAACTGGACCTTATATGCACTTCATATTCACAATGCCTGGGGAGCTGTAAATGACAACAGCCCTCAAAAAATGTCTTGGGGTAGGAAATCGAAGTAGACTTCAAAACAAGGCAACCTTTCAATAACCCTTTTTCAAGGGATAAATCTTACTGACACTGTTCAAAAAAAAGCACATATGAAGATACTCACCATTGCTTTATGTTAGACAAATGCAAATCAGATGTACAAAGAAGTATCACCTGGAACCACTCAGAATAGCCATCGTCACAATGTCTACAAACAAGAAATGCTTCAGAGGGTGTGGAAAAAAGAGAAACCTACTACTTATTTTTTTTTTTTTAATCTGCGTTGGGTCTTCGTTGCTGCGCGCGGCTTTTCTATAGTTGCAGCAAGCGGGGGCTACTCATCGTTGTGGTACTAAGCCTTCTCTTTGTGGTGGCTTCTCTTGTTGTGGAGCACAAGCTGTAGGCACACAGGCTTCAGTAGTTGTGGCTCGTGGGCTCTAGAGCGCAGACTGAGTAGTTGTGGTGCACGGGCTTACTTGTTCTGTGGCATGTGAGATCTTCCCGGGCCAGGGCTCGAACCTGTGTCCCCTGAACTGGCAGGCAGATTCTTAACCACTGCGCCACCAATTCTATGCTATCGGTGGCAATGCCAATTGGTAACAGCCACTATGGAGCACAGAATGGAGGTTACCAGAGTAAGGGGAGGTGGGAGGGATAAATTGGAAATTGGGATTGACATATACACACCACTATATATAAAAGAGATAACAAATAAGGGCTTACTGTATAGCACAGGGAACTCTACTCAATACTCTGTAATGACCTGTATGGGAAAGGAATCCAAAAAGGATTGGATATATGTATAACTGCTTCACTGTGCTGTGCAGCAGAAAGTAACACAACATTGTAAATCAACTCTATTCCAAAAAAATTGAAATTGAAATGAAATGAAGTAAAATAAAATAAAATACAGCTACCAGATGATCCAGCAAGTTCACTCCTGTGTGCATATCTGGAGGAAAGCATAAATCGAAAAGACACATCTTCCCCAATGTTCACTGCAACACTCTTTACAATAGCGAAGACATGGAAGCAACCAAAATGTCCATCAACATATGAATATAGGTAAAGAATATGTGATACATATATATAATGGAATATGACTCAGCCATAAAATAGAAGAAAATAATGCCAGTTGCAGTAACATGGATGGACCTAGAGATGATTGTACTAAGTGAAGTAAGTCAGACAGAGTAAGACAAATATTGGATGATATCACTTCTAGGTGGAAGCTAAAAATTGATACAAATGAACTAACTTACAAAACAGAGGCAGACTCACAGACTTGGAAAACAAACTTATGGTTACCAAAGGGGAGAGGTGGGGGGTAGGGATAAATCAGGAGCTTGGGGTAAACATACGAATACTATTATATATAACAGATAAGCAACAAGGACCTACTGTATAGCACAGGGAGCTCTACTCAGTATTCTGGGAATACCGTTAACAGAAAAGAATCTGAAAAAGAATGAATATATGCATATGTGTAACTGAATCACTTGCTGTGCAGCTGAAATGAACACAACATTGAAAATCAACTATACTCCAATAAAATTTAAATTTCAAAATAAAGAAAATCACCTATATTTCAAAAGAAAAAAAAAAAAAAAAGAATTCCCATCTCTTTATATGGCTTGATAGCTTACTTTTTTAGTGCTCAATATTATCCCATTCCCAGAATATATTAATACTATATCATTTCATTCACCTATTGGAGGACACCTTAGTTTCATTCACATTTTGGCAATATTGAATTAGGTGCTATAAATATCCATATGCAGGTTTTCCTCTGGAAGTATGTTTTAAACTACTTTCATTAAATATCCATGAGAACACTTGACGGATTGTACAGTAATGGAATGCTCAATATTCTAGCAAGGGTCAATCAGACTACCAAAGTAGCTGTATTATTTTTCATTTCCACCAATGACAAATGACATTTCCTATTTTTCCACATCTCCTACAGAATTTGTTCTTGTCATTGTTCACATTTTAGCCATTCTAAGTGTTACATAGTGGTATGTAATTGTATTTTTAATTTGCTTTTTCATGGCAGCATGTAATCTGGATTATTCTTCTGTATACTTATATGCATAGTGTCTATTTTCTTTGGTGAGGTGTCCATAAAGTATATTGGTCCACATTTTATTTAGGTTGCTTTCTTTTTTTTCTACCCAATCTGTATTTGTTTTATTTATTTTCGTGCCTTATTGCATTAGCAAAGACTTGGAGTAAAATATGGAAAAGGAGTCATGAAAGGGGACATCCTTGCTTTTACCTAAACTTAGTGGAAAAGCTTCATGGTTTTGACCATTGATCATGACGTAAGATAAAAGTTTCCTGTAAATCTTTGTTATCAACTTGAGAAAGCTCCAGTCTATTTCTTTAACTGAGAGTTTTTATGAAGAATGGGTGTTAGATTTTTTCAAAGGTCTTCTGAATCTATTGATATGCTAATGATTGTCTTTAAGGTGTTGATATGATGGATATAATTATTTGATTCTAGAATGTTGAACCAGCCTTTCATACCTGGGATTATTTCCTCTCATTCATGATATAAAATTCTCTCAAAATATTGTTGGATTCGATTTGGTAATATTTTGTTGAGGATTTTTGCATTGATGTTCCTGAGAGATATTGGTCAGTTTTCTTTACTATTCATATGTTCTTCTAAGTTTGGATGTTGTGGATTTAGTGTCAGACATTCATTTGGGGAGATTCCCAGTCATTTTTAAAAAATATTTTCTGTTCTTTATTATCTTTATTCTCCTCCTGCTATACCCATTATGTATAGGTCACAGCATTTTTCATTGTTCCACAATTATTGATTACTCTGTTCTGTTGATTTCTTTCCTGCCCATTTTCTCTTTTCTTTTGAGATTTAAAGGTTTCTCCTGATATGTCTTCAAGCTCACAGACATTTCTCCTCAGCCAGCTCTTTGACTGCTAAAACAAAATACGAGAGACTTGGTATTTTACAAACAACAGAATATTTTTGTTTTCTCATAATTGCTGAGGCTGAAAAGTTCAAGAACAAGTAACCAGGGGCTTCCCTGGAGGTGCAGTGGTTAAGAATCTGCCTACCAATAAAGGGGACAAGGGTTCGAGCCCTGGTCCAGGGAGATCCCACATGCCATGGAACAACTAAGCCCGTGCACCACAAATACTGAGCCTGTGCTCTAGAGTCCACAGGCCACAACTACTGAGCCCGTGAGCCACAACTACTGAAACCCACACTCCTAGAGCCCGTGCTCCGCAACAAGAGAAGCCACTCAATCAGAAGCCCGCGCACCGCACCAAAGACCCAACACAGCCAAAAAATTAATTAATTAATTATCTAATTAATTATTTTTTAAAAAAAGAACAAGTTGCCAGCTGACTTAGTGTCTGGCGAGGGACCAATTTCTGGTTCATAATGTGGGTCTTCTCGCTCGGCAATGAAATCATAGAATGGGCATAAGGTCTTCTGTGTGCTACATTTATTAGGTCACTAATCCCATGTTTGAGGTCTCTGGCCTCATAACCTAATCACCTCCCAAAACCCCCACCTCCTAATACCATCAACATGGGAGCTGGGTTTCAAAATTTTAAAATTAGAGGTACAAAATATTTACACCATAACAGGGACCACAGAGTTAACTGATTTTTCCTTTCATGTTAAAGGTTTGCACATTTATATTTATTATATAATCCCAAAACCCTTGTTTTTTTTTTATAAGATTCTTTTTCCGTATACGCCAGTACAGACCACTGAGTAGAGTTCCCTGTGCTATAAAGCAGGTCTTTATCAATACTTATCTATTTTATATATAGTAGTGTGTATAAGTCAGTCCCAATCTCCCAATTTATCCCTTCCCCACTTATCCCTTGGTAACCATAAGTTTGTTTTCTATATCCATGATTCTATTTCTGTTGTGTAAGTAAGTTCATTTGTACCTTTTTTTTTCTTTTTTAGATTCCTCATATAAGCAGTATCATATGATATCTGTCTTTCTGTGTCTGACTTGCTTCACTCAGTATAACAATCTCTAGGTCCATCCATGTTGCTACAAAACCCTTAATTGTTAAGGATAACTCTCAATTTTTCCCAGTATCATCAGCAATTCTTTCTGGCAGACACGTGATAACACTTTTTAAACAGGGATATTGAGACCAAGGCTCCTGACCTGCAAACAAACAAAACATCATTCATATAGTGAAAACTTTGCAAATCAAAGGATGAAAGCACTTGGTCTAAATCCCTTTGCACCCACTGCTGACAGAGGGCAGAGGAGTTTGACTCACTAATCTTCCTTACGTGCACTTCTTCCTAATGGGGTATTCCATCTAAAACTTATAAGAAGCGGGGATGTATCATGGAACACACCAATCGCTACTACAGATTCTGAAGCAGCAAAAACAAACAAACAAACAAAAAAACCATGATGAATCCATCCAAAGGGTTCTGTCCACATTGTTACAATAGTTTCCCTCACACTGTGAACCCTTTTCAAACCCTATCACTTGAACCTATTTTTATTTTTTTCAACAAAAATAATGTTAATCTGCAGTCAGACACTCCAGTAATATTACACTATCCCTTGTGCAAGTATGTAGGGATTTGAGGAGCTATGGGAGGCCACCATGAGAGGTTGCCTAGAGTAATTAGGACATTTCATTTAATGTTGGTTCTTCTCCCTAAGATGTCTGCTATCCTCTTCTTTTTGTAGCTACTAGCATTGAGAAAGTGACCAAGATAAGGCCCTTCTCTTTTACTGCCCATGAATGCAACTGTGATTAACCCCACAGAACTTGGTGCTTCCAGAATCCCCTGAACCTACTGACCCTCCATGCATGGCATGACATAGATAAGGATGGTGACGTGTATCCTTGTATAGAGCATGTTATAAAATGTTTGACTCTTCCCTTCCTCATAATTCCAAAGAATAGTTTTCTTTGGATTTCTGCTTAATGCTGCTGGAGTTGGTACATAAGTTGAGGGAGGTATCAGGGCACACCAAAAGAGAGGGTAACTGCACAGAAAATACAAGCAGGTACATTTCTGTGTAGTTTCAAGCAGCTTATTTGCTATATCAACCATGGTGTCATGTCGACCCTTCCTCTTTCTACTAGTAGTACAACAAACATAGAGGATATTTAGGCTGCTTGTTTTATCCCCACCTCTCACAATTGATCTGCATTAACATATAGGACAATGAAGGGCCCTTTCTACCATCTTAACCAATATTTGAGAACTAGAAAATGTCCAGATTTTGGGGGGTTTATTTTCATATTCCCCAATCAGGCCTATGAAGGAATCTTACCTATTGTGTTTAATGAAGTCATATCTCTGACGGCATCCCATCATCAACAAAACTGGAAAGAAATTTGAAGGGTCTTCGATTTTACCATATTTGAAATAACAATATTTTAGCCTGACACGTTTTTGGATTTTAGAAAAAAATATTTTAAATGAGACAAAAAATCATTTTTATGACACAAAAAGACAGCAATAGTTTTATATTTTTATCTGTTCCACTTGCACACAAGTGTCTCATGGGGTTATGTAAAGCTCTCCTGTTGGGTGCTGTGCATGGTGCAAGTATGGATTAAAGCTTAGGAATCTTAAGCTTCAGTCACCTGAAACATTTAAATTAGGATGCAAACAATCCTGTCCAACATTTGAAAAGAGCAAGACACTCTCTTTATTTTATTTGTTAGGTAATTAATCTGTCTTTTCCCCAAGGAGAGAAACAAGTGGCATCTTCCATCAATGTGTTGCACAAATATCTTTGAACAGAGAGTGCAAGCAGAGGCTGATACAGGATGTGAAAAAAAAAAAAAAGAGAGAGACCCTTGTGGCATTTTCTCCTAACTTATTGCAATCTCCCATTTAAAATGTGGGAATAATCAATCTTCTGAGGAAAAAGGCCCAAGGAAGGTTTTTGCTTCTGTGGAATAATGGGATTGCTAAAGATTTCAGGAGGCAAGACGAATTAGTGAGAATGACCATGAGAAATCAGAGAAAAGTCAGATCCATGGATGAAGTGATGTTTACCACTGTGAATCAATGAGAAGTAGGAGCAAATGAAAAGAAAGCTGATACAACATTTTCTGAATAAATGTAACCTTTCAGCTGTCATAGAAAAATTAATACTCACTATGATACAACATATTTAGTTTAGAAAGTTAACTTAAATTTAAAGCTTAATAATTACATTTATTGAAGAAATGAAAACATATTTGTGGTTTAGAATAAATAATGTGTTCTGCTACAGGTAAGAAGACTACATAAATAAATAGAAATAAGACTAAATAAATAAAGAGGAAAATAACAAATTAGATGTTATTAACATTAAAAACTGGCACTCATCTAAAGAAAGAGAAGGAGAGACAGAAAGAGAGAAGAACTCATCTCAAGCATGTATTAAAAACTCCTAAATAAGAAGTCTTCAGATGTTAAAAAAAGGAAGTCTTCAATAAGAAGATAATAGAATAGCAAAATGGGGGAAATATACCAAAAGATATTTCAAAAAAGAGAGTACAGAATGTTAAGTAAACATATCAAAAGATGCTTGGCTTCTTAGTAGTCAATTAAACGCAAAAGCGTGATACCTGGAATTATCACTCACCAACCAGAAAGTTCAAATGAAAATGACAGGTATTATCAAGTTTGACAAGAATGTGTATAATCCTTGAATCTCATTCACTGCTGCTGAAGATGAAAAATCATACAAATGTTTTGAAAATATTTAGAAATATCTAAAAAGATAAACACAAGAAAGCTATGACTCGAAAATGTTACTACTACATGTATACTGAACAATAATTTATACACACACCACCAAAGCTCAAGTTCTAGAATTTATATACCAGTGCTGTTCTCAATAGACACAAACTGAAAATCACTCATATTGTAATACACATTGGAATAAATTAATTAATAGTTAAATATTTACATTATGGAATCCTATGCAACAGTGGCAATGCATGATCACAACAACAGGCAACCATATAGGCATATTCACAAACAACATAAAATAAAAAAAGCCCAATCCAAAAGTGATTTTACTGTGCCATAGCATTTATATAAAATACAAAATACAGGTAAAGTTATCTTTTTGTTAGATACCAGAACAATATTAAACCTTAAGGGGAGTCACTAGAATGGGACCAGGGGGCCTCTGAGTATCTGGCAATTTTCTGTGTCTTTATCTAGAAGCTATGTTTAGAGTGTATTCAGATGCTGAATTTTCTGAAATTTGTCATTTCCTTACAAACCATGCATGTTTTTCGTTGTTTTTTATACATAACAAAAACTAAAAAAGATAGACCAGGGAAGGTAATTGTATTAGCACTTTAATATCCATGCTTTTCAAGGTGGAAGTGAAAAGTATGAAATACTTGACATTGTGATTACTTCTTAAAACTAAGGTGAAAATTTGAGGTTAATAAATAAGACACACTTCTTCATATATAATCCTCAAAGAGGAGGGGTAGAAAGGAGTATTATTTTTTTTCTTTAATACAGAATCGTTAAGATAGAAAATAATGAAAACAGACTAGGTTTAAAAAAGAGCACACTGGACTTCCCTGGTGGCACAGTGGGTAAGAATTTGCCTGCCAATGCAGGGAACAGGGGTTCCATCCCTGGTCTGGGAAGATCCCACATGCCACAGAGCAACTAAGCCCGTGTGCCACAAGTACTGAGCCTGTGCTCTAGAGCCTGCAAGCGACAACTATTGAGCCTGCATGACACAACTACTGAAGCCCATGCACCTAGAGCCCATACTCCACAACAAGAGAAACCACCGCAAGGAGAAGCCCGTGCACCACAACGATGAGTAACCCCTGCTTCTCTAGTAACAACTGGAGAAACCCTGTGCAGCAACGAAGACCCAACACAACCAAAAATTTAAAAAAATAAATCTTTTGACTTCTGAGATGACTCACTCACGTGGCTGTAGGTAAGAGGCCTCAGTTCCTTGCCACATGGATCTCTCCTTAGGGCTGCTTGAGTGTCCTCATGACATGGCAGCTGGCTTACCCCAGGATGAGTGATCTAGCAGAAACCAAAGCAGAAGCTGCAATGTCTTTTATAACTTTGGAAGCTGCACTTTGTCACTTCTGCAATTTCTTATTAGTTAAACAGTCAACCCTTTTCAAGTGCGAGGAGCCACACTGGTACATGGAGACTGGGAGATAATTAGGGGATAATTAGGTCCATCTTGGAGGCTGGCTACCAAAGTGGCTGACTAGCCAAAGTCTGAATTTTGTTTCCTTCACTTCTGGAGAGAAAATGGTCAGTGAACCTCATTGGTGGTCTTTGAGATGTACCAAAGCTACCTCTTGCTCTCACCCCCAGCTGTGTGGCTGACAGGGTCTTGGTGCTCCAGCCGGGTGTCAAGCCTGTGCCTCTGAGGTGGGAGAGCCGAGTTCAGGACATTGGTCTACCAGAGACCTCTGGCACCTTGTAATATCAAATGGCGAAAGCTCTCCCAGAGATACCCGTCTCAACGCTAAGACCCAGCTCCACTCAGAGACCAGCAAGATCCAGTGCTGGACATCCCATGCCAAACAACTAGCAAGACAGGAATGCAGGCCCACCCATTAGCAGAGAGGCTGCCGAAAATCACAATAAGGTCACAGACACCCCAAAACACACCACCAGATGCGGATCTGTCCACCAGAAAGACAAGATCCAGACACACCCACCAGAACACAGGCACCAGTCCCCTCCATCAGAAAGCCTACACAGCCCACTGAACCAACCTTAGCCACTGGGGGCAGACACCAAATACAACGGGAACTACGAATCTGCAGCCTCTGAAAAGGAGAGCCCAAACACAGTCCCCAAAGCCAAATGAGAAGACACAGAAACACACAGCAGATGAAGGAGCAAGGTTAAAACCCACCAGACCAAACAAATGTGGAGGAAATAGGCAGTCTACCTGAAAAAGAATTCAGAGTAATGATAGTAAAGATGATCCCAAATCTTGGAACTGGAATGGAGAATAGACAAGAAACGTTTAACAAGGACCTAGAAGAACTAAAGAGCAAACAAACAATGATGAACAACACAATAAATGGAATTAAAAATTCTCTAGAAGGAAACAATAGCAGAATAACTGAGGCAGAAGAATGGATAAATGACCTGGAAGATAAAATAGTGGAAATAACTACTGCAAAGCAAAATAAAGAAAAAAGAATGAAAAGAATTGAGGACAATCTGAGACATCTCTGGGAAAACATTAAACGCACCAACATTCGAATATAGGGGTCCCAGAAGTAGAAGAGAAAAAGAAAGACACCGAGAAAATATTTGAAGAGATTATAGTTGAAAACTTCCCTAATATGGGAAAGGAAATCGTTAATCAAGTCCAGGAAGCGCAGGGAGTCCCATACAAGATAAACCCAAGGAGAAACATGCCAAAACATATATTAATCAAACTATCAAAAATTAAATACAAAGAAAAAATATTAAAAGCAGCAAGGGAAAAACAACAAATAACATACAAGGGAATCCCCATAAGGTTAACAGCTGAACTTTCAGCAGAAACTCTGCAGGCCAGAAGGGACTGGCAGGACATATTTAAAGTAATGAAAGGGGAAAAGCTACAACCAAGATTACTCGACCCACCAAGGATCTCGTTCAGATTCGACAGAGAAATTAAAACCTTTACAGAGAAGCAAAAGCTAAGAGAATTCAGGACCACCAAACCCGCTTTACAACAAATGCTAAAGGAACTTCTCTAGGCAGGAAACACAAGAGAAGGAAAAGACCTACAATAAGAAACCCAAAACAATTAAGAAAATGGTAATAAGAACATACATATCAATAATTACCTTAAATGTAAATGGATTAAATGCTCCAACCAAAAGACATAGACTGGCTGAATGGATCCGAAAACACGACCGGTATGTATGTGGTCTACAAGAGACCCACTTCAGACATAGGGACACATACAGATGGAAAGTGAGGGGATGGAATAAGATATTCCATGCCAATGGAAATCAAAAGAAAGCTAGAGTAGCAATTCTCATATCAGACAAAAAAGATTTTAAAATAAAGACTATTACAGGGGACAAAGATGGACACTACATAATGATCAAGGGATCGATCCAAGAAGAAGATATAACAATTGTATATATTTAGGCACCCAACATAGGAGCACCTCAATACATAAGGCAAATGCTAACAGCCATAAAAGGGGAAATCGACAGTAACACAATCATAGTAGGGGACTTTAGCACCCCTCTTTCACCAACGAACAGATCATCCACAATGAAAATAAATAAGGAAACACAAGCTTTAAATGATACATTAAACAAGATGGACTTAATTGATATTTATAGGACATTCCATCCAGAAACAACAGAATACACTTTTTCTCAAGTGCTCCTGGAACATTCTCCAGGATAGATCATATCTTGGGTCACAAATCAAACCTTGGTAAATATAAGAAAATTGAAATCGTATCAAGTATCTTTTCCGACCACAATGCTATCAGACTAGATATCAATTACAGGAAAAAAATCTGTAAAAAATAGAAACACATGGGCGCTCAACAATACACTACTTAATAACCAAGACATCACTGAAGAAATCAAAGAGGAAATAAAAAAATACCTAGAAACAAATGACAATGAAAACATGAAGACCCAAAACCTATGGGATGCAGCAAGAGCAGTTCTAAGAGAGAAGTTTATAGCAATACAATCCTACCTCAAGAAACAAGAAATATCTCAAATAAACAAGTTAACCTTACACCTAAAGCAATTAGAGAAAGAAAGAAAAAAAAAAAAAAAAAAAAAAAAAAACAAAGTCAGCAGAGGAAAGACATCATAAAGATCAGACCAGAAATAAATGAAAAAGAAATGAAGGAAACAACAGCAAAGATCAAAAAAAACTAAAAGCTGGTTCTTTGAGAAGATAAACAAAATTGATAAAGCATTAGCCAGACTCATCAAGAAAAAAAGGGAGACGACTCAAATCAATAGAATTACAAATGAAAAAGGAGAAGTGACAACTGACACTGCAGACATACAAAGGATCATGAGAGATTACTGCAAGCAACTATATGCCAATAAAATGGACAACCTGGAAGAAATGGACAAATGCTTAGAAAAGCACAACCTTCCAAGACTGAACCAGGAAGAAATAGAAACTACAAACAAACCAATCCCAAGCACTGAACTTGAGACTGTGATTAAAAATCTTCCAACAAACAAAAGCCCAGGACCAGATGGCTTCACAGGCAAATTCTATCAAACATTTAGAGAAGAGTTAACACCTATCCTTCTCAAACTCTTCCAAAATATAGCAGAGGGAGGAACTCTCCCAAACTTATTCTATGAGACCACCATCTCCCTGACACCAAAACCAGACAAAGATGTCACAAAGAAAGAAAACTACAGGTCAATATCACTGATGAACATAGCTGCAAAAATCCACTGCACAATACTAGCAAACAGAATCCAACAGCGCCTTAAAAGGATCATACACCATGATCAAGTGGGGTTTATCCCAGGGATGCAAGGATTCTTTAATACATGCAAATCAATGAGATACACCATATTAAAAAACTGAAGGATAAAAACCATATGGTCATCTCAATAGATGCAGAAAATGCTTTCGACAATATTAAACACCCATTTATCATAAAAACCCTCCAGAAAGTAGGCATAGAGGGAACTTTCCTCAACATAATAAAGGCCATATATGACAAACCCACAGCCAGCATCGTTCTCAATGGTGAAAAAGTGAAACCATTTCCACCAAGATCAGGAACAAGACAAGGTTGCCCACTCTCACCACTATTATTCCACACACTTTTGGAATTTTTAGCTACAGCAATCAGAGAAGAAAAAGAAATAAAAGGAATCCAAATCGGAAAAGAAGAAGTTAAGCTCTCACTGTTTGCAGATGACATGATACTATACATAGAGAATCCTAAAGATGCTACCAGAAACCTACTAGAGCTAATCAATGAACTGGTAAGGTTGCAGGATACAAAATTAATGTACAGATATCTCTTTCATTCCTATACACTAAAGATGAAAATTCTGAAAGAGAAATTAGGGAAACACTCCCATTTACCACTGCAACACAAAGAATAAAATACCTAGGAATAAACCTACCTAAGGAGACAAAAGACGTTTACTCAACAAACTATAAGACACTGATGAAAGAAATCAAAGATGACACAAACAGATACAGAGATATACCATGTTCTTGGATTGGAAGAATCAACATTGTGAAAATGACTCTACTACCCAACGCAATCTACAGATTCAATGCAATCCCTATGAAACCACCAATGGAATTTTTCAGAGAACTAGAACAAAAAAATTTCACAATTTGTATGGAAACACAAAAGACCCCGAACAGCCAAAGCAATCTTGAGAAGAAAAACAGAGCTGGAGGAATCAGGCTCCCTGACTTCAGACAATACTACAAAGCTACAGTAGTCAAGACAGTATGGTACTGGCACAAAAACAGAAATATAGAGCAATGGAACAGGAGAGAAAGCCCAGACATAAACCCATACACATATGGTCACCTTATTTTTGATAAAGGAGGCAAGAATATACAATGGAGAAATCACAGCCTCTTCAATAAGTGGTGTTGGGAAAACTGGACAGCTACATGTAAAAGAATGAAATTAGAATACTCCCTAACACCATACACAAAAATAAACTCAAAATGGATTAGAGACCTAAATATAAGACTGGACACTATAAAACTCTTAGAGGAAAACATAGGAAGAACACTCTTTGACATAAATCACAGCAAGATCTTTTTTGATCCACCTCCTAGAGTAATGGAAATAAAAAACAAAAATAAACAAGTGGGACCTAATGAAACTTCAAAGCTTTTGCACAGCAAAGGAAACCATAAACAAGACGAAAAGACAACCCTCAGAATGGGCGAAAATATTTGCAAATGAACCAACGGACAAAGGATTAATCTCCAAAATATATAAACAGCTCATTCAGCTCAATATTAAAGAAACAAACACCCCAATCCAAAAATGGGCAGAAGACCTAAATAGACATTTCTCCAAAGAAGACATACAGACGGCCACGAAGCACATGAAAAGATGCTCAACATCACTAATTATTAGAGAAATGCAAATCAAAACTACAATGAGGTATCACCTCACTCCTGTTAGAATGGGCATCATCAGAAAATCTACAAACAACAAATGCTGGAGAGGGTGTGGAGAAAAGGGAAACCTCTTGCACTGTTGGTGGGAATGTAAATGGACACAGCCACTATGGAGAACAATATGGAGGTTCCTTAAAAAACTAAAAATAGAATTACCATATGACCCAGCAATCCCACTACTGGGCATATACCCAGAGAAAACTGTAATTCAAAAAGACACATGCACCCGAATGTTCATTGCAGCACTATTTACAATAGCCAGGTCATGGAAGCAACCTAAATGCCCATCAACAGACGAATGGATAAAGAAGTTGTGGTACATATATACAATGGAATATTACTCAGCCATAAAAAGGAACGAAATTGAGTCATTTGTTGAGACGTGGATGGATCTAGAGACTGTCATACAGAGTGAAGTAAGTCAGAAAGAGAAAAACAAATATCGTATATTAATGCATGTATGTGGAACCTAGAAAAATGGTACAGATGAGCCAGTTTGCAGGGCAGAAGTTGAGACACAGATGTAGAGAATGAACATATGGACACCAAGGGGGGAAAAGTGCGGTGGGGTGGGGATGGTGGTGTGCTGAATTGGGCGATTGGGATGGACATGTATACACTGATGTGTATAAAATTGATGCCTAATAAGAACCTGCAGTATAAAAAAACAAACAAAACAACTAATACTAAACTTTCATTGGGTTATTTGTATGGAAATATGTTAATATAAATGTTTCAGACATTACATGAAATTTCTAAAAATCTTATATTTGTATTTGTATGGGAATATGTATGGATATATGTTAATATAAATGTTTCAGACATTACATGAAATTTCTAAAAATCTTATATGTTCTGGTATGATGTTATAAGTAATAATCCTAGTTATTACTTTAAAATGTATATCTCAGAAATAACTAATTTTCTTGTCAACTGCATTATTATGAACTTTCATCAAATCTTTAATCGTGGTCATTTTTAAGTCTTTTGTCATTTACAGACAGTTCTGGGTGTACTCTGATGATTTTGCAAATATGTTCCTATAAAAGGGTTACATCTTCAAGAAATTCATGGAAAAGACTCTGACAAGTACAGGTTTCTGGTAACTGACTGTACTGCTGAACTGAATGAATAAGCATTTTCAGAACTCTAATGAAAAACTGATGAACTCATAAAAGTGCTAACAAAAGATCAAGATGAAAAAAAAATTAATTACATGGGACTGAGTGAACTGATGAGGATGAGTATAATTTTTGTGACTTTCTGTCTGAATTAAAAAAAAAAAAATCCCACAAGGACTCAGAGGCAAAGAATATACAAATCAATTTTCACTGCAAAGTAAAGGAGCTGTTACAGTGGAGGATTACTGGATTGAATGTCAATATTATGACATAGTATGAGTGTGTTTCATGTTTGGTAATTGCAATCACAATTTCACAATTTGTATGGAAACACAAAAGACCCCGAACAGCCAAAGCAATCTTGAGAAGAAAAACAGAGCTGGAGGAATCAGGCTCCCTGACTTCAGACAATACTACAAAGCTACAGTAGTCAAGACAGTATGGTACTGGCACAAAGACAGAAATATAGAGCAGTGGAACAGGAGAGAAAGCCCAGACATAAACCCATACACATATGGTCACCTTATTTTTGATAAGGGAGGCAAGAATATACAATGGAGAAATCACAGCCTCTTCAATAAGTGGTGCTGGGAAAACTGGACAGCTACCGGTACAAGAATGAAATTAGAAGACTCCCTAACACCATACACAAAAATAAACTCAAAATGGATCAAAGACCTAAATGTAAGGCCAGACACTATCAAACTCTTAGAGGAAAACATAGGCAGAACACTCTATGACATCAATCACAGCAAGATCCTTTATGACCCACCTCCTAGAAAACGGAAATTAAAAAGAAACATAAACAAATGAGACCTAAGGAGACTTAAAAGCTTTTGCACAGCAAAGGAAAACGTAAACAAGACGAAAAGGCCACCCTCAGAATGGGAGAAAATATTTGCCAACGAAGCAGCTGACAAAGGATTAATCTCCAAACGTTACAAGCAGCCCATGCAGCTCAATATCAAAAAAAACAAAAACAAACAACCCAATCCATAAATGGGCAGAAGACCTAAATAGACATTTCTCCAAAGAAGATATACAGATTGCCAACAAACACATGAAAGAATGCTCAACATCACTGATCATTAGAGAAATGCAACTCGAAATTACAATGAGGTATCACCACACACAGGTAAGAATGGCCATCATCAAAAAAATCTACAAACAATAAATGCTGCAGAGGTGTGGAAAAAAGGGAACCCTCTTGCACCGTTGGTGGGAGTGTAAATTGATACAGCCACTATCGAGAACGGTATCGAGGTTCTTTAAAAAACTAAAAATAGAACTACCATATGACACAGCAATCCCACTACTGGGCATATACCTGGAGAAAACCATAATTCAAAAAGAGTCATGTTCCACAATGTTCACTGCAGCTCTATTTGCAATAGCCAGGACATGGAAGCAACCTAAGTGTCCATCAACTGATGAATGGGTAAAAAAGATGTTGCACATCTTCAATATAAAATGGAATATTACTCAGCCATAAAAAGAAATGAAATTGAGTTATTTGTAGTGAGATGGATGGACCTAGAGTCTGTCCTACAGAGTGAAGTAAGTCAGAAAGAGAAAAACAAATACTGTATGCTAACACATATATGTGGAATCTAAAAAGAAAAGGAAAAGAAACGGTTGGGAAGAACCTAGGGACAGGACAGGAATGAAGACGCAGACATAGAGAATGGACTTGAGGCCATGGGGAGGGGGAAGGGTAAGCTGGGACGAAGTGAGAGAGTGGCATGGACTTATATATACTACCAAATGTAAAATAGCTAGCTAGTAGGAAACAGCTGCATAGAAGAGGGAGATCAGCTCAGTGCTTTATGACCACTTAGAGGGGTGGGATAGGGAGGGAGGGAGGGAGACGCAACAGGGAGGAGATATGGGGATATATGGATATGTATATCTGATTCACTTTGTTCTAAAGCAGAGACTAACACACCATTGTAAAGCAATTATAGTCCAATAAAGATGTTAAAATTAAATACATAAATAAATGAATAATTTCTGCCCCCCCCCAAATTAAATCTTTTTTAAAAATAAATTAAAAAAAAGAGCACTCAATGACATGGAACGCTAAACCTAAGTATTTTCAGTACTATAGTAAATGTAAATGGATTAATATCTCCTATTAAAGTGTAATTTTTTATATTATGTGCAATTAAATTTTTTTCACAATATACAGGTAAAATAAAAGAATTACATTAGAAAGGAGAAAACATTCCATGTATTTAAAAACAATAAAACAATAAGCATAGAATATGCATCTTAGATTTAAGTAGTCTTTAAGTTCAGAACAATTTGTCATTATTGTAATTAGTATTATTATACCAATTTCTTTAAAACATTTCAATACTTGTTGTATTTGAAAAAAATACTTTAATATTTTTTCTTCTCTCTTTTGTGGTCTAATACATGGTAAGTATTTAGCTGCTAACATAACTTAAAAATATATTTTGTTTTTTTTACAGCCGAACAAAACTGAATCAAGAAGAAATAGATAACTTGAACATACTGATCACTAAAAGCAAAATAGAGGGCTTCCCTGGTGGCGCGGTGGTTGAGAATCTGCCTGCCAATGCAGGGGACATGGGTTCGAGCCCTGGTTTAGGAAGATCCCACATGCTGCAGAGCAACTGGGCCCGTGAGCCACAACTACTGAGCCTGAGCGTCTGGAGCCCGTGCTCCACAACAAGAGAGGTCACGATAGTGAGAGGCCCACGCACCGTGATGAAGAGTGGCCCCCACTCGCTGCAACTAGAGAAAGCCCTCGCACAGAAACGAAGACCCAACACAGCCAAAATAAATAAATAGAATTAAAAAAAACATAGAATCTGTAATTTAAAAAAACTCCCTAGCAACAGAAGTCCAGGATCAGATGGTTTCACAGGCAAATTCTACCAAATATAAAAAGCAGAACTTACACTGATTCTTCTCAAACTCTTCGAAAAGATTGAAGAGTAAGGAATACTTCCAAAGACATTCTATGAAGCCACTATCACGCTGATATCAAAAACAGATGGGGAGGGGGGACTTCCCTGGTGGCACAGTGGTTAAGAATCTGTCTGCCACTGCAGGGGACATAGGTTCGAGACCTGGTCTGGAAAGATCCCACGTGCCATGGAGCAACTAAGCCTGTGTGCCACAACTACTGAGCCTGCGCTCTACAGCCCACGAGCCACAACTACTGAGCCTGATAGCCACAACTGCTGAAGCCCACGCACCTAGAGCCCATGATCTGCAACAAAAGAAGCCACCACAATGAACAGCCTGCACACCACAACGAAGAGTAGCCCCTGCTCACCGCAACTAGAGAGAGCCCGAGCACAGCAACGAATGCCCAATGCATCCAAAAATAAAGAAAGAAAGAAATTTACTTAAAAAAAAACCAAATAAAACAGATGGGGACTTTTCTGGTGGTCCAGCAGTTAAGATTTCGCCTTCCAGTGCAGGGGGTGCGGGTTCGATCCCTGGTTTTGGAGCTAAGATCCCACGTGCCTCACAAACAAGAAACCAAAACATAAAACAGAAGCAATATTGGAACAAATTCAATAAAGACTTTTAAAAAACACACAGAGAAAGACACTACCAAAAAAGAAAACTGCAGGCCAATATCGTTGATAAATATAGATGCAAAAATTCTCAACTGAATATTAGAAAACCGAATCCAACAACACATAAGAGGATCATACACCATGACCAAATTTGATTCACCCCAGTGTCACAAAGCTGTTTCAACATATGCAAATCAATCAACATAACATGATACACCCCATCGACAAAGGAAAAACAAGAAACAAACGATCATCTCAATAGATGGCGAAAAAGCATTTGAAAAGCTTCAACATCCATTCATGGTAAAAACACTTACCAACGTGGGTACAGAGGAAACATATCTCAACATAATAAAAGCTATTTATGACAAACCCACAGCCAATATAATACTCAACGTTCATAAGCTGAAAGCCTTCCCGCTAAAATCTGGAACAAGACAAGGATGCCCACTCTCACGTCTTCTCTTCAACATAGTACTGGCAGTCCTAGCCACAACAATCAGACAAGAAAAAGAAATATAATCTAACCAAATTGGAAGGGAAGAGGTAAAGTTGTCATTATATGCAGATGACATGATAATATATATAAAGGAAACCCTAAAAATTCCACACAAACACTACTAGAACTGATAAACAAATTCAGCAAAGTAGCAGGATACAAGATTAACATATATAAATTGGTTGCATTTCCTGGTTTTTCTTTCTTTTTTTTTTAAATTTATTTTGGCTGCATTGGGTCTTCATTGCTGTGCACGGGCTTTCTCTAGTTGTGGCCAGTGGGGACTAGACTTTCTTGTGGTGTGCAGGCTTCTCGTTGCAGTGGCTTCTCTTGTTGTGGAGCACGGGCTCTAGGCATGCAGGCTTAAGTAGTTGTGGCACATGGGCTCAGTATTTGTGGCTCACTGGCTCTAGAGTGCAGGCTAAGTAGTTGTGGCACACAGGTTTAGTTGCTCTACGGCATGTGAGATCTTCCTGCATCAGGGCTCAAACCCGTGTCCCCTGTATTGGCAGGCGGATTCTCAACCACCGAGCCACCAGGGAAGTCCCTGGTTGCATTTCTTTACACTAACAATGAAATATCAGAAAGGAAATGTAAACAAGCAATCCTTTTTTTAATGGCATCAAAAAAATAAAATGCTTAGGAATAAACCTCACCAAGGAGGTGAAAGACTTATATACTGAGAACTACAAAACATTAGTAAAGGAAGCTGAAGATGATTCAAAGAAATGGAAAGACATCCCACGCTCTTGGATGGGAGGAATTCATACTGTTAAAATGGCTATACTACCCAAAGCAATCTACAGATTGAATGTGATCCCTATCAAATTACCCATGACATTTTCCCCAGAACTAGAACAAATAATCCTAAAATGTATCTGGAACCATAAAAAGTCAGAAATGTGAACACAATCCCCAGGAAAAAGAACAAAGCAGGAGGCATAACCCTCCTAAACTTCAGAAAATACTACAAAGTTACAGTAATCAAAGCCGCATGGTATTGGCACAGAAAGAGATACATGGATCAATGGAATAGAATAGAGAGCTAAGAAATAAACCCACACACCTATGGTCAATTAACCTTTGACAAAGGAGGCAAGAATATACAATGGGGAGAAGACAGTCTCTTCAGCAAGTGGTGTTTTGAAAGTTGGAGAGCCGTATGCAAATCAGTGAAGTCAGAACATACCCTCACACCATACACAAAAATAAACTCAAAACGGCTTATATGCTTAAATATAAGATAGGACACCTTATAACTCCTAGAAGAGAACATAAGCAAAACATTCTCTGACATAAGTCATACCAAAATTTTCCTAGGTAGTTCTCCCTAGGCAGTACAAATACAGTAAGTCACCTACATATGAACCTTCAAGTTGCAAACTTTCAAAGATGCAAACGTCCATTCGCATGTCCAATCATGTAAGTTAGTTCACGTGTCTGGCATACATTGTCACGTGCGTGCTTCCTCTATATGTGGTTGTGCTTTTGTGTACTTTACAGTACTGTATAGAGTACAGTAGTACAGTACCTTTATTTCAAGCCCCAGATGTCTGGAAGCAAGCGTAAAAGCAGAGGTGATGTAGCTGGTACTGTTAAGAAGCGCCAAGCGATAATGACGGAAACAAAAGTGAAAGTAATTGAGAGAGTGGAGCGAGGCAAAAAGATGTTAGACATCGCTCATTCTTATAACATGAATCATTCAATCATTGGCACGAATCTAAAGAACAAGGACAAGATCATGGAACATGTGAAGTCTGCTGTGCCGACGATGTTGACAAAATATCCAAGAAGCATGGAAAAGTGATGGAGGAGATGGAGAAACTTCTCAGTGTGCGGATGCAGGATCAACATCAGCACTGAGTCCTGCTCAACTTAACGCTGATTCAAGAGAAAGCTAAAAGCCTTTATGAAGACTTGAAGAAGAAACACGGCAAAGAATCAGAGGGCACATCTTTTAATGCCAGCCATGGCTGGTTTCATTGGTTCAAGGCTAGAGCCAGCCTTCACAATGTAAAAGTAAGTGGAGAGACAGCAAGTGCAGATAGGGTAGCTGTCCAGGAACTTCCAGAAACACTTTGAGATATTATTGATGATGGTGTGTATTTACCCAACCAGGTTTTTAATGTGGATGAGACACAACTGTACTGGAAGAGGATGCCAGACCGAAGTTACGTCAGTAAGGAGGAAAAGTTGATGCCGGGCTGTAAAGCAGCAAAGGATAGGCTAACTGTTGTTTGGTGGCAATGCTTCCAGTGAATTGAAGCTGAAACCTCTCTTAGTTTATCATTCATGGAACCCAAGAACCCTTAAAAACATAGCCAAGGGCTCTCTTCCTGTTGTGTGGAAGCGTAACCCCAAATCCCGGATTACACAGGCCATGTTCCAGGACTGGTTTTGCCACCACTTTATCCCAGATGTAGAGAAATATTGCTTGGAGGAGGACGTTCCAGCAAAACATTCTTTTGCTGCTCGACTATGCTCTAGGCCACCCCCCATTCATGGATGACTTTCATCCCAACGTCAAAGTACTGCATCTGTCACCAAATACTACGTTGCTCATCCAACCTATGGACCAGGGCGTTATAGCGACGTTCAAGAAATATTATTTATGTCACACTTTTTGTCAGGCAGTAAAGGTAAGTGACAAATCAGGAACAACCTAGGGACAACTTTGGGAGGACTATAACATCTACAAGACCATAAAAAAAACATTGACTTTGCATGGTGTGAGGGTATGGCGGTCACGATGAATGGGGTTTGGAAGAACCTTTGCCCACAGTTTGTTCATGATTTTTGTGGATTTGAGAAGGTAGATCAGAAGTCCGAAGAGGTCTTCAGCAACGTAGTGACCCTCAGCGAGAAGCTGGAGCTAGATCTGCAAGAGGACGATTTCGCTGAACTCCTTGCTGTGCAACATGAGGAGCTTACTGATGGAACTGGAGGCCCAGAGAAAGGATGAAGAGGGACAGGAGGAAGAAAAAGTAACTGAAGAACTGAAGAGATTCACGACACAGAAAATGGCAAGGGAATCTTCGTTATTTGAGGAAGCACTGTTAGTTTTTGAGGCACAGGACCCGAACCTAGAATGGGACCCAAAGGTGGCAGCGGCCATTCAGATTGCAATCCAGTGCTACCTTGTCATCTATGATGAGAAAAAAAGAGCTACTACCCAGACATCAATGGATCATTCTTTCAAGAGGGTAGATAGAATTAAATCCAGCAAGGAACCAGAACCTTTGCCATCAACGTCAGGTATGAGTGAAATTGCAGCTTGCTCTCTGTCTCCTGCTGCTGATAATCCTTCACCCCTACCATCTCCCACCTCCCCTCCCTCCTCCAATCAGTAACTCTGCTCGCCTGTTCCCTCGATGCCAGCCCGAGTATCCCAGCTGTTCTACTGTATTACTGTACTTTTCAAGTTACTGTACTGTAAGATTAAAAATGCTTTCTTTGTTTTTGTGCTTGTTTTTTATGTATTGTTTGCGTGAAAAGTATTATAAACCTATTACGGTACAATACCATATAGCCGACTGTGTAAGTTGGGTACCTAGGCGAACTTTGTTGGACTTACAAACAAATTGAACTTACAAACGCACTCTTGGAACAGAACTTGTTCATATGTAGGGGATTTACTGTAAAAGCAAAAAAGAAACAGGAACTAATCAAACTTATAAGCTTTTGCACAGCAAAGGAAACCATAATCACAATGAAAATACAACCTATGGACTGGGAGAAAATATTAGCAAATGATGAGACCGACAAGGGCTTCATTTCCAAACTATACAAACAGCTCATACAACCCAATAACAAAATAACAAATAACTCAATGGAAAAATGGGTAGAAGACCTAAATAAACATTTCTCCAAAGAAGACATACAGAGTGCCAATAGGCACATGAAAAGATGCTCATCATCACTAATTATTAGATAAACGCAAATCCAAATTACAATGAGGTATCACTTCACACTGATCAGAATGGCCATCATTTAAAAAAAAATCTACAATTAACAAATGCTGGAGTGGGTATGGAGAAAAGGGAACCCTTCTACACTGTCGGTGGCCATGTAAGTTGGTGCAGCCACTATGGAAAACAGTATGGAGGTTCCTCAAAAAAACTATAAAGAGAGTTGTCATATGATCTAGCAATCCCACTTGTGGACATATATCTAGACAAAACTATAATTCAAAAAGATACATGAAACCCTATGTTCATAGCAGCACTATTTATAATAGGCAAGACATGGAAACAACCTAAATGTTCATTGAAAAATGAATGTATAAAGAAGGTGTGGTATACGTATACAATAGATATTACTCAGACATAAAAAAGCATGAAATAATGCCATTTGCAGCAACATGGATGGACCTAGAGATAATGATACTAAGTGAAGTAAGTCAGAGAGAGAAAGACAAATACCATATAATATCACTTATATGTGGAATCGAAAACAGGACACAAATGAACATGTCAGTGAAACAGAAACAAACACACAGATATAGAAAAGAGACTTGTGGTTGCCAAGGAGAGAGTGAAGGAAAGATTGGGAGTTTTGGAATAGCAGAAGCAAACTATTCTACATACGATGGACAACCCACCACGACCTACTGTATAGCACAGGAAACTATATTCAATATCCTGTGATAAACCATAATGGAAAAGAATATATATAGATATATAGATACATAGATATAGATATATAGATATAGATAGATAGATAGATATAAAACTGAATCACTTTGCTGCACAGCAGAAATTAATACAACAATGTATAAAGGCTGCAGAGGGTGTGGAGAAAAGGGAACCCTCCTGAACTGTTGGTGGGAATGTAAACTGACACAGCCACTATGGAGAACAGTATGGAGATTCCTTAAAAGCTAAAAATAGAACTACCATATGACCCAGCAATCCCACTACTGGGCATATACCCGGAGAAAACCATAATTCAAAAAGATACATGTACCACAATGTTCACTGTAGCACTATTTACAATAGCCAGGACATAGAAGCAACCTAAATGTCCATCGACAGATGAATATATGAAGAAGATGTGGCACATCTATACAATGGAGTATTACTCAGCCATAAAAAGGAACAAAATTGAGTTATTTGCAGTGAGGTGGTTGGACCTAGAGTCTGTCATACAGAGTGAAGTAAGTCAGAAAGAGAAAAACCAATACCGTACGCTAACACATATATATGGAATCTAGAAAAATGGTACTGACGAACCTAGTGACAGGGCAGGAATAAAGACACAGAGGTAGAGAACGGACTTAAGGACACAGGGGGGGAAGGGGAGACAGGGACGTAGTGAGAGAGTAGCACTGACATATATACACTACCAAATGTAAAATAGCTAGTGGTAAGCTGCCGCATAGCACAGGGAGATCAGCTCGGTGCTTTATGTCCCCCAGAGGGGTGGGATAGGGAGTGTGGGAGGGAGGCTCCAGAGGGGGGGATATGGGGAATATATGTATACATATAGCTGAGTCACTTTGTTGTAAAGCAGAAACTAATACAGTGTTATAAGGTAAGTATACTCCAATAAACATGTATTTTAAAACCCCACAACATTGTAAATCAACTACACTTGAAAATATTTCTTAAGTGCAAACAATTTTCTGAATGTAAGTTTTACTGTGTGTGTGTACCACAGGTTCAATATATATGAATTATGTCAAATTGATTACATTGCTTTTCAAAATAAAGAATTTTTGATATTTTACATCAGCTTCATGTCATAAATGCAGAAAAACTATATTATTTTTTTCTAAAGTTCAGAAATAGCCATTTTGCTCATTCGGTATACTATAAACCATTAACTATTAAAAAGGGATTCGTGACCTCTTCCTTCCAAAGAAATATTTCTCCACTCACACAAGCTTAATAGAATGTTCCGCCATGAACTGACTTCCCACCTTAGAGACACGAGATTTGCATCCTGAAACCTCTTTCTTGCAAAAATGTCCAATTATCATCCTAGCATTACAGAAAAGAAATGCTTTTTTCCAGATCTCAAATTCCATACAACTTTAGTCAAGACATCATGTATGTTTTTTTCACACACACACAGACTGTATTTTATTTTTACAAGAGATAAATCAACTGACACCAAGCACTGTAAATGGATGACCACAAGAAAAGCAACAATGATTGCAATTACCAAACACGAAACACACTCATACTATGTCATAACATTGACATTCAGTCCAGTAATCCTCCACTGTAACAGCTCCTTTACTTTGCAGTGAAAGACATCATGTATTTTTAAATAATCAGCACTCACCTGAGGTCTTTAAAACTCAACATAAACATAATTTTGTGTTCTCTTTCATTTACTCTGGTTCTAAGTGGTCATTTCTAAACGAAAGTATTTAAGTATGTTAACGTCATCTTATAACATCATATTTCAAATGACTACCGTGTCTCCAAAGATGAAATATGAGGAACTCACAATTAGGCTCTCCAAAGTTTTGCTCTCTGAATGTGTATGACCCTTCTGCTGAACTCCACACTGTTCATTATTCTCTGAGAATATTCTTTTTCTTGTATGGCCATCTCACATGCTCTTTCATTTCATGAAGTTTTTTCCTACAATGTTATGCCTAGTTTATTTCTGAGAATATGCATTATTTCAGAATGATATTTATAGACACAAAGACTTCTCTATAATTCCGGGAGAGTTTCAAGAACTCCTTCTTCTTTTTTTTTTTTTTTTTAATACCTAGATTCTGAAGCTCTCCACAAAGCATTACTAAACTTGCATTTACATAAGTATCTACATATTAATCACACTTTAATGCATTCACAATTGTATTATGATTTATTGCTAATTTTGGAGCTGTCTTATTTACCACCCTCTTGGAAATCACTTTAATATTTGCACTTAGGACTTGAAAGAGAATGGATAAATAAAAACCTGAAGAATATGCAAATACAATTTATATATTTCTCATAAAATTAGGTGATTATCTAACCTTTATCCAGAAAAAAAGAAGAGCCCAGATACTCTGCAGGCATGATCCTCGAGAATGTGTGGTCTTCCAGCAGGAAAACATGCAGTAATCCATGTGGCAGAGTTTACCTGTGACCAGCTGGGGTTAGTGACCTATGCATTCCTTACATGCAACATATCAGGAGTGGAAAAAGGGAATTTGTCCGTTGTGGCAATAAGTATAATGAAGATTTGTAGCAGGTCATGCTCATATGTTCAACACAGGTACAATCAAAAGTTTGCTCAATTCTGGTAGATCTAAGTCTGTATCTGTTACCTTGTCTTTAACGAGGAAATGTCAGAACTGACTTACCAAAAAAAAAGTGTTTTGTTTGTTTGTTTGTTTTAATTAGAGTCACGGTGAGTAAGGCAGAGTTCAGAACAGCTAATGTGACTTAGTGATTCTCTCATCAGGAAATACAGTTTCTACTTCCCTGTTTATTCTCCACATCCTGTAGTAAGTAAAGTTTCAATGAAAGATAAATCTACAGCGTGAAAAGAAAAGAAAACTTACATGTGTTGATAAGGTCATTTTGACAGGTTTTACCACGTATGTCAGTGTTTCTGGGGATGGACACAAGCCAGAGCTCCCTACTCTGACATTTTCACTGCTGTCATTCCCCTTGATCCTCAATTTGAAAGTGGATAAAAATGTTTTCTATGCTTTCTTCTTTAAGAAATTAAATAAAGAATGCTTTCTAGACATGATCCTCTAATGATTTGCAGTCAGTGGTCATCAACAGAGGAAAAGCACAGAATCTCATCCCCACAGAAGGGTGACATTCAGTCAGGTAAGAAAATTCTCCCCGAAATCAGAGCTTCATCTTGAACATGCAATCAAAGGCTTTCACAGGTTCTTCATCACTCTGCACTCAGCCCTACCATAGGGGATTGGCTCTGAGAATCTCACATCAGATGACTGACAAACATGTCATAGTACACTGATCTGGTACCAGATCCTGCCTCTCTTAATGATCTCCCACAGGGACATTGGGATATTCTAGGATATTTCCTGGAGCCCTCTATTCTACACAGGTACACTTCCAAGTAGAAACAGAAGCTTGGATTCTCACTGGGACCCCTGCTCTGTCCAACCAACCTCCCTAGAAATATGATGTTCTAATCTCTCCTGATTAGAACATTTCAAGGTCTCTCCCTGTGCTAATTTAATAAAGGTAAAAGAGAAACAAGAAAGAGCAAACTATGCAGGGAGCAATATATAAGATTCCTTTACTTAACGTATTTATCTGATATACCCAAATACTGAGAAATATAGATTCGTTTCATAATGTTCAAGAAAAGAGGAGGAGGAACCTCCATGCCAACAGTATATATAAAATGGAATCAATATTGCATAAGCTCCAGCTTAAGCTTAGCTACGAGGTACTAACCCTTCTCATAAAGAAGCAATAGTTCTCCATCATTTGAAGCACACTGAGGACTCAGACAGCTCGACACTGAAGGTGTAGCCTCCTCACTCGAATTCTGTACCTGCATCACAGAGCAGTGAAATATTCCCAAAGAATTATTAAGGATGAGGGGGGGAGGCGAAATAAAAAAGATGAATCCATCGTCTGTCCTACCGTCTGTTCTGTTGGATATTACCACCATCTTGGCCCAATATGACCTTCCCACTTTTCTCTGGGTCTCCCTACTTTCCACCTCCATCCTCTCATTATATCTTACCTACACTTGGGAACGACTCTAGTTTTTCCACTTATCTTTATCAACAAGTAATCCAAATAGCAACTGTGTATATAACTCCTTAGAAACCTCAGGTCTGACTCAGTAATAATACATGACCTTCAAAGTCCAAAGTTTTCCTAATCCCCTTTATTATTATTATTTTTTTTTTCTAATTTCCATGTACTTACACTCTTAAGACCTCCACTGTTCTCAGGTTCGTCTTCCCTGCAAAATCTGTCAACCTAGACATAGACTTAAGTACCACCCTCTAATTATCTCCTAGGGAATCCAGTTTTTAAAAAAGCCTCAGCAAGCCTTATGGACTTTATTAAAGACTCTTTAAGATAACCCATGGGAGATAGCAGCACACCCACAGATATCTATCTAATACACCCTCAGAGTAATTTCTTTTCTCTTTTATAAAGTCTCTTCTGGCCAATGAAGACTCTCAGCTCTTCTTCTTCAACATATGCAGTGTCTCACCCTTCTGATTACTCTCTGCTCTATCCCAGGTCCACTCCCTTTCCTGATATTACATTCTTTCCCAATTTTGTATGTTGGTAAAATCAAATAACATAAAATATAACATGTTAGTTATTATAAAGTGCACCGTTCAGTGATATTAAATGCATTCATATTATTGGGCGATCAACATCACCATTTATCTAATTCTTTTCTACGTTTTAAAACTGTAACTCCATATCCTTTAAATATAACTTTCCTTTTTGTTCCATAACCACCTGAAAAGCGTCATTACCCTCCCAATTTCTATGGTTTTGACTACACTAAGTACCCCCATATAATTGAAATAAGTAGTTGTATTGTTATGACTCACTAAAAGTCACAAAAATGGCATTTTTGGTAGCTAAATTTCCTCAAGATTCATCCATGTTGTAGCATATTCCTAGATCTTTTCCTTTTTAACACTGAATAATATTGTATTATATGGGTATACCACACTTTGCTTGTCCAGGAACTAGTGGATGAACACTTAGGTTGCTTTCATATTTTAGCTACTGTGATTATCACTGCTCTAAACACTGGAGTACAAATATTTCTTTAAGACCCTGATTTCAATACCTTTGGGTATACCTCATAGTAAAATTCCTGGATCATGTAGTAATTCTATTTTTCAATATCTGAAAAATTGCCATACTCTTTTGCAAAGCAGCTGTATCATTCTGCATTCCCTCTGACATAGCACAATGGTTCCAACTCCCTCACATCCTCACCAATAGTTGTTTTCTGCTTGTGTATGTGTGTGTGTGCTTGTGTGTATATGCATGCACACAAATATATAAACATGCATTTAGTGATATGGAGCATCTATTCAAGTGCTTAGTCATTTGTACATCTTTTTGAAGAACCATCTATTCAAGTCTTTTATCCATTTTTGAATCAGGGTGTTTGCCCTTTGTTTAGCTGTAGGAGTTCTCTGTATATGCTGAATAGAAATCTCTTGTCAGATAGATGGCTCTGAAATATTTTCTCCCATCTTGTGGGTTGCCATTTTATTCTGTTTACATTTCTTTGATACACATTTTTTTTTAACTTATGTACTGCAAATTGTTTATTTTTTTGTTAGCTGTACCTTTGTTGTTCCTTCGTTTCATATGGAGGAAAACACTGCCAAATCCAATATCATGAAGCTCTTGTCCTGTATCTTCTCCTAAGACTTTTTATATTATTAGGTCTTCTATTTAGTTTCTTGATACGTTTTCATTAATTTTTGCATATGATGTTAGGTAAGGGTCCATCTTCCTTCTTTTGCATGTTGCCCACAAGACTTCTCAGCACCATGTGTTGAAAATACTATCCTTTCTACTTTGAAAAGTCTTGGCAAATTGTCAAAAATCATTTGGCCATATATCAGGGTTTATTTCTGGGTGTTGTATTCTATTCTATTCTATTGGTCTTGAATAAGGGAGAAAAGAGTATAACCTATCCAGGTTGATGAAGAACATAAAGAAAGACCAGGACTGAGAATTAGGAGGGCAATATAAAACAGCAGGGAGTAAAAGACAGTGTGAGAGAAGATCTTGTATTTGCGAGTTCATGGAAATAGGATCATGCTAAAACCACTAAACGCCTGACTTTGAACAATACGGTAAATGTGCCAGCAAGAAACATAACACTTACCCATCTCTGGGAAATATAGTATGGGCATAAAGATACACTACACATAAATATATTAAAAAGGGAAGGGTTTTCATGGTGTGAGAATATTGTGGCATTTGAAATACAATTCACTTCTGTTCTACCATTGTCTCTAAAATTTATCAAAGTGTATATACAAGCAATTCCAATTCTGGTAATGTGCTTGACAGGTTTATATATGAACTTCAGTGGAGCAGTAAATGTACATTCATAGTAGGACTGTTCCCTAAACCAAAAAACAAAACACAAAAACTGCAAAGACTAGAGTTCACTTTGTCAACACACATACAGATGCAATGATGGTCAACGGTCCGAAAACAGAAGGTGAGCATGGGTGAAAGAGGTTAATCCCCAGGCTGGGGTGGGGTGCAGAGTTTGAGGGTAACACAAGTAGAAAAGGCTTTTGTCCTATCCTTGATTTTTGAGGTATGGAAATTCACAGGTCACTACCTTCATTTCAAACTGAATGAATGCACTATTCAATTTTTTTAAACAGGTGAAGTAAACATGAGTGATAATAAATTTCAAACTGTCGCTAATCAAATAAGATACTAAGAAAACTTAAATAATATGATTTAAGAATGAAGTAGAGAGATTGTCCAACATGGTAGCATTCAAAGACCCAGAGCTTGATGCCTCTCATGGGCACACCAAAGTCACAACTGTTTACAGAACAGCAATTGATGAAAAAGGCCGGGACCTACCATAAAAGATGTTTTACAGCTAAAGATATAAGGAAGGCACCTCGACAAGACAGAAAGGAAGGGCAAAATCTCAATAGAGTCAAGACCCATACCACCAAGTGGGTGGCCCACAAATGGGAGAATAATTACAATTTCAGAGGTGCTCCCAGGTAGCAAGGGGTATGAAGCCAACATCAGGCTCCCAAGCCCAGGGATCCTGTTGTGGAAAGAAGAGTTCCTAGAAAGTTGGGCTTTGAAGACCAGTAGTGCTTATTTTCCAGAGAGCCAGAGGGTTGTGGGAAATAGAGATTCCACTCTTAAAAGATGCTCACAAAATCCCACGTGATCTGAGAATCAGAACAGAAGCAGTCATTTGAAAGGATCCCGGGTCACACCTACCTCCTGATCTTGGAGAGTCTCCCAGAGAGGCATGAGGCAACTACAGCACAGCCTCAGGGACAGAGACACTGGCAGCAGCCATTCGGGGGAGCTCCTTCTACCTCGTGGATGCTGGTACCAGCAAGCATAATTTCAGAATCCTCCCTGTAGCTTATCAGCCTCAGGACCGAGCCCCACCCATTTCCACCAGACTACAGACACAAGTACTAGGATGCTGCAGGCCAAGCAACTAACTGAGCAGGGGCATAGCCCCATCCACCAGCAAACAGGCTGCCTTCAGATCCTCTCAGTGCACAGCTGCCCCTGGACATGGGTCCAGCCACCAAAAGCCCCAGGACCAGCCTCCACACCTCAGTGGACAGGCACCAGCCCCAGAGTCCCTGGCCCCTCTGACAAGTGAGCCTGCTCTGGCCTTGGAGTCAGCCTCACCATGGGCAGGTGGTAACTGCACAGGGACTGGATGGAGCTTGGACCTACCCAACAGCAAACCTGCTTTAGCAGTGGGATCAGCCTCATACACCAACAGGCACACACCAGCTCCAGGAATACCACAGCCCAGCAGCCTGTGTAACCAGGCCACTTAATTGCAGGCCAGAAGCAGCCATGGACTCAGCTGGGTCCTGACCCCGCCCATCAGAATGCCAACACAAGATTAGGGATACCCCCGGCCCTGCAGAGAGCTGTGTCAGGAACAGTGATCCAACACCAACTCTGTGGCTCCTGGGCCCTGCAGCCAGAACGCAGAACCTGTCTCTTCCTCCCAGTAGCCAGCATAGCCCCAGAACCAGTGACTGGGCACTAGGCCTGATATCACCTGGACTGCAATTCTACCCATAAGTGAACCAGCACCAGATTTGGTGTCCCCCAGAGTTGTGCAGCCAGCTGCCTTATGATTTAGTCTCACCAAGCAGCACAGACAGCCTCCATACAAGGCAGAGCCTGGCAAACAAGCAGTCTGGGGGCAGCCAAGCCTACCAGACTACCCACAGTAGTCAGCCCGCCACAGCAGAAGAGCCCAAGCAGCCCACATAGGGGGTACACCTAGAATATACAGCTCTAGTGACCAGGGGAGAGGGGGCTGCTGGGACCCATAGGACAGCTCCTACAAAAGGCCACTTCCCCAAGGTCAGGAAATGTAACGAACCTACTACACACATAGCAATAAAAACAGGAAGTTAAGAAAAATGAGGTGACACAGAAACACGATCCAAATGAAGGACCAAGATAAGAATTCAGAAGAAGATCTAAGTGAAGTGGAGATAGCCAATCTCCTCAACAAAGGGTTCAAGGTAATGACTGTAAAGATGATCAAAGAACTCAGGAGAAGAATGGACGACCAGAGCAAGAAGTTAGAATTTTTTTAAAAAGAGTTAGACCATTAAAGAACAACAAAACAGAGATGAGGAATACAATAACTGAAATGAAAAATACATTAAAGGAAACTACTGTAGACTAAATGTTACAGAGGAATGAATCAGAAAACTGAAGGACAGAGTACTGGCAATCACTGAAGATGAACGGTAAAACAATAGATTAAAATGAAATGAGGAAAGTTGAACAGACTTGTGAAACAACATCAAGTGTACTAATATTTGCATTATACTGGTCCCAGAAGCAAAAAGGAAAGACAAAGCAGTGTAGAACATACCTGAAGACATAAGAGTTGAAAACTTCCCTAACCTGGGAAAGAAAACAGACATCCAAGTCCAGTAAACACAGTAAGGCCAAAACAAGATCAACCCAAAGAGGACCACACCAAGACTCATTGTAATTAAAATGGAAAAAAAAAATAAAGATAAAAAGACACTATTAAAAGGAGCAAAGGAAAAGCAACAAGTTACAAACATGGGAAATTGCATAAAGTTATCTGCTGACTTTTCAGGATAACCTCTGCATGCCAGAAGGGAGTGGCATGGTATATTTAAAGTCATGAAAGGGAAAAGCCTATAAGCAAAAATACTCTACCCAGCAAGGCTCTCCTTCAGATTTGATGGTGAGATCTAAAGTTTTACAGAGAAGCAAAACTAAAAGAGCTCAGCATCGCCAAACCAGCTTTATGAGAAACCTCAAAGGGGTTTTTCTAAGTGAAAAAGAAAAGGTCACGATTGAAACATAAAAATTAGGAAAGGAAACTTACTAAAGGAAAAACCTCATTGGTTAAGGCAAATATTCAACAAAGGTAGTAAATCAACCATGGACACAGCTAATAGGAAGGATGAAAAAAAAACAGTAATAAAATCATCTATATTCACAATAAGAAGTTAAGGGACACACAAAACAGGTAGATGTAAAATATAAGGTCAAATTCAGTAACTGTGGGGGAGCAGAGTAACAATGCAGGGTTGTTAGTGTCCATGTGAAATTAAGAGCTCAGCAACTTAAATAATCACACACACACACACACACACACAAACAAAACTGAAAGAAATCCAAACATAATATTAAAGATAGTCCTCACATCACAGATGAAGGGAATAAAAGGGGAAGAAAGGAACACTGAAGAAATTAAAGAGGGATTCTAAAAATACCCAAGACAAATGAAAATGAACATACAATGATCCAAAATCTATGGGACACAGCCAACACAGTTCACAGGGGGAAGTTATAGTGATACAAGCTTATTCTTAGGAATCAAGAAAAATATCAAATAAACAACCTAACATTACACCTGAAGGAATTAGAAAAAGAAGAAAAAACAAAACTCAAAGTTGTCAGAGAGAAAAATTAAGAAAACTATACCATATGCAATGACATCAAAAAGAATAAGATACCTAGGAATAAACACACCTAAGCAGGTAAAAGACATGTGCTCAGAAATCTATCAGCCATTGGTGAAAGAAGTTGAAGACAACACAAAAAGATGGAAAAATATAGCATGTGCATCGACTGGAAGAATTAATACTGTTAAAATAACCATACTACCAAAGACAATCTACAGATTTAATGCAATCCCTATCAGAATACCAAAGCATTTTCACAGAACTTGAAAAAGTCATTTTAAAATTTGTATAGAGGGCTTCCCTGGTGGCGCGGTGGTTGAGAGTCTGCCTGCCAATGCAGGGGACGCGGGTTCGAGCCCTGGTCTGGGAAGATCCCACATGCCATGGAGCAGCTGGGCCCGTGAGCCACAACTACTGAGCCTGCGCATCTGGAGCCTGTGCTCCGCAACAAGAGAGGCCGCGATAGTGAGAGGCCCGCGCACCGCGATGAAGAGTGGCCCCCGCTCGCCGCAACTAGAGAAAGCCCTCGCACAGAAACGAAGACCCAACACAGCCAAGAATAAATAAATAAATAAATAAATAAGTTAAAAAAAAAAAAAAAAAAAAAAAAAAAAATTTGTATAGAAACACAAAGACCCCAAATAGCCAAACAATCTTGAGAAAGAACACAGCTGGAGGCATCACGCACCTTGACTTCAGACTATACTGCAAAGCGACAGTAATCAAAGAGAAAGGTACCAGAGCAAAAACAGACCCAAAGATCACTGGAATAGAATAGAGATCCCAGAAATAAGCCCACACACTTATATTTAATTGATTTATGACAAAGCAGGCAATATGGAGAAAAAACTGTCTCTTCAATAAGTGGTACTGGGAAAACTGGTCAGCTACATGGGAAAGAATAAAATTAGATTATTTTAGCACACCATATATAAAATAAATGCAAAACTGAATAAAGATCTAAACGTAGGACCAGAAACCATAAAACCCCTAGAGGAAAATATAGAACATTCTTCAACATAAATGATAGCAACAGTTTTAGGTTCAGTCTACTAAGGCAAATGAAACAAAAGCAAAAATAAACAAATGGGACTTCACTAAACTTAAAAGATTTTGCACAGCAAAGGAAACCAAAGGCAAAATGAAAAGACAACCTGCTGAGGGAGAGACAATATTTGCACATGATTAAGAGGTTAACATCAAAAAAGATGACCAAGCAAGGGTTCATACCTAAACTACAGAAACAGCACATACAACTCAATATCAAAAAAAAAAACACCCAAAATCTTTTTTAAAAAAATGAGAAGACCTAAATAGACATTTTTTCCAAGGAAAAACTACATATAGACAGTCAGAACTCACAAAGATGCTAAACATAGCTAATCGGCAGTAAAATGCAAATCAAAACTATGAGATATATCACCTCAGTCTTGTCAGAATGGCTGTCATCCAAAAGATCACAAATAACAAAGGTTAGTGAGGATGTGGAGAAAGGGAAACTCTTGTACACTCTTGATGTGAATGTGAAGTAGTGCAGCTACTGTGGAAAGCAGAATGGAGGTTCCACAAAAACCTAAAAATAGAACTACCATAATATCCAGCAATTCCACTGTTGGGTATATCAGAAGGAAACAAAAACACTATTTCAAAAAAAATAACTGCACACCAATGTTCATAACAGTGTTATTTGCCATAGCCAAGATATAGAGTCAAACTAAATGTTCATCAATAGCTTAGCGGATAAAAAAGATTTTTTATGATGACTTCAGCAAAAAATGACATTTTGCCATTTGCAAGAACATGGATGGATTTGGAGGGTATTATGCTTAGTAAAATAAGCCACAGAGAAAACAAGCATGGCATGTTATGAGAAAAAAAGCATGGTATGTTATGAGAAAACAAGCATGGTGTGTTATCACTTACACGTGGCATCTAAAAAAATTGAATACAACAACAACAAAAAAAACAGACTCACAGATTAAAGAACAGACTAGTGGTTACCAGCAGGGAGAGATAGGGTGGAGGGGCAAAATAGTGGTAGGAGATTTTGAGGTACAATCCACTATGTATAAAATCAATAATCTACAGTGATGTACTGTATAGCATGGGGAATATAGCCACTCTTTTATAATAACTACAAATGGAGAAGAACCTAAACATTTATGAATCACTATGCTGTACCTCTGAAACTAATATAATAATGTAAATTAACTATAGATCAATAAAATATAAAGTAAGAAACAATAAAGGGGAGACACAGATTATTAGATAGAAATCAATTAAATAAACACAAGTTTTGGAAATCAAGGAATTAAAAAACAACACGTAAGACACAACATTGGCATTTAAAGTGTACAATCTATTCATTTAAAAGAAATCATTTAAGTGGTAAAAAATGGTACCCATTCTCACAATTTTGTATATCTAGGATAAATTATTATCTACAAAAATATGTTACAAATATTCACTCAAAAAGAAAGAGAAAATTGGGATAAACCCATTTTAGTATCCAAATTTAATATCAAAGTCTCTATGCAAAATTGATTTGAATAAGCTCTGTTAGCCACTTCTAGTTTCTTTGTGATGTAAAATCTTTTAAAGCATAAAAATCAGCCTTTCTACATTATTCCATTAGACATACATAGAAGTTAAAAGAAATGAGAAGACAGAACAATCCACCAGGAAGGCGAATTTACTGAGAAACAGTCATTCGTTCTCCCTCCTCCTTTTCTTTTCCTCCTTTTCCAGGTCTCTTTCGGTTCCGATCAAGAGAAATCTTGAGAGTTCTGAGAATATTTCTTTGAGGGCTTCAAATCACCATACCTACATCCTCTGCCACAACTACACACACGGGAACAAAAATAAACCTCTGCTATCTACTCACGTAGGAGGGATTCATTCAAAATAAACTCCTACATGGAGACCAACAGGTGAGTTTTCTACCTGTTCTTTCTAATGTCCTTCCATTATAGTAAATCCCACACATTATGAGGAAGAAACGGTTATGTGAGCTTTTCCTTGACGTCAAAAAACTTGCATTCATTTCAAGTACCTGGTGATCATAGGGTACAGCCAGGGAAGGTGCCATCCCCCTTGGGGGGAGGGGCGGTGGATGGGCTCCCGCACCCATGCACCTCCTGATGCACAGATTCTGGAGAAACAAAGGGCGGTCACACCGCAGTCAGCCTGTCAGGCTGTCGGGCCACTGGGCAACCCGACCAGCCTGGAAGTGCCCCATCAGTTTGCTGAAAGCAAAACCCTGTCCCCCCTGTGAAGCCAGGCAATTTGGGTCAGAGAGTCAGAGGAGACCGGTAATCAACTCCTCCTCTCTGCTCACCTCCTTGGGGTTACAGCAAGCCCATCTCCAAACCCAAATCTGACCCTGGAGTGCCAAACTGGGAGTGGCAGGTGGGCTCTGCCGGTGCTTCAGCGCCCCCTGGAGGTTGTCTGCTCTAATGGCAACTCTCAGCCCTTCCTCCTCCTCCTTCCCTAGTCCTGGGGGCTGCCCTGGCCTCCTGCAGCTGCTGGCCTGAATTCATTCTTCTTTTTTCTCCAATTACAATGAAGTGTCTTACAGAGGTTTGGAATCTCTTGAAGAAGGAAGATCTTTTAGCCAATACACCTTAACCGTGAGAAGTTGGTTTCAAGAATGAACCTGAAATACTGTATTTTTCTCCTGATGATTCCAAGGAGAGACAGCTCAAGTTTTCTAAATCATAAGAAAAACCAAGGTAAATATGATATTCTGAGCCAGAGATGAAAAAGCAGTTTTTAGCACCCCCTCCTCATGTCATATGACCAGGATTTAAATCAATCAACTGCCACTGGTTTTTAAATCAAGTGACCCAACTTTAAATCCATCAGCTGCTTCCCTGTAACTCACGTGACTTGGCTTTGAATAGTAAGAAATGCAGAGGTATAAAAATGATGTTCTGAACAATAAATGGAAAGACAACATTTTAGAAAGTTTTTTCCTTTTCGAATGGACCATTCATTGCCTACAGAATAAAGGATTCCCTTGTGGATTTCTTGAACTGTAAACACATACATTGTCTCCGTTGGCTTGATTGACGTAGATTTGGGGGTTTTTTGTTGTTGTTGTTGTTAACATCTTTATTGGAGTATAACTGCTTTACCTTGTTGTGTTATCTTCTGCTGTATAACAAAGTGAATCAACTATTCGTATACATATATCCCCATATCCTCTCCCTCTTGTGTCTCCCTCCCACCTTCCCTATCCCACCCCTCTAGGTGGTCACAAAGCACTGAGCTGATCTCCCTGTGCTATATGCAGCTGCTTCCCAATAGCTATCCATTTCACCTTTGGTAGTGTATATATGTCCATGCCACTCTCTCACTTCATCCCAGCTTACCCTTCCCCCTCCCTGTGTCCTCAGGTCCGTTCTCTACATCTACGTCTTTATTCCTCTGCAGCGACTCCTGCTAGGGACGGATACTTCCTTTTATGCTCAGGGAAATCCCCTAGTTTGAATATGATTTGAGTCTGATCCTGTGAAACCATCAGAACTTCCCACCAGAGATAAATGAGGAGATTCTGGCCTTTATTAGTATGCATGATGAACACGGGTGTCCTGGCTGTACTTGCCAACCCTCCTATTTTACCCACCTATTTTTATCCACCTTCCTCCCTGTGAGTACCTTTGACCAACCCTGAGTTCAGACTCCTGACCTATTCCAGTGACTTTGTCAGCCTTTCTTTAAAAATGGACAGGTAATAAAACGAATTTAACCTAGAAGCAGCAGCTCAGTAAGGGAAATAAAATCATCAGAAGTTATCTAATCACAGCCACAGCCATCCAGGGCTCTGTCTTACCTGCTGGGTCATAAGAATGGGACCTTCCTAAACTTGAAGGGCATCCAATCAAATAAGTAAAGGTCTGCTCACCTCTGGCTCTTGGAGGGATTGCTAGGCACTCTACACAGTGTATACTAACTGCAAAACACTGTCATGGTTGTGAAACACCTATGTTCCAGGAAAGCTTTTTGGGGTGCATGGGGAAGGTTTCTTTTTGACATCAAGCAAAAAATAAATCACCAAGCTCTTTGAGCACAGGGGTTCTTAAGAGAGCAGTAGAAGGAAGGAATGGGCAGAAAAGACGATCTCCAGTGAAGTGAAGGCCGTTTTTCCAAAAGAGTAGGATTTAGTCTCAGTTTAAGGAGAACACTTTTAAATAGCTGGGACAGCTCCAAACTGCAGTTTAGGGAACGAGTGCTTCAAAAGAACAGTGCTTTAAAAGCCCTGGCAAGGCAGCAAGAGGATGAAGAGTTGGTTTTGCATAGTTTTGAACACAGGAGTAAAGAAGCAGAGGCATCTCTGACTAAAAGGCCCTGAGATCCTATGGCATCAATGGGTCAGTTGCAGGGGCAGGGGGTGTGGGGGGCGATATTTCTCTCTCAACGTCTCCCAGGGCAGCCACCCCTCCCGACCCCACCCCCCCACACCCTTCACCCTTCCTCCCTCCACTGTTGGGTCCCCAGGGACAGCACTTTTCAAGCTGGAGCCCTCAGGCACCATCTCTGCTGTCTGGATTCTTCCTGGAGCCTGGCAAGTTCTGGGACAGGAAAGCGGGTCTGCAAGGCCGCTGCGGTGCAGTCGGACCTGGAGGCCTGGAGGGGAACTGGAGCCCTGAAGCCCACCCACGTCCTTGAAGCCGAGGGAGGAACACATCCTCCTAACAGTACTTCTCAGGGGTCAGCGTGCTCCCCACCCGACGGTGATCCATACTCACTTGAGGCAGCAAGGACTGCCTCTAACTGGCCCCCTCGATTCCTCCTTAAGGGTCCTCGCACATGTGTGATAGCGCAGGCCCCGGATCTCTTTAGTCAGCTGAAGCCAGTGCTGCCGGCATCCCACCAGTCCCATCCCCCAGCCCCTCTCTCTGGGACTGTATCTAATAGAAGAAAGAGCACAGAGGAATTGGCTGAATCAAGGGACCTGGGAGCCTGGGGATGAGTTTGAAGACCGAGAACCTAAGGCGCAATTACATATTATTGGAAACTCTTGCGGAGTGTGTGTGGGGGAGGTTAGGAGGCTGAGAGGCTGAGTCGACCTGGTGAGTCCAGCCCCAGGACACCACACAGCCCTGTCCCCCTTTCCCTGCCATCAGACAAGCGGTGCCGCAACTCCAGACGGGACTCTGCACTTCCCCCTCCCTGATTCTCCAGAAGAGCAGGTGGCCCCCCTCTGAGGGCAGGGGCAAGACAACGGACCAAGTCCCCCTGCACAAAGGCGCTACTGGAATCTCTTCCTGAGCAGCAGTGCTGGCTTGGAGCGAACCCGTGCACCGCCAAAGTTGGTCTCATCCTGCAGCTGAGGGACGCAGGCTTTAAGTCAGCTGCCTTGGCTTTAAATCAATCAGTCCCCCCTTTAAGTCAGGTGACCCGACTTTAAATCACTGTGTGCCCCTCAAGCCTGCCACTTCAAAAGTTGGGAACTTCACTTTGATCCCAGCACCTCACACAGCTGAATGCACACTGTAGTCACCCCAAGCCTGGCTTAGAGGCAGGATATAAGGTAAGGGGATGGGCTGCACACATGGTGAGAAGGGTACACTTCATGTACCAGAAGGGTCCAGGTACTCTGGGTACAGCAAGCAGTGCACGATACAGCAGCTCCCTGGCAAAGCTGCTGATGCACAGGGGGAGCAGGCACACCCAGGCACGCAGAGGTTCCAGGCAGGGAGCTGGGGCACAGCCAGCCGGGAGGGTGTGAAAGCCGAGGATCTGAGCCTTCTTGAGAAAGGCAGACACAGAGGATGGATGAGAAACAAAGACCAGATGAAACATGGATTTGAAAAGCACACCCTGCTCTTGAAATTGGGGTGGGGTCACCCCAGATTTGAGTCTTCTTACGCCCCTGTAACTAGTGCTTTGGCATTTGCCCAATTACTTGTGAAATGTGACTGATAATATCTAAACCATAGAATACTGCATTTGGAGTGGTTTTGCGTGTTTATGTTTCTATAGTGGAATAATCTTTCCTACAAGAAAAATGTACACAATCTGAAATAAATTCAAACCCCTCTTTAAAAAGTACTATATCGGACTTCCCTGGTGGGGCAGTGGTTAAGAATCTGCCTGCCAAGGCAGGGGACATGGGTTCGAGCCCTGGTCAGGGAAGATCCCACATGCCGCGGAGCAGCTAAGCCCATGGGCCACAACTACTGAGCCTGCAGACCACAACTACTGAAGCCCGCGCGCCTAGAACCGGTGCTCCACAACAAGCGCAGCAAGAGAAGCCACCGCAATGAGAAGCCCGCGCACCGCAACAAAGAGTAGCCCCCGCTTGCCGCAACTAGAGAAAGCCTGCGCATAGCAACGAAGACCCAACGCAGCCAAAAACAAATTAATTAATTAATTAGTTAACTATTTAAAAAAAAAAAGTACTATATCCTTCTGTACAGCTTCTCTGGGAAGAACAGAGAGATGGCGTAGGAGAGTGAGAAAGACCAATATTTAGTGCACATCTCTCATGCAGGTGCTCTGCTGGCTCAGATAGATTTATCCCCACTTTACAAAGGAGGAAATAATCTCAGAGAGGTTTAGTAATTTTCCCAAAGCCAAACAGCTATGGAGTGGCAGAACCAAGATCTGAACCAAGTCTGTTACCTTCAAAGCCTAAGTCCTCATCACAACAAAACTCAATTAATATTTACATTTATCGAATTACATTGCAACCTGGGGAGTTCTTGGCACAATCCTGAATAAGAGTGAGAAAGAAAGAAATAGCATTGTTCCTACAGTCAACCCAAATTTTTGGAGCAGCTCCTAGATGCCTGGCCCTTTTTGGGGTTCAGCAGTGATCAAGACAGGAAGAGTCCTGCTTTCATGAACCACGTAGTGGGGAGGAGAGACGGGTGCAACTTGGGTGAGGGATTTCACCTTGCTGGACCTCTGTTTTGTCATCTGGAAAATGGGATGGGTGTTCCTCATTTTCTGGGATTGTCCAGCCCTCACATTCTCTGATTCCATAAGAAGCATTTGTTTTCCTGTTTCTTTAAAATTCATTCAGGCCGTGAGCTGTGATGAATGTTGTTAGCTGCTCCCCAAAGCACTCTATTCCCACCCTTTTCCTGTGATCAGGTCTTTCCCGAAACATGACTCACAGTCAGTCAGTCAAGTCACAGAACCTAAGGGGCACCCAGCAGAAAAATTCCAACCCTTGCTTCCCAGGAGCTCTGCGGTCTACCTGCCAGGTAAACTTAACTCACCTGGCACAAGGTGGCCATCCCTGGTTTCACATCAACATGATCTCAGGCACAAACCTCCTTGTTTTTCCATTTTGTCTTTAAGTTACTTGTTGAAACAACTGCACAAATATGACAAAGGTATAAAATCAGGCATCTTCTGCCCCCAGTGCCTACTAATAAATGATTTTCTGCCACTTTAATGATAAAGATAGAACATTTCAACATTCTGCTACCCTTATTATTTGCCATTTTTGTTGATATTTCTATTGAATACATCTTTCAATATTTTAACAATGGAACATTTATTTAGGTTGTTCCAGACCCAGCCTTTAGTGGTAAAGGTTTTGTTGTTATATTTCTATTATGTTTCCTTTAAAAATCATTATCCTATTTAAATGGATTAAGTCAATTCTATAGGCATTTATCTTATGATATTGATGGAATTGATACATAGAGGGCAGTAGTACAAGTTGATTGGACTTGAGAACCTCTATTAGCACAGTTAAGTATAAATATTGTCTATATGTAAACCAAAGTACATGCCGAGTGAGATTCTCCGACTTTTTTCACTGTCTGCCCCTCAAGCCTGTGGGAAATGGAATATTTCTTGCCCTATCAGTAAACAAAGGATGCCACAGTCTTCAGCACTTGCAGCCCTCCAATGTGAGCCGGCGGGCCCTGAGGCACTCAGGATATGCAAATACAGAATGCAGGCCCCAGAGAGCTGAGGTGCATATCAAAGGAAGGAATTCAGTGAGCCCATACAAAGAAAAGCGCCGCATTCCTCACCTTGGGAGAGCTGGTTTTCCTTAGTTAACAATCACCTTTTGATGTTCCCCATTACCTGCGCCAGTCCCCTGCCCTGTCCCCTCCCCCCGGTACTTTAGCTCAGGGAGGAAGGAGCGCAGAGGGACTCGGCTGAATAAGGGGCCTGCGCGCCTCGGGAGGAGTTTTCAGCCGCTTTCCCCGCAGTCGGGAGGAGGGGCGCTGACGCTGCAGCCGGACCCTGCGCCTCCCTTGCCCCGTTTCCCCTCAGGACGCTCAGGCCGACCCGCTCCCCACGCCCACCAGGCCTCGCGAGCCAGGCCGAGGGCAGGGGCGAGAGGAGGGACCGAAGTTCCCGGGGACCAGACGCTGGAGGCCGCTCTTTCTGCACAGCAGCGGCGGGTGGCAGCGAAACCCTGCCCCTCAGAAGCTGGTCTTGTGCTGCCGCCCGGGCACCGGACCAGGCGGAGGGTCGGCGCCCACTTACCCGGCCCGCCGTCCCCGCGACTGTCACGGCTTCGGCCGCCGGGGCACCTCCAGAGCCGGCAGCCTCAGTGAGGTGGCCCTCCCCTCGGGCTCCGGGGCAGTTCCGTGACGGCGGAGGGAAGAGACCCCGCCCGAGCCGGGAGTTCCAGCTCTGAGGAAACGCGGGCTCTGTTCAGCGCGCAGTGGGTGGGACCGCTCTGCCCCGAGGCCTTCCGGGAGGGAGCGGGGCGGCGGGGGAGGGAGCCGCCAGGAGCGCAGGGCCCCGTCGGGGGGGTCCTGGAGGGGCGGCCCGGCCTGGGGGCCACGCCCACTGTGGCCGCAGCCCAGGTCTTTTTCCAGGAATCCTACACGAAAAAGTTAGAAAAAGACACAGTCTACAGTAAATATTCACAAATGATTGTTGCTGCTGTGCTCACTATTCTATTAAAGGTGTAAAATCCATAAAACACTTTAAGTTCAAAATTAAATATGAATTTTTACCTTTCTAATTATGTCTCTGATATTCACAGTTGTGGTTAATGAATCAGAGACTGTGGCATCACTAGTTAAAAATGAGCTTGTTAAAAAAATAGAACTCAGGCCCACCGGACCTACTGAATCACAATCTGCACTTTTACAATCTCCCCAGTGTACTTGTGTACCCATGAATAGTTGAAAGGTACATTTCTACCTCGACATGTCTTTTCTGTATGAGAAATACACACACTTTATCCAATTTGATATAAATAAAACACTCAAAAATGCATATGCCTGTGTTGAAACCATCATTTTATCATTTCTTTTCCAGACAAGTATAGTCTCTATACTGGTTTTGTGGATCACATGCCATACTCTTTTCTTGTAGTTAGAAATAAGGTAGAGAAAGTTACTTTGTAAAAAAAAAATATCTATCTATCTATCTATATATATATATATTAGTGGATAATTGAAGACACTCTTCTAAATTAAAAGCAGTTCTCTTAACTTGCTGTTTTCTTCTTGGGTCGCATTATGAACTCTTCCCGTGGCCACATGGCATGTGTACTTTGAATTTCAGGGACTGCTGACATTCCAGGATGTGGCCATAGATTTCTCTCAAGAGGAGTGAGAATGCCTGGACCAAGATCAATGGGAATTGTACAGGGATATGATGTTAGAGAAGTATAGGAACCTGCTCTCCTTGGGTGAGGATACCTTCCTTCCAGAATTCCTTATCCAACCACAGGGTTTGGAGTCCTTCATTTGTAGAATGTCTCCTGAAATCTTCTGCTTCCTACAATAGGGTTTCAGATTGCAACGTTTCAGGAAAGATTGGGAGTTTGTGGGTATAATTTTTCTTATTCTTTTAAAATTGCAGCCTCCCTTTTAATATACTTTGTAACTGCTTGGGATGTGTCTCTATGAACTGTGTACTATATGCTTCTGTTATAGTCCTTACAATATTTTATTGTCTTATTTTCTGTAACCATTTTCCATGGATTCTTTGGGCTTAAGGTATAGTAAAAGGGAGACTGCGATTCTCCCTTTAAAAGGGGACTTATTAAAAGGGGACTTCCCTGGTGATGCAGTGATTAAGAATTCGCCTGCCAATGCAGGGGACCCGCTTCGATCCCCGGCCCGGGAAGATCTCACGTGCCACGGAACAACTAAGCCAGTGGGCCACAACTACTGAGTCTGCACGCCACAACTACTGAAGCCGGTGTGTCTTGAGCCCGTGCGCCATTTATTTTTTGGAGAATAAAACCACTTCTGAGTGATTAAAATTTAGGCCAGCTAGTCAAAATGCTTTATCACCTGTTCTTCTAAAACACTGATCAATGGAACAAGTTTTACTAGGGATAACAGTGTAATTGTATTCTGGAGTTCATATGGGCAATATGGTTTATGACCTTGATGCTGGATCACGACATTTCAATGGTATAACTGCTATTAATTGTCTGTTTGTTCAACGATTAAAGTCTCACGTGATCTGAGCTCAGACTGGAGTCATCCTGGTTGGTTTCTGTCTATTGCAGATTTCTTCCAGTATGAAAGGACAAGAGCAATACGGCTTACTTTACAAAATGTCTTCAAACTAAATGATGATATAATCTACCTTCAATTAATTTATACATACCCTGCTGTAGAACAGGGTTCGTTACGGTGGCAGAGCCCGGTAATTATGTAAAACTGAAACTTTTTCTGCACTGGTTCAAGTCCTCTTCCTAAGAATATGTTTATAATCAACATTCTTTCACAAATTACCCAACTTAATTCACCAGAGCATTCCTCATATTAACTAAATGGAAAATCCTAGGCTATATACAAATCCAGAAAGGGCCAAAAATCATCAGCCCCCATGGATGATCACAACCCATTGCTGAGGCATTCAAATTACTTATTAAAGAACCACTATGTCCATCAACATCATCAATTTATATATTATTGCCCCAGTGCTAGCCTTAACCCTGGCTCTCACAACATGAATTCCTCTTCCCATATCTTATCCACTAATTAATATAAATGTAGACATATTATTTCTATTAGCCATATCACACCTAGCCATTTATTCCATCCTCAGATCTGGATGAACTTCACATTCAAAATACTCACTCACTGGAGCTCTAGGAACAAGAGCACAGACAATCATCTCATATGAAGTAATGTAGCAGTTATTCCATTCTCAGTCTTACAGATAAATGGATCATTTACACTTTCAACAGTAATTATTACACAAGAACACCTATGACTAATTTTCTCCTGACCCCTACCCAGAATTTGATTATCTCCGCAGTAGCAGAAATCCAATGAAGCCCCACTTGATTTAACAGAAGTAGAATCAAAACCCGTATATGTCTTCAATGTAGAAAATGTAGCAGGCCCATTCACCCTGTCCCTCCTAGACAATGTGTCAATTTCCCTATAATAAACATTTCCACAGCAATCTATTTTTAGGAGCATTCGACAATCCCTAGGTGCCAGAATTATATACAGCCCAAGTCATCATGAAAACACATCTAACAATCTCCTTTCTATGAATTTGAGCCTCCCACCTACAATTTTGATATGATCAACGCATACGTCTCTTATAAAAAGTTTTTTTACGACTAACATTAACCCTATGTATATGAGAGTTTTCACTACGTGTCATCATACCAGGCAACCCACCACAAATTTAAGAAATATGTCTGACAAAAGAGTTACTTTGATAGAGTAAATCACAGAGGTTTCAATGCTCTTATTCCTGGAATTGAATTCTTCCTAATAATTTTACATTCTCCATGCTACGTACCACATTACACCACATGCTATATAGTAAAGTTCTCTAAGTAAGCTTCAGGCCCATACCCCCAAAATATTTTTGTATATCCTCCCTGTGCTAATAAACTCTCATTGTTTTTACCAACATTCCACTGACCATTTTCTCAGGAAATATAATTGTATAACAAGCTCACACTGGTTAATGGTATCCCCATTCTAATAAAAAACATGAACCCATAAGCTACAGAAGCATCCAACAAATATTTCCTAAAACAGTCCACCGCATCAATACTACTTATAATGGCTATTATCATTAATCTAATATACTCTGGTCAAAGAGCACAATGAATAACAAAAATCTTTAATCCAGCAGCATCCACCCTCATGACAATCGCCCTTGTCACAAAAGTAGGACTTTCCCCATTTCACTTCTGAGTGCCTGAAGTCACACAAGGCATCCCATGAACAGCAGACCTGATGCTATCAACATGAAAAAATTGCACCCCTATCAGTTTTATACCACATGTCACCATCCATCAACCTAAATATACTATTAATCATAGTGATATTATAAATCATAGCTGGAGGCTGAGGCAGACTTCGCCATACTCACCTGGAAAATATTTCACCCTCCTCATCAATTGCCCATATAGGATGAATAACAGCTATTATAATGTATATTCAGATTATAACAATCCTAAACATACTAATTTATATCATAACAAGACTATCTTCTTCTTATTTATGCCCAGATCATGTACTACAAGAGTATCATTATCACACACATGAGATAAAACACCTCCCATCACAATCATTTCCCTCACCATTATAGTATCATTAGGACATCGCCCATCACTATCAGGGTTTCTACCCAAATGAATAATTATCCAAGAGATAACAAAAATGACAACATCATTCTACCAACACTAATAGCCATCATAGCAGTCCTCAGCATACATTTCTACTTGCAGCTAACATACTCCACATCACTAACTCTATTCCCTTCATTAAACAACACAAACACAAAACAATTTGAACATACAAAGAAATAACCTTCCTATCATTACCAATCACAATACCCACACGATTACTACACACAACACCCATTCTATCGGTGCTGGACTAGGAATTTAGGTTAGTTCAGACCAAGAGCTTTCAAAACCCTAAACAAGTGAAATTTACTTAATTCCTAAAAATAAGGATTGCAAGACTTTATTCTACATCAATTGAATGTAAAGCAAACACAGTATTTAAGCCAAATCTTTACGAGATTGATGAGTTTTAACCCCAGGAAACTTTAGTTAACAGGCAAATCCTCTAGTCAACTGGCTTCAGTCTACTTCTTCTTCATTTGAGAAAGAAAAAAAGAAAAAAAAGGCAGGAAAATCACTGGCAGAATTGAAGCTGCTTCTCTGAAGTTACAATTCAATTTGTTGATTCACCACAGGGTTTGCCAGAAAGAGGGCTCAATCTCTGTCTTTAGATTTACAGTCTGATGCTAACTCAGTCATTTTACCTCTGTTCATACACTGCTGATTCTTTTCAACCAATCACAAAGATATTGGCATTTTATATTTCCTATTTGGTGCTTGAGCTGGAGTAGCAGGCAGCACCTTAATTATATTAATCCAGGCTGAGCTATGCTGACCTGGACCGCTACTTGGAGATGCCCAAATCTGTAAGGTAGTCATAACAGTCCCTGCACTTGTAATAATTTTCTTTATAGCTGTACCCGTTATGATTGCAGGCTTTGAAAACTGACTTGGGCCACTAATAACTCAGACACCTGAAGTAGCATTTCCCCCAATAAATCATATAAACTTTTGACTACTTCCCCCATCATTCTTACTCCTACTCATATCACCAATAGTAGAAGCTGGTTCTGGTACCAGTGGAACCGTGTATTCAGCTCTAGCCTGCAATCTGGCCCATGCAGGAGCCTCTGTCGACCTAACTGTTTTCTCCTTACATTCAGCAGGTGTCTCCTCAATTCCTGGTATTATTACTTTTATTACTATAGTCTTTAATACAAAACCAGCAGTCATATCCCAATACCAAACACCATTATTTGTTTAATCTTCCCCAACTATAGCCATATTACTATAATTACCAATCTCAGTCCAAGCAGCCAGAATTGCCATGCTGTTAAGAGATAGAAATCTAAACACTACTTTCTTTGACCCTGCAGGAGGAGACCGAATCCTATACCAACACCTATTTTGATACTTCGCTCACCCTGAAGTCTGTATTCATGGCCTAACAGGGTTTGTTATAAACTCACATATCATTACATACTATTTAGGACAAAAATTGCCTTTCAGCTATCTGGGAATAGTATGAGTCATGCCCACTGGTTTTTTAGGAGTTCTCTTGTGGGCCCATCATATGTTTACCATAGGGATAGCTGTGGACTCAGGAGGATACTTTGCATCAGCTACCGTAATTACTTCTATCCCTACAGGAGTAAAAGTATCTAGCTGATTAGCAACTCTTTATTTAATGTTTCTTTTTCTTTTCATTTTTTTTTTTTTTTTTTGGCTGAGTTGGGTCTTGGTTGCTGCGCATGGGCTTTCTCTGGTTGCGGTGAGCGGCAGCTACTCTTCGTTGCGGTGTGCGGTCCTTTCATTGCAGTGGCTTCCCTTGTTGCAGAGCACGGCCTCTAGGTGCGTGGGCTTCAGTAGTTGTGGCTTGCGGGCTCTAGAGGGCAGGCTCAGTAGTTGTGGCACACGGGCTTTTTGCTCCGCGGCATGTGGAATCTTCCCAGACAAGGGCTCGAACCCGTGTCCCCTGCATTGGCAGGCAAATTCTTAACCACTGCGTCACCAGGGAAGTCCCTGGTTAGCAACTGTTCACGGAGGTAATACTATATGACCTTCCACTATATTATGAGTTTTAGGCTTTAGTTTTTCTTCTTACAGTAGGTGGTTAGACAAGAATCATCTTAGCCAACTCATCCCCAGACATTGTCCTCCAGGATACATACTATGTAGTAGCACACTTCCATGACCTAATGTCCATGGGAGCAGTCTTCACTATTATAGGAGGCTTCCTACACTGATTCCCACTATTCTCAGGTTATACTGTTAGCTCAGCATGAGCAAAAATTCACTTCACAAGTATATTTGTAGTAGTAAATATGTCTTCCTGCAGCATTTTCGTGGCCTCTCAGGGATGTCACTATGTTAGTCTGAGTACCCTGAGGCACACACAACATGAAATATTTTGTCTTTAGGCTCATTCATCTCAGTAGCAGCAGTAATGCTAATAATCTTCATACTTTGAAAAGCATTTGTGTCTAAACAAGAAGTCTTAGCAGTGGAAATTGCTACTCCTAACCTAGAATGGTTACACGGATGTCCGCCACCATATCCTATGTTTCAAGATCCTACCTACGTAAATGTAAAATAAGGAAGGACTCAAGTCCTTTTCAACCAGTTTCAAGCCAACACCATAACAATTATGTCTTCCTCAATAAATGAGATAAAAGTAAAAAGTGATGTAGCTTTGTCAAAGTTAAATGATAGGCTAAAATCCTGTATATCACTAAGGCATATCAATTTCATCTAGGCTCTCAAGATACAACATCACCGATTATGGAAGAACTTTTACATTTTCATCATCACACATTAATAGTGATTTTTAAAATAAGTTCTCTAGTCCTCTATATCATTTCACTAATATTGACATCTAAACTCATATGCATACAATAGATGCACAGGTAGAGAAAATGTGAACAATTTACTAGCTATTATTGTAATCTTAATTGCCCTATCATCATTGTGAATGCTTTACATGATACATGAAATCAATAACTCTTCCCAAACCATAAAAAAACTATGGGTCAGTAATGATACTGAAGCTACAAATACACAGATTATGAAGATTTAAATGTTGACTCCTCTGTAATCCCCACATCAGAGCTAAAACCAGGAGAATAATGACTAATAGAAGTCAACAACCGAGTAGTTAGGGATAGTCATTGAATATTAGTTTCATCTGAAATTGTTGTACACTCCGGAGTTGTTCCTTCTCAGGCCTAAAAGGAGCTGCTATCCCAGGACGCCTAACTTAAAGAATCCTAATATCAACAGGACCAGGCCTATGTTGTGGACAAGAGAGCTCGTTTTCCTGAGTTCAAAGACAGGACAGAGGGATATGGCTGAGATATGGTGTGAATCTGGAGCCCATGGGGAGGCACTCTCCAAGCTTCAGTATAGAAATGGGGCCTCTAGGGTCCCAGGCCACCCACCACGCCGTCTCGAGCAGGATCTGGGCAACATTCCCTGTCAGTGATGAGGCAGCCCTAGCACTTGTCACGCCCCGATGTCGTGTCCTATGTGGGCCCCATGCTCTTGGGACCACACCCCACACTCTGCAGGTCCATGCTACAGGGTCCTTCATGCCTCAGGAGTAGAGACCACACAGCAAGCAGTTCCCTCCCCGACCAGCAGGAGGAGGGGAGGAGAGCAGGGGCACCAGGGGAATCTCACTCAGACAACAACACCCCAGCGGTGCCAGCGGGGACAGTGAGGATGCAGATGAGGCACAGACCAAGAGATGGGACCAGAGGACCCAAAAGGCAGCTGGTCAGGTCCTGGCTCACCTGTACCCCGGACACCTTTGTCCCGCATACACCCCCTTCCTCATACACCCTCTCCTTAAATGCATAGTCTTCAGATGCAAACAGGCAGAGCTTCAGACTGAAAGTCAGCTCTTCCAAAATGACCCGTCAGCAAACACTGCAGGATTCCACTCCAGTGGGTGCCCTGGAGTCGACAACTCAGGGACTGAAGTGGATATCGGTGCCAGGGGCAGTGGGAGGGAATGGGGAATGAGACTTTCATGGTTGTGGAATTTTGGTTTTGCAAGATGAAAAGTTCTAGGGATGGTGGTGATGGCTCCACGAGAAAGTGAATATATCTGATGCCTCAGAAACGTGCACTTAAAATGGTGATGATGGTAAAGGGTATGTGACGTGTGTTTTATTTCACTTAAAATACATTCTTAAAATAATGTCTTGTTAATTGAGATTCCATTTCGACTCCCCTTCATCACAAATGTCGGAGGCCCGGACACAGTCCCCTACCTTAGGGGCCATCACGGTACCCTCACAGAGCACGGGGGAGACCATTCTTAGGGGGGGCTAGTCTGTGCTCACCTGACCTCTGTCCAGGGGGACCCAGGCAGTGGTGACCCCCATAGATTAGACATATGATATGCTATAGTATTAATATGATACCACCAAGTGTTGTCACTCACCGGAACACAGAGCAGCAACCCACTCAAACATGCCTGGCCTCATATGATTGTGACAAGATTAAGAGAAGAAAAGGAACCACAGGTTAATCAGGACAACACCCTTAATGCAGAGGTTGGAAATCTCAAAGGGGACAGGACACACTGCAGGCAAAGAGCACATATGCGGTCTCCCCATACATGTGAGCCTGACCCATGCAGGTATGGTGAGACCCACACAGTCCCCGCACCCTATACCTGGGGCCACACATCCACACTCACCAGGGTGACCCACCTCCCCAGACCCCTCCACCTGGGTCACATGTCCACAGTCCCAGGGTGACCTCACCTCCCCAGACCCTGCACCTGGGGTCACACGTCCCCTTGGTCAGGACACCATGGCTCTGCAGGGGGCTCCCCCAATGTGGAAACAAGCTGGGTCCCTGGGACCTCCTGGGATGGGAAAAAGTGTCAGGCGGGTCTCCTTTCCCCACACTTGTCCCAGAGGAGTCCTCCTCTTCTCACTTTGGTTCTGTGTGATTTTAACTGTTTTTAAAGCTTTCATACTAGAGTTGAACACACGACCTTGGTGCTGGCATGCTCAGTCCTTTCTCGTCTCACTTACATGTTGAGAAAACTCACAGGACAGCAGGGCTGAAAGCCGAGGGGCAGCTCTGGACTCTGCTGAGTAGGGACGGTAGACTGGAGGGAGAGCTCAGCAGCAGCCTCAGCTGTCACCCATCGGCCTTTTGCCCGATCTGCGTGCCCTGCAATCAATTCACCAGCTAAACCTGCTTCCCTATGCACCATGCACGTGCTGGTAAATTGGAATTATTGCCAGGTAGTCCTCCTGAGGATTCTCCATGAGCCCCAGGGAAGGTGAACCTTGCAGGGATTAAGACTAAGGCCCCGACCATAGCACTGACCCTTGGGAGGACCAGGTCACCACACTCAGAAGAGAGGCTGTTACGTAGACAAGCCCACCTCAGCTCCAGACCCCAGACATCTAAGCACTGACATTCAGATGCAGGCACGGAGCTTCCCAGTACTGAGGCCAGGCCGGGTCTCTACCCAGGTCCCCATAGTCCTAGCGTACACAGAGCATGGTCAGGTCTAAATCTTCTTATTATAGACAACACATGGTCAGCTCTAAACATAATCAGTAGACAGGACATGCAGAGGTCTAAATCTACCATGTAGACAGAACTTGATCATGTTTAAACTAGCTTAGGGCTGATCTCATAGGAGGTACAGATCACACACATGGGTCTCTCATCTTTGGACACCCACATCAGGAAACTGAACAAAATCTTTGTCATTAAACATTTCAACAGGCAAAACAGAAATGTTCCCAATTTCTCTGGCCACCTGATGGTCAGGATCCACGGGCGAGCCACGAACTTCTTAGAGTGCAGCCCAGTCTGCTGCCAGGACAGACAAGAAGTGGCCTGATTCCAGCCTCCCAGGCTTCCAGAAGGAGGCGGCCACACTGGAAGCCCAGGCAGGAGAGTCCTGCATGGTCCGGGCCGGGAGATCCGGTCTGTCCATTCAGCTGGCCGATTCCGGGCGGGGCGCTCAGGGCCGCTGAGAGCCCTGCACTCAGGTCCTGCTTCCCTGCAGCGTGTGCGTGTGCGTGTGCGTGTGCGTGTGCGTGTGCGTGCGCGTGTGTGTGTGTGTGTGTGTGTGTGTGTGTAGAGGGGGCGGTGGCTGACGGCTCCCATGGCTCCCGTCCCGGGCACCGCGCTGTCTTCAAGGGGAGGCACGGGGAGAGGTAGGGGCACAGAAGCCGTTGGAGAGGAGAACCCACCGCGGAACTCCTTGCACACTGGCTCGCCCCATCAGGAAACCCGCCTGCCCATCGTGGGCCGCATGTCACCCCCAAGCCCCCCACCCCCGAGGGCAGGGTGCCTGCTCTTTCAACAGCACAGGGTCTCACATGAAGGAGACCCAGTGGGGACTGTCACACACCCCCCCACTCCTGATGCTGTGTTTGGGGAGAATGAACCCCCTTGACTGGGCGATGGGACCCTGTGTGGAAAGAGGTGGCGGCCCCATCCAAATCGGGGCCTGGCTGAGAGATGGGAACACAGGAGCCAAGTGCAGGGCCTGGAGGCCAGGCCAACAGGAGGGGCACCCCCAGCCTTGGCCGGGCTCTCCAACGGTGACATTGTTGCTTTAGGGGACCTGGGGCAGGTGACTGAATGTAAAGGGAGTCTAAACTGGACCCTGAATGGGGCTTAAAGAAGGTGTGAAGGATGTTACTGAGACAGTGACAGTCATTGGAAGACACACTCTGTGTCAGGATATCCTGCTCCATCCATTTAAATCCCTGAGATCTGTGACCTTTACGTGGCTACGCAGGATTGTTAGAGCAGCTGCGTGCGGATATATCTGGGGCACAATTCAGTCTGCAACCAACTTGCAAGTGGTTCCAGCAAACACACAGGTGTGCGCACAGGCAGGCACAGCACACACACAAACATATGCATGTGCACAGCACAACTATATTCACACACTAGCATGTGAACACACATGCATGCATATGCCCATGCACACACTAATGTGTGCAAGTGCACATACCTATGCACATGCACAGCATATGTATGCAAACAGGCACATGCACACGCATAGCACACACACAGGGAATAAAGTGAATCCGTAAAGCATTAATTCCTGAACACAAGTGAAGCTGACATGTATTTTTCCCTTTTCTTAGCCTTGATGTTTTTCACAACAAAAAGTTTAAGAAAAAAGTTAATGGCAAATGACTTTTGATTCATAGGACTTTCTGATGTTATTCCACAAATATTATGACAGGAGAAATGAATGTAGCTATTACATGTGTCCACTAATGGATGAATGGAGAAGAGAAACACGGTCCATCAATACAAGGGAATGCTATTCAGCCTAAAAAGGAAGGCAATTCTGACACAGGCTGCAGCAGGGATGAACCTTGAGGGCATTATGCTCAGTGATGTAAGCTAGACACAAAAAAACAAAGAGTGCTTGATCCACTCATACAAGGCCCCTAGAGCAGTCGGAAACCTAGAGACATAAAGTAGGATGTTGAGTGCCAGGGGCTGAGGGAGGGACAATGGGGAGTGAGTGTTTAATGGGGACTGTTTCAATTTTGCAAGATGAAAAAGTTCTGGAGGATGATGGTGGTCAGGTTTGCACAACAGTGTGAATTACTTCTTGACCCTGAAATGTGCACTTAAAAATGGTTAAGATAGTAAATTTTATGTTATGTATATCTGACCACAATTTTTTAAACTTTTTAAAAAACAACAGGAAATAGTCCATGAATACCACAAGATGCACAACTTCACTAACAACAGAGGGATTAAAGCCATAAGAAAAATACTGTGCGTACACCTACCAGAATGGCAGACATGAAAGACATAGTATCAAATATCAGCCGGATGTGGAGCAATGGAAAGCCTGGTACGCAACGGGGGGATGCAACCACTTCTGAAACAATCGGGCCTCAGATAGCGAAGTCCCTGCACAGAGACCCACAGTGCTCCTCCCAGTTGAACACAAACCCACCAGCCCTGCACCAGGACACACGGACATGGACTCGCAGCCACAGGAGCCAAACCTGAAAGAACCTGAAGGCCATCACAGGCGGATGCAGAAATGAACCAAGCACGCTCCTATGAAGGAATATTCCACAGCAATGGAGTACATTTTGTTTAAAGGCAGTAAAACTATAAAAATTACTTTTTAAAAAAACTATATTTACACGATGAAAGAATCTATAATTCTGGCACCTAGGGATTGTCGAATGCTCCTAAAAATAGATTGCTGTGGAAATGTTTATTATAGGGAAATTGACACATTGTCTAGGAGGGACAGGGTGAATGGGCCTGCTACATTTTCTACATTGAAGACATATACGGGTTTTGATTCTACTTCTGTTAAATCAAGTGGGGCTTCATTGGATTTCTGCTACTGCGGAGATAATCAAATTCTGGGTAGGGGTCAGGAGAAAATTAGTCATAGGTGTTCTTGTGTAATAATTACTGTTGAAAGTGTAAATGATCCATTTATCTGTAAGACTGAGAATGGAATAACTGCTACATTACTTCATATGAGATGATTGTCTGTGCTCTTGTTCCTAGAGCTCCAGTGAGTGAGTATTTTGAATGTGAAGTTCATCCAGATCTGAGGATGGAATAAATGGCTAGGTGTGATATGGCTAATAGAAATAATATGTCTACATTTATATTAATTAGTGGATAAGATATGGGAAGAGGAATTCATGTTGTGAGAGCCAGGGTTAAGGCTAGCACTGGGGCAATAATATATAAATTGATGATGTTGATGGACATAGTGGTTCTTTAATAAGTAATTTGAATGCCTCAGCAATGGGTTGTGATCATCCATGGGGGCTGATGATTTTTGGCCCTTTCTGGATTTGTATATAGCCTAGGATTTTCCATTTAGTTAATATGAGGAATGCTCTGGTGAATTAAGTTGGGTAATTTGTGAAAGAATGTTGATTATAAACATATTCTTAGGAAGAGGACTTGAACCAGTGCAGAAAAAGTTTCAGTTTTACATAATTACCGGGCTCTGCCACCGTAACGAACCCTGTTCTACAGCAGGGTATGTATAAATTAATTGAAGGTAGATTATATCATCATTTAGTTTGAAGACATTTTGTAAAGTAAGCCGTATTGCTCTTGTCCTTTCATACTGGAAGAAATCTGCAATAGACAGAAACCAACCAGGATGACTCCAGTCTGAGCTCAGATCACGTGAGACTTTAATCGTTGAACAAACAGACAATTAATAGCAGTTATACCATTGAAATGTCGTGATCCAGCATCAAGGTCATAAACCATATTGCCCATATGAACTCCAGAATACAATTACACTGTTATCCCTAGTAAAACTTGTTCCATTGATCAGTGTTTTAGAAGAACAGGTGATAAAGCATTTTGACTAGCTGGCCTAAATTTTAATCACTCAGAAGTGGTTTTATTCTCCAAAAAATAAATGGCGCACGGGCTCAAGACACACCGGCTTCAGTAGTTGTGGCGTGCAGACTCAGTAGTTGTGGCCCACTGGCTTAGTTGTTCCGTGGCACGTGAGATCTTCCCGGGCCGGGGATCGAAGCGGGTCCCCTGCATTGGCAGGCGAATTCTTAATCACTGCATCACCAGGGAAGTCCCCTTTTAATAAGTCCCCTTTTAAAGGGAGAATCGCAGTCTCCCTTTTACTATACCTTAAGCCCAAAGAATCCATGGAAAATGGTTACAGAAAATAAGACAATAAAATATTGTAAGGACTATAACAGAAGCATATAGTACACAGTTCATAGAGACACATCCCAAGCAGTTACAAAGTATATTAAAAGGGAGGCTGCAATTTTAAAAGAATAAGAAAAATTATACCCACAAACTCCCAATCTTTCCTGAAACGTTGCAATCTGAAACCCTATTGTAGGAAGCAGAAGATTTCAGGAGACATTCTACAAATGAAGGACTCCAAACCCTGTGGTTGGATAAGGAATTCTGGAAGGAAGGTATCCTCACCCAAGGAGAGCAGGTTCCTATACTTCTCTAACATCATATCCCTGTACAATTCCCATTGATCTTGGTCCAGGCATTCTCACTCCTCTTGAGAGAAATCTATGGCCACATCCTGGAATGTCAGCAGTCCCTGAAATTCAAAGTACACATGCCATGTGGCCACGGGAAGAGTTCATAATGCGACCCAAGAAGAAAACAGCAAGTTAAGAGAACTGCTTTTAATTTAGAAGAGTGTCTTCAATTATCCACTAATATATATATATATAGATAGATAGATAGATATTTTTTTTTTACAAAGTAACTTTCTCTACCTTATTTCTAACTACAAGAAAAGAGTATGGCATGTGATCCACAAAACCAGTATAGAGACTATACTTGTCTGGAAAAGAAATGATAAAATGATGGTTTCAACACAGGCATATGCATTTTTGAGTGTTTTATTTATATCAAATTGGATAAAGTGTGTGTATTTCTCATACAGAAAAGACATGTCGAGGTAGAAATGTACCTTTCAACTATTCATGGGTACACAAGTACACTGGGGAGATTGTAAAAGTGCAGATTGTGATTCAGTAGGTCCGGTGGGCCTGAGTTCTATTTTTTTAACAAGCTCATTTTTAACTAGTGATGCCACAGTCTCTGATTCATTAACCACAACTGTGAATATCAGAGACATAATTAGAAAGGTAAAAATTCATATTTAATTTTGAACTTAAAGTGTTTTATGGATTTTACACCTTTAATAGAATAGTGAGCACAGCAGCAACAATCATTTGTGAATATTTACTGTAGACTGTGTCTTTTTCTAACTTTTTCGTGTAGGATTCCTGGAAAAAGACCTGGGCTGCGGCCACAGTGGGCGTGGCCCCCAGGCCGGGCCGCCCCTCCAGGACCCCCCCGACGGGGCCCTGCGCTCCTGGCGGCTCCCTCCCCCGCCGCCCCGCTCCCTCCCGGAAGGCCTCGGGGCAGAGCGGTCCCACCCACTGCGCGCTGAACAGAGCCCGCGTTTCCTCAGAGCTGGAACTCCCGGCTCGGGCGGGGTCTCTTCCCTCCGCCGTCACGGAACTGCCCCGGAGCCCGAGGGGAGGGCCACCTCACTGAGGCTGCCGGCTCTGGAGGTGCCCCGGCGGCCGAAGCCGTGACAGTCGCGGGGACGGCGGGCCGGGTAAGTGGGCGCCGACCCTCCGCCTGGTCCGGTGCCCGGGCGGCAGCACAAGACCAGCTTCTGAGGGGCAGGGTTTCGCTGCCACCCGCCGCTGCTGTGCAGAAAGAGCGGCCTCCAGCGTCTGGTCCCCGGGAACTTCGGTCCCTCCTCTCGCCCCTGCCCTCGGCCTGGCTCGCGAGGCCTGGTGGGCGTGGGGAGCGGGTCGGCCTGAGCGTCCTGAGGGGAAACGGGGCAAGGGAGGCGCAGGGTCCGGCTGCAGCGTCAGCGCCCCTCCTCCCGACTGCGGGGAAAGCGGCTGAAAACTCCTCCCGAGGCGCGCAGGCCCCTTATTCAGCCGAGTCCCTCTGCGCTCCTTCCTCCCTGAGCTAAAGTACCGGGGGGAGGGGACAGGGCAGGGGACTGGCGCAGGTAATGGGGAACATCAAAAGGTGATTGTTAACTAAGGAAAACCAGCTCTCCCAAGGTGAGGAATGCGGCGCTTTTCTTTGTATGGGCTCACTGAATTCCTTCCTTTGATATGCACCTCAGCTCTCTGGGGCCTGCATTCTGTATTTGCATATCCTGAGTGCCTCAGGGCCCGCCGGCTCACATTGGAGGGCTGCAAGTGCTGAAGACTGTGGCATCCTTTGTTTACTGATAGGGCAAGAAATATTCCATTTCCCACAGGCTTGAGGGGCAGACAGTGAAAAAAGTCGGAGAATCTCACTCGGCATGTACTTTGGTTTACATATAGACAATATTTATACTTAACTGTGCTAATAGAGGTTCTCAAGTCCAATCAACTTGTACTACTGCCCTCTATGTATCAATTCCATCAATATCATAAGATAAATGCCTATAGAATTGACTTAATCCATTTAAATAGGATAATGATTTTTAAAGGAAACATAATAGAAATATAACAACAAAACCTTTACCACTAAAGGCTGGGTCTGGAACAACCTAAATAAATGTTCCATTGTTAAAATATTGAAAGATGTATTCAATAGAAATATCAACAAAAATGGCAAATAATAAGGGTAGCAGAATGTTGAAATGTTCTATCTTTATCATTAAAGTGGCAGAAAATCATTTATTAGTAGGCACTGGGGGCAGAAGATGCCTGATTTTATACCTTTGTCATATTTGTGCAGTTGTTTCAACAAGTAACTTAAAGACAAAATGGAAAAACAAGGAGGTTTGTGCCTGAGATCATGTTGATGTGAAACCAGGGATGGCCACCTTGTGCCAGGTGAGTTAAGTTTACCTGGCAGGTAGACCGCAGAGCTCCTGGGAAGCAAGGGTTGGAATTTTTCTGCTGGGTGCCCCTTAGGTTCTGTGACTTGACTGACTGACTGTGAGTCATGTTTCGGGAAAGACCTGATCACAGGAAAAGGGTGGGAATAGAGTGCTTTGGGGAGCAGCTAACAACATTCATCACAGCTCACGGCCTGAATGAATTTTAAAGAAACAGGAAAACAAATGCTTCTTATGGAATCAGAGAATGTGAGGGCTGGACAATCCCAGAAAATGAGGAACACCCATCCCATTTTCCAGATGACAAAACAGAGGTCCAGCAAGGTGAAATCCCTCACCCAAGTTGCACCCGTCTCTCCTCCCCACTACGTGGTTCATGAAAGCAGGACTCTTCCTGTCTTGATCACTGCTGAACCCCAAAAAGGGCCAGGCATCTAGGAGCTGCTCCAAAAATTTGGGTTGACTGTAGGAACAATGCTATTTCTTTCTTTCTCACTCTTATTCAGGATTGTGCCAAGAACTCCCCAGGTTGCAATGTAATTCGATAAATGTAAATATTAATTGAGTTTTGTTGTGATGAGGACTTAGGCTTTGAAGGTAACAGACTTGGTTCAGATCTTGGTTCTGCCACTCCATAGCTGTTTGGCTTTGGGAAAATTACTAAACCTCTCTGAGATTATTTCCTCCTTTGTAAAGTGGGGATAAATCTATCTGAGCCAGCAGAGCACCTGCATGAGAGATGTGCACTAAATATTGGTCTTTCTCACTCTCCTACGCCATCTCTCTGTTCTTCCCAGAGAAGCTGTACAGAAGGATATAGTACTTTTTTTTTTTAAATAGTTAACTAATTAATTAATTAATTTGTTTTTGGCTGCGTTGGGTCTTCGTTGCTATGCGCAGGCTTTCTCTAGTTGCGGCAAGCGGGGGCTACTCTTTGTTGCGGTGCGCGGGCTTCTCATTGCGGTGGCTTCTCTTGCTGCGCTTGTTGTGGAGCACCGGTTCTAGGCGCGCGGGCTTCAGTAGTTGTGGTCTGCAGGCTCAGTAGTTGTGGCCCATGGGCTTAGCTGCTCCGCGGCATGTGGGATCTTCCCTGACCAGGGCTCGAACCCATGTCCCCTGCCTTGGCAGGCAGATTCTTAACCACTGCCCCACCAGGGAAGTCCGATATAGTACTTTTTAAAGAGGGGTTTGAATTTATTTCAGATTGTGTACATTTTTCTTGTAGGAAAGATTATTCCACTATAGAAACATAAACACGCAAAACCACTCCAAATGCAGTATTCTATGGTTTAGATATTATCAGTCACATTTCACAAGTAATTGGGCAAATGCCAAAGCACTAGTTACAGGGGCGTAAGAAGACTCAAATCTGGGGTGACCCCACCCCAATTTCAAGAGCAGGGTGTGCTTTTCAAATCCATGTTTCATCTGGTCTTTGTTTCTCATCCATCCTCTGTGTCTGCCTTTCTCAAGAAGGCTCAGATCCTCGGCTTTCACACCCTCCCGGCTGGCTGTGCCCCAGCTCCCTGCCTGGAACCTCTGCGTGCCTGGGTGTGCCTGCTCCCCCTGTGCATCAGCAGCTTTGCCAGGGAGCTGCTGTATCGTGCACTGCTTGCTGTACCCAGAGTACCTGGACCCTTCTGGTACATGAAGTGTACCCTTCTCACCATGTGTGCAGCCCATCCCCTTACCTTATATCCTGCCTCTAAGCCAGGCTTGGGGTGACTACAGTGTGCATTCAGCTGTGTGAGGTGCTGGGATCAAAGTGAAGTTCCCAACTTTTGAAGTGGCAGGCTTGAGGGGCACACAGTGATTTAAAGTCGGGTCACCTGACTTAAAGGGGGGACTGATTGATTTAAAGCCAAGGCAGCTGACTTAAAGCCTGCGTCCCTCAGCTGCAGGATGAGACCAACTTTGGCGGTGCACGGGTTCGCTCCAAGCCAGCACTGCTGCTCAGGAAGAGATTCCAGTAGCGCCTTTGTGCAGGGGGACTTGGTCCGTTGTCTTGCCCCTGCCCTCAGAGGGGGGCCACCTGCTCTTCTGGAGAATCAGGGAGGGGGAAGTGCAGAGTCCCGTCTGGAGTTGCGGCACCGCTTGTCTGATGGCAGGGAAAGGGGGACAGGGCTGTGTGGTGTCCTGGGGCTGGACTCACCAGGTCGACTCAGCCTCTCAGCCTCCTAACCTCCCCCACACACACTCCGCAAGAGTTTCCAATAATATGTAATTGCGCCTTAGGTTCTCGGTCTTCAAACTCATCCCCAGGCTCCCAGGTCCCTTGATTCAGCCAATTCCTCTGTGCTCTTTCTTCTATTAGATACAGTCCCAGAGAGAGGGGCTGGGGGATGGGACTGGTGGGATGCCGGCAGCACTGGCTTCAGCTGACTAAAGAGATCCGGGGCCTGCGCTATCACACATGTGCGAGGACCCTTAAGGAGGAATCGAGGGGGCCAGTTAGAGGCAGTCCTTGCTGCCTCAAGTGAGTATGGATCACCGTCGGGTGGGGAGCACGCTGACCCCTGAGAAGTACTGTTAGGAGGATGTGTTCCTCCCTCGGCTTCAAGGACGTGGGTGGGCTTCAGGGCTCCAGTTCCCCTCCAGGCCTCCAGGTCCGACTGCACCGCAGCGGCCTTGCAGACCCGCTTTCCTGTCCCAGAACTTGCCAGGCTCCAGGAAGAATCCAGACAGCAGAGATGGTGCCTGAGGGCTCCAGCTTGAAAAGTGCTGTCCCTGGGGACCCAACAGTGGAGGGAGGAAGGGTGAAGGGTGTGGGGGGGTGGGGTCGGGAGGGGTGGCTGCCCTGGGAGACGTTGAGAGAGAAATATCGCCCCCCACACCCCCTGCCCCTGCAACTGACCCATTGATGCCATAGGATCTCAGGGCCTTTTAGTCAGAGATGCCTCTGCTTCTTTACTCCTGTGTTCAAAACTATGCAAAACCAACTCTTCATCCTCTTGCTGCCTTGCCAGGGCTTTTAAAGCACTGTTCTTTTGAAGCACTCGTTCCCTAAACTGCAGTTTGGAGCTGTCCCAGCTATTTAAAAGTGTTCTCCTTAAACTGAGACTAAATCCTACTCTTTTGGAAAAACGGCCTTCACTTCACTGGAGATCGTCTTTTCTGCCCATTCCTTCCTTCTACTGCTCTCTTAAGAACCCCTGTGCTCAAAGAGCTTGGTGATTTATTTTTTGCTTGATGTCAAAAAGAAACCTTCCCCATGCACCCCAAAAAGCTTTCCTGGAACATAGGTGTTTCACAACCATGACAGTGTTTTGCAGTTAGTATACACTGTGTAGAGTGCCTAGCAATCCCTCCAAGAGCCAGAGGTGAGCAGACCTTTACTTATTTGATTGGATGCCCTTCAAGTTTAGGAAGGTCCCATTCTTATGACCCAGCAGGTAAGACAGAGCCCTGGATGGCTGTGGCTGTGATTAGATAACTTCTGATGATTTTATTTCCCTTACTGAGCTGCTGCTTCTAGGTTAAATTCGTTTTATTACCTGTCCATTTTTAAAGAAAGGCTGACAAAGTCACTGGAATAGGTCAGGAGTCTGAACTCAGGGTTGGTCAAAGGTACTCACAGGGAGGAAGGTGGATAAAAATAGGTGGGTAAAATAGGAGGGTTGGCAAGTACAGCCAGGACACCCGTGTTCATCATGCATACTAATAAAGGCCAGAATCTCCTCATTTATCTCTGGTGGGAAGTTCTGATGGTTTCACAGGATCAGACTCAAATCATATTCAAACTAGGGGATTTCCCTGAGCATAAAAGGAAGTATCCGTCCCTAGCAGGAGTCGCTGCAGAGGAATAAAGACGTAGATGTAGAGAACGGACCTGAGGACACAGGGAGGGGGAAGGGTAAGCTGGGATGAAGTGAGAGAGTGGCATGGACATATATACACTACCAAAGGTGAAATGGATAGCTATTGGGAAGCAGCTGCATATAGCACAGGGAGATCAGCTCAGTGCTTTGTGACCACCTAGAGGGGTGGGATAGGGAAGGTGGGAGGGAGACACAAGAGGGAGAGGATATGGGGATATATGTATACGAATAGTTGATTCACTTTGTTATACAGCAGAAGATAACACAACAAGGTAAAGCAGTTATACTCCAATAAAGATGTTAACAACAACAACAACAAAAAACCCCCAAATCTACGTCAATCAAGCCAACGGAGACAATGTATGTGTTTACAGTTCAAGAAATCCACAAGGGAATCCTTTATTCTGTAGGCAATGAATGGTCCATTCGAAAAGGAAAAAACTTTCTAAAATGTTGTCTTTCCATTTATTGTTCAGAACATCATTTTTATACCTCTGCATTTCTTACTATTCAAAGCCAAGTCACGTGAGTTACAGGGAAGCAGCTGATGGATTTAAAGTTGGGTCACTTGATTTAAAAACCAGTGGCAGTTGATTGATTTAAATCCTGGTCATATGACATGAGGAGGGGGTGCTAAAAACTGCTTTTTCATCTCTGGCTCAGAATATCATATTTACCTTGGTTTTTCTTATGATTTAGAAAACTTGAGCTGTCTCTCCTTGGAATCATCAGGAGAAAAATACAGTATTTCAGGTTCATTCTTGAAACCAACTTCTCACGGTTAAGGTGTATTGGCTAAAAGATCTTCCTTCTTCAAGAGATTCCAAACCTCTGTAAGACACTTCATTGTAATTGGAGAAAAAAGAAGAATGAATTCAGGCCAGCAGCTGCAGGAGGCCAGGGCAGCCCCCAGGACTAGGGAAGGAGGAGGAGGAAGGGCTGAGAGTTGCCATTAGAGCAGACAACCTCCAGGGGGCGCTGAAGCACCGGCAGAGCCCACCTGCCACTCCCAGTTTGGCACTCCAGGGTCAGATTTGGGTTTGGAGATGGGCTTGCTGTAACCCCAAGGAGGTGAGCAGAGAGGAGGAGTTGATTACCGGTCTCCTCTGACTCTCTGACCCAAATTGCCTGGCTTCACAGGGGGGACAGGGTTTTGCTTTCAGCAAACTGATGGGGCACTTCCAGGCTGGTCGGGTTGCCCAGTGGCCCGACAGCCTGACAGGCTGACTGCGGTGTGACCGCCCTTTGTTTCTCCAGAATCTGTGCATCAGGAGGTGCATGGGTGCGGGAGCCCATCCACCGCCCCTCCCCCCAAGGGGGATGGCACCTTCCCTGGCTGTACCCTATGATCACCAGGTACTTGAAATGAATGCAAGTTTTTTGACGTCAAGGAAAAGCTCACATAACCGTTTCTTCCTCATAATGTGTGGGATTTACTATAATGGAAGGACATTAGAAAGAACAGGTAGAAAACTCACCTGTTGGTCTCCATGTAGGAGTTTATTTTGAATGAATCCCTCCTACGTGAGTAGATAGCAGAGGTTTATTTTTGTTCCCGTGTGTGTAGTTGTGGCAGAGGATGTAGGTATGGTGATTTGAAGCCCTCAAAGAAATATTCTCAGAACTCTCAAGATTTCTCTTGATCGGAACCGAAAGAGACCTGGAAAAGGAGGAAAAGAAAAGGAGGAGGGAGAACGAATGACTGTTTCTCAGTAAATTCGCCTTCCTGGTGGATTGTTCTGTCTTCTCATTTCTTTTAACTTCTATGTATGTCTAATGGAATAATGTAGAAAGGCTGATTTTTATGCTTTAAAAGATTTTACATCACAAAGAAACTAGAAGTGGCTAACAGAGCTTATTCAAATCAATTTTGCATAGAGACTTTGATATTAAATTTGGATACTAAAATGGGTTTATCCCAATTTTCTCTTTCTTTTTGAGTGAATATTTGTAACATATTTTTGTAGATAATAATTTATCCTAGATATACAAAATTGTGAGAATGGGTACCATTTTTTACCACTTAAATGATTTCTTTTAAATGAATAGATTGTACACTTTAAATGCCAATGTTGTGTCTTACGTGTTGTTTTTTAATTCCTTGATTTCCAAAACTTGTGTTTATTTAATTGATTTCTATCTAATAATCTGTGTCTCCCCTTTATTGTTTCTTACTTTATATTTTATTGATCTATAGTTAATTTACATTATTATATTAGTTTCAGAGGTACAGCATAGTGATTCATAAATGTTTAGGTTCTTCTCCATTTGTAGTTATTATAAAAGAGTGGCTATATTCCCCATGCTATACAGTACATCACTGTAGATTATTGATTTTATACATAGTGGATTGTACCTCAAAATCTCCTACCACTATTTTGCCCCTCCACCCTATCTCTCCCTGCTGGTAACCACTAGTCTGTTCTTTAATCTGTGAGTCTGTTTTTTTTGTTGTTGTTGTATTCAATTTTTTTAGATGCCACGTGTAAGTGATAACACACCATGCTTGTTTTCTCATAACATACCATGCTTTTTTTCTCATAACATGCCATGCTTGTTTTCTCTGTGGCTTATTTTACTAAGCATAATACCCTCCAAATCCATCCATGTTCTTGCAAATGGCAAAATGTCATTTTTTGCTGAAGTCATCATAAAAAATCTTTTTTATCCGCTAAGCTATTGATGAACATTTAGTTTGACTCTATATCTTGGCTATGGCAAATAACACTGTTATGAACATTGGTGTGCAGTTATTTTTTTTGAAATAGTGTTTTTGTTTCCTTCTGATATACCCAACAGTGGAATTGCTGGATATTATGGTAGTTCTATTTTTAGGTTTTTGTGGAACCTCCATTCTGCTTTCCACAGTAGCTGCACTACTTCACATTCACATCAAGAGTGTACAAGAGTTTCCCTTTCTCCACATCCTCACTAACCTTTGTTATTTGTGATCTTTTGGATGACAGCCATTCTGACAAGACTGAGGTGATATATCTCATAGTTTTGATTTGCATTTTACTGCCGATTAGCTATGTTTAGCATCTTTGTGAGTTCTGACTGTCTATATGTAGTTTTTCCTTGGAAAAAATGTCTATTTAGGTCTTCTCATTTTTTTAAAAAAGATTTTGGGTGTTTTTTTTTTTGATATTGAGTTGTATGTGCTGTTTCTGTAGTTTAGGTATGAACCCTTGCTTGGTCATCTTTTTTGATGTTAACCTCTTAATCATGTGCAAATATTGTCTCTCCCTCAGCAGGTTGTCTTTTCATTTTGCCTTTGGTTTCCTTTGCTGTGCAAAATCTTTTAAGTTTAGTGAAGTCCCATTTGTTTATTTTTGCTTTTGTTTCATTTGCCTTAGTAGACTGAACCTAAAACTGTTGCTATCATTTATGTTGAAGAATGTTCTATATTTTCCTCTAGGGGTTTTATGGTTTCTGGTCCTACGTTTAGATCTTTATTCAGTTTTGCATTTATTTTATATATGGTGTGCTAAAATAATCTAATTTTATTCTTTCCCATGTAGCTGACCAGTTTTCCCAGTACCACTTATTGAAGAGACAGTTTTTTCTCCATATTGCCTGCTTTGTCATAAATCAATTAAATATAAGTGTGTGGGCTTATTTCTGGGATCTCTATTCTATTCCAGTGATCTTTGGGTCTGTTTTTGCTCTGGTACCTTTCTCTTTGATTACTGTCGCTTTGCAGTATAGTCTGAAGTCAAGGTGCGTGATGCCTCCAGCTGTGTTCTTTCTCAAGATTGTTTGGCTATTTGGGGTCTTTGTGTTTCTATACAAATTTTAAAATGACTTTTTCAAGTTCTGTGAAAATGCTTTGGTATTCTGATAGGGATTGCATTAAATCTGTAGATTGTCTTTGGTAGTATGGTTATTTTAACAGTATTAATTCTTCCAGTCGATGCACATGCTATATTTTTCCATCTTTTTGTGTTGTCTTCAACTTCTTTCACCAATGGCTGATAGATTTCTGAGCACATGTCTTTTACCTGCTTAGGTGTGTTTATTCCTAGGTATCTTATTCTTTTTGATGTCATTGCATATGGTATAGTTTTCTTAATTTTTCTCTCTGACAACTTTGAGTTTTGTTTTTTCTTCTTTTTCTAATTCCTTCAGGTGTAATGTTAGGTTGTTTATTTGATATTTTTCTTGATTCCTAAGAATAAGCTTGTATCACTATAACTTCCCCCTGTGAACTGTGTTGGCTGTGTCCCATAGATTTTGGATCATTGTATGTTCATTTTCATTTGTCTTGGGTATTTTTAGAATCCCTCTTTAATTTCTTCAGTGTTCCTTTCTTCCCCTTTTATTCCCTTCATCTGTGATGTGAGGACTATCTTTAATATTATGTTTGGATTTCTTTCAGTTTTGTTTGTGTGTGTGTGTGTGTGTGTGTGATTATTTAAGTTGCTGAGCTCTTAATTTCACATGGACACTAACAACCCTGCATTGTTACTCTGCTCCCCCACAGTTACTGAATTTGACCTTATATTTTACATCTACCTGTTTTGTGTGTCCCTTAACTTCTTATTGTGAATATAGATGATTTTATTACTGTTTTTTTTTCATCCTTCCTATTAGCTGTGTCCATGGTTGATTTACTACCTTTGTTGAATATTTGCCTTAACCAATGAGGTTTTTCCTTTAGTAAGTTTCCTTTCCTAATTTTTATGTTTCAATCGTGACCTTTTCTTTTTCACTTAGAAAAACCCCTTTGAGGTTTCTCATAAAGCTGGTTTGGCGATGCTGAGCTCTTTTAGTTTTGCTTCTCTGTAAAACTTTAGATCTCACCATCAAATCTGAAGGAGAGCCTTGCTGGGTAGAGTATTTTTGCTTATAGGCTTTTCCCTTTCATGACTTTAAATATACCATGCCACTCCCTTCTGGCATGCAGAGGTTATCCTGAAAAGTCAGCAGATAACTTTATGCAATTTCCCATGTTTGTAACTTGTTGCTTTTCCTTTGCTCCTTTTAATAGTGTCTTTTTATCTTTATTTTTTTTTTCCATTTTAATTACAATGAGTCTTGGTGTGGTCCTCTTTGGGTTGATCTTGTTTTGGCCTTACTGTGTTTACTGGACTTGGATGTCTGTTTTCTTTCCCAGGTTAGGGAAGTTTTCAACTCTTATGTCTTCAGGTATGTTCTACACTGCTTTGTCTTTCCTTTTTGCTTCTGGGACCAGTATAATGCAAATATTAGTACACTTGATGTTGTTTCACAAGTCTGTTCAACTTTCCTCATTTCATTTTAATCTATTGTTTTACCGTTCATCTTCAGTGATTGCCAGTACTCTGTCCTTCAGTTTTCTGATTCATTCCTCTGTAACATTTAGTCTACAGTAGTTTCCTTTAATGTATTTTTCATTTCAGTTATTGTATTCCTCATCTCTGTTTTGTTGTTCTTTAATGGTCTAACTCTTTTTAAAAAAATTCTAACTTCTTGCTCTGGTCGTCCATTCTTCTCCTGAGTTCTTTGATCATCTTTACAGTCATTACCTTGAACCCTTTGTTGAGGAGATTGGCTATCTCCACTTCACTTAGATCTTCTTCTGAATTCTTATCTTGGTCCTTCATTTGGATCGTGTTTCTGTGTCACCTCATTTTTCTTAACTTCCTGTTTTTATTGCTATGTGTGTAGTAGGTTCGTTACATTTCCTGACCTTGGGGAAGTGGCCTTTTGTAGGAGCTGTCCTATGGGTCCCAGCAGCCCCCTCTCCCCTGGTCACTAGAGCTGTATATTCTAGGTGTACCCCCTATGTGGGCTGCTTGGGCTCTTCTGCTGTGGCGGGCTGACTACTGTGGGTAGTCTGGTAGGCTTGGCTGCCCCCAGACTGCTTGTTTGCCAGGCTCTGCCTTGTATGGAGGCTGTCTGTGCTGCTTGGTGAGACTAAATCATAAGGCAGCTGGCTGCACAACTCTGGGGGACACCAAATCTGGTGCTGGTTCACTTATGGGTAGAATTGCAGTCCAGGTGATATCAGGCCTAGTGCCCAGTCACTGGTTCTGGGGCTATGCTGGCTACTGGGAGGAAGAGACAGGTTCTGCGTTCTGGCTGCAGGGCCCAGGAGCCACAGAGTTGGTGTTGGATCACTGTTCCTGACACAGCTCTCTGCAGGGCCGGGGGTATCCCTAATCTTGTGTTGGCATTCTGATGGGCGGGGTCAGGACCCAGCTGAGTCCATGGCTGCTTCTGGCCTGCAATTAAGTGGCCTGGTTACACAGGCTGCTGGGCTGTGGTATTCCTGGAGCTGGTGTGTGCCTGTTGGTGTATGAGGCTGATCCCACTGCTAAAGCAGGTTTGCTGTTGGGTAGGTCCAAGCTCCATCCAGTCCCTGTGCAGTTACCACCTGCCCATGGTGAGGCTGACTCCAAGGCCAGAGCAGGCTCACTTGTCAGAGGGGCCAGGGACTCTGGGGCTGGTGCCTGTCCACTGAGGTGTGGAGGCTGGTCCTGGGGCTTTTGGTGGCTGGACCCATGTCCAGGGGCAGCTGTGCACTGAGAGGATCTGAAGGCAGCCTGTTTGCTGGTGGATGGGGCTATGCCCCTGCTCAGTTAGTTGCTTGGCCTGCAGCATCCTAGTACTTGTGTCTGTAGTCTGGTGGAAATGGGTGGGGCTCGGTCCTGAGGCTGATAAGCTACAGGGAGGATTCTGAAATTATGCTTGCTGGTACCAGCATCCACGAGGTAGAAGGAGCTCCCCCGAATGGCTGCTGCCAGTGTCTCTGTCCCTGAGGCTGTGCTGTAGTTGCCTCATGCCTCTCTGGGAGACTCTCCAAGATCAGGAGGTAGGTGTGACCCGGGATCCTTTCAAATGACTGCTTCTGTTCTGATTCTCAGATCACGTGGGATTTTGTGAGCATCTTTTAAGAGTGGAATCTCTATTTCCCACAACCCTCTGGCTCTCTGGAAAATAAGCACTACTGGTCTTCAAAGCCCAACTTTCTAGGAACTCTTCTTTCCACAACAGGATCCCTGGGCTTGGGAGCCTGATGTTGGCTTCATACCCCTTGCTACCTGGGAGCACCTCTGAAATTGTAATTATTCTCCCATTTGTGGGCCACCCACTTGGTGGTATGGGTCTTGACTCTATTGAGATTTTGCCCTTCCTTTCTGTCTTGTCGAGGTGCCTTCCTTATATCTTTAGCTGTAAAACATCTTTTATGGTAGGTCCCGGCCTTTTTCATCAATTGCTGTTCTGTAAACAGTTGTGACTTTGGTGTGCCCATGAGAGGCATCAAGCTCTGGGTCTTTGAATGCTACCATGTTGGACAATCTCTCTACTTCATTCTTAAATCATATTATTTAAGTTTTCTTAGTATCTTATTTGATTAGCGACAGTTTGAAATTTATTATCACTCATGTTTACTTCACCTGTTTAAAAAAATTGAATAGTGCATTCATTCAGTTTGAAATGAAGGTAGTGACCTGTGAATTTCCATACCTCAAAAATCAAGGATAGGACAAAAGCCTTTTCTACTTGTGTTACCCTCAAACTCTGCACCCCACCCCAGCCTGGGGATTAACCTCTTTCACCCATGCTCACCTTCTGTTTTCGGACCGTTGACCATCATTGCATCTGTATGTGTGTTGACAAAGTGAACTCTAGTCTTTGCAGTTTTTGTGTTTTGTTTTTTGGTTTAGGGAACAGTCCTACTATGAATGTACATTTACTGCTCCACTGAAGTTCATATATAAACCTGTCAAGCACATTACCAGAATTGGAATTGCTTGTATATACACTTTGATAAATTTTAGAGACAATGGTAGAACAGAAGTGAATTGTATTTCAAATGCCACAATATTCTCACACCATGAAAACCCTTCCCTTTTTAATATATTTATGTGTAGTGTATCTTTATGCCCATACTATATTTCCCAGAGATGGGTAAGTGTTATGTTTCTTGCTGGCACATTTACCGTATTGTTCAAAGTCAGGCGTTTAGTGGTTTTAGCATGATCCTATTTCCATGAACTCGCAAATACAAGATCTTCTCTCACACTGTCTTTTACTCCCTGCTGTTTTATATTGCCCTCCTAATTCTCAGTCCTGGTCTTTCTTTATGTTCTTCATCAACCTGGATAGGTTATACTCTTTTCTCCCTTATTCAAGACCAATAGAATAGAATAGAATACAACACCCAGAAATAAACCCTGATATATGGCCAAATGATTTTTGACAATTTGCCAAGACTTTTCAAAGTAGAAAGGATAGTATTTTCAACACATGGTGCTGAGAAGTCTTGTGGGCAACATGCAAAAGAAGGAAGATGGACCCTTACCTAACATCATATGCAAAAATTAATGAAAACGTATCAAGAAACTAAATAGAAGACCTAATAATATAAAAAGTCTTAGGAGAAGATACAGGACAAGAGCTTCATGATATTGGATTTGGCAGTGTTTTCCTCCATATGAAACGAAGGAACAACAAAGGTACAGCTAACAAAAAAATAAACAATTTGCAGTACATAAGTTAAAAAAAAATGTGTATCAAAGAAATGTAAACAGAATAAAATGGCAACCCACAAGATGGGAGAAAATATTTCAGAGCCATCTATCTGACAAGAGATTTCTATTCAGCATATACAGAGAACTCCTACAGCTAAACAAAGGGCAAACACCCTGATTCAAAAATGGATAAAAGACTTGAATAGATGGTTCTTCAAAAAGATGTACAAATGACTAAGCACTTGAATAGATGCTCCATATCACTAAATGCATGTTTATATATTTGTGTGCATGCATATACACACAAGCACACACACACATACACAAGCAGAAAACAACTATTGGTGAGGATGTGAGGGAGTTGGAACCATTGTGCTATGTCAGAGGGAATGCAGAATGATACAGCTGCTTTGCAAAAGAGTATGGCAATTTTTCAGATATTGAAAAATAGAATTACTACATGATCCAGGAATTTTACTATGAGGTATACCCAAAGGTATTGAAATCAGGGTCTTAAAGAAATATTTGTACTCCAGTGTTTAGAGCAGTGATAATCACAGTAGCTAAAATATGAAAGCAACCTAAGTGTTCATCCACTAGTTCCTGGACAAGCAAAGTGTGGTATACCCATATAATACAATATTATTCAGTGTTAAAAAGGAAAAGATCTAGGAATATGCTACAACATGGATGAATCTTGAGGAAATTTAGCTACCAAAAATGCCATTTTTGTGACTTTTAGTGAGTCATAACAATACAACTACTTATTTCAATTATATGGGGGTACTTAGTGTAGTCAAAACCATAGAAATTGGGAGGGTAATGACGCTTTTCAGGTGGTTATGGAACAAAAAGGAAAGTTATATTTAAAGGATATGGAGTTACAGTTTTAAAACGTAGAAAAGAATTAGAAAGATAAATGGTGATGTTGATCGCCCAATAATATGAATGCATTTAATATCACTGAACGGTGCACTTTATAATAACTAACATGTTATATTTTATGTTATTTGATTTTACCAACATACAAAATTGGGAAAGAATGTAATATCAGGAAAGGGAGTGGACCTGGGATAGAGCAGAGAGTAATCAGAAGGGTGAGACACTGCATATGTTGAAGAAGAAGAGCTGAGAGTCTTCATTGGCCAGAAGAGACTTTATAAAAGAGAAAAGAAATTACTCTGAGGGTGTATTAGATAGATATCTGTGGGTGTGCTGCTATCTCCCATGGGTTATCTTAAAGAGTCTTTAATAAAGTCCATAAGGCTTGCTGAGGCTTTTTTAAAAACTGGATTCCCTAGGAGATAATTAGAGGGTGGTACTTAAGTCTATGTCTAGGTTGACAGATTTTGCAGGGAAGACGAACCTGAGAACAGTGGAGGTCTTAAGAGTGTAAGTACATGGAAATTAGAAAAAAATAATAATAATAATAAAGGGGATTAGGAAAACTTTGGACTTTGAAGGTCATGTATTATTACTGAGTCAGACCTGAGGTTTCTAAGGAGTTATATACACAGTTGCTATTTGGATTACTTGTTGATAAAGATAAGTGGAAAAACTAGAGTCGTTCCCAAGTGTAGGTAAGATATAATGAGAGGATGGAGGTGGAAAGTAGGGAGACCCAGAGAAAAGTGGGAAGGTCATATTGGGCCAAGATGGTGGTAATATCCAACAGAACAGACGGTAGGACAGACGATGGATTCATCTTTTTTATTTCGCCTCCCCCCCTCATCCTTAATAATTCTTTGGGAATATTTCACTGCTCTGTGATGCAGGTACAGAATTCGAGTGAGGAGGCTACACCTTCAGTGTCGAGCTGTCTGAGTCCTCAGTGTGCTTCAAATGATGGAGAACTATTGCTTCTTTATGAGAAGGGTTAGTACCTCGTAGCTAAGCTTAAGCTGGAGCTTATGCAATATTGATTCCATTTTATATATACTGTTGGCATGGAGGTTCCTCCTCCTCTTTTCTTGAACATTATGAAACGAATCTATATTTCTCAGTATTTGGGTATATCAGATAAATACGTTAAGTAAAGGAATCTTATATATTGCTCCCTGCATAGTTTGCTCTTTCTTGTTTCTCTTTTACCTTTATTAAATTAGCACAGGGAGAGACCTTGAAATGTTCTAATCAGGAGAGATTAGAACATCATATTTCTAGGGAGGTTGGTTGGACAGAGCAGGGGTCCCAGTGAGAATCCAAGCTTCTGTTTCTACTTGGAAGTGTACCTGTGTAGAATAGAGGGCTCCAGGAAATATCCTAGAATATCCCAATGTCCCTGTGGGAGATCATTAAGAGAGGCAGGATCTGGTACCAGATCAGTGTACTATGACATGTTTGTCAGTCATCTGATGTGAGATTCTCAGAGCCAATCCCCTATGGTAGGGCTGAGTGCAGAGTGATGAAGAACCTGTGAAAGCCTTTGATTGCATGTTCAAGATGAAGCTCTGATTTCGGGGAGAATTTTCTTACCTGACTGAATGTCACCCTTCTGTGGGGATGAGATTCTGTGCTTTTCCTCTGTTGATGACCACTGACTGCAAATCATTAGAGGATCATGTCTAGAAAGCATTCTTTATTTAATTTCTTAAAGAAGAAAGCATAGAAAACATTTTTATCCACTTTCAAATTGAGGATCAAGGGGAATGACAGCAGTGAAAATGTCAGAGTAGGGAGCTCTGGCTTGTGTCCATCCCCAGAAACACTGACATACGTGGTAAAACCTGTCAAAATGACCTTATCAACACATGTAAGTTTTCTTTTCTTTTCACGCTGTAGATTTATCTTTCATTGAAACTTTACTTACTACAGGATGTGGAGAATAAACAGGGAAGTAGAAACTGTATTTCCTGATGAGAGAATCACTAAGTCACATTAGCTGTTCTGAACTCTGCCTTACTCACCGTGACTCTAATTAAAACAAACAAACAAACAAAACACTTTTTTTTTGGTAAGTCAGTTCTGACATTTCCTCGTTAAAGACAAGGTAACAGATACAGACTTAGATCTACCAGAATTGAGCAAACTTTTGATTGTACCTGTGTTGAACATATGAGCATGACCTGCTACAAATCTTCATTATACTTATTGCCACAACGGACAAATTCCCTTTTTCCACTCCTGATATGTTGCATGTAAGGAATGCATAGGTCACTAACCCCAGCTGGTCACAGGTAAACTCTGCCACATGGATTACTGCATGTTTTCCTGCTGGAAGACCACACATTCTCGAGGATCATGCCTGCAGAGTATCTGGGCTCTTCTTTTTTTCTGGATAAAGGTTAGATAATCACCTAATTTTATGAGAAATATATAAATTGTATTTGCATATTCTTCAGGTTTTTATTTATCCATTCTCTTTCAAGTCCTAAGTGCAAATATTAAAGTGATTTCCAAGAGGGTGGTAAATAAGACAGCTCCAAAATTAGCAATAAATCATAATACAATTGTGAATGCATTAAAGTGTGATTAATATGTAGATACTTATGTAAATGCAAGTTTAGTAATGCTTTGTGGAGAGCTTCAGAATCTAGGTATTAAAAAAAAAAAAAAAAAGAAGAAGGAGTTCTTGAAACTCTCCCGGAATTATAGAGAAGTCTTTGTGTCTATAAATATCATTCTGAAATAATGCATATTCTCAGAAATAAACTAGGCATAACATTGTAGGAAAAAACTTCATGAAATGAAAGAGCATGTGAGATGGCCATACAAGAAAAAGAATATTCTCAGAGAATAATGAACAGTGTGGAGTTCAGCAGAAGGGTCATACACATTCAGAGAGCAAAACTTTGGAGAGCCTAATTGTGAGTTCCTCATATTTCATCTTTGGAGACACGGTAGTCATTTGAAATATGATGTTATAAGATGACGTTAACATACTTAAATACTTTCGTTTAGAAATGACCACTTAGAACCAGAGTAAATGAAAGAGAACACAAAATTATGTTTATGTTGAGTTTTAAAGACCTCAGGTGAGTGCTGATTATTTAAAAATACATGATGTCTTTCACTGCAAAGTAAAGGAGCTGTTACAGTGGAGGATTACTGGACTGAATGTCAATGTTATGACATAGTATGAGTGTGTTTCGTGTTTGGTAATTGCAATCATTGTTGCTTTTCTTGTGGTCATCCATTTACAGTGCTTGGTGTCAGTTGATTTATCTCTTGTAAAAATAAAATACAGTCTGTGTGTGTGTGAAAAAAACATACATGATGTCTTGACTAAAGTTGTATGGAATTTGAGATCTGGAAAAAAGCATTTCTTTTCTGTAATGCTAGGATGATAATTGGACATTTTTGCAAGAAAGAGGTTTCAGGATGCAAATCTCGTGTCTCTAAGGTGGGAAGTCAGTTCATGGCGGAACATTCTATTAAGCTTGTGTGAGTGGAGAAATATTTCTTTGGAAGGAAGAGGTCACGAATCCCTTTTTAATAGTTAATGGTTTATAGTATACCGAATGAGCAAAATGGCTATTTCTGAACTTTAGAAAAAAATAATATAGTTTTTCTGCATTTATGACATGAAGCTGATGTAAAATATCAAAAATTCTTTATTTTGAAAAGCAATGTAATCAATTTGACATAATTCATATATATTGAACCTGTGGTACACACACACAGTAAAACTTACATTCAGAAAATTGTTTGCACTTAAGAAATATTTTCAAGTGTAGTTGATTTACAATGTTGTGGGGTTTTAAAATACATGTTTATTGGAGTATACTTACCTTATAACACTGTATTAGTTTCTGCTTTACAACAAAGTGACTCAGCTATATGTATACATATATTCCCCATATCCCCCCCTCTGGAGCCTCCCTCCCACACTCCCTATCCCACCCCTCTGGGGGACATAAAGCACCGAGCTGATCTCCCTGTGCTATGCGGCAGCTTACCACTAGCTATTTTACATTTGGTAGTGTATATATGTCAGTGCTACTCTCTCACTACGCCCCTGTCTCCCCTTCCCCCCCTGTGTCCTTAAGTCCGTTCTCTACCTCTGTGTCTTTATTCCTGCCCTGTCACTAGGTTCGTCAGTACCATTTTTCTAGATTCCATATATATGTGTTAGCGTACGGTATTGGTTTTTCTCTTTCTGACTTACTTCACTCTGTATGACAGACTCTAGGTCCAACCACCTCACTGCAAATAACTCAATTTTGTTCCTTTTTATGGCTGAGTAATACTCCATTGTATAGATGTGCCACATCTTCTTCATATATTCATCTGTCGATGGACATTTAGGTTGCTTCTATGTCCTGGCTATTGTAAATAGTGCTACAGTGAACATTGTGGTACATGTATCTTTTTGAATTATGGTTTTCTCCGGGTATATGCCCAGTAGTGGGATTGCTGGGTCATATGGTAGTTCTATTTTTAGCTTTTAAGGAATCTCCATACTGTTCTCCATAGTGGCTGTGTCAGTTTACATTCCCACCAACAGTTCAGGAGGGTTCCCTTTTCTCCACACCCTCTGCAGCCTTTATACATTGTTGTATTAATTTCTGCTGTGCAGCAAAGTGATTCAGTTTTATATCTATCTATCTATCTATATCTATATATCTATATCTATGTATCTATATATCTATATATATTCTTTTCCATTATGGTTTATCACAGGATATTGAATATAGTTTCCTGTGCTATACAGTAGGTCGTGGTGGGTTGTCCATCGTATGTAGAATAGTTTGCTTCTGCTATTCCAAAACTCCCAATCTTTCCTTCACTCTCTCCTTGGCAACCACAAGTCTCTTTTCTATATCTGTGTGTTTGTTTCTGTTTCACTGACATGTTCATTTGTGTCCTGTTTTCGATTCCACATATAAGTGATATTATATGGTATTTGTCTTTCTCTCTCTGACTTACTTCACTTAGTATCATTATCTCTAGGTCCATCCATGTTGCTGCAAATGGCATTATTTCATGCTTTTTTATGTCTGAGTAATATCTATTGTATACGTATACCACACCTTCTTTATACATTCATTTTTCAATGAACATTTAGGTTGTTTCCATGTCTTGCCTATTATAAATAGTGCTGCTATGAACATAGGGTTTCATGTATCTTTTTGAATTATAGTTTTGTCTAGATATATGTCCACAAGTGGGATTGCTAGATCATATGACAACTCTCTTTATAGTTTTTTTGAGGAACCTCCATACTGTTTTCCATAGTGGCTGCACCAACTTACATGGCCACCGACAGTGTAGAAGGGTTCCCTTTTCTCCATACCCACTCCAGCATTTGTTAATTGTAGATTTTTTTTTAAATGATGGCCATTCTGATCAGTGTGAAGTGATACCTCATTGTAATTTGGATTTGCGTTTATCTAATAATTAGTGATGATGAGCATCTTTTCATGTGCCTATTGGCACTCTGTATGTCTTCTTTGGAGAAATGTTTATTTAGGTCTTCTACCCATTTTTCCATTGAGTTATTTGTTATTTTGTTATTGGGTTGTATGAGCTGTTTGTATAGTTTGGAAATGAAGCCCTTGTCGGTCTCATCATTTGCTAATATTTTCTCCCAGTCCATAGGTTGTATTTTCATTGTGATTATGGTTTCCTTTGCTGTGCAAAAGCTTATAAGTTTGATTAGTTCCTGTTTCTTTTTTGCTTTTACAGTAAATCCCCTACATATGAACAAGTTCTGTTCCAAGAGTGCGTTTGTAAGTTCAATTTGTTTGTAAGTCCAACAAATTTCGCCTAGGTACCCAACTTACACAGTCGGCTATATGGTATTGTACCGTAATAGGTTTATAATACTTTTCACGCAAACAATACATAAAAAACAAGCACAAAAACAAAGAAAGCATTTTTAATCTTACAGTACAGTAACTTGAAAAGTACAGTAATACAGTAGAACAGCTGGGATACTCGGGCTGGCATCGAGGGAACAGGCGAGCAGAGTTACTGATTGGAGGAGGGAGGGGAGGTGGGAGATGGTAGGGGTGAAGGATTATCAGCAGCAGGAGACAGAGAGCAAGCTGCAATTTCACTCATACCTGACGTTGATGGCAAAGGTTCTGGTTCCTTGCTGGATTTAATTCTATCTACCCTCTTGAAAGAATGATCCATTGATGTCTGGGTAGTAGCTCTTTTTTTCTCATCATAGATGACAAGGTAGCACTGGATTGCAATCTGAATGGCCGCTGCCACCTTTGGGTCCCATTCTAGGTTCGGGTCCTGTGCCTCAAAAACTAACAGTGCTTCCTCAAATAACGAAGATTCCCTTGCCATTTTCTGTGTCGTGAATCTCTTCAGTTCTTCAGTTACTTTTTCTTCCTCCTGTCCCTCTTCATCCTTTCTCTGGGCCTCCAGTTCCATCAGTAAGCTCCTCATGTTGCACAGCAAGGAGTTCAGCGAAATCGTCCTCTTGCAGATCTAGCTCCAGCTTCTCGCTGAGGGTCACTACGTTGCTGAAGACCTCTTCGGACTTCTGATCTACCTTCTCAAATCCACAAAAATCATGAACAAACTGTGGGCAAAGGTTCTTCCAAACCCCATTCATCGTGACCGCCATACCCTCACACCATGCAAAGTCAATGTTTTTTTTATGGTCTTGTAGATGTTATAGTCCTCCCAAAGTTGTCCCTAGGTTGTTCCTGATTTGTCACTTACCTTTACTGCCTGACAAAAAGTGTGACATAAATAATATTTCTTGAACGTCGCTATAACGCCCTGGTCCATAGGTTGGATGAGCAACGTAGTATTTGGTGACAGATGCAGTACTTTGACGTTGGGATGAAAGTCATCCATGAATGGGGGGTGGCCTAGAGCATAGTCGAGCAGCAAAAGAATGTTTTGCTGGAACGTCCTCCTCCAAGCAATATTTCTCTACATCTGGGATAAAGTGGTGGCAAAACCAGTCCTGGAACATGGCCTGTGTAATCCGGGATTTGGGGTTACGCTTCCACACAACAGGAAGAGAGCCCTTGGCTATGTTTTTAAGGGTTCTTGGGTTCCATGAATGATAAACTAAGAGAGGTTTCAGCTTCAATTCACTGGAAGCATTGCCACCAAACAACAGTTAGCCTATCCTTTGCTGCTTTACAGCCCGGCATCAACTTTTCCTCCTTACTGACGTAACTTCGGTCTGGCATCCTCTTCCAGTACAGTTGTGTCTCATCCACATTAAAAACCTGGTTGGGTAAATACACACCATCATCAATAATATCTCAAAGTGTTTCTGGAAGTTCCTGGACAGCTACCCTATCTGCACTTGCTGTCTCTCCACTTACTTTTACATTGTGAAGGCTGGCTCTAGCCTTGAACCAATGAAACCAGCCATGGCTGGCATTAAAAGATGTGCCCTCTGATTCTTTGCCGTGTTTCTTCTTCAAGTCTTCATAAAGGCTTTTAGCTTTCTCTTGAATCAGCGTTAAGTTGAGCAGGACTCAGTGCTGATGTTGATCCTGCATCCGCACACTGAGAAGTTTCTCCATCTCCTCCATCACTTTTCCATGCTTCTTGGATATTTTGTCAACATCGTCGGCACAGCAGACTTCACATGTTCCATGATCTTGTCCTTGTTCTTTAGATTCGTGCCAATGATTGAATGATTCATGTTATAAGAATGAGCGATGTCTAACATCTTTTTGCCTCGCTCCACTCTCTCAATTACTTTCACTTTTGTTTCCGTCATTATCGCTTGGCGCTTCTTAACAGTACCAGCTACATCACCTCTGCTTTTACGCTTGCTTCCAGACATCTGGGGCTTGAAATAAAGGTACTGTACTACTGTACTCTATACAGTACTGTAAAGTACACAAAAGCACAACCACATATAGAGGAAGCACGCACGTGACAATGTATGCCAGACACGTGAACTAACTTACATGATTGGACATGCGAATGGACGTTTGCATCTTTGAAAGTTTGCAACTTGAAGGTTCATATGTAGGTGACTTACTGTATTTGTACTGCCTAGGGAGAACTACCTAGGAAAATTTTGGTATGACTTATGTCAGAGAATGTTTTGCTTATGTTCTCTTCTAGGAGTTATAAGGTGTCCTATCTTATATTTAAGCATATAAGCCGTTTTGAGTTTATTTTTGTGTATGGTGTGAGGGTATGTTCTGACTTCACTGATTTGCATACGGCTCTCCAACTTTCAAAACACCACTTGCTGAAGAGACTGTCTTCTCCCCATTGTATATTCTTGCCTCCTTTGTCAAAGGTTAATTGACCATAGGTGTGTGGGTTTATTTCTTAGCTCTCTATTCTATTCCATTGATCCATGTATCTCTTTCTGTGCCAATACCATGCGGCTTTGATTACTGTAACTTTGTAGTATTTTCTGAAGTTTAGGAGGGTTATGCCTCCTGCTTTGTTCTTTTTCCTGGGGATTGTGTTCACATTTCTGACTTTTTATGGTTCCAGATACATTTTAGGATTATTTGTTCTAGTTCTGGGGAAAATGTCATGGGTAATTTGATAGGGATCACATTCAATCTGTAGATTGCTTTGGGTAGTATAGCCATTTTAACAGTATGAATTCCTCCCATCCAAGAGCGTGGGATGTCTTTCCATTTCTTTGAATCATCTTCAGCTTCCTTTACTAATGTTTTGTAGTTCTCAGTATATAAGTCTTTCACCTCCTTGGTGAGGTTTATTCCTAAGCATTTTATTTTTTTGATGCCATTAAAAAAAGGATTGCTTGTTTACATTTCCTTTCTGATATTTCATTGTTAGTGTAAAGAAATGCAACCAGGGACTTCCCTGGTGGCTCGGTGGTTGAGAATCCGCCTGCCAATACAGGGGACACGGGTTTGAGCCCTGATGCAGGAAGATCTCACATGCCGTAGAGCAACTAAACCTGTGTGCCACAACTACTTAGCCTGCACTCTAGAGCCAGTGAGCCACAAATACTGAGCCCATGTGCCACAACTACTTAAGCCTGCATGCCTAGAGCCCGTGCTCCACAACAAGAGAAGCCACTGCAACGAGAAGCCTGCACACCACAAGAAAGTCTAGTCCCCACTGGCCACAACTAGAGAAAGCCCGTGCACAGCAATGAAGACCCAATGCAGCCAAAATAAATTTAAAAAAAAAAAGAAAGAAAAACCAGGAAATGCAACCAATTTATATATGTTAATCTTGTATCCTGCTACTTTGCTGAATTTGTTTATCAGTTCTAGTAGTGTTTGTGTGGAATTTTTAGGGTTTCCTTTATATATATTATCATGTCATCTGCATATAATGACAACTTTACCTCTTCCCTTCCAATTTGGTTAGATTATATTTCTTTTTCTTGTCTGATTGTTGTGGCTAGGACTGCCAGTACTATGTTGAAGAGAAGACGTGAGAGTGGGCATCCTTGTCTTGTTCCAGATTTTAGCGGGAAGGCTTTCAGCTTATGAACGTTGAGTATTATATTGGCTGTGGGTTTGTCATAAATAGCTTTTATTATGTTGAGATATGTTTCCTCTGTACCCACGTTGGTAAGTGTTTTTACCATGAATGGATGTTGAAGCTTTTCAAATGCTTTTTCGCCATCTATTGAGATGATCGTTTGTTTCTTGTTTTTCCTTTGTCGATGGGGTGTATCATGTTATGTTGATTGATTTGCATATGTTGAAACAGCTTTGTGACACTGGGGTGAATCAAATTTGGTCATGGTGTATGATCCTCTTATGTGTTGTTGGATTCGGTTTTCTAATATTCAGTTGAGAATTTTTGCATCTATATTTATCAACGATATTGGCCTGCAGTTTTCTTTTTTGGTAGTGTCTTTCTCTGTGTGTTTTTTAAAAGTCTTTATTGAATTTGTTCCAATATTGCTTCTGTTTTATGTTTTGGTTTCTTGTTTGTGAGGCATGTGGGATCTTAGCTCCAAAACCAGGGATCGAACCCGCACCCCCTGCACTGGAAGGCGAAATCTTAACTGCTGGACCACCAGAAAAGTCCCCATCTGTTTTATTTGGTTTTTTTTTAAGTAAATTTCTTTCTTTCTTTATTTTTGGATGCATTGGGCATTCGTTGCTGTGCTCGGGCTCTCTCTAGTTGCGGTGAGCAGGGGCTACTCTTCGTTGTGGTGTGCAGGCTGTTCATTGTGGTGGCTTCTTTTGTTGCAGATCATGGGCTCTAGGTGCGTGGGCTTCAGCAGTTGTGGCTATCAGGCTCAGTAGTTGTGGCTCGTGGGCTGTAGAGCGCAGGCTCAGTAGTTGTGGCACACAGGCTTAGTTGCTCCATGGCACGTGGGATCTTTCCAGACCAGGTCTTGAACCTATGTCCCCTGCAGTGGCAGACAGATTCTTAACCACTGTGCCACCAGGGAAGTCCCCCCTCCCCATCTGTTTTTGATATCAGCGTGATAGTGGCTTCATAGAATGTCTTTGGAAGTATTCCTTACTCTTCAATCTTTTCGAAGAGTTTGAGAAGAATCAGTGTAAGTTCTGCTTTTTATATTTGGTAGAATTTGCCTGTGAAACCATCTGATCCTGGACTTCTGTTGCTAGGGAGTTTTTTTAAATTACAGATTCTATGTTTTTTTTAATTCTATTTATTTATTTTGGCTGTGTTGGGTCTTCGTTTCTGTGCGAGGGCTTTCTCTAGTTGCAGCGAGTGGGGGCCACTCTTCATCACGGTGCGTGGGCCTCTCACTATCGTGACCTCTCTTGTTGTGGAGCACGGGCTCCAGACGCTCAGGCTCAGTAGTTGTGGCTCACGGGCCCAGTTGCTCTGCAGCATGTGGGATCTTCCTAAACCAGGGCTCGAACCCGTGTCCCCTGCATTGGCAGGCAGATTCTCAACCACCGCGCCACCAGGGAAGCCCTCTATTTTGCTTTTAGTGATCAGTATGTTCAAGTTATCTATTTCTTCTTGATTCAGTTTTGTTCGGCTGTAAAAAAAACAAAATATATTTTTAAGTTATGTTAGCAGCTAAATACTTACCATGTATTAGACCACAAAAGAGAGAAGAAAAAATATTAAAGTATTTTTTTCAAATACAACAAGTATTGAAATGTTTTAAAGAAATTGGTATAATAATACTAATTACAATAATGACAAATTGTTCTGAACTTAAAGACTACTTAAATCTAAGATGCATATTCTATGCTTATTGTTTTATTGTTTTTAAATACATGGAATGTTTTCTCCTTTCTAATGTAATTCTTTTATTTTACCTGTATATTGTGAAAAAAATTTAATTGCACATAATATAAAAAATTACACTTTAATAGGAGATATTAATCCATTTACATTTACTATAGTACTGAAAATACTTAGGTTTAGCGTTCCATGTCATTGAGTGCTCTTTTTTTTAATTTATTTTTAAAAAAGATTTAATTTGGGGGGGGGGCAGAAATTATTCATTTATTTATGTATTTAATTTTAACATCTTTATTGGACTATAATTGCTTTACAATGGTGTGTTAGTCTCTGCTTTAGAACAAAGTGAATCAGATATACATATCCATATATCCCCATATCTCCTCCCTGTTGCGTCTCCCTCCCTCCCTCCCTATCCCACCCCTCTAAGTGGTCATAAAGCACTGAGCTGATCTCCCTCTTCTATGCAGCTGTTTCCTACTAGCTAGCTATTTTACATTTGGTAGTATATATAAGTCCATGCCACTCTCTCACTTCGTCCCAGCTTACCCTTCCCCCTCCCCATGGCCTCAAGTCCATTCTCTATGTCTGCGTCTTCATTCCTGTCCTGTCCCTAGGTTCTTCCCAACCGTTTCTTTTCCTTTTCTTTTTAGATTCCACATATATGTGTTAGCATACAGTATTTGTTTTTCTCTTTCTGACTTACTTCACTCTGTAGGACAGACTCTAGGTCCATCCATCTCACTACAAATAACTCAATTTCATTTCTTTTTATGGCTGAGTAATATTCCATTTTATATTGAAGATGTGCAACATCTTTTTTACCCATTCATCAGTTGATGGACACTTAGGTTGCTTCCATGTCCTGGCTATTGCAAATAGAGCTGCAGTGAACATTGTGGAACATGACTCTTTTTGAATTATGGTTTTCTCCAGGTATATGCCCAGTAGTGGGATTGCTGTGTCATATGGTAGTTCTATTTTTAGTTTTTTAAAGAACCTCGATACCGTTCTCGATAGTGGCTGTATCAATTTACACTCCCACCAACGGTGCAAGAGGGTTCCCTTTTTTCCACACCTCTGCAGCATTTATTGTTTGTAGATTTTTTTGATGATGGCCATTCTTACCTGTGTGTGGTGATACCTCATTGTAATTTCGAGTTGCATTTCTCTAATGATCAGTGATGTTGAGCATTCTTTCATGTGTTTGTTGGCAATCTGTATATCTTCTTTGGAGAAATGTCTATTTAGGTCTTCTGCCCATTTATGGATTGGGTTGTTTGTTTTTGTTTTTTTTGATATTGAGCTGCATGGGCTGCTTGTAACGTTTGGAGATTAATCCTTTGTCAGCTGCTTCGTTGGCAAATATTTTCTCCCATTCTGAGGGTGGCCTTTTCGTCTTGTTTACGTTTTCCTTTGCTGTGCAAAAGCTTTTAAGTCTCCTTAGGTCTCATTTGTTTATGTTTCTTTTTAATTTCCGTTTTCTAGGAGGTGGGTCATAAAGGATCTTGCTGTGATTGATGTCATAGAGTGTTCTGCCTATGTTTTCCTCTAAGAGTTTGATAGTGTCTGGCCTTACATTTAGGTCTTTGATCCATTTTGAGTTTATTTTTGTGTATGGTGTTAGGGAGTCTTCTAATTTCATTCTTGTACCGGTAGCTGTCCAGTTTTCCCAGCACCACTTATTGAAGAGGCTGTGATTTCTCCATTGTATATTCTTGCCTCCCTTATCAAAAATAAGGTGACCATATGTGTATGGGTTTATGTCTGGGCTTTCTCTCCTGTTCCACTGCTCTATATTTCTGTCTTTGTGCCAGTACCATACTGTCTTGACTACTGTAGCTTTGTAGTATTGTCTGAAGTCAGGGAGCCTGATTCCTCCAGCTCTGTTTTTCTTCTCAAGATTGCTTTGGCTGTTCGGGGTCTTTTGTGTTTCCATACAAATTGTGAAATTGTGATTGCAATTACCAAACATGAAACACACTCATACTATGTCATAATATTGACATTCAATCCAGTAATCCTCCACTGTAACAGCTCCTTTACTTTGCAGTGAAAATTGATTTGTATATTCTTTGCCTCTGAGTCCTTGTGGGATTTTTTTTTTTTTAATTCAGACAGAAAGTCACAAAAATTATACTCATCCTCATCAGTTCACTCAGTCCCATGTAATTAATTTTTTTTTCATCTTGATCTTTTGTTAGCACTTTTATGAGTTCATCAGTTTTTCATTAGAGTTCTGAAAATGCTTATTCATTCAGTTCAGCAGTACAGTCAGTTACCAGAAACCTGTACTTGTCAGAGTCTTTTCCATGAATTTCTTGAAGATGTAACCCTTTTATAGGAACATATTTGCAAAATCATCAGAGTACACCCAGAACTGTCTGTAAATGACAAAAGACTTAAAAATGACCACGATTAAAGATTTGATGAAAGTTCATAATAATGCAGTTGACAAGAAAATTAGTTATTTCTGAGATATACATTTTAAAGTAATAACTAGGATTATTACTTATAACATCATACCAGAACATATAAGATTTTTAGAAATTTCATGTAATGTCTGAAACATTTATATTAACATATATCCATACATATTCCCATACAAATACAAATATAAGATTTTTAGAAATTTCATGTAATGTCTGAAACATTTATATTAACATATTTCCATACAAATAACCCAATGAAAGTTTAGTATTAGTTGTTTTGTTTGTTTTTTTATACTGCAGGTTCTTATTAGGCATCAATTTTATACACATCAGTGTATACATGTCCATCCCAATCGCCCAATTCAGCACACCACCATCCCCACCCCACCGCACTTTTCCCCCCTTGGTGTCCATATGTTCATTCTCTACATCTGTGTCTCAACTTCTGCCCTGCAAACTGGCTCATCTGTACCATTTTTCTAGGTTCCACATACATGCATTAATATACGATATTTGTTTTTCTCTTTCTGACTTACTTCACTCTGTATGACAGTCTCTAGATCCATCCACGTCTCAACAAATGACTCAATTTCGTTCCTTTTTATGGCTGAGTAATATTCCATTGTATATATGTACCACAACTTCTTTATCCATTCGTCTGTTGATGGGCATTTAGGTTGCTTCCATGACCTGGCTATTGTAAATAGTGCTGCAATGAACATTCGGGTGCATGTGTCTTTTTGAATTACAGTTTTCTCTGGGTATATGCCCAGTAGTGGGATTGCTGGGTCATATGGTAATTCTATTTTTAGTTTTTTAAGGAACCTCCATATTGTTCTCCATAGTGGCTGTGTCCATTTACATTCCCACCAACAGTGCAAGAGGTTTCCCTTTTCTCCACACCCTCTCCAGCATTTGTTGTTTGTAGATTTTCTGATGATGCCCATTCTAACAGGAGTGAGGTGATACCTCATTGTAGTTTTGATTTGCATTTCTCTAATAATTAGTGATGTTGAGCATCTTTTCATGTGCTTCGTGGCCGTCTGTATGTCTTCTTTGGAGAAATGTCTATTTAGGTCTTCTGCCCATTTTTGGATTGGGGTGTTTGTTTCTTTAATATTGAGCTGAATGAGCTGTTTATATATTTTGGAGATTAATCCTTTGTCCGTTGGTTCATTTGCAAATATTTTCGCCCATTCTGAGGGTTGTCTTTTCGTCTTGTTTATGGTTTCCTTTGCTGTGCAAAAGCTTTGAAGTTTCATTAGGTCCCACTTGTTTATTTTTGTTTTTTATTTCCATTACTCTAGGAGGTGGATCAAAAAAGATCTTGCTGTGATTTATGTCAAAGAGTGTTCTTCCTATGTTTTCCTCTAAGAGTTTTATAGTGTCCAGTCTTATATTTAGGTCTCTAATCCATTTTGAGTTTATTTTTGTGTATGGTGTTAGGGAGTATTCTAATTTCATTCTTTTACATGTAGCTGTCCAGTTTTCCCAACACCACTTATTGAAGAGGCTGTGATTTCTCCATTGTATATTCTTGCCTCCTTTATCAAAAATAAGGTGACCATATGTGTATGGGTTTATGTCTGGGCTTTCTCTCCTGTTCCATTGCTCTATATTTCTGTTTTTGTGCCAGTACCATACTGTCTTGACTACTGTAGCTTTGTAGTATTGTCTGAAGTCAGGGAGCCTGATTCCTCCAGCTCTGTTTTTCTTCTCAAGATTGCTTTGGCTGTTCGGGGTCTTTTGTGTTTCCATACAAATTGTGAAATTTTTTTGTTCTAGTTCTCTGAAAAATTCCATTGGTGGTTTCATAGGGATTGCATTGAATCTGTAGATTGCGTTGGGTAGTAGAGTCATTTTCACAATGTTGATTCTTCCAATCCAAGAACATGGTATATCTCTGTATCTGTTTGTGTCATCTTTGATTTCTTTCATCAGTGTCTTATAGTTTGTTGAGTAAACGTCTTTTGTCTCCTTAGGTAGGTTTATTCCTAGGTATTTTATTCTTTGTGTTGCAGTGGTAAATGGGAGTGTTTCCCTAATTTCTCTTTCAGAATTTTCATCTTTAGTGTATAGGAATGAAAGAGATATCTGTACATTAATTTTGTATCCTGCAACCTTACCAGTTCATTGATTAGCTCTAGTAGGTTTCTGGTAGCATCTTTAGGATTCTCTATGTATAGTATCATGTCATCTGCAAACAGTGAGAGCTTAACTTCTTCTTTTCCGATTTGGATTCCTTTTATTTCTTTTTCTTCTCTGATTGCTGTAGCTAAAAATTCCAAAAGTGTGTGGAATAATAGTGGTGAGAGTGGGCAACCTTGTCTTGTTCCTGATCTTGGTGGAAATGGTTTCACTTTTTCACCATTGAGAACGATGCTGGCTGTGGGTTTGTCATATATGGCCTTTATTATGTTGAGGAAAGTTCCCTCTATGCCTACTTTCTGGAGGGTTTTTATGATAAATGGGTGTTTAATATTGTCGAAAGCATTTTCTGCATCTATTGAGATGACCATATGGTTTTTATCCTTCAGTTTTTTAATATGGTGTATCTCATTGATTTGCATGTATTAAAGAATCCTTGCATCCCTGGGATAAACCCCACTTGATCATGGTGTATGATCCTTTTAAGGCGCTGTTGGATTCTGTTTGCTAGTATTGTGCAGTGGATTTTTGCAGCTATGTTCATCAGTGATATTGACCTGTAGTTTTCTTTCTTTGTGACATCTTTGTCTGGTTTTGGTGTCAGGGAGATGGTGGTCTCATAGAATAAGTTTGGGAGAGTTCCTCCCTCTGCTATATTTTGGAAGAGTTTGAGAAGGATAGGTGTTAACTCTTCTCTAAATGTTTGATAGAATTTGCCTGTGAAGCCATCTGGTCCTGGGCTTTTGTTTGTTGGAAGATTTTTAATCACAGTCTCAAGTTCAGTGCTTGGGATTGGTTTGTTTGTAGTTTCTATTTCTTCCTGGTTCAGTCTTGGAAGGTTGTGCTTTTCTAAGCATTTGTCCATTTCTTCCAGGTTGTCCATTTTATTGGCATATAGTTGCTTGCAGTAATCTCTCATGATCCTTTGTATGTCTGCAGTGTCAGTTGTCACTTCTCCTTTTTCATTTGTAATTCTATTGATTTGAGTCGTCTCCCTTTTTTTCTTGATGAGTCTGGCTAATGCTTTATCAATTTTGTTTATCTTCTCAAAGAACCAGCTTTTAGTTTTTTTTGATCTTTGCTGTTGTTTCCTTCATTTCTTTTTCATTTATTTCTGGTCTGATCTTTATGATGTCTTTCCTCTGCTGACTTTGTTTTTTTTTTTTTTTTTTTTTTTTCTTTCTTTCTCTAATTGCTTTAGGTGTAAGGTTAACTTGTTTATTTGAGATATTTCTTGTTTCTTGAGGTAGGATTGTATTGCTATAAACTTCTCTCTTAGAACTGCTCTTGCTGCATCCCATAGGTTTTGGGTCTTCATGTTTTCATTGTCATTTGTTTCTAGGTATTTTTTTATTTCCTCTTTGATTTCTTCAGTGATGTCTTGGTTATTAAGTAGTGTATTGTTGAGCGCCCATGTGTTTCTATTTTTTACAGATTTTTTTCCTGTAATTGATATCTAGTCTGATAGCATTGTGGTCGGAAAAGATACTTGATACGATTTCAATTTTCTTATATTTACCAAGGTTTGATTTGTGACCCAAGATATGATCTATCCTGGAGAATGTTCCAGGAGCACTTGAGAAAAAGTGTATTCTGTTGTTTCTGGATGGAATGTCCTATAAATATCAATTAAGTCCATCTTGTTTAATGTATCATTTAAAGCTTGTGTTTCCTTATTTATTTTCATTGTGGATGATCTGTTCGTTGGTGAAAGAGGGGTGCTAAAGTCCCCTACTATGATTGTGTTACTGTCGATTTCCCCTTTTATGGCTGTTAGCATTTGCCTTATGTATTGAGGTGCTCCTATGTTGGGTGCCTAAATATATACAATTGTTATATCTTCTTCTTGGATCGATCCCTTGATCATTATGTAGTGTCCATCTTTGTCCCCTGTAATAGTCTTTATTTTAAAATCTTTTTTGTCTGATATGAGAATTGCTACTCTAGCTTTCTTTTGATTTCCATTGGCATGGAATATCTTATTCCATCCCCTCACTTTCCATCTGTATGTGTCCCTATGTCTGAAGTGGGTCTCTTGTAGACCACATACATACCGGTCGTGTTTTCGGATCCATTCAGCCAGTCTATGTCTTTTGGTTGGAGCATTTAATCCATTTACATTTAAGGTAATTATTGATATGTATGTTCTTATTACCATTTTCTTAATTGTTTTGGGTTTCTTATTGTAGGTCTTTTCCTTCTCTTGTGTTTCCTGCCTAGAGAAGTTCCTTTAGCATTTGTTGTAAAGCGGGTTTGGTGGTCCTGAATTCTCTTAGCTTTTGCTTCTCTGTAAAGGTTTTAATTTCTCTGTCGAATCTGAACGAGATCCTTGGTGGGTCGAGTAATCTTGGTTGTAGCTTTTCCCCTTTCATTACTTTAAATATGTCCTGCCAGTCCCTTCTGGCCTGCAGAGTTTCTGCTGAAAGTTCAGCTGTTAACCTTATGGGGATTCCCTTGTATGTTATTTGTTGTTTTTCCCTTGCTGCTTTTAATATTTTTTCTTTGTATTTAATTTTTGATAGTTTGATTAATATATGTTTTGGCATGTTTCTCCTTGGGTTTATCTTGTATGGGACTCCCTGCGCTTCCTGGACTTGATTAACGATTTCCTTTCCCATATTAGGGAAGTTTTCAACTATAATCTCTTCAAATATTTTCTCAGTGTCTTTCTTTTTCTCTTCTACTTCTGGGACCCCTATATTCGAATGTTGGTGCGTTTAATGTTTTCCCAGAGATGTCTCAGATTGTCCTCAATTCTTTTCATTCTTTTTTCTTTATTTTGCTTTGCAGTAGTTATTTCCACTATTTTATCTTCCAGGTCATTTATCCATTCTTCTGCCTCAGTTATTCTGCTATTGTTTCCTTCTAGAGAATTTTTAATTCCATTTATTGTGTTGTTCATCATTGTTTGTTTGCTCTTTAGTTCTTCTAGGTCCTTGTTAAACGTTTCTTGTCTATTCTCCATTCCAGTTCCAAGATTTGGGATCATCTTTACTATCATTACTCTGAATTCTTTTTCAGGTAGACTGCCTATTTCCTCCACATTTGTTTGGTCTGGTGGGTTTTAACCTTGCTCCTTCATCTGCTGTGTGTTTCTGTGTCTTCTCATTTGGCTTTGGGGACTGTGTTTGGGCTCTCCTTTTCAGAGGCTGCAGATTCGTAGTTCCCGTTGTATTTGGTGTCTGCCCCCAGTGGCTAAGGTTGGTTCAGTGGGCTGTGTAGGCTTTCTGATGGAGGGGACTGGTGCCTGTGTTCTGGTGGGTGTGTCTGGATCTTGTCTTTCTGGTGGACAGATCCGCATCTGGTGGTGTGTTTTGGGGTGTCTGTGACCTTATTGTGATTTTCGGCAGCCTCTCTGCTAATGGGTGGGCCTGCATTCCTGTCTTGCTAGTTGTTTGGCATGGGATGTCCAGCACTGGATCTTGCTGGTCTCTGAGTGGAGCTGGGTCTTAGCGTTGAGACGGGTATCTCTGGGAGAGCTTTCGCCATTTGATATTACAAGGTGCCAGAGGTCTCTGGTAGACCAATGTCCTGAACTCGGCTCTCCCACCTCAGAGGCACAGGCTTGACACCCGGCTGGAGCACCAAGACCCTGTCAGCCACACAGCTGGGGGTGAGAGCAAGAGGTAGCTTTGGTACATCTCAAAGACCACCAATGAGGTTCACTGACCATTTTCTCTCCAGAAGTGAAGGAAACAAAATTCAGACTTTGGCTAGTCAGCCACTTTGGTAGCCAGCCTCCAAGATGGACCTAATTATCCCCTAATTATCTCCCAGTCTCCATGTACCAGTGTGGCTCCTCGCACTTGAAAAGGGTTGACTGTTTAACTAATAAGAAATTGCAGAAGTGACAAAGTGCAGCTTCCAAAGTTATAAAAGACATTGCAGCTTCTGCTTTGGTTTCTGCTAGATCACTCATCCTGGGGTAAGCCAGCTGCCATGTCATGAGGACACTCAAGCAGCCCTAAGGAGAGATCCATGTGGCAAGGAACTGAGGCCTCTTACCTACAGCCACGTGAGTGAGTCATCTCAGAAGTCAAAAGATTTATTTTTTTAAATTTTTGGTTGTGTTGGGTCTTCGTTGCTGCACAGGGTTTCTCCAGTTGTTACTAGAGAAGCAGGGGTTACTCATCGTTGTGGTGCACGGGCTTCTCCTTGCGGTGGTTTCTCTTGTTGTGGAGTATGGGCTCTAGGTGCATGGGCTTCAGTAGTTGTGTCATGCAGGCTCAATAGTTGTCGCTTGCAGGCTCTAGAGCACAGGCTCAGTACTTGTGGCACACGGGCTTAGTTGCTCTGTGGCATGTGGGATCTTCCCAGACCAGGGATGGAACCCCTGTTCCCTGCATTGGCAGGCAAATTCTTACCCACTGTGCCACCAGGGAAGTCCAGTGTGCTCTTTTTTAAACCTAGTCTGTTTTCATTATTTTCTATCTTAACGATTCTGTATTAAAGAAAAAAAATAATACTCCTTTCTACCCCTCCTCTTTGAGGATTATATATGAAGAAGTGTGTCTTATTTATTAACCTCAAATTTTCACCTTAGTTTTAAGAAGTAATCACAATGTCAAGTATTTCATACTTTTCACTTCCACCTTGAAAAGCATGGATATTAAAGTGCTAATACAATTACCTTCCCTGGTCTATCTTTTTTAGTTTTTGTTATGTATAAAAAACAACGAAAAACATGCATGGTTTGTAAGGAAATGACAAATTTCAGAAAATTCAGCATCTGAATACACTCTAAACATAGCTTCTAGATAAAGACACAGAAAATTGCCAGATACTCAGAGGCCCCCTGGTCCCATTCTAGTGACTCCCCTTAAGGTTTAATATTGTTCTGGTATCTAACAAAAAGATAACTTTACCTGTATTTTGTATTTTATATAAATGCTATGGCACAGTAAAATCACTTTTGGATTGGGCTTTTTTTATTTTATGTTGTTTGTGAATATGCCTATATGGTTGCCTGTTGTTGTGATCATGCATTGCCACTGTTGCATAGGATTCCATAATGTAAATATTTAACTATTAATTAATTTATTCCAATGTGTATTACAATATGAGTGATTTTCAGTTTGTGTCTATTGAGAACAGCACTGGTATATAAATTCTAGAACTTGAGCTTTGGTGGTGTGTGTATAAATTATTGTTCAGTATACATGTAGTAGTAACATTTTCGAGTCATAGCTTTCTTGTGTTTATCTTTTTAGATATTTCTAAATATTTTCAAAACATTTGTATGATTTTTCATCTTCAGCAGCAGTGAATGAGATTCAAGGATTATACACATTCTTGTCAAACTTGATAATACCTGTCATTTTCATTTGAACTTTCTGGTTGGTGAGTGATAATTCCAGGTATCACGCTTTTGCGTTTAATTGACTACTAAGAAGCCAAGCATCTTTTGATATGTTTACTTAACATTCTGTACTCTCTTTTTTGAAATATCTTTTGGTATATTTCCCCCATTTTGCTATTCTATTATCTTCTTATTGAAGACTTCCTTTTTTTAACATCTGAAGACTTCTTATTTAGGAGTTTTTAATACATGCTTGAGATGAGTTCTTCTCTCTTTCTGTCTCTCCTTCTCTTTCTTTAGATGAGTGCCAGTTTTTAATGTTAATAACATCTAATTTGTTATTTTCCTCTTTATTTATTTAGTCTTATTTCTATTTATTTATGTAGTCTTCTTACCTGTAGCAGAACACATTATTTATTCTAAACCACAAATATGTTTTCATTTCTTCAATAAATGTAATTATTAAGCTTTAAATTTAAGTTAACTTTCTAAACTAAATATGTTGTATCATAGTGAGTATTAATTTTTCTATGACAGCTGAAAGGTTACATTTATTCAGAAAATGTTGTATCAGCTTTCTTTTCATTTGCTCCTACTTCTCATTGATTCACAGTGGTAAACATCACTTCATCCATGGATCTGACTTTTCTCTGATTTCTCATGGTCATTCTCACTAATTCGTCTTGCCTCCTGAAATCTTTAGCAATCCCATTATTCCACAGAAGCAAAAACCTTCCTTGGGCCTTTTTCCTCAGAAGATTGATTATTCCCACATTTTAAATGGGAGATTGCAATAAGTTAGGAGAAAATGCCACAAGGGTCTCTCTCTTTTTTTTTTTTTCACATCCTGTATCAGCCTCTGCTTGCACTCTCTGTTCAAAGATATTTGTGCAACACATTGATGGAAGATGCCACTTGTTTCTCTCCTTGGGGAAAAGACAGATTAATTACCTAACAAATAAAATAAAGAGAGTGTCTTGCTCTTTTCAAATGTTGGACAGGATTGTTTGCATCCTAATTTAAATGTTTCAGGTGACTGAAGCTTAAGATTCCTAAGCTTTAATCCATACTTGCACCATGCACAGCACCCAACAGGAGAGCTTTACATAACCCCATGAGACACTTGTGTGCAAGTGGAACAGATAAAAATATAAAACTATTGCTGTCTTTTTGTGTCATAAAAATGATTTTTTGTCTCATTTAAAATATTTTTTTCTAAAATCCAAAAACGTGTCAGGCTAAAATATTGTTATTTCAAATATGGTAAAATCGAAGACCCTTCAAATTTCTTTCCAGTTTTGTTGATGATGGGATGCCGTCAGAGATATGACTTCATTAAACACAATAGGTAAGATTCCTTCGTAGGCCTGATTGGGGAATATGAAAATAAACCCCCCAAAATCTGGACATTTTCTAGTTCTCAAATATTGGTTAAGATGGTAGAAAGGGCCCTTCATTGTCCTATATGTTAATGCAGATCAATTGTGAGAGGTGGGGATAAAACAAGCAGCCTAAATATCCTCTATGTTTGTTGTACTACTAGTAGAAAGAGGAAGGGTCGACATGACACCATGGTTGATATAGCAAATAAGCTGCTTGAAACTACACAGAAATGTACCTGCTTGTATTTTCTGTGCAGTTACCCTCTCTTTTGGTGTGCCCTGATACCTCCCTCAACTTATGTACCAACTCCAGCAGCATTAAGCAGAAATCCAAAGAAAACTATTCTTTGGAATTATGAGGAAGGGAAGAGTCAAACATTTTATAACATGCTCTATACAAGGATACACGTCACCATCCTTATCTATGTCATGCCATGCATGGAGGGTCAGTAGGTTCAGGGGATTCTGGAAGCACCAAGTTCTGTGGGGTTAATCACAGTTGCATTCATGGGCAGTAAAAGAGAAGGGCCTTATCTTGGTCACTTTCTCAATGCTAGTAGCTACAAAAAGAAGAGGATAGCAGACATCTTAGGGAGAAGAACCAACATTAAATGAAATGTCCTAATTACTCTAGGCAACCTCTCATGGTGGCCTCCCATAGCTCCTCAAATCCCTACATACTTGCACAAGGGATAGTGTAATATTACTGGAGTATCTGACTGCAGATTAACATTATTTTGGTTGAAAAAAATAAAAATAGGTTCAAGTGATAGGGTTTGAAAAGGGTTCACAGTGTGAGGGAAACTATTGTAACAATGTGGACAGAACCCTTTGGATGGATTCATCATGGTTTTTTTGTTTGTTTGTTTGTTTTTGCTGCTTCAGAATCTGTAGTAGCGATTGGTGTGTTCCATGATACATCCCCGCTTCTTATAAGTTTTAGATGGAATACCCCATTAGGAAGAAGTGCACGTAAGGAAGATTAGTGAGTCAAACTCCTCTGCCCTCTGTCAGCAGTGGGTGCAAAGGGATTTAGACCAAGTGCTTTCATCCTTTGATTTGCAAAGTTTTCACTATATGAATGATGTTTTGTTTGTTTGCAGGTCAGGAGCCTTGGTCTCAATATCCCTGTTTAAAAAGTGTTATCACGTGTCTGCCAGAAAGAATTGCTGATGATACTGGGAAAAATTGAGAGTTATCCTTAACAATTAAGGGTTTTGTAGCAACATGGATGGACCTAGAGATTGTTATACTGAGTGAAGCAAGTCAGACACAGAAAGACAGATATCATATGATACTGCTTATATGAGGAATCTAAAAAAGAAAAAAAAAGGTACAAATGAACTTACTTACACAACAGAAATAGAATCATGGATATAGAAAACAAACTTATGGTTACCAAGGGATAAGTGGGGAAGGGATAAATTGGGAGATTGGGACTGACTTATACACACTACTATATATAAAATAGATAAGTATTGATAAAGACCTGCTTTATAGCACAGGGAACTCTACTCAGTGGTCTGTACTGGCGTATACGGAAAAAGAATCTTATAAAAAAAAAACAAGGGTTTTGGGATTATATAATAAATATAAATGTGCAAACCTTTAACATGAAAGGAAAAATCAGTTAACTCTGTGGTCCCTGTTATGGTGTAAATATTTTGTACCTCTAATTTTAAAATTTTGAAACCCAGCTCCCATGTTGATGGTATTAGGAGGTGGGGGTTTTGGGAGGTGATTAGGTTATGAGGCCAGAGACCTCAAACATGGGATTAGTGACCTAATAAATGTAGCACACAGAAGACCTTATGCCCATTCTATGATTTCATTGCCGAGCGAGAAGACCCACATTATGAACCAGAAATTGGTCCCTCGCCAGACACTAAGTCAGCTGGCAACTTGTTCTTTTTTTAAAAAATAATTAATTAGATAATTAATTAATTAATTTTTTGGCTGTGTTGGGTCTTTGGTGCGGTGCGCGGGCTTCTGATTGAGTGGCTTCTCTTGTTGCGGAGCACGGGCTCTAGGAGTGTGGGTTTCAGTAGTTGTGGCTCACGGGCTCAGTAGTTGTGGCCTGTGGACTCTAGAGCACAGGCTCAGTATTTGTGGTGCACGGGCTTAGTTGTTCCATGGCATGTGGGATCTCCCTGGACCAGGGCTCGAACCCTTGTCCCCTTTATTGGTAGGCAGATTCTTAACCACTGCACCTCCAGGGAAGCCCCTGGTTACTTGTTCTTGAACTTTTCAGCCTCAGCAATTATGAGAAAACAAAAATATTCTGTTGTTTGTAAAATACCAAGTCTCTCGTATTTTGTTTTAGCAGTCAAAGAGCTGGCTGAGGAGAAATGTCTGTGAGCTTGAAGACATATCAGGAGAAACCTTTAAATCTCAAAAGAAAAGAGAAAATGGGCAGGAAAGAAATCAACAGAACAGAGTAATCAATAATTGTGGAACAATGAAAAATGCTGTGACCTATACATAATGGGTATAGCAGGAGGAGAATAAAGATAATAAAGAACAGAAAATATTTTTTAAAAATGACTGGGAATCTCCCCAAATGAATGTCTGACACTAAATCCACAACATCCAAACTTAGAAGAACATATGAATAGTAAAGAAAACTGACCAATATCTCTCAGGAACATCAATGCAAAAATCCTCAACAAAATATTACCAAATCGAATCCAACAATATTTTGAGAGAATTTTATATCATGAATGAGAGGAAATAATCCCAGGTATGAAAGGCTGGTTCAACATTCTAGAATCAAATAATTATATCCATCATATCAACACCTTAAAGACAATCATTAGCATATCAATAGATTCAGAAGACCTTTGAAAAAATCTAACACCCATTCTTCATAAAAACTCTCAGTTAAAGAAATAGACTGGAGCTTTCTCAAGTTGATAACAAAGATTTACAGGAAACTTTTATCTTACGTCATGATCAATGGTCAAAACCATGAAGCTTTTCCACTAAGTTTAGGTAAAAGCAAGGATGTCCCCTTTCATGACTCCTTTTCCATATTTTACTCCAAGTCTTTGCTAATGCAATAAGGCACGAAAATAAATAAAACAAATACAGATTGGGTAGAAAAAAAAGAAAGCAACCTAAATAAAATGTGGACCAATATACTTTATGGACACCTCACCAAAGAAAATAGACACTATGCATATAAGTATACAGAAGAATAATCCAGATTACATGCTGCCATGAAAAAGCAAATTAAAAATACAATTACATACCACTATGTAACACTTAGAATGGCTAAAATGTGAACAATGACAAGAACAAATTCTGTAGGAGATGTGGAAAAATAGGAAATGTCATTTGTCATTGGTGGAAATGAAAAATAATACAGCTACTTTGGTAGTCTGATTGACCCTTGCTAGAATATTGAGCATTCCATTACTGTACAATCCGTCAAGTGTTCTCATGGATATTTAATGAAAGTAGTTTAAAACATACTTCCAGAGGAAAACCTGCATATGGATATTTATAGCACCTAATTCAATATTGCCAAAATGTGAATGAAACTAAGGTGTCCTCCAATAGGTGAATGAAATGATATAGTATTAATATATTCTGGGAATGGGATAATATTGAGCACTAAAAAAGTAAGCTATCAAGCCATATAAAGAGATGGGAATTCTTTTTTTTTTTTTTTTTCTTTTGAAATATAGGTGATTTTCTTTATTTTGAAATTTAAATTTTATTGGAGTATAGTTGATTTTCAATGTTGTGTTCATTTCAGCTGCACAGCAAGTGATTCAGTTACACATATGCATATATTCATTCTTTTTCAGATTCTTTTCTGTTAACGGTATTCCCAGAATACTGAGTAGAGCTCCCTGTGCTATACAGTAGGTCCTTGTTGCTTATCTGTTATATATAATAGTATTCGTATGTTTACCCCAAGCTCCTGATTTATCCCTACCCCCCACCTCTCCCCTTTGGTAACCATAAGTTTGTTTTCCAAGTCTGTGAGTCTGCCTCTGTTTTGTAAGTTAGTTCATTTGTATCAATTTTTAGCTTCCACCTAGAAGTGATATCATCCAATATTTGTCTTACTCTGTCTGACTTACTTCACTTAGTACAATCATCTCTAGGTCCATCCATGTTACTGCAACTGGCATTATTTTCTTCTATTTTATGGCTGAGTCATATTCCATTATATATATGTATCACATATTCTTTACCTATATTCATATGTTGATGGACATTTTGGTTGCTTCCATGTCTTCGCTATTGTAAAGAGTGTTGCAGTGAACATTGGGGAAGATGTGTCTTTTCGATTTATGCTTTCCTCCAGATATGCACACAGGAGTGAACTTGCTGGATCATCTGGTAGCTGTATTTTATTTTATTTTACTTCATTTCATTTCAATTTCAATTTTTTTGGAATAGAGTTGATTTACAATGTTGTGTTACTTTCTGCTGCACAGCACAGTGAAGCAGTTATACATATATCCAATCCTTTTTGGATTCCTTTCCCATACAGGTCATTACAGAGTATTGAGTAGAGTTCCCTGTGCTATACAGTAAGCCCTTATTTGTTATCTCTTTTATATATAGTGGTGTGTATATGTCAATCCCAATTTCCAATTTATCCCTCCCACCTCCCCTTACTCTGGTAACCTCCATTCTGTGCTCCCTAGTGGCTGTTACCAATTGGCATTGCCACCGATAGCATAGAATTGGTGGCGCAGTGGTTAAGAATCTGCCTGCCAGTTCAGGGGACACAGGTTCGAGCCCTGGCCCGGGAAGATCTCACATGCCACAGAACAAGTAAGCCCGTGCACCACAACTACTCAGTCTGCGCTCTAGAGCCCACGAGCCACAACTACTGAAGCCTGTGTGCCTACAGCTTGTGCTCCACAACAAGAGAAGCCACCACAAAGAGAAGGCTTAGTACCACAACGATGAGTAGCCCCCGCTTGCTGCAACTATAGAAAAGCCGCGCGCAGCAACGAAGACCCAACGCAGATTAAAAAAAAAAAATAAGTAGTAGGTTTCTCTTTTTTCCACACCCTCTGAAGCATTTCTTGTTTGTAGACATTGTGACGATGGCTATTCTGAGTGGTTCCAGGTGATACTTCTTTGTACATCTGATTTGCATTTGTCTAACATAAAGCAATGGTGAGTATCTTCATATGTGCTTTTTTTTGAACAGTGTCAGTAAGATTTATCCCTTGAAAAAGGGTTATTGAAAGGTTGCCTTGTTTTGAAGTCTACTTCGATTACCTACCCCAAGACATTTTTTGAGGGCTGTTGTCATTTACAGCTCCCCAGGCATTGTGAATATGAAGTGCATATAAGGTCCAGTTTTAGAATTGTTGTTATGGGAAACAGAAGGCGGCAGGATTTCTACTGTCCCTCTCTGGTTACTGACACAACCTTAGATGTAGGGCAAGTCCTGTTCTTGGGTATTAAATTAGAGTGGAATGTGCCTGACCAAACATGTAAGGGCTTCTGTCCCATTCCTTCTTCCCCCTTACCCTTCATCCCCCGAACAAGTATAAACCCCTGCAAAATCACCTGTTGAGGGTGCTGTCTTGTAGAGTGGGATGACCCTTACGAAGGAGTCGGGAGGTCGGAACCCAAACACCAGGATATGTTGAGAGCAGGTGATTTTCCAAGTGTCATCCAGCCCAGAGAGTCCACCATCCTTTGGGTGTCAGAGGGTTGGTTTAGTAGTATGAGGGCACACTTAGATCTGGAGATAGTGATCCCATGCAGAGGGGACCAGGTACTACATGTTCAAGGGGGGCGAATTAGCTGGCATATCCTCCCGAGGTCCTCAGGCCCACAACAGTCCAGCCTTGGGACCAAATTGTGTCTGTGTCCAGGGATGTGACACTAGTACGTTCACTGTGACTAAACAAATTTAGTGATCATTTTTCTTTAATTTAATTTTAATTTTATAATGGAGTATATAGTTGATTTATCATGTTGTGTTCATTTTTGACATACACCAACATGATTCATTTATACAGAGATAACTATATATTCTTTTTAGAATTATTTTCCCATTGAGGTTACTAAAGGGTGTTGAGAAGAGTTCCAAGTGCTCTACAGCAGGTCCATGTTGATTACAAGTTTTCTCTCTGTAAATATGTATATACTAACTCCAACCTCATGATTTATGCCTCCAACACACCTTTCCAGTTTGGTAACCATAAGTTTGTGTTCTAAGTCTGGGACTCTGTTTCTGTGTTGTAAGATAGTACCTTTCTATCAATTTTTAGATTCCACCGATAAGTAATATCATATGATATTTTTCATTGCCTGATTTATGACACTTAGTATGAATGTATGTAGGTCCTTCTGAGTGGCCCTAAATGGCCTTATTTCATTCACTTCATGGCTGAGTAATATTCCATTGTACATATCTACCATAATTTCTTTATCTGTTCTTCCTTCCAAGGACTTTTAGGTAGCTTCCGAGTAGAGGCTCTTGTAAACAGGGCTGGATAAATTTTAGAGTGCCTGGGTCCTGTCAATTTACGTTTTTTCCAAGATACAGGCCCAGGAGTGGAAGCGCCATATGCTCTGAAGCTCTGGTTTTTAGATTTTTAAGGAATCACCACCCACTTCTCCAGAGTGGCTGTTAGCAATTTACATTCCCACCATCAGCTTGTCAGGGTTCCCTTTTCTCCACGCCCTGTCCTGCATTTCAGGTTTTACAGTTTGTGAGGTTGGCCATTCTGACTGGTGCGAAGTGATATCTCTTTGTAGTATTAATTTACATTGCCCGCCTGTTTTGTTGGCCAAAAATGGAGTAAGGGTTTTTCCTGAATAGATTAAGGAATAACGCATACGGCCTTTTTGGCAAACTGCATCATTGGCGATGTTCAGCAGCTTTGCATGTGCTTTAATGACGAGTGCAAACTACCCCTTGAAATCCCTTTCTTGCAATTCTGCCTTGCTTACAAGGCCTTTACGAATACTTGGCTCAAGAAATGACTCCATTAGAGGTGTCAATTACAACCCTGCATGTTTGTGAATTGCAGTGCCCCTGAGCACCGGTTTTCAACTTGTTTAGGGAAGCAGACACAAAGGGGCAGGATTTCTACAGACCCATTCCAGTTACTGGGGCACCTGAAGGATAGGGAAATTCTTCTTCCAGGTAGGAAACTAGAGTGGCATATGCCTGTCCAAACATCTAAGGCTTGTGTCTCATTCCATCCCGCCATTCCCCTTCTTCACCGGAAAATTCCAAGCCGTGCAAAACCGGCTGTTGAGTGTGCTGCCTTCCCAAAGTGGGGAGACTCTAAGGAAAGGAGCTGGGGAACCCGAATACCAGGAGACGTGGAGATGAGGTGACTTTTCCAAACTCTTCCCGATCAGACGGTGTACCATCCTCTGGATGTGCCATGCATGTTTTAGCTGTAGGAAGGGTCCCCTGCACCTGGAGATATGGGACCCATGGAATGGGGGCCAGGCAGTATTACTCTAAAAGTGCTGCATTTGCTGTCCCATCCTCACGAAGCCTCTCAGACCAACGAGTGTAGAGCCTTAGGTCCCATCCAGCTCTGTGTCTAGATATGGTCAGTCCAGGTTGCATCACAGCCCTTGAACAAATTTTGTAAGAATTTCTCTCTCTCTCACTGTCTTTATTTTGTTCTTGTTATTTAATTTTATAATGGGGTATAGCTGATTTTCAATACTGTGTTTCTTCCTGCTCTACATCTATCCACTTGATTCACTTAAAGAGAGACATCAGTAAATTCTTTTGCAGAGTCTTACCAGTCTTATATATCCTTTTCTGGTGACAACAGTGTGCTGAGTCCAGCTCTTTGAGCTATAGAGTAGGTCCTGTCGAATACCTATTTTCTTTATGGAACCATATCTGTGCTAATTTCAACCTCCTGGTTTATGCATCACCCCGCCCCACCTTTCTCCTTTAGCAGCCATAAGTGTGTTTTCTAAATGTGTGACTCCGTTTCTGTTTTGTAATTGCGTTCATGTGAAGGCATTTTTAGATACTATCTATAAGTGATACCTTATGATAAGTCTCTTTTTATGTCTGACTTATGTCACTTAGAATGATCGTACCTCAGTCTCCACGAGTTGATGCCACTGGCCTTATTTCATTGATTTAATTGCTGAGTAATATTCCATCGTACATAAGTACCACATCTTCTTTATCCATTTTTTCCTTCCAAGGACATGTAAGTTGTACCCAAATCGAGGCATTTCTAAACAGAGCAGCCCTAAACTTTGGGGTGCCTGTGTCTTGTCGATTTTTTGGTTTTCCCAAGATATACGCCCATGAGGGGAAGTGCTGTATGCTCTGTAGCTCTGTTTTTTAGAAGTTTTAAGATACAGCATACACTTCTCAAGAGTGGCTGGTGTCAATTTACATCCCGCCGATCAGCAAAACAAGGCTGCCTTTTCTCCATGGCCTGTCCTGCATTTCTGGGTTTTACACTTTTTCAGCATGGGCCTTTTGACCAATGCCAAGTGAGACATTTTTGTAATGCTGATTTGCATTGCCCGCTTGTTTAGGTGGCCAAAAAGAGCATCTGCGTTTTTTCCAAAATTTATTCAGGAAAGAACGCAGACGCCCTTTTTGGCCAACTGCATCATTGTCGAAGTTCTGCGGAATTTCAATGTGCTTTAAAGGCGAGTCCAATCTATCTGTGAAAAACTGTTTCCTTCAATTCTGTCTTGCTTTGAGATCCTCTTCGTTGCCTTACCTCAATACAATTTTAGACGAGAGTGATCATTTATAACTCTGCAGAATTGTGAATTGCCGTGCTCCTGAGCTCCATTCTCCAAATCGCTTATTTGGGAGCTGGCCGCAAACCGGCAGGATGGCTTCAGGCACTATTCTGGTTCCGTGGGGCAGGCTGAGCCTGTGGTTAATTCTTCTTCCTGATGGGAAAATAGAGTGACCTGTGCCTGTCCCAACACCTAGAGCTAGTCTCTCATTGGTTCCCCCTCTTCCCGTTCATCCTCAGGACAAATTGCAACGTGTACGACACAGGAGGTTAAAGGTGCTTATTCTCCAAGGAGGGAGATTGCTAGTAACGCGGCTGGAATGGCGAACCTGAGCACCAGGAGATGAGGAATGAGGTGCGTTTCAGAAACCTTTCCCGATCACACTGTATACCATCCACTGGGTTTCCCATGCATTTTTTCGCTGTAAGAAGATTCCCTTGAACCTGGAGATTTGGGACCCATAGAATGGGTACCACGCACTGTTACTTTAAAGGGTAGGCGTTTGCTCACCCAACCTCACCAATCCTCTCAGCCCCAAGAGTGTCCAGCCTTATGTCTAATCCAGCTGTGGGTCTAGATATGGTCGATCCAGGATGCTTCACTGCCCCTGAACGAACTTTGTACGAATTTCTCTCTCTTTCACTGTCTTTGTTGGGGGTTTTTTTGTAATCTATTTTTATAATGGGGTTTAGCTGATTTTCACTGCTGTGTTTATGCCGCTTTACACCCACTTGACTCACTTACAGAGAGATATCAATACATAGGTTTGAAGATTCTTACTAGTCCGATATACTCTTGTGTGGTGAATAGGGGGCGTTGAGTCCAGTTCACTGAGCAAGGGGTAGGTGTTGTCTGTTACATATTTGGTTTATGGAACGGTATGTGTGCTAATTTCAAACCCTTGTTTTATGCCTCACCCCAACTCACCTTTCCAGTTAAGCAGCCATCCAGTGTTTTCTAAATGTGTGACTCTGTTCTGTTTTGTAATCAGGTCATGTGTAGCGATTTTTACTTTCCCTCTATAAGTGATATCTTATGATAAGTGTCTTTTTCTGTGTGACTTATTTCACTTAGAATTGTCGTACCTAAATCCACTCATCATGCTGCTGGTAGCCATATGACATTGATTTCATGGGTGAGTGATATTCCATTGTACCTAAGTACCACACTTCTTTATCCATTTTTCTCTATCCTGGCATATTTAAGGTGTACTGAACTGGAGGTTCTTGTAAACAGAGTAGGCCTAAAGTTTGGGGTGCCTGTGTCTTGTTGATTTTTAGTTTTCCCATTTTATACGCCCACGAGTGGAAGGGCCCTACGCTCTCTAGCTGTGCTTTTTAGATATTTTAGGAAACACCATGCACTTCTCCAGAGTGGCCGTTGGCAATTTACATCCCTCCCATCAGCCTAACAAGGCTCCCTTTTCTCCCTGGCCTGTCCTGCACTTCTGGTTTTTACACTGTTTTGGATGGCCTTTGGACGGATGGGAAGTGAGACTTATTTGTAGTGCTGATTTGCCTTTCCGGCTTGCTTGGTTGGCCAAAAAGGGCGTATGCGTTTTTTCCTGAATATATTCAGGAAAAAACGCATACGCCCTTTTTGGCAAAGTGCATCATTGTCGACGTTTTGCCGCTTTTCATGTGCTCTAAAGGCGATTCGTATCTACCCCCTGAAATCTGGGGGCTTGTCCCCGCACATTCCTCTCTAATATACAACCTCGGAACACTACCTCCAGGAAGACTCTGTTGCCCTAGTAACAAGGGTTGAGAACGTAATAATGCTGCCGCCTTGTGGCTGTTTCTCACAACAGCAGCTTTAAACGCAGTGCTAATGGTTGCTTAAGAGTCACAAGGACTGCAGGGCTGTAAATGACACCTCCCCTCAAAAAATGCCCTGGGGTAGGGAATAGGCAAGAAAATTCAACACATGACAAATTTTTCAAGAAGTCAATATGAAGAGAGAAGTTGTACTCACTCTAAAAAAAAAGAGGAAAAGAAAAAAAGGACATGCCTAAAGCTCAGTATAAGGAATTGTTAGCCACATTCAAATCCAGCCTCCAAAAAGGTTTCAGCTCACACCAGTCAAAGGACCATCAGCAAAACGTCTACAAACTGTAAATGCTGAAGGGGTTTTAGAGAACCTTGTACCTTCTAGCAGCTGGTGGGATGTAAAGTGGTAACAGCACTCACAAAAACTGAATGGAGCTGCTTTAAAAGGTAAAAATTGAGCTACCAGATGACGTGGGAGGGCACGTTTTGGGCCTATAATCTAAGACCACCAGAATCGGAAAGACAGAGGCAGGCAAATGTGCACTGCAGCAATATTGAAATAGCCAAGACATGGAAGCAAAAAAAAGGTCCATAAACAGATGAACTGGCAAAGAAGAAGAGGTATATGTACAGAATGGAATAGTAGCCTCGGGAAGAAAACGAAGAGTGCCGTTTTCAGGATTAAAAATGAGCCTAGAAATAATCATATTAGGTAAAGTAAGTCAAAAGGGAATGACAAATATCCTATGATATCATTTATACAAGTTATCCTAAGATTGCTACCAATGAACATACTTCCACAGAAAAAGACACTCACAGACTTATAAAACAAACTAATGGTTAACCAAAATGAAAGGTGGAAGGATGGAAACATTAGGATTACGGGGCTAACCTAAATAGGCTAATGTATGTTAAATGTATATAAACACTTAACATATAAACTATATAAGTTTCCTGCAATTCTGCCTTGCTTTCAAATCCTCTTCGTTGCCTTCCTTCAGTATATTTTTGGACGAGAGTTACCATTTATAACTCTACAGGATTGTGAATTGCAGTGCCCCTGAGCTCCATTTTTCAACTCGCTTTTTTGGAAGCTGGCCGCAAAAGCGCACGATTGCTTAAGGCCCTATTCTGGTTCCGTGGGGCAGGCTGAGCCTGTGGTTAATTCTTCTTCCTGATGGAAATTAGAGTGACCTGTGCCTGTCCCAACACCTAGAGCTAGCCTCTCATGGGTTCCCCCTCTTCCCATTCATCCTCAGGACAAACTGCAACCTGTACGAAACAGGAGGTTAAACGTGCTGACTCTCCAAGTGGGGAGATTGTTAGTAAAGCGGCTGGAATGGCGAAGCCGAGCACAAGGAGATGAGAAATGAGGTTCGTTTCAGAAACCTTTCTCGATCACACTGTATAACATCCACTGGGTTTCCCATGCATGTTTCCGCTGTAGGAAGATTCCCTTGAACCTGGAGATTTGGGACCCATAGAATGGGTACCATGCAGTATTACTTTAAAGGGTCTGCGTTTGCTCACCCAACCTCACCAATCCTCTCAGCCCCAAGAGTGTCCAGCCTTATGTCTATTCCAGCTGTGGGTCTAGATATGGTCGATTCAGGTTGCTTCACTGTCCCTGAACGAACTTTGTACGAATTTCTCTCTCTTTCACTGTCTCTGTTGGAGTTCTTTTGGTAATTTATTTTTATAATGGGGTTTAGCTGATTTTCACTGCTGTGTTTATGCCGCTTTACACCCACTTGATTCAGTTACAGAGAGATATCAATACATAGGTTTTAAGATTCTTACTAGTCAGATATATTCTTGGGCGGTGAATAGGGGGTGTTGAGTCCAGTTCACTGAGCAAGGGGTAGGTCTTGTCTGTTACATATTTGGTTTATGGAACGATATGTGTGCTAATTTCAAACCCTTGTTTTATGCCACACCCCACCTCACCTTTCCAGTTAAGCAGCCATCCAGTGTTTTCTAAATGTGTGACTCTGTTCTGTTCTGTAATGAGGTAATCTGTAGCGATTTTTACTTACCCTCTATAAGTGATATCTTATGATAAGTGTCTTTTTCTGTGTGACTTATTTCACTTAGAAACACCGTACCTAGATCCACTCACCATGCTGCTACTAGCCGTATGATATTGATTTCATGGCTAAGTGATATTCCATTATACATAAGTACCACAATTTCTTTATCCATTTTTCTCTATCCTGGCATATTTAAGGTGTACTGAAGTGGAGGTTCTTGTCAACAGGGCAGCCCTAAATTTGGGGTGCGTGTATCTTGCTGATTTTTAGTTTTCCCATTTTATACGCCCACGAAGGGAAGTGCCCTATGCTCTCTAAGCTGTGTTTTGTAGATGTCTCACAACACACCGTGCACTTCGCCAGAGTGGCAGTTCTCGGTTTACATCCTGCCCATCAGCGTAGCAAGGCTCCCATTTCTCCATGACATTTTCTGCATTTCTGGTTTTGACACTTTATTCAGCATGGCCCTTTTGACCGATGGGAAGTGAGACTTCTTTGTAGCGCTGATTTGCCTGTCCAGGTTGCTTGGTTGGCGAAAAAGTGCGTAGGCGTTTTTTCCTGAATATATTCAGGAAAAAAACGCCTACGCACTTTTTGGCCAAGGGCATCATTGTCGACGTTTTGCCGCTTTTCATGTGATTTAAAGGCGGTTGGAATCTACCCCCTGAAATCTGTTTCCTGCAATTCTGCCTTGCTTTCAAATCCTCTTCGTTGCCTTCCCTCAATATATATGTGGACGAGAGTTATCATTTATAACTGCAGGTTTGTGAAAGCAGTGCCCCTGAGCTCCATTATTCAACTCGCTTTCTTGGGAGCTGGCCGCAAAAGCGCAGGATTGCATCAGGCCCTATTGTGGTTCCGGGGGGCAGGCTGAGCCTGTGGTTAATTCTTCTTCCTGATGGGAAAATAGAGTGACCTGTGCCTGTCCCAACACCTAGAGCTAGTCTCTCATTGGTTCCCCCTCTTCCCGTTCATCCTCAGGACAAATTGCAACCTATACGGAACAGGAGGTTAAAGGTGCTGATTCTCCAAGGAGGGAGATTGCTAGTAAAGCGGCTGAAATGGAGAACCCGAGCATAAGGAGATGAGAAATGAGGTGCGTTTTAGAAACCTTTCCCGATCACACGGTGTACCATCTTCTGGCTTTCTCATGCATGTTTTCGATGTAGGAAGATGCCCTTGAACCTGGAGATTTGGGACCCATGGGATGGGTACCAGGCAGTATTACTTTATAGGGTCTGCGTTTGCTCACCCAACCTCACCAAACCTCTCAGCCCCAAGAGTGTCCACCCTTATGTCTCAATCAGCTGTGGGTCTAGAGATGGTCAATCCAGGTGGCATCACAGCCCCTGAACGAATTTTGTTAGAATTTCTCTCTCTTTCACTGTCTTTGTTTCACGGGTTTTTAAAAGTAATTGATTTTTATAATGGGGTTTAGCTGCTTTTCACTGCTGTGTTTATGCCGCTTTACACCCACTTGACTCATTTACAGAGAGATATCAGTACATTGGTTTTAAGATGCTTACTAGTCAGATATTTTCTTGGGCGGTGAATAGGGGGTGTTGAGTCCAGTTCACTGAGCAAGGAGTAGGTCTTGTCTATTACATATTGGGTTTATGGAACGGTATCTGAGCTAATTTGAAACCCTTGTTTTAAGCATCACCCCACCTCACCTTTCCCGTTAAGCAGCCATAGTGTGTTTTCTAAACGTGTGACGCTGGTCTGTTTTGTAATTCAGTTCAAGTGTAGCGGTTTTTACATTCCCTCTCTAAGTGATATCTTATGATAAGTGTCTTTTTCTGTGTGACTTATTTCACTTAGAATCGTCGTACCTAAATCCTCTCATCATGCTGCTACTAGCCTTATGACGTTAATTTCATGGCTGAGTGATATGCCATTGTACATAAGGACCACAACTTCCTTATCCATTTTTCTCTTTCCTGGGATATTTAAGGTGTAACGAAGTGGAGGTTCTTGTCAACAGAGCAGCCCTAAACTTTGGGGTGCCTGTGTCTTGCTGATTTTTAGTTCTCCCAATTTATACGCCCATGAGTGGAAGTGCCCTATGCTCTCTAACCTGAGTTTTTTAGATGTTTCAGGACACACCGTACACTTCTCCAGAGTGGCTGTTCGCAATTTACATCCCGCCCGTCACCGTAGCAAGGCTCCCGTTTCTCCTTGGCCTGTCCTGCATTTCTGGTTTTGACACTTTATTCAGCATGGCCCTTTTGACCGATGGGAAGCGAGACTTCTTTGTAGCGCTGATTTGCCTTTCCAGGTTGCTTGGTTGGCCAAAAAGGGCGTATGCATTTTTTCCTGAATATATTCAGGAAAAAACGCATACGCCCTTTTTGGCCAAGGGCATCATGGTCGAGGTTTTGCCGCTTTTCCTGTGCTTTAAAGGCGATTCGAATCTACCTCCTGAAATCTGTTTCCTGCAATTCTGCCTTGCTTTCAAATCCTCTTCGTTGCCTTCCCTCAATATATTTGGGGACGAGAGTTATCATTTATAACTCTGCAGGTTTGTGAATTGCAGTGCCCCTGAGCTCCAATTTTCAACTCGCTTTCTTGGGAGCTGGCCGCAAAAGTGCAGGATTGCTTCAGGCTCTGTTCTTGTTCCGGGCGGCAGATTGAGCCTGTGGTTAATTCGTCTTCCTGATGGGAAAATAGAGTGACCTGTGCCTGTCCCAACACCTAAAGCTAGTCTCTCATTGGTACCGCCTCTTCCCGTTCATCCTCAGGACAAATTGCAACCTGTACGGAACAGGAGGTTAAAGGTGCTTATTCTCCAAGGAGGGAGATTGCTAGTAAAGCGGCTGGAATGGCGAACCCAAGCACAAGGAGATGAGAAATGAGGTGCGTTTTAGAAACCTTTCCCGATCACACGGTGTACCATCTTCTGGGTTTCTCATGCATGTTTTCGATGTAGGAAGATGCCCTTGAACCTGGAGATTTTGGACCCATGGGATGGATACCACGCAGTATTACTTTAAAGGGTCTGCGTTTGCTCACCCAACTTCACCAAACCTCTCAGCCCCAAGAGTGTCCACCCTTATGTCTCAATCAGCTGTGGGTCTAGAGATGGTCAATCCAGGTGGCATCACAACCCCTGAACGAATTTTGTAAGAATTTCTCTCTCTTTCACTGTCTTTGTTTCACGGGTTTTTAAAAGTAATTGATTTTTATAATGGGGTTTAGCTGCTTTTCACTGCTGTGTTTATGCCGCTTTACACCCACTTGACTCACTTACAGAGGGATATCAATACATTGGTTTTAAGATTCTTACTAGTCAGATATATTCTTGGGCGGTGAACAGGGGGTGTTGAGTCCAGTTCACTGAGCAAGGAGTAGATCTTGTCTATTACATATTGGGTTTATGGAACGGTATCTGAGCTAATTTGAAACCCTTGTTTTATGCATCACCCACCTCACCTTTCCCGTTAAGCAGCCATAGTGTGTCTTCTAAACGTGTGACGCTGTTCTGTTTTGTAATTCCGTTCAAGTGTAGCGGTTTTTGCATTCCCTCTCTAAGTGATATCTTATGATAAGTGTCTTTTTCTGTGTGACTTATTTCACTTAGAATCGTCGTACCTAAATCCTCTCATCATGCTGCTACTAGCCTTATACGTTAATTTCATGGCTGAGTGATATGCCATTGTACATAAGGACCACAACTTCCTTATCCATTTTTCTCTTTCCTGGGATATTTAAGGTGTAACGAAGTGGAGGTTCTTGTCAACAGAGCAGCCCTAAACTTTGGGGTGCCTGTGTTTTGCTGATTTTTAGTTTTCCCAATTTATACGCCCATGAGTGGAAGTGCCTTATGCTCTCTATGCTGAGTTTTTTAGATGTTTCAGGAAATACCGTACACTTCTCCAGAGTGGCTGTTGGCAATTTACATCCCGACCATCAGCGTAGTAAGGCTCCCGTTTCTCCATGGCCTGTCCTGCATTTCTGGTTTTGACGCTTTATTCAGCATGGCCCTTTTGACCGATGGGAAGCGAGACTTCTTTGTAGCGCTGATTTGCCTTTCCAGGTTGCTTGGTTGGCCAAAAAGGGCGTATGCGTTTTTTCCTGAATATATTCAGGAAAAAACGCATACGACCTTTTTGGTCAAGGGCATCATTGTCGAGGTTTTGCCGCTTTTCCTGTGCTTTAAAGGCGATTCGACTCTACCTCCTGAAATCTGTTTCCTGCAATTCTGCCTTGCTTTCAAATCCTCCTCGTTGCCTTCCCTCAATATATTTGTGGACGAGAGTTATCATTTATAACTCTGCAGGTTTGTGAATTGCAGTGCCCCTGAGCTCGATTTTTCAACTCGCTTTTTTGGGAGCTGGCCGCAAAAGCGCAGGATTGCTTCAGGCCCTGTTCTGCTTCCGGGCGGCAGGCTGAGCCTGTGGTTAATTCTTCTTCCTGATGGGAAAATAGAGTGACCTGTGCCTGTCCCAACACCTAGAGCTAGTCTCTCACTGGTTCCCCCTCTTCCCGTTCATCCTCAGGACAAATTGCAACCTATACGGAACAGGAGGTTAAAGGTGCTGATTCTCGAAGGAGGGAGATTGCTAGTAAAGCGGCTGTAATGGCCAACCCGAGCACAAGGAGATGAGAAATGAGGTGCGTTTTAGAAACCTTTCCCGATCACACGGTGTACCATCTTCTGGGTTTCTCATGCATGTTTTCGATGTAGGAAGATGCCCTTGAACCTGGAGATTTTGGACCCATGGGATGGATACCACGCAGTATTACTTTAAAGGGTCTGCGTTTGCTCACCCAACCTCACCAAACCTCTCAGCCCCAAGAGTGTCCACCCTTATGTCTCAATCAGCTGTGGGTCTAGAGATGGTCAATCCAGGTGGCATCACAGCCCCTGAACGAATTTTGTAAGAATTTCTCTCTCTTTCACTGTCTTTGTTTCACGGGTTTTTAAAAGTAATTGATTTTTATAATGGGGTTTAGCTGCTTTTCACTGCTGTGTTTATGCCGCTTTACACCCACTTGACTCACTTACAGAGGGATATCAATACATTGGTTTTAAGATTCTTACTAGTCAGATATATTCTTGGGCGATGAACAGGGGGTGTTGAGTCCAGTTCACTGAGCAAGGAGTAGGTCTTGTCTATTACATATTGGGTTTATGGAACGGTATCTGAGGTAATTTGAAACCCTTGTTTTCTGCCTCACCCACCTCACCTTTCCCGTTAAGCAGCCATAGTGTGTCTTCTAAACGTGTGACGCTGTTCTGTTTTGTAATTCAGTTCAAGTGTAGCGGTTTTTACATTCCCTCTCTAAGTGATATCTTATGATAAGTGTCTTTTTCTGTGTGACTTATTTCACTTAGAATCGTCGTACCTAAATCCTCTCATCATGCTGCTACTAGCCTTATGACGTTAATTTCATGGCTGAGTGATATGCCATTGTACATAAGGACCACAACTTCCTTATCCATTTTTCTCTTTCCTGGGATATTTAAGGTGTAACGAAGTGGAGGTTCTTGTCAACAGAGCAGCCCTAAACTTTGGGGTGCCTGTGTCTTGCTGATTTTTAGTTTTCCCAATTTATACGCCCATGAGTGGAAGTGCCTTATGCTCTCTATGCTGAGTTTTTTAGATGTTTCAGAAAACACCGTACACTTCTCCAGAGTGGCTGTTGGCAATTTACATCCCGCCCATCAGTGTAGTAAGGCTCCCGTTTCTCCATGGCCTGTCCTGCATTTCTGGTTTTGACGCTTTATTCAGCATGGCCCTTTTGACCGATGGGAAGCGAGACTTCTTTGTAGCGCTGATTTGCCTTTCCAGGTTGCTTGGTTGGCCAAAAAGGGCGTATGCGTTTTTTCCTGAATATATTCAGGAAAAAACGCATACGCCCTTTTTGGCCAAGGGCATCATGGTCGAGGTTTTGCCGCTTTTCCTGTGCTTTAAAGGCGATTCGACTCTACCTCCTGAAATCTGTTTCCTGCAATTCTGCCTTGCTTTCAAATCCTCCTCGTTGCCTTCCCTCAATATATTTGTGGACGAGAGTTATCATTTATAACTCTGCAGGTTTGTGAATTGCAGTGCCCCTGAGCTCGATTTTTCAACTCGCTTTTTTGGGAGCTGGCCGCAAAAGCGCAGGATTGCTTCAGGCCCTGTTCTGCTTCCGGGCGGCAGGCTGAGCCTGTGGTTAATTCTTCTTCCTGATGGGAAAATAGAGTGACCTGTGCCTGTCCCAACACCTAGAGCTAGTCTCTCACTGGTTCCCCCTCTTCCCGTTCATCCTCAGGACAAATTGCAACCTGTACGGAACAGGAGGTTAAAGGTGCTGATTCTCGAAGGAGGGAGATTGCTAGTAAAGCGGCTGTAATGGCCAACCCGAGCACAAGGAGATGAGAAATGAGGTGCGTTTTAGAAACCTTTCCCGATCACACGGTGTACCATCTTCTGGGTTTCTCATGCATGTTTTCGATGTAGGAAGATGCCCTTGAACCTGGAGATTTTGGACCCATGGTATGGATACCACGCAGTATTACTTTAAAGGGTCTGCGTTTGCTCACCCAACCTCACCAAACCTCTCAGCCCCAAGAGTGTCCACCCTCATGTCTCAATCAGCTGTGGGTCTAGAGATGGTCAATCCAGGTGGCATCACAGCCCCTGAACGAATTTTGTAAGAATTTCTCTCTCTTTCACTGTCTTTGTTTCACGGGTTTTTAAAAGTAATTGATTTTTATAATGGGGTTTAGCTGCTTTTCACTGCTGTGTTTATGCCGCTTTACACCCACTTGACTCACTTACAGAGGGATATCAATACATTGCTTTTAAGATTCTTACTAGTCAGATATATTCTTGGGCGGTGAACAGGGGGTGTTGAGTCCAGTTCACTGAGCAAGGAGTAGGTCTTGTCTATTACATATTGGATTTATGGAACGGTATCTGAGCTAATTTGAAACCCTTGTTTTATGCATCACCCACCTCACCTTTCCCGTTAAGCAGCCATAGTGTGTCTTGTAAACGTGTGACGCTGTTCTGTTTTGTAATTCCGTTCAAGTGTAGCGGTTTTTGCATTCCCTCTCTAAGTGATATCTTATGATAAGTGTCTTTTTCTGTGTGACTTATTTCACTTAGAATCGTCGTACCTAAATCCTCTCATCATGCTGCTACTAGCCTTATGACGTTAATTTCATGGCTGAGTGATATGCCATTGTACATAAGGACCACAACTTCCTTATCCATTTTTCTCTTTCCTGGGATATTTAAGGTGTAACGAAGTGGAGGTTCTTGTCAACAGAGCAGCCCTAAACTTTGGGGTGCCTGTGTCTTGCTGATTTTTAGTTTTCCCAATTTATATGCCCATGAGTGGAAGTGCCCTATGCTCTCTAAGCTGAGTTTTTTAGAGGTTTCAGGACACACCGTACACTTCTCCAGAGTGGCTGTTGGCAATTTACATCCCGCCCATCAGCGTAGCAAGGCTCCCGTTTCGCCATGGCCTGTCCTGCATTTCTGGTTTTGACACATTATTCAGCATGGCCCTTTTGACCGATGGGAAGCGAGACTTCTTTGTAGCGCTGATTTGCCTTTCCAGGTTGCTTGGTTGGCCAAAAAGGGCATATGCGTTTTTTCCTGAATATATTCAGGAAAAAACGTATACGCCCTTTTTGGGCAAGGGCATCATGGTCGAGGTTTTGCCGCTTTTCCTGTGCTTTAAAGGCGATTCGAATCTACCTCCTGAAATCTGTTTCCTGCAATTCTGCCTTGCTTTCAAATCCTCTTCGTTGCCTTCCCTCAATATATTTGTGGACGAGAGTTATCATTTCTAACTCTGCAGGTCTGTGAATTGCAGTGCCCCTGAGCTCCATTTTTCAACTCGCTTTCTTCGGAGTTGGCCACTAAAGCGTAGGATTGCTTCAGGCCCTATTCTGGTTCCGGGCGGCAGGCTGAGCCTGTGGTTAATTCTTCTTCCTGATTGGAAAATAGAGTGACCTGTGCTTGTCCCAACACCTAGACCTAGTCTCTCATTGGTTCCCCCTCTTCCCGTTCATCCTCAGGACAAATTGCAACCTGTACGGAACAGGAGGTTAAAGGTGCTGATTCTCCACGGAGGGAGATTGCTGCTAACGCGGCTGGAATGGCGAACCCGAGCACAAGGAGATGAGAAATGAGGTGAGTTTTAGAAACCTTTCCCGATCACACGGTGTACCATCTTCTGGGTTTCTCATGCATGTTTTCGATGTAGGAAGATGCCCTTGAACCTGGAGATTTGGGAACCATGAGATGGGTACCACACAGTATTACTTTAAAGGGTCTGTGTTTGCTCACCCAACCTCACCAAACCTCTCAGCCCCAAGAGTGTCCACCCTTATGTCTCAATCAGCTGTGGGTCTAGATATGGTCAATCCAGGTGACATCACAGCCCCTGAACGAATTTTGTAAGAATTTCTCTCTCTTTCACTGTCTTTGTTTCACGGGTTTTTAAAAGTAATTGATTTTTATAATGGGGTTTAGCTGCTTTTCACTGCTGTGTTTATGCTGCTTTACACCCACTTGACTCACTTACAGAGGGATATCAATACATTGGTTTTAAGATTCTTACTAGTCAGATATATATTTGGGCGGTGAACAGGGGGTGTTGAGTCCAGTTCACTGAGCAAGGAGTAGGTCTTGTCTATTACATATTGGGTTTATGGAACGGTATCTGAGCTAATTTGAAACCCTTGTTTTATGCATCACCCACCTCACCTTTCCCGTTAAGCAGCCATAGTGTGTCTTCTAAACGTGTGACGCTGTTCTGTTTTGTAATTCAGTTCAAGTGTACCGGTTTTTGCATTCCCTCTCTAAGTGATATCTTATGATAAGTGTCTTTTTCTGTGTGACTTATTTCACTTAGAATCGTCGTACCTAAATCCTCTCATCATGCTGCTACTAGCCTTAGGACGTTAATTTCATGGCTGAGTGATATGTCATTGTACATAAGGACCACAACTTCCTTATCCATTTTTCTCTTTCCTGGGATATTTAAGGTGTAACGAAGTGGAGGTTCTTGTCAACAGAGCAGCCCTAAACTTTGGGGTGCCTGTGTCTTGCTGATTTTTAGTTTTCCCAATTTATACGCCCATGAGTGGAAGTGCCTTATGCTCTCTATGCTGAGTTTTTTAGATGTTTCAGGAAACACCGTACACTTCTCCAGAGTGGCTGTTGGCAATTTACATCCCGCCCATCAGCGTAGTAAGGCTCCCGTTTCTCCATGGCCTGTCCTGCATTTCTGGTTTTGACGCTTTATTCAGCATGGCCCTTTTGACCGATGGGAAGCGAGACTTCTTTGTAGCGCTGATTTGCCTTTCCAGGTTGCTTGGTTGGCCAAAAAGGGCGTATGCGTTTTTTCCTGAATATATTCAGGAAAAAACGCATACGCCCTTTTTGGTCAAGGGCATCATTGTCGAGGTTTTGCCGCTTTTCCTGTGCTTTAAAGGCGATTCGACTCTACCTCCTGAAATCTCTTTCCTGCAATTCTGCCTTGCTTTCAAATCCTCCTCGTTGCCTTCCCTCAATATATTTGTGGACGAGAGTTATCATTTATAACTCTGCAGGTTTGTGAATTGCAGGGCCCCTGAGCTCGATTTTTCAACTCGCTTTTTTGGGAGCTGGCCGCAAAAGCGCAGGATTGCTTCAGGCCCTGTTCTGCTTCCGGGCGGCAGGCTGAGCCTGTGGTTAATTCTTCTTTCTGATGGGAAAATAGAGTGACCTGTGCCTGTCTCCACACCTAGACCTAGTCTCTCATTGGTTCCCACTCTTCCCGTTCATCCTCAGGACAAATTGCAACCTGTACAGAACAGGAGGTTAAAGGTGCTGATTCTCGAAGGAGGGAGATTGCTAGTAAAGCGGCTGTAATGGCCAACCCGAGCACAAGGAGATGAGAAATGAGGTGCGTTTTAGAAACCTTTCCCGATCACACGGTGTACCATCTTCTGGGTTTCTCATGCATGTTTTCGATGTAGGAAGATGCCCTTGAACCTGGAGATTTTGGACCCATGGGATGGATACCACGCAGTATTACTTTAAAGGGTCTGCGTTTGCTCACCCAACCTCACCAAACCTCTCAGCCCCAAGAGTGTCCACCCTTATGTCTCAATCAGCTGTGGGTCTAGAGATGGTCAGTCCAGGTGGCATCACAGCCGCTGAACGAATTTTGTAAGAATTTCTCTCTCTTTCACTGTCTTTGTTTCATGGGTTTTTAAAAGTAATTGATTTTTATAATGGGGTTTAGCTGCTTTTCACTGCTGTGTTTATGCCGCTTTACACCCACTTGACTCACTTACAGAGAGATATCAATACATAGCGTTGAAGATTCTTACTAGTCAGATATTTTCTTGGGCGGTGAATAGGGGGTGTTGAGTCCAGTTCACTGAGCAAGGAGTAGGTCTTGTCTATTACATATTGGGTTTATGGAACGGTATCTGAGCTAATTTGAAACCCTTGTTTTATGCATCACCCCACCTCACCTTTCCCGTTAAACAGCCATAGTGTGTTTTCTAAACGTGTGACGCTGTTCTGTTTTGTAATTCAGTTCAAGTGTAGCGGTTTTTACATTCCCTCTATAAGTGATATCTTATGATAAGTGTCTTTTTCTGTGTGACTTATTTCACTTAGAATCGTCGTACCTAAATCCACTCATCATGCTGCTACTAGCCTTAGTACGTTGATTTCATGGCTGAGTGATATTCCATTGTACATAAGGACCACAGCTTCTTTATCCATTTTTCTCTTTCCTGGGATATTTAAGGTGTAACGAAGTGGAGGTTCTTGTCAACAGAGCAGCCCTAAACTTTGGGGTGCCTGTGTCTTGCTGATTTTTAGTTCTCCCAATTTATACGCCCATGAGTGGAAGTGCCCTATGCTCTCTAACCTGAGTTTTTTAGATGTTTCAGGACACACCGTACACTTCTCCAGAGTGGCTGTTCGCAATTTACATCCCGCCCGTCACCGTAGCAAGGCTCCCGTTTCTCCTTGGCCTGTCCTGCATTTCTGGTTTTGACACTTTATTCAGCATGGCCCTTTTGACCGATGGGAAGCGAGACTTCTTTGTAGCGCTGATTTGCCTTTCCAGGTTGCTTGGTTGGCCAAAAAGGGCGTATGCGTTTTTTCCTGAATATATTCAGGAAAAAACGCATACGCCCTTTTTGGCCAAGGGCATCATGGTCGAGGTTTTGCCGCTTTTCCTGTGCTTTAAAGGCGATTCGACTCTACCTCCTGAAATCTGTTTCCTGCAATTCTGCCTTGCTTTGAAATCCTCCTCGTTGCCTTCCCTCAATATATTTGTGGACGAGAGTTATCATTTATAACTCTGCAGGTTTGTGAATTGCAGGGCCCCTGAGCTCGATTTTTCAACTTGCTTTTTTGGGAGCTGGCCGCAAAAGCACAGGATTGCTTCAGGCCCTGTTCTGCTTCCGGGCGGCAGGCTGAGCCTGTGGTTAATTCTTCTTTCTGATGGGAAAATAGAGTGACCTGTGCCTGTCTCCACACCTAGACCTAGTCTCTCATTGGTTCCCACTCTTCCCGTTCATCCTCAGGACAAATTGCAACCTGTACAGAACAGGAGGTTAAAGGTGCTGATTCTCGAAGGAGGGAGATTGCTAGTAAAGCGGCTGTAATGGCCAACCCGAGCACAAGGAGATGAGAAATGAGGTGCGTTTTAGAAACCTTTCCCGATCACACGGTGTACCATCTTCTGGGTTTCTCATGCATGTTTTCGATGTAGGAAGATGCCCTTGAACCTGGAGATTTTGGACCCATGGGATGGATACCACGCAGTATTACTTTAAAGGGTCTGCGTTTGCTCACCCAACCTCACCAAACCTCTCAGCCCCAAGAGTGTCCACCCTTATGTCTCAATCAGCTGTGGGTCTAGAGATGGTCAATCCAGGTGGCATCACAGCCCCTGAACGAATTTTGTAAGAATTTCTCTCTCTTTCACTGTCTTTGTTTCACGGGTTTTTAAAAGTAATTGATTTTTATAATGGGGTTTAGCTGCTTTTCACTGCTGTGTTTATGCCGCTTTACACCCACTTGACTCACTTACAGAGGGATATCAATACATTGGTTTTAAGATTCTTACTAGTCAGATATATATTTGGGCGGTGAACAGGGGGTGTTGAGTCCAGTTCACTGAGCAAGGAGTAGGTCTTGTCTATTACATATTGGGTTTATGGAACGGTATCTGAGCTAATTTGAAACCCTTGTTTTATGCATCACCCACCTCACCTTTCCCGTTAAGCAGCCATAGTGTGTCTTCTAAACGTGTGACGCTGTTCTGTTTTGTAATTCAGTTCAAGTGTACCGGTTTTTGCATTCCCTCTCTAAGTGATATCTTATGATAAGTGTCTTTTTCTGTGTGACTTATTTCACTTAGAATCGTCGTACCTAAATCCTCTCATCATGCTGCTACTAGCCTTAGGACGTTAATTTCATGGCTGAGTGATATGCCATTGTACATAAGGACCACAACTTCCTTATCCATTTTTCTCTTTCCTGGGATATTTAAGGTGTAACGAAGTGGAGGTTCTTGTCAACAGAGCAGCCCTAAACTTTGGGGTGCCTGTGTCTTGCTGATTTTTAGTTTTCCCAATTTATACGCCCATGAGTGGAAGTGCCTTATGCTCTCTATGCTGAGTTTTTTAGATGTTTCAGGAAACACCGTACACTTCTGCAGAGTGGCTGTTGGCAATTTACATCCCGCCCATCAGCGTAGCAAGGCTCCCGTTTCTCCTTGGCCTGTCCTGCATTTCTGGTTTTGACACTTTATTCAGCATGGCCCTTTTGACCGATGGGAAGCGAGACTTCTTTGTAGCGCTGATTTGCCTTTCCAGGTTGCTTGGTTGGCCAAAAAGGGCGTATGCATTTTTTCCTGAATATATTCAGGAAAAAACGCATACGCCCTTTTTGGCCAAGGGCATCATGGTCGAGGTTTTGCCGCTTTTCCTGTGCTTTAAAGGTGATTCGACTCTACCTCCTGAAATCTGTTTCCTGCAATTCTGCCTTGCTTTCAAATCCTCCTCGTTGCCTTCCCTCAATATATTTGTGGACGAGAGTTATCATTTATAACTCTGCAGGTTTGTGAATTGCAGTGCCCCTGAGCTCGATTTTTCAACTTGCTTTTTTGGGAGCTGGCCGCAAAAGCACAGGATTGCTTCAGGCCCTGTTCTGCTTCCGGGCGGCAGGCTGAGCCTGTGGTTAATTCTTCTTTCTGATGGGAAAATAGAGTGACCTGTGCTTGTCCGAACACCTAGACCTAGTCTCTCATTGGTTCCCCCTCTTCCCGTTCATCCTCAGGACAAATTGCAACCTGTACGGAACAGGAGGTTAAAGGTGCTGATTCTCCACGGAGGGAGATTGCTACTAACGCGGCTGGAATGGCGAATCCGAGCACAAGGAGATGAGAAATGAGGTGCGTTTTAGAAACCTTTCCCGATCACACGGTGTACCATCTTCTGGGTTTCTCATGCATGTTTTCGATGTAGGAAGATGCCCTTGAACCTGGAGATTTGGGACCCATGAGATGGGTACCACACAGTATTACTTTAAAGGGTCTGTGTTTGCTCACCCAACCTCACCAAACCTCTCAGCCCCAAGAGTGTCCACCCTTATGTCTCAATCAGCTGTGGGTCTAGAGATGGTCAATCCAGGTGGCATCACAGCCCCTGAACGAATTTTGTAAGAATTTCTCTCCCTTTCACTGTCTTTGTTTCATGGGATTTTAAAAGTAATTGATTTTTATAATGGGGTTTAGCTGCTTTTCACTGCTCTGTGTATGCTGCTTTACACCCACTTGACTCATTTACAGAGAGATATCAATACATAGCTTTTAAGATTCTTCCTAGTCAGATATATTCTTGGGCGGTGAATAGGGGGTGTCGAGTCCAGTTCACTGAGCAAGGAGTAGGTCTTGTCTATTACATATTGGGTTTATGGAACGGTATCTGAGCTAATTTGAAACCCTTGTTTTCTGCCTCACCCGGCCTCACCTTTCCCGTTAAGCAGCCATAGTGTGTTTTGTAAACGTGTGTCTCTGTTCTGTTTTGTAATTCAGTTCAAGGGTAGCGATTTTTACATTCCCTCTATAAGTGATATCTTATGATAAGTGTCGTTTTCTGGTTGACTTATTTCACTTAGAATCGTCGTACCTAAATCCACTCATCATGCTGCTACTAGCCTTATGACGTTGATTTCATGGCTGAGTGATATTCCATTGTACATAAGGACCACAACTTCTTTATCCTTTTTTTTCTTTCCTGGGATATTTAAGGTGTAACGAAGTGGAGGTTCCTGTCAACAGAGCAGCCCTAAACTTTGGGGTGCCTGTGTCTTGCTGATTTTTAGTTTTCCCAATTTATATGCCCATGAGTGGAAGTGCCCTATGCTCTCTAAGCTGAGTTTTTTAGAGGTTTCAGGACACACCGTACACTTCTCCAGAGTGGCTGTTGGCAATTTACATCCCGCCCATCAGCGTAGCAAGGCTCCCATTTCTCCATGGCCTGTCCTGCATTTCTGGTTTTGACACTTTATTCAGCATGGCCCTTTTGACCGATGGGAAGCGAGACTTCTTTGTAGTGCTGATTTGCCTTTCCAGGTTGCTTGGTTGGCCAAAAAGGGCGTATGCGTTTTTTCCTGAATATATTCAGGAAAAAACGCATACGCCCTTTTTGGCCAAGGGCATCATGGTCGAGGTTTTGCCGCTTTTCCTGTGCTTTAAAGGCGATTCGACTCTACCTCCTGAAATCTGTTTCCTGCAATTCTGCCTTGCTTTCAAATCCTCCTCGTTGCCTTCCCTCAATATATTTGTGGACGAGAGTTATCATTTATAACTCTGCAGGTCTGTGAATTGCAGTGCCCCTGAGCTCGATTTTTCAACTCGCTTTTTTGGGAGCTGGCCGCAAAAGCGCAGGATTGCTTCAGGCCCTGTTCTGCTTCCGGGCGGCAGGCTGAGCCTGTGGTTAATTCTTCTTCCTGATGGGAAAATAGAGTGACCTGTGCCTGTCCCAACACCTAGAGCTAGTCTCTCACTGGTTCCCCCTCTTCCCGTTCATCCTCAGGACAAATTGCAACCTGTTCGGAACAGGAGGTTAAAGGTGCTGATTCTCGAAGGAGGGAGATTGCTAGTAAAGCGTCTGTAATGGCCAACCCGAGCACAAGGAGATGAGAAATGAGGTGCGTTTTAGAAACCTTTCCCGATCACACGGTGTACCATCTTCTGGGTTTCTCATGCATGTTTTCGATGTAGGAAGATGCCCTTGAACCTGGAGATTTTGGACCCATGGGATGGATACCACGCATTATTACTTTAAAGGGTCTGCGTTTGCTCACCCAACCTCACCAAACCTCTCAGCCCCAAGAGTGTCCACCCTTATGTCTCAATCAGCTGTGGGTCTAGAGATGGTCAATCCAGGTGGCATCACAGCCCCTGAACGAATTTTGTAAGAATTTCTCTCTCTTTCACTGTCTTTGTTTCACGGGTTTTTAAAAGTAATTGATTTTTATAATGGGGTTTAGCTGCTTTTCACTGCTGTGTTTATGCCGCTTTACACCCACTTGACTCACTTACAGAGGGATATCAATACATTGGTTTTAAGATTCTTACTAGTCAGATATATTCTTGGGCGGTGAACAGGGGGTGTTGAGTCCACTTCACTGAGCAAGGAGTAGGTCTTGTCTATTACATATTGGGTTTATGGAACGGTATCTGAGCTAATTTGAAACCCTTGTTTTATGCATCACCCACCTCACCTTTCCCGTTAAGCAGCCATAGTGTGTCTTGTAAACGTGTGACGCTGTTCTGTTTTGTAATTCCGTTCAAGTGTAGCGGTTTTTGCATTCCCTCTCTAAGTGATATCTTATGATAAGTGTCTTTTTCTGTGTGACTTATTTCACTTAGAATCGTCGTACCTAAATCCTCTCATCATGCTGCTACTAGCCTTATGACGTTAATTTCATGGCTGAGTGATATGCCATTGTACATAAGGACCACAACTTCCTTATCCATTTTTCTCTTTCCTGGGATATTTAAGGTGTAACGAAGTGGAGGTTCTTGTCAACAGAGCAGCCCTAAACTTTGGGGTGCCTGTGTCTTGCTGATTTTTAGTTTTCCCAATTTATACGCCCATGAGTGGAAGTGCCTTATGCTCTCTATGCTGAGTTTTTTAGATGTTTCAGGAAACACCGTACACTTCTCCAGAGTGGCTGTTGGCAATTTACATCCCGCCCATCAGCGTAGTAAAGCTCCCGTTTCTCCATGGCCTGTCTTGCATTTCTGGTTTTGACACTGTATTCAGCATGGCCCTTTTGACCGATGGGAAGCGAGACTTCTTTGTAGCGCTGATTTGCCTTTCCAGGTTGCTTTGTTGGCCAAAAAGGGCGTATGCGTTTTTTCCTGAATATATTCAGGAAAAAACGCATACGCCCTTTTTGGCCAAGGGCATCATGGTCGAGGTTTTGCCGCTTTTCCTGTGCTTTAAAGGCGATTCGACTCTACCTCCTGAAATCTGTTTCCTGCAATTCTGCCTTGCTTTCAAATCCTCCTCGTTGCCTTCCCTCAATATATTTGTGGACGAGAGTTATCATTTATAACTCTGCAGGTTTGTGAATTGCAGTGCCCCTGAGCTCGATTTTTCAACTCGCTTTTTTGGGAGCTGGCCGCAAAAGCGCAGGATTGCTTCAGGCCCTGTTCTGCTTCCCGGCGGCAGGCTGAGCCTGTCGTTAATTCTTCTTCCTGATGGGAAAATAGAGTGACCTGTGCCTGTCCCAACACCTAGATCTAGTCTCTCACTGGTTCCCCCTCTTCCCGTTCATCCTCAGGACAAATTGCAACCTGTACGGAATAGGAGGTTAAAGGTGCTGATTCTCGAAGGAGGGAGATTGCTAGTAAAGAGGCTGTAATGGCAAACCCGAGCACAAGGAGATGAGAAATGAGGTGCGTTTTAGAAACCTTTCCCGATCACACGGTGTACCATCTTCTGGGTTTCTCATGCATGTTTTCGATGTAGGAAGATGCCCTTGAACCTGGAGATTTTGGACCCATGGGATGGATACCACGCAGTATTACTTTAAAGGGTCTGCGTTTGCTCACCCAACCTCACCAAACCTCTCAGCCCCACGAGTGTCCACCCTTATATCTCAATCAGCTGTGGGTCTAGAGATGGTCAATAAAGGTGGCATCACAGCCCCTGAACGAATTTTGTAAGAATTTCTCTCTCTTTCACTGTCTTTGTTTCACGGGATTTTAAAAGTAATTGATTTTTATAATGGGGTTTAGGTGCTTTTCACTGCTCTGTTTATGCTGCTTTACACCCACTTGACTCATTTACAGAGAGATATCAATACATAGCTTTGAAGATTCTTCCTAGTCAGATATATTCTTGGGCGGTGAATAGGGGGTGTCGAGTCCAGTTCACTGAGCAAGGAGTAGGTCTTGTCTATTACATATTGGGTTTATTGAACGATATCTGAGCTAATTTGAAACCCTTGTTTTCTGCCTCACCCGACCTCACCTTTCCCGTTAAGCAGCCATAGTGTGTTTTGTAAACGTGTGTCTCTGTTCTGTTTTGTAATTCAGTTCAAGTGTAGCGGTTTTTACATTCCCTCTATAAGTGATATCTTATGATAAGTGTCGTTTTCTGGTTGAATTATTTCACTTAGAATCGTCGTACCTAAATCCACTCATCATGCTGCTACTAGCCTTATGACGTTGATTTCATGGCTGAGTGATATTCCATTGTACATAAGGACCACAACTTCTTTATCCATTTTTCTCTTTCCTGGGATATTTAAGGTGTAACGAAGTGGAGGTTCTTGTCAACAGAGCAGCCCTGAACTTTGGGGTGCCTGTGTCTTGCTGATTTTTAGTTTTCCCAATTTATATGCCAATGAGTGGAAGTGCCCTATGCTCTCTAAGCTGAGTTTTTTAGAGGTTTCAGGACACACCGTACACTTCTCCAGAGTGGCTGTTGGCAATTTACATCCCGCCCATCAGCGTAGCAAGGCTCCCGTTTCTCCATGGCCTGTCCTGCATTTCTGGTTTTGACACTTTATTCAGCATGGCCCTTTTGACCGATGGGAAGCGAGACTTCTTTGTAGCGCTGATTTGCCTTTCCAGGTTGCTTGGTTGGCCAAAAAGGGCGTATGCGTTTTTTCCTGAATATATTCAGGAAAAAACGCATACGCCCTTTTTGGCCAAGGGCATCATGGTCGAGGTTTTGCCGCTTTTCCTGTGCTTTAAAGGCGATTCGACTCTACCTCCTGAAATCTGTTTCCTGCAATTCTGCCTTGCTTTCAAATCCTCCTCGTTGCCTTCCCTCAATATATTTGTGGACGAGAGTTATCATTTATAACTCTGCAGGTTTGTGAAATGCAGTGCCCCTGAGCTCGATTTTTCAACTCGCTTTTTTGGGAGCTGGCCGCAAAAGCGCAGGATTGCTTCAGGCCCTGTTCTGCTTCCGGGCGGCAGGCTGAGCCTGTGGTTAATTCTTCTTCCTGATGGGAAAATAGAGTGACCTGTGCCTGTCCCAACACCTAGAGCTAGTCTCTCACTGGTTCCCCCTCTTCCCGTTCATCCTCAGGACAAATTGCAACCTGTACGGAACAGGAGGTTGAAGGTGCTGATTCTCCATGGAGGGAGATTGCTACTAACTCGGTTGGAATGGCGAACCAGAGCACAAGGAGATGAGAAATGAGGTGCGTTTTAGAAACCTTTCCCGATCGCACGGTGTACCGTCTTCTGGGTTTCTCATGCATGTTTTTGATATAGGAAGATGCCCTTGAACTTGGAGATTTGGGACCCATGGGATGGGTACCACGCAGTATTACTTTAAAGGGTCTGCGTTTGCTCACCCAACCTCACCAAATCTCTCAGCCCCACGAGTGTCCACCCTTATGTCTCAATCAGCTGTGGGTCTAGAGATGGTCAATAAAGGTGTCATCACAGCCCCTGAACGAATTCTGTATGAATTTCTCTCTCTTTCACTGTCTTTGTTTCACGGGTTTTTAAAAGTAATTGATTTTTATAATGGGGTTTAGCTGCTTTTCACTGCTGTGTTTATGCCGCTTTACACCCACTTAACTCACTTACAGAGAGATATCAATACATTGGTTTTAAGAGTCTTACTAGTCTGATATATTCTTGGGCGGTGAACAGGGGGCGTTGAGTCCACTTCACTGAGCAAGGAGTAGGTCTTGTCTATTACATATTGGGTTTATGGAACGGTATCTGAGCTAATTTGAAACCCTTGTTTTATGCCTCACCCCACCTCACCTTTCCCGTTAAGCAGCCATAGTGTGTTTTGTAAACGTGTGTCTCTGTTCTGTTTTGTAATTCAGTTGAAGTGTAGCGGTTTTTACATTCCCTCTATAAGTGATATCTTATGATAAGTGTCGTTTTCTGGTTGACTTATTTCACTTAGAATCGTCGTACCTAAATCCTCTCATCATGCTGCTACTAGCCTTATGACGTTGATTTCATGGCTGAGTGATATTCCATTGTACATAAGGACCACAACTTCTTTATCCATTTTTTTCTTTCCTGGGATATTTAAGGTGTAACGAAGTGGAGGTTCTTGTCAACGGAGCAGCCCTAAACTTTGTGGTGCCTGTGTCTTGCTGATTTTTAATTTTTCCAATTCATGCGCCCATGAGTGGAAGTGCCCTATGCTCTCTAAGCTGAGTTTTTTAGAGGTTTCAGGACACACCGTACACTTCTCCAGAGTGGCTGTTGGCAATTTACATCCCGCCCATCAGCGTAGCAAGGCTCCCGTGTCTCCATGGCCTGTCCTGCATTTCTGGTTTTGACACTTTATTCAGCATGGCCCTTTTGACCGATGGGAAGCGAGACTTCTTTGTAGCGCTGATTTGCCTTTCCAGGTTGCTTGGTTGGCCAAAAAGGGCGTATGCGTTTTCTCCTGAATATATTCAGGAAAAAACGCATACGCCCTTTTTGGCCAAGGGCATCATGGTCGAGGTTTTGCCGCTTTTCCTGTGTTTTAAAGGCGATTCGAATCTACCTGCTGAAATCTTTTTTCTGCAATTCTGCCTTGCTTTCAAATCCTCTTCGTTGCCTTCCCTCAATATATTTGTGGACGAGAGTTATCATTTCTAACTCTGCAGGTCTGTGAATTGCAGTGCCCCTGAGCTCCATTTTTCAACTCGCTTTCTTGGGAGCTGGCCCCAAAAGTGCAGGATTGCTTCAGGCCCTATTCTGGTTCCGGGCGGCAGGCTGAGCCTGTGGTTAATTCTTCTTCCTGATGGGAAAATAGAGTGACCTATGCCTGTCCCAACACCTAGAGCTAGTCTCTCATTGGTTCCACCTCTTCCCGTTCATCCTCAGGACAAATTGCAACCTGTACGGAACAGGAGGTTAAAGGTGCTGATTCTCCACGGAGGGAGATTGCTAGTAACTCGGCTGGAATGGCGAACCAGAGCACAAGGAGATGAGAAATGAGGTGCGTTTTAGAAACCTTTCCCGATCGCACGGTGTACCATCTTCTGGGTTTCTCATGCATGTTTTTGATATAGGAAGATGCCCTTGAACTTGGAGATTTGGGACCCATGGGATGGGTACCACGCAGTATTACTTTAAAGGGTCTGCGTTTGCTCACCCAACCTCACCAAACCTCTCAGCCCCACGAGTGTCCACCCTTATGTCTCAATCAGCTGTGGGTCTAGAGATGGTCAACAAAGGTGGCATCACAGCCCCTGAACGAATTTTGTAAGAATTTCTCTCTCTTTCACTGTCTTTGTTTCATGGGATTTTAAAAGTAATTGATTTTTATAATGGGGTTTAGCTGCTTTTCACTGCTGTGTTTATGCTGCTTTACACCCACTTGACTCATTTACAGAGAGATATCAATACATAGCTTTGAAGATTCTTCCTTGTCAGATGTATTCTTGGGCGGTGAATAGGGGGTGTCGAGTCCAGTTCACTGAGCAAGGAGTAGGTCTTGTCTATTACATATTGGGTTTATTGAACGGTATCTGAGCTAATTTGAAACCCTTGTTTTCTGCCTCACCCAACCTCACCTTTCCCGTTAAGCAGACATAGTGTGTTTTGTAAACGTGTGTCTCTGTTCTGTTTTGTAATTCAGTTCAAGTGTAGCGGTTTTTACATTCCCTGTATAAGTGATATCTTATGATATGTGTCGTTTTCTGGTTGACTTATTTCACTTAGAATCGTCGTACCTAAATCCACTCATCATGCTGCTACTAGCCTTATGACGTTGATTTCATGGCTGAGTGATATTCCATTGAACATAAGGACCACAACTTCTTTATCCATTTTTCTCTTTCCTGGGATATTTAAGGTGTAACGAAGTGGAGGTTCTTGTCAACAGAGCAGCCCTAAACTTTGGGGTGCCTGTGTCTTGCTGATTTTTAGTTTTCCCAATTTATACGCCCATGAGTGGAAGTGCCCTATGTTCTCTAAGCTGAGTTGTTTAGAGGTTTCAGGACACACCGTACACTTCTGCAGAGTGGCTGTTGGCAATTTACATGCCGCCCATCAGCGTAGCAAGGCTCCCGTTTCTCCATGGCCTGTCCTGCATTTCTGGTTTTGACACTTTATTCAGCATGGCCCTTTTGACCGATGGGAAGCGAGACTTCTTTGTAGCGCTGATTTGCCTTTCCAGGTTGCTTGGTTGGCCAAAAAGGGCGTATGCGTTTTTTCCTGAATATATTCAGGAAAAAACGCATACGCCCTTTTTGGCCAAGGGCATCATGGTCGAGGTTTTGCCGCTTTGCCTGTGCTTTAAAGGCGATTCGACTCTACCTCCTGAAATCTGTTTCCTGCAATTCTGCCTTGCTTTCAAATCCTCTTTGTTGCCTTCCCTCAATATATTTGTGGACGAGAGTTATCATTTCTAACTCTGCAGGTCTGTGAATTGCAGTGCCCCTGAGCTCCATTTTTCAACTCGCTTTCTTCGGAGTTGGCCGCAAAAGCGCAGGATTGCTTCAAGCCCTATTCTGGTTCCGGGCGGCAGGCTGAGCCTGTGGTTAATTCTTCTTCCTGATGGGAAAATAGAGTGACCTGTGCCTGTCCCAACACCTAGAGCTAGTCTCTCATTGGTTCCACCTCTTCCCGTTCATCCTCAGGACAGATTGCAACCTGTACGGAACAGGAGGTTAAAGGTGCTGATTCTCCACGGAGGGAGATTGCTAGTAACTCGGTTGAAATGGCGAACCAGAGCACAAGGAGATGAGAAATGAGGTGCGTTTTAGAAACCTTTCCCGATCGCACGGTGTACCATCTTCTGGGTTTCTCATGCATGTTTTTGATATAGGAAGATGCCCTTGAACTTGGAGATTTGGGACCCATGGGATGGGTACCACGCAGTATTACTTTAAAGGGTCTGCGTTTGCTCACCCAACCTCACCAAACCTCTCAGCCCCACGAGTGTCCACCCTTATGTCTCAATCAGCTGTGGGTCTAGAGATGGTCAATAAAGGTGGCATCACAGCCCCTGAACGAATTCTGTATGAATTTCTCTCTCTTTCACTGTCTTTGTTTCACGGGTTTTTAAAAGTAATTGATTTTTATAATGGGGTTTAGCTGCTTTTCACTGCTGTGTTTATGCCACTTTACACCCACTTTTCTCACTTACAGAGAGATATCAATACATTGGTTTTAAGAGTCTTACTAGTCTGATATATTCTTGGGCGGTGAACAGGGGGTGTTGAGTCCACTTCACTGAGCAAGGAGTAGGTCTTGTCTATTACATATTGGGTTTATGGAACGGTATCTGAGCTAATTTGAAACCCTTGTTTTCTGCCTCACCCAACCTCACCTTTCCCGTTAAGCAGCCATAGTGTGTTTTGTAAACGTGTGTCTCTGTTCTGTTTTGTAATTCAGTTCAAGTGTAGCGGTTTTTACATTCCCTCTATAAGTGATATCTTATGATATGTGTCGTTTTCTGGTTGACTTATTTCACTTAGAATCGTCGTACCTAAATCCACTCATCATGCTGCTACTAGCCTTATGACGTTGATTTCATGGCTGAGTGATATTCCATTGAACATAAGGACCACAACTTCTTTATCCATTTTTCTCTTTCCTGGGATATTTAAGGTGTAACGAAGTGGAGGTTCTTGTCAACAGAGCAGCCCTAAACTTTGGGGTGCCTGTGTCTTGCTGATTTTTAGTTTTCCCAATTTATACACCCATGAGTGGAAGTGCCCTATGTTCTCTAAGCTGAGTTGTTTAGAGGTTTCAGGACACACCGTACACTTCTGCAGAGTGGCTGTTGGCAATTTACATGCCGCCCATCAGCGTAGCAAGGCTCCCGTTTCTCCATGGCCTGTCCTGCATTTCTGGTTTTGACACTTTATTCAGCACGGCCCTTTTGACCGATGGGAAGCGAGACTTCTTTGTAGCGCTGATTTGCCTTTCCAGGTTGCTTGGTTGGCCAAAAAGGGCGTATGCGTTTTTTCCTGAATATATTCAGGAAAAAACGCATACGCCCTTTTTGGCCAAGGGCATCATGGTCGAGGTTTTGCCGCTTTTCCTGTGCTTTAAAGGCGATTCGACTCTACCTCCTGAAATCTGTTTCCTGCAATTCTGCCTTGCTTTCAAATCCTCTTTGTTGCCTTCCCTCAATATATTTGTGGACGAGAGTTATCATTTCTAACTCTGCAGGTCTGTGAATTGCAGTGCCCCTGAGCTCCATTTTTCAACTCGCTTTCTTCGGAGTTGGCCGCAAAAGCGCAGGATTGCTTCAAGCCCTATTCTGGTTCCGGGCGGCAGGCTGAGCCTGTGGTTAATTCTTCTTCCTGATGGGAAAATAGAGTGACCTGTGCCTGTCCCAACACCTAGAGCTAGTCTCTCATTGGTTCCACCTCTTCCCGTTCATCCTCAGGACAGATTGCAACCTGTACGGAACAGGAGGTTAAAGGTGCTGATTCTCCACGGAGGGAGATTGCTAGTAACTCGGTTGAAATGGCGAACCAGAGCACAAGGAGATGAGAAATGAGGTGCGTTTTAGAAACCTTTCCCGATCGCACGGTGTACCATCTTCTGGGTTTCTCATGCATGTTTTTGATATAGGAAGATGCCCTTGAACTTGGAGATTTGGGACCCATGGGATGGGTACCACGCAGTATTACTTTAAAGGGTCTGCGTTTGCTCACCCAACCTCACCAAACCTCTCAGCCCCAAGAGTGTCCACCCTTATGTCTCAATCAGCTGTGGGTCTAGAGATGGTCAATAAAGGTGGCATCACAGCCCCTGAACGAATTCTGTATGAATTTCTCTCTCTTTCACTGTCTTTGTTTCACGGGTTTTTAAAAGTAATTGATTTTTATAATGGGGTTTAGCTGCTTTTCACTGCTGTGTTTATGCCACTTTACACCCACTTTTCTCACTTACAGAGAGATATCAATACATTGGTTTTAAGAGTCTTACTAGTCTGATATATTCTTGGGCGGTGAACAGGGGGTGTTGAGTCCACTTCACTGAGCAAGGAGTAGGTCTTGTCTATTACATATTGGGTTTATGGAACGGTATCTGAGCTAATTTGAAACCCTTGTTTTCTGCCTCACCCAACCTCACCTTTCCCGTTAAGCAGCCATAGTGTGTTTTGTAAACGTGTGTCTCTGTTCTGTTTTGTAATTCAGTTCAAGTGTAGCGGTTTTTACATTCCCTCTATAAGTGATATCTTATGATATGTGTCGTTTTCTGGTTGACTTATTTCACTTAGAATCGTCGTACCTAAATCCACTCATCATGCTGCTACTAGCCTTATGACGTTGATTTCATGGCTGAGTGATATTCCATTGAACATAAGGACCACAACTTCTTTATCCATTTTTCTCTTTCCTGGGATATTTAAGGTGTAACGAAGTGGAGGTTCTTGTCAACAGAGCAGCCCTAAACTTTGGGGTGCCTGTGTCTTGCTGATTTTTAGTTTTCCCAATTTATACACCCATGAGTGGAAGTGCCCTATGTTCTCTAAGCTGAGTTGTTTAGAGGTTTCAGGACACACCGTACACTTCTGCAGAGTGGCTGTTGGCAATTTACATGCCGCCCATCAGTGTAGCAAGGCTCCCGTTTCTCCATGGCCTGTCCTGCATTTCTGGTTTTGACACTTTATTCAGCACGGCCCTTTTGACCGATGGGAAGCGAGACTTCTTTGTAGCGCTGATTTGCCTTTCCAGGTTGCTTGGTTGGCCAAAAAGGGCGTATGCGTTTTTTCCTGAATATATTCAGGAAAAAACGCATACGCCCTTTTTGGCCAAGGGCATCATGGTCGAGGTTTTGCCGCTTTTCCTGTGCTTTAAAGGCGATTCGACTCTACCTCCTGAAATCTGTTTCCTGCAATTCTGCCTTGCTTTCAAATCCTCTTTGTTGCCTTCCCTCAATATATTTGTGGACGAGAGTTATCATTTCTAACTCTGCAGGTCTGTGAATTGCAGTGCCCCTGAGCTCCATTTTTCAACTCGCTTTCTTCGGAGTTGGCCGCAAAAGCGCAGGATTGCTTCAAGCCCTATTCTGGTTCCGGGCGGCAGGCTGAGCCTGTGGTTAATTCTTCTTCCTGATGGGAAAATAGAGTGACCTGTGCCTGTCCCAACACCTAGAGCTAGTCTCTCATTGGTTCCACCTCTTCCCGTTCATCCTCAGGACAGATTGCAACTTGTACGGAACAGGAGGTTAAAGGTGCTGATTCTCCACGGAGGGAGATTGCTAGTAACTCGGTTGAAATGGCGAACCCGTGCACAAGGAGATGAGAAATGAGGTGCGTTTTAGAAACCTTTCCCGATCGCACGGTGTACCATCTTCTGGGTTTCTCATGCATGTTTTTGATATAGGAAGATGCCCTTGAACTTGGAGATTTGGGACCCATGGGATGGGTACCACGCAGTATTACTTTAAAGGGTCTGCGTTTGCTCACCCAACCTCACCAAACCTCTCAGCCCCACGAGTGTCCACCCTTATGTCTCAATCAGCTGTGGGTCTAGAGATGGTCAATAAAGGTGGCATCACAGCCCCTGAACGAATTCTGTATTAATTTCTCTCTCTTTCACTGTCTTTGTTTCACGGGTTTTTAAAAGTAATTGATTTTTATAATGGGGTTTAGCTGCTTTTCACTGCTGTGTTTATGCCACTTTACACCCACTTTTCTCACTTACAGAGAGATATCAATACATTGGTTTTAAGAGTCTTACTAGTCTGATATATTCTTGGGCGGTGAACAGGGGGTGTTGAGTCCACTTCACTGAGCAAGGAGTAGGTCTTGTCTATTACATATTGGGTTTATGGAACGGTATCTGAGCTAATTTGAAACCCTTGTTTTCTGCCTCACCCGACGTCACCTTTCCCGTTAAGTAGCCATAGTGTGTTTTGTAAACGTGTGTCTCTGTTCTGTTTTGTAATTCAGTTCAAGTGTAGCGGTTTTTACATTCCCTCTATAAGTGATATCTTATGATAAGTGTCGTTTTCTGGTTGACTTATTTCACTTAGAATCGTCGTACCTAAATCCACTCATCATGCTGCTACTAGCCTTATGACGTTGATTTCATTGCTGAGTGATATTCCATTGTACATAAGGACCACAACTTCTTTATCCATTTTTCTCTTTCCTGGGATATTTAAGGTGTAACGAAGTGGAGGTTCTTGTCAACAGAGCAGCCCTAAACTTTGGGGTGCCTGTGTCTTGCTGATTTTTAGTTTTCCCAATTTATACGCCCATGAGTGGAAGTGCCCTATGCTCTCTAAGCTGAGTTTTTTAGAGGTTTCAGGACACACCGTACTCTTCTCCAGAGTGGCTGTTGGCAATTTACATCCCGCCCATGAGCGTAGCAAGGCTCCCGTTTCTCCATGGCCTGTCCTGCATTTCTGGTTTTGACACTTTATTCAGCATGGCCCTTTTGACCGATGGGAAGCGAGACTTCTTTGTAGCGCTGATATGCCTTTCCAGGTTGCTTGGTTGGCCAAAAAGGGCGTCTGCGTTTTTTCCTGAATATATTCAGGAAAAAACGCAGACGCCCTTTTTGGCCAAGGGCATCATGGTCGAGGTTTTGCCGCCTTTCCTGTGCTTTAAAGGCGATTCAAATCTACCTCCTGAAATCTGTTTCCTGCAATTCTGCCTTGCTTTCAAATCCTCTTCGTTGCCTTCCCTCAATATATTTGTGGACGAGAGTTATCATTTCTAACTCTGCAGGTTTGTGAATTGCAGTGCCCCTGAGCTCCACTTTTCAACTCGCTTTCTTCGGAGCTGGCCGCAAAAGCGCAGGATTGCTTCAGGCCCTATTCTGGTTCCGGGCGGCAGGCTGAGCCTGTGGTTAATTCTTCTTCCTGATGGGAAAATAGAGTGACCTGTGCCTGTCCCAACACCTAGAGCTAGTTTCTCATTGGTTCCCCCTCTTCCCGTTCATCCTCAGGACAAATTGCAACCTGTACGGAACAGGAGGTTAAAGGTGCTGATTCTCCACGGAGGGAGATTGCTACTAACGCGGCTGGAATGGCGAACCCGAGCACAAGGAGATGAGAAATGAGGTGCGTTTTAGAAACCTTTCCCGATCACACGGTGTACCATCTTCTGGGTTTCTCATGCATGTTTTCGATGTAGGAAGATGCCCTTGAACCTGGACATTTGGGACCCATGGGATGGGTACCACGCAGTATTACTTTAAAGGGTGTGCGTTTGCTCACCCAACCTCACCAAACCTCTCAGCCCCAAGAGTGTCCACCCTTATGTCTCAATCAGCTGTGGGTCTAGATATGGTCAATCCAGGTGGCATCACAGCCCCTGAACGAATTTTGTAAGAATTTCTCTCTCTTTCACTGTCTTTGTTTCACGGGATTTTAAAAGTAATTGATTTTTATAATGGGGTGTAGCTGCTTTTCACTGCTCTGTTTATGCTGCTTTACACCCACTTGACTCATTTACAGAGAGATATCAATACATAGCTTTGAAGATTCTTCCTAGTCAGGTATATTCTTGGGCGGTGAACAGGGGGTGTCGAGTCCAGTTCACTGAGCAAGGAGTAGGTCTTGTCTATTACATATTGGGTTTATGGAACGGTATCTGAGCTCATTTGAAACCCTTGTTTTCTACCTCACCCGACCTCACCTTTCCCGTTAAGCAGCCATAGTGTGTTTTGTAAACGTGTGACGCTGTTCTGTTTTGTAATTCAGTTCAAGTGTAGCGGTTTTTACATTCCCTCTCTAAGTGATATCTTATGATAAGTGTCTTTTTCTGTGTGACTTATTTCACTTAGAATCGTCGTACCTAAATCCTCTCATCATGCTGCTACTAGCCTTATGACGTTAATTTCATGGCTGAGTGATATGCCATTGTACATAAGGACCACAACTTCCTTATCCATGTTTCTCTTTCCTGGGATATTTAAGGTGTAACGAAGTGGAGGTTCTTGTCAACAGAGCAGCCCTAAACTTTGGGGTGCCTGTGTCTTGCTGATTTTTAGTTTTCCCAATTTATACGCCCATGAGTGGAAGTGCCTTATGCTCTCTATGCTGAGTTCTTTAGATGTTTCAGGAAACACCGTACACTTCTCCAGAGTGGCTGTTGGCAATTTACATCCCGCCCATCAGCGTAGTAAGGCTCCCGTTTCTCCATGGCCTGTCCTGCATTTCTGGTTTTGACACTTTATTCAGCATGGCCCTTTTGACCGATGGGAAGCGAGACTTCTTTGTAGCGCTGATTTGCCTTTCCAGGTTGCTTGGTTGGCCAAAAAGGGCGTATGCGTTTTTTCCTGAATATATTCAGGAAAAAACGCATACGCCCTTTTTGGCCAAGGGCATCATGGTCGAGGTTTTGCCGCTTTTCCTGTGCTTTAAAGGCGATTCGACTCTACCTCCTGAAATCTGTTTCCTGCAATTCTGCCTTGCTTTCAAATCCTCCTCGTTGCCTTCCCTCAATATATTTGTGGACGAGAGTTATCATTTCTAACTCTGCAGGTTTGTGAATTGCAGTGCCCCTGAGCTCGATTTTTCAACTCGTTTTTTTGGGAGCTGGCCGCAAAAGCACAGGATTGCTTCAGGCCCTGTTCTGCTTCCGGGCGGCAGGCTGAGCCTGTGGTTAATTCTTCTTCCTGATGGGAAAATAGAGTGACCTGTGCCTGTCCCAACACCTAGAGCTAGTCTCTCACTGGTTCCCCCTCTTCCCGTTCATCCTCAGGACAATTTGCAACCTGTACGGAACAGGAGGTTGAAGGTGCTGATTCTCGAAGGAGGGAGATTGCTAGTAAAGCGGCTGTAATGGCCAACCCGAGCACAAGGAGATGAGAAATGAGGTGCGTTTTCGAAACCTTTCCCGATCACACGGTGTACCATCTTCTGGGTTTCTCATGCATGTTTTTGTTATAGGAAGATGCCCTTGAACTTGGAGATTTGGGACCCATGGGATGGGTACCACGCAGTATTACTTTAAAGGGCCTGCGTTTCCTCAACCAACCTGACCAAACCTCTCAGCCACAAGAGTGTCCACCCTTATGTCTCAAGCAGCTGTGGGTCTAGAGATGGTCAATCCAGGTGGCATCACAGCCCCTGAACGAATATTGTAAGAATTTCTCTCTCTTTCACTGTCTTTGTTTCACGGGTTTTTAAAAGTAATTGATTTTTATAATGGGGTTTAGCTGCTTTTCACTGCTGTTTTTATGCTGCTTTACACCCACTTGACTCACTTACAGAGAGATATCAATACATAGCTTTGAAGATTCTTCCTAGTCAGATATATTCTTGGGCGGTGAATAGGGGGTTTTTGCGTCCAGTTCACTGAGCAAGGAGTAGGTCTTGTCTATTACATATTGGGTTTATTGAACGGTATCTGAGCTAATTTGAAACCCTTGTTTTCTGCCTCACCCGACCTCACCTTTCCCGTTAAGCAGCCATAGTGTGTTTTGTAAACGTGTGTCTCTGTTCTGTTTTGTAATTCAGTTCAAGTGTAGCGGTTTTTACATTCCCTCTATAAGTGATATCTTATGATAAGTGTCGTTTTCTGGTTGACTTATTTCACTTAGAATCGTCGTACCTAAATCCACTCATCATGCTGCTACTAGCCTTATGACGTTGATTTCCTGGCTGAGTGATATTCCATTGTACATAAGGACCACAACTTCTTTATCCATTTTTTTCTTTCCTGGGATATTTAAGGTGTAACAAAGTGGAGGTTCTTGTCAACAGAGCAGCCCTAAACTTTGGGGTGCCTGTGTCTTGCTGATTTTTACTTTTCCCAATTTATACACCCATGAGTGGAAGTGCCCTATGCTCTCTAAGCTGAGTTTTTTAGAGGTTTCAGGACACACCGTACACTTCTCCAGAGTGGCTGTTGGCAATTTACATCACGCCCATCAGCGTAGCAAGGCTCCCGTTTCTCCATGGCCTGTCCTGCATTTCTGGTTTTGACACTTTATTCAGCATGGCCCTTTTGACCGATGGGAAGCGAGACTTCTTTGTAGCGCTGATTTGCCTTTCCAGGTTGCTTGGTTGGCCAAAAAGGGCGTCTGCGTTTTTTCCTGAATATATTCAGGAAAAAACGCAGACGCCCTTTTTGGCCAAGGGCATCATGGTCGAGGTTTTGCCGCCTTTCCTGTGCTTTAAAGGCGATTCAAATCTACCTCCTGAAATCTGTTTCCTGCAATTCTGCCTTGCTTTCAAATCCTCTTCGTTGCCTTCCCTCAATATATTTGTGGACGAGAGTTATCATTTCTAACTCTGCAGGTTTGTGAATTGCAGTGCCCCTGAGCTCCACTTTTCAACTCGCTTTCTTCGGAGCTGGCCGCAAAAGCGCAGGATTGCTTCAGGCCCTATTCTGGTTCCGGGCGGCAGGCTGAGCCTGTGGTTAATTCTTCTTCCTGATGGGAAAATAGAGTGACCTGTGCCTGTCCCAACACCTAGAGCTAGTTTCTCATTGGTTCCCCCTCTTCCCGTTCATCCTCAGGACAAATTGCAACCTGTACGGAACAGGAGGTTAAAGGTGCTGATTCTCCACGGAGGGAGATTGCTACTAACGCGGCTGGAATGGCGAACCCGAGCACAAGGAGATGAGAAATGAGGTGCGTTTTAGAAACCTTTCCCGATCACACGGTGTACCATCTTCTGGGTTTCTCATGCATGTTTTCGATGTAGGAAGATGCCCTTGAACCTGGAGATTTGGGACCCATGGGATGGGTACCACGCAGTATTACTTTAAAGGGTGTGCGTTTGCTCACCCAACCTCACCAAACCTCTCAGCCCCAAGAGTGTCCACCCTTATGTCTCAATCAGCTGTGGGTCTAGATATGGTCAATCCAGGTGGCATCACAGCCCCTGAACGAATTTTGTAAGAATTTCTCTCTCTTTCACTGTCTTTGTTTCACGGGATTTTAAAAGTAATTGATTTTTATAATGGGGTGTAGCTGCTTTTCACTGCTCTGTTTATGCTGCTTTACACCCACTTGACTCATTTACAGAGAGATATCAATACATAGCTTTGAAGATTCTTCCTAGTCAGGTATATTCTTGGGCGGTGAACAGGGGGTGTCGAGTCCAGTTCACTGAGCAAGGAGTAGGTCTTGTCTATTACATATTGGGTTTATGGAACGGTATCTGAGCTCATTTGAAACCCTTGTTTTCTACCTCACCCGACCTCACCTTTCCCGTTAAGCAGCCATAGTGTGTTTTGTAAACGTGTGACGCTGTTCTGTTTTGTAATTCAGTTCAAGTGTAGCGGTTTTTACATTCCCTCTCTAAGTGATATCTTATGATAAGTGTCTTTTTCTGTGTGACTTATTTCACTTAGAATCGTCGTACCTAAATCCTCTCATCATGCTGCTACTAGCCTTATGACGTTAATTTCATGGCTGAGTGATATGCCATTGTACATAAGGACCACAACTTCCTTATCCATGTTTCTCTTTCCTGGGATATTTAAGGTGTAACGAAGTGGAGGTTCTTGTCAACAGAGCAGCCCTAAACTTTGGGGTGCCTGTGTCTTGCTGATTTTTAGTTTTCCCAATTTATACGCCCATGAGTGGAAGTGCCTTATGCTCTCTATGCTGAGTTCTTTAGATGTTTCAGGAAACACCGTACACTTCTCCAGAGTGGCTGTTGGCAATTTACATCCCGCCCATCAGCGTAGTAAGGCTCCCGTTTCTCCATGGCCTGTCCTGCATTTCTGGTTTTGACACTTTATTCAGCATGGCCCTTTTGACCGATGGGAAGCGAGACTTCTTTGTAGCGCTGATTTGCCTTTCCAGGTTGCTTGGTTGGCCAAAAAGGGCGTATGCGTTTTTTCCTGAATATATTCAGGAAAAAACGCATACGCCCTTTTTGGCCAAGGGCATCATGGTCGAGGTTTTGCCGCTTTTCCTGTGCTTTAAAGGCGATTCGACTCTACCTCCTGAAATCTGTTTCCTGCAATTCTGCCTTGCTTTCAAATCCTCCTCGTTGCCTTCCCTCAATATATTTGTGGACGAGAGTTATCATTTCTAACTCTGCAGGTTTGTGAATTGCAGTGCCCCTGAGCTCGATTTTTCAACTCGTTTTTTTGGGAGCTGGCCGCAAAAGCACAGGATTGCTTCAGGCCCTGTTCTGCTTCCGGGCGGCAGGCTGAGCCTGTGGTTAATTCTTCTTCCTGATGGGAAAATAGAGTGACCTGTGCCTGTCCCAACACCTAGAGCTAGTCTCTCACTGGTTCCCCCTCTTCCCGTTCATCCTCAGGACAATTTGCAACCTGTACGGAACAGGAGGTTGAAGGTGCTGATTCTCGAAGGAGGGAGATTGCTAGTAAAGCGGCTGTAATGGCCAACCCGAGCACAAGGAGATGAGAAATGAGGTGCGTTTTCGAAACCTTTCCCGATCACACGGTGTACCATCTTCTGGGTTTCTCATGCATGTTTTTGTTATAGGAAGATGCCCTTGAACTTGGAGATTTGGGACCCATGGGATGGGTACCACGCAGTATTACTTTAAAGGGCCTGCGTTTCCTCAACCAACCTGACCAAACCTCTCAGCCACAAGAGTGTCCACCCTTATGTCTCAAGCAGCTGTGGGTCTAGAGATGGTCAATCCAGGTGGCATCACAGCCCCTGAACGAATATTGTAAGAATTTCTCTCTCTTTCACTGTCTTTGTTTCACGGGTTTTTAAAAGTAATTGATTTTTATAATGGGGTTTAGCTGCTTTTCACTGCTGTTTTTATGCTGCTTTACACCCACTTGACTCACTTACAGAGAGATATCAATACATAGCTTTGAAGATTCTTCCTAGTCAGATATATTCTTGGGCGGTGAATAGGGGGTTTTTGCGTCCAGTTCACTGAGCAAGGAGTAGGTCTTGTCTATTACATATTGGGTTTATTGAACGGTATCTGAGCTAATTTGAAACCCTTGTTTTCTGCCTCACCCGACCTCACCTTTCCCGTTAAGCAGCCATAGTGTGTTTTGTAAACGTGTGTCTCTGTTCTGTTTTGTAATTCAGTTCAAGTGTAGCGGTTTTTACATTCCCTCTATAAGTGATATCTTATGATAAGTGTCGTTTTCTGGTTGACTTATTTCACTTAGAATCGTCGTACCTAAATCCACTCATCATGCTGCTACTAGCCTTATGACGTTGATTTCCTGGCTGAGTGATATTCCATTGTACATAAGGACCACAACTTCTTTATCCATTTTTTTCTTTCCTGGGATATTTAAGGTGTAACAAAGTGGAGGTTCTTGTCAACAGAGCAGCCCTAAACTTTGGGGTGCCTGTGTCTTGCTGATTTTTACTTTTCCCAATTTATACACCCATGAGTGGAAGTGCCCTATGCTCTCTAAGCTGAGTTTTTTAGAGGTTTCAGGACACACCGTACACTTCTCCAGAGTGGCTGTTGGCAATTTACATCACGCCCATCAGCGTAGCAAGGCTCCCGTTTCTCCATGGCCTGTCCTGCATTTCTGGTTTTGACACTTTATTCAGCATGGCCCTTTTGACCGATGGGAAGCGAGACTTCTTTGTAGCGCTGATTTGCCTTTCCAGGTTGCTTGGTTGGCCAAAAAGGGCGTATGCGTTTTTTCCTGAATATATTCAGGAAAAAACGCAGACGCCCTTTTTGGCCAAGGGCATCATGGTCGAGGTTTTGCCGCCTTTCCTGTGCTTTAAAGGCGATTCAAATCTACCTCCTGAAATCTGTTTCCTGCAATTCTGCCTTGCTTTCAAATCCTCTTCGTTGCCTTCCCTCAATATATTTGTGGACGAGAGTTATCATTTCTAACTCTGCAGGTTTGTGAATTGCAGTGCCCCTGAGCTCCACTTTTCAACTCGCTTTCTTCGGAGCTGGCCGCAAAAGCGCAGGATTGCTTCAGGCCCTATTCTGGTTCCGGGCGGCAGGCTGAGCCTGTGGTTAATTCTTCTTCCTGATGGGAAAATAGAGTGACCTGTGCCTGTCCCAACACCTAGAGCTAGTTTCTCATTGGTTCCCCCTCTTCCCGTTCATCCTCAGGACAAATTGCAACCTGTACGGAACAGGAGGTTAAAGGTGCTGATTCTCCACGGAGGGAGATTGCTACTAACGCGGCTGGAATGGCGAACCCGAGCACAAGGAGATGAGAAATGAGGTGCGTTTTAGAAACCTTTCCCGATCACACGGTGTACCATCTTCTGGGTTTCTCATGCATGTTTTCGATGTAGGAAGATGCCCTTGAACCTGGAGATTTGGGACCCATGGGATGGGTACCACGCAGTATTACTTTAAAGGGTGTGCGTTTGCTCACCCAACCTCACCAAACCTCTCAGCCCCAAGAGTGTCCACCCTTATGTCTCAATCAGCTGTGGGTCTAGATATGGTCAATCCAGGTGGCATCACAGCCCCTGAACGAATTTTGTAAGAATTTCTCTCTCTTTCACTGTCTTTGTTTCACGGGATTTTAAAAGTAATTGATTTTTATAATGGGGTGTAGCTGCTTTTCACTGCTCTGTTTATGCTGCTTTACACCCACTTGACTCATTTACAGAGAGATATCAATACATAGCTTTGAAGATTCTTCCTAGTCAGGTATATTCTTGGGCGGTGAACAGGGGGTGTCGAGTCCAGTTCACTGAGCAAGGAGTAGGTCTTGTCTATTACATATTGGGTTTATGGAACGGTATCTGAGCTCATTTGAAACCCTTGTTTTCTACCTCACCCGACCTCACCTTTCCCGTTAAGCAGCCATAGTGTGTTTTGTAAACGTGTGACGCTGTTCTGTTTTGTAATTCAGTTCAAGTGTAGCGGTTTTTACATTCCCTCTCTAAGTGATATCTTATGATAAGTGTCTTTTTCTGTGTGACTTATTTCACTTAGAATCGTCGTACCTAAATCCTCTCATCATGCTGCTACTAGCCTTATGACGTTAATTTCATGGCTGAGTGATATGCCATTGTACATAAGGACCACAACTTCCTTATCCATGTTTCTCTTTCCTGGGATATTTAAGGTGTAACGAAGTGGAGGTTCTTGTCAACAGAGCAGCCCTAAACTTTGGGGTGCCTGTGTCTTGCTGATTTTTAGTTTTCCCAATTTATACGCCCATGAGTGGAAGTGCCTTATGCTCTCTATGCTGAGTTCTTTAGATGTTTCAGGAAACACCGTACACTTCTCCAGAGTGGCTGTTGGCAATTTACATCCCGCCCATCAGCGTAGTAAGGCTCCCGTTTCTCCATGGCCTGTCCTGCATTTCTGGTTTTGACACTTTATTCAGCATGGCCCTTTTGACCGATGGGAAGCGAGACTTCTTTGTAGCGCTGATTTGCCTTTCCAGGTTGCTTGGTTGGCCAAAAAGGGCGTATGCGTTTTTTCCTGAATATATTCAGGAAAAAACGCATACGCCCTTTTTGGCCAAGGGCATCATGGTCGAGGTTTTGCCGCTTTTCCTGTGCTTTAAAGGCGATTCGACTCTACCTCCTGAAATCTGTTTCCTGCAATTCTGCCTTGCTTTCAAATCCTCCTCGTTGCCTTCCCTCAATATATTTGTGGACGAGAGTTATCATTTCTAACTCTGCAGGTTTGTGAATTGCAGTGCCCCTGAGCTCGATTTTTCAACTCGTTTTTTTGGGAGCTGGCCGCAAAAGCACAGGATTGCTTCAGGCCCTGTTCTGCTTCCGGGCGGCAGGCTGAGCCTGTGGTTAATTCTTCTTCCTGATGGGAAAATAGAGTGACCTGTGCCTGTCCCAACACCTAGAGCTAGTCTCTCACTGGTTCCCCCTCTTCCCGTTCATCCTCAGGACAATTTGCAACCTGTACGGAACAGGAGGTTGAAGGTGCTGATTCTCGAAGGAGGGAGATTGCTAGTAAAGCGGCTGTAATGGCCAACCCGAGCACAAGGAGATGAGAAATGAGGTGCGTTTTCGAAACCTTTCCCGATCACACGGTGTACCATCTTCTGGGTTTCTCATGCATGTTTTTGTTATAGGAAGATGCCCTTGAACTTGGAGATTTGGGACCCATGGGATGGGTACCACGCAGTATTACTTTAAAGGGCCTGCGTTTCCTCAACCAACCTGACCAAACCTCTCAGCCACAAGAGTGTCCACCCTTATGTCTCAAGCAGCTGTGGGTCTAGAGATGGTCAATCCAGGTGGCATCACAGCCCCTGAACGAATATTGTAAGAATTTCTCTCTCTTTCACTGTCTTTGTTTCACGGGTTTTTAAAAGTAATTGATTTTTATAATGGGGTTTAGCTGCTTTTCACTGCTGTTTTTATGCTGCTTTACACCCACTTGACTCACTTACAGAGAGATATCAATACATAGCTTTGAAGATTCTTCCTAGTCAGATATATTCTTGGGCGGTGAATAGGGGGTTTTTGCGTCCAGTTCACTGAGCAAGGAGTAGGTCTTGTCTATTACATATTGGGTTTATTGAACGGTATCTGAGCTAATTTGAAACCCTTGTTTTCTGCCTCACCCGACCTCACCTTTCCCGTTAAGCAGCCATAGTGTGTTTTGTAAACGTGTGTCTCTGTTCTGTTTTGTAATTCAGTTCAAGTGTAGCGGTTTTTACATTCCCTCTATAAGTGATATCTTATGATAAGTGTCGTTTTCTGGTTGACTTATTTCACTTAGAATCGTCGTACCTAAATCCACTCATCATGCTGCTACTAGCCTTATGACGTTGATTTCCTGGCTGAGTGATATTCCATTGTACATAAGGACCACAACTTCTTTATCCATTTTTTTCTTTCCTGGGATATTTAAGGTGTAACAAAGTGGAGGTTCTTGTCAACAGAGCAGCCCTAAACTTTGGGGTGCCTGTGTCTTGCTGATTTTTACTTTTCCCAATTTATACACCCATGAGTGGAAGTGCCCTATGCTCTCTAAGCTGAGTTTTTTAGAGGTTTCAGGACACACCGTACACTTCTCCAGAGTGGCTGTTGGCAATTTACATCACGCCCATCAGCGTAGCAAGGCTCCCGTTTCTCCATGGCCTGTCCTGCATTTCTGGTTTTGACACTTTATTCAGCATGGCCCTTTTGACCGATGGGAAGCGAGACTTCTTTGTAGCGCTGATTTGCCTTTCCAGGTTGCTTGGTTGGCCAAAAAGGGCGTATGCGTTTTTTCCTGAATATATTCAGGAAAAAACGCAGACGCCCTTTTTGGCCAAGGGCATCATGGTCGAGGTTTTGCCGCCTTTCCTGTGCTTTAAAGGCGATTCAAATCTACCTCCTGAAATCTGTTTCCTGCAATTCTGCCTTGCTTTCAAATCCTCTTCGTTGCCTTCCCTCAATATATTTGTGGACGAGAGTTATCATTTCTAACTCTGCAGGTTTGTGAATTGCAGTGCCCCTGAGCTCCACTTTTCAACTCGCTTTCTTCGGAGCTGGCCGCAAAAGCGCAGGATTGCTTCAGGCCCTATTCTGGTTCCGGGCGGCAGGCTGAGCCTGTGGTTAATTCTTCTTCCTGATGGGAAAATAGAGTGACCTGTGCCTGTCCCAACACCTAGAGCTAGTTTCTCATTGGTTCCCCCTCTTCCCGTTCATCCTCAGGACAAATTGCAACCTGTACGGAACAGGAGGTTAAAGGTGCTGATTCTCCACGGAGGGAGATTGCTACTAACGCGGCTGGAATGGCGAACCCGAGCACAAGGAGATGAGAAATGAGGTGCGTTTTAGAAACCTTTCCCGATCACACGGTGTACCATCTTCTGGGTTTCTCATGCATGTTTTCGATGTAGGAAGATGCCCTTGAACCTGGAGATTTGGGACCCATGGGATGGGTACCACGCAGTATTACTTTAAAGGGTCTGCGTTTGCTCACCCAACCTCACCAAACCTCTCAGCCCCAAGAGTGTCCACCCTTATGTCTCAATCAGCTGTGGGTCTAGATATGGTCAATCCAGGTGGCATCACAGCCCCTGAACGAATTTTGTAAGAATTTCTCTCTCTTTCACTGTCTTTGTTTCACGGGATTTTAAAAGTAATTGATTTTTATAATGGGGTGTAGCTGCTTTTCACTGCTCTGTTTATGCTGCTTTACACCCACTTGACTCATTTACAGAGAGATATCAATACATAGCTTTGAAGATTCTTCCTAGTCAGGTATATTCTTGGGCGGTGAACAGGGGGTGTCGAGTCCAGTTCACTGAGCAAGGAGTAGGTCTTGTCTATTACATATTGGGTTTATGGAACGGTATCTGAGCTCATTTGAAACCCTTGTTTTCTACCTCACCCGACCTCACCTTTCCCGTTAAGCAGCCATAGTGTGTTTTGTAAACGTGTGACGCTGTTCTGTTTTGTAATTCAGTTCAAGTGTAGCGGTTTTTACATTCCCTCTCTAAGTGATATCTTATGATAAGTGTCTTTTTCTGTGTGACTTATTTCACTTAGAATCGTCGTACCTAAATCCTCTCATCATGCTGCTACTAGCCTTATGACGTTAATTTCATGGCTGAGTGATATGCCATTGTACATAAGGACCACAACTTCCTTATCCATGTTTCTCTTTCCTGGGATATTTAAGGTGTAACGAAGTGGAGGTTCTTGTCAACAGAGCAGCCCTAAACTTTGGGGTGCCTGTGTCTTGCTGATTTTTAGTTTTCCCAATTTATACGCCCATGAGTGGAAGTGCCTTATGCTCTCTATGCTGAGTTCTTTAGATGTTTCAGGAAACACCGTACACTTCTCCAGAGTGGCTGTTGGCAATTTACATCCCGCCCATCAGCGTAGTAAGGCTCCCGTTTCTCCATGGCCTGTCCTGCATTTCTGGTTTTGACACTTTATTCAGCATGGCCCTTTTGACCGATGGGAAGCGAGACTTCTTTGTAGCGCTGATTTGCCTTTCCAGGTTGCTTGGTTGGCCAAAAAGGGCGTATGCGTTTTTTCCTGAATATATTCAGGAAAAAACGCATACGCCCTTTTTGGCCAAGGGCATCATGGTCGAGGTTTTGCCGCTTTTCCTGTGCTTTAAAGGCGATTCGACTCTACCTCCTGAAATCTGTTTCCTGCAATTCTGCCTTGCTTTCAAATCCTCCTCGTTGCCTTCCCTCAATATATTTGTGGACGAGAGTTATCATTTCTAACTCTGCAGGTTTGTGAATTGCAGTGCCCCTGAGCTCGATTTTTCAACTCGTTTTTTTGGGAGCTGGCCGCAAAAGCACAGGATTGCTTCAGGCCCTGTTCTGCTTCCGGGCGGCAGGCTGAGCCTGTGGTTAATTCTTCTTCCTGATGGGAAAATAGAGTGACCTGTGCCTGTCCCAACACCTAGAGCTAGTCTCTCACTGGTTCCCCCTCTTCCCGTTCATCCTCAGGACAATTTGCAACCTGTACGGAACAGGAGGTTGAAGGTGCTGATTCTCGAAGGAGGGAGATTGCTAGTAAAGCGGCTGTAATGGCCAACCCGAGCACAAGGAGATGAGAAATGAGGTGCGTTTTCGAAACCTTTCCCGATCACACGGTGTACCATCTTCTGGGTTTCTCATGCATGTTTTTGTTATAGGAAGATGCCCTTGAACTTGGAGATTTGGGACCCATGGGATGGGTACCACGCAGTATTACTTTAAAGGGCCTGCGTTTCCTCAACCAACCTGACCAAACCTCTCAGCCACAAGAGTGTCCACCCTTATGTCTCAAGCAGCTGTGGGTCTAGAGATGGTCAATCCAGGTGGCATCACAGCCCCTGAACGAATATTGTAAGAATTTCTCTCTCTTTCACTGTCTTTGTTTCACGGGTTTTTAAAAGTAATTGATTTTTATAATGGGGTTTAGCTGCTTTTCACTGCTGTTTTTATGCTGCTTTACACCCACTTGACTCACTTACAGAGAGATATCAATACATAGCTTTGAAGATTCTTCCTAGTCAGATATATTCTTGGGCGGTGAATAGGGGGTTTTTGCGTCCAGTTCACTGAGCAAGGAGTAGGTCTTGTCTATTACATATTGGGTTTATTGAACGGTATCTGAGCTAATTTGAAACCCTTGTTTTCTGCCTCACCCGACCTCACCTTTCCCGTTAAGCAGCCATAGTGTGTTTTGTAAACGTGTGTCTCTGTTCTGTTTTGTAATTCAGTTCAAGTGTAGCGGTTTTTACATTCCCTCTATAAGTGATATCTTATGATAAGTGTCGTTTTCTGGTTGACTTATTTCACTTAGAATCGTCGTACCTAAATCCACTCATCATGCTGCTACTAGCCTTATGACGTTGATTTCCTGGCTGAGTGATATTCCATTGTACATAAGGACCACAACTTCTTTATCCATTTTTTTCTTTCCTGGGATATTTAAGGTGTAACAAAGTGGAGGTTCTTGTCAACAGAGCAGCCCTAAACTTTGGGGTGCCTGTGTCTTGCTGATTTTTACTTTTCCCAATTTATACACCCATGAGTGGAAGTGCCCTATGCTCTCTAAGCTGAGTTTTTTAGAGGTTTCAGGACACACCGTACACTTCTCCAGAGTGGCTGTTGGCAATTTACATCACGCCCATCAGCGTAGCAAGGCTCCCGTTTCTCCATGGCCTGTCCTGCATTTCTGGTTTTGACACTTTATTCAGCATGGCCCTTTTGACCGATGGGAAGCGAGACTTCTTTGTAGCGCTGATTTGCCTTTCCAGGTTGCTTGGTTGGCCAAAAAGGGCGTCTGCGTTTTTTCCTGAATATATTCAGGAAAAAACGCAGACGCCCTTTTTGGCCAAGGGCATCATGGTCGAGGTTTTGCCGCCTTTCCTGTGCTTTAAAGGCGATTCAAATCTACCTCCTGAAATCTGTTTCCTGCAATTCTGCCTTGCTTTCAAATCCTCTTCGTTGCCTTCCCTCAATATATTTGTGGACGAGAGTTATCATTTCTAACTCTGCAGGTTTGTGAATTGCAGTGCCCCTGAGCTCCACTTTTCAACTCGCTTTCTTCGGAGCTGGCCGCAAAAGCGCAGGATTGCTTCAGGCCCTATTCTGGTTCCGGGCGGCAGGCTGAGCCTGTGGTTAATTCTTCTTCCTGATGGGAAAATAGAGTGACCTGTGCCTGTCCCAACACCTAGAGCTAGTTTCTCATTGGTTCCCCCTCTTCCCGTTCATCCTCAGGACAAATTGCACCCTGTACGGAACAGGAGGTTAAAGGTGCTGATTCTCCACGGAGGGAGATTGCTACTAACGCGGCTGGAATGGCGAACCCGAGCACAAGGAGATGAGAAATGAGGTGCGTTTTAGAAACCTTTCCCGATCACACGGTGTACCATCTTCTGGGTTTCTCATGCATGTTTTCGATGTAGGAAGATGCCCTTGAACCTGGAGATTTGGGACCCATGGGATGGGTACCACGCAGTATTACTTTAAAGGGTCTGCGTTTGCTCACCCAACCTCACCAAACCTCTCAGCCCCAAGAGTGTCCACCCTTATGTCTCAATCAGCTGTGGGTCTAGATATGGTCAATCCAGGTGGCATCACAGCCCCTGAACGAATTTTGTAAGAATTTCTCTCTCTTTCACTGTCTTTGTTTCACGGGATTTTAAAAGTAATTGATTTTTATAATGGGGTTTAGCTGCTTTTCACTGCTCTGTTTATGCTGCTTTACACCCACTTGACTCATTTACAGAGAGATATCAATACATAGCTTTGAAGATTCTTCCTAGTCAGGTATATTCTTGGGCGGTGAATAGGGGGTGTCGAGTCCAGTTCACTGAGCAAGGAGTAGGTCTTGTCTATTACATATTGGGTTTATGGAACGGTATCTGAGCTAATTTGAAACCCTTGTTTTCTACCTCACCTGACCTCACCTTTCCCGTTAAGCAGCCATAGTGTGTTTTGTAAACGTGTGACGCTGTTCTGTTTTGTAATTCAGTTCAAGTGTAGCGGTTTTTACATTCCCTCTCTAAGTGATATCTTATGATAAGTGTCTTTTTCTGTGTGACTTATTTCACTTAGAATCGTCGTACCTAAATCCTCTCATCATGCTGCTACTAGCCTTATGACGTTAATTTCATGGCTGAGTGATATGCCATTGTACATAAGGACCACAACTTCCTTATCCATTTTTCTCTTTCCTGGGATATTTAAGGTGTAACGAAGTGGAGGTTCTTGTCAACAGAGCAGCCCTAAACTTTGGGGTGCCTGTGTCTTGCTGATTTTTAGTTTTCCCAATTTATACGCCCATGAGTGGAAGTGCCTTATGCTCCCTATGCTGAGTTTTTTAGATGTTTCAGGAAACACCGTACACTTCTCCAGAGTGGCTGTTGGCAATTTACATCCCGCCCATCAGCGTAGCAAGGCTCCCGTTTCTCCATGGCCTGTCCTGCATTTCTGGTTTTGACACTTTATTCAGCACGGCCGTTTTGACCGAAGGGAAGCGAGACTTCTTTGTAGCGCTGATTTGCCTTTCCAGGTTGCTTGGTTGGCCAAAAAGGGCGTCTGCGTTTTTTCCTGAATATATTCAGAAAAAACGCAGACGCCCTTTTTGGCCAAGGGCATCATGGTCGAGGTTTTGCCGCTTTTCCTGTGCTTTAAAGGCGATTCGAATATACCTCCTGAAATCTGTTTCCTGCAATTCTGACTTGCTTTCAAATCCTCTTCGTTGCCTTTCCTCAATATATTTGTGGACGAGAGTTATCATTTCTAACTCTGCAGGTTTGTGAATTGCAGTGCCCCTGAGCTCCATTTTTCAACTCGTTTTCTTGGGAGCTGGCCACAAAAGCGTAGGATTGCTTCAGGCCCTATTGTAGTTCCGGGCGGCAGGCTGAGCCTGTGGTTAATTCTTCTTCCTGATGGGAAAATAGAGTGACCTGTGCCTGTCCCAACACCTAGACCTAGTCTCTCACTGGTTCCCCCTCTTCCCGTTCATCCTCAGGACAAATTGCAACCTGTACGGAACAGGAGGTTAAAGGTGCTGATTCTCCACGGAGGGAGATTGCTACTAACGCGGCTGGAATGGCGAACCCGAGCACAAGGAGATGAGAAATGAGGTGCGTTTTAGAAACCTTTCCCGATCACACGGTGTACCATCTTTTGGGTTTCTCATGCATGTTTTCGATGTAGGAAGATGCCCTTGAACCTGGAGATTTTGGACCCATGGGATGGATACCACGCAGTATTACTTTAAAGGGTCTGCGTTTGCTCACCCAACCTCACCAAACCTCTCAGCCCCAAGAGTGTCCACCCTTATGTCTCAATCAGCTGTGGGTCTAGAGATGGTCAATCCAGGTGGCATCACAGTCCCTGAACGAATTTTGTAAGAATTTCTCTCTCTTTCACTGTCTTTGTTTCACGGGTTTTTAAAAGTAATTGATTTTTATAATGGGGTTTAGCTGCTTTTCACTGCTGTGTTTATGCCGCTTTACACCCACTTGACTCACTTACAGAGGGATATCAATACATTGGTTTTAAGATTCTTACTAGTCAGATATATTCTTGGGCGGTGAACAGGGGGTGTTTAGTCCACTTCACTGAGCAAGGAGTAGGTCTTGTCTATTACATATTGGGTGTATGGAACGGTATCTGAGCCTATTTGAAACCCTTGTTTTATGCATCACCCCACTTCACCTTTCCCGTTAAGCAGCCATAGTGTGTCTTCTAAACGTGTGACGCTGTTCTGTTTTGTAATTCAGTTCAAGTGTAGCGGTTTTTACATTCCCTCTATAAGTGATATCTTATGATAAGTGTCTTTTTCTGTGTGACTTATTTCACTTAGACTCGTCGTACCTAAATCCTCTCATCATGCTGCTACTAGCCTTATGACGTTGATTTCATGGCTGAGTGATATGCCATTGTACATAAGGACCACAACTTCCTTATCCATTTTTCTCTTTCCTGGGATATTTAAGGTGTAACGAAGTGGAGGTTCTTGTCAACAGAGCAGCCCTAAACTTTGGGGTGCCTGTGTCTTGCTGATTTTTAGTTTTCCCAATTTATACGCCCATGAGTGGAAGTGCCCTATGCTCTCTAAGCTGAGTTTTTTAGATGTTTCAGGACACCCCGTACTCTTCTCCAGAGTGGCTGTTGGCAATGTACATCCCGCCCATCAGCGTAGCAAGGCTCCCGTTTCTCCATGGCCTGTCCTGCATTTCTGGTTTTGACACTTTATTCAGCATGGCCCTTTTGACCGATGGGAAGCGAGACTTCTTTGTAGCGCTGATTTGCCTTTCCAGGTTGCTTGCTTGGCCAAAAAGGGCGTATGCGTTTTTTCCTGAATATATTCAGGAAAAAACGCATACGCCCTTTTTGGCCAAGGGCATCATGGTCGAGGTTTTGCCGCTTTTCCTGTGCTTTAAAGGCGATTCGACTCTACCTCCTGAAATCTGTTTCCTGCAATTCTGCCTTGCTTTCAAATCCTCCTCGTTGCCTTCCCTCAATATATTTGTGGACGAGAGTTATCATTTCTAACTCTGCAGGTTTGTGAATTGCAGTGCCCCTGAGCTCCATTTTTCAACTCGCTTTCTTCGGAGCTGGCCGCAAAAGCGCAGGATTGCTTCAGGCCCTATTCTGGTTCCGGGCGGCAGGCTGAGCCTGTGGTTAATTCTTCTTCCTGATGGGAAAATAGAGTGACCTGTGCCTGTCCCAACACCTAGAGCTAGTTTCTCATTGGTTCCCCCTCTTCCCGTTCATCCTCAGGACAAATTGCAACCTGTACGGAACAGGAGGTTAAAGGTGCTGATTCTCCACGGAGGGAGATTGCTACTAACGCGGCTGGAATGGCGAACCCGAGCACAAGGAGATGAGAAATGAGGTGCGTTGTAGAAACCTTTCCCGATCACACGGTGTACCATCTTCTGGGTTTCTCATGCATGTTTTCGATGTAGGAAGATGCCCTTGAACCTGGAGATTTGGGACCCATGGGATGGATACCACGCAGTATTACTTTAAAGGGTCTGCGTTTGCTCACCCAACCTCACCAAACCTCTCAGCCCCAAGAGTGTCCACCCTTATGTCTCAATCAGCTGTGGGTCTAGAGATGGTCAATCCAGGTGGCATCACAGTCCCTGAACGAATTTTGTAAGAATTTCTCTCTCTTTCACTGTCTTTGTTTCACGGGTTTTTAAAAGTAATTGATTTTTATAATGGGGTTTAGCTGCTTTTCACTGCTGTGTTTATGCCGCTTTACACCCACTTGACTCACTTACAGAGGGATATCAATACATTGGTTTTAAGATTCTTACTAGTCAGATATATTCTTGGGCGGTGAACAGGGGGTGTTTAGTCCACTTCACTGAGCAAGGAGTAGGTCTTGTCTATTACATATTGGGTGTATGGAACGGTATCTGAGCCTATTTGAAACCCTTGTTTTATGCATCACCCCACTTCACCTTTCCCGTTAAGCAGCCATAGTGTGTCTTCTAAACGTGTGACGCTGTTCTGTTTTGTAATTCAGTTCAAGTGTAGCGGTTTTTACATTCCCTCTATAAGTGATATCTTATGATAAGTGTCTTTTTCTGTGTGACTTATTTCACTTAGACTCGTCGTACCTAAATCCTCTCATCATGCTGCTACTAGCCTTATGACGTTGATTTCATGGCTGAGTGATATGCCATTGTACATAAGGACCACAACTTCCTTATCCATTTTTCTCTTTCCTGGGATATTTAAGGTGTAACGAAGTGGAGGTTCTTGTCAACAGAGCAGCCCTAAACTTTGGGGTGCCTGTGTCTTGCTGATTTTTAGTTTTCCCAATTTATACGCCCATGAGTGGAAGTGCCCTATGCTCTCTAAGCTGAGTTTTTTAGATGTTTCAGGACACCCCGTACTCTTCTCCAGAGTGGCTGTTGGCAATGTACATCCCGCCCATCAGCGTAGCAAGGCTCCCGTTTCTCCATGGCCTGTCCTGCATTTCTGGTTTTGACACTTTATTCAGCATGGCCCTTTTGACCGATGGGAAGCGAGACTTCTTTGTAGCGCTGATTTGCCTTTCCAGGTTGCTTGGTTGGCCAAAAAGGGCGTATGCGTTTTTTCCTGAATATATTCAGGAAAAAACGCATACGCCCTTTTTGGCCAAGGGCATCATGGTCGAGGTTTTGCCGCTTTTCCTGTGCTTTAAAGGCGATTCGACTCTACCTCCTGAAATCTGTTTCCTGCAATTCTGCCTTGCTTTCAAATCCTCCTCGTTGCCTTCCCTCAATATATTTGTGGACGAGAGTTATCATTTCTAACTCTGCAGGTTTGTGAATTGCAGTGCCCCTGAGCTCCATTTTTCAACTCGCTTTCTTCGGAGCTGGGCGCAAAAGCGCAGGATTGCTTCAGGCCCTATTCTGGTTCCGGGCGGCAGGCTGAGCCTGTGGTTAATTCTTCTTCCTGATGGGAAAATAGAGTGACCTGTGCCTGTCCCAACACCTAGAGCTAGTTTCTCATTGGTTCCCCCTCTTCCCGTTCATCCTCAGGACAAATTGCAACCTGTACGGAACAGGAGGTTAAAGGTGCTGATTCTCCACGGAGGGAGATTGCTACTAACGCGGCTGGAATGGCGAACCCGAGCACAAGGAGATGAGAAATGAGGTGCGTTGTAGAAACCTTTCCCGATCACACGGTGTACCATCTTCTGGGTTTCTCATGCATGTTTTCGATGTAGGAAGATGCCCTTGAACCTGGAGATTTGGGACCCATGGGATGGATACCACGCAGTATTACTTTAAAGGGTCTGCGTTTGCTCACCCAACCTCACCAAACCTCTCAGCCCCAAGAGTGTCCACCCTTATGTCTCAATCAGCTGTGGGTCTAGATATGGTCAATCCAGGTGGCATCACAGCCCCTGAACGAATTTTGTAAGAATTTCTCTCTCTTTCACTGTCTTTGTTTCACGGGATTTTAAAAGTAATTGATTTTTATAATGGGGTTTAGCTGCTTTTCACTGCTCTGTTTATGCTGCTTTACACCCACTTGACTCATTTACAGAGAGATATCAATACATAGCTTTGAAGATTCTTCCTAGTCAGGTATATTCTTGGGCGGTGAATAGGGGGTGTCGAGTCCAGTTCACTGAGCAAGGAGTAGGTCTTGTCTATTACATATTGGGTTTATGGAACGGTATCTGAGCTAATTTGAAACCCTTGTTTTCTACCTCACCCGACCTCACCTTTCCCGTTAAGCAGCCATAGTGTGTTTTGTAAACGTGTGACGCTGTTCTGTTTTGTAATTCAGTTCAAGTGTAGCGGTTTTTACATTCCCTCTCTAAGTGATATCTTATGATAAGTGTCTTTTTCTGTGTGACTTATTTCACTTAGAATCGTCGTACCTAAATCCTCTCATCATGCTGCTACTAGCCTTATGACGTTAATTTCATGGCTGAGTGATATGCCATTGTACATAAGGACCACAACTTCCTTATCCATTTTTCTCTTTCCTGGGATATTTAAGGTGTAACGAAGTGGAGGTTCTTGTCAACAGAGCAGCCCTAAACGTTGGGGTGCCTGTGTCTTGCTGATTTTTAGTTTTCCCAATTTATACGCCCATGAGTGGAAGTGCCTTATGCTCCCTATGCTGAGTTTTTTAGATGTTTCAGGAAACACCGTACACTTCTCCAGAGTGGCTGTTGGCAATTTACATCCCGCCCATCAGCGTAGCAAGGCTCCCGTTTCTCCATGGCCTGTCCTGCATTTCTGGTTTTGACACTTTATTCAGCACGGCCGTTTTGACAGAAGGGAAGCGAGACTTCTTTGTAGCGCTGATTTGCCTTTCCAGGTTGCTTGGTTGGCCAAAAAGGGCGTCTGCGTTTTTTCCTGAATATATTCAGAAAAAACGCAGATGCCCTTTTTGGCCAAGGGCATCATGGTCGAGGTTTTGCCGCTTTTCCTGTGCTTTAAAGGCGATTCGAATATACCTCCTGAAATCTGTTTCCTGCAATTCTGACTTGCTTTCAAATCCTCTTCGTTGCCTTTCCTCAATATATTTGTGGACGAGAGTTATCATTTCTAACTCTGCAGGTTTGTGAATTGCAGTGCCCCTGAGCTCCATTTTTCAACTCGTTTTCTTGGGAGCTGGCCACAAAAGCGTAGGATTGCTTCAGGCCCTATTCTAGTTCCGGGCGGCAGGCTGAGCCTGTGGTTAATTCTTCTTCCTGATGGGAAAATAGAGTGACCTGTGCCTGTCCCAACACCTAGACCTAGTCTCTCACTGGTTCCCCCTCTTCCCGTTCATCCTCAGGACAAATTGCAACCTGTACGGAACAGGAGGTTAAAGGTGCTGATTCTCCACGGAGGGAGATTGCTACTAACGCGGCTGGAATGGCGAACCCGAGCACAAGGAGATGAGAAATGAGGTGCGTTTTAGAAACCTTTCCCGATCACACGGTGTACCATCTTCTGGGTTTCTCATGCATGTTTTCGATGTAGGAAGATGCCCTTGAACCTGGAGATTTTGGACCCATGGGATGGATACCACGCAGTATTACTTTAAAGGGTCTGCGTTTGCTCACCCAACCTCACCAAACCTCTCAGCCCCACGAGTGTCCACCCTTATGTCTCAATCAGCTGTGGGTCTAGAGATGGTCAACAAAGGTGGCATCACAGTCCTTGAACGAATTTTGTAAGAATTTCTCTCTCTTTCACTGTCTTTGTTTCACGGGTTTTTAAAAGTAATTGATTTTTATAATGGGGTTTAGCTGCTTTTCACTGCTGTGTTTATGCCGCTTTACACCCACTTGACTCACTTACAGAGGGATATCAATACATTGGTTTTAAGATTCTTACTAGTCAGATATATTCTTGGGCGGTGAACAGGGGGTGTTTAGTCCACTTCACTGAGCAAGGAGTAGGTCTTGTCTATTACATATTGGGTGTATGGAACGGTATCTGAGCCTATTTGAAACCCTTGTTTTATGCATCACCCCACTTCACCTTTCCCGTTAAGCAGCCATAGTGTGTCTTCTAAACGTGTGACGCTGTTCTGTTTTGTAATTCAGTTCAAGTGTAGCGGTTTTTACATTCCCTCTATAAGTGATATCTTATGATAAGTGTCTTTTTCTGTGTGACTTATTTCACTTAGACTCGTCGTACCTAAATCCTCTCATCATGCTGCTACTAGCCTTATGACGTTGATTTCATGGCTGAGTGATATGCCATTGTACATAAGGACCACAACTTCCTTATCCATTTTTCTCTTTCCTGGGATATTTAAGGTGTAACGAAGTGGAGGTTCTTGTCAACAGAGCAGCCCTAAACTTTGGGGTGCCTGTGTCTTGCTGATTTTTAGTTTTCCCAATTTATACGCCCATGAGTGGAAGTGCCCTATGCTCTCTAAGCTGAGTTTTTTAGAGGTTTCAGGACACACCGTACACTTCTCCAGAGTGGCTGTTGGCAATTTACATCCCGCCCATCAGCGTAGCAAGGCTCCCGTTTCTCCATGGCCTGTCCTGCATTTCTGGTTTTGACACTTTATTCAGCATGGCCCTTTTGACCGATGGGAAGTGAGACTTCTTTGTAGCGCTGATTTGCCTTTCCAGGTTGCTTGGTTGGCCAAAAAGGGCGTATGCGTTTTCTCCTGAATATATTCAGGAAAAAACGCATACGCCCTTTTTGGCCAAGGGCATCATGGTCGAGGTTTTGCCGCTTTTCCTGTGTTTTAAAGGCGATTCGAATCTACCTGCTGAAATCTTTTTTCTGCAATTCTGCCTTGCTTTCAAATCCTCTTCGTTGCCTTCCCTCAATATATTTGTGGACGAGAGTTATCATTTCTAACTCTGCAGGTCTGTGAATTGCAGTGCCCCTGAGCTCCATTTTTCAACTCGCTTTCTTGGGAGCTGGCCCCAAAAGTGCAGGATTGCTTCAGGCCCTATTCTGGTTCCGGGCGGCAGGCTGAGCCTGTGGTTAATTCTTCTTCCTGATGGGAAAATAGAGTGACCTATGCCTGTCCCAACACCTAGAGCTAGTCTCTCATTGGTTCCACCTCTTCCCGTTCATCCTCAGGACAAATTGCAACCTGTACGGAACAGGAGGTTAAAGGTGCTGATTCTCCACGGAGGGAGATTGCTAGTAACTCGGCTAGAATGGCGAACCAGAGCACAAGGAGATGAGAAATGAGGTGCGTTTTAGAAACCTTTCCCGATCGCACGGTGTACCATCTTCTGGGTTTCTCATGCATGTTTTTGATATAGGAAGATGCCCTTGAACTTGGAGATTTGGGACCCATGGGATGGGTACCACGCAGTATTACTTTAAAGGGTCTGCGTTTGCTCACCCAACCTCACCAAACCTCTCAGCCCCACGAGTGTCCACCCTTATGTCTCAATCAGCTGTGGGTCTAGAGATGGTCAACAAAGGTGGCATCACAGCCCCTGAACGAATTTTGTAAGAATTTCTCTCTCTTTCACTGTCTTTGTTTCATGGGATTTTAAAAGTAATTGATTTTTATAATGGGGTTTAGCTGCTTTTCACTGCTGTGTTTATGCTGTTTTACACCCACTTGACTCATTTACAGAGAGATATCAATACATAGCTTTGAAGATTCTTCCTTGTCAGATATATTCTTGGGTGGTGAATAGGGGGTGTCGAGTCCAGTTCACTGAGCAAGGAGTAGGTCTTGTCTATTACATATTGGGTTTATTGAACGGTATCTGAGCTAATTTGAAACCCTTGTTTTCTGCCTCACCCAACCTCACCTTTCCCGTTAAGCAGCCATAGTGTGTTTTGTAAACGTGTGTCTCTGTTCTGTTTTGTAATTCAGTTCAAGTGTAGCGGTTTTTACATTCCCTGTATAAGTGATATCTTATGATATGTGTCGTTTTCTGGTTGACTTATTTCACTTAGAATCGTCGTACCTAAATCCACTCATCATGCTGCTACTAGCCTTATGACGTTGATTTCATGGCTGAGTGATATTCCATTGAACATAAGGACCACAACTTCTTTATCCATTTTTCTCTTTCCTGGGATATTTAAGGTGTAACGAAGTGGAGGTTCTTGTCAACAGAGCAGCCCTAAACTTTGGGGTGCCTGTGTCTTGCTGATTTTTAGTTTTCCCAATTTATACGCCCATGAGTGGAAGTGCCCTATGTTCTCTAAGCTGAGTTGTTTAGAGGTTTCAGGACACACCGTACACTTCTGCAGAGTGGCTGTTGGCAATTTACATGCCGCCCATCAGCGTAGCAAGGCTCCCGTTTCTCCATGGCCTGTCCTGCATTTCTGGTTTTGACACTTTATTCAGCATGGCCCTTTTGACCGATGGGAAGCGAGACTTCTTTGTAGCGCTGATTTGCCTTTCCAGGTTGCTTGGTTGGCCAAAAAGGGCGTATGCGTTTTTTCCTGAATATATTCAGGAAAAAACGCATACGCCCTTTTTGGCCAAGGGCATCATGGTCGAGGTTTTGCCGCTTTTCCTGTGCTTTAAAGGCGATTCGACTCTACCTCCTGAAATCTGTTTCCTGCAATTCTGCCTTGCTTTCAAATCCTCTTTGTTGCCTTCCCTCAATATATTTGTGGACGAGAGTTATCATTTCTAACTCCGCAGGTCTGTGAATTGCAGTGCCCCTGAGCTCCATTTTTCAACTCGCTTTCTTCGGAGTTGGCCGCAAAAGCGCAGGATTGCTTCAAGCCCTATTCTGGTTCCGGGCGGCAGGCTGAGCCTGTGGTTAATTCTTCTTCCTGATGGGAAAATAGAGTGACCTGTGCCTGTCCCAACACCTAGAGCTAGTCTCTCATTGGTTCCACCTCTTCCCGTTCATCCTCAGGACAGATTGCAACCTGTACGGAACAGGAGGTTAAAGGTGCTGATTCTCCACGGAGGGAGATTGCTAGTAACTCGGTTGAAATGGCGAACCAGAGCACAAGGAGATGAGAAATGAGGTGCGTTTTAGAAACCTTTCCCGATCGCACGGTGTACCATCTTCTGGGTTTCTCATGCATGTTTTTGATATAGGAAGATGCCCTTGAACTTGGAGATTTGGGACCCATGGGATGGGTACCACGCAGTATTACTTTAAAGGGTCTGCGTTTGCTCACCCAACCTCACCAAACCTCTCAGCCCCACGAGTGTCCACCCTTATGTCTCAATCAGCTGTGGGTCTAGAGATGGTCAATAAAGGTGGCATCACAGCCCCTGAACGAATTCTGTATGAATTTCTCTCTCTTTCACTGTCTTTGTTTCACGGGTTTTTAAAAGCAATTGATTTTTATAATGGGGTTTAGCTGCTTTTCACTGCTGTGTTTATGCCACTTTACACCCACTTTTCTCACTTACAGAGAGATATCAATACATTGGTTTTAAGAGTCTTACTAGTCTGATATATTCTTGGGCGGTGAACAGGGGGTGTTGAGTCCACTTCACTGAGCAAGGAGTAGGTCTTGTCTATTACATATTGGGTTTATGGAACGGTATCTGAGCTAATTTGAAACCCTTGTTTTCTGCCTCACCCAACCTCACCTTTCCCGTTAAGCAGCCATAGTGTGTTTTGTAAACGTGTGTCTCTGTTCTGTTTTGTAATTCAGTTCAAGTGTAGCGGTTTTTACATTCCCTCTATAAGTGATATCTTATGATATGTGTCGTTTTCTGGTTGACTTATTTCACTTAGAATCGTCGTACCTAAATCCACTCATCATGCTGCTACTAGCCTTATGACGTTGATTTCATGGCTGAGTGATATTCCATTGAACATAAGGACCACAACTTCTTTATCCATTTTTCTCTTTCCTGGGATATTTAAGGTGTAACGAAGTGGAGGTTCTTGTCAACAGAGCAGCCCTAAACTTTGGGGTGCCTGTGTCTTGCTGATTTTTAGTTTTCCCAATTTATACGCCCATGAGTGGAAGTGCCCTATGTTCTCTAAGCTGAGTTGTTTAGAGGTTTCAGGACACACCGTACACTTCTGCAGAGTGGCTGTTGGCAATTTACATGCCGCCCATCAGCGTAGCAAGGCTCCCGTTTCTCCATGGCCTGTCCTGCATTTCTGGTTTTGACACTTTATTCAACATGGCCCTTTTGACCGATGGGAAGCGAGACTTCTTTGTAGCGCTGATTTGCCTTTCCAGGTTGCTTGGTTGGCCAAAAAGGGCGTATGCGTTTTTTCCTGAATATATTCAGGAAAAAACGCATACGCCCTTTTTGGCCAAGGGCATCATGGTCGAGGTTTTGCCGCCTTTCCTGTGCTTTAAAGGCGATTCAAATCTACCTCCTGAAATCTCTTTCCTGCAATTCTGCCTTGCTTTCAAATCCTCTTTGTTGCCTTCCCTCAATATATTTGTGGACGAGAGTTATCATTTCTAACTCTGCAGGTCTGTGAATTGCAGTGCCCCTGAGCTCCATTTTTCAACTCGCTTTCTTCGGAGTTGGCCGCAAAAGCGCAGGATTGCTTCAAGCCCTATTCTGGTTCCGGGCGGCAGGCTGAGCCTGTGGTTAATTCTTCTTCCTGATGGGAAAATAGAGTGACCTGTGCCTGTCCCAACACCTAGAGCTAGTCTCTCATTGGTTCCACCTCTTCCCGTTCATCCTCAGGACAGATTGCAACTTGTACGGAACAGGAGGTTAAAGGTGCTGATTCTCCACAGAGGGAGATTGCTAGTAACTCGGTTGAAATGGCGAACCCGAGCACAAGGAGATGAGAAATGAGGTGCGTTTTAGAAACCTTTCCCGATCGCACGGTGTACCATCTTCTGGGTTTCTCATGCATGTTTTTGATATAGGAAGATGCCCTTGAACTTGGAGATTTGGGACCCATGGGATGGGTACCACGCAGTATTACTTTAAAGGGTCTGCGTTTGCTCACCCAACCTCACCAAACCTCTCAGCCCCACGAGTGTCCACCCTTATGTCTCAATCAGCTGTGGGTCTAGAGATGGTCAATAAAGGTGGCATCACAGCCCCTGAACGAATTCTGTATGAATTTCTCTCTCTTTCACTGTCTTTGTTTCACGGGTTTTTAAAAGTAATTGATTTTTATAATGGGGTTTAGCTGCTTTTCACTGCTGTGTTTATGCCACTTTACACCCACTTTTCTCACTTACAGAGAGATATCAATACATTGGTTTTAAGAGTCTTACTAGTCTGATATATTCTTGGGCGGTGAACAGGGGGTGTTGAGTCCACTTCACTGAGCAAGGAGTAGGTCTTGTCTATTACATATTGGGTTTATGGAACGGTATCTGAGCTAATTTGAAACCCTTGTTTTCTGCCTCACCCGACCTCACCTTTCCCGTTAAGTAGCCATAGTGTGTTTTGTAAACGTGTGTCTCTGTTCTGTTTTGTAATTCAGTTCAAGTGTAGCGGTTTTTACATTCCCTCTATAAGTGATATCTTATGATAAGTGTCGTTTTCTGGTTGACTTATTTCACTTAGAATCGTCGTACCTAAATCCACTCATCATGCTGCTACTAGCCTTATGACGTTGATTTCATTGCTGAGTGATATTCCATTGTACATAAGGACCACAACTTCTTTATCCATTTTTCTCTTTCCTGGGATATTTAAGGTGTAACGAAGTGGAGGTTCTTGTCAACAGAGCAGCCCTAAACTTTGGGGTGCCTGTGTCTTGCTGATTTTTAGTTTTCCCAATTTATACGCCCATGAGTGGAAGTGCCCTATGCTCTCTAAGCTGAGTTTTTTAGAGGTTTCAGGACACACCGTACTCTTCTCCAGAGTGGCTGTTGGCAATTTACATCCCGCCCATGAGCGTAGCAAGGCTCCCGTTTCTCCATGGCCTGTCCTGCATTTCTGGTTTTGACACTTTATTCAGCATGGCCCTTTTGACCGATGGGAAGCGAGACTTCTTTGTAGCGCTGATATGCCTTTCCAGGTTGCTTGGTTGGCCAAAAAGGGCGTCTGCGTTTTTTCCTGAATATATTCAGGAAAAAACGCATATGCCCTTTTTGGCCAAGGGCATCATGGTCGAGGTTTTGCCGCCTTTCCTGTGCTTTAAAGGCGATTCATATCTACCTCCTGAAATCTGTTTCCTGCAATTCTGCCTTGCTTTCAAATCCTCTTCGTTGCCTTCCCTCAATATATTTGTGGACGAGAGTTATCATTTCTAACTCTGCAGGTTTGTGAATTGCAGTGCCCCTGAGCTCGACTTTTCAACTCGCTTTCTTCGGAGCTGGCCGCAAAAGCGCAGGATTGCTTCAGGCCCTATTCTGGTTCCGGGCGGCAGGCTGAGCCTGTGGTTAATTCTTCTTCCTGATGGGAAAATAGAGTGACCTGTGCCTGTCCCAACACCTAGAGCTAGTTTCTCATTGGTTCCCCCTCTTCCCGTTCATCCTCAGGACAAATTGCAACCTGTACGGAACAGGAGGTTAAAGGTGCTGATTCTCCACGGAGGGAGATTGCTACTAACGCGGCTGGAATGGCGAACCCGAGCACAAGGAGATGAGAAATGAGGTGCGTTTTAGAAACCTTTCCCGATCACACGGTGTACCATCTTCTGGGTTTCTCATGCATGTTTTCGATGTAGGAAGATGCCCTTGAACCTGGAGATTTGGGACCCATGGGATGGGTACCACGCAGTATTACTTTAAAGGGTGTGCGTTTGCTCACCCAACCTCACCAAACCTCTCAGCCCCAAGAGTGTCCACCCTTATGTCTCAATCAGCTGTGGGTCTAGATATGGTCAATCCAGGTGGCATCACAGCCCCTGAACGAATTTTGTAAGAATTTCTCTCTCTTTCACTGTCTTTGTTTCACGGGATTTTAAAAGTAATTGATTTTTATAATGGGGTGTAGCTGCTTTTCACTGCTCTGTTCATGCTGCTTTACACTCACTTGACTCATTTACAGAGAGATATCAATACATAGCTTTGAAGATTCTTCCTAGTCAGGTATATTCTTGGGCGGTGAACAGGGGGTGTCGAGTCCAGTTCACTGAGCAAGGAGTAGGTCTTGTCTATTACATATTGGGTTTATGGAACGGTATCTGAGCTCATTTGAAACCCTTGTTTTCTACCTCACCCGACCTCACCTTTCCCGTTAAGCAGCCATAGTGTGTTTTGTAAACGTGTGACGCTGTTCTGTTTTGTAATTCAGTTCAAGTGTAGCGGTTTTTACATTCCCTCTCTAAGTGATATCTTATGATAAGTGTCTTTTTCTGTGTGACTTATTTCACTTAGAATCGTCGTACCTAAATCCTCTCATCATGCTGCTACTAGCCTTATGACGTTAATTTCATGGCTGAGTGATATGCCATTGTACATAAGGACCACAACTTCCTTATCCATTTTTCTCTTTCCTGGGATATTTAAGGTGTAACGAAGTGGAGGTTCTTGTCAACAGAGCAGCCCTAAACTTTGGGGTGCCTGTGTCTTGCTGATTTTTAGTTTTCCCAATTTATACGCCCATGAGTGGAAGTGCCTTATGCTCTCTATGCTGAGTTCTTTAGATGTTTCAGGAAACACCGTACACTTCTCCAGAGTGGCTGTTGGCAATTTACATGCCGCCCATCAGCGTAGCAAGGCTCCCGTTTCTCCATGGCCTGTCCTGCATTTCTGGTTTTGACACTTTATTCAACATGGCCCTTTTGACCGATGGGAAGCGAGACTTCTTTGTAGCGCTGATTTGCCTTTCCAGGTTGCTTGGTTGGCCAAAAAGGGCGTATGCGTTTTTTCCTGAATATATTCAGGAAAAAACGCATACGCCCTTTTTGGCCAAGGGCATCATGGTCGAGGTTTTGCCGCCTTTCCTGTGCTTTAAAGGCGATTCAAATCTACCTCCTGAAATCTCTTTCCTGCAATTCTGCCTTGCTTTCAAATCCTCTTTGTTGCCTTCCCTCAATATATTTGTGGACGAGAGTTATCATTTCTAACTCTGCAGGTCTGTGAATTGCAGTGCCCCTGAGCTCCATTTTTCAACTCGCTTTCTTCGGAGTTGGCCGCAAAAGCGCAGGATTGCTTCAAGCCCTATTCTGGTTCCGGGCGGCAGGCTGAGCCTGTGGTTAATTCTTCTTCCTGATGGGAAAATAGAGTGACCTGTGCCTGTCCCAACACCTAGAGCTAGTCTCTCATTGGTTCCACCTCTTCCCGTTGATCCTCAGGACAGATTGCAACTTGTACGGAACAGGAGGTTAAAGGTGCTGATTCTCCACAGAGGGAGATTGCTAGTAACTCGGTTGAAATGGCGAACCCGAGCACAAGGAGATGAGAAATGAGGTGCGTTTTAGAAACCTTTCCCGATCGCACGGTGTACCATCTTCTGGGTTTCTCATGCATGTTTTTGATATAGGAAGATGCCCTTGAACTTGGAGATTTGGGACCCATGGGATGGGTACCACGCAGTATTACTTTAAAGGGTCTGCGTTTGCTCACCCAACCTCACCAAACCTCTCAGCCCCACGAGTGTCCACCCTTATGTCTCAATCAGCTGTGGGTCTAGAGATGGTCAATAAAGGTGGCATCACAGCCCCTGAACGAATTCTGTATGAATTTCTCTCTCTTTCACTGTCTTTGTTTCACGGGTTTTTAAAAGTAATTGATTTTTATAATGGGGTTTAGCTGCTTTTCACTGCTGTGTTTATGCCACTTTACACCCACTTTTCTCACTTACAGAGAGATATCAATACATTGGTTTTAAGAGTCTTACTAGTCTGATATATTCTTGGGCGGTGAACAGGGGGTGTTGAGTCCACTTCACTGAGCAAGGAGTAGGTCTTGTCTATTACATATTGGGTTTATGGAACGGTATCTGAGCTAATTTGAAACCCTTGTTTTCTGCCTCACCCGACCTCACCTTTCCCGTTAAGTAGCCATAGTGTGTTTTGTAAACGTGTGTCTCTGTTCTGTTTTGTAATTCAGTTCAAGTGTAGCGGTTTTTACATTCCCTCTATAAGTGATATCTTATGATAAGTGTCGTTTTCTGGTTGACTTATTTCACTTAGAATCGTCGTACCTAAATCCACTCATCATGCTGCTACTAGCCTTATGACGTTGATTTCATTGCTGAGTGATATTCCATTGTACATAAGGACCACAACTTCTTTATCCATTTTTCTCTTTCCTGGGATATTTAAGGTGTAACGAAGTGGAGGTTCTTGTCAACAGAGCAGCCCTAAACTTTGGGGTGCCTGTGTCTTGCTGATTTTTAGTTTTCCCAATTTATACGCCCATGAGTGGAAGTGCCCTATGCTCTCTAAGCTGAGTTTTTTAGAGGTTTCAGGACACACCGTACTCTTCTCCAGAGTGGCTGTTGGCAATTTACATCCCGCCCATGAGCGTAGCAAGGCTCCCGTTTCTCCATGGCCTGTCCTGCATTTCTGGTTTTGACACTTTATTCAGCATGGCCCTTTTGACCGATGGGAAGCGAGACTTCTTTGTAGCGCTGATATGCCTTTCCAGGTTGCTTGGTTGGCCAAAAAGGGCGTCTGCGTTTTTTCCTGAATATATTCAGGAAAAAACGCATATGCCCTTTTTGGCCAAGGGCATCATGGTCGAGGTTTTGCCGCCTTTCCTGTGCTTTAAAGGCGATTCATATCTACCTCCTGAAATCTGTTTCCTGCAATTCTGCCTTGCTTTCAAATCCTCTTCGTTGCCTTCCCTCAATATATTTGTGGACGAGAGTTATCATTTCTAACTCTGCAGGTTTGTGAATTGCAGTGCCCCTGAGCTCGACTTTTCAACTCGCTTTCTTCGGAGCTGGCCGCAAAAGCGCAGGATTGCTTCAGGCCCTATTCTGGTTCCGGGCGGCAGGCTGAGCCTGTGGTTAATTCTTCTTCCTGATGGGAAAATAGAGTGACCTGTGCCTGTCCCAACACCTAGAGCTAGTTTCTCATTGGTTCCCCCTCTTCCCGTTCATCCTCAGGACAAATTGCAACCTGTACGGAACAGGAGGTTAAAGGTGCTGATTCTCCACGGAGGGAGATTGCTACTAACGCGGCTGGAATGGCGAACCCGAGCACAAGGAGATGAGAAATGAGGTGCGTTTTAGAAACCTTTCCCGATCACACGGTGTACCATCTTCTGGGTTTCTCATGCATGTTTTCGATGTAGGAAGATGCCCTTGAACCTGGAGATTTGGGACCCATGGGATGGGTACCACGCAGTATTACTTTAAAGGGTGTGCGTTTGCTCACCCAACCTCACCAAACCTCTCAGCCCCAAGAGTGTCCACCCTTATGTCTCAATCAGCTGTGGGTCTAGATATGGTCAATCCAGGTGGCATCACAGCCCCTGAACGAATTTTGTAAGAATTTCTCTCTCTTTCACTGTCTTTGTTTCACGGGATTTTAAAAGTAATTGATTTTTATAATGGGGTGTAGCTGCTTTTCACTGCTCTGTTCATGCTGCTTTACACTCACTTGACTCATTTACAGAGAGATATCAATACATAGCTTTGAAGATTCTTCCTAGTCAGGTATATTCTTGGGCGGTGAACAGGGGGTGTCGAGTCCAGTTCACTGAGCAAGGAGTAGGTCTTGTCTATTACATATTGGGTTTATGGAACGGTATCTGAGCTCATTTGAAACCCTTGTTTTCTACCTCACCCGACCTCACCTTTCCCGTTAAGCAGCCATAGTGTGTTTTGTAAACGTGTGACGCTGTTCTGTTTTGTAATTCAGTTCAAGTGTAGCGGTTTTTACATTCCCTCTCTAAGTGATATCTTATGATAAGTGTCTTTTTCTGTGTGACTTATTTCACTTAGAATCGTCGTACCTAAATCCTCTCATCATGCTGCTACTAGCCTTATGACGTTAATTTCATGGCTGAGTGATATGCCATTGTACATAAGGACCACAACTTCCTTATCCATTTTTCTCTTTCCTGGGATATTTAAGGTGTAACGAAGTGGAGGTTCTTGTCAACAGAGCAGCCCTAAACTTTGGGGTGCCTGTGTCTTGCTGATTTTTAGTTTTCCCAATTTATACGCCCATGAGTGGAAGTGCCTTATGCTCTCTATGCTGAGTTCTTTAGATGTTTCAGGAAACACCGTACACTTCTCCAGAGTGGCTGTTGGCAATTTACATCCCGCCCATCAGCGTAGTAAGGCTCCCGTTTCTCCATGGCCTGTCCTGCATTTCTGGTTTTGACACTTTATTCAGCATGGCCCTTTTGACCGATGGGAAGCGAGACTTCTTTGTAGCGCTGATTTGCCTTTCCAGGTTGCTTGGTTGGCCAAAAAGGGCGTATGCGTTTTTTCCTGAATATATTCAGGAAAAAACGCATACGCCCTTTTTGGCCAAGGGCATCATGGTCGAGGTTTTGCCGCTTTTCCTGTGCTTTAAAGGCGATTCGACTCTACCTCCTGAAATCTGTTTCCTGCAATTCTGCCTTGCTTTCAAATCCTCCTCGTTGCCTTCCCTCAATATATTTGTGGACGAGAGTTATCATTTCTAACTCTGCAGGTTTGTGAATTGCAGTGCCCCTGAGCTCGATTTTTCAACTCGTTTTTTTGGGAGCTGGCCGCAAAAGCACAGGATTGCTTCAGGCCCTGTTCTGCTTCCGGGCGGCAGGCTGAGCCTGTGGTTAATTCTTCTTCCTGATGGGAAAATAGAGTGACCTGTGCCTGTCCCAACACCTAGAGCTAGTCTCTCACTGGTTCCCCCTCTTCCCGTTCATCCTCAGGACAATTTGCAACCTGTACGGAACAGGAGGTTGAAGGTGCTGATTCTCGAAGGAGGGAGATTGCTAGTAAAGCGGCTGTAATGGCCAACCCGAGCACAAGGAGATGAGAAATGAGGTGCGTTTTCGAAACCTTTCCCGATCACACGGTGTACCATCTTCTGGGTTTCTCATGCATGTTTTTGTTATAGGAAGATGCCCTTGAACTTGGAGATTTGGGACCCATGGGATGGGTACCACGCAGTATTACTTTAAAGGGCCTGCGTTTCCTCAACCAACCTGACCAAACCTCTCAGCCACAAGAGTGTCCACCCTTATGTCTCAAGCAGCTGTGGGTCTAGAGATGGTCAATCCAGGTGGCATCACAGCCCCTGAACGAATATTGTAAGAATTTCTCTCTCTTTCACTGTCTTTGTTTCACGGGTTTTTAAAAGTAATTGATTTTTATAATGGGGTTTAGCTGCTTTTCACTGCTGTTTTTATGCTGCTTTACACCCACTTGACTCACTTACAGAGAGATATCAATACATAGCTTTGAAGATTCTTCCTAGTCAGATATATTCTTGGGCGGTGAATAGGGGGTTTTTGCGTCCAGTTCACTGAGCAAGGAGTAGGTCTTGTCTATTACATATTGGGTTTATTGAACGGTATCTGAGCTAATTTGAAACCCTTGTTTTCTGCCTCACCCGACCTCACCTTTCCCGTTAAGCAGCCATAGTGTGTTTTGTAAACGTGTGTCTCTGTTCTGTTTTGTAATCCAGTTCAAGTGTAGCGGTTTTTACATTCCCTCTATAAGTGATATCTTATGATAAGTGTCGTTTTCTGGTTGACTTATTTCACTTAGAATCGTCGTACCTAAATCCACTCATCATGCTGCTACTAGCCTTATGACGTTGATTTCCTGGCTGAGTGATATTCCATTGTACATAAGGACCACAACTTCTTTATCCATTTTTTTCTTTCCTGGGATATTTAAGGTGTAACGAAGTGGAGGTTCTTGTCAACAGAGCAGCCCTAAACTTTGGGGTGCCTGTGTCTTGCTGATTTTTACTTTTCCCAATTTATACACCCATGAGTGGAAGTGCCCTATGCTCTCTAAGCTGAGTTTTTTAGAGGTTTCAGGACACACCGTACACTTCTCCAGAGTGGCTGTTGGCAATTTACATCCCGCCCATCAGCGTAGCAAGGCTCCCGTTTCTCCATGGCCTGTCCTGCATTTCTGGTTTTGACACTTTATTCAGCATGGCCCTTTTGACCGATGGGAAGCGAGACTTCTTTGTAGCGCTGATTTGCCTTTCCAGGTTGCTTGGTTGGCCAAAAAGGGCGTATGCGTTTTTTCCTGAATATATTCAGGAAAAAACGCATACGCCCTTTTTGGCCAAGGGCATCATGGTCGAGGTTTTGCCGCCTTTCCTGTGCTTTAAAGGCGATTCATATCTACCTCCTGAAATCTGTTTCCTGCAATTCTGCCTTGCTTTCAAATCCTCTTCGTTGCCTTCCCTCAATATATTTGTGGACGAGAGTTATCATTTCTAACTCTGCAGGTTTGTGAATTGCAGTGCCCCTGAGCTCCACTTTTCAACTCGCTTTCTTCGGAGCTGGCCGCAAAAGCGCAGGATTGCTTCAGGCCCTATTCTGGTTCCGGGCGGCAGGCTGAGCCTGTGGTTAATTCTTCTTCCTGATGGGAAAATAGAGTGACCTGTGCCTGTCCCAACACCTAGAGCTAGTCTCTCATTGGTTCCCCCTCTTCCCGTTCATCCTCAGGACAAATTGCAACCTGTACGGAACAGGAGGTTAAAGGTGCTGATTCTCCACGGAGGGAGATTGCTACTAACGCGGCTGGAATGGCGAACCCGAGCACAAGGAGATGAGAAATGAGGTGCGTTTTAGAAACCTTTCCCGATCACACGGTGTACCATCTTCTGGGTTTCTCATGCATGTTTTCGATGTAGGAAGATGCCCTTGAACCTGGAGATTTGGGACCCATGGGATGGATACCACGCAGTATTACTTTAAAGGGTCTGCGTTTGCTCACCCAACCTCACCAAACCTCTCAGCCCCAAGAGTGTCCACCCTTATGTCTCAATCAGCTGTGGGTCTAGATATGGTCAATCCAGGTGGCATCACAGCCCCTGAACGAATTTTGTAAGAATTTCTCTCTCTTTCACTGTCTTTGTTTCACGGGATTTTAAAAGTAATTGATTTTTATAATGGGGTTTAGCTGCTTTTCACTGCTCTGTTTATGCTGCTTTACACCCACTTGACTCATTTACAGAGAGATATCAATACATAGCTTTGAAGATTCTTCCTAGTCAGGTATATTCTTGGGCGGTGAATAGGGGGTGTCGAGTCCAGTTCACTGAGCAAGGAGTAGGTCTTGTCTATTACATATTGGGTTTATGGAACGGTATCTGAGCTCATTTGAAACCCTTGTTTTCTACCTCACCCGACCTCACCTTTCCCGTTAAGCAGCCATAGTGTGTTTTGTAAACGTGTGACGCTGTTCTGTTTTGTAATTCAGTTCAAGTGTAGCGGTTTTTACATTCCCTCTCTAAGTGATATCTTATGATAAGTGTCTTTTTCTGTGTGACTTATTTCACTTAGAATCGTCGTACCTAAATCCTCTCATCATGCTGCTACTAGCCTTATGACGTTAATTTCATGGCTGAGTGATATGCCATTGTACATAAGGACCACAACTTCCTTATCCATTTTTCTCTTTCCTGGGATATTTAAGGTGTAACGAAGTGGAGGTTCTTGTCAACAGAGCAGCCCTAAACTTTGGGGTGCCTGTGTCTTGCTGATTTTTAGTTTTCCCAATTTATACGCCCATGAGTGGAAGTGCCTTATGCTCTCTATGCTGAGTTCTTTAGATGTTTCAGGAAACACCGTACACTTCTCCAGAGTGGCTGTTGGCAATTTACATCCCGCCCATCAGCGTAGTAAGGCTCCCGTTTCTCCATGGCCTGTCCTGCATTTCTGGTTTTGACACTTTATTCAGCATGGCCCTTTTGACCGATGGGAAGCGAGACTTCTTTGTAGCGCTGATTTGCCTTTCCAGGTTGCTTGGTTGGCCAAAAAGGGCGTATGCGTTTTTTCCTGAATATATTCAGGAAAAAACGCATACGCCCTTTTTGGCCAAGGGCATCATGGTCGAGGTTTTGCCGCTTTTCCTGTGCTTTAAAGGCGATTCGACTCTACCTCCTGAAATCTGTTTCCTGCAATTCTGCCTTGCTTTCAAATCCTCCTCGTTGCCTTCCCTCAATATATTTGTGGACGAGAGTTATCATTTCTAACTCTGCAGGTTTGTGAATTGCAGTGCCCCTGAGCTCGATTTTTCAACTCGTTTTTTTGGGAGCTGGCCGCAAAAGCACAGGATTGCTTCAGGCCCTGTTCTGCTTCCGGGCGGCAGGCTGAGCCTGTGGTTAATTCTTCTTCCTGATGGGAAAATAGAGTGACCTGTGCCTGTCCCAACACCTAGAGCTAGTCTCTCACTGGTTCCCCCTCTTCCCGTTCATCCTCAGGACAATTTGCAACCTGTACGGAACAGGAGGTTGAAGGTGCTGATTCTCGAAGGAGGGAGATTGCTAGTAAAGCGGCTGTAATGGCCAACCCGAGCACAAGGAGATGAGAAATGAGGTGCGTTTTCGAAACCTTTCCCGATCACACGGTGTACCATCTTCTGGGTTTCTCATGCATGTTTTTGTTATAGGAAGATGCCCTTGAACTTGGAGATTTGGGACCCATGGGATGGGTACCACGCAGTATTACTTTAAAGGGCCTGCGTTTCCTCAACCAACCTGACCAAACCTCTCAGCCACAAGAGTGTCCACCCTTATGTCTCAAGCAGCTGTGGGTCTAGAGATGGTCAATCCAGGTGGCATCACAGCCCCTGAACGAATATTGTAAGAATTTCTCTCTCTTTCACTGTCTTTGTTTCACGGGTTTTTAAAAGTAATTGATTTTTATAATGGGGTTTAGCTGCTTTTCACTGCTGTTTTTATGCTGCTTTACACCCACTTGACTCACTTACAGAGAGATATCAATACATAGCTTTGAAGATTCTTCCTAGTCAGATATATTCTTGGGCGGTGAATAGGGGGTTTTTGCGTCCAGTTCACTGAGCAAGGAGTAGGTCTTGTCTATTACATATTGGGTTTATGGAACGGTATCTGAGCTAATTTGAAACCCTTGTTTTCTGCCTCACCCGACCTCACCTTTCCCGTTAAGCAGCCATAGTGTGTTTTGTAAACGTGTGTCTCTGTTCTGTTTTGTAATCCAGTTCAAGTGTAGCGGTTTTTACATTCCCTCTATAAGTGATATCTTATGATAAGTGTCGTTTTCTGGTTGACTTATTTCACTTAGAATCGTCGTACCTAAATCCACTCATCATGCTGCTACTAGCCTTATGACGTTGATTTCCTGGCTGAATGATATTCCATTGTACATAAGGACCACAACTTCTTTATCCATTTTTTTCTTTCCTGGGATATTTAAGGTGTAACGAAGTGGAGGTTCTTGTCAACAGAGCAGCCCTAAACTTTGGGGTGCCTGTGTCTTGCTGATTTTTACTTTTCCCAATTTATACACCCATGAGTGGAAGTGCCCTATGCTCTCTAAGCTGAGTTTTTTAGAGGTTTCAGGACACACCGTACACTTCTCCAGAGTGGCTGTTGGCAATTTACATCCCGCCCATCAGCGTAGCAAGGCTCCCGTTTCTCCATGGCCTGTCCTGCATTTCTGGTTTTGACACTTTATTCAGCATGGCCCTTTTGACCGATGGGAAGCGAGACTTCTTTGTAGCGCTGATTTGCCTTTCCAGGTTGCTTGGTTGGCCAAAAAGGGCGTATGCGTTTTTTCCTGAATATATTCAGGAAAAAACGCATACGCCCTTTTTGGCCAAGGGCATCATGGTCGAGGTTTTGCCGCCTTTCCTGTGCTTTAAAGGCGATTCGAATCTACCTCCTGAAATCTGTTTCCTGCAATTCTGCCTTGCTTTCAAATCCTCCTCGTTGCCTTCCCACAATATATTTGTGGACGAGAGTTATCATTTCTAACTCTGCAGGTTTGTGAATTGCAGTGCCCCTGAGCTCCATTTTTCAACTCGCTTTCTTCGGAGCTGGCCGCAAAAGCGCAGGATTGCTTCAGGCCCTATTCTGGTTCCGGGCGGCAGGCTGAGCCTGTGGTTAATTCTTCTTCCTGATGGGAAAATAGAGTGACCTGTGCCTGTCCCAACACCTAGAGCTAGTTTCTCATTGGTTCCCCCTCTTCCCGTTCATCCTCAGGACAAATTGCAACCTGTACGGAACAGGAGGTTAAAGGTGCTGATTCTCCACGGAGGGAGATTGCTACTAACGCGGCTGGAATGGCGAACCCGAGCACAAGGAGATGAGAAATGAGGTGCGTTGTAGAAACCTTTCCCGATCACACGGTGTACCATCTTCTGGGTTTCTCATGCATGTTTTCGATGTAGGAAGATGCCCTTGAACCTGGAGATTTGGGACCCATGGGATGGATACCACGCAGTATTACTTTAAAGGGTCTGCGTTTGCTCACCCAACCTCACCAAACCTCTCAGCCCCAAGAGTGTCCACCCTTATGTCTCAATCAGCTGTGGGTCTAGAAATGGTCAATCCAGGTGGCATCACAGCCCCTGAACGAATTTTGTAAGAATTTCTCTCTCTTTCACTGTCTTTGTTTCATGGGATTTTAAAAGTAATTGATTTTTATAATGGGGTTTAGCTGCTTTTCACTGCTCTGTTTATGCTGCTTTACTCCCACTTGACTCATTTACAGAGAGATATCAATACATAGCTTTGAAGATTCTTCCTAGTCAGGTATATTCTTGGGCGGTGAATAGGGGGTGTCGAGTCCAGTTCACTGAGCAAGGAGTAGGTCTTGTGTATTACATATTGGGTTTATGGAACGGTATCTGAGCTAATTTGAAACCCTTGTTTTCTACCTCACCCGACCTCACCTTTCCCGTTAAGCAGCCATAGTGTGTTTTGTAAACGTGTGACGCTGTTCTGTTTTGTAATTCAGTTCAAGTGGAGCGGTTTTTACATTCCCTCTCTAAGTGATATCTTATGATAAGTGTCTTTTTCTGTGTGACTTATTTCACTTAGAATCGTCGTACCTAAATCCTCTCATCATGCTGCTACTAGCCTTATGACGTTAATTTCATGGCTGAGTGATATGCCATTGTACATAAGGACCACAACTTCCTTATCCATGTTTCTCTTTCCTGGGATATTTAAGGTGTAACGAAGTGGAGGTTCTTGTCAACAGAGCAGCCCTAAACTTTGGGGTGCCTGTGTCTTGCTGATTTTTAGTTTTCCCAATTTATACGCCCATGAGTGGAAGTGCCTTATGCTCTCTATGCTGAGTTCTTTAGATGTTTCAGGAAACACCGTACACTTCTCCAGAGTGGCTGTTGGCAATTTACATCCCGCCCATCAGCGTAGTAAGGCTCCCGTTTCTCCATGGCCTGTCCTGCATTTCTGGTTTTGACACTTTATTCAGCATGGCCCTTTTGACCGATGGGAAGCGAGACTTCTTTGTAGCGCTGATTTGCCTTTCCAGGTTGCTTGGTTGGCCAAAAAGGGCGTATGCGTTTTTTCCTGAATATATTCAGGAAAAAACGCATACGCCCTTTTTGGCCAAGGGCATCATGGTCGAGGTTTTGCCGCTTTTCCTGTGCTTTAAAGGCGATTCGACTCTACCTCCTGAAATCTGTTTCCTGCAATTCTGCCTTGCTTTCAAATCCTCCTCGTTGCCTTCCCTCAATATATTTGTGGACGAGAGTTATCATTTCTAACTCTGCAGTTTTGTGAATTGCAGTGCCCCTGAGCTCGATTTTTCAACTCGTTTTTTTGGTTGCTGGCCGCAAATGCACAGGATTGCTTCAGGCCCTGTTCTGCTTCCGGGCGGCAGGCTGAGCCTGTGGTTAATTCTTCTTCCTGATGGGAAAATAGAGTGACCTGTGCCTGTCCCAACACCTAGAGCTAGTCTCTCACTGGTTCCCCCTCTTCCCGTTCATCCTCAGGACAATTTGCAACCTGTACGGAACAGGAGGTTGAAGGTGCTGATTCTCGAAGGAGGGAGATTGCTAGTAAAGCGGCTGTAATGGCCAACCTGAGCACAAGGAGATGAGAAATGAGGTGCGTTTTCGAAACCTTTCCCGATCACACGGTGTACCATCTTCTGGGTTTCTCATGCATGTTTTTGTTATAGGAAGATGCCCTTGAACTTGGAGATTTGGGACCCATGGGATGGGTAACACGCAGTATTACTTTAAAGGGCCTGCGTTTCCTCAACCAACCTGACCAAACCTCTCAGCCACAAGAGTGTCCACCCTTATGTCTCAAGCAGCTGTGGGTCTAGAGATGGTCAATCCAGGTGGCATCACAGCCCCTGAACGAATATTGTAAGAATTTCTCTCTCTTTCACTGTCTTTGTTTCACGGGTTTTTAAAAGTAATTGATTTTTATAATGGGGTTTAGCTGCTTTTCACTGCTGTTTTTATGCTGCTTTACACCCACTTGACTCACTTACAGAGAGATATCAATACATAGCTTTGAAGATTCTTCCTAGTCAGATATATTCTTGGGCGGTGAATAGGGGGTTTTTGCGTCCAGTTCACTGAGCAAGGAGTAGGTCTTGTCTATTACATATTGGGTTTATTGAACGGTATCTGAGCTAATTTGAAACCCTTGTTTTCTGCCTCACCCGACCTCACCTTTCCCGTTAAGCAGCCATAGTGTGTTTTGTAAACGTGTGTCTCTGTTCTGTTTTGTAATTCAGTTCAAGTGTAGCGGTTTTTACATTCCCTCTATAAGTGATATCTTATGATAAGTGTCGTTTTCTGGTTGACTTATTTCACTTAGAATCGTCGTACCTAAATCCACTCATCATGCTGCTACTAGCCTTATGACGTTGATTTCCTGGCTGAGTGATATTCCATTGTACATAAGGACCACAACTTCTTTATCCATTTTTTTCTTTCCTGGGATATTTAAGGTGTAACGAAGTGGAGGTTCTTGTCAACAGAGCAGCCCTAAACTTTGGGGTGCCTGTGTCTTGCTGATTTTTACTTTTCCCAATTTATACACCCATGAGTGGAAGTGCCCTATGCTCTCTAAGCTGAGTTTTTTAGAGGTTTCAGGACACACCGTACACTTCTCCAGAGTGGCTGTTGGCAATTTACATCCCGCCCATCAGCGTAGCAAGGCTCCCGTTTCTCCATGGCCTGTCCTGCATTTCTGGTTTTGACACTTTATTCAGCATGGCCCTTTTGACCGATGGGAAGCGAGACTTCTTTGTAGCGCTGATTTGCCTTTCCAGGTTGCTTGGTTGGCCAAAAAGGGCGTATGCGTTTTTTCCTGAATATATTCAGGAAAAAACGCATACGCCCTTTTTGGCCAAGGGCATCATGGTCGAGGTTTTGCCGCCTTTCCTGTGCTTTAAAGGCGATTCATATCTACCTCCTGAAATCTGTTTCCTGCAATTCTGCCTTGCTTTCAAATCCTCTTCGTTGCCTTCCCTCAATATATTTGTGGACGAGAGTTATCATTTCTAACTCTGCAGGTTTGTGAATTGCAGTGCCCCTGAGCTCCACTTTTCAACTCGCTTTCTTCGGAGCTGGCCGCAAAAGCGCAGGATTGCTTCAGGCCCTATTCTGGTTCCGGGCGGCAGGCTGAGCCTGTGGTTAATTCTTCTTCCTGATGGGAAAATAGAGTGACCTGTGCCTGTCCCAACACCTAGAGCTAGTCTCTCATTGGTTCCCCCTCTTCCCGTTCATCCTCAGGACAAATTGCAACCTGTACGGAACAGGAGGTTAAAGGTGCTGATTCTCCACGGAGGGAGATTGCTACTAACGCGGCTGGAATGGCGAACCCGAGCACAAGGAGATGAGAAATGAGGTGCGTTGTAGAAACCTTTCCCGATCACACGGTGTACCATCTTCTGGGTTTCTCATGCATGTTTTCGATGTAGGAAGATGCCCTTGAACCTGGAGATTTGGGACCCATGGGATGGATACCACGCAGTATTACTTTAAAGGGTCTGCGTTTGCTCACCCAACCTCACCAAACCTCTCAGCCCCAAGAGTGTCCACCCTTATGTCTCAATCAGCTGTGGGTCTAGATATGGTCAATCCAGGTGGCATCACAGCCCCTGAACGAATTTTGTAAGAATTTCTCTCTCTTTCACTGTCTTTGTTTCACGGGATTTTAAAAGTAATTGATTTTTATAATGGGGTTTAGCTGCTTTTCACTGCTCTGTTTATGCTGCTTTACACCCACTTGACTCATTTACAGAGAGATATCAATACATAGCTTTGAAGATTCTTCCTAGTCAGGTATATTCTTGGGCGGTGAATAGGGGGTGTCGAGTCCAGTTCACTGAGCAAGGAGTAGGTCTTGTCTATTACATATTGGGTTTATGGAACGGTATCTGAGCTCATTTGAAACCCTTGTTTTCTACCTCACCCGACCTCACCTTTCCCGTTAAGCAGCCATAGTGTGTTTTGTAAACGTGTGACGCTGTTCTGTTTTGTAATTCAGTTCAAGTGTAGCGGTTTTTACATTCCCTCTCTAAGTGATATCTTATGATAAGTGTCTTTTTCTGTGTGACTTATTTCACTTAGAATCGTCGTACCTAAATCCTCTCATCATGCTGCTACTAGCCTTATGACGTTAATTTCATGGCTGAGTGATATGCCATTGTACATAAGGACCACAACTTCCTTATCCATTTTTCTCTTTCCTGGGATATTTAAGGTGTAACGAAGTGGAGGTTCTTGTCAACAGAGCAGCCCTAAACTTTGGGGTGCCTGTGTCTTGCTGATTTTTAGTTTTCCCAATTTATACGCCCATGAGTGGAAGTGCCTTATGCTCTCTATGCTGAGTTCTTTAGATGTTTCAGGAAACACCGTACACTTCTCCAGAGTGGCTGTTGGCAATTTACATCCCGCCCATCAGCGTAGTAAGGCTCCCGTTTCTCCATGGCCTGTCCTGCATTTCTGGTTTTGACACTTTATTCAGCATGGCCCTTTTGACCGATGGGAAGCGAGACTTCTTTGTAGCGCTGATTTGCCTTTCCAGGTTGCTTGGTTGGCCAAAAAGGGCGTATGCGTTTTTTCCTGAATATATTCAGGAAAAAACGCATACGCCCTTTTTGGCCAAGGGCATCATGGTCGAGGTTTTGCCGCTTTTCCTGTGCTTTAAAGGCGATTCGACTCTACCTCCTGAAATCTGTTTCCTGCAATTCTGCCTTGCTTTCAAATCCTCCTCGTTGCCTTCCCTCAATATATTTGTGGACGAGAGTTATCATTTCTAACTCTGCAGGTTTGTGAATTGCAGTGCCCCTGAGCTCGATTTTTCAACTCGTTTTTTTGGGAGCTGGCCGCAAAAGCACAGGATTGCTTCAGGCCCTGTTCTGCTTCCGGGCGGCAGGCTGAGCCTGTGGTTAATTCTTCTTCCTGATGGGAAAATAGAGTGACCTGTGCCTGTCCCAACACCTAGAGCTAGTCTCTCACTGGTTCCCCCTCTTCCCGTTCATCCTCAGGACAATTTGCAACCTGTACGGAACAGGAGGTTGAAGGTGCTGATTCTCGAAGGAGGGAGATTGCTAGTAAAGCGGCTGTAATGGCCAACCCGAGCACAAGGAGATGAGAAATGAGGTGCGTTTTCGAAACCTTTCCCGATCACACGGTGTACCATCTTCTGGGTTTCTCATGCATGTTTTTGTTATAGGAAGATGCCCTTGAACTTGGAGATTTGGGACCCATGGGATGGGTACCACGCAGTATTACTTTAAAGGGCCTGCGTTTCCTCAACCAACCTGACCAAACCTCTCAGCCACAAGAGTGTCCACCCTTATGTCTCAAGCAGCTGTGGGTCTAGAGATGGTCAATCCAGGTGGCATCACAGCCCCTGAACGAATATTGTAAGAATTTCTCTCTCTTTCACTGTCTTTGTTTCACGGGTTTTTAAAAGTAATTGATTTTTATAATGGGGTTTAGCTGCTTTTCACTGCTGTTTTTATGCTGCTTTACACCCACTTGACTCACTTACAGAGAGATATCAATACATAGCTTTGAAGATTCTTCCTAGTCAGATATATTCTTGGGCGGTGAATAGGGGGTTTTTGCGTCCAGTTCACTGAGCAAGGAGTAGGTCTTGTCTATTACATATTGGGTTTATTGAACGGTATCTGAGCTAATTTGAAACCCTTGTTTTCTGCCTCACCCGACCTCACCTTTCCCGTTAAGCAGCCATAGTGTGTTTTGTAAACGTGTGTCTCTGTTCTGTTTTGTAATCCAGTTCAAGTGTAGCGGTTTTTACATTCCCTCTATAAGTGATATCTTATGATAAGTGTCGTTTTCTGGTTGACTTATTTCACTTAGAATCGTCGTACCTAAATCCACTCATCATGCTGCTACTAGCCTTATGACGTTGATTTCCTGGCTGAATGATATTCCATTGTACATAAGGACCACAACTTCTTTATCCATTTTTTTCTTTCCTGGGATATTTAAGGTGTAACGAAGTGGAGGTTCTTGTCAACAGAGCAGCCCTAAACTTTGGGGTGCCTGTGTCTTGCTGATTTTTACTTTTCCCAATTTATACACCCATGAGTGGAAGTGCCCTATGCTCTCTAAGCTGAGTTTTTTAGAGGTTTCAGGACACACCGTACACTTCTCCAGAGTGGCTGTTGGCAATTTACATCCCGCCCATCAGCGTAGCAAGGCTCCCGTTTCTCCATGGCCTGTCCTGCATTTCTGGTTTTGACACTTTATTCAGCATGGCCCTTTTGACCGATGGGAAGCGAGACTTCTTTGTAGCGCTGATTTGCCTTTCCAGGTTGCTTGGTTGGCCAAAAAGGGCGTATGCGTTTTTTCCTGAATATATTCAGGAAAAAACGCATACGCCCTTTTTGGCCAAGGGCATCATGGTCGAGGTTTTGCCGCCTTTCCTGTGCTTTAAAGGCGATTCGAATCTACCTCCTGAAATCTGTTTCCTGCAATTCTGCCTTGCTTTCAAATCCTCCTCGTTGCCTTCCCACAATATATTTGTGGACGAGAGTTATCATTTCTAACTCTGCAGGTTTGTGAATTGCAGTGCCCCTGAGCTCCATTTTTCAACTCGCTTTCTTCGGAGCTGGCCGCAAAAGCGCAGGATTGCTTCAGGCCCTATTCTGGTTCCGGGCGGCAGGCTGAGCCTGTGGTTAATTCTTCTTCCTGATGGGAAAATAGAGTGACCTGTGCCTGTCCCAACACCTAGAGCTAGTTTCTCATTGGTTCCCCCTCTTCCCGTTCATCCTCAGGACAAATTGCAACCTGTACGGAACAGGAGGTTAAAGGTGCTGATTCTCCACGGAGGGAGATTGCTACTAACGCGGCTGGAATGGCGAACCCGAGCACAAGGAGATGAGAAATGAGGTGCGTTGTAGAAACCTTTCCCGATCACACGGTGTACCATCTTCTGGGTTTCTCATGCATGTTTTCGATGTAGGAAGATGCCCTTGAACCTGGAGATTTGGGACCCATGGGATGGATACCACGCAGTATTACTTTAAAGGGTCTGCGTTTGCTCACCCAACCTCACCAAACCTCTCAGCCCCAAGAGTGTCCACCCTTATGTCTCAATCAGCTGTGGGTCTAGAGATGGTCAATCCAGGTGGCATCACAGCCCCTGAACGAATTTTGTAAGAATTTCTCTCTCTTTCACTGTCTTTGTTTCACGGGATTTTAAAAGTAATTGATTTTTATAATGGGGTTTAGCTGCTTTTCACTGCTCTGTTTATGCTGCTTTACACCCACTTGACTCATTTACAGAGAGATATCAATACATAGCTTTGAAGATTCTTCCTAGTCAGGTATATTCTTGGGCGGTGAATAGGGGGTGTCGAGTCCAGTTCACTGAGCAAGGAGTAGGTCTTGTCTATTACATATTGGGTTTATGGAACGGTATCTGAGCTAATTTGAAACCCTTGTTTTCTACCTCACCCGACCTCACCTTTCCCGTTAAGCAGCCATAGTGTGTTTTGTAAACGTGTGACGCTGTTCTGTTTTGTAATTCAGTTCAAGTGTAGCGGTTTTTACATTCCCTCTCTAAGTGATATCTTATGATAAGTGTCTTTTTCTGTGTGACTTATTTCACTTAGAATCGTCGTACCTAAATCCTCTCATCATGCTGCTACTAGCCTTATGACGTTAATTTCATGGCTGAGTGATATGCCATTGTACATAAGGACCACAACTTCCTTATCCATGTTTCTCTTTCCTGGGATATTTAAGGTGTAACGAAGTGGAGGTTCTTGTCAACAGAGCAGCCCTAAACTTTGGGGTGCCTGTGTCTTGCTGATTTTTAGTTTTCCCAATTTATACGCCCATGAGTGGAAGTGCCTTATGCTCTCTATGCTGAGTTCTTTAGATGTTTCAGGAAACACCGTACACTTCTCCAGAGTGGCTGTTGGCAATTTACATCCCGCCCATCAGCGTAGTAAGGCTCCCGTTTCTCCATGGCCTGTCCTGCATTTCTGGTTTTGACACTTTATTCAGCATGGCCCTTTTGACCGATGGGAAGCGAGACTTCTTTGTAGCGCTGATTTGCCTTTCCAGGTTGCTTGGTTGGCCAAAAAGGGCGTATGCGTTTTTTCCTGAATATATTCAGGAAAAAACGCATACGCCCTTTTTGGCCAAGGGCATCATGGTCGAGGTTTTGCCGCTTTTCCTGTGCTTTAAAGGCGATTCGACTCTACCTCCTGAAATCTGTTTCCTGCAATTCTGCCTTGCTTTCAAATCCTCCTCGTTGCCTTCCCTCAATATATTTGTGGACGAGAGTTATCATTTCTAACTCTGCAGGTTTGTGAATTGCAGTGCCCCTGAGCTCGATTTTTCAACTCGTTTTTTTGGGAGCTGGCCGCAAAAGCACAGGATTGCTTCAGGCCCTGTTCTGCTTCCGGGCGGCAGGCTGAGCCTGTGGTTAATTCTTCTTCCTGATGGGAAAATAGAGTGACCTGTGCCTGTCCCAACACCTAGAGCTAGTCTCTCACTGGTTCCCCCTCTTCCCGTTCATCCTCAGGACAATTTGCAACCTGTACGGAACAGGAGGTTGAAGGTGCTGATTCTCGAAGGAGGGAGATTGCTAGTAAAGCGGCTGTAATGGCCAACCCGAGCACAAGGAGATGAGAAATGAGGTGCGTTTTAGAAACCTTTCCCGATCACACGGTGTACCATCTTCTGGGTTTCTCATGCATGTTTTTGTTATAGGAAGATGCCCTTGAACTTGGAGATTTGGGACCCATGGGATGGGTAACACGCAGTATTACTTTAAAGGGCCTGCGTTTCCTCAACCAACCTGACCAAACCTCTCAGCCACAAGAGTGTCCACCCTTATGTCTCAAGCAGCTGTGGGTCTAGAGATGGTCAATCCAGGTGGCATCACAGCCCCTGAACGAATATTGTAAGAATTTCTCTCTCTTTCACTGTCTTTGTTTCACGGGTTTTTAAAAGTAATTGATTTTTATAATGGGGTTTAGCTGCTTTTCACTGCTGTTTTTATGCTGCTTTACACCCACTTGACTCACTTACAGAGAGATATCAATACATAGCTTTGAAGATTCTTCCTAGTCAGATATATTCTTGGGCGGTGAATAGGGGGTTTTTGCGTCCAGTTCACTGAGCAAGGAGTAGCTCTTGTCTATTACATATTGGGTTTATTGAACGGTATCTGAGCTAATTTGAAACCCTTGTTTTCTGCCTCACCCGACCTCACCTTTCCCGTTAAGCAGCCATAGTGTGTTTTGTAAACGTGTGTCTCTGTTCTGTTTTGTAATTCAGTTCAAGTGTAGCGGTTTTTACATTCCCTCTATAAGTGATATCTTATGATAAGTGTCGTTTTCTGGTTGACTTATTTCACTTAGAATCGTCGTACCTAAATCCACTCATCATGCTGCTACTAGCCTTATGACGTTGATTTCCTGGCTGAGTGATATTCCATTGTACATAAGGACCACAACTTCTTTATCCATTTTTTTCTTTCCTGGGATATTTAAGGTGTAACGAAGTGGAGGTTCTTGTCAACAGAGCAGCCCTAAACTTTGGGGTGCCTGTGTCTTGCTGATTTTTACTTTTCCCAATTTATACACCCATGAGTGGAAGTGCCCTATGCTCTCTAAGCTGAGTTTTTTAGAGGTTTCAGGACACACCGTACACTTCTCCAGAGTGGCTGTTGGCAATTTACATCCCGCCCATCAGCGTAGCAAGGCTCCCGTTTCTCCATGGCCTGTCCTGCATTTCTGGTTTTGACACTTTATTCAGCATGGCCCTTTTGACCGATGGGAAGCGAGACTTCTTTGTAGCGCTGATTTGCATTTCCAGGTTGCTTGGTTGGCCAAAAAGGGCGTATGCGTTTTTTCCTGAATATATTCAGGAAAAAACGCATACGCCCTTTTTGGCCAAGGGCATCATGGTCGAGGTTTTGCCGCCTTTCCTGTGCTTTAAAGGCGATTCGAATCTACCTCCTGAAATCTGTTTCCTGCAATTCTGCCTTGCTTTCAAATCCTCCTCGTTGCCTTCCCACAATATATTTGTGGACGAGAGTTATCATTTCTAACTCTGCAGGTTTGTGAATTGCAGTGCCCCTGAGCTCCATTTTTCAACTCGCTTTCTTCGGAGCTGGCCGCAAAAGCGCAGGATTGCTTCAGGCCCTATTCTGGTTCCGGGCGGCAGGCTGAGCCTGTGGTTAATTCTTCTTCCTGATGGGAAAATAGAGTGACCTGTGCCTGTCCCAACACCTAGAGCTAGTTTCTCATTGGTTCCCCCTCTTCCCGTTCATCCTCAGGACAAATTGCAACCTGTACGGAACAGGAGGTTAAAGGTGCTGATTCTCCACGGAGGGAGATTGCTACTAACGCGGCTGGAATGGCGAACCCGAGCACAAGGAGATGAGAAATGAGGTGCGTTGTAGAAACCTTTCCCGATCACACGGTGTACCATCTTCTGGGTTTCTCATGCATGTTTTCGATGTAGGAAGATGCCCTTGAACCTGGAGATTTGGGACCCATGGGATGGATACCACGCAGTATTACTTTAAAGGGTCTGCGTTTGCTCACCCAACCTCACCAAACCTCTCAGCCCCAAGAGTGTCCACCCTTATGTCTCAATCAGCTGTGGGTCTAGAGATGGTCAATCCAGGTGGCATCACAGCCCCTGAACGAATTTTGTAAGAATTTCTCTCTCTTTCACTGTCTTTGTTTCACGGGATTTTAAAAGTAATTGATTTTTATAATGGGGTTTAGCTGCTTTTCACTGCTCTGTTTATGCTGCTTTACACCCACTTGACTCATTTACAGAGAGATATCAATACATAGCTTTGAAGATTCTTCCTAGTCAGGTATATTCTTGGGCGGTGAATAGGGGGTGTCGAGTCCAGTTCACTGAGCAAGGAGTAGGTCTTGTCTATTACATATTGGGTTTATGGAACGGTATCTGAGCTCATTTGAAACCCTTGTTTTCTACATCACCCGACCTCACCTTTCCCGTTAAGCAGCCATAGTGTGTTTTGTAAACGTGTGTCTCTGTTCTGTTTTGTAATTCAGTTCAAGTGTAGCGGTTTTTACATTCCCTCTATAAGTGATATCTTATGATAAGTGTCGTTTTCTGGTTGACTTATTTCACTTAGAATCGTCGTACCTAAATCCACTCATCATGCTGCTACTAGCCTTATGACGTTGATTTCCTGGCTGAATGATATTCCATTGTACATAAGGACCACAACTTCTTTATCCATTTTTTTCTTTCCTGGGATATTTAAGGTGTAACGAAGTGGAGGTTCTTGTCAACAGAGCAGCCCTAAACTTTGGGGTGCCTGTGTCTTGCTGATTTTTACTTTTCCCAATTTATACACCCATGAGTGGAAGTGCCCTATGCTCTCTAAGCTGAGTTTTTTAGAGGTTTCAGGACACACCGTACACTTCTCCAGAGTGGCTGTTGGCAATTTACATCACGCCCATCAGCGTAGCAAGGCTCCCGTTTCTCCATGGCCTGTCCTGCATTTCTGGTTTTGACACTTTATTCAGCATGGCCCTTTTGACCGATGGGAAGCGAGACTTCTTTGTAGCGCTGATTTGCCTTTCCAGGTTGCTTGGTTGGCCAAAAAGGGCGTATGCGTTTTTTCCTGAATATATTCAGGAAAAAACGCATACGCCCTTTTTGGCCAAGGGCATCATGGTCGAGGTTTTGCCGCCTTTCCTGTGCTTTAAAGGCGATTCGAATCTACCTCCTGAAATCTGTTTCCTGCAATTCTGCCTTGCTTTCAAATCCTCCTCGTTGCCTTCCCTCAATATATTTGTGGACGAGAGTTATCATTTCTAACTCTGCAGGTTTGTGAATTGCAGTGCCCCTGAGCTCCATTTTTCAACTCGCTTTCTTCGGTGCTGGCCGCAAAAGCGCAGGATTGCTTCAGGCCCTATTCTGGTTCCGGGCGGCAGGCTGAGCCTGTGGTTAATTCTTCTTCCTGATGGGAAAATAGAGTGACCTGTGCCTGTCCCAACACCTAGAGCTAGTTTCTCATTGGTTCCCCCTCTTCCCGTTCATCCTCAGGACAAATTGCAACCTGTACGGAACAGGAGGTTAAAGGTGCTGATTCTCCACGGAGGGAGATTGCTACTAACGCGGCTGGAATGGCGAACCCGAGCACAAGGAGATGAGAAATGAGGTGCGTTTTAGAAACCTTTCCCGATCACACGGTGTACCATCTTCTGGGTTTCTCATGCATGTTTTCGATGTAGGAAGATGCCCTTGAACCTGGAGATTTGGGACTCATGGGATGGATACCACGCAGTATTACTTTAAAGGGTCTGCGTTTGCTCACCCAACCTCACCAAACCTCTCAGCCCCAAGAGTGTCCACCCTTATGTCTCAATCAGCTGTGGGTCTAGATATGGTCAATCCAGGTGGCATCACAGCCCCTGAACGAATTTTGTAAGAATTTCTCTCTCTTTCACTGTCTTTGTTTCACGGGATTTTAAAAGTAATTGATTTTTATAATGGGGTTTAGCTGCTTTTCACTGCTCTGTTTATGCTGCTTTACACCCACTTGACTCATTTACAGAGAGATATCAATACATAGCTTTGAAGATTCTTCCTAGTCAGGTATATTCTTGGGCGGTGAATAGGGGGTGTCGAGTCCAGTTCACTGAGCAAGGAGTAGGTCTTGTCTATTACATATTGGGTTTATGGAACGGTATCTGAGCTAATTTGAAACCCTTGTTTTCTACCTCACCCGACCTCACCTTTCCCGTTAAGCAGCCATAGTGTGTTTTGTAAACGTGTGACGCTGTTCTGTTTTGTAATTCAGTTCAAGTGTAGCGGTTTTTACATTCCCTCTCTAAGTGATATCTTATGATAAGTGTCTTTTTCTGTGTGACTTATTTCACTTAGAATCGTCGTACCTAAATCCTCTCATCATGCTGCTACTAGCCTTATGACGTTAATTTCATGGCTGAGTGATATGCCATTGTACATAAGGACCACAACTTCCTTATCCATGTTTCTCTTTCCTGGGATATTTAAGGTGTAACGAAGTGGAGGTTCTTGTCAACAGAGCAGCCCTAAACTTTGGGGTGCCTGTGTCTTGCTGATTTTTAGTTTTCCCAATTTATACGCCCATGAGTGGAAGTGCCTTATGCTCTCTATGCTGAGTTCTTTAGATGTTTCAGGAAACACCGTACACTTCTCCAGAGTGGCTGTTGGCAATTTACATCCCGCCCATCAGCGTAGTAAGGCTCCCGTTTCTCCATGGCCTGTCCTGCATTTCTGGTTTTGACACTTTATTCAGCATGGCCCTTTTGACCGATGGGAAGCGAGACTTCTTTGTAGCGCTGATTTGCCTTTCCAGGTTGCTTGGTTGGCCAAAAAGGGCGTATGCGTTTTTTCCTGAATATATTCAGGAAAAAACGCATACGCCCTTTTTGGCCAAGGGCATCATGGTCGAGGTTTTGCCACTTTTCCTGTGCTTTAAAGGCGATTCGACTCTACCTCCTGAAATCTGTTTCCTGCAATTCTGCCTTGCTTTCAAATCCTCCTCGTTGCCTTCCCTCAATATATTTGTGGACGAGAGTTATCATTTATAACTCTGCAGGTTTGTGAATTGCAGTGCCCCTGAGCTTGATTTTTCAACTCGTTTTTTTGGGAGCTGGCCGCAAAAGCACAGGATTGCTTCAGGCCCTGTTCTGCTTCCGGGCGGCAGGCTGAGCCTGTGGTTAATTCTTCTTCCTGATGGGAAAATAGAGTGACCTGTGCCTGTCCCAACACCTAGAGCTAGTCTCTCACTGGTTCCCCCTCTTCCCGTTCATCCTCAGGACAATTTGCAACCTGTACGGAACAGGAGGTTGAAGGTGCTGATTCTCGAAGGAGGGAGATTGCTAGTAAAGCGGCTGTAATGGCCAACCCGAGCACAAGGAGATGAGAAATGAGGTGCGTTTTCGAAACCTTTCCCGATCACACGGTGTACCATCTTCTGGGTTTCTCATGCATGTTTTTGTTATAGGAAGATGCCCTTGAACTTGGAGATTTGGGACCCATGGGATGGGTACCACGCAGTATTACTTTAAAGGGCCTGCGTTTCCTCAACCAACCTGACCAAACCTCTCAGCCACAAGAGTGTCCACCCTTATGTCTCAATCAGCTGTGGGTCTAGAGATGGTCAATCCAGGTGGCATCACAGCCCCTGAACGAATATTGTAAGAATTTCTCTCTCTTTCACTGTCTTTGTTTCACGGGTTTTTAAAAGTAATTGATTTTTATAATGGGGTTTAGCTGCTTTTCTCTGCTGTTTTTATGCTGCTTTACACCCACTTGACTCACTTACAGAGAGATATCAATACATAGCTTTGAAGATTCTTCCTAGTCAGATATATTCTTGGGCGGTGAATAGGGGGTTTTTGCGTCCAGTTCACTGAGCAAGGAGTAGGTCTTGTCTATTACATATTGGGTTTATTGAACGGTATCTGAGCTAATTTGAAACCCTTGTTTTCTGCCTCACCCGACCTCACCTTTCCCGTTAAGCAGCCATAGTGTGTTTTGTAAACGTGTGTCTCTGTTCTGTTTTGTAATTCAGTTCAAGTGTAGCGGTTTTTACATTCCCTCTGTAAGTGATATCTTATGATAAGTGTCGTTTTCTGGTTGACTTATTTCACTTAGAATCGTCGTACCTAAATCCACTCATCATGCTGCTACTAGCCTTATGACGTTGATTTCCTGGCTGAGTGATATTCCATTGTACATAAGGACCACAACTTCTTTATCCATTTTTTTCTTTCCTGGGATATTTAAGGTGTAACGAAGTGGTGGTTCTTGTCAACACAGCAGCCCTAAACTTTGGGGTGCCTGTGTCTTGCTGATTTTTACTTTTCCCAATTTATACACCCATGAGTGGAAGTGCCCTATGCTCTCTAAGCTGAGTTTTTTAGAGGTTTCAGGACACACCGTACACTTCTCCAGAGTGGCTGTTGGCAATTTACATCCCGCCCATCAGCGTAGCAAGGCTCCCGTTTCTCCATGGCCTGTCCTGCATTTCTGGTTTTGACACTTTATTCAGCATGGCCCTTTTGACCGATGGGAAGCGAGACTTCTTTGTAGCGCTGATTTGCCTTTCCAGGTTGCTTGGTTGGCCAAAAAGGGCGTATGCGTTTTTTCCTGAATATATTCAGGAAAAAACGCATACGCCCTTTTTGGCCAAGGGCATCATGGTCGAGGTTTTGCCGCCTTTCCTGTGCTTTAAAGGCGATTCGAATCTACCTCCTGAAATCTGTTTCCTGCAATTCTGCCTTGCTTTCAAATCCTCCTCGTTGCCTTCCCTCAATATATTTGTGGACGAGAGTTATCATTTCTAACTCTGCAGGTTTGTGAATTGCAGTGCCCCTGAGCTCCATTTTTCAACTCGCTTTCTTCGGAGCTGGCCGCAAAAGCGCAGGATTGCTTCAGGCCCTATTCTGGTTCCGGGCGGCAGGCTGAGCCTGTGGTTAATTCTTCTTCCTGATGGGAAAATAGAGTGACCTGTGCCTGTCCCAACACCTAGAGCTAGTTTCTCATTGGTTCCCCCTCTTCCCGTTCATCCTCAGGACAAATTGCAACCTGTACGGAACAGGAGGTTAAAGGTGCTGATTCTCCACGGAGGGAGATTGCTACTAACGCGGCTGGAATGGCGAACCCGAGCACAAGGAGATGAGAAATGAGGTGCGTTTTAGAAACCTTTCCCGATCACACGGTGTACCATCTTCTGGGTTTCTCATGCATGTTTTCGATGTAGGAAGATGCCCTTGAACCTGGAGATTTGGGACCCATGGGATGGATACCACGCAGTATTACTTTAAAGGGTCTGCGTTTGCTCACCCAACCTCACCAAACCTCTCAGCCCCAAGAGTGTCCACCCTTATGTCTCAATCAGCTGTGGGTCTAGATATGGTCAATCCAGGTGGCATCACAGCCCCTGAACGAATTTTGTAAGAATTTCTCTCTCTTTCACTGTCTTTGTTTCACGGGATTTTAAAAGTAATTGATTTTTATAATGGGGTTTAGCTGCTTTTCACTGCTCTGTTTATGCTGCTTTACACCCACTTGACTCATTTACAGAGAGATATCAATACATAGCTTTGAAGATTCTTCCTAGTCAGGTATATTCTTGGGCGGTGAATAGGGGGTGTCGAGTCCAGTTCACTGAGCAAGGAGTAGGTCTTGTCTATTACATATTGGGTTTATGGAACGGTATCTGAGCTCATTTGAAACCCTTGTTTTCTACCTCACCCGACCTCACCTTTCCCGTTAAGCAGCCATAGTGTGTTTTGTAAACGTGTGACGCTGTTCTGTTTTGTAATTCAGTTCAAGTGTAGCGGTTTTTACATTCCCTCTCTAAGTGATATCTTATGATAAGTGTCTTTTTCTGTGTGACTTATTTCACTTAGAATCGTCGTACCTAAATCCTCTCATCATGCTGCTACTAGCCTTATGACGTTAATTTCATGGCTGAGTGATATGCCATTGTACATAAGGACCACAACTTCCTTATCCATGTTTCTCTTTCCTGGGATATTTAAGGTGTAACGAAGTGGAGGTTCTTGTCAACAGAGCAGCCCTAAACTTTGGGGTGCCTGTGTCTTGCTGATTTTTAGTTTTCCCAATTTATACGCCCATGAGTGGAAGTGCCTTATGCTCTCTATGCTGAGTTCTTTAGATGTTTCAGGAAACACCGTACACTTCTCCAGAGTGGCTGTTGGCAATTTACATCCCGCCCATCAGCGTAGTAAGGCTCCCGTTTCTCCATGGCCTGTCCTGCATTTCTGGTTTTGACACTTTATTCAGCATGGCCCTTTTGACCGATGGGAAGCGAGACTTCTTTGTAGCGCTGATTTGCCTTTCCAGGTTGCTTGGTTGGCCAAAAAGGGCGTATGCGTTTTTTCCTGAATATATTCAGGAAAAAACGCATACGCCCTTTTTGGCCAAGGGCATCATGGTCGAGGTTTTGCCACTTTTCCTGTGCTTTAAAGGCGATTCGACTCTACCTCCTGAAATCTGTTTCCTGCAATTCTGCCTTGCTTTCAAATCCTCCTCGTTGCCTTCCCTCAATATATTTGTGGACGAGAGTTATCATTTATAACTCTGCAGGTTTGTGAATTGCAGTGCCCCTGAGCTTGATTTTTCAACTCGTTTTTTTGGGAGCTGGCCGCAAAAGCACAGGATTGCTTCAGGCCCTGTTCTGCTTCCGGGCGGCAGGCTGAGCCTGTGGTTAATTCTTCTTCCTGATGGGAAAATAGAGTGACCTGTGCCTGTCCCAACACCTAGAGCTAGTCTCTCACTGGTTCCCCCTCTTCCCGTTCATCCTCAGGACAATTTGCAACCTGTACGGAACAGGAGGTTGAAGGTGCTGATTCTCGAAGGAGGGAGATTGCTAGTAAAGCGGCTGTAATGGCCAACCCGAGCACAAGGAGATGAGAAATGAGGTGCGTTTTCGAAACCTTTCCCGATCACACGGTGTACCATCTTCTGGGTTTCTCATGCATGTTTTTGTTATAGGAAGATGCCCTTGAACTTGGAGATTTGGGACCCATGGGATGGGTACCACGCAGTATTACTTTAAAGGGCCTGCGTTTCCTCAACCAACCTGACCAAACCTCTCAGCCACAAGAGTGTCCACCCTTATGTCTCAAGCAGCTGTGGGTCTAGAGATGGTCAATCCAGGTGGCATCACAGCCCCTGAACGAATATTGTAAGAATTTCTCTCTCTTTCACTGTCATTGTTTCACGGGTTTTTAAAAATAATTGATTTTTATAATGGGGTTTAGCTGCTTTTCACTGCTGTTTTTATGCTGCTTTACACCCACTTGACTCACTTACAGAGAGCTATCAATACATAGCTTTGAAGATTCTTCCTAGTCAGATATATTCTTGGGCGGTGAATAGGGGGTTTTTGCGTCCAGTTCACTGAGCAAGGAGTAGGTCTTGTCTATTACATATTGGGTTTATTGAACGGTATCTGAGCTAATTTGAAACCCTTGTTTTCTGCCTCACCCGACCTCACCTTTCCCGTTAAGCAGCCATAGTGTGTTTTGTAAACGTGTGTCTCTGTTCTGTTTTGTAATTCAGTTCAAGTGTAGCGGTTTTTACATTCCCTCTATAAGTGATATCTTATGATAAGTGTCGTTTTCTGGTTGACTTATTTCACTTAGAATCGTCGTACCTAAATCCACTCATCATGCTGCTACTAGCCTTATGACGTTGATTTCCTGGCTGAATGATATTCCATTGTACATAAGGACCACAACTTCTTTATCCATTTTTTTCTTTCCTGGGATATTTAAGGTGTAACGAAGTGGAGGTTCTTGTCAACAGAGCAGCCCTAAACTTTGGGGTGCCTGTGTCTTGCTGATTTTTACTTTTCCCAATTTATACACCCATGAGTGGAAGTGCCCTATGCTCTCTAAGCTGAGTTTTTTAGAGGTTTCAGGACACACCGTACACTTCTCCAGAGTGGCTGTTGGCAATTTACATCACGCCCATCAGCGTAGCAAGGCTCCCGTTTCTCCATGGCCTGTCCTGCATTTCTGGTTTTGACACTTTATTCAGCATGGCCCTTTTGACCGATGGGAAGCGAGACTTCTTTGTAGCGCTGATTTGCCTTTCCAGGTTGCTTGGTTGGCCAAAAAGGGCGTATGCGTTTTTTCCTGAATATATTCAGGAAAAAACGCATACGCCCTTTTTGGCCAAGGGCATCATGGTCGAGGTTTTGCCGCCTTTCCTGTGCTTTAAAGGCGATTCGAATCTACCTCCTGAAATCTGTTTCCTGCAATTCTGCCTTGCTTTCAAATCCTCCTCGTTGCCTTCCCTCAATATATTTGTGGACGAGAGTTATCATTTCTAACTCTGCAGGTTTGTGAATTGCAGTGCCCCTGAGCTCCATTTTTCAACTCGCTTTCTTCGGTGCTGGCCGCAAAAGCGCAGGATTGCTTCAGGCCCTATTCTGGTTCCGGGCGGCAGGCTGAGCCTGTGGTTAATTCTTCTTCCTGATGGGAAAATAGAGTGACCTGTGCCTGTCCCAACACCTAGAGCTAGTTTCTCATTGGTTCCCCCTCTTCCCGTTCATCCTCAGGACAAATTGCAACCTGTACGGAACAGGAGGTTAAAGGTGCTGATTCTCCACGGAGGGAGATTGCTACTAACGCGCCTGGAATGGCGAACCCGAGCACAAGGAGATGAGAAATGAGGTGCGTTTTAGAAACCTTTCCCGATCACACGGTGTACCATCTTCTGGGTTTCTCATGCATGTTTTCGATGTAGGAAGATGCCCTTGAACCTGGAGATTTGGGACCCATGGGATGGATACCACGCAGTATTACTTTAAAGGGTCTGCGTTTGCTCACCCAACCTCACCAAACCTCTCAGCCCCAAGAGTGTCCACCCTTATGTCTCAATCAGCTGTGGGTCTAGATATGGTCAATCCAGGTGGCATCACAGCCCCTGAACGAATTTTGTAAGAATTTCTCTCTCTTTCACTGTCTTTGTTTCACGGGATTTTAAAAGTAATTGATTTTTATAATGGGGTTATCTGCTTTTCACTGCTCTGTTTATGCTGCTTTACACCCACTTGACTCATTTACAGAGAGATATCAATACATAGCTTTGAAGATTCTTCCTAGTCAGGTATATTCTTGGGCGGTGAATAGGGGGTGTCGAGTCCAGTTCACTGAGCAAGGAGTAGGTCTTGTCTATTACATATTGGGTTTATGGAACGGTATCTGAGCTAATTTGAAACCCTTGTTTTCTACCTCACCCGACCTCACCTTTCCCGTTAAGCAGCCATAGTGTGTTTTGTAAACGTGTGACGCTGTTCTGTTTTGTAATTCAGTTCAAGTGTAGCGGTTTTTACATTCCCTCTCTAAGTGATATCTTATGATAAGTGTCTTTTTCTGTGTGACTTATTTCACTTAGAATCGTCGTACCTAAATCCTCTCATCATGCTGCTACTAGCCTTATGACGTTAATTTCATGGCTGAGTGATATGCCATTGTACATAAGGACCACAACTTCCTTATCCATGTTTCTCTTTCCTGGGATATTTAAGGTGTAACGAAGTGGAGGTTCTTGTCAACAGAGCAGCCCTAAACTTTGGGGTGCCTGTGTCTTGCTGATTTTTAGTTTTCCCAATTTATACGCCCATGAGTGGAAGTGCCTTATGCTCTCTATGCTGAGTTCTTTAGATGTTTCAGGAAACACCGTACACTTCTCCAGAGTGGCTGTTGGCAATTTACATCCCGCCCATCAGCGTAGTAAGGCTCCCGTTTCTCCATGGCCTGTCCTGCATTTCTGGTTTTGACACTTTATTCAGCATGGCCCTTTTGACCGATGGGAAGCGAGACTTCTTTGTAGCGCTGATTTGCCTTTCCAGGTTGCTTGGTTGGCCAAAAAGGGCGTATGCGTTTTTTCCTGAATATATTCAGGAAAAAACGCATACGCCCTTTTTGGCCAAGGGCATCATGGTCGAGGTTTTGCCACTTTTCCTGTGCTTTAAAGGCGATTCGACTCTACCTCCTGAAATCTGTTTCCTGCAATTCTGCCTTGCTTTCAAATCCTCCTCGTTGCCTTCCCTCAATATATTTGTGGACGAGAGTTATCATTTATAACTCTGCAGGTTTGTGAATTGCAGTGCCCCTGAGCTTGATTTTTCAACTCGTTTTTTTGGGAGCTGGCCGCAAAAGCACAGGATTGCTTCAGGCCCTGTTCTGCTTCCGGGCGGCAGGCTGAGCCTGTGGTTAATTCTTCTTCCTGATGGGAAAATAGAGTGACCTGTGCCTGTCCCAACACCTAGAGCTAGTCTCTCACTGGTTCCCCCTCTTCCCGTTCATCCTCAGGACAATTTGCAACCTGTACGGAACAGGAGGTTGAAGGTGCTGATTCTCGAAGGAGGGAGATTGCTAGTAAAGCGGCTGTAATGGCCAACCCGAGCACAAGGAGATGAGAAATGAGGTGCGTTTTCGAAACCTTTCCCGATCACACGGTGTACCATCTTCTGGGTTTCTCATGCATGTTTTTGTTATAGGAAGATGCCCTTGAACTTGGAGATTTGGGACCCATGGGATGGGTACCACGCAGTATTACTTTAAAGGGCCTGCGTTTCCTCAACCAACCTGACCAAACCTCTCAGCCACAAGAGTGTCCACCCTTATGTCTCAATCAGCTGTGGGTCTAGAGATGGTCAATCCAGGTGGCATCACAGCCCCTGAACGAATATTGTAAGAATTTCTCTCTCTTTCACTGTCTTTGTTTCACGGGTTTTTAAAAGTAATTGATTTTTATAATGGGGTTTAGCTGCTTTTCTCTGCTGTTTTTATGCTGCTTTACACCCACTTGACTCACTTACAGAGAGATATCAATACATAGCTTTGAAGATTCTTCCTAGTCAGATATATTCTTGGGCGGTGAATAGGGGGTTTTTGCGTCCAGTTCACTGAGCAAGGAGTAGGTCTTGTCTATTACATATTGGGTTTATTGAACGGTATCTGAGCTAATTTGAAACCCTTGTTTTCTGCCTCACCCGACCTCACCTTTCCCGTTAAGCAGCCATAGTGTGTTTTGTAAACGTGTGTCTCTGTTCTGTTTTGTAATTCAGTTCAAGTGTAGCGGTTTTTACATTCCCTCTGTAAGTGATATCTTATGATAAGTGTCGTTTTCTGGTTGACTTATTTCACTTAGAATCGTCGTACCTAAATCCACTCATCATGCTGCTACTAGCCTTATGACGTTGATTTCCTGGCTGAGTGATATTCCATTGTACATAAGGACCACAACTTCTTTATCCATTTTTTTCTTTCCTGGGATATTTAAGGTGTAACGAAGTGGTGGTTCTTGTCAACACAGCAGCCCTAAACTTTGGGGTGCCTGTGTCTTGCTGATTTTTACTTTTCCCAATTTATACACCCATGAGTGGAAGTGCCCTATGCTCTCTAAGCTGAGTTTTTTAGAGGTTTCAGGACACACCGTACACTTCTCCAGAGTGGCTGTTGGCAATTTACATCCCGCCCATCAGCGTAGCAAGGCTCCCGTTTCTCCATGGCCTGTCCTGCATTTCTGGTTTTGACACTTTATTCAGCATGGCCCTTTTGACCGATGGGAAGCGAGACTTCTTTGTAGCGCTGATTTGCCTTTCCAGGTTGCTTGGTTGGCCAAAAAGGGCGTATGCGTTTTTTCCTGAATATATTCAGGAAAAAACGCATACGCCCTTTTTGGCCAAGGGCATCATGGTCGAGGTTTTGCCGCCTTTCCTGTGCTTTAAAGGCGATTCGAATCTACCTCCTGAAATCTGTTTCCTGCAATTCTGCCTTGCTTTCAAATCCTCCTCGTTGCCTTCCCTCAATATATTTGTGGACGAGAGTTATCATTTCTAACTCTGCAGGTTTGTGAATTGCAGTGCCCCTGAGCTCCATTTTTCAACTCGCTTTCTTCGGAGCTGGCCGCAAAAGCGCAGGATTGCTTCAGGCCCTATTCTGGTTCCGGGCGGCAGGCTGAGCCTGTGGTTAATTCTTCTTCCTGATGGGAAAATAGAGTGACCTGTGCCTGTCCCAACACCTAGAGCTAGTTTCTCATTGGTTCCCCCTCTTCCCGTTCATCCTCAGGACAAATTGCAACCTGTACGGAACAGGAGGTTAAAGGTGCTGATTCTCCACGGAGGGAGATTGCTACTAACGCGGCTGGAATGGCAAACCCGAGCACAAGGAGATGAGAAATGAGGTGCGTTGTAGAAACCTTTCCCGATCACACGGTGTACCATCTTCTGGGTTTCTCATGCATGTTTTCGATGTAGGAAGATGCCCTTGAACCTGGAGATTTGGGACCCATGGGATGGATACCACGCAGTATTACTTTAAAGGGTCTGCGTTTGCTCACCCAACCTCACCAAAACTCTCAGCCCCAAGAGTGTCCACCCTTATGTCTCAATCAGCTGTGGGTCTAGAGATGGTCAATCCAGGTGGCATCACAGCCCCTGAACGAATTTTGTAAGAATTTCTCTCTCTTTCACTGTCTTTGTTTCACGGGATTTTAAAAGTAATTGATTTTTATAATGGGGTTTAGCTGCTTTTCACTGCTCTGTTTATGCTGCTTTACACCCACTTGACTCATTTACAGAAAGATATCAATACATAGCTTTGAAGATTCTTCCTAGTCAGGTATATTCTTGGGCGGTGAATAGGGGGTGTCGAGTCCAGTTCACTGAGCAAGGAGTAGGTCTTGTCTATTACATATTGGGTTTATGGAACGGTATCTGAGCTAATTTGAAACCCTTGTTTTCTACCTCACCCGACCTCACCTTTCCCGTTAAGCAGCCATAGTGTGTTTTGTAAACGTGTGACGCTGTTCTGTTTTGTAATTCAGTTCAAGTGTAGCGGTTTTTACATTCCCTCTCTAAGTGATATCTTATGATAAGTGTCTTTTTCTGTGTGACTTATTTCACTTAGAATCGTCGTACCTAAATCCTCTCATCATGCTGCTACTAGCCTTATGACGTTAATTTCATGGCTGAGTGATATGCCATTGTACATAAGGACCACAACTTCCTTATCCATTTTTCTCTTTCCTGGGATATTTAAGGTGTAACGAAGTGGAGGTTCTTGTCAACAGAGCAGCCCTAAACTTTGGGGTGCCTGTGTCTTGCTGATTTTTAGTTTTCCCAATTTATACGCCCATGAGTGGAAGTGCCTTATGCTCTCTATGCTGAGTTCTTTAGATGTTTCAGGAAACACCGTACACTTCTCCAGAGTGGCTGTTGGCAATTTACATCCCGCCCATCAGCGTAGTAAGGCTCCCGTTTCTCCATGGCCTGTCCTGCATTTCTGGTTTTGACACTTTATTCAGCATGGCCCTTTTGACCGATGGGAAGCGAGACTTCTTTGTAGCGCTGATTTGCCTTTCCAGGTTGCTTGGTTGGCCAAAAAGGGCGTATGCGTTTTTTCCTGAATATATTCAGGAAAAAACGCATACGCCCTTTTTGGCCAAGGGCATCATGGTCGAGGTTTTGCCGCTTTTCCTGTGCTTTAAAGGCGATTCGACTCTACCTCCTGAAATCTGTTTCCTGCAATTCTGCCTTGCTTTCAAATCCTCCTCGTTGCCTTCCCTCAATATATTTGTGGACGAGAGTTATCATTTATTACTCTGCAGGTTTGTGAATTGCATTGCCCCTGAGCTCGATTTTTCAACTCGTTTTTTTGGGAGCTGGCCGCAAAAGCACAGGATTGCTTCAGGCCCTGTTCTGCTTCCGGGCGGCAGGCTGAGCCTGTGGTTAATTCTTCTTCCTGATGGGAAAATAGAGTGACCTGTGCCTGTCCCAACACCTAGAGCTAGTCTCTCACTGGTTCCCCCTCTTCCCGTTCATCCTCAGGACAATTTGCAACCTGTACGGAACAGGAGGTTGAAGGTGCTGATTCTCGAAGGAGGGAGATTGCTAGTAAAGCGGCTGTAATGGCCAACCCGAGCACAAGGAGATGAGAAATGAGGTGCGTTTTCGAAACCTTTCCCGATCACACGGTGTACCATCTTCTGGGTTTCTCATGCATGTTTTTGTTATAGGAAGATGCCCTTGAACTTGGAGATTTGGGACCCATGGGATGGGTACCACACAGTATTACTTTAAAGGGCCTGCGTTTCCTCAACCAACCTGACCAAACCTCTCAGCCACAAGAGTGTCCACCCTTATGTCTCAATCAGCTGTGGGTCTAGAGATGGTCAATCCAGGTGGCATCACAGCCCCTGAACGAATATTGTAAGAATTTCTCTCTCTTTCACTGTCATTGTTTCACGGGTTTTTAAAAGTAATTGATTTTTATAATGGGGTTTATCTGCTTTTCACTGCTGTTTTTATGCTGCTTTACACCCACTTGACTCACTTACAGAGAGATATCAATACATAGCTTTGAAGATTCTTCCTAGTCAGATATATTCTTGGGCGGTGAATAGGGGGTTTTTGCGTCCAGTTCACTGAGCAAGGAGTAGGTCTTGTCTATTACATATTGGGTTTATTGAACGGTATCTGAGCTAATTTGAAACCCTTGTTTTCTGCCTCACCCGACCTCACCTTTCCCGTTAAGCAGCCATAGTGTGTTTTGTAAACGTGTGTCTCTGTTCTGTTTTGTAATTCAGTTCAAGTGTAGCGGTTTTTACATTCCCTCTATAAGTGATATCTTATGATAAGTGTCGTTTTCTGGTTGACTTATTTCACTTAGAATCGTCGTACCTAAATCCACTCATCATGCTGCTACTAGCCTTATGACGTTGATTTCCTGGCTGAGTGATATTCCATTGTACATAAGGACCACAACTTCTTTATCCATTTTTTTCTTTCCTGGGATATTTAAGGTGTAACGAAGTGGAGGTTCTTGTCAACAGAGCAGCCCTAAACTTTGGGGTGCCTGTGTCTTGCTGATTTTTACTTTTCCCAATTTATACACCCATGAGTGGAAGTGCCCTATGCTCTCTAAGCTGAGTTTTTTAGAGGTTTCAGGACACACCGTACACTTCTCCAGAGTGGCTGTTGGCAATTTACATCACGCCCATCAGCGTAGCAAGGCTCCCGTTTCTCCATGGCCTGTCCTGCATTTCTGGTTTTGACACTTTATTCAGCATGGCCCTTTTGACCGATGGGAAGCGAGACTTCTTTGTAGCGCTGATTTGCCTTTCCAGGTTGCTTGGTTGGCCAAAAAGGGCGTATGCGTTTTTTCCTGAATATATTCAGGAAAAAACGCATACGCCCTTTTTGGCCAAGGGCATCATGGTCGAGGTTTTGCCGCCTTTCCTGTGCTTTAAAGGCGATTCGAATCTACCTCCTGAAATCTGTTTCCTGCAATTCTGCCTTGCTTTCAAATCCTCCTCGTTGCCTTCCCACAATATATTTGTGGACGAGAGTTATCATTTCTAACTCTGCAGGTTTGTGAATTGCAGTGCCCCTGAGCTCCATTTTTCAACTCGCTTTCTTCGGAGCTGGCCGCAAAAGCGCAGGATTGCTTCAGGCCCTATTCTGGTTCCGGGCGGCAGGCTGAGCCTGTGGTTAATTCTTCTTCCTGATGGGAAAATAGAGTGACCTGTGCCTGTCCCAACACCTAGAGCTAGTTTCTCATTGGTTCCCCCTCTTCCCGTTCATCCTCAGGACAAATTGCAACCTGTACGGAACAGGAGGTTAAAGGTGCTGATTCTCCACGGAGGGAGATTGCTACGAACGCGGCTGGAATGGCGAACCCGAGCACAAGGAGATGAGAAATGAGGTGCGTTTTAGAAACCTTTCCCGATCACACGGTGTACCATCTTCTGGGTTTCTCATGCATGTTTTCGATGTAGGAAGATGCCCTTGAACCTGGAGATTTGGGACCCATGGGATGGATACCACGCAGTATTACTTTAAAGGGTCTGCGTTTGCTCACCCAACCTCACCAAACCTCTCAGCCCCAAGAGTGTCCACCCTTATGTCTCAATCAGCTGTGGGTCTAGAGATGGTCAATCCAGGTGGCATCACAGCCCCTGAACGAATTTTGTAAGAATTTCTCTCTCTTTCACTGTCTTTGTTTCACGGGATTTTAAAAGTAATTGATTTTTATAATGGGGTTTAGCTGCTTTTCACTGCTCTGTTTATGCTGCTTTACACCCACTTGACTCATTTACAGAGAGATATCAATACATAGCTTTGAAGATTCTTCCTAGTCAGGTATATTCTTGGGCGGTGAATAGGGGGTGTCGAGTCCAGTTCACTGAGCAAGGAGTAGGTCTTGTCTATTACATATTGGGTTTATGGAACGGTATCTGAGCTCATTTGAAACCCTTGTTTTCTACCTCACCCGACCTCACCTTTCCCGTTAAGCAGCCATAGTGTGTTTTGTAAACGTGTGACGCTGTTCTGTTTTGTAATTCAGTTCAAGTGTAGCGGTTTTTACATTCCCTCTCTAAGTGATATCTTATGATAAGTGTCTTTTTCTGTGTGACTTATTTCACTTAGAATCGTCGTACCTAAATCCTCTCATCATGCTGCTACTAGCCTTATGACGTTAATTTCATGGCTGAGTGATATGCCATTGTACATAAGGACCACAACTTCCTTATCCATGTTTCTCTTTCCTGGGATATTTAAGGTGTAACGAAGTGGAGGTTCTTGTCAACAGAGCAGCCCTAAACTTTGGGGTGCCTGTGTCTTGCTGATTTTTAGTTTTCCCAATTTATACGCCCATGAGTGGAAGTGCCTTATGCTCTCTATGCTGAGTTCTTTAGATGTTTCAGGAAACACCGTACACTTCTCCAGAGTGGCTGTTGGCAATTTACATCCCGCCCATCAGCGTAGTAAGGCTCCCGTTTCTCCATGGCCTGTCCTGCATTTCTGGTTTTGACACTTTATTCAGCATGGCCCTTTTGACCGATGGGAAGCGAGACTTCTTTGTAGCGCTGATTTGCCTTTCCAGGTTGCTTGGTTGGCCAAAAAGGGCGTATGCGTTTTTTCCTGAATATATTCAGGAAAAAACGCATACGCCCTTTTTGGCCAAGGGCATCATGGTCGAGGTTTTGCCGCTTTTCCTGTGCTTTAAAGGCGATTCGACTCTACCTCCTGAAATCTGTTTCCTGCAATTCTGCCTTGCTTTCAAATCCTCCTCGTTGCCTTCCCTCAATATATTTGTGGACGAGAGTTATCATTTCTAACTCTGCAGGTTTGTGAATTGCAGTGCCCCTGAGCTCGATTTTTCAACTCGTTTTTTTGGGAGCTGGCCGCAAAAGCACAGGATTGCTTCAGGCCCTGTTCTGCTTCCGGGCGGCAGGCTGAGCCTGTGGTTAATTCTTCTTCCTGATGGGAAAATAGAGTGACCTGTGCCTGTCCCAACACCTAGAGCTAGTCTCTCACTGGTTCCCCCTCTTCCCGTTCATCCTCAGGACAATTTGCAACCTGTACAGAACAGGAGGTTGAAGGTGCTGATTCTCGAAGGAGGGAGATTGCTAGTAAAGCGGCTGTAATGGCCAACCCGAGCACAAGGAGATGAGAAATGAGGTGCGTTTTCGAAACCTTTCCCGATCACACGGTGTACCATCTTCTGGGTTTCTCATGCATGTTTTTGTTATAGGAAGATGCCCTTGAACTTGGAGATTTGGGACCCATGGGATGGGTAACACGCAGTATTACTTTAAAGGGCCTGCGTTTCCTCAACCAACCTGACCAAACCTCTCAGCCACAAGAGTGTCCACCCTTATGTCTCAAGCAGCTGTGGGTCTAGAGATGGTCAATCCAGGTGGCATCACAGCCCCTGAACGAATTCTGTATGAATTTCTCTCTCTTTCACTGTCTTTGTTTCACGGGTTTTTAAAAGTAATTGATTTTTATAATGGGGTTTAGCTGCTTTTCACTGCTGTTTTTATGCTGCTTTACACCCACTTGACTCACTTACAGAGAGATATCAATACATAGCTTTGAAGATTCTTCCTAGTCAGATATATTCTTGGGCGGTGAATAGGGGGTTTTTGCGTCCAGTTCACTGAGCAAGGAGTAGGTCTTGTCTATTACATATTGGGTTTATTGAACGGTATCTGAGCTAATTTGAAACCCTTGTTTTCTGCCTCACCCGACCTCACCTTTCCCGTTAAGCAGCCATAGTGTGTTTTGTAAACGTGTGTCTCTGTTCTGTTTTGTAATTCAGTTCAAGTGTAGCGGTTTTTACATTCCCTCTATAAGTGATATCTTATGATAAGTGTCGTTTTCTGGTTGACTTATTTCACTTAGAATCGTCGTACCTAAATCCACTCATCATGCTGCTACTAGCCTTATGACGTTGATTTCCTGGCTGAGTGATATTCCATTGTACATAAGGACCACAACTTCTTTATCCATTTTTTTCTTTCCTGGGATATTTAAGGTGTAACGAAGTGGAGGTTCTTGTCAACAGAGCAGCCCTAAACTTTGGGGTGCCTGTGTCTTGCTGATTTTTACTTTTCCCAATTTATACACCCATGAGTGGAAGTGCCCTATGCTCTCTAAGCTGAGTTTTTTAGAGGTTTCAGGACACACCGTACACTTCTCCAGAGTGGCTGTTGGCAATTTACATCCCGCCCATCAGCGTAGCAAGGCTCCCGTTTCTCCATGGCCTGTCCTGCATTTCTGGTTTTGACACTTTATTCAGCATGGCCCTTTTGACCGATGGGAAGCGAGACTTCTTTGTAGCGCTGATTTGCCTTTCCAGGTTGCTTGGTTGGCCAAAAAGGGCGTATGCGTTTTTTCCTGAATATATTCAGGAAAAAACGCATACGCCCTTTTTGGCCAAGGGCATCATGGTCGAGGTTTTGCCGCCTTTCCTGTGCTTTAAAGGCGATTCGAATCTACCTCCTGAAATCTGTTTCCTGCAATTCTGCCTTGCTTTCAAATCCTCCTCGTTGCCTTCCCACAATATATTTGTGGACGAGAGTTATCATTTCTAACTCTGCAGGTTTGTGAATTGCAGTGCCCCTGAGCTCCATTTTTCAACTCGCTTTCTTCGGAGCTGGCCGCAAAAGCGCAGGATTGCTTCAGGCCCTATTCTGGTTCCGGGCGGCAGGCTGAGCCTGTGGTTAATTCTTCTTCCTGATGGGAAAATAGAGTGACCTGTGCCTGTCCCAACACCTAGAGCTAGTTTCTCATTGGTTCCCCCTCTTCCCGTTCATCCTCAGGACAAATTGCAACCTGTACGGAACAGGAGGTTAAAGGTGCTGATTCTCCACGGAGGGAGATTGCTACTAACGCGGCTGGAATGGCGAACCCGAGCACAAGGAGATGAGAAATGAGGTGCGTTGTAGAAACCTTTCCCGATCACACGGTGTACCATCTTCTGGGTTTCTCATGCATGTTTTCGATGTAGGAAGATGCCCTTGAACCTGGAGATTTGGGACCCATGGGATGGATACCACGCAGTATTACTTTAAAGGGTCTGCGTTTGCTCACCCAACCTCACCAAACCTCTCAGCCCCAAGAGTGTCCACCCTTATGTCTCAATCAGCTGTGGGTCTAGAGATGGTCAATCCAGGTGGCATCACAGCCCCTGAACGAATTTTGTAAGAATTTCTCTCTCTTTCACTGTCTTTGTTTCACGGGATTTTAAAAGTAATTGATTTTTATAATGGGGTTTAGCTGCTTTTCACTGCTCTGTTTATGCTGCTTTACACCCACTTGACTCATTTACAGAGAGATATCAATACATAGCTTTGAAGATTCTTCCTAGTCAGGTATATTCTTGGGCGGTGAATAGGGGGTGTCGAGTCCAGTTCACTGAGCAAGGAGTAGGTCTTGTCTATTACATATTGGGTTTATGGAACGGTATCTGAGCTCATTTGAAACCCTTGTTTTCTACCTCACCCGACCTCACCTTTCCCGTTAAGCAGCCATAGTGTGTTTTGTAAACGTGTGACGCTGTTCTGTTTTGTAATTCAGTTCAAGTGTAGCGGTTTTTACATTCCCTCTCTAAGTGATATCTTATGATAAGTGTCTTTTTCTGTGTGACTTATTTCACTTAGAATCGTCGTACCTAAATCCTCTCATCATGCTGCTACTAGCCTTATGACGTTAATTTTATGGCTGAGTGATATGCCATTGTACATAAGGACCACAACTTCCTTATCCATGTTTCTCTTTCCTGGGATATTTAAGGTGTAACGAAGTGGAGGTTCTTGTCAACAGAGCAGCCCTAAACTTTGGGGTGCCTGTGTCTTGCTGATTTTTAGTTTTCCCAATTTATACGCCCATGAGTGGAAGTGCCTTATGCTCTCTATGCTGAGTTCTTTAGATGTTTCAGGAAACACCGTACACTTCTCCAGAGTGGCTGTTGGCAATTTACATCCCGCCCATCAGCGTAGTAAGGCTCCCGTTTCTCCATGGCCTGTCCTGCATTTCTGGTTTTGACACTTTATTCAGCATGGCCCTTTTCACCGATGGGAAGCGGGACTTCTTTGTAGCGCTGATTTGCCTTTCCAGGTTGCTTGGTTGGCCAAAAAGGGCGTATGCGTTTTTTCCTGAATATATTCAGGAAAAAACGCATACGCCCTTTTTGGCCAAGGGCATCATGGTCGAGGTTTTGCCGCTTTTCCTGTGCTTTAAAGGCGATTCGACTCTACCTCCTGAAATCTGTTTCCTGCAATTCTGCCTTGCTTTCAAATCCTCCTCGTTGCCTTCCCTCAATATATTTGTGGACGAGAGTTATCATTTCTAACTCTGCAGGTTTGTGAATTGCAGTGCCCCTGAGCTCGATTTTTCAACTCGTTTTTTTGGTTGCTGGCCGCAAATGCACAGGATTGCTTCAGGCCCTGTTCTGGTTCCGGGCGGCAGGCTGAGCCTGTGGTTAATTCTTCTTCCTGATGGGAAAATAGAGTGACCTGTGCCTGTCCCAACACCTAGAGCTAGTCTCTCACTGGTTCCCCCTCTTCCCGTTCATCCTCAGGACAATTTGCAACCTGTACGGAACAGGAGGTTGAAGGTGCTGATTCTCGAAGGAGGGAGATTGCTAGTAAAGCGGCTGTAATGGCCAACCCGAGCACAAGGAGATGAGAAATGAGGTGCGTTTTCGAAACCTTTCCCGATCACACGGTGTACCATCTTCTGGGTTTCTCATGCATGTTTTTGTTATAGGAAGATGCCCTTGAACTTGGAGATTTGGGACCCATGGGATGGGTACCACGCAGTATTACTTTAAAGGGCCTGCGTTTCCTCAACCAACCTGACCAAACCTCTCAGCCACAAGAGTGTCCACCCTTATGTCTCAAGCAGCTGTGGGTCTAGAGATGGTCAATCCAGGTGGCATCACAGCCCCTGAACGAATATTGTAAGAATTTCTCTCTCTTTCACTGTCATTGTTTCACGGGTTTTTAAAAATAATTGATTTTTATAATGGGGTTTAGCTGCTTTTCACTGCTGTTTTTATGCTGCTTTACACCCACTTGACTCACTTACAGAGAGCTATCAATACATAGCTTTGAAGATTCTTCCTAGTCAGATATATTCTTGGGCGGTGAATAGGGGGTTTTTGCGTCCAGTTCACTGAGCAAGGAGTAGGTCTTGTCTATTACATATTGGGTTTATTGAACGGTATCTGAGCTAATTTGAAACCCTTGTTTTCTGCCTCACCCGACCTCACCTTTCCCGTTAAGCAGCCATAGTGTGTTTTGTAAACGTGTGTCTCTGTTCTGTTTTGTAATTCAGTTCAAGTGTAGCGGTTTTTACATTCCCTCTATAAGTGATATCTTATGATAAGTGTCGTTTTCTGGTTGACTTATTTCACTTAGAATCGTCGTACCTAAATCCACTCATCATGCTGCTACTAGCCTTATGACGTTGATTTCCTGGCTGAATGATATTCCATTGTACATAAGGACCACAACTTCTTTATCCATTTTTTTCTTTCCTGGGATATTTAAGGTGTAACGAAGTGGAGGTTCTTGTCAACAGAGCAGCCCTAAACTTTGGGGTGCCTGTGTCTTGCTGATTTTTACTTTTCCCAATTTATACACCCATGAGTGGAAGTGCCCTATGCTCTCTAAGCTGAGTTTTTTAGAGGTTTCAGGACACACCGTACACTTCTCCAGAGTGGCTGTTGGCAATTTACATCACGCCCATCAGCATAGCAAGGCTCCCGTTTCTCCATGGCCTGTCCTGCATTTCTGGTTTTGACACTTTATTCAGCATGGCCCTTTTGACCGATGGGAAGCGAGACTTCTTTGTAGCGCTGATTTGCCTTTCCAGGTTGCTTGGTTGGCCAAAAAGGGCGTATGCGTTTTTTCCTGAATATATTCAGGAAAAAACGCATACGCCCTTTTTGGCCAAGGGCATCATGGTCGAGGTTTTGCCGCCTTTCCTGTGCTTTAAAGGCGATTCGAATCTACCTCCTGAAATCTGTTTCCTGCAATTCTGCCTTGCTTTCAAATCCTCCTCGTTGCCTTCCCTCAATATATTTGTGGACGAGAGTTATCATTTCTAACTCTGCAGGTTTGTGAATTGCAGTGCCCCTGAGCTCCATTTTTCAACTCGCTTTCTTCGGTGCTGGCCGCAAAAGCGCAGGATTGCTTCAGGCCCTATTCTGGTTCCGGGCGGCAGGCTGAGCCTGTGGTTAATTCTTCTTCCTGATGGGAAAATAGAGTGACCTGTGCCTGTCCCAACACCTAGAGCTAGTTTCTCATTGGTTCCCCCTCTTCCCGTTCATCCTCAGGACAAATTGCAACCTGTACGGAACAGGAGGTTAAAGGTGCTGATTCTCCACGGAGGGAGATTGCTACTAACGCGGCTGGAATGGCGAACCCGAGCACAAGGAGATGAGAAATGAGGTGCGTTTTAGAAACCTTTCCCGATCACACGGTGTACCATCTTCTGGGTTTCTCATGCATGTTTTCGATGTAGGAAGATGCCCTTGAACCTGGAGATTTGGGACCCATGGGATGGATACCACGCAGTATTACTTTAAAGGGTCTGCGTTTGCTCACCCAACCTCACCAAACCTCTCAGCCCCAAGAGTGTCCACCCTTATGTCTCAATCAGCTGTGGGTCTAGATATGGTCAATCCAGGTGGCATCACAGCCCCTGAACGAATTTTGTAAGAATTTCTCTCTCTTTCACTGTCTTTGTTTCACGGGATTTTAAAAGTAATTGATTTTTATAATGGGGTTTAGCTGCTTTTCACTGCTCTGTTTATGCTGCTTTACACCCACTTGACTCATTTACAGAGAGATATCAATACATAGCTTTGAAGATTCTTCCTAGTCAGGTATATTCTTGGGCGGTGAATAGGGGGTGTCGAGTCCAGTTCACTGAGCAAGGAGTAGGTCTTGTCTATTACATATTGGGTTTATGGAACGGTATCTGAGCTAATTTGAAACCCTTGTTTTCTACCTCACCCGACCTCACCTTTCCCGTTAAGCAGCCATAGTGTGTTTTGTAAACGTGTGACGCTGTTCTGTTTTGTAATTCAGTTCAAGTGTAGCGGTTTTTACATTCCCTCTCTAAGTGATATCTTATGATAAGTGTCTTTTTCTGTGTGACTTATTTCACTTAGAATCGTCGTACCTAAATCCTCTCATCATGCTGCTACTAGCCTTATGACGTTAATTTCATGGCTGAGTGATATGCCATTGTACATAAGGACCACAACTTCCTTATCCATGTTTCTCTTTCCTGGGATATTTAAGGTGTAACGAAGTGGAGGTTCTTGTCAACAGAGCAGCCCTAAACTTTGGGGTGCCTGTGTCTTGCTGATTTTTAGTTTTCCCAATTTATACGCCCATGAGTGGAAGTGCCTTATGCTCTCTATGCTGAGTTCTTTAGATGTTTCAGGAAACACCGTACACTTCTCCAGAGTGGCTGTTGGCAATTTACATCCCGCCCATCAGCGTAGTAAGGCTCCCGTTTCTCCATGGCCTGTCCTGCATTTCTGGTTTTGACACTTTATTCAGCATGGCCCTTTTGACCGATGGGAAGCGAGACTTCTTTGTAGCGCTGATTTGCCTTTCCAGGTTGCTTGGTTGGCCAAAAAGGGCGTATGCGTTTTTTCCTGAATATATTCAGGAAAAAACGCATACGCCCTTTTTGGCCAAGGGCATCATGGTCGAGGTTTTGCCACTTTTCCTGTGCTTTAAAGGCGATTCGACTCTACCTCCTGAAATCTGTTTCCTGCAATTCTGCCTTGCTTTCAAATCCTCCTCGTTGCCTTCCCTCAATATATTTGTGGACGAGAGTTATCATTTATAACTCTGCAGGTTTGTGAATTGCAGTGCCCCTGAGCTTGATTTTTCAACTCGTTTTTTTGGGAGCTGGCCGCAAAAGCACAGGATTGCTTCAGGCCCTGTTCTGCTTCCGGGCGGCAGGCTGAGCCTGTGGTTAATTCTTCTTCCTGATGGGAAAATAGAGTGACCTGTGCCTGTCCCAACACCTAGAGCTAGTCTCTCACTGGTTCCCCCTCTTCCCGTTCATCCTCAGGACAATTTGCAACCTGTACGGAACAGGAGGTTGAAGGTGCTGATTCTCGAAGGAGGGAGATTGCTAGTAAAGCGGCTGTAATGGCCAACCCGAGCACAAGGAGATGAGAAATGAGGTGCGTTTTCGAAACCTTTCCCGATCACACGGTGTACCATCTTCTGGGTTTCTCATGCATGTTTTTGTTATAGGAAGATGCCCTTGAACTTGGAGATTTGGGACCCATGGGATGGGTACCACGCAGTATTACTTTAAAGGGCCTGCGTTTCCTCAACCAACCTGACCAAACCTCTCAGCCACAAGAGTGTCCACCCTTATGTCTCAAGCAGCTGTGGGTCTAGAGATGGTCAATCCAGGTGGCATCACAGCCCCTGAACGAATATTGTAAGAATTTCTCTCTCTTTCACTGTCATTGTTTCACGGGTTTTTAAAAGTAATTGATTTTTATAATGGGGTTTAGCTGCTTTTCACTGCTGTTTTTATGCTGCTTTACACCCACTTGACTCACTTACAGAGAGCTATCAATACATAGCTTTGAAGATTCTTCCTAGTCAGATATATTCTTGGGCGGTGAATAGGGGGTTTTTGCGTCCAGTTCACTGAGCAAGGAGTAGGTCTTGTCTATTACATATTGGGTTTATTGAACGGTATCTGAGCTAATTTGAAACCCTTGTTTTCTGCCTCACCCGACCTCACCTTTCCCGTTAAGCAGCCATAGTGTGTTTTGTAAACGTGTGTCTCTGTTCTGTTTTGTAATTCAGTTCAAGTGTAGCGGTTTTTACATTCCCTCTATAAGTGATATCTTATGATAAGTGTCGTTTTCTGGTTGACTTATTTCACTTAGAATCGTCGTACCTAAATCCACTCATCATGCTGCTACTAGCCTTATGACGTTGATTTCCTGGCTGAGTGATATTCCATTGTACATAAGGACCACAACTTCTTTATCCATTTTTTTCTTTCCTGGGATATTTAAGGTGTAACGAAGTGGAGGTTCTTGTCAACAGAGCAGCCCTAAACTTTGGGGTGCCTGTGTCTTGCTGATTTTTACTTTTCCCAATTTATACACCCATGAGTGGAAGTGCCCTATGCTCTCTAAGCTGAGTTTTTTAGAGGTTTCAGGACACACCGTACACTTCTCCAGAGTGGCTGTTGGCAATTTACATCACGCCCATCAGCGTAGCAAGGCTCCCGTTTCTCCATGGCCTGTCCTGCATTTCTGGTTTTGACACTTTATTCAGCATGGCCCTTTTGACCGATGGGAAGCGAGACTTCTTTGTAGCGCTGATTTGCCTTTCCAGGTTGCTTGGTTGGCCAAAAAGGGCGTATGCGTTTTTTCCTGAATATATTCAGGAAAAAACGCATACGCCCTTTTTGGCCAAGGGCATCATGGTCGAGGTTTTGCCGCCTTTCCTGTGCTTTAAAGGCGATTCGAATCTACCTCCTGAAATCTGTTTCCTGCAATTCTGCCTTGCTTTCAAATCCTCCTCGTTGCCTTCCCTCAATATATTTGTGGACGAGAGTTATCATTTCTAACTCTGCAGGTTTGTGAATTGCAGTGCCCCTGAGCTCCATTTTTCAACTCGCTTTCTTCGGAGCTGGCCGCAAAAGCGCAGGATTGCTTCAGGCCCTATTCTGGTTCCGGGCGGCAGGCTGAGCCTGTGGTTAATTCTTCTTCCTGATGGGAAAATAGAGTGACCTGTGCCTGTCCCAACACCTAGAGCTAGTCTCTCATTGGTTCCCCCTCTTCCCGTTCATCCTCAGGACAAATTGCAACCTGTACGGAACAGGAGGTTAAAGGTGCTGATTCTCCACGGAGGGAGATTGCTACTAACGCGGCTGGAATGGCGAACCCGAGCACAAGGAGATGAGAAATGAGGTGCGTTGTAGAAACCTTTCCCGATCACACGGTGTACCATCTTCTGGGTTTCTCATGCATGTTTTCGATGTAGGAAGATGCCCTTGAACCTGGAGATTTGGGACCCATGGGATGGATACCACGCAGTATTACTTTAAAGGGTCTGCGTTTGCTCACCCAACCTCACCAAACCTCTCAGCCCCAAGAGTGTCCACCCTTATGTCTCAATCAGCTGTGGGTCTAGAGATGGTCAATCCAGGTGGCATCACAGCCCCTGAACGAATTTTGTAAGAATTTCTCTCTCTTTCACTGTCTTTGTTTCACGGGATTTTAAAAGTAATTGATTTTTATAATGGGGTTTAGCTGCTTTTCACTGCTCTGTTTATGCTGCTTTACACCCACTTGACTCATTTACAGAGAGATATCAATACATAGCTTTGAAGATTCTTCCTAGTCAGGTATATTCTTGGGCGGTGAATAGGGGGTGTCGAGTCCAGTTCACTGAGCAAGGAGTAGGTCTTGTCTATTACATATTGGGTTTATGGAACGGTATCTGAGCTAATTTGAAACCCTTGTTTTCTACCTCACCCGACCTCACCTTTCCCGTTAAGCAGCCATAGTGTGTTTTGTAAACGTGTGACGCTGTTCTGTTTTGTAATTCAGTTCAAGTGTAGCGGTTTTTACATTCCCTCTCTAAGTGATATCTTATGATAAGTGTCTTTTTCTGTGTGACTTATTTCACTTAGAATCGTCGTACCTAAATCCTCTCATCATGCTGCTACTAGCCTTATGACGTTAATTTCATGGCTGAGTGATATGCCATTGTACATAAGGACCACAACTTCCTTATCCATGTTTCTCTTTCCTGGGATATTTAAGGTGTAACGAAGTGGAGGTTCTTGTCAACAGAGCAGCCCTAAACTTTGGGGTGCCTGTGTCTTGCTGATTTTTAGTTTTCCCAATTTATACGCCCATGAGTGGAAGTGCCTTATGCTCTCTATGCTGAGTTCTTTAGATGTTTCAGGAAACACCGTACACTTCTCCAGAGTGGCTGTTGGCAATTTACATCCCGCCCATCAGCGTAGTAAGGCTCCCGTTTCTCCATGGCCTGTCCTGCATTTCTGGTTTTGACACTTTATTCAGCATGGCCCTTTTGACCGATGGGAAGCGAGACTTCTTTGTAGCGCTGATTTGCCTTTCCAGGTTGCTTGGTTGGCCAAAAAGGGCGTATGCGTTTTTTCCTGAATATATTCAGGAAAAAACGCATACGCCCTTTTTGGCCAAGGGCATCATGGTCGAGGTTTTGCCACTTTTCCTGTGCTTTAAAGGCGATTCGACTCTACCTCCTGAAATCTGTTTCCTGCAATTCTGCCTTGCTTTCAAATCCTCCTCGTTGCCTTCCCTCAATATATTTGTGGACGAGAGTTATCATTTATAACTCTGCAGGTTTGTGAATTGCAGTGCCCCTGAGCTTGATTTTTCAACTCGTTTTTTTGGGAGCTGGCCGCAAAAGCACAGGATTGCTTCAGGCCCTGTTCTGCTTCCGGGCGGCAGGCTGAGCCTGTGGTTAATTCTTCTTCCTGATGGGAAAATAGAGTGACCTGTGCCTGTCCCAACACCTAGAGCTAGTCTCTCACTGGTTCCCCCTCTTCCCGTTCATCCTCAGGACAATTTGCAACCTGTACGGAACAGGAGGTTGAAGGTGCTGATTCTCGAAGGAGGGAGATTGCTAGTAAAGCGGCTGTAATGGCCAACCCGAGCACAAGGAGATGAGAAATGAGGTGCGTTTTCGAAACCTTTCCCGATCACACGGTGTACCATCTTCTGGGTTTCTCATGCATGTTTTTGTTATAGGAAGATGCCCTTGAACTTGGAGATTTGGGACCCATGGGATGGGTACCACGCAGTATTACTTTAAAGGGCCTGCGTTTCCTCAACCAACCTGACCAAACCTCTCAGCCACAAGAGTGTCCACCCTTATGTCTCAATCAGCTGTGGGTCTAGAGATGGTCAATCCAGGTGGCATCACAGCCCCTGAACGAATATTGTAAGAATTTCTCTCTCTTTCACTGTCTTTGTTTCACGGGTTTTTAAAAGTAATTGATTTTTATAATGGGGTTTAGCTGCTTTTCTCTGCTGTTTTTATGCTGCTTTACACCCACTTGACTCACTTACAGAGAGCTATCAATACATAGCTTTGAAGATTCTTCCTAGTCAGATATATTCTTGGGCGGTGAATAGGGGGTTTTTGCGTCCAGTTCACTGAGCAAGGAGTAGGTCTCGTCTATTACATATTGGGTTTATTGAACGGTATCTGAGCTAATTTGAAACCCTTGTTTTCTGCCTCACCCGACCTCACCTTTCCCGTTAAGCAGCCATAGTGTGTTTTGTAAACGTGTGTCTCTGTTCTGTTTTGTAATTCAGTTCAAGTGTAGCGGTTTTTACATTCCCTCTATAAGTGATATCTTATGATAAGTGTCGTTTTCTGGTTGACTTATTTCACTTAGAATCGTCGTACCTAAATCCACTCATCATGCTGCTACTAGCCTTATGACGTTGATTTCCTGGCTGAGTGATATTCCATTGTACATAAGGACCACAACTTCTTTATCCATTTTTTTCTTTCCTGGGATATTTAAGGTGTAACGAAGTGGTGGTTCTTGTCAACACAGCAGCCCTAAACTTTGGGGTGCCTATGTCTTGCTGATTTTTACTTTTCCCAATTTATACACCCATGAGTGGAAGTGCCCTATGCTCTCTAAGCTGAGTTTTTTAGAGGTTTCAGGACACACCGTACACTTCTCCAGAGTGGCTGTTGGCAATTTACATCCCGCCCATCAGCGTAGCAAGGCTCCCGTTTCTCCATGGCCTGTCCTGCATTTCTGGTTTTGACACTTTATTCAGCATGGCCCTTTTGACCGATGGGAAGCGAGACTTCTTTGTAGCGCTGATTTGCCTTTCCAGGTTGCTTGGTTGGCCAAAAAGGGCGTATGCGTTTTTTCCTGAATATATTCAGGAAAAAACGCATACGCCCTTTTTGGCCAAGGGCATCATGGTCGAGGTTTTGCCGCCTTTCCTGTGCTTTAAAGGCGATTCGACTCTACCTCCTGAAATCTGTTTCCTGCAATTCTGCCTTGCTTTCAAATCCTCCTCGTTGCCTTCCCTCAATATATTTGTGGACGAGAGTTATCATTTCTAACTCTGCAGGTTTGTGAATTGCAGTGCCCCTGAGCTCCATTTTTCAACTCGCTTTCTTCGGAGCTGGCCGCAAAAGCGCAGGATTGCTTCAGGCCCTATTCTGGTTCCGGGCGGCAGGCTGAGCCTGTGGTTAATTCTTCTTCCTGATGGGAAAATAGAGTGACCTGTGCCTGTCCCAACACCTAGAGCTAGTTTCTCATTGGTTCCCCCTCTTCCCGTTCATCCTCAGGACAAATTGCAACCTGTACGGAACAGGAGGTTAAAGGTGCTGATTCTCCACGGAGGGAGATTGCTACTAACGCGGCTGGAATGGCGAACCCGAGCACAAGGAGATGAGAAATGAGGTGCGTTGTAGAAACCTTTCCCGATCACACGGTGTACCATCTTCTGGGTTTCTCATGCATGTTTTCGATGTAGGAAGATGCCCTTGAACCTGGAGATTTGGGACCCATGGGATGGATACCACGCAGTATTACTTTAAAGGGTCTGCGTTTGCTCACCCAACCTCACCAAAACTCTCAGCCCCAAGAGTGTCCACCCTTATGTCTCAATCAGCTGTGGGTCTAGAGATGGTCAATCCAGGTGGCATCACAGCCCCTGAACGAATTTTGTAAGAATTTCTCTCTCTTTCACTGTCTTTGTTTCACGGGATTTTAAAAGTAATTGATTTTTATAATGGGGTTTAGCTGCTTTTCACTGCTCTGTTTATGCTGCTTTACACCCACTTGACTCATTTACAGAAAGATATCAATACATAGCTTTGAAGATTCTTCCTAGTCAGGTATATTCTTGGGCGGTGAATAGGGGGTGTCGAGTCCAGTTCACTGAGCAAGGAGTAGGTCTTGTCTATTACATATTGGGTTTATGGAACGGTATCTGAGCTAATTTGAAACCCTTGTTTTCTACCTCACCCGACCTCACCTTTCCCGTTAAGCAGCCATAGTGTGTTTTGTAAACGTGTGACGCTGTTCTGTTTTGTAATTCAGTTCAAGTGTAGCGGTTTTTACATTCCCTCTCTAAGTGATATCTTATGATAAGTGTCTTTTTCTGTGTGACTTATTTCACTTAGAATCGTCGTACCTAAATCCTCTCATCATGCTGCTACTAGCCTTATGACGTTAATTTCATGGCTGAGTGATATGCCATTGTACATAAGGACCACAACTTCCTTATCCATTTTTCTCTTTCCTGGGATATTTAAGGTGTAACGAAGTGGAGGTTCTTGTCAACAGAGCAGCCCTAAACTTTGGGGTGCCTGTGTCTTGCTGATTTTTAGTTTTCCCAATTTATACGCCCATGAGTGGAAGTGCCTTATGCTCTCTATGCTGAGTTCTTTAGATGTTTCAGGAAACACCGTACACTTCTCCAGAGTGGCTGTTGGCAATTTACATCCCGCCCATCAGCGTAGTAAGGCTCCCGTTTCTCCATGGCCTGTCCTGCATTTCTGGTTTTGACACTTTATTCAGCATGGCCCTTTTGACCGATGGGAAGCGAGACTTCTTTGTAGCGCTGATTTGCCTTTCCAGGTTGCTTGGTTGGCCAAAAAGGGCGTATGCGTTTTTTCCTGAATATATTCAGGAAAAAACGCATACGCCCTTTTTGGCCAAGGGCATCATGGTCGAGGTTTTGCCGCTTTTCCTGTGCTTTAAAGGCGATTCGACTCTACCTCCTGAAATCTGTTTCCTGCAATTCTGCCTTGCTTTCAAATCCTCCTCGTTGCCTTCCCTCAATATATTTGTGGACGAGAGTTATCATTTATTACTCTGCAGGTTTGTGAATTGCATTGCCCCTGAGCTCGATTTTTCAACTCGTTTTTTTGGGAGCTGGCCGCAAAAGCACAGGATTGCTTCAGGCCCTGTTCTGCTTCCGGGCGGCAGGCTGAGCCTGTGGTTAATTCTTCTTCCTGATGGGAAAATAGAGTGACCTGTGCCTGTCCCAACACCTAGAGCTAGTCTCTCACTGGTTCCCCCTCTTCCCGTTCATCCTCAGGACAATTTGCAACCTGTACGGAACAGGAGGTTGAAGGTGCTGATTCTCGAAGGAGGGAGATTGCTAGTAAAGCGGCTGTAATGGCCAACCCGAGCACAAGGAGATGAGAAATGAGGTGCGTTTTCGAAACCTTTCCCGATCACACGGTGTACCATCTTCTGGGTTTCTCATGCATGTTTTTGTTATAGGAAGATGCCCTTGAACTTGGAGATTTGGGACCCATGGGATGGGTACCACGCAGTATTACTTTAAAGGGCCTGCGTTTCCTCAACCAACCTGACCAAACCTCTCAGCCACAAGAGTGTCCACCCTTATGTCTCAATCAGCTGTGGGTCTAGAGATGGTCAATCCAGGTGGCATCACAGCCCCTGAACGAATATTGTAAGAATTTCTCTCTCTTTCACTGTCATTGTTTCACGGGTTTTTAAAAGTAATTGATTTTTATAATGGGGTTTAGCTGCTTTTCACTGCTGTTTTTATGCTGCTTTACACCCACTTGACTCACTTACAGAGAGATATCAATACATAGCTTTGAAGATTCTTCCTAGTCAGATATATTCTTGGGCGGTGAATAGGGGGTTTTTGCGTCCAGTTCACTGAGCAAGGAGTAGGTCTTGTCTATTACATATTGGGTTTATTGAACGGTATCTGAGATAATTTGAAACCCTTGTTTTCTGCCTCACCCGACCTCACCTTTCCCGTTAAGCAGCCATAGTGTGTTTTGTAAACGTGTGTCTCTGTTCTGTTTTGTAATTCAGTTCAAGTGTAGCGGTTTTTACATTCCCTCTATAAGTGATATCTTATGATAAGTGTCGTTTTCTGGTTGACTTATTTCACTTAGAATCGTCGTACCTAAATCCACTCATCATGCTGCTACTAGCCTTATGACGTTGATTTCCTGGCTGAGTGATATTCCATTGTACATAAGGACCACAACTTCTTTATCCATTTTTTTCTTTCCTGGGATATTTAAGGTGTAACGAAGTGGAGGTTCTTGTCAACAGAGCAGCCCTAAACTTTGGGGTGCCTGTGTCTTGCTGATTTTTACTTTTCCCAATTTATACACCCATGAGTGGAAGTGCCCTATGCTCTCTAAGCTGAGTTTTTTAGAGGTTTCAGGACACACCGTACACTTCTCCAGAGTGGCTGTTGGCAATTTACATCACGCCCATCAGCGTAGCAAGGCTCCCGTTTCTCCATGGCCTGTCCTGCATTTCTGGTTTTGACACTTTATTCAGCATGGCCCTTTTGACCGATGGGAAGCGAGACTTCTTTGTAGCGCTGATTTGCCTTTCCAGGTTGCTTGGTTGGCCAAAAAGGGCGTATGCGTTTTTTCCTGAATATATTCAGGAAAAAACGCATACGCCCTTTTTGGCCAAGGGCATCATGGTCGAGGTTTTGCCGCCTTTCCTGTGCTTTAAAGGCGATTCGAATCTACCTCCTGAAATCTGTTTCCTGCAATTCTGCCTTGCTTTCAAATCCTCTTCGTTGCCTTCCCTCAATATATTTGTGGACGAGAGTTATCATTTCTAACTCTGCAGGTTTGTGAATTGCAGTGCCCCTGAGCTCCATTTTTCAACTCGCTTTCTTCGGAGCTGGCCGCAAAAGCGCAGGATTGCTTCAGGCCCTATTCTGGTTCCGGGCGGCAGGCTGAGCCTGTGGTTAATTCTTCTTCCTGATGGGAAAATAGAGTGACCTGTGCCTGTCCCAACACCTAGAGCTAGTCTCTCATTGGTTCCCCCTCTTCCCGTTCATCCTCAGGACAAATTGCAACCTGTACGGAACAGGAGGTTAAAGGTGCTGATTCTCCACGGAGGGAGATTGCTACTAACGCGGCTGGAATGGCGAACCCGAGCACAAGGAGATGAGAAATGAGGTGCGTTGTAGAAACCTTTCCCGATCACACGGTGTACCATCTTCTGGGTTTCTCATGCATGTTTTCGATGTAGGAAGATGCCCTTGAACCTGGAGATTTGGGACCCATGGGATGGATACCACGCAGTATTACTTTAAAGGGTCTGCGTTTGCTCACCCAACCTCACCAAACCTCTCAGCCCCAAGAGTGTCCACCCTTATGTCTCAATCAGCTGTGGGTCTAGAGATGGTCAATCCAGGTGGCATCACAGCCCCTGAACGAATTTTGTAAGAATTTCTCTCTCTTTCACTGTCTTTGTTTCACGGGATTTTAAAAGTAATTGATTTTTATAATGGGGTTTAGCTGCTTTTCACTGCTCTGTTTATGCTGCTTTACACCCACTTGACTCATTTACAGAGAGATATCAATACATAGCTTTGAAGATTCTTCCTAGTCAGGTATATTCTTGGGCGGTGAATAGGGGGTGTCGAGTCCAGTTCACTGAGCAAGGAGTAGGTCTTGTCTATTACATATTGGGTTTATGGAACGGTATCTGAGCTCATTTGAAACCCTTGTTTTCTACCTCACCCGACCTCACCTTTCCCGTTAAGCAGCCATAGTGTGTTTTGTAAACGTGTGACGCTGTTCTGTTTTGTAATTCAGTTCAAGTGTAGCGGTTTTTACATTCCCTCTCTAAGTGATATCTTATGATAAGTGTCTTTTTCTGTGTGACTTATTTCACTTAGAATCGTCGTACCTAAATCCTCTCATCATGCTGCTACTAGCCTTATGACGTTAATTTCATGGCTGAGTGATATGCCATTGTACATAAGGACCACAACTTCCTTATACATGTTTCTCTTTCCTGGGATATTTAAGGTGTAACGAAGTGGAGGTTCTTGTCAACAGAGCAGCCCTAAACTTTGGGGTGCCTGTGTCTTGCTGATTTTTAGTTTTCCCAATTTATACGCCCATGAGTGGAAGTGCCTTATGCTCTCTATGCTGAGTTCTTTAGATGTTTCAGGAAACACCGTACACTTCTCCAGAGTGGCTGTTGGCAATTTACATCCCGCCCATCAGCGTAGTAAGGCTCCCGTTTCTCCATGGCCTGTCCTGCATTTCTGGTTTTGACACTTTATTCAGCATGGCCCTTTTGACCGATGGGAAGCGAGACTTCTTTGTAGCGCTGATTTGCCTTTCCAGGTTGCTTGGTTGGCCAAAAAGGGCGTATGCGTTTTTTCCTGAATATATTCAGGAAAAAACGCATACGCCCTTTTTGGCCAAGGGCATCATGGTCGAGGTTTTGCCGCTTTTCCTGTGCTTTAAAGGCGATTCGACTCTACCTCCTGAAATCTGTTTCCTGCAATTCTGCCTTGCTTTCAAATCCTCCTCGTTGCCTTCCCTCAATATATTTGTGGACGAGAGTTATCATTTATTACTCTGCACGTTTGTGAATTGCATTGCCCCTGAGCTCGATTTTTCAACTCGTTTTTTTGGGAGCTGGCCGCAAAAGCGCAGGATTGCTTCAGGCCCTGTTCTGCTTCCGGGCGGCAGGCTGAGCCTGTGGTTAATTCTTCTTCCTGATGGGAAAATAGAGTGACCTGTGCCTGTCCCAACACCTAGAGCTAGTCTCTCACTGGTTCCCCCTCTTCCCGTTCATCCTCAGGACAATTTGCAACCTGTACGGAACAGGAGGTTGAAGGTGCTGATTCTCGAAGGAGGGAGATTGCTAGTAAAGCGGCTGTAATGGCCAACCCGAGCACAAGGAGATGAGAAATGAGGTGCGTTTTCGAAACCTTTCCCGATCACACGGTGTACCATCTTCTGGGTTTCTCATGCATGTTTTTGTTATAGGAAGATGCCCTTGAACTTGGAGATTTGGGACCCATGGGATGGGTACCACGCAGTATTACTTTAAAGGGCCTGCGTTTCCTCAACCAACCTGACCAAACCTCTCAGCCACAAGAGTGTCCACCCTTATGTCTCAATCAGCTGTGGGTCTAGAGATGGTCAATCCAGGTGGCATCACAGCCCCTGAACGAATATTGTAAGAATTTCTCTCTCTTTCACTGTCATTGTTTCACGGGTTTTTAAAAGTAATTGATTTTTATAATGGGGTTTAGCTGCTTTTCACTGCTGTTTTTATGCTGCTTTACACCCACTTGACTCACTTACAGAGAGCTATCAATACATAGCTTTGAAGATTCTTCCTAGTCAGATATATTCTTGGGCGGTGAATAGGGGGTTTTTGCGTCCAGTTCACTGAGCAAGGAGTAGGTCTTGTCTATTACATATTGGGTTTATTGAACGGTATCTGAGCTAATTTGAAACCCTTGTTTTCTGCCTCACCCGACCTCACCTTTCCCGTTAAGCAGCCATAGTGTGTTTTGTAAACGTGTGTCTCTGTTCTGTTTTGTAATTCAGTTCAAGTGTAGCGGTTTTTACATTCCCTCTATAAGTGATATCTTATGATAAGTGTCGTTTTCTGGTTGACTTATTTCACTTAGAATCGTCGTACCTAAATCCACTCATCATGCTGCTACTAGCCTTATGACGTTGATTTCCTGGCTGAGTGATATTCCATTGTACATAAGGACCACAACTTCTTTATCCATTTTTTTCTTTCCTGGGATATTTAAGGTGTAACGAAGTGGAGGTTCTTGTCAACAGAGCAGCCCTAAACTTTGGGGTGCCTGTGTCTTGCTGATTTTTACTTTTCCCAATTTATACACCCATGAGTGGAAGTGCCCTATGCTCTCTAAGCTGAGTTTTTTAGAGGTTTCAGGACACACCGTACACTTCTCCAGAGTGGCTGTTGGCAATTTACATCCCGCCCATCAGCGTAGCAAGGCTCCCGTTTCTCCATGGCCTGTCCTGCATTTCTGGTTTTGACACTTTATTCAGCATGGCCCTTTTGACCGATGGGAAGCGAGACTTCTTTGTAGCGCTGATTTGCCTTTCCAGGTTGCTTGGTTGGCCAAAAAGGGCGTATGCGTTTTTTCCTGAATATATTCAGGAAAAAACGCATACGCCCTCTTTGGCCAAGGGCATCATGGTCGAGGTTTTGCCGCCTTTCCTGTGCTTTAAAGGCGATTCGAATCTACCTACTGAAATCTGTTTCCTGCAATTCTGCCTTGCTTTCAAATCCTCCTCGTTGCCTTCCCTCAATATATTTGTGGACGAGAGTTATCATTTCTAACTCTGCAGGTTTGTGAATTGCAGTGCCCCTGAGCTCCATTTTTCAACTCGCTTTCTTGGGAGCTGGCCGCAAAAGCGCAGGATTGCTTCAGGCCCTATTGTGGTTCCGGGCGGCAGGCTGAGCCTGTGGTTAATTCTTCTTCCTGATGGGAAAATAGAGTGACCTGTGCCTGTCCCAACACCTAGAGCTAGTCTCTCATTGGTTCCCCCTCTTCCCGTTCATCCTCAGGACAAATTGCAACCTGTACGGAACAGGAGGTTAAAGGTGCTGATTCTCCACGGAGGGAGATTGCTACTAACGCGGCTGGAATGGCGAACCCGAGCACAAGGAGATGAGAAATGAGGTGCGTTGTAGAAACCTTTCCCGATCACACGGTGTACCATCTTCTGGGTTTCTCATGCATGTTTTCGATGTAGGAAGATGCCCTTGAACCTGGAGATTTGGGACCCATGGGATGGATACCACGCAGTATTACTTTAAAGGGTCTGCGTTTGCTCACCCAACCTCACCAAACCTCTCAGCCCCAAGAGTGTCCACCCTTATGTCTCAATCAGCTGTGGGTCTAGAGATGGTCAATCCAGGTGGCATCACAGCCCCTGAACGAATTTTGTAAGAATTTCTCTCTCTTTCACTGTCTTTGTTTCACGGGATTTTAAAAGTAATTGATTTTTATAATGGGGTTTAGCTGCTTTTCACTGCTCTGTTTATGCTGCTTTACACCCACTTGACTCATTTACAGAAAGATATCAATACATAGCTTTGAAGATTCTTCCTAGTCAGGTATATTCTTGGGCGGTGAATAGGGGGTGTCGAGTCCAGTTCACTGAGCAAGGAGTAGGTCTTGTCTATTACATATTGGGTTTATGGAACGGTATCTGAGCTCATTTGAAACCCTTGTTTTCTACCTCACCCGACCTCACCTTTCCCGTTAAGCAGCCATAGTGTGTTTTGTAAACGTGTGACGCTGTTCTGTTTTGTAATTCAGTTCAAGTGTAGCGGTTTTTACATTCCCTCTCTAAGTGATATCTTATGATAAGTGTCTTTTTCTGTGTGACTTATTTCACTTAGAATCGTCGTACCTAAATCCTCTCATCATGCTGCTACTAGCCTTATGACGTTAATTTCATGGCTGAGTGATATGCCATTGTACATAAGGACCACAACTTCCTTATACATGTTTCTCTTTCCTGGGATATTTAAGGTGTAACGAAGTGGAGGTTCTTGTCAACAGAGCAGCCCTAAACTTTGGGGTGCCTGTGTCTTGCTGATTTTTAGTTTTCCCAATTTATACGCCCATGAGTGGAAGTGCCTTATGCTCTCTATGCTGAGTTCTTTAGATGTTTCAGGAAACACCGTACACTTCTCCAGAGTGGCTGTTGGCAATTTACATCCCGCCCATCAGCGTAGTAAGGCTCCCGTTTCTCCATGGCCTGTCCTGCATTTCTGGTTTTGACACTTTATTCAGCATGGCCCTTTTGACCGATGGGAAGCGAGACTTCTTTGTAGCGCTGATTTGCCTTTCCAGGTTGCTTGGTTGGCCAAAAAGGGCGTATGCGTTTTTTCCTGAATATATTCAGGAAAAAACGCATACGCCCTTTTTGGCCAAGGGCATCATGGTCGAGGTTTTGCCGCTTTTCCTGTGCTTTAAAGGCGATTCGACTCTACCTCCTGAAATCTGTTTCCTGCAATTCTGCCTTGCTTTCAAATCCTCCTCGTTGCCTTCCCTCAATATATTTGTGGACGAGAGTTATCATTTATTACTCTGCAGGTTTGTGAATTGCATTGCCCCTGAGCTCGATTTTTCAACTCGTTTTTTTGGGAGCTGGCCGCAAAAGCGCAGGATTGCTTCAGGCCCTGTTCTGCTTCCGGGCGGCAGGCTGAGCCTGTGGTTAATTCTTCTTCCTGATGGGAAAATAGAGTGACCTGTGCCTGTCCCAACACCTAGAGCTAGTCTCTCACTGGTTCCCCCTCTTCCCGTTCATCCTCAGGACAATTTGCAACCTGTACGGAACAGGAGGTTGAAGGTGCTGATTCTCGAAGGAGGGAGATTGCTAGTAAAGCGGCTGTAATGGCCAACCCGAGCACAAGGAGATGAGAAATGAGGTGCGTTTTCGAAACCTTTCCCGATCACACGGTGTACCATCTTCTGGGTTTCTCATGCATGTTTTTGTTATAGGAAGATGCCCTTGAACTTGGAGATTTGGGACCCATGGGATGGGTACCACGCAGTATTACTTTAAAGGGTCTGCGTTTCCTCAACCAACCTGACCAAACCTCTCAGCCACAAGAGTGTCCACCCTTATGTCTCAATCAGCTGTGGGTCTAGAGATGGTCAATCCAGGTGGCATCACAGCCCCTGAACGAATATTGTAAGAATTTCTCTCTCTTTCACTGTCATTGTTTCACGGGTTTTTAAAAGTAATTGATTTTTATAAAGGGGTTTAGCTGCTTTTCACTGCTGTTTTTATGCTGCTTTACACCCACTTGACTCACTTACAGAGAGCTATCAATACATAGCTTTGAAGATTCTTCCTAGTCAGATATATTCTTGGGCGGTGAATAGGGGGTTTTTGCGTCCAGTTCACTGAGCAAGGAGTAGGTCTTGTCTATTACATATTGGGTTTATTGAACGGTATCTGAGCTAATTTGAAACCCTTGTTTTCTGCCTCACCCGACCTCACCTTTCCCGTTAAGCAGCCATAGTGTGTTTTGTAAACGTGTGTCTCTGTTCTGTTTTGTAATTCAGTTCAAGTGTAGCGGTTTTTACATTCCCTCTATAAGTGATATCTTATGATAAGTGTCGTTTTCTGGTTGACTTATTTCACTTAGAATCGTCGTACCTAAATCCACTCATCATGCTGCTACTAGCCTTATGACGTTGATTTCCTGGCTGAGTGATATTCCATTGTACATAAGGACCACAACTTCTTTATCCATTTTTTTCTTTCCTGGGATATTTAAGGTGTAACGAAGTGGAGGTTCTTGTCAACAGAGCAGCCCTAAACTTTGGGGTGCCTGTGTCTTGCTGATTTTTACTTTTCCCAATTTATACACCCATGAGTGGAAGTGCCCTATGCTCTCTAAGCTGAGTTTTTTAGAGGTTTCAGGACACACCGTACACTTCTCCAGAGTGGCTGTTGGCAATTTACATCACGCCCATCAGCGTAGCAAGGCTCCCGTTTCTCCATGGCCTGTCCTGCATTTCTGGTTTTGACACTTTATTCAGCATGGCCCTTTTGACCGATGGGAAGCGAGACTTCTTTGTAGCGCTGATTTGCCTTTCCAGGTTGCTTGGTTGGCCAAAAAGGGCGTATGCGTTTTTTCCTGAATATATTCAGGAAAAAACGCATACGCCCTCTTTGGCCAAGGGCATCATGGTCGAGGTTTTGCCGCCTTTCCTGTGCTTTAAAGGCGATTCGAATCTACCTACTGAAATCTGTTTCCTGCAATTCTGCCTTGCTTTCAAATCCTCCTCGTTGCCTTCCCTCAATATATTTGTGGACGAGAGTTATCATTTCTAACTCTGCAGGTTTGTGAATTGCAGTGCCCCTGAGCTCCATTTTTCAACTCGCTTTCTTGGGAGCTGGCCGCAAAAGCGCAGGATTGCTTCAGGCCCTATTGTGGTTCCGGGCGGCAGGCTGAGCCTGTGGTTAATTCTTCTTCCTGATGGGAAAATAGAGTGACCTGTGCCTGTCCCAACACCTAGAGCTAGTCTCTCATTGGTTCCCCCTCTTCCCGTTCATCCTCAGGACAAATTGCAACCTGTACGGAACAGGAGGTTAAAGGTGCTGATTCTCCACGGAGGGAGATTGCTACTAACGCGGCTGGAATGGCGAACCCGAGCACAAGGAGATGAGAAATGAGGTGCGTTGTAGAAACCTTTCCCGATCACACGGTGTACCATCTTCTGGGTTTCTCATGCATGTTTTCGATGTAGGAAGATGCCCTTGAACCTGGAGATTTGGGACCCATGGGATGGATACCACGCAGTATTACTTTAAAGGGTCTGCGTTTGCTCACCCAACCTCACCAAACCTCTCAGCCCCAAGAGTGTCCACCCTTATGTCTCAATCAGCTGTGGGTCTAGAGATGGTCAATCCAGGTGGCATCACAGCCCCTGAACGAATTTTGTAAGAATTTCTCTCTCTTTCACTGTCTTTGTTTCACGGGATTTTAAAAGTAATTGATTTTTATAATGGGGTTTAGCTGCTTTTCACTGCTCTGTTTATGCTGCTTTACACCCACTTGACTCATTTACAGAAAGATATCAATACATAGCTTTGAAGATTCTTCCTAGTCAGGTATATTCTTGGGCGGTGAATAGGGGGTGTCGAGTCCAGTTCACTGAGCAAGGAGTAGGTCTTGTCTATTACATATTGGGTTTATGGAACGGTATCTGAGCTCATTTGAAACCCTTGTTTTCTACCTCACCCGACCTCACCTTTCCCGTTAAGCAGCCATAGTGTGTTTTGTAAACGTGTGACGCTGTTCTGTTTTGTAATTCAGTTCAAGTGTAGCGGTTTTTACATTCCCTCTCTAAGTGATATCTTATGATAAGTGTCTTTTTCTGTGTGACTTATTTCACTTAGAATCGTCGTACCTAAATCCTCTCATCATGCTGCTACTAGCCTTATGACGTTAATTTCATGGCTGAGTGATATGCCATTGTACATAAGGACCACAACTTCCTTATCCATTTTTCTCTTTCCTGGGATATTTAAGGTGTAACGAAGTGGAGGTTCTTGTCAACAGAGCAGCCCTAAACTTTGGGGTGCCTGTGTCTTGCTGATTTTTAGTTTTCCCAATTTATACGCCCATGAGTGGAAGTGCCTTATGCTCTCTATGCTGAGTTCTTTAGATGTTTCAGGAAACACCGTACACTTCTCCAGAGTGGCTGTTGGCAATTTACATCCCGCCCATCAGCGTAGTAAGGCTCCCGTTTCTCCATGGCCTGTCCTGCATTTCTGGTTTTGACACTTTATTCAGCATGGCCCTTTTGACCGATGGGAAGCGAGACTTCTTTGTAGCGCTGATTTGCCTTTCCAGGTTGCTTGGTTGGCCAAAAAGGGCGTATGCGTTTTTTCCTGAATATATTCAGGAAAAAACGCATACGCCCTTTTTGGCCAAGGGCATCATGGTCGAGGTTTTGCCGCTTTTCCTGTGCTTTAAAGGCGATTCGACTCTACCTCCTGAAATCTGTTTCCTGCAATTCTGCCTTGCTTTCAAATCCTCCTCGTTGCCTTCCCTCAATATATTTGTGGACGAGAGTTATCATTTCTAACTCTGCAGGTTTGTGAATTGCAGTGCCCCTGAGCTCCACTTTTCAACTCGCTTTCTTCGGAGCTGGCCGCAAAAGCGCAGGATTGCTTCAGGCCCTATTCTGGTTCCGGGCGGCAGGCTGAGCCTGTGGTTAATTCTTCTTCCTGATGGGAAAATACAGTGACCTGTGCCTGTCCCAACACCTAGAGCTAGTCTCTCATTGGTTCCCCCTCTTCCCGTTCATCCTTAGGACAAATTGCACCCTGTACGGAACAGGAGGTTAAAGGTGCTGATTCTCCACGGAGGGAGATTGCTACTAACGCGGCTGGAATGGCGAACCCGAGCACAAGGAGATGAGAAATGAGGTGCGTTTTAGAAACCTTTCCCGATCACACGGTGTACCATCTTCTGGGTTTCTCATGCATGTTTTCGATGTAGGAAGATGCCCTTGAACCTGGAGATTTGGGACCCATGGGATGGGTACCACGCAGTATTACTTTAAAGGGTCTGCGTTTGCTCACCCAACCTCACCAAACCTCTCAGCCCCAAGAGTGTCCACCCTTATGTCTCAATCAGCTGTGGGTCTAGATATGGTCAATCCAGGTGGCATCACAGCCCCTGAACGAATTTTGTAAGAATTTCTCTCTCTTTCACTGTCTTTGTTTCACGGGATTTTAAAAGTAATTGATTTTTATAATGGGGTTTAGCTGCTTTTCACTGCTCTGTTTATGCTGCTTTACACCCACTTGACTCATTTACAGAGAGATATCAATACATAGCTTTAAGATTCTTCCTAGTCAGGTATATTCTTGGGCGGTGAATAGGGGGTGTCGAGTCCAGTTCACTGAGCAAGGAGTAGGTCTTGTCTATTACATATTGGGTTTATGGAACGGTATCTGAGCTAATTTGAAACCCTTGTTTTCTACCTCACCTGACCTCACCTTTCCCGTTAAGCAGCCATAGTGTGTTTTGTAAACGTGTGATGCTGTTCTGTTTTGTAATTCAGTTCAAGTGTAGCGGTTTTTACATTCCCTCTCTAAGTGATATCTTATGATAAGTGTCTTTTTCTGTGTGACTTATTTCACTTAGAATCGTCGTACCTAAATCCTCTCATCATGCTGCTACTAGCCTTATGACGTTAATTTCTTGGCTGAGTGATATGCCATTGTACATAAGGACCACAACTTCCTTATCCATTTTTCTCTTTCCTGGGATATTTAAGGTGTACCGAAGTGGAGGTTCTTGTCAACAGAGCAGCCCTAAACTTTGGGGTGCCTGTGTCTTGCTGATTTTTAGTTTTCCCAATTTATACGCCCATGAGTGGAAGTGCCCTATGCTCTCTATGCTGAGTTTTTTAGATGTTTCAGGAAACACCGTACACTTCTCCAGAGTGGCTGTTGGCAATTTACATCCCGCCCATCAGCGTAGCAAGGCTCCCGTTTCACCATGGCCTGTCCTGCATTTCTGGTTTTGACACTTTATTCAGCACGGCCGTTTTGACCGAAGGGAAGCGAGACTTCTTTGTATCGCTGATTTGCCTTTCCAGGTTGCTTGGTTGGCCAAAAAGGGCGTCTGCGTTTTTTCCTGAATATATTCAGGAAAAAACGCAGACGCCCTTTTTGGCCAAGGGCATCATGGTCGAGGTTTTGCCGCTTTTCCTGTGCTTTAAAGGCGATTCGAATCTACCTCCTGAAATCTGTTTCCTGCAATTCTGACTTGCTTTCAAATCCTCTTCGTTGCCTTTCCTCAATATATTTGTGGACGAGAGTTATCATTTCTAACTCTGCAGGTTTGTGAATTGCAGTGCCCCTGAGCTCCATTTTTCAACTCGTTTTCTTGGGAGCTGGCCACAAAAGCGTAGGATTGCTTCAGGCCCTATTCTAGTTCCGGGCGGCAGGCTGAGCCTGTGGTTAATTCTTCTTCCTGATGGGAAAATAGAGTGACCTGTGCCTGTCCCAACACCTAGACCTAGTCTCTCACTGGTTCCCCCTCTTCCCGTTCATCCTCAGGACAAATTGCAACCTGTACGGAACAGGAGGTTAAAGGTGCTGATTCTCCACGGAGGGAGATTGCTACTAACGCGGCTGGAATGGCGAACCCGAGCACAAAGAGATGAGAAATGAGGTGCGTTTTAGAAACCTTTCCCAATCACACGGTGTACCATCTTCTGGGTTTCTCATGCATGTTTTCGATGTAGGAAGATGCCCTTGAACCTGGAGATTTTGGCCCCATGGGATGGATACCACGCAGTATTACTTTAAAGGGTCTGCGTTTGCTCACCCAACCTCACCAAACCTCTCAGCCCCACGAGTGTCCACCCTTATATCTCAATCAGCTGTGGGTCTAGAGATGGTCAATAAAGGTGGCATCACAGCCCCTGAACGAATTTTGTAAGAATTTCTCTCTCTTTCACTGTCTTTGTTTCACGGGATTTTAAAAGTAATTGATTTTTATAATGGGGTTTAGCTGCTTTTCACTGCTCTGTTTATGCTGCTTTACACCCACTTGACTCATTTACAGAGAGATATCAATACATAGCTTTGAAGATTCTTCCTAGTCAGATATATTCTTGGGCGGTGAATAGGGGGTGTCGAGTCCAGTTCACTGAGCAAGGAGTAGGTCTTGTCTATTACATATTGGGTTTATTGAACGGTATCTGAGCTAATTTGAAACCCTTGTTTTCTGCCTCACCCGACCTCACCTTTCCCGTTAAGCAGCCATAGTGTGTTTTGTAAACGTGTGTCTCTGTTCTGTTTTGTAATTCAGTTCAAGTGTAGCGGTTTTTACATTCCCTCTATAAGTAATATCTTATGATAAGTGTCGTTTTCTGGTTGACTTATTTCACTTAGAATCGTCGTTCCTAAATCCACTCATCATGCTGCTACTAGCCTTATGACGTTGATTTCATGGCTGAGTGATATTCCATTGTACATAAGGACCACAACTTCTTTATCCATTTTTTTCTTTCCTGGGATATTTAAGGTGTAACGAAGTGGAGGTTCTTGTCAACAGAGCAGCCCTAAACTTTGGGGTGCCTGTGTCTTGCTGATTTTTAGTTTTCCCAATTTATATGCCCATGAGTGGAAGTGCCCTATGCTCTCTAAGCTGAGTTTTTTAGAGGTTTCAGGACACACCGTACACTTCTCCAGAGTGGCTGTTGGCAATTTACATCCCGACCATCAGCGTAGCAAGGCTCCCGTTTCTCCATGGCCTGTCCTGCATTTCTGGTTTTGACACTTTATTCAGCATGGCCCTTTTGACCGATGGGAAGCGAGACTTCTTTGTAGCGCTGATTTGCCTTTCCAGGTTGCTTGGTTGGTCAAAAAGGGCGTATGCGTTTTTTCCTGAATATATTCAGGAAAAAACGCATACGCCCTTTTTGGCCAAGGGCATCATGGTCGAGGTTTTGCCGCTTTTCCTGTGCTTTAAAGGCGATTCGACTCTACCTCCTGAAATCTGTTTCCTGCAATTCTGCCTTGCTTTCAAATCCTCCTCGTTGCCTTCCCTCAATATATTTGTGGACGAGAGTTATCATTTATAACTCTGCAGGTTTGTGAATTGCAGTGCCCCTGAGCTCGATTTTTCAACTCGCTTTTTTGGGAGCTGGCCGCAAAAGCGCAGGATTGCTTCAGGCCCTGTTCTGCTTCCGGGCGGCAGGCTGAGCCTGTGGTTAATTCTTCTTCCTGATGGGAAAATAGAGTGACCTGTGCCTGTCCCAACACCTAGAGCTAGTCTCTCACTGGTTTCCCCTCTTCCCGTTCATCCTCAGGACAAATTGCAACCTGTACGGAACAGGAGGTTAAAGGTGCTGATTCTCGAAGGAGGGAGATTGCTAGTAAAGCGGCTGTAATGGCCAACCCGAGCACAAGGAGATGAGAAATGAGGTGCGTTTTAGAAACCTTTCCCGATCACACGGTGTACCATCTTCTGGGTTTCTCATGCATGTTTTCGATGTAGGAAGATGCCCTTGAACCTGGAGATTTTGGACCCATGGGATGGATACCACGCAGTATTACGTTAAAGGGTCTGCGTTTGCTCACCCAACCTCACCAAACCTCTCAGCCCCAAGAGTGTCCACCCTTATGTCTCAATCAGCTGTGGGTCTAGAGATGGTCAATAAAGGTGGCATCACAGCCCCTGAACGAATTTTGTAAGAATTTCTCTCTCTTTCACTGTCTTTGTTTCACGGGTTTTTAAAAGTAATTGATTTTTATAATGGGGTTTAGCTGCTTTTCACTGCTGTGTTTATGCCGCTTTACACCCACTTGACTCACTTACAGAGGGATATCAATACATTGGTTTTAAGATTCTTACTAGTCAGATATATTCTTGGGCGGTGAACAGGGGGTGTTGAGTCCAGTTCACTGAGCAAGGAGTAGGTCTTGTCTATTACATATTGGGTTTATGGAACGGTATCTGAGCTAATTTGAAACCCTTGTTTTATGCATCACCCACCTCACCTTTCTCGTTAAGCAGCCATAGTGTGTCTTCTAAACGTGTGACGCTGTTCTGTTTTGTAATTCCGTTCAAGTGTAGTGGTTTTTGCATTCCCTCTATAAGTGATATCTTATGATAAGTGTCTTTTTCTGTGTGACTTATTTCACTTAGAATCGTCGTACCTAAATCCTCTCATCATGCTGCTACTAGCCTTATGACGTTAATTTCATGGCTGAGTGATATGCCTTTGTACATAAGGACCACAACTTCCTTATCCATTTTTCTCTTTTCTGGGATATTTAAGGTGTAACGAAGTGGAGGTTCTTGTCAACAGAGCAGCCCTAAACTTTGGGGTGCCTGTGTCTTGCTGATTTTTAGTTTTCCCAATTTATATGCCCATGAGTGGAAGTGCCCTATGCTCTCTAAGCTGAGTTTTTTAGAGGTTTCAGGACACACCGTACACTTCTCCAGAGTGGCTGTTGGCAATTTACATCCCGCCCATCAGCGTAGCAAGGCTCCCGTTTCTCCATGGCCTGTCCTGCATTTCTGGTTTTGACACTTTATTCAGCATGGCCCTTTTGACCGATGGGAAGCGAGACTTCTTTGTAGCGCTGATTTGCCTTTCCAGGTTGCTTGGTTGGCCAAAAAGGGCGTATGCATTTTTTCCTGAATATATTCAGGAAAAAACGTATACGCCCTTTTTGGCCAAGGGCATCATGGTCGAGGTTTTGCCGCCTTTCCTGTGCTTTAAAGGCGATTCGAATCTACCTCCTGAAATCTGTTTCCTGCAATTCTGCCTTGCTTTCAAATCCTCTTCGTTGCCTTCCCTCAATATATTTGTGGACGAGAGTTATCATTTCTAACTCTGCAGGTCTGTGAATTGCAGTGCCCCTGAGCTCCATTTTTCAACTCGCTTTCTTCGGAGTTGGCCGCAAAAGCGCAGGATTGCTTCAAGCCCTATTCTGGTTCCGGGCGGCAGGCTGAGCCTGTGGTTAATTCTTCTTCCTGATGGGAAAATAGAGTGATCTGTGCCTGTCCCAACACCTAGAGCTAGTCTATCATTGGTTCCCCCTCTTCCCGTTCATCCTCAGGACAGATTGCAACCTGTACGGAACAGGAGGTTAAAGGTGCTGATTCTCCACGGAGGGAGATTGCTACTAACTCGGTTGGAATGGCGAACCAGAGCACAAGGAGATGAGAAATGAGGTGCGTTTTAGAAACCTTTCCCGATCGCACGGTGTACCGTCTTCTGGGTTTCTCATGCATGTTTTTGATATAGGAAGATGCCCTTGAACTTGGAGATTTGGGACCCATGGGATGGGTACCACGCAGTATTACTTTAAAGGGTCTGCGTTTGCTCACCCAACCTCACCAAATCTCTCAGCCCCACGAGTGTCCACCCTTATGTCTCAATCAGCTGTGGGTCTAGAGATGGTCAATAAAGGTGTCATCACAGCCCCTGAACGAATTCTGTATGAATTTCTCTCTCTTTCACTGTCTTTGTTTCACGGGTTTTTAAAAGTAATTGATTTTTATAATGGGGTTTAGCTGCTTTTCACTGCTGTGTTTATGCCGCTTTACACCCACTTGACTCATTTACAGAGGGATATCAATACATAGCTTTGAAGATTGTTCCTAGTCAGATATATTCTTGGGCGGTGAATAGGGGGTGTTGAGTCCAGTTCACTGAGCAAGGAGTAGGTCTTGTCTATTACATATTGGGTTTATGGAACGGTATCTGAGCTAATTTGAAACCCCGGTTTTCTACCTCACCCGACCTCACCTTTCCCGTCAAGCAGCCATAGTGTGTTTTGTAAACGTGTGTCTCTGTTCTGTTTTGTAATTCAGTTCAAGTGTAGCGGTTTTTACATTCCCTCTATAAGTCATATCTTATGATAAGTGTTGTTTTCTGGTTGACTTATTTCACTTAGAATCGTCGTACCTAAATCCACTCATCATGCTGCTACTAGCCTTATGACGTTGATTTCATGGCTGAGTGATATGCCATTGTACATAAGGACCACAACTTCCTTATCCATTTTTCTCTTTCCTGGGATATTTAAGGTGTAACGAAGTGGAGGTTCTTGTCAACAGAGCAGCCCTAAACTTTGGGGTGCCTGTGTCTTGCTGATTTTTAGTTTTCCCAATTTATACGCCCATGAGTGGAAGTGCCTTATGCTCTCTATGCTGAGTTCTTTAGATGTTTCAGGAAACACCGTACACTTCTCCAGAGTGGCTGTTGGCAATTTACATCCCGCCCATCAGCGTAGTAAGGCTCCCGTTTCTCCATGGCCTGTCCTGCATTTCTGGTTTTGACACTTTATTCAGCATGGCCCTTTTGACCGATGGGAAGCGAGACTTCTTTGTAGCGCTGATTTGCCTTTCCAGGTTGCTTGGTTGGCCAAAAAGGGCGTATGCGTTTTTTCCTGAATATATTCAGGAAAAAACGCATACGCCCTTTTTGGCCAAGGGCATCATGGTCGAGGTTTTGCCGCTTTTCCTGTGCTTTAAAGGCGATTCGACTCTACCTCCTGAAATCTGTTTCCTGCAATTCTCCCTTGCTTTCAAATCCTCCTCGTTGCCTTCCCTCAATATATTTGTGGACGAGAGTTATCATTTCTAACTCTGTAGGTTTGTGAATTGCAGTGCCCCTGAGCTCCATTTTTCAACTCGCTTTTTTGGGAGCTGGCCGCAAAAGCACAGGATTGCTTCAGGCCCTGTTCTGCTTCCGGGCGGCAGGCTGAGCCTGTGGTTAATTCTTCTTCCTGATGGGAAAATAGAGTGACCTGTGCCTGTCCCAACACCTAGAGCTAGTCTCTCACTGGTTCCCCCTCTTCCCGTTCATCCTCAGGACAAATTGCAACCTGTACGGAACAGGAGGTTAAAGGTGCTGATTCTCGAAGGAGGAAGATTGCTAGTAAAGCGGCTGTAATGGCCAACCCGAGCACAAGGAGATGAGAAATGAGGTGCGTTTTCGAAACCTTTCCCGATCACACGGTGTACCATCTTCTGGGTTTCTCATGCATGTTTTCGATGTAGGAAGATGCCCTTGAACCTGGAGATTTTGGACCCATGGGATGGATACCACGCAGTATTACTTTAAAGGGTCTGCGTTTGCTCACCCAACCTCACCAAACCTCTCAGCCCCAAGAGTGTCCACCCTTATGTCTCAATCAGCTGTGGGTCTAGAGATGGTCAATCCAGGTGGCATCACAGCCCCTGAACGAATTTTGTAAGAATTTCTCTCTCTTTCACTGTCTTTGTTTCACGGGTTTTTAAAAGTAATTGATTTTTATAATGGGGTTTAGCTGCTTTTCACTGCTGTGTTTATGCCGCTTTACACCCACTTGACTCACTTACAGAGGGATATCAATACATTGGTTTTAAGATTCTTACTAGTCAGATATATTCTTGGGCGGTGAACAGGGGTTGTTGAGTCCAGTTCACTGAGCAAGGAGTAGGTCTTGTCTATTACATATTGGGTTTATGGAACGGTATCTGAGCTAATTTGAAACCCTTGTTTTATGCATCACCCACCTCACCTTTCTCGTTAAGCAGCCATAGTGTGTCTTCTAAACGTGTGACGCTGTTCTGTTTTGTAATTCCGTTCAAGTGTAGTGGTTTTTGCATTCCCTCTATAAGTGATATCTTATGATAAGTGTCTTTTTCTGTGTGACTTATTTCACTTAGAATCGTCGTACCTAAATCCTCTCATCATGCTGCTACTAGCCTTATGACGTTAATTTCATGGCTGAGTGATATGCCATTGTACATAAGGACCACAACTTCCTTATCCATTTTTCTCTTTTCTGGGATATTTAAGGTGTAACGAAGTGGAGGTTCTTGTCAACAGAGCAGCCCTAAACTTTGGGGTGCCTGTGTCTTGCTGATTTTTAGTTTTCCCAATTTATATGCCCATGAGTGGAAGTGCCCTATGCTCTCTAAGCTGAGTTTTTTAGAGGTTTCAGGACACACCGTACACTTCTCCAGAGTGGCTGTTGGCAATTTACATCCCGCCCATCAGCGTAGCAAGGCTCCCGTTTCTCCATGGCCTGTCCTGCATTTCTGGTTTTGACACTTTATTCAGCATGGCCCTTTTGACCGATGGGAAGCGAGACTTCTTTGTAGCGCTGATTTGCCTTTCCAGGTTGCTTGGTTGGCCAAAAAGGGCGTATGCATTTTTTCCTGAATATATTCAGGAAAAAACGTATACGCCCTTTTTGGCCAAGGGCATCATGGTCGAGGTTTTGCCGCTTTTCCTGTGCTTTAAAGGCGATTCGAATCTACCTCCTGAAATCTGTTTCCTGCAATTCTGCCTTGCTTTCAAATCCTCTTCGTTGCCTTCCCTCAATATATTTGTGGACGAGAGTTATCATTTCTAACTCTGCAGGTCTGTGAATTGCAGTGCCCCTGAGCTCCATTTTTCAACTCGCTTTCTTCGGAGTTGGCCGCAAAAGCGCAGGATTGCTTCAAGCCCTATTCTGGTTCCGGGCGGCAGGCTGAGCCTGTGGTTAATTCTTCTTCCTGATGGGAAAATAGAGTGATCTGTGCCTGTCCCAACACCTAGAGCTAGTCTATCATTGGTTCCCCCTCTTCCCGTTCATCCTCAGGACAGATTGCAACCTGTACGGAACAGGAGGTTAAAGGTGCTGATTCTCCACGGAGGGAGATTGCTACTAACTCGGTTGGAATGGCGAACCAGAGCACAAGGAGATGAGAAATGAGGTGCGTTTTAGAAACCTTTCCCGATCGCACGGTGTACCGTCTTCTGGGTTTCTCATGCATGTTTTTGATATAGGAAGATGCCCTTGAACTTGGAGATTTGGGACCCATGGGATGGGTACCACGCAGTATTACTTTAAAGGGTCTGCGTTTGCTCACCCAACCTCACCAAATCTCTCAGCCCCACGAGTGTCCACCCTTATGTCTCAATCAGCTGTGGGTCTAGATATGGTCAATCCAGGTGGCATCACAGCCCCTGAACGAATTTTGTAAGAATTTCTCTCCCTTTCACTGTCTTTGTTTCATGGGATTTTAAAAGTAATTGATTTTTATAATGGGGTTTAGCTGCTTTTCACTGCTGGGTTTATGCTGCTTTACACCCACTTGACTCATTTACAGAGGGATATCAATACATAGCTTTGAAGATTGTTCCTAGTCAGATATATTCTTGGGCGGTGAATAGGGGGTGTTGAGTCCAGTTCACTGAGCAAGGAGTAGGTCTTGTCTATTACATATTGGGTTTATGGAACGGTATCTGAGCTAATTTGAAACCCCTGTTTTCTACCTCACCCGACCTCACCTTTCCCGTCAAGCAGCCATAGTGTGTTTTGTAAACGTGTGTCTCTGTTCTGTTTTGTAATTCAGTTCAAGTGTAGCGGTTTTTACATTCCCTCTATAAGTCATATCTTATGATAAGTGTTGTTTTCTGGTTGACTTGTTTCACTTAGAATCGTCGTACCTAAATCCACTCATCATGCTGCTACTAGCCTTATGACGTTGATTTCATGGCTGAGTGATATGCCATTGTACATAAGGACCACAACTTCCTTATCCATTTTTCTCTTTCCTGGGATATTTAAGGTGTAACGAAGTGGAGGTTCTTGTCAACAGAGCAGCCCTAAACTTTGGGGTGCCTGTGTCTTGCTGATTTTTAGTTTTCCCAATTTATACGCCCATGAGTGGAAGTGCCTTAGGCTCTCTATGCTGAGTTCTTTAGATGTTTCAGGAAACACCGTACACTTCTCCAGAGTGGCTGTTGGCAATTTACATCCCGCCCATCAGCGTAGTAAGGCTCCCGTTTCTCCATGGCCTGTCCTGCATTTCTGGTTTTGACACTTTATTCAGCATGGCCCTTTTGACCGATGGGAAGCGAGACTTCTTTGTAGCGCTGATTTGCCTTTCCAGGTTGCTTGGTTGGCCAAAAAGGGCGTATGCGTTTTTTCCTGAATATATTCAGGAAAAAACGCATACGCCCTTTTTGGCCAAGGGCATCATGGTCGAGGTTTTGCCGCTTTTCCTGTGCTTTAAAGGCGATTCGACTCTACCTCCTGAAATCTGTTTCCTGCAAATCTCCCTTGCTTTCAAATCCTCCTCGTTGCCTTCCCTCAATATATTTGTGGACGAGAGTTATCATTTCTAACTCTGTAGGTTTGTGAATTGCAGTGCCCCTGAGCTCCATTTTTCAACTCGCTTTTTTGGGAGCTGGCCGCAAAAGCACAGGATTGCTTCAGGCCCTGTTCTGCTTCCGGGCGGCAGGCTGAGCCTGTGGTTAATTCTTCTTCCTGATGGGAAAATAGAGTGACCTGTGCCTGTCCCAACACCTAGAGCTAGTCTCTCACTGGTTCCCCCTCTTCCCGTTCATCCTCAGGACAAATTGCAACCTGTACGGAACAGGAGGTTAAAGGTGCTGATTCTCGAAGGAGGAAGATTGCTAGTAAAGCGGCTGTAATGGCCAACCCGAGCACAAGGAGATGAGAAATGAGGTGCGTTTTCGAAACCTTTCCCGATCACACGGTGTACCATCTTCTGGGTTTCTCATGCATGTTTTCGATGTAGGAAGATGCCCTTGAACCTGGAGATTTTGGACCCATGGGATGGATACCACGCAGTATTACTTTAAAGGGTCTGCGTTTGCTCACCCAACCTCACCAAACCTCTCAGCCCCAAGAGTGTCCACCCTTATGTCTCAATCAGCTGTGGGTCTAGAGATGGTCAATCCAGGTGGCATCACAGCCCCTGAACGAATTTTGTAAGAATTTCTCTCTCTTTCACTGTCTTTGTTTCACGGGTTTTTAAAAGTAATTGATTTTTATAATGGGGTTTAGCTGCTTTTCACTGCTGTGTTTATGCCGCTTTACACCCACTTGACTCACTTACAGAGGGATATCAATACATTGGTTTTAAGATTCTTACTAGTCAGATATATTCTTGGGCGGTGAACAGGGGGTGTTGAGTCCAGTTCACTGAGCAAGGAGTAGGTCTTGTCTATTACATATTGGGTTTATGGAACGGTATCTGAGCTAATTTGAAACCCTTGTTTTATGCATCACCCACCTCACCTTTCTCGTTAAGCAGCCATAGTGTGTCTTCTAAACGTGTGACGCTGTTCTGTTTTGTAATTCCGTTCAAGTGTAGTGGTTTTTGCATTCCCTCTATAAGTGATATCTTATGATAAGTGTCTTTTTCTGTGTGACTTATTTCACTTAGAATCGTCGTACCTAAATCCTCTCATCATGCTGCTACTAGCCTTATGACGTTAATTTCATGGCTGAGTGATATGCCATTGTACATAAGGACCACAACTTCCTTATCCATTTTTCTCTTTCCTGGGATATTTAAGGTGTAACGAAGTGGAGGTTCTTGTCAACAGAGCAGCCCTAAACTTTGGGGTGCCTGTGTCTTGCTGATTTTTAGTTTTCCCAATTTATACGCCCATGAGTGGAAGTGCCTTATGCTCTCTATGCTGAGTTCTTTAGATGTTTCAGGAAACACCGTACACTTCTCCAGAGTGGCTGTTGGCAATTTACATCCCGCCCATCAGCGTAGTAAGGCTCCCGTTTCTCCATGGCCTGTCCTGCATTTCTGGTTTTGACACTTTATTCAGCATGGCCCTTTTGACCGATGGGAAGCGAGACTTCTTTGTAGCGCTGATTTGCCTTTCCAGGTTGCTTGGTTGGCCAAAAAGGGCGTATGCGTTTTTTCCTGAATATATTCAGGAAAAAACGCATACGCCCTTTTTGGCCAAGGGCATCATGGTCGAGGTTTTGCCACTTTTCCTGTGCTTTAAAGGCGATTCGACTCTACCTCCTGAAATCTGTTTCCTGCAATTCTGCCTTGCTTTCAAATCCTCCTCGTTGCCTTCCCTCAATATATTTGTGGACGAGAGTTATCATTTCTAACTCTGCAGGTTTGTGAATTGCAGTGCCCCTGAGCTCCACTTTTCAACTCGCTTTCTTCGGAGCTGGCCGCAAAAGCGCAGGATTGCTTCAGGCCCTATTCTGGTTCCGGGCGGCAGGCTGAGCCTGTGGTTAATTCTTCTTCCTGATGGGAAAATACAGTGACCTGTGCCTGTCCCAACACCTAGAGCTAGTCTCTCATTGGTTCCCCCTCTTCCCGTTCATCCTTAGGACAAATTGCACCCTGTACGGAACAGGAGGTTAAAGGTGCTGATTCTCCACGGAGGGAGATTGCTACTAACGCGGCTGGAATGGCGAACCCGAGCACAAGGAGATGAGAAATGAGGTGCGTTTTAGAAACCTTTCCCGATCACACGGTGTACCATCTTCTGGGTTTCTCATGCATGTTTTCGATGTAGGAAGATGCCCTTGAACCTGGAGATTTGGGACCCATGGGATGGGTACCACGCAGTATTACTTTAAAGGGTCTGCGTTTGCTCACCCAACCTCACCAAACCTCTCAGCCCCAAGAGTGTCCACCCTTATGTCTCAATCAGCTGTGGGTCTAGATATGGTCAATCCAGGTGGCATCACAGCCCCTGAACGAATTTTGTAAGAATTTCTCTCTCTTTCACTGTCTTTGTTTCACGGGATTTTAAAAGTAATTGATTTTTATAATGGGGTTTAGCTGCTTTTCACTGCTCTGTTTATGCTGCTTTACACCCACTTGACTCATTTACAGAGAGATATCAATACATAGCTTTAAGATTCTTCCTAGTCAGGTATATTCTTGGGCGGTGAATAGGGGGTGTCGAGTCCAGTTCACTGAGCAAGGAGTAGGTCTTGTCTATTACATATTGGGTTTATGGAATGGTATCTGAGCTAATTTGAAACCCTTGTTTTCTACCTCACCTGACCTCACCTTTCCCGTTAAGCAGCCATAGTGTGTTTTGTAAACGTGTGATGCTGTTCTGTTTTGTAATTCAGTTCAAGTGTAGCGGTTTTTACATTCCCTCTCTAAGTGATATCTTATGATAAGTGTCTTTTTCTGTGTGACTTATTTCACTTAGAATCGTCGTACCTAAATCCTCTCATCATGCTGCTACTAGCCTTATGACGTTAATTTCTTGGCTGAGTGATATGCCATTGTACATAAGGACCACAACTTCCTTATCCATTTTTCTCTTTCCTGGGATATTTAAGGTGTACCGAAGTGGAGGTTCTTGTCAACAGAGCAGCCCTAAACTTTGGGGTGCCTGTGTCTTGCTGATTTTTAGTTTTCCCAATTTATACGCCCATGAGTGGAAGTGCCCTATGCTCTCTATGCTGAGTTTTTTAGATGTTTCAGGAAACACCGTACACTTCTCCAGAGTGGCTGTTGGCAATTTACATCCCGCCCATCAGCGTAGCAAGGCTCCCGTTTCACCATGGCCTGTCCTGCATTTCTGGTTTTGACACTTTATTCAGCACGGCCGTTTTGACCGAAGGGAAGCGAGACTTCTTTGTATCGCTGATTTGCCTTTCCAGGTTGCTTGGTTGGCCAAAAAGGGCGTCTGCGTTTTTTCCTGAATATATTCAGGAAAAAACGCAGACGCCCTTTTTGGCCAAGGGCATCATGGTCGAGGTTTTGCCGCTTTTCCTGTGCTTTAAAGGCGATTCGAATCTACCTCCTGAAATCTGTTTCCTGCAATTCTGACTTGCTTTCAAATCCTCTTCGTTGCCTTTCCTCAATATATTTGTGGACGAGAGTTATCATTTCTAACTCTGCAGGTTTGTGAATTGCAGTGCCCCTGAGCTCCATTTTTCAACTCGTTTTCTTGGGAGCTGGCCACAAAAGCGTAGGATTGCTTCAGGCCCTATTCTAGTTCCGGGCGGCAGGCTGAGCCTGTGGTTAATTCTTCTTCCTGATGGGAAAATAGAGTGACCTGTGCCTGTCCCAACACCTAGACCTAGTCTCTCACTGGTTCCCCCTCTTCCCGTTCATCCTCAGGACAAATTGCAACCTGTACGGAACAGGAGGTTAAAGGTGCTGATTCTCCACGGAGGGAGATTGCTACTAACGCGGCTGGAATGGCGAACCCGAGCACAAGGAGATGAGAAATGAGGTGCGTTTTAGAAACCTTTCCCAATCACACGGTGTACCATCTTCTGGGTTTCTCATGCATGTTTTCGATGTAGGAAGATGCCCTTGAACCTGGAGATTTTGGCCCCATGGGATGGATACCACGCAGTATTACTTTAAAGGGTCTGCGTTTGCTCACCCAACCTCACCAAACCTCTCAGCCCCACGAGTGTCCACCCTTATATCTCAATCAGCTGTGGGTCTAGAGATGGTCAATAAAGGTGGCATCACAGCCCCTGAACGAATTTTGTAAGAATTTCTCTCTCTTTCACTGTCTTTGTTTCACGGGATTTTAAAAGTAATTGATTTTTATAATGGGGTTTAGCTGCTTTTCACTGCTCTGTTTATGCTGCTTTACACCCACTTGACTCATTTACAGAGAGATATCAATACATAGCTTTGAAGATTCTTCCTAGTCAGATATATTCTTGGGCGGTGAATAGGGGGTGTCGAGTCCAGTTCACTGAGCAAGGAGTAGGTCTTGTCTATTACATATTGGGTTTATTGAACGGTATCTGAGCTAATTTGAAACCCTTGTTTTCTGCCTCACCCGACCTCACCTTTCCCGTTAAGCAGCCATAGTGTGTTTTGTAAACGTGTGTCTCTGTTCTGTTTTGTAATTCAGTTCAAGTGTAGCGGTTTTTACATTCCCTCTATAAGTAATATCTTATGATAAGTGTCGTTTTCTGGTTGACTTATTTCACTTAGAATCGTCGTTCCTAAATCCACTCATCATGCTGCTACTAGCCTTATGACGTTGATTTCATGGCTGAGTGATATTCCATTGTACATAAGGACCACAACTTCTTTATCCATTTTTTTCTTTCCTGGGATATTTAAGGTGTAACGAAGTGGAGGTTCTTGTCAACAGAGCAGCCCTAAACTTTGGGGTGCCTGTGTCTTGCTGATTTTTAGTTTTCCCAATTTATATGCCCATGAGTGGAAGTGCCCTATGCTCTCTAAGCTGAGTTTTTTAGAGGTTTCAGGACACACCGTACACTTCTCCAGAGTGGCTGTTGGCAATTTACATCCCGACCATCAGCGTAGCAAGGCTCCCGTTTCTCCATGGCCTGTCCTGCATTTCTGGTTTTGACACTTTATTCAGCATGGCCCTTTTGACCGATGGGAAGCGAGACTTCTTTGTAGCGCTGATTTGCCTTTCCAGGTTGCTTGGTTGGCCAAAAAGGGCGTATGCGTTTTTTCCTGAATATATTCAGGAAAAAACGCATACGCCCTTTTTGGCCAAGGGCATCATGGTCGAGGTTTTGCCGCTTTTCCTGTGCTTTAAAGGCGATTCGACTCTACCTCCTGAAATCTGTTTCCTGCAATTCTGCCTTGCTTTCAAATCCTCCTCGTTGCCTTCCCTCAATATATTTGTGGACGAGAGTTATCATTTATAACTCTGCAGGTTTGTGAATTGCAGTGCCCCTGAGCTCGATTTTTCAACTCGCTTTTTTGGGAGCTGGCCGCAAAAGCGCAGGATTGCTTCAGGCCCTGTTCTGCTTCCGGGCGGCAGGCTGAGCCTGTGGTTAATTCTTCTTCCTGATGGGAAAATAGAGTGACCTGTGCCTGTCCCAACACCTAGAGCTAGTCTCTCACTGGTTTCCCCTCTTCCCGTTCATCCTCAGGACAAATTGCAACCTGTACGGAACAGGAGGTTAAAGGTGCTGATTCTCGAAGGAGGGAGATTGCTAGTAAAGCGGCTGTAATAGCCAACCCGAGCACAAGGAGATGAGAAATGAGGTGCGTTTTAGAAACCTTTCCCGATCACACGGTGTACCATCTTCTGGGTTTCTCATGCATGTTTTCGATGTAGGAAGATGCCCTTGAACCTGGAGATTTTGGACCCATGGGATGGATACCACGCAGTATTACGTTAAAGGGTCTGCGTTTGCTCACCCAACCTCACCAAACCTCTCAGCCCCAAGAGTGTCCACCCTTATGTCTCAATCAGCTGTGGGTCTAGAGATGGTCAATAAAGGTGGCATCACAGCCCCTGAACGAATTTTGTAAGAATTTCTCTCTCTTTCACTGTCTTTGTTTCACGGGTTTTTAAAAGTAATTGATTTTTATAATGGGGTTTAGCTGCTTTTCACTGCTGTGTTTATGCCGCTTTACACCCACTTGACTCACTTACAGAGGGATATCAATACATTGGTTTTAAGATTCTTACTAGTCAGATATATTCTTGGGCGGTGAACAGGGGGTGTTGAGTCCAGTTCACTGAGCAAGGAGTAGGTCTTGTCTATTACATATTGGGTTTATGGAACGGTATCTGAGCTAATTTGAAACCCTTGTTTTATGCATCACCCACCTCACCTTTCTCGTTAAGCAGCCATAGTGTGTCTTCTAAACGTGTGACGCTGTTCTGTTTTGTAATTCCGTTCAAGTGTAGTGGTTTTTGCATTCCCTCTATAAGTGATATCTTATGATAAGTGTCTTTTTCTGTGTGACTTATTTCACTTAGAATCGTCGTACCTAAATCCTCTCATCATGCTGCTACTAGCCTTATGACGTTAATTTCATGGCTGAGTGATATGCCTTTGTACATAAGGACCACAACTTCCTTATCCATTTTTCTCTTTTCTGGGATATTTAAGGTGTAACGAAGTGGAGGTTCTTGTCAACAGAGCAGCCCTAAACTTTGGGGTGCCTGTGTCTTGCTGATTTTTAGTTTTCCCAATTTATATGCCCATGAGTGGAAGTGCCCTATGCTCTCTAAGCTGAGTTTTTTAGAGGTTTCAGGACACACCGTACACTTCTCCAGAGTGGCTGTTGGCAATTTACATCCCGCCCATCAGCGTAGCAAGGCTCCCGTTTCTCCATGGCCTGTCCTGCATTTCTGGTTTTGACACTTTATTCAGCATGGCCCTTTTGACCGATGGGAAGCGAGACTTCTTTGTAGCGCTGATTTGCCTTTCCAGGTTGCTTGGTTGGCCAAAAAGGGCGTATGCATTTTTTCCTGAATATATTCAGGAAAAAACGTATACGCCCTTTTTGGCCAAGGGCATCATGGTCGAGGTTTTGCCGCCTTTCCTGTGCTTTAAAGGCGATTCGAATCTACCTCCTGAAATCTGTTTCCTGCAATTCTGCCTTGCTTTCAAATCCTCTTCGTTGCCTTCCCTCAATATATTTGTGGACGAGAGTTATCATTTCTAACTCTGCAGGTCTGTGAATTGCAGTGCCCCTGAGCTCCATTTTTCAACTCGCTTTCTTCGGAGTTGGCCGCAAAAGCGCAGGATTGCTTCAAGCCCTATTCTGGTTCCGGGCGGCAGGCTGAGCCTGTGGTTAATTCTTCTTCCTGATGGGAAAATAGAGTGATCTGTGCCTGTCCCAACACCTAGAGCTAGTCTATCATTGGTTCCCCCTCTTCCCGTTCATCCTCAGGACAGATTGCAACCTGTACGGAACAGGAGGTTAAAGGTGCTGATTCTCCACGGAGGGAGATTGCTACTAACTCGGTTGGAATGGCGAACCAGAGCACAAGGAGATGAGAAATGAGGTGCGTTTTAGAAACCTTTCCCGATCGCACGGTGTACCGTCTTCTGGGTTTCTCATGCATGTTTTTGATATAGGAAGATGCCCTTGAACTTGGAGATTTGGGACCCATGGGATGGGTACCACGCAGTATTACTTTAAAGGGTCTGCGTTTGCTCACCCAACCTCACCAAATCTCTCAGCCCCACGAGTGTCCACCCTTATGTCTCAATCAGCTGTGGGTCTAGAGATGGTCAATAAAGGTGTCATCACAGCCCCTGAACGAATTCTGTATGAATTTCTCTCTCTTTCACTGTCTTTGTTTCACGGGTTTTTAAAAGTAATTGATTTTTATAATGGGGTTTAGCTGCTTTTCACTGCTGTGTTTATGCCGCTTTACACCCACTTGACTCACTTACAGAGAGATATCAATACATTGGTTTTAAGAGTCTTACTAGTCTGATATATTCTTGGGCGGTGAACAGGGGGCGTTGAGTCCACTTCACTGAGCAAGGAGTAGGTCTTGTCTATTACATATTGGGTTTATGGAACGGTATCTGAGCTAATTTGAAACCCTTGTTTTCTGCCTCACCCGACCTCACCTTTCCCGTTAAGCAGCCATAGTGTGTTTTGTAAACGTGTGTCTCTGTTCTGTTTTGTAATTCAGTTAAAGTGTAGCGGTTTTTACATTCCCTCTATAAGTGATATCTTATGATAAGTGTCGTTTTCTGGTTGACTTATTTCACTTAGAATCGTCGTACCTAAATCCACTCATCATGCTGCTACTAGCCTTATGACGTTGATTTCATGGCTGAGTGATATTCCATTGTACATAAGGACCACAACTTCTTTATCCATTTTTCTCTTTCCTGGGATATTTAAGGTGTAACGAAGTGGAGGTTCTTGTCAACAGAGCAGCCCTAAACTTTGGGGTGCCTGTGTCTTGCTGATTTTTAGTTTTCCCAATTTATACGCCCATGAGTGGAAGTGCCCTATGCTCTCTAAGCTGAGTTTTTTAGAGGTTTCAGGACACACCGTACACTTCTCCAGAGTGGCTGTTGGCAATTTACATCACACCAATCAGCGTAGCAACGCTCCTGTTTCTCCATGGCCTGTCCTGCATTTCTGGTTTTGACACTTTATTCAGCATGGCCCTTTTGACCGATGGGAAGCGAGACTTCTTTGTAGCGCTGATTTGCCTTTCCAGGTTGCTTGGTTGGCCAAAAAGGGCGTCTGCGTTTTTTCCTGAATATATTCAGGAAAAAACGCAGACGCCCTTTTTGGCCAAGGGCATCATGGTCGAGGTTTTGCCGCTTTTCCTGTGCTTTAAAGGCGATTCGAATCTACCTCCTGAAATCTGTTTCCTGTAATTCTGCCTTGCTTTCAAATCCTCTTCGTTGCCTTTCCTCAATATATTTGTGGACGAGAGTTATCATTTCTAACTCTGCAGGTTTGTGAATTGCAGTGCCCCTGAGCTCCATTTTTCAACTCGTTTTCTTGGGAGCTGGCCACAAAAGCGTAGGATTGCTACAGGCCCTATTCTGGTTCCGGGCGGCAGGCTGAGCCTGTGGTTAATTCTTCTTCCTGATTGGAAAATAGAGTGACCTGTGCTTGTCCCAACACCTAGACCTAGTCTCTCATTGGTTCCCCCTCTTCCCGTTCATCCTCAGGACAAATTGCAACCTGTACGGAACAGGAGGTTAAAGGTGCTGATTCTCCACGGAGGGAGATTGCTACTAACGCGGCTGGAATGGCGAACCCGAGCACAAGGAGATGAGAAATGAGGTGCGTTTTAGAAACCTTTCCCGATCACACGGTGTACCATCTTCTGGGTTTCTCATGCATGTTTTCGATGTAGGAAGATGCCCTTGAACCTGGAGATTTGGGACCCATGAGATGGGTACCACACAGTATTACTTTAAAGGGTCTGTGTTTGCTCACCCAACCTCACCAAACCTCTCAGCCCCAAGAGTGTCCACCCTTATGTCTCAATCAGCTGTGGGTCTAGATATGGTCAATCCAGGTGGCATCACAGTCCCTGAACGAATTTTGTAAGAATTTCTCTCCCTTTCACTGTCTTTGTTTCATGGGATTTTAAAAGTAATTGATTTTTATAATGGGGTTTAGCTGCTTTTCACTGCTGGGTTTATGCTGCTTTACACCCACTTGACTCATTTACAGAGGGATATCAATACATAGCTTTGAAGATTGTTCCTAGTCAGATATATTCTTGGGCGGTGAATAGGGGGTGTTGAGTCCAGTTCACTGAGCAAGGAGTAGGTCTTGTCTATTACATATTGGGTTTATGGAACGGTATCTGAGCTAATTTGAAACCCCTGTTTTCTACCTCACCCGACCTCACCTTTCCCGTCAAGCAGCCATAGTGTGTTTTGTAAACGTGTGTCTCTGTTCTGTTTTGTAATTCAGTTCAAGTGTAGCGGTTTTTACATTCCCTCTATAAGTCATATCTTATGATAAGTGTTGTTTTCTGGTTGACTTGTTTCACTTAGAATCGTCGTACCTAAATCCACTCATCATGCTGCTACTAGCCTTATGACGTTGATTTCATGGCTGAGTGATATGCCATTGTACATAAGGACCACAACTTCCTTATCCATTTTTCTCTTTCCTGGGATATTTAAGGTGTAACGAAGTGGAGGTTCTTGTCAACAGAGCAGCCCTAAACTTTGGGGTGCCTGTGTCTTGCTGATTTTTAGTTTTCCCAATTTATACGCCCATGAGTGGAAGTGCCTTATGCTCTCTATGCTGAGTTCTTTAGATGTTTCAGGAAACACCGTACACTTCTCCAGAGTGGCTGTTGGCAATTTACATCCCGCCCATCAGCGTAGTAAGGCTCCCGTTTCTCCATGGCCTGTCCTGCATTTCTGGTTTTGACACTTTATTCAGCATGGCCCTTTTGACCGATGGGAAGCGAGACTTCTTTGTAGCGCTGATTTGCCTTTCCAGGTTGCTTGGTTGGCCAAAAAGGGCGTATGCGTTTTTTCCTGAATATATTCAGGAAAAAACGCATACGCCCTTTTTGGCCAAGGGCATCATGGTCGAGGTTTTGCCGCTTTTCCTGTGCTTTAAAGGCGATTCGACTCTACCTCCTGAAATCTGTTTCCTGCAAATCTCCCTTGCTTTCAAATCCTCCTCGTTGCCTTCCCTCAATATATTTGTGGACGAGAGTTATCATTTCTAACTCTGTAGGTTTGTGAATTGCAGTGCCCCTGAGCTCCATTTTTCAACTCGCTTTTTTGGGAGCTGGCCGCAAAAGCACAGGATTGCTTCAGGCCCTGTTCTGCTTCCGGGCGGCAGGCTGAGCCTGTGGTTAATTCTTCTTCCTGATGGGAAAATAGAGTGACCTGTGCCTGTCCCAACACCTAGAGCTAGTCTCTCACTGGTTCCCCCTCTTCCCGTTCATCCTCAGGACAAATTGCAACCTGTACGGAACAGGAGGTTAAAGGTGCTGATTCTCGAAGGAGGAAGATTGCTAGTAAAGCGGCTGTAATGGCCAACCCGAGCACAAGGAGATGAGAAATGAGGTGCGTTTTCGAAACCTTTCCCGATCACACGGTGTACCATCTTCTGGGTTTCTCATGCATGTTTTCGATGTAGGAAGATGCCCTTGAACCTGGAGATTTTGGACCCATGGGATGGATACCACGCAGTATTACTTTAAAGGGTCTGCGTTTGCTCACCCAACCTCACCAAACCTCTCAGCCCCAAGAGTGTCCACCCTTATGTCTCAATCAGCTGTGGGTCTAGAGATGGTCAATCCAGGTGGCATCACAGCCCCTGAACGAATTTTGTAAGAATTTCTCTCTCTTTCACTGTCTTTGTTTCACGGGTTTTTAAAAGTAATTGATTTTTATAATGGGGTTTAGCTGCTTTTCACTGCTGTGTTTATGCCGCTTTACACCCACTTGACTCACTTACAGAGGGATATCAATACATTGGTTTTAAGATTCTTACTAGTCAGATATATTCTTGGGCGGTGAACAGGGGGTGTTGAGTCCAGTTCACTGAGCAAGGAGTAGGTCTTGTCTATTACATATTGGGTTTATGGAACGGTATCTGAGCTAATTTGAAACCCTTGTTTTATGCATCACCCACCTCACCTTTCTCGTTAAGCAGCCATAGTGTGTCTTCTAAACGTGTGACGCTGTTCTGTTTTGTAATTCCGTTCAAGTGTAGTGGTTTTTGCATTCCCTCTATAAGTGATATCTTATGATAAGTGTCTTTTTCTGTGTGACTTATTTCACTTAGAATCGTCGTACCTAAATCCTCTCATCATGCTGCTACTAGCCTTATGACGTTAATTTCATGGCTGAGTGATATGCCATTGTACATAAGGACCACAACTTCCTTATCCATTTTTCTCTTTTCTGGGATATTTAAGGTGTAACGAAGTGGAGGTTCTTGTCAACAGAGCAGCCCTAAACTTTGGGGTGCCTGTGTCTTGCTGATTTTTAGTTTTCCCAATTTATATGCCCATGAGTGGAAGTGCCCTATGCTCTCTAAGCTGAGTTTTTTAGAGGTTTCAGGACACACCGTACACTTCTCCAGAGTGGCTGTTGGCAATTTACATCCCGCCCATCAGCGTAGCAAGGCTCCCGTTTCTCCATGGCCTGTCCTGCATTTCTGGTTTTGACACTTTATTCAGCATGGCCCTTTTGACCGATGGGAAGCGAGACTTCTTTGTAGCGCTGATTTGCCTTTCCAGGTTGCTTGGTTGGCCAAAAAGGGCGTATGCATTTTTTCCTGAATATATTCAGGAAAAAACGCATACGCCCTTTTTGGCCAAGGGCATCATGGTCGAGGTTTTGCCGCCTTTCCTGTGCTTTAAAGGCGATTCGAATCTACCTCCTGAAATCTGTTTCCTGCAATTCTGCCTTGCTTTCAAATCCTCTTCGTTGCCTTCCCTCAATATATTTGTGGACGAGAGTTATCATTTCTAACTCTGCAGGTCTGTGAATTGCAGTGCCCCTGAGCTCCATTTTTCAACTCGCTTTCTTCGGAGTTGGCCGCAAAAGCGCAGGATTGCTTCAAGCCCTATTCTGGTTCCGGGCGGCAGGCTGAGCCTGTGGTTAATTCTTCTTCCTGATGGGAAAATAGAGTGATCTGTGCCTGTCCCAACACCTAGAGCTAGTCTATCATTGGTTCCCCCTCTTCCCGTTCATCCTCAGGACAGATTGCAACCTGTACGGAACAGGAGGTTAAAGGTGCTGATTCTCCACGGAGGGAGATTGCTACTAACTCGGTTGGAATGGCGAACCAGAGCACAAGGAGATGAGAAATGAGGTGCGTTTTAGAAACCTTTCCCGATCGCACGGTGTACCGTCTTCTGGGTTTCTCATGCATGTTTTTGATATAGGAAGATGCCCTTGAACTTGGAGATTTGGGACCCATGGGATGGGTACCATGCAGTATTACTTTAAAGGGTCTGCGTTTGCTCACCCAACCTCACCAAATCTCTCAGCCCCACGAGTGTCCACCCTTATGTCTCAATCAGCTGTGGGTCTAGAGATGGTCAATAAAGGTGTCATCACAGCCCCTGAACGAATTCTGTATGAATTTCTCTCTCTTTCACTGTCTTTGTTTCACGGGTTTTTAAAAGTAATTGATTTTTATAATGGGGTTTAGCTGCTTTTCACTGCTGTGTTTATGCCGCTTTACACCCACTTGACTCACTTACAGAGAGATATCAATACATTGGTTTTAAGAGTCTTACTAGTCTGATATATTCTTGGGCGGTGAACAGGGGGCGTTGAGTCCACTTCACTGAGCAAGGAGTAGGTCTTGTCTATTACATATTGGGTTTATGGAACGGTATCTGAGCTAATTTGAAACCCTTGTTTTCTGCCTCACCCGACCGCACCTTTCCCGTTAAGCAGCCATAGTGTGTTTTGTAAACGTGTGTCTCTGTTCTGTTTTGTAATTCAGTTAAAGTGTAGCGGTTTTTACATTCCCTCTATAAGTGATATCTTATGATAAGTGTCGTTTTCTGGTTGACTTATTTCACTTAGAATCGTCGTACCTAAATCCACTCATCATGCTGCTACTAGCCTTATGACGTTGATTTCATGGCTGAGTGATATTCCATTGTACATAAGGACCACAACTTCTTTATCCATTTTTCTCTTTCCTGGGATATTTAAGGTGTAACGAAGTGGAGGTTCTTGTCAACAGAGCAGCCCTAAACTTTGGGGTGCCTGTGTCTTGCTGATTTTTAGTTTTCCCAATTTATACGCCCATGAGTGGAAGTGCCCTATGCTCTCTAAGCTGAGTTTTTTAGAGGTTTCAGGACACACCGTACACTTCTCCAGAGTGGCTGTTGGCAATTTACATCACACCAATCAGCGTAGCAACGCTCCTGTTTCTCCATGGCCTGTCCTGCATTTCTGGTTTTGACACTTTATTCAGCATGGCCCTTTTGACCGATGGGAAGCGAGACTTCTTTGTAGCGCTGATTTGCCTTTCCAGGTTGCTTGGTTGGCCAAAAAGGGCGTCTGCGTTTTTTCCTGAATATATTCAGGAAAAAACGCAGACGCCCTTTTTGGCCAAGGGCATCATGGTCGAGGTTTTGCCGCTTTTCCTGTGCTTTAAAGGCGATTCGAATCTACCTCCTGAAATCTGTTTCCTGTAATTCTGCCTTGCTTTCAAATCCTCTTCGTTGCCTTTCCTCAATATATTTGTGGACGAGAGTTATCATTTCTAACTCTGCAGGTTTGTGAATTGCAGTGCCCCTGAGCTCCATTTTTCAACTCGTTTTCTTGGGAGCTGGCCACAAAAGCGTAGGATTGCTACAGGCCCTATTCTGGTTCCGGGCGGCAGGCTGAGCCTGTGGTTAATTCTTCTTCCTGATTGGAAAATAGAGTGACCTGTGCTTGTCCCAACACCTAGACCTAGTCTCTCATTGGTTCCCCCTCTTCCCGTTCATCCTCAGGACAAATTGCAACCTGTACGGAACAGGAGGTTAAAGGTGCTGATTCTCCACGGAGGGAGATTGCTACTAACGCGGCTGGAATGGCGAACCCGAGCACAAGGAGATGAGAAATGAGGTGCGTTTTAGAAACCTTTCCCGATCACACGGTGTACCATCTTCTGGGTTTCTCATGCATGTTTTCGATGTAGGAAGATGCCCTTGAACCTGGAGATTTGGGACCCATGAGATGGGTACCACACAGTATTACTTTAAAGGGTCTGTGTTTGCTCACCCAACCTCACCAAACCTCTCAGCCCCAAGAGTGTCCACCCTTATGTCTCAATCAGCTGTGGGTCTAGATATGGTCAATCCAGGTGGCATCACAGCCCCTGAACGAATTTTGTAAGAATTTCTCTCCCTTTCACTGTCTTTGTTTCATGGGATTTTAAAAGTAATTGATTTTTATAATGGGGTTTAGCTGCTTTTCACTGCTGGGTTTATGCTGCTTTACACCCACTTGACTCATTTACAGAGGGATATCAATACATAGCTTTGAAGATTGTTCCTAGTCAGATATATTCTTGGGCGGTGAATAGGGGGTGTTGAGTCCAGTTCACTGAGCAAGGAGTAGGTCTTGTCTATTACATATTGGGTTTATGGAACGGTATCTGAGCTAATTTGAAACCCCTGTTTTCTACCTCACCCGACCTCACCTTTCCCGTCAAGCAGCCATAGTGTGTTTTGTAAACGTGTGTCTCTGTTCTGTTTTGTAATTCAGTTCAAGTGTAGCGGTTTTTACATTCCCTCTATACGTCATATCTTATGATAAGTGTTGTTTTCTGGTTGACTTATTTCACTTAGAATCGTCGTACCTAAATCCACTCATCATGCTGCTACTAGCCTTATGACGTTGATTTCATGGCTGAGTGATATGCCATTGTACATAAGGACCACAACTTCCTTATCCATTTTTCTCTTTCCTGGGATATTTAAGGTGTAACGAAGTGGAGGTTCTTGTCAACAGAGCAGCCCTAAACTTTGGGGTGCCTGTGTCTTGCTGATTTTTAGTTTTCCCAATTTATACGCCCATGAGTGGAAGTGCCTTATGCTCTCTATGCTGAGTTCTTTAGATGTTTCAGGAAACACCGTACACTTCTCCAGAGTGGCTGTTGGCAATTTACATCCCGCCCATCAGCGTAGTAAGGCTCCCGTTTCTCCATGGCCTGTCCTGCATTTCTGGTTTTGACACTTTATTCAGCATGGCCCTTTTGACCGATGGGAAGCGAGACTTCTTTGTAGCGCTGATTTGCCTTTCCAGGTTGCTTGGTTGGCCAAAAAGGGCGTATGCGTTTTTTCCTGAATATATTCAGGAAAAAACGCATACGCCCTTTTTGGCCAAGGGCATCATGGTCGAGGTTTTGCCGCTTTTCCTGTGCTTTAAAGGCGATTCGACTCTACCTCCTGAAATCTGTTTCCTGCAATTCTCCCTTGCTTTCAAATCCTCCTCGTTGCCTTCCCTCAATATATTTGTGGACGAGAGTTATCATTTCTAACTCTGTAGGTTTGTGAATTGCAGTGCCCCTGAGCTCCATTTTTCAACTCGCTTTTTTGGGAGCTGGCCGCAAAAGCACAGGATTGCTTCAGGGCCTGTTCTGCTTCCGGGCGGCAGGCTGAGCCTGTGGTTAATTCTTCTTCCTGATGGGAAAATAGAGTGACCTGTGCCTGTCCCAACACCTAGAGCTAGTTTCTCATTGGTTCCCCCTCTTCCCGTTCATCCTCAGGACAAATTGCAACCTGTACGGAACAGGAGGTTAAAGGTGCTGATTCTCGAAGGAGGGAGATTGCTAGTAAAGCGGCTGTAATGGCCAACCCGAGCACAAGGAGATGAGAAATCAGGTGCGTTTTAGAAACCTTTCCCGATCACACGGTGTACCATCTTCTGGGTTTCTCATGCATGTTTTCGATGTAGGAAGATGCCCTTGAACCTGGAGATTTTGGACCCATGGGATGGATACCACGCAGTATTACTTTAAAGGGTCTGCGTTTGCTCACCCAACCTCACCAAACCTCTCAGCCCCAAGAGTGTCCACCCTTATGTCTCAATCAGCTGTGGGTCTAGAGATGGTCAATCCAGGTGGCATCACAGCCCCTGAACGAATTTTGTAAGAATTTCTCTCTCTTTCACTGTCTTTGTTTCACGGGTTTTTAAAAGTAATTGATTTTTATAATGGGGTTTAGCTGCTTTTCACTGCTGTGTTTATGCCGCTTTACACCCACTTGACTCACTTACAGAGGGATATCAATACATTGGTTTTAAGATTCTTACTAGTCAGATATATTCTTGGGCGGTGAACAGGGGGTGTTTAGTCCACTTCACTGAGCAAGGAGTAGGTCTTGTCTATTACATATTGGGTGTATGGAACAGTATCTGAGCCTATTTGAAACCCTTGTTTTATGCATCACCCCACCTCACCTTTCCCGTTAAGCAGCCATAGTGTGTCTTCTAAACGTGTGACGCTGTTCTGTTTTGTAATTCAGTTCAAGTGTAGCGGTTTTTACATTCCCTCTATAAGTGATATCTTATGATAAGTGTCTTTTTCTGTGTGACTTATTTCACTTAGAATCGTCATACCTAAATCCTCTCATCATGCTGCTACTAGCCTTATGACGTTAATTTCATGGCTGAGTGATATGCCATTGTACATAAGGACCACAACTTCCTTATCCATTTTTCTCTTTCCTGGGATATTTAAGGTGTAACGAAGTGGAGGTTCTTGTCAACAGAGCAGCCCTAAACTTTGGGGTGCCTGTGTCTTGCTGATTTTTAGTTTTCCCAATTTATACGCCCATGAGTGGAAGTGCCCTATGCTCTCTAAGCTGAGTTTTTTAGATGTTTCAGGACACACCGTACACTTCTCCAGAGTGGCTGTTGGCAATTTACATCCCGCGCATCAGCGTAGCAAGGCTCCCGTTTCTCCATGGCCTGTCCTGCATTTCTGGTTTTGACACTTTATTCAGCATGGCCCTTTTGACCGATGGGAAGCGAGACTTCTTTGTAGCACTGATTTGCCTTTCCAGGTTGCTTGGTTGGCCAAAAAGGGCGTTTGCGTTTTTTCCTGAATATATTCAGGAAAAAACGCAAACGCCCTTTTTGGCCAAGGGCATCATTGTCGAGGTTTTGCCGCTTTTCCCGAGCTTTAAAGGCGATTCAACTGTACCTCCTGAAATCTCTTTCCTGCAATTCTGCCTTGCTTTCAAATCCTCTGCGTTGCCTTCCCTCAATATATTTGTGGACGAGAGTTATCATTTATAACTCTGCATGTTTGTGAATTGCAGTGCCCCTGAGCTCGATTTTTCAACTCGCTTTTTTGGGAGCTGGCGGCAAAAGCACAGGATTGCTTCAGGCCCTGTTCTGCTTCCGGGCGGCAGGCTGAGCCTGTGGTTAATTCTTCTTCCTGATGGGAAAATAGAGTGACCTGTGCCTGTCCCAACACCTAGAGCTAGTCTCTCACTGGTTCCCCCTCTTCCCGTTCATCCTCAGGACAAATTGCAACCTGTACGGAACAGGAGGTTAAAGGTGCTGATTCTCGAAGGAGGGAGATTGCTAGTAAAGCGGCTGTAATGGCCAACCCGAGCACAAGGAGATGAGAAATGAGGTGCGTTTTCGAAACCTTTCCCGATCACACGGTGTACCATCTTCTGGGTTTCTCATGCATGTTTTCGATGTAGGAAGATGCCCTTGAACCTGGAGATTTTGGCCCCATGGGATGGATACCACGCAGTATTACTTTAAAGGGTCTGCGTTTGCTCACCCAACCTCACCAAACCTCTCAGCCCCAAGAGTGTCCACCCTTATATCTCAATCAGCTGTGGGTCTAGAGATGGTCAATCCAGGTGGCATCACAGCCCCTGAACGAATTTTGTAAGAATTTCTCTCTCTTTCACTGTCTTTGTTTCACGGGTTTTTAAAAGTAATTGATTTTTATAATGGGGTTTAGCTGCTTTTCACTGCTGTGTTTATGCCGCTTTACACCCACTTGACTCACTTACAGAGGGATATCAATACATTGGTTTTAAGATTCTTACTAGTCAGATATATTCTTGGGCGGTGAACAGGGGGTGTTTAGTCCACTTCACTGAGCAAGGAGTAGGTCTTGTCTATTACATATTGGGTGTATGGAACGGTATCTGAGCCTATTTGAAACCCTTGTTTTATGCATCACCCCACCTCACCTTTCCCGTTAAGCAGCCATAGTGTGTCTTCTAAACGTGTGACGCTGTTCTGTTTTGTAATTCAGTTCAAGTGTAGCGGTTTTTACATTCCCTCTATAAGTGATATCTTATGATAAGTGTCTTTTTCTGTGTGACTTATTTCACTTAGAATCGTCATACCTAAATCCTCTCATCATGCTGCTACTAGCCTTATGACGTTAATTTCATGGCTGAGTGATATGCCATTGTACATAAGGACCACAACTTCCTTATCCATTTTTCTCTTTCCTGGGATATTTAAGGTGTAACGAAGTGGAGGTTCTTGTCAACAGAGCAGCCCTAAACTTTGGGGTGCCTGTGTCTTGCTGATTTTTAGTTTTCCCAATTTATACGCCCATGAGTGGAAGTGCCCTATGCTCTCTAAGCTGAGTTTTTTAGATGTTTCAGGACACACCGTACACTTCTCCAGAGTGGCTGTTGGCAATTTACATCCCGCGCATCAGCGTAGCAAGGCTCCCGTTTCTCCATGGCCTGTCCTGCATTTCTGGTTTTGACACTTTATTCAGCATGGCCCTTTTGACCGATGGGAAGCGAGACTTCTTTGTAGCGCTGATTTGCCTTTCCAGGTTGCTTTGTTGGCCAAAAAGCGCGTATGCGTTTTTTCCTGAATATATTCAGGAAAAAACGCATACGCCCTTTTTGGCCAAGGGCATCATGGTCGAGGTTTTGCCGCTTTTCCTGTGCTTTAAAGGCGATTCGACTCTACCTCCTGAAATCTGTTTCCTGCAATTCTGCCTTGCTTTCAAATCCTCCTCGTTGCCTTCCCTCAATATATTTGTGGACGAGAGTTATCATTTATAACTCTGCAGGTTTGTGAATTGCAGTGCCCCTGAGCTCGATTTTTCAACTCGCTTTTTTGGGAGCTGGCCGCAAAAGCGCAGGATTGCTTCAGGCCCTGTTCTGCTTCCGGGTGGCAGGCTGAGCCTGTGGTTAATTCTTCTTCCTGATGGGAAAATAGAGTGACCTGTGCCTGTCCCAACACCTAGATCTAGTCTCTCACTGGTTCCCCCTCTTCCCGTTCATCCTCAGGACAAATTGCAACCTGTACGGATCAGGAGGTTAAAGGTGCTGATTCTCGAAGGAGGGAGATTGCTAGTAAAGCGGCTGTAATGGCCAACCCGAGCACAAGGAGATGAGAAATGAGGTGCGTTTTAGAAACCTTTCCCGATCACACGGTGTACCATCTTCTGGGTTTCTGATGCATGTTTTCGATGTAGGAAGATGCCCTTGAACCTGGAGATTTTGGCCCCATGGGATGGATACCACGCAGTATTACTTTAAAGGGTCTGCGTTTGCTCACCCAACCTCACCAAACCTCTCAGCCCCACGAGTGTCCACCCTTATATCTCAATCAGCTGAGGGTCTAGAGATGGTCAATAAAGGTGGCATCACAGCCCCTGAACGAATTTTGTAAGAATTTCTCTCTATTTCACTGTCTTTGTTTCACGGGATTTTAAAAGTAATTGATTTTTATAATGGGGTTTAGCTGCTTTTCACTGCTCTGTTTATGCTGCTTTACACCCACTTGACTCATTTACAGAGAGATATCAATACATAGCTTTGAAGATTCTTCCTAGTCAGATATATTCTTGGGCGGTGAATAGGGGGTGTCGAGTCCAGTTCACTGAGCAAGGAGTAGGTCTTGTCTATTACATATTGGGTTTATTGAACGGTATCTGAGCTAATTTGAAACCCTTGTTTTCTGCCTCACCCGACCTCACCTTTCCCGTTAAGCAGCCATAGTGTGTTTTGTAAACGTGTGTCTCTGTTCTGTTTTGTAATTCAGTTCAAGTGTAGCGGTTTTTACATTCCCTCTATAAGTAATATCTTATGATAAGTGTCGTTTTCTGGTTGACTTATTTCACTTAGAATCGTCGTACCTAAATCCACTCATCATGCTGCTACTAGCCTTATGACGTTGATTTCATGGCTGAGTGATATTCCATTGTACATAAGGACCACAACTTCTTTATCCATTTTTTTCTTTCCTGGGATATTTAAGGTGTAACGAAGTGGAGGTTCTTGTCAACAGAGCAGCCCTAAACTTTGGGGTGCCTGTGTCTTGCTGATTTTTAGTTTTCCCAATTTATATGCCCATGAGTGGAAGTGCCCTATGCTCTCTAAGCTGAGTTTTTTAGAGGTTTCAGGACACACCGTACACTTCTCCAGAGTGGCTGTTGGCAATTTACATCCCGCCCATCAGCGTAGCAAGGCTCCCGTTTCTCCATGGCCTGTCCTGCATTTCTGGTTTTGACACTTTATTCAGCATGGCCCTTTTGACCGATGGGAAGCGAGACTTCTTTGTAGCGCTGATTTGCCTTTCCAGGTTGCTTGGTTGGCCAAAAAGGGCGTATGCGTTTTTTCCTGAATATATTCAGGAAAAAACGCATACGCCCTTTTTGGCCAAGGGCATCATGGTCGAGGTTTTGCCGCTTTTCCTGTGCTTTAAAGGCGATTCGACTCTACCTCCTGAAATCTGTTTCCTGCAATTCTGCCTTGCTTTCAAATCCTCCTCGTTGCCTTCCCTCAATATATTTGTGGACGAGAGTTATCATTTATAACTCTGCAGGTTTGTGAATTGCAGTGCCCCTGAGCTCTATTTTTCAACTCACTTTTTTGGGAGCTGGCCGCAAAAGCGTAGGATTGCTTCAGGCCCTGTTCTGCTTCCGGGCGGCAGGCTGAGCCTGTGGTTAATTCTTCTTCCTGATGGGAAAATAGAGTGACCTGTGCCTGTCCCAACACCTAGAGCTAGTCTCTCACTGGTTCCCCCTCTTCCCGTTCATCCTCAGGACAAATTGCAACCTGTACGGAACAGGAGGTTAAAGGTGCTGATTCTCGAAGGAGGGAGATTGCTAGTAAAGCGGCTGTAATGGCCAACCCGAGCACAAGGAGATGAGAAATGAGGTGCGTTTTCGAAACCTTTCCCGATCACACGGTGTACCATCTTCTGGGTTTCTCATGCATGTTTTCGATGTAGGAAGATGCCCTTGAACCTGGAGATTTTGGACCCATGGGATGGATACCACGCAGTATTACTCTAAAGGGTCTGCGTTTGCTCACCCAACCTCACCAAACCTCTCAGCCCCAAGAGTGTCCACCCTTATGTCTCAATCAGCTGTGGGTCTAGAGATGGTCAATAAAGGTGGCATCACAGCCCCTGAACGAATTTTGTAAGAATTTCTCTCTCTTTCACTGTCTTTGTTTCACGGGTTTTTAAAAGTAATTGATTTTTATAATGGGGTTTAGCTGCTTTTCACTGCTGTGTTTATGCCGCTTTACACCCACTTGACTCACTTACAGAGAGATATCAATACATAGCTTTGAAGATTCTTCCTAGTCAGATATATTCTTGGGCGGTGAATAGGGGGTGTCGAGTCCAGTTCACTGAGCAAGGAGTAGGTCTTGTCTATTACATATTGGGTTTATTGAACGGTATCTGAGCTAATTTGAAACCCTTGTTTTCTGCCTCACCCGACCTCACCTTTCCCGTTAAGCAGCCATAGTGTGTTTTGTAAACGTGTGTCTCTGTTCTGTTTTGTAATTCAGTTCAAGTGTAGCGGTTTTTACATTCCCTCTATAAGTAATATCTTATGATAAGTGTCGTTTTCTGGTTGACTTATTTCACTTAGAATCGTCGTACCTAAATCCACTCATCATGCTGCTACTAGCCTTATGACGTTGATTTCATGGCTGAGTGATATTCCATTGTACATAAGGACCACAACTTCTTTATCCATTTTTTTCTTTCCTGGGATATTTAAGGTGTAACGAAGTGGAGGTTCTTGTCAACAGAGCAGCCCTAAACTTTGGGGTGCCTGTGTCTTGCTGATTTTTAGTTTTCCCAATTTATATGCCCATGAGTGGAAGTGCCCTATGCTCTCTAAGCTGAGTTTTTTAGAGGTTTCAGGACACACCGTACACTTCTCCAGAGTGGCTGTTGGCAATTTACATCCCGCCCATCAGCGTAGCAAGGCTCCCGTTTCTCCATGGCCTGTCCTGCATTTCTGGTTTTGACACTTTATTCAGCATGGCCCTTTTGACCGATGGGAAGCGAGACTTCTTTGTAGCGCTGATTTGCCTTTCCAGGTTGCTTGGTTGGCCAAAAAGGGCGTATGCGTTTTTTCCTGAATATATTCAGGAAAAAACGCATACGCCCTTTTTGGCCAAGGGCATCATGGTCGAGGTTTTGCCGCTTTTCCTGTGCTTTAAAGGCGATTCGACTCTACCTCCTGAAATCTGTTTTCTGCAATTCTGCCTTGCTTTCAAATCCTCCTCGTTGCCTTCCCTCAATATATTTGTGGACGAGAGTTATCATTTATAACTCTGCAGGTTTGTGAATTGCAGTGCCCCTGAGCTCGATTTTTCAACTCGCTTTTTTGGGAGCTGGCCGCAAAAGCGCAGGATTGCTTCAGGCCCTGTTCTGCTTCCGGGCGGCAGGCTGAGCCTGTGGTTAATTCTTCTTCCTGATGGGAAAATAGAGTGACCTGTGCCTGTCCCAACACCTAGAGCTAGTCTCTCACTGGTTCCCCCTCTTCCCGTTCATCCTCAGGACAAATTGCAACCTGTACGGAACAGGAGGTTAAAGGTGCTGATTCTCGAAGGAGGGAGATTGCTAGTAAAGCGTCTGTAATGGCCAACCCGAGCACAAGGAGATGAGAAATGAGGTGCGTTTTAGAAACCTTTCCCGATCACACGGTGTACCATCTTCTGGGTTTCTCATGCATGTTTTCGATGTAGGAAGATGCCCTTGAACCTGGAGATTTTGGACCCATGGGATGGATACCACGCAGTATTACTTTAAAGGGTCTGCGTTTGCTCACCCAACCTCACCAAACCTCTCAGCCCCAAGAGTGTCCACCCTTATGTCTCAATCAGCTGTGGGTCTAGAGATGGTCAATCCAGGTGGCATCACAGCCCCTGAACGAATTTTGTAAGAATTTCTCTCTCTTTCACTGTCTTTGTTTCACGGGTTTTTAAAAGTAATTGATTTTTATAATGGGGTTTAGCTGCTTTTCACTGCTGTGTTTATGCCGCTTTACACCCACTTGACTCACTTACAGAGGGATATCAATACATTGGTTTTAAGATTCTTACTAGTCAGATATATTCTTGGGCGGTGAACAGGGGGTGTTGAGTCCAGTTCACTGAGCAAGGAGTAGGTCTTGCCTATTACATATTGGGTTTATGGAACGGTATCTGAGCTAATTTGAAACCCTTGTTTTATGCATCACCCACCTCACCTTTCCCGTTAAGCAGCCATAGTGTGTCTTCTAAACATGTGACGCTGTTCTGTTTTGTAATTCCGTTCAAGTGTAGCGGTTTTTACATTCCCTCTATAAGTGATATCTTATGATAAGTGTCTTTTTCTGTGTGACTTATTTCACTTAGAATCGTCGTACCTAAATCCTCTCATCATGCTGCTACTAGCCTTATGACGTTAATTTCATGGCTGAGTGATATGCCATTGTACATAAGGACCACAACTTCCTTATCCATTTTTCTCTTTCCTGGGATATTTAAGGTGTAACGAAGTGGAGGTTCTTGTCAACAGAGCAGCCCTAAACTTTGGGGTGCCTGTGTCTTGCTGATTTTTAGTTTTCCCAATTTATACGCCCATGAGTGGAAGTGCCTTATGCTCTCTATGCTGAGTTTTTTAGATGTTTCAGGAAACACCGTACACTTCTCCAGAGTGGCTGTTGGCAATTTACATCCCGCCCATCAGCGTAGTAAGGCTCCCATTTCTCCATGGCCTGTCCTGCATTTCTGGTTTTGACACTTTATTCAGCATGGCCCTTTTGACCGATGGGAAGCGAGACTTCTTTGTAGCGCTGATTTGCCTTTCCAGGTTGCTTTGTTGGCCAAAAAGCGCGTATGCGTTTTTTCCTGAATATATTCAGGAAAAAACGCATACGCCCTTTTTGGCCAAGGGCATCATGGTCGAGGTTTTGCCGCTTTTCCTGTGCTTTAAAGGCGATTCGACTCTACCTCCTGAAATCTGTTTCCTGCAATTCTGCCTTGCTTTCAAATCCTCCTCGTTGCCTTCCCTCAATATATTTGTGGACGAGAGTTATCATTTATAACTCTGCAGGTTTGTGAATTGCAGTGCCCCTGAGCTCGATTTTTCAACTCGCTTTTTTGGGAGCTGGCCGCAAAAGCGCAGGATTGCTTCAGGCCCTGTTCTGCTTCCGGGTGGCAGGCTGAGCCTGTGGTTAATTCTTCTTCCTGATGGGAAAATAGAGTGACCTGTGCCTGTCCCAACACCTAGATCTAGTCTCTCACTGGTTCCCCCTCTTCCCGTTCATCCTCAGGACAAATTGCAACCTGTACGGATCAGGAGGTTAAAGGTGCTGATTCTCGAAGGAGGGAGATTGCTAGTAAAGCGGCTGTAATGGCCAACCCGAGCACAAGGAGATGAGAAATGAGGTGCGTTTTAGAAACCTTTCCCGATCACACGGTGTACCATCTTCTGGGTTTCTGATGCATGTTTTCGATGTAGGAAGATGCCCTTGAACCTGGAGATTTTGGCCCCATGGGATGGATACCACGCAGTATTACTTTAAAGGGTCTGCGTTTGCTCACCCAACCTCACCAAACCTCTCAGCCCCACGAGTGTCCACCCTTATATCTCAATCAGCTGTGGGTCTAGAGATGGTCAATAAAGGTGGCATCACAGCCCCTGAACGAATTTTGTAAGAATTTCTCTCTCTTTCACTGTCTTTGTTTCACGGGATTTTAAAAGTAATTGATTTTTATAATGGGGTTTAGCTGCTTTTCACTGCTCTGTTTATGCTGCTTTACACCCACTTGACTCATTTACAGAGAGATATCAATACATAGCTTTGAAGATTCTTCCTAGTCAGATATATTCTTGGGCGGTGAATAGGGGGTGTCGAGTCCAGTTCACTGAGCAAGGAGTAGGTCTTGTCTATTACATATTGGGTTTATTGAACGGTATCTGAGCTAATTTGAAACCCTTGTTTTCTGCCTCACCCGACCTCACCTTTCCCGTTAAGCAGCCATAGTGTGTTTTGTAAACGTGTGTCTCTGTTCTGTTTTGTAATTCAGTTCAAGTGTAGCGGTTTTTACATTCCCTCTATAAGTAATATCTTATGATAAGTGTCGTTTTCTGGTTGACTTATTTCACTTAGAATCGTCGTACCTAAATCCACTCATCATGCTGCTACTAGCCTTATGACGTTGATTTCATGGCTGAGTGATATTCCATTGTACATAAGGACCACAACTTCTTTATCCATTTTTTTCTTTCCTGGGATATTTAAGGTGTAACGAAGTGGAGGTTCTTGTCAACAGAGCAGCCCTAAACTTTGGGGTGCCTGTGTCTTGCTGATTTTTAGTTTTCCCAATTTATATGCCCATGAGTGGAAGTGCCCTATGCTCTCTAAGCTGAGTTTTTTAGAGGTTTCAGGACACACCGTACACTTCTCCAGAGTGGCTGTTGGCAATTTACATCCCGCCCATCAGCGTAGCAAGGCTCCCGTTTCTCCATGGCCTGTCCTGCATTTCTGGTTTTGACACTTTATTCAGCATGGCCCTTTTGACCGATGGGAAGCGAGACTTCTTTGTAGCGCTGATTTGCCTTTCCAGGTTGCTTGGTTGGCCAAAAAGGGCGTATGCGTTTTTTCCTGAATATATTCAGGAAAAAACGCATACGACCTTTTTGGCCAAGGGCATCATGGTCGAGGTTTTGCCGCTTTTCCTGTGCTTTAAAGGCGATTCGACTCTACCTCCTGAAATCTGTTTCCTGCAATTCTGCCTTGCTTTCAAATCCTCCTCGTTGCCTTCCCTCAATATATTTGTGGACGAGAGTTATCATTTATAACTCTGCAGGTTTGTGAATTGCAGTGCCCCTGAGCTCTATTTTTCAACTCACTTTTTTGGGAGCTGGCCGCAAAAGCGTAGGATTGCTTCAGGCCCTGTTCTGCTTCCGGGCGGCAGGCTGAGCCTGTGGTTAATTCTTCTTCCTGATGGGAAAATAGAGTGACCTGTGCCTGTCCCAACACCTAGAGCTAGTCTCTCACTGGTTCCCCCTCTTCCCGTTCATCCTCAGGACAAATTGCAACCTGTACGGAACAGGAGGTTAAAGGTGCTGATTCTCGAAGGAGGGAGATTGCTAGTAAAGCGGCTGTAATGGCCAACCCGAGCACAAGGAGATGAGAAATGAGGTGCGTTTTCGAAACCTTTCCCGATCACACGGTGTACCATCTTCTGGGTTTCTCATGCATGTTTTCGATGTAGGAAGATGCCCTTGAACCTGGAGATTTTGGACCCATGGGATGGATACCACGCAGTATTACTTTAAAGGGTCTGCGTTTGCTCACCCAACCTCACCAAACCTCTCAGCCCCAAGAGTGTCCACCCTTATGTCTCAATCAGCTGTGGGTCTAGAGATGGTCAATAAAGGTGGCATCACAGCCCCTGAACGAATTTTGTAAGAATTTCTCTCTCTTTCACTGTCTTTGTTTCACGGGTTTTTAAAAGTAATTGATTTTTATAATGGGGTTTAGCTGCTTTTCACTGCTGTGTTTATGCCGCTTTACACCCACTTGACTCACTTACAGAGAGATATCAATACATAGCTTTGAAGATTCTTCCTAGTCAGATATATTCTTGGGCGGTGAATAGGGGGTGTCGAGTCCAGTTCACTGAGCAAGGAGTAGGTCTTGTCTATTACATATTGGGTTTATTGAACGGTATCTGAGCTAATTTGAAACCCTTGTTTTCTGCCTCACCCGACCTCACCTTTCCCGTTAAGCAGCCATAGTGTGTCTTCTAAACGTGTGTCTCTGTTCTGTTTTGTAATTCAGTTCAAGTGTAGCGGTTTTTACATTCCCTCTATAAGTAATATCTTATGATAAGTGTCGTTTTCTGGTTGACTTATTTCACTTAGAATCGTCGTACCTAAATCCACTCATCATGCTGCTACTAGCCTTATGACGTTGATTTCATGGCTGAGTGATATTCCATTGTACATAAGGACCACAACTTCTTTATACATTTTTTTCTTTCCTGGGATATTTAAGGTGTAACGAAGTGGAGGTTCTTGTCAACAGAGCAGCCCTAAACTTTGGGGTGCCTGTGTCTTGCTGATTTTTAGTTTTCCCAATTTATATGCCCATGAGTGGAAGTGCCCTATGCTCTCTAAGCTGAGTTTTTTAGAGGTTTCAGGACACACCGTACACTTCTCCAGAGTGGCTGTTGGCAATTTACATCCCGCCCATCAGCGTAGCAAGGCTCCCGTTTCTCCATGGCCTGTCCTGCATTTCTGGTTTTGACACTTTATTCAGCATGGCCCTTTTGACCGATGGGAAGCGAGACTTCTTTGTAGCGCTGATTTGCCTTTCCAGGTTGCTTGGTTGGCCAAAAAGGGCGTATGCGTTTTTTCCTGAATATATTCAGGAAAAAACGCATACGCCCTTTTTGGCCAAGGGCATCATGGTCGAGGTTTTGCCGCTTTTCCTGTGCTTTAAAGGCGATTCGACTCTACCTCCTGAAATCTGTTTCCTGCAATTCTGCCTTGCTTTCAAATCCTCCTCGTTGCCTTCCCTCAATATATTTGTGGACGAGAGTTATCATTTATAACTCTGCAGGTTTGTGAATTGCAGTGCCCCTGAGCTCGATTTTTCAACTCGCTTTTTTGGGAGCTGGCCGCAAAAGCGCAGGATTGCTTCAGGCCCTGTTCTGCTTCCGGGCGGCAGGCTGAGCCTGTGGTTAATTCTTCTTCCTGATGGGAAAATAGAGTGACCTGTGCCTGTCCCAACACCTAGAGCTAGTCTCTCACTGGTTCCCCCTCTTCCCGTTCATCCTCAGGACAAATTGCAACCTGTACGGAACAGGAGGTTAAAGGTGCTGATTCTCGAAGGAGGGAGATTGCTAGTAAAGCGGCTGTAATGGCCAACCCGAGCACAAGGAGATGAGAAATGAGGTGCGTTTTAGAAACCTTTCCCGATCACACGGTGTACCATCTTCTGGGTTTCTCATGCATGTTTTCGATGTAGGAAGATGCCCTTGAACCTGGAGATTTTGGACCCATGGGATGGATACCACGCAGTATTACTTTAAAGGGTCTGCGTTTGCTCACCCAACCTCACCAAACCTCTCAGCCCCAAGAGTGTCCACCCTTATGTCTCAATCAGCTGTGGGTCTAGAGATGGTCAATCCAGGTGGCATCACAGCCCCTGAACGAATTTTGTAAGAATTTCTCTCTCTTTCACTGTCTTTGTTTCACGGGTTTTTAAAAGTAATTGATTTTTATAATGGGGTTTAGCTGCTTTTCACTGCTGTGTTTATGCCGCTTTACACCCACTTGACTCACTTACAGAGGGATATCAATACATTGGTTTTAAGATTCTTACTAGTCAGATATATTCTTGGGCGGTGAACAGGGGGTGTTTAGTCCACTTCACTGAGCAAGGAGTAGGTCTTGTCTATTACATATTGGGTGTATGGAACGGTATCTGAGCCTATTTGAAACCCTTGTTTTATGCATCACCCCACCTCACCTTTCCTGTTAAGCAGCCATAGTGTGTCTTCTAAACGTGTGACGCTGTTCTGTTTTGTAATTCAGTTCAAGTGTAGCGGTTTTTACATTCCCTCTATAAGTGATATCTTATGATAAGTGTCTTTTTCTGTGTGACTTATTTCACTTAGAATCGTCGTACCTAAATCCTCTCATCATGCTGCTACTAGCCTTATGACGTTAATTTCATGGCTGAGTGATATGCCATTGTACATAAGGACCACAACTTCCTTATCCATTTTTCTCTTTCCTGGGATATTTAAGGTGTAACGAAGTGGAGGTTCTTGTCAACAGAGCAGCCCTAAACTTTGGGGTGCCTGTGTCTTGCTGATTTTTAGTTTTCCCAATTTATACGCCCATGAGTGGAAGTGCCCTATGCTCTCTAAGCTGAGTTTTTTAGATGTTTCAGGACACACCGTACACTTCTCCAGAGTGGCTGTTGGCAATTTACATCCCGCGCATCAGCGTAGCAAGGCTCCCGTTTCTCCATGGCCTGTCCTGCATTTCTGGTTTTGACACTTTATTCAGCATGGCCCTTTTGACCGATGGGAAGCGAGACTTCTTTGTAGCGCTGATTTGCCTTTCCAGGTTGCTTGGTTGGCCAAAAAGGGCGTTTGCGTTTTTTCCTGAATATATTCAGGAAAAAACGCAAACGCCCTTTTTGGCCAAGGGCATCATTGTCGAGGTTTTGCCGCTTTTCCCGAGCTTTAAAGGCGATTCAACTGTACCTCCTGAAATCTCTTTCCTGCAATTCTGCCTTGCTTTCAAATCCTCTGCGTTGCCTTCCCTCAATATATTTGTGGACGAGAGTTATCATTTATAACTCTGCATGTTTGTGAATTGCAGTGCCCCTGAGCTCGATTTTTCAACTCGCTTTTTTGGGAGCTGGCGGCAAAAGCACAGGATTGCTTCAGGCCCTGTTCTGCTTCCGTGCGGCAGGCTGAGCCTGTGGTTAATTCTTCCTCCTGATGGGAAAATAGAGTGACCTGTGCCTGTCCCAACACCTAGAGCTAGTCTCTCACTGGTTCCCCCTTTTCCCGTTCATCCTCAGGACAAATTGCAACCTGTACGGAACAGGAGGTTAAAGGTGCTGATTCTCGAAGGAGGGAGATTGCTAGTAAAGCGGCTGTAATGGCCAACCCGAGCACAAGGAGATGAGAAATGAGGTGCGTTTTAGAAACCTTTCCCTATCACACGGTGTACCATCTTCTGGGTTTCTCATGCATGTTTTCGATGTAGGAAGATGCCCTTGAACCTGGAGATTTTGGACCCATGGGATGGATACCACGCAGTATTACTTTAAAGGGTCTGCGTTTGCTCACCCAACCTCACCAAACCTCTCAGCCCCAAGAGTGTCCACCCTTATGTCTCAATCAGCTGTGGGTCTAGAGATGGTCAATCCAGGTGGCATCACAGCCCCTGAACGAATTTTGTAAGAATTTCTCTCTCTTTCACTGTCTTTGTTTCACGGGTTTTTAAAAGTAATTGATTTTTATAATGGGGTTTAGCTGCTTTTCACTGCTGTGTTTATGCCGCTTTACACCCACTTGACTCACTTACAGAGGGATATCAATACATTGGTTTTAAGATTCTTACTAGTCAGATATATTCTTGGGCGGTGAACAGGGGGTGTTTAGTCCACTTCACTGAGCAAGGAGTAGGTCTTGTCTATTACATATTGGGTGTATGGAACGGTATCTGAGCCTATTTGAAACCCTTGTTTTATGCATCACCCCACCTCACCTTTCCCGTTAAGTAGCCATAGTGTGTCTTCTAAACGTGTGACGCTGTTCTGTTTTGTAATTCAGTTCAAGTGTAGCGGTTTTTACATTCCCTCTATAAGTAATATCTTATGATAAGTGTCGTTTTCTGGTTGACTTATTTCACTTAGAATCGTCGTACCTAAATCCACTCATCATGCTGCTACTAGCCTTATGACGTTGATTTCATGGCTGAGTGATATTCCATTGTACATAAGGACCACAACTTCTTTATCCATTTTTTTCTTTCCTGGGATATTTAAGGTGTAACGAAGTGGAGGTTCTTGTCAACAGAGCAGCCCTAAACTTTGGGGTGCCTGTGTCTTGCTGATTTTTAGTTTTCCCAATTTATATGCCCATGAGTGGAAGTGCCCTATGCTCTCTAAGCTGAGTTTTTTAGAGGTTTCAGGACACACCGTACACTTCTCCAGAGTGGCTGTTGGCAATTTACATCCCGCCCATCAGCGTAGCAAGGCTCCCGTTTCTCCATGGCCTGTCCTGCATTTCTGGTTTTGACACTTTATTCAGCATGGCCCTTTTGACCGATGGGAAGCGAGACTTCTTTGTAGCGCTGATTTGCCTTTCCAGGTTGCTTGGTTGGCCAAAAAGGGCGTATGCGTTTTTTCCTGAATATATTCAGGAAAAAACGCATACGCCCTTTTTGGCCAAGGGCATCATGGTCGAGGTTTTGCCGCTTTTCCTGTGCTTTAAAGGCGATTCGACTCTACCTCCTGAAATCTGTTTCCTGCAATTCTGCCTTGCTTTCAAATCCTCCTCGTTGCCTTCCCTCAATATATTTGTGGACGAGAGTTATCATTTATAACTCTGCAGGTTTGTGAATTGCAGTGCCCGTGAGCTCGATTTTTCAACTCGCTTTTTTGGGAGCTGGCCGCAAAAGCGCAGGATTGCTTCAGGCCCTGTTCTGCTTCCGGGCGGCAGGCTGAGCCTGTGGTTAATTCTTCTTCCTGATGGGAAAATAGAGTGACCTGTGCCTGTCCCAACACCTAGAGCTAGTCTCTCACTGGTTCCCCCTCTTCCCGTTCATCCTCAGGACAAACTGCAACCTGTACGGAACAGGAGGTTAAAGGTGCTGATTCTCGAAGGAGGGAGATTGCTAGTAAAGCGGCTGTAATGGCCAACCCGAGCACAAGGAGATGAGAAATGAGGTGCGTTTTCGAAACCTTTCCCGATCACACGGTGTACCATCTTCTGGGTTTCTCATGCATGTTTTCGATGTAGGAAGATGCCCTTGAACCTGGAGATTTTGGACCCATGGGATGGATACCACGCAGTATTACTTTAAAGGGTCTGCGTTTGCTCACCCAACCTCACCAAACCTCTCAGCCCCAAGAGTGTCCATCCTTATGTCTCAATCAGCTGTGGGTCTAGAGATGGTCAATAAAGGTGGCATCACAGCCCCTGAACGAATTTTGTAAGAATTTCTCTCTCTTTCACTGTCTTTGTTTCACGGGTTTTTAAAAGTAATTGATTTTTATAATGGGGTTTAGCTGCTTTTCACTGCTGTGTTTATGCCGCTTTACACCCACTTGACTCACTTACAGAGAGATATCAATACATAGCTTTGAAGATTCTTCCTAGTCAGATATATTCTTGGGCGGTGAATAGGGGGTGTCGAGTCCAGTTCACTGAGCAAGGAGTAGGTCTTGTCTATTACATATTGGGTTTATTGAACGGTATCTGAGCTAATTTGAAACCCTTGTTTTCTGCCTCACCCGACCTCACCTTTCCCGTTAAGCAGCCATAGTGTGTTTTGTAAACGTGTGTCTCTGTTCTGTTTTGTAATTCAGTTCAAGTGTAGCGGTTTTTACATTCCCTCTATAAGTAATATCTTATGATAAGTGTCGTTTTCTGGTTGACTTATTTCACTTAGAATCGTCGTACCTAAATCCACTCATCATGCTGCTACTAGCCTTATGACGTTGATTTCATGGCTGAGTGATATTCCATTGTACATAAGGACCACAACTTCTTTATCCATTTTTTTCTTTCCTGGGATATTTAAGGTGTAACGAAGTGGAGGTTCTTGTCAACAGAGCAGCCCTAAACTTTGGGGTGCCTGTGACTTGCTGATTTTTAGTTTTCCCAATTTATATGCCCATGAGTGGAAGTGCCCTATGCTCTCTAAGCTGAGTTTTTTAGAGGTTTCAGGACACACCGTACACTTCTCCAGAGTGGCTGTTGGCAATTTACATCCCGCCCATCAGCGTAGCAAGGCTCCCGTTTCTCCATGGCCTGTCCTGCATTTCTGGTTTTGACACTTTATTCAGCATGGCCCTTTTGACCGATGGGAAGCGAGACTTCTTTGTAGCGCTGATTTGCCTTTCCAGGTTGCTTGGTTGGCCAAAAAGGGCGTATGCGTTTTTTCCTGAATATATTCAGGAAAAAACGCATACGCCCTTTTTGGCCAAGGGCATCATGGTTGAGGTTTTGCCGCTTTTCCTGTGCTTTAAAGGCGATTCGACTCTACCTCCTGAAATCTGTTTCCTGCAATTCTGCCTTGCTTTCAAATCCTCCTCGTTGCCTTCCCTCAATATATTTGTGGACGAGAGTTATCATTTATAACTCTGCAGGTTTGTGAATTGCAGTGCCCCTGAGCTCGATTTTTCAACTCGCTTTTTTGGGAGCTGGCCGCAAAAGCGCAGGATTGCTTCAGGCCCTGTTCTGCTTCCGGGCGGCAGGCTGAGCCTGTGGTTAATTCTTCTTCCTGATGGGAAAATAGAGTGACCTGTGCCTGTCCCAACACCTAGAGCTAGTCTCTCACTGGTTCCCCCTCTTCCCGTTCATCCTCAGGACAAATTGCAACCTGTATGGAACAGGAGGTTAAAGGTGCTGATTCTCGAAGGAGGAAGATTGCTAGTAAAGCGGCTGTAATGGCCAACCCGAGCACAAGGAGATGAGAAATGAGGTGCGTTTTCGAAACCTTTCCCGATCACACGGTGTACCATCTTCTGGGTTTCTCATGCATGTTTTCGATGTAGGAAGATGCCCTTGAACCTGGAGATTTTGGACCCATGGGATGGATACCACGCAGTATTACTTTAAAGGGTCTGCGTTTGCTCACCCAACCTCACCAAACCTCTCAGGCCCAAGAGTGTCCACCCTTATGTCTCAATCAGCTGTGGGTCTAGAGATGGTCAATAAAGGTGGCATCACAGCCCCTGAACGAATTTTGTAAGAATTTCTCTCTCTTTCACTGTCTTTGTTTCACGGGTTTTTAAAAGTAATTGATTTTTATAATGGGGTTTAGCTGCTTTTCACTGCTGTGTTTATGCCGCTTTACACCCACTTGACTCACTTACAGAGGGATATCAATACATTGGTTTTAAGATTCTTACTAGTCAGATATATTCTTGGGCGGTGAACAGGGGGTGTTTAGTCCACTTCACTGAGCAAGGAGTAGGTCTTGTCTATTACATATTGGGTTTATGGAACGGTATCTGAGCTAATTTGAAACCCTTGTTTTATGCATCACCCACCTCACCTTTCTCGTTAAGCAGCCATAGTGTGTCTTCTAAACGTGTGACGCTGTTCTGTTTTGTAATTCCGTTCAAGTGTAGTGGTTTTTGCATTCCCTCTATAAGTGATATCTTATGATAAGTGTCTTTTTCTGTGTGACTTATTTCACTTAGAATCGTCGTACCTAAATCCTCTCATCATGCTGCTACTAGCCTTATGACGTTAATTTCATGGCTGAGTGATATGCCATTGTACATAAGGACCACAACTTCCTTATCCATTTTTCTCTTTCCTGGGATATTTAAGGTGTAACGAAGTGGAGGTTCTTGTCAACAGAGCAGCCCTAAACTTTGGGGTGCCTGTGTCTTGCTGATTTTTAGTTTTCCCAATTTATATGCCCATGAGTGGAAGTGCCCTATGCTCTCTAAGCTGAGTTTTTTAGAGGTTTCAGGACACACCGTACACTTCTCCAGAGTGGCTGTTGGCAATTTACATCCCGCCCATCAGCGTAGCAAGGCTCCCGTTTCTCCATGGCCTGTCCTGCATTTCTGGTTTTGACACTTTATTCAGCATGGCCCTTTTGACCGATGGGAAGCGAGACTTCTTTGTAGCACTGATTTGCCTTTCCAGGTTGCTTGGTTGGCCAAAAAGGGCGTTTGCGTTTTTTCCTGAATATATTCAGGAAAAAACGCAAACGCCCTTTTTGGCCAAGGGCATCATTGTCGAGGTTTTGCCGCTTTTCCCGAGCTTTAAAGGCGATTCAACTGTACCTCCTGAAATCTCTTTCCTGCAATTCTGCCTTGCTTTCAAATCCTCTGCGTTGCCTTCCCTCAATATATTTGTGGACGAGAGTTATCATTTATAACTCTGCATGTTTGTGAATTGCAGTGCCCCTGAGCTCGATTTTTCAACTCGCTTTTTTGGGAGCTGGCGGCAAAAGCACAGGATTGCTTCAGGCCCTGTTCTGCTTCCGGGCGGCAGGCTGAGCCTGTGGTTAATTCTTCTTCCTGATGGGAAAATAGAGTGACCTGTGCCTGTCCCAACACCTAGAGCTAGTCTCTCACTGGTTCCCCCTCTTCCCGTTCATCCTCAGGACAAATTGCAACCTGTACGGAACAGGAGGTTAAAGGTGCTGATTCTCGAAGGAGGGAGATTGCTAGTAAAGCGGCTGTAATGGCCAACCCGAGCACAAGGAGATGAGAAATGAGGTGCGTTTTCGAAACCTTTCCCGATCACACGGTGTACCATCTTCTGGGTTTCTCATGCATGTTTTCGATGTAGGAAGATGCCCTTGAACCTGGAGATTTTGGCCCCATGGGATGGATACCACGCAGTATTACTTTAAAGGGTCTGCGTTTGCTCACCCAACCTCACCAAACCTCTCAGCCCCAAGAGTGTCCACCCTTATATCTCAATCAGCTGTGGGTCTAGAGATGGTCAATCCAGGTGGCATCACAGCCCCTGAACGAATTTTGTAAGAATTTCTCTCTCTTTCACTGTCTTTGTTTCACGGGTTTTTAAAAGTAATTGATTTTTATAATGGGGTTTAGCTGCTTTTCACTGCTGTGTTTATGCCGCTTTACACCCACTTGACTCACTTACAGAGGGATATCAATACATTGGTTTTAAGATTCTTACTAGTCAGATATATTCTTGGGCGGTGAACAGGGGGTGTTTAGTCCACTTCACTGAGCAAGGAGTAGGTCTTGTCTATTACATATTGGGTGTATGGAACGGTATCTGAGCCTATTTGAAACCCTTGTTTTATGCATCACCCCACCTCACCTTTCCCGTTAAGCAGCCATAGTGTGTCTTCTAAACGTGTGACGCTGTTCTGTTTTGTAATTCAGTTCAAGTGTAGCGGTTTTTACATTCCCTCTATAAGTGATATCTTATGATAAGTGTCTTTTTCTGTGTGACTTATTTCACTTAGAATCGTCATACCTAAATCCTCTCATCATGCTGCTACTAGCCTTATGACGTTAATTTCATGGCTGAGTGATATGCCATTGTACATAAGGACCACAACTTCCTTATCCATTTTTCTCTTTCCTGGGATATTTAAGGTGTAACGAAGTGGAGGTTCTTGTCAACAGAGCAGCCCTAAACTTTGGGGTGCCTGTGTCTTGCTGATTTTTAGTTTTCCCAATTTATACGCCCATGAGTGGAAGTGCCCTATGCTCTCTAAGCTGAGTTTTTTAGATGTTTCAGGACACACCGTACACTTCTCCAGAGTGGCTGTTGGCAATTTACATCCCGCGCATCAGCGTAGCAAGGCTCCCGTTTCTCCATGGCCTGTCCTGCATTTCTGGTTTTGACACTTTATTCAGCATGGCCCTTTTGACCGATGGGAAGCGAGACTTCTTTGTAGCGCTGATTTGCCTTTCCAGGTTGCTTTGTTGGCCAAAAAGCGCGTATGCGTTTTTTCCTGAATATATTCAGGAAAAAACGCATACGCCCTTTTTGGCCAAGGGCATCATGGTCGAGGTTTTGCCGCTTTTCCTGTGCTTTAAAGGCGATTCGACTCTACCTCCTGAAATCTGTTTCCTGCAATTCTGCCTTGCTTTCAAATCCTCCTCGTTGCCTTCCCTCAATATATTTGTGGACGAGAGTTATCATTTATAACTCTGCAGGTTTGTGAATTGCAGTGCCCCTGAGCTCGATTTTTCAACTCGCTTTTTTGGGAGCTGGCCGCAAAAGCGCAGGATTGCTTCAGGCCCTGTTCTGCTTCCGGGTGGCAGGCTGAGCCTGTGGTTAATTCTTCTTCCTGATGGGAAAATAGAGTGACCTGTGCCTGTCCCAACACCTAGATCTAGTCTCTCACTGGTTCCCCCTCTTCCCGTTCATCCTCAGGACAAATTGCAACCTGTACGGATCAGGAGGTTAAAGGTGCTGATTCTCGAAGGAGGGAGATTGCTAGTAAAGCGGCTGTAATGGCCAACCCGAGCACAAGGAGATGAGAAATGAGGTGCGTTTTAGAAACCTTTCCCGATCACACGGTGTACCATCTTCTGGGTTTCTGATGCATGTTTTCGATGTAGGAAGATGCCCTTGAACCTGGAGATTTTGGCCCCATGGGATGGATACCACGCAGTATTACTTTAAAGGGTCTGCGTTTGCTCACCCAACCTCACCAAACCTCTCAGCCCCACGAGTGTCCACCCTTATATCTCAATCAGCTGAGGGTCTAGAGATGGTCAATAAAGGTGGCATCACAGCCCCTGAACGAATTTTGTAAGAATTTCTCTCTATTTCACTGTCTTTGTTTCACGGGATTTTAAAAGTAATTGATTTTTATAATGGGGTTTAGCTGCTTTTCACTGCTCTGTTTATGCTGCTTTACACCCACTTGACTCATTTACAGAGAGATATCAATACATAGCTTTGAAGATTCTTCCTAGTCAGATATATTCTTGGGCGGTGAATAGGGGGTGTCGAGTCCAGTTCACTGAGCAAGGAGTAGGTCTTGTCTATTACATATTGGGTTTATTGAACGGTATCTGAGCTAATTTGAAACCCTTGTTTTCTGCCTCACCCGACCTCACCTTTCCCGTTAAGCAGCCATAGTGTGTTTTGTAAACGTGTGTCTCTGTTCTGTTTTGTAATTCAGTTCAAGTGTAGCGGTTTTTACATTCCCTCTATAAGTAATATCTTATGATAAGTGTCGTTTTCTGGTTGACTTATTTCACTTAGAATCGTCGTACCTAAATCCACTCATCATGCTGCTACTAGCCTTATGACGTTGATTTCATGGCTGAGTGATATTCCATTGTACATAAGGACCACAACTTCTTTATCCATTTTTTTCTTTCCTGGGATATTTAAGGTGTAACGAAGTGGAGGTTCTTGTCAACAGAGCAGCCCTAAACTTTGGGGTGCCTGTGTCTTGCTGATTTTTAGTTTTCCCAATTTATATGCCCATGAGTGGAAGTGCCCTATGCTCTCTAAGCTGAGTTTTTTAGAGGTTTCAGGACACACCGTACACTTCTCCAGAGTGGCTGTTGGCAATTTACATCCCGCCCATCAGCGTAGCAAGGCTCCCGTTTCTCCATGGCCTGTCCTGCATTTCTGGTTTTGACACTTTATTCAGCATGGCCCTTTTGACCGATGGGAAGCGAGACTTCTTTGTAGCGCTGATTTGCCTTTCCAGGTTGCTTGGTTGGCCAAAAAGGGCGTATGCGTTTTTTCCTGAATATATTCAGGAAAAAACGCATACGCCCTTTTTGGCCAAGGGCATCATGGTCGAGGTTTTGCCGCTTTTCCTGTGCTTTAAAGGCGATTCGACTCTACCTCCTGAAATCTGTTTCCTGCAATTCTGCCTTGCTTTCAAATCCTCCTCGTTGCCTTCCCTCAATATATTTGTGGACGAGAGTTATCATTTATAACTCTGCAGGTTTGTGAATTGCAGTGCCCCTGAGCTCTATTTTTCAACTCACTTTTTTGGGAGCTGGCCGCAAAAGCGTAGGATTGCTTCAGGCCCTGTTCTGCTTCCGGGCGGCAGGCTGAGCCTGTGGTTAATTCTTCTTCCTGATGGGAAAATAGAGTGACCTGTGCCTGTCCCAACACCTAGAGCTAGTCTCTCACTGGTTCCCCCTCTTCCCGTTCATCCTCAGGACAAATTGCAACCTGTACGGAACAGGAGGTTAAAGGTGCTGATTCTCGAAGGAGGGAGATTGCTAGTAAAGCGGCTGTAATGGCCAACCCGAGCACAAGGAGATGAGAAATGAGGTGCGTTTTCGAAACCTTTCCCGATCACACGGTGTACCATCTTCTGGGTTTCTCATGCATGTTTTCGATGTAGGAAGATGCCCTTGAACCTGGAGATTTTGGACCCATGGGATGGATACCACGCAGTATTACTCTAAAGGGTCTGCGTTTGCTCACCCAACCTCACCAAACCTCTCAGCCCCAAGAGTGTCCACCCTTATGTCTCAATCAGCTGTGGGTCTAGAGATGGTCAATAAAGGTGGCATCACAGCCCCTGAACGAATTTTGTAAGAATTTCTCTCTCTTTCACTGTCTTTGTTTCACGGGTTTTTAAAAGTAATTGATTTTTATAATGGGGTTTAGCTGCTTTTCACTGCTGTGTTTATGCCGCTTTACACCCACTTGACTCACTTACAGAGAGATATCAATACATAGCTTTGAAGATTCTTCCTAGTCAGATATATTCTTGGGCGGTGAATAGGGGGTGTCGAGTCCAGTTCACTGAGCAAGGAGTAGGTCTTGTCTATTACATATTGGGTTTATTGAACGGTATCTGAGCTAATTTGAAACCCTTGTTTTCTGCCTCACCCGACCTCACCTTTCCCGTTAAGCAGCCATAGTGTGTTTTGTAAACGTGTGTCTCTGTTCTGTTTTGTAATTCAGTTCAAGTGTAGCGGTTTTTACATTCCCTCTATAAGTAATATCTTATGATAAGTGTCGTTTTCTGGTTGACTTATTTCACTTAGAATCGTCGTACCTAAATCCACTCATCATGCTGCTACTAGCCTTATGACGTTGATTTCATGGCTGAGTGATATTCCATTGTACATAAGGACCACAACTTCTTTATCCATTTTTTTCTTTCCTGGGATATTTAAGGTGTAACGAAGTGGAGGTTCTTGTCAACAGAGCAGCCCTAAACTTTGGGGTGCCTGTGTCTTGCTGATTTTTAGTTTTCCCAATTTATATGCCCATGAGTGGAAGTGCCCTATGCTCTCTAAGCTGAGTTTTTTAGAGGTTTCAGGACACACCGTACACTTCTCCAGAGTGGCTGTTGGCAATTTACATCCCGCCCATCAGCGTAGCAAGGCTCCCGTTTCTCCATGGCCTGTCCTGCATTTCTGGTTTTGACACTTTATTCAGCATGGCCCTTTTGACCGATGGGAAGCGAGACTTCTTTGTAGCGCTGATTTGCCTTTCCAGGTTGCTTGGTTGGCCAAAAAGGGCGTATGCGTTTTTTCCTGAATATATTCAGGAAAAAACGCATACGCCCTTTTTGGCCAAGGGCATCATGGTCGAGGTTTTGCCGCTTTTCCTGTGCTTTAAAGGCGATTCGACTCTACCTCCTGAAATCTGTTTTCTGCAATTCTGCCTTGCTTTCAAATCCTCCTCGTTGCCTTCCCTCAATATATTTGTGGACGAGAGTTATCATTTATAACTCTGCAGGTTTGTGAATTGCAGTGCCCCTGAGCTCGATTTTTCAACTCGCTTTTTTGGGAGCTGGCCGCAAAAGCGCAGGATTGCTTCAGGCCCTGTTCTGCTTCCGGGCGGCAGGCTGAGCCTGTGGTTAATTCTTCTTCCTGATGGGAAAATAGAGTGACCTGTGCCTGTCCCAACACCTAGAGCTAGTCTCTCACTGGTTCCCCCTCTTCCCGTTCATCCTCAGGACAAATTGCAACCTGTACGGAACAGGAGGTTAAAGGTGCTGATTCTCGAAGGAGGGAGATTGCTAGTAAAGCGTCTGTAATGGCCAACCCGAGCACAAGGAGATGAGAAATGAGGTGCGTTTTAGAAACCTTTCCCGATCACACGGTGTACCATCTTCTGGGTTTCTCATGCATGTTTTCGATGTAGGAAGATGCCCTTGAACCTGGAGATTTTGGACCCATGGGATGGATACCACGCAGTATTACTTTAAAGGGTCTGCGTTTGCTCACCCAACCTCACCAAACCTCTCAGCCCCAAGAGTGTCCACCCTTATGTCTCAATCAGCTGTGGGTCTAGAGATGGTCAATCCAGGTGGCATCACAGCCCCTGAACGAATTTTGTAAGAATTTCTCTCTCTTTCACTGTCTTTGTTTCACGGGTTTTTAAAAGTAATTGATTTTTATAATGGGGTTTAGCTGCTTTTCACTGCTGTGTTTATGCCGCTTTACACCCACTTGACTCACTTACAGAGGGATATCAATACATTGGTTTTAAGATTCTTACTAGTCAGATATATTCTTGGGCGGTGAACAGGGGGTGTTGAGTCCAGTTCACTGAGCAAGGAGTAGGTCTTGCCTATTACATATTGGGTTTATGGAACGGTATCTGAGCTAATTTGAAACCCTTGTTTTATGCATCACCCACCTCACCTTTCCCGTTAAGCAGCCATAGTGTGTCTTCTAAACATGTGACGCTGTTCTGTTTTGTAATTCCGTTCAAGTGTAGCGGTTTTTACATTCCCTCTATAAGTGATATCTTATGATAAGTGTCTTTTTCTGTGTGACTTATTTCACTTAGAATCGTCGTACCTAAATCCTCTCATCATGCTGCTACTAGCCTTATGACGTTAATTTCATGGCTGAGTGATATGCCATTGTACATAAGGACCACAACTTCCTTATCCATTTTTCTCTTTCCTGGGATATTTAAGGTGTAACGAAGTGGAGGTTCTTGTCAACAGAGCAGCCCTAAACTTTGGGGTGCCTGTGTCTTGCTGATTTTTAGTTTTCCCAATTTATACGCCCATGAGTGGAAGTGCCTTATGCTCTCTATGCTGAGTTTTTTAGATGTTTCAGGAAACACCGTACACTTCTCCAGAGTGGCTGTTGGCAATTTACATCCCGCCCATCAGCGTAGTAAGGCTCCCATTTCTCCATGGCCTGTCCTGCATTTCTGGTTTTGACACTTTATTCAGCATGGCCCTTTTGACCGATGGGAAGCGAGACTTCTTTGTAGCGCTGATTTGCCTTTCCAGGTTGCTTTGTTGGCCAAAAAGCGCGTATGCGTTTTTTCCTGAATATATTCAGGAAAAAACGCATACGCCCTTTTTGGCCAAGGGCATCATGGTCGAGGTTTTGCCGCTTTTCCTGTGCTTTAAAGGCGATTCGACTCTACCTCCTGAAATCTGTTTCCTGCAATTCTGCCTTGCTTTCAAATCCTCCTCGTTGCCTTCCCTCAATATATTTGTGGACGAGAGTTATCATTTATAACTCTGCAGGTTTGTGAATTGCAGTGCCCCTGAGCTCGATTTTTCAACTCGCTTTTTTGGGAGCTGGCCGCAAAAGCGCAGGATTGCTTCAGGCCCTGTTCTGCTTCCGGGTGGCAGGCTGAGCCTGTGGTTAATTCTTCTTCCTGATGGGAAAATAGAGTGACCTGTGCCTGTCCCAACACCTAGATCTAGTCTCTCACTGGTTCCCCCTCTTCCCGTTCATCCTCAGGACAAATTGCAACCTGTACGGATCAGGAGGTTAAAGGTGCTGATTCTCGAAGGAGGGAGATTGCTAGTAAAGCGGCTGTAATGGCCAACCCGAGCACAAGGAGATGAGAAATGAGGTGCGTTTTAGAAACCTTTCCCGATCACACGGTGTACCATCTTCTGGGTTTCTGATGCATGTTTTCGATGTAGGAAGATGCCCTTGAACCTGGAGATTTTGGCCCCATGGGATGGATACCACGCAGTATTACTTTAAAGGGTCTGCGTTTGCTCACCCAACCTCACCAAACCTCTCAGCCCCACGAGTGTCCACCCTTATATCTCAATCAGCTGTGGGTCTAGAGATGGTCAATAAAGGTGGCATCACAGCCCCTGAACGAATTTTGTAAGAATTTCTCTCTCTTTCACTGTCTTTGTTTCACGGGATTTTAAAAGTAATTGATTTTTATAATGGGGTTTAGCTGCTTTTCACTGCTCTGTTTATGCTGCTTTACACCCACTTGACTCATTTACAGAGAGATATCAATACATAGCTTTGAAGATTCTTCCTAGTCAGATATATTCTTGGGCGGTGAATAGGGGGTGTCGAGTCCAGTTCACTGAGCAAGGAGTAGGTCTTGTCTATTACATATTGGGTTTATTGAACGGTATCTGAGCTAATTTGAAACCCTTGTTTTCTGCCTCACCCGACCTCACCTTTCCCGTTAAGCAGCCATAGTGTGTTTTGTAAACGTGTGTCTCTGTTCTGTTTTGTAATTCAGTTCAAGTGTAGCGGTTTTTACATTCCCTCTATAAGTAATATCTTATGATAAGTGTCGTTTTCTGGTTGACTTATTTCACTTAGAATCGTCGTACCTAAATCCACTCATCATGCTGCTACTAGCCTTATGACGTTGATTTCATGGCTGAGTGATATTCCATTGTACATAAGGACCACAACTTCTTTATCCATTTTTTTCTTTCCTGGGATATTTAAGGTGTAACGAAGTGGAGGTTCTTGTCAACAGAGCAGCCCTAAACTTTGGGGTGCCTGTGTCTTGCTGATTTTTAGTTTTCCCAATTTATATGCCCATGAGTGGAAGTGCCCTATGCTCTCTAAGCTGAGTTTTTTAGAGGTTTCAGGACACACCGTACACTTCTCCAGAGTGGCTGTTGGCAATTTACATCCCGCCCATCAGCGTAGCAAGGCTCCCGTTTCTCCATGGCCTGTCCTGCATTTCTGGTTTTGACACTTTATTCAGCATGGCCCTTTTGACCGATGGGAAGCGAGACTTCTTTGTAGCGCTGATTTGCCTTTCCAGGTTGCTTGGTTGGCCAAAAAGGGCGTATGCGTTTTTTCCTGAATATATTCAGGAAAAAACGCATACGACCTTTTTGGCCAAGGGCATCATGGTCGAGGTTTTGCCGCTTTTCCTGTGCTTTAAAGGCGATTCGACTCTACCTCCTGAAATCTGTTTCCTGCAATTCTGCCTTGCTTTCAAATCCTCCTCGTTGCCTTCCCTCAATATATTTGTGGACGAGAGTTATCATTTATAACTCTGCAGGTTTGTGAATTGCAGTGCCCCTGAGCTCTATTTTTCAACTCACTTTTTTGGGAGCTGGCCGCAAAAGCGTAGGATTGCTTCAGGCCCTGTTCTGCTTCCGGGCGGCAGGCTGAGCCTGTGGTTAATTCTTCTTCCTGATGGGAAAATAGAGTGACCTGTGCCTGTCCCAACACCTAGAGCTAGTCTCTCACTGGTTCCCCCTCTTCCCGTTCATCCTCAGGACAAATTGCAACCTGTACGGAACAGGAGGTTAAAGGTGCTGATTCTCGAAGGAGGGAGATTGCTAGTAAAGCGGCTGTAATGGCCAACCCGAGCACAAGGAGATGAGAAATGAGGTGCGTTTTCGAAACCTTTCCCGATCACACGGTGTACCATCTTCTGGGTTTCTCATGCATGTTTTCGATGTAGGAAGATGCCCTTGAACCTGGAGATTTTGGACCCATGGGATGGATACCACGCAGTATTACTTTAAAGGGTCTGCGTTTGCTCACCCAACCTCACCAAACCTCTCAGCCCCAAGAGTGTCCACCCTTATGTCTCAATCAGCTGTGGGTCTAGAGATGGTCAATAAAGGTGGCATCACAGCCCCTGAACGAATTTTGTAAGAATTTCTCTCTCTTTCACTGTCTTTGTTTCACGGGTTTTTAAAAGTAATTGATTTTTATAATGGGGTTTAGCTGCTTTTCACTGCTGTGTTTATGCCGCTTTACACCCACTTGACTCACTTACAGAGAGATATCAATACATAGCTTTGAAGATTCTTCCTAGTCAGATATATTCTTGGGCGGTGAATAGGGGGTGTCGAGTCCAGTTCACTGAGCAAGGAGTAGGTCTTGTCTATTACATATTGGGTTTATTGAACGGTATCTGAGCTAATTTGAAACCCTTGTTTTCTGCCTCACCCGACCTCACCTTTCCCGTTAAGCAGCCATAGTGTGTCTTCTAAACGTGTGTCTCTGTTCTGTTTTGTAATTCAGTTCAAGTGTAGCGGTTTTTACATTCCCTCTATAAGTAATATCTTATGATAAGTGTCGTTTTCTGGTTGACTTATTTCACTTAGAATCGTCGTACCTAAATCCACTCATCATGCTGCTACTAGCCTTATGACGTTGATTTCATGGCTGAGTGATATTCCATTGTACATAAGGACCACAACTTCTTTATACATTTTTTTCTTTCCTGGGATATTTAAGGTGTAACGAAGTGGAGGTTCTTGTCAACAGAGCAGCCCTAAACTTTGGGGTGCCTGTGTCTTGCTGATTTTTAGTTTTCCCAATTTATATGCCCATGAGTGGAAGTGCCCTATGCTCTCTAAGCTGAGTTTTTTAGAGGTTTCAGGACACACCGTACACTTCTCCAGAGTGGCTGTTGGCAATTTACATCCCGCCCATCAGCGTAGCAAGGCTCCCGTTTCTCCATGGCCTGTCCTGCATTTCTGGTTTTGACACTTTATTCAGCATGGCCCTTTTGACCGATGGGAAGCGAGACTTCTTTGTAGCGCTGATTTGCCTTTCCAGGTTGCTTGGTTGGCCAAAAAGGGCGTATGCGTTTTTTCCTGAATATATTCAGGAAAAAACGCATACGCCCTTTTTGGCCAAGGGCATCATGGTCGAGGTTTTGCCGCTTTTCCTGTGCTTTAAAGGCGATTCGACTCTACCTCCTGAAATCTGTTTCCTGCAATTCTGCCTTGCTTTCAAATCCTCCTCGTTGCCTTCCCTCAATATATTTGTGGACGAGAGTTATCATTTATAACTCTGCAGGTTTGTGAATTGCAGTGCCCCTGAGCTCGATTTTTCAACTCGCTTTTTTGGGAGCTGGCCGCAAAAGCGCAGGATTGCTTCAGGCCCTGTTCTGCTTCCGGGCGGCAGGCTGAGCCTGTGGTTAATTCTTCTTCCTGATGGGAAAATAGAGTGACCTGTGCCTGTCCCAACACCTAGAGCTAGTCTCTCACTGGTTCCCCCTCTTCCCGTTCATCCTCAGGACAAATTGCAACCTGTACGGAACAGGAGGTTAAAGGTGCTGATTCTCGAAGGAGGGAGATTGCTAGTAAAGCGGCTGTAATGGCCAACCCGAGCACAAGGAGATGAGAAATGAGGTGCGTTTTAGAAACCTTTCCCGATCACACGGTGTACCATCTTCTGGGTTTCTCATGCATGTTTTCGATGTAGGAAGATGCCCTTGAACCTGGAGATTTTGGACCCATGGGATGGATACCACGCAGTATTACTTTAAAGGGTCTGCGTTTGCTCACCCAACCTCACCAAACCTCTCAGCCCCAAGAGTGTCCACCCTTATGTCTCAATCAGCTGTGGGTCTAGAGATGGTCAATCCAGGTGGCATCACAGCCCCTGAACGAATTTTGTAAGAATTTCTCTCTCTTTCACTGTCTTTGTTTCACGGGTTTTTAAAAGTAATTGATTTTTATAATGGGGTTTAGCTGCTTTTCACTGCTGTGTTTATGCCGCTTTACACCCACTTGACTCACTTACAGAGGGATATCAATACATTGGTTTTAAGATTCTTACTAGTCAGATATATTCTTGGGCGGTGAACAGGGGGTGTTTAGTCCACTTCACTGAGCAAGGAGTAGGTCTTGTCTATTACATATTGGGTGTATGGAACGGTATCTGAGCCTATTTGAAACCCTTGTTTTATGCATCACCCCACCTCACCTTTCCTGTTAAGCAGCCATAGTGTGTCTTCTAAACGTGTGACGCTGTTCTGTTTTGTAATTCAGTTCAAGTGTAGCGGTTTTTACATTCCCTCTATAAGTGATATCTTATGATAAGTGTCTTTTTCTGTGTGACTTATTTCACTTAGAATCGTCGTACCTAAATCCTCTCATCATGCTGCTACTAGCCTTATGACGTTAATTTCATGGCTGAGTGATATGCCATTGTACATAAGGACCACAACTTCCTTATCCATTTTTCTCTTTCCTGGGATATTTAAGGTGTAACGAAGTGGAGGTTCTTGTCAACAGAGCAGCCCTAAACTTTGGGGTGCCTGTGTCTTGCTGATTTTTAGTTTTCCCAATTTATACGCCCATGAGTGGAAGTGCCCTATGCTCTCTAAGCTGAGTTTTTTAGATGTTTCAGGACACACCGTACACTTCTCCAGAGTGGCTGTTGGCAATTTACATCCCGCGCATCAGCGTAGCAAGGCTCCCGTTTCTCCATGGCCTGTCCTGCATTTCTGGTTTTGACACTTTATTCAGCATGGCCCTTTTGACCGATGGGAAGCGAGACTTCTTTGTAGCGCTGATTTGCCTTTCCAGGTTGCTTGGTTGGCCAAAAAGGGCGTTTGCGTTTTTTCCTGAATATATTCAGGAAAAAACGCAAACGCCCTTTTTGGCCAAGGGCATCATTGTCGAGGTTTTGCCGCTTTTCCCGAGCTTTAAAGGCGATTCAACTGTACCTCCTGAAATCTCTTTCCTGCAATTCTGCCTTGCTTTCAAATCCTCTGCGTTGCCTTCCCTCAATATATTTGTGGACGAGAGTTATCATTTATAACTCTGCATGTTTGTGAATTGCAGTGCCCCTGAGCTCGATTTTTCAACTCGCTTTTTTGGGAGCTGGCGGCAAAAGCACAGGATTGCTTCAGGCCCTGTTCTGCTTCCGTGCGGCAGGCTGAGCCTGTGGTTAATTCTTCCTCCTGATGGGAAAATAGAGTGACCTGTGCCTGTCCCAACACCTAGAGCTAGTCTCTCACTGGTTCCCCCTTTTCCCGTTCATCCTCAGGACAAATTGCAACCTGTACGGAACAGGAGGTTAAAGGTGCTGATTCTCGAAGGAGGGAGATTGCTAGTAAAGCGGCTGTAATGGCCAACCCGAGCACAAGGAGATGAGAAATGAGGTGCGTTTTAGAAACCTTTCCCTATCACACGGTGTACCATCTTCTGGGTTTCTCATGCATGTTTTCGATGTAGGAAGATGCCCTTGAACCTGGAGATTTTGGACCCATGGGATGGATACCACGCAGTATTACTTTAAAGGGTCTGCGTTTGCTCACCCAACCTCACCAAACCTCTCAGCCCCAAGAGTGTCCACCCTTATGTCTCAATCAGCTGTGGGTCTAGAGATGGTCAATCCAGGTGGCATCACAGCCCCTGAACGAATTTTGTAAGAATTTCTCTCTCTTTCACTGTCTTTGTTTCACGGGTTTTTAAAAGTAATTGATTTTTATAATGGGGTTTAGCTGCTTTTCACTGCTGTGTTTATGCCGCTTTACACCCACTTGACTCACTTACAGAGGGATATCAATACATTGGTTTTAAGATTCTTACTAGTCAGATATATTCTTGGGCGGTGAACAGGGGGTGTTTAGTCCACTTCACTGAGCAAGGAGTAGGTCTTGTCTATTACATATTGGGTGTATGGAACGGTATCTGAGCCTATTTGAAACCCTTGTTTTATGCATCACCCCACCTCACCTTTCCCGTTAAGTAGCCATAGTGTGTCTTCTAAACGTGTGACGCTGTTCTGTTTTGTAATTCAGTTCAAGTGTAGCGGTTTTTACATTCCCTCTATAAGTAATATCTTATGATAAGTGTCGTTTTCTGGTTGACTTATTTCACTTAGAATCGTCGTACCTAAATCCACTCATCATGCTGCTACTAGCCTTATGACGTTGATTTCATGGCTGAGTGATATTCCATTGTACATAAGGACCACAACTTCTTTATCCATTTTTTTCTTTCCTGGGATATTTAAGGTGTAACGAAGTGGAGGTTCTTGTCAACAGAGCAGCCCTAAACTTTGGGGTGCCTGTGTCTTGCTGATTTTTAGTTTTCCCAATTTATATGCCCATGAGTGGAAGTGCCCTATGCTCTCTAAGCTGAGTTTTTTAGAGGTTTCAGGACACACCGTACACTTCTCCAGAGTGGCTGTTGGCAATTTACATCCCGCCCATCAGCGTAGCAAGGCTCCCGTTTCTCCATGGCCTGTCCTGCATTTCTGGTTTTGACACTTTATTCAGCATGGCCCTTTTGACCGATGGGAAGCGAGACTTCTTTGTAGCGCTGATTTGCCTTTCCAGGTTGCTTGGTTGGCCAAAAAGGGCGTATGCGTTTTTTCCTGAATATATTCAGGAAAAAACGCATACGCCCTTTTTGGCCAAGGGCATCATGGTCGAGGTTTTGCCGCTTTTCCTGTGCTTTAAAGGCGATTCGACTCTACCTCCTGAAATCTGTTTCCTGCAATTCTGCCTTGCTTTCAAATCCTCCTCGTTGCCTTCCCTCAATATATTTGTGGACGAGAGTTATCATTTATAACTCTGCAGGTTTGTGAATTGCAGTGCCCGTGAGCTCGATTTTTCAACTCGCTTTTTTGGGAGCTGGCCGCAAAAGCGCAGGATTGCTTCAGGCCCTGTTCTGCTTCCGGGCGGCAGGCTGAGCCTGTGGTTAATTCTTCTTCCTGATGGGAAAATAGAGTGACCTGTGCCTGTCCCAACACCTAGAGCTAGTCTCTCACTGGTTCCCCCTCTTCCCGTTCATCCTCAGGACAAACTGCAACCTGTACGGAACAGGAGGTTAAAGGTGCTGATTCTCGAAGGAGGGAGATTGCTAGTAAAGCGGCTGTAATGGCCAACCCGAGCACAAGGAGATGAGAAATGAGGTGCGTTTTCGAAACCTTTCCCGATCACACGGTGTACCATCTTCTGGGTTTCTCATGCATGTTTTCGATGTAGGAAGATGCCCTTGAACCTGGAGATTTTGGACCCATGGGATGGATACCACGCAGTATTACTTTAAAGGGTCTGCGTTTGCTCACCCAACCTCACCAAACCTCTCAGCCCCAAGAGTGTCCATCCTTATGTCTCAATCAGCTGTGGGTCTAGAGATGGTCAATAAAGGTGGCATCACAGCCCCTGAACGAATTTTGTAAGAATTTCTCTCTCTTTCACTGTCTTTGTTTCACGGGTTTTTAAAAGTAATTGATTTTTATAATGGGGTTTAGCTGCTTTTCACTGCTGTGTTTATGCCGCTTTACACCCACTTGACTCACTTACAGAGAGATATCAATACATAGCTTTGAAGATTCTTCCTAGTCAGATATATTCTTGGGCGGTGAATAGGGGGTGTCGAGTCCAGTTCACTGAGCAAGGAGTAGGTCTTGTCTATTACATATTGGGTTTATTGAACGGTATCTGAGCTAATTTGAAACCCTTGTTTTCTGCCTCACCCGACCTCACCTTTCCCGTTAAGCAGCCATAGTGTGTTTTGTAAACGTGTGTCTCTGTTCTGTTTTGTAATTCAGTTCAAGTGTAGCGGTTTTTACATTCCCTCTATAAGTAATATCTTATGATAAGTGTCGTTTTCTGGTTGACTTATTTCACTTAGAATCGTCGTACCTAAATCCACTCATCATGCTGCTACTAGCCTTATGACGTTGATTTCATGGCTGAGTGATATTCCATTGTACATAAGGACCACAACTTCTTTATCCATTTTTTTCTTTCCTGGGATATTTAAGGTGTAACGAAGTGGAGGTTCTTGTCAACAGAGCAGCCCTAAACTTTGGGGTGCCTGTGACTTGCTGATTTTTAGTTTTCCCAATTTATATGCCCATGAGTGGAAGTGCCCTATGCTCTCTAAGCTGAGTTTTTTAGAGGTTTCAGGACACACCGTACACTTCTCCAGAGTGGCTGTTGGCAATTTACATCCCGCCCATCAGCGTAGCAAGGCTCCCGTTTCTCCATGGCCTGTCCTGCATTTCTGGTTTTGACACTTTATTCAGCATGGCCCTTTTGACCGATGGGAAGCGAGACTTCTTTGTAGCGCTGATTTGCCTTTCCAGGTTGCTTGGTTGGCCAAAAAGGGCGTATGCGTTTTTTCCTGAATATATTCAGGAAAAAACGCATACGCCCTTTTTGGCCAAGGGCATCATGGTTGAGGTTTTGCCGCTTTTCCTGTGCTTTAAAGGCGATTCGACTCTACCTCCTGAAATCTGTTTCCTGCAATTCTGCCTTGCTTTCAAATCCTCCTCGTTGCCTTCCCTCAATATATTTGTGGACGAGAGTTATCATTTATAACTCTGCAGGTTTGTGAATTGCAGTGCCCCTGAGCTCGATTTTTCAACTCGCTTTTTTGGGAGCTGGCCGCAAAAGCGCAGGATTGCTTCAGGCCCTGTTCTGCTTCCGGGCGGCAGGCTGAGCCTGTGGTTAATTCTTCTTCCTGATGGGAAAATAGAGTGACCTGTGCCTGTCCCAACACCTAGAGCTAGTCTCTCACTGGTTCCCCCTCTTCCCGTTCATCCTCAGGACAAATTGCAACCTGTATGGAACAGGAGGTTAAAGGTGCTGATTCTCGAAGGAGGAAGATTGCTAGTAAAGCGGCTGTAATGGCCAACCCGAGCACAAGGAGATGAGAAATGAGGTGCGTTTTCGAAACCTTTCCCGATCACACGGTGTACCATCTTCTGGGTTTCTCATGCATGTTTTCGATGTAGGAAGATGCCCTTGAACCTGGAGATTTTGGACCCATGGGATGGATACCACGCAGTATTACTTTAAAGGGTCTGCGTTTGCTCACCCAACCTCACCAAACCTCTCAGGCCCAAGAGTGTCCACCCTTATGTCTCAATCAGCTGTGGGTCTAGAGATGGTCAATAAAGGTGGCATCACAGCCCCTGAACGAATTTTGTAAGAATTTCTCTCTCTTTCACTGTCTTTGTTTCACGGGTTTTTAAAAGTAATTGATTTTTATAATGGGGTTTAGCTGCTTTTCACTGCTGTGTTTATGCCGCTTTACACCCACTTGACTCACTTACAGAGGGATATCAATACATTGGTTTTAAGATTCTTACTAGTCAGATATATTCTTGGGCGGTGAACAGGGGGTGTTTAGTCCACTTCACTGAGCAAGGAGTAGGTCTTGTCTATTACATATTGGGTTTATGGAACGGTATCTGAGCTAATTTGAAACCCTTGTTTTATGCATCACCCACCTCACCTTTCTCGTTAAGCAGCCATAGTGTGTCTTCTAAACGTGTGACGCTGTTCTGTTTTGTAATTCCGTTCAAGTGTAGTGGTTTTTGCATTCCCTCTATAAGTGATATCTTATGATAAGTGTCTTTTTCTGTGTGACTTATTTCACTTAGAATCGTCGTACCTAAATCCTCTCATCATGCTGCTACTAGCCTTATGACGTTAATTTCATGGCTGAGTGATATGCCATTGTACATAAGGACCACAACTTCCTTATCCATTTTTCTCTTTCCTGGGATATTTAAGGTGTAACGAAGTGGAGGTTCTTGTCAACAGAGCAGCCCTAAACTTTGGGGTGCCTGTGTCTTGCTGATTTTTAGTTTTCCCAATTTATATGCCCATGAGTGGAAGTGCCCTATGCTCTCTAAGCTGAGTTTTTTAGAGGTTTCAGGACACACCGTACACTTCTCCAGAGTGGCTGTTGGCAATTTACATCCCGCCCATCAGCGTAGCAAGGCTCCCGTTTCTCCATGGCCTGTCCTGCATTTCTGGTTTTGACACTTTATTCAGCATGGCCCTTTTGACCGATGGGAAGCGAGACTTCTTTGTAGCGCTGATTTGCCTTTCCAGGTTGCTTGGTTGGCCAAAAAGGGCGTATGCGTTTTTTCCTAAATATATTCAGGAAAAAACGTATACGCCCTTTTTGGCCAAGGGCATCATGGTCGAGGTTTTGCCGCTTTTCCTGTGCTTTAAAGGCGATTCGAATCTACCTCCTGAAATCTGTTTCCTGCAATTCTGCCTTGCTTTCAAATCCTCTTCGTTGCCTTCCCTCAATATATTTGTGGACGAGAGTTATCTTTTCTAACTCTGCAGGTCTGTGAATTGCAGTGCCCCTGAGCTCCATTTTTAACTCGCTTTCTTCGGAGTTGGCCGCAAAAGCGCAGGATTGCTTCAAGCCCTATTCTGGTTCCGGGCGGCAGGCTGAGCCTGTGGTTAATTCTTCTTCCTGATGGGAAAATAGAGTGATCTGTGCCTGTCCCAACACCTAGAGCTAGTCTATCATTGGTTCCACCTCTTCCCTTTCATCCTCAGGACAGATTGCAACCTGTACGTAACAGGAGGTTAAAGGTGCTGATTCTCCATGGAGGGAGATTGCTACTAACTCGGTTGGAATGGCGAACCAGAGCACAAGGAGATGAGAAATGAGGTGCGTTTTAGAAACCTTTCCCGATCGCACGGTGTACCGTCTTCTGGGTTTCTCATGCATGTTTTTGATATAGGAAGATGCCCTTGAACTTGGAGATTTGGGACCCATGGGATGGGTACCACGCAGTATTACTTTAAAGGGTCTGCGTTTGCTCACCCAACCTCAACAAATCTCTCAGTCCCACGAGTGTCCACCCTTATGTCTCAATCAGCTGTGGGTCTAGAGATGGTCAATAAAGGTGTCATCACAGCCCCTGAACGAATTCTGTATGAATTTCTCTCTCTTTCACTGTCTTTGTTTCACGGGTTTTTAAAAGTAATTGATTTTTATAATGGGGTTTAGCTGCTTTTCACTGCTGTGTTTATGCCGCTTTACACCCACTTGACTCACTTACAGAGAGATATCAATACATTGGTTTTAAGAGTCTTACTAGTCTGATATATTCTTGGGCGGTGAACAGGGGGCGTTGAGTCCACTTCACTGAGCAAGGAGTAGGTCTTGTCTATTACATATTGGGTTTATGGAACGGTATCTGAGCTAATTTGAAACCCTTGTTTTCTGCCTCACCCGACCTCACCTTTCCCGTTAAGCAGCCATAGTGTGTTTTGTAAACGTGTGTCTCTGTTCTGTTTTGTAATTCAGTTAAAGTGTAGCGGTTTTTACATTCCCTCTATAAGTGATATCTTATGATAAGTGTCGTTTTCTGGTTGACTTATTTCACTTAGAATCGTCGTACCTAAATCCACTCATCATGCTGCTACTAGCCTTATGACGTTGATTTCATGGCTGAGTGATATTCCATTGTACATAAGGACCACAACTTCTTTATCCATTTTTCTCTTTCCTGGGATATTTAAGGTGTAACGAAGTGGAGGTTCTTGTCAACAGAGCAGCCCTAAACTTTGGGGTGCCTGTGACTTGCTGATTTTTAGTTTTCCCAATTTATACGCCCATGAGTGGAAGTGCCCTATGCTCTCTAAGCTGAGTTTTTTAGAGGTTTCAGGACACACCGTACACTTCTCCAGAGTGGCTGTTGGCAATTTACATCCCGCCCATCAGCGTAGCAAGGCTCCCGTTTCTCCATGGCCTGTCCTGCATTTCTGGTTTTGACACTTTATTCAGCATGGCCCTTTTGACCGATGGGAAGCGAGACTTCTTTGTAGCGCTGATTTGCCTTTCCAGGTTGCTTGGTTGGCCAAAAAGGGCGTATGCGTTTTTTCCTGAATATATTCAGGAAAAAACGCATACGCCCTTTTTGGCCAAGGGCATCATGGTCGAGGTTTTGCCGCTTTTCCTGTGCTTTAAAGGCGATTCGACTCTACCTCCTGAAATCTGTTTCCTGCAATTCTGCCTTGCTTTCAAATCCTCCTCGTTGCCTTCCCTCAATATATTTGTGGACGAGAGTTATCATTTATAACTCTGCAGGTTTGTGAATTGCAGTGCCCCTGAGCTCGATTTTTCAACTCGCTTTTTTGGGAGCTGGCCGCAAAAGCGCAGGATTGCTTCAGGCCCTGTTCTGCTTCCGGGCGGCAGGCTGAGCCTGTGGTTAATTCTTCTTCCTGATGGGAAAATAGAGTGACCTGTGCCTGTCCCAACACCTAGAGCTAGTCTCTCACTGGTTCCCCCTCTTCCCGTTCATCCTCAGGACAAATTGCAACCTGTACGGAACAGGAGGTTAAAGGTGCTGATTCTCGAAGGAGGGAGATTGCTAGTAAAGCGGCTGTAATGGCCAACCCGAGCACAAGGAGATGAGAAATGAGGTGCGTTTTCGAAACCTTTCCCGATCACACGGTGTACCATCTTCTGGGTTTCTCATGCATGTTTTCGATGTAGGAAGATGCCCTTGAACCTGGAGATTTTGGACCCATGGGATGGATACCACGCAGTATTACTTTAAAGGGTCTGCGTTTGCTCACCCAACCTCACCAAACCTCTCAGGCCCAAGAGTGTCCACCCTTATGTCTCAATCAGCTGTGGGTCTAGAGATGGTCAATAAAGGTGGCATCACAGCCCATGAACGAATTTTGTAAGAATTTCTCTCTCTTTCACTGTCTTTGTTTCACGGGTTTTTAAAAGTAATTGATTTTTATAATGGGGTTTAGCTGCTTTTCACTGCTGTGTTTATGCCGCTTTACACCCACTTGACTCACTTACAGAGGGATATCAATACATTGGTTTTAAGATTCTTACTAGTCAGATATATTCTTGGGCGGTGAACAGGGGGTGTTGAGTCCAGTTCACTGAGCAAGGAGTAGGTCTTGTCTATTACATATTGGGTTTATGGAACGGTATCTGAGCTAATTTGAAACCCTTGTTTTATGCATCACCCACCTCACCTTTCTCGTTAAGCAGCCATAGTGTGTCTTCTAAACGTGTGACGCTGTTCTGTTTTGTAATTCCGTTCAAGTGTAGTGGTTTTTGCATTCCCTCTATAAGTGATATCTTATGATAAGTGTCTTTTTCTGTGTGACTTATTTCACTTAGAATCGTCGTACCTAAATCCTCTCATCATGCTGCTACTAGCCTTATGACGTTAATTTCATGGCTGAGTGATATGCCATTGTACATAAGGACCACAACTTCCTTATCCATTTTTCTCTTTCCTGGGATATTTAAGGTGTAACGAAGTGGAGGTTCTTGTCAACAGAGCAGCCCTAAACTTTGGGGTGCCTGTGTCTTGCTGATTTTTAGTTTTCCCAATTTATACGCCCATGAGTGGAAGTGCCCTATGCTCTCTAAGCTGAGTTTTTTAGAGGTTTCAGGACACACCGTACACTTCTCCAGAGTGGCTGTTGGCAATTTACATCCCGCCCATCAGCGTAGCAAGGCTCCCGTTTCTCCATGGCCTGTCCTGCATTTCTGGTTTTGACACTTTATTCAGCATGGCCCTTTTGACCGATGGGAAGCGAGACTTCTTTGTAGCGCTGATTTGCCTTTCCAGGTTGCTTGGTTGGCCAAAAAGGGCGTATGCGTTTTTTCCTAAATATATTCAGGAAAAAACGTATACGCCCTTTTTGGCCAAGGGCATCATGGTCGAGGTTTTGCCGCTTTTCCTGTGCTTTAAAGGCGATTCGAATCTACCTCCTGAAATCTGTTTCCTGCAATTCTGCCTTGCTTTCAAATCCTCTTCGTTGCCTTCCCTCAATATATTTGTGGACGAGAGTTATCATTTCTAACTCTGCAGGTCTGTGAATTGCAGTGCCCCTGAGCTCCATTTTTCAACTCGCTTTCTTCGGAGTTGGCCGCAAAAGCGCAGGATTGCTTCAAGCCCTATTCTGGTTCCGGGCGGCAGGCTGAGCCTGTGGTTAATTCTTCTTCCTGATGGGAAAATAGAGTGATCTGTGCCTGTCCCAACACCTAGAGCTAGTCTATCATTGGTTCCACCTCTTCCCTTTCATCCTCAGGACAGATTGCAACCTGTACGTAACAGGAGGTTAAAGGTGCTGATTCTCCATGGAGGGAGATTGCTACTAACTCGGTTGGAATGGCGAACCAGAGCACAAGGAGATGAGAAATGAGGTGCGTTTTAGAAACCTTTCCCGATCGCACGGTGTACCGTCTTCTGGGTTTCTCATGCATGTTTTTGATATAGGAAGATGCCCTTGAACTTGGAGATTTGGGACCCATGGGATGGGTACCACGCAGTATTACTTTAAAGGGTCTGCGTTTGCTCACCCAACCTCAACAAATCTCTCAGTCCCACGAGTGTCCACCCTTATGTCTCAATCAGCTGTGGGTCTAGAGATGGTCAATAAAGGTGTCATCACAGCCCCTGAACGAATTCTGTATGAATTTCTCTCTCTTTCACTGTCTTTGTTTCACGGGTTTTTAAAAGTAATTGATTTTTATAATGGGGTTTAGCTGCTTTTCACTGCTGTGTTTATGCCGCTTTACACCCACTTGACTCACTTACAGAGAGATATCAATACATTGGTTTTAAGAGTCTTACTAGTCTGATATATTCTTGGGCGGTGAACAGGGGGCGTTGAGTCCACTTCACTGAGCAAGGAGTAGGTCTTGTCTATTACATATTGGGTTTATGGAACGGTATCTGAGCTAATTTGAAACCCTTGTTTTCTGCCTCACCCGACCTCACCTTTCCCGTTAAGCAGCCATAGTGTGTTTTGTAAACGTGTGTCTCTGTTCTGTTTTGTAATTCAGTTCAAGTGTAGCGGTTTTTACATTCCCTCTATAAGTGATATCTTATGATAAGTGTCGTTTTCTGGTTGACTTATTTCACTTAGAATCGTCGTACCTAAATCCACTCATCATGCTGCTACTAGCCTTATGACGTTGATTTCATGGCTGAGTGATATTCCATTGTACATAAGGACCACAACTTCTTTATCCATTTTTCTCTTTCCTGGGATATTTAAGGTGTAACGAAGTGGAGGTTCTTGTCAACAGAGCAGCCCTAAACTTTGGGGTGCCTGTGTCTTGCTGATTTTTAGTTTTCCCAATTTATACGCCCATGAGTGGAAGTGCCCTATGCTCTCTAAGCTGAGTTTTTTAGAGGTTTCAGGACACACCGTACACTTCTCCAGAGTGGCTGTTGGCAATTTACATCACGCCCATCAGCGTAGCAACGCTCCTGTTTCTCCATGGCCTGTCCTGCATTTCTGGTTTTGACACTTTATTCAGCATGGCCCTTTTGACCGATGGGAAGCGAGACTTCTTTGTAGCGCTGATTTGCCTTTCCAGGTTGCTTGGTTGGCCAAAAAGGGCGTCTGCGTTTTTTCCTGAATATATTCAGGAAAAAACGCAGACGCCCTTTTTGGCCAAGGGCATCATGGTCGAGGTTTTGCCGCTTTTCCTGTGCTTTAAAGGCGATACGAATCTACCTCCTGAAATCTGTTTCCTGCAATTCTGCCTTGCTTTCAAATCCTCTTCGTTGCCTTTCCTCAATATATTTGTGGACGAGAGTTATCATTTCTAACTCTGCAGGTTTGTGAATTGCAGTGCCCCTGAGCTCCATTTTTCAACTCGTTTTCTTGGGAGCTGGCCACAAAAGCGAAGGATTGCTACAGGCCCTATTCTGGTTCCGGGCGGCAGGCTGAGCCTGTGGTTAATTCTTCTTCCTGATTGGAAAATAGAGTGACCTGTGCTTGTCCCAACACCTAGACCTGGTCTCTCATTGGTTCCCCCTCTTCCCGTTCATCCTCAGGACAAATTGCAACCTGTACGGAACAGGAGGTTAAAGGTGCTGATTCTCCACGGAGGGAGATTGCTACTAACGCGGCTGGAATGGCGAACCCGAGCACAAGGAGATGAGAAATGAGGTGCGTTTTAGAAACCTTTCCCGATCACACGGTGTACCATCTTCTGGGTTTCTCATGCATGTTTTCGATGTAGGAAGATGCCCTTGAACCTGGAGATTTGGGACCCATGAGATGGGTACCACACAGTATTACTTTAAAGGGTCTGTGTTTGCTCACCCAACCTCACCAAACCTCTCAGCCCCAAGAGTGTCCACCCTTATGTCTCAATCAGCTGTGGGTCTAGATATGGTCAATCCAGGTGGCATCACAGCCCCTGAACGAATTTTGTAAGAATTTCTCTCCCTTTCACTGTCTTTGTTTCATGGGATTTTAAAAGTAATTGATTTTTATAATGGGGTTTAGCTGCTTTTCACTGCTGGGTTTATGCTGCTTTACACCCACTTGACTCATTTACAGAGGGATATCAATACATAGCTTTGAAGATTGTTCCTAGTCAGATATATTCTTGGGCGGTGAATAGGGGGTGTTGAGTCCAGTTCACTGAGCAAGGAGTAGGTCTTGTCTATTACATATTGGGTTTATGGAACGGTATCTGAGCTAATTTGAAACCCCTGTTTTCTACCTCACCCGACCTCACCTTTCCCGTCAAGCAGCCATAGTGTGTTTTGTAAACGTGTGTCTCTGTTCTGTTTTGTAATTCAGTTCAAGTGTAGCGGTTTTTACATTCCCTCTATAAGTCATATCTTATGATAAGTGTTGTTTTCTGGTTGACTTATTTCACTTAGAATCGTCGTACCTAAATCCACTCATCATGCTGCTACTAGCCTTATGAAGTTGATTTCATGGCTGAGTGATATGCCATTGTACATAAGGACCACAACTTCCTTATCCATTTTTCTCTTTCCTGGGATATTTAAGGTGTAACGAAGTGGAGGTTCTTGTCAACAGAGCAGCCCTAAACTTTGGGGTGCCTGTGTCTTGCTGATTTTTAGTTTTCCCAATTTATACGCCCATGAGTGGAAGTGCCTTATGCTCTCTATGCTGAGTTCTTTAGATGTTTCAGGAAACACCGTACACTTCTCCAGAGTGGCTGTTGGCAATTTACATCCCGCCCATCAGCGTAGTAAGGCTCCCGTTTCTCCATGGCCTGTCCTGCATTTCTGGTTTTGACACTTTATTCAGCATGGCCCTTTTGACCGATGGGAAGCGAGACTTCTTTGTAGCGCTGATTTGCCTTTCCAGGTTGCTTGGTTGGCCAAAAAGGGCGTATGCGTTTTTTCCTGAATATATTCAGGAAAAAACGCATACGCCCTTTTTGGCCAAGGGCATCATGGTCGAGGTTTTGCCGCTTTTCCTGTGCTTTAAAGGCGATTCGACTCTACCTCCTGAAATCTGTTTCCTGCAATTCTCCCTTGCTTTCAAATCCTCCTCGTTGCCTTCCCTCAATATATTTGTGGACGAGAGTTATCATTTCTAACTCTGTAGGTTTGTGAATTGCAGTGCCCCTGAGCTCGATTTTTCAACTCGCTTTTTTGGGAGCTGGCCGCAAAAGCGCAGGATTGCTTCAGGCCCTGTTCTGCTTCCGGGCGGCAGGCTGAGCCTGTGGTTAATTCTTCTTCCTGATGGGAAAATAGAGTGACCTGTGCCTGTCCCAACACCTAGAGCTAGTCTCTCACTGGTTCCCCCTCTTCCCGTTCATCCTCAGGACAAATTGCAACCTGTACGGAACAGGAGGTTAAAGGTGCTGATTCTCGAAGGAGGGAGATTGCTAGTAAAGCGGCTGTAATGGCCAACCCGAGCACAAGGAGATGAGAAATGAGGTGCGTTTTAGAAACCTTTCCCGATCACACGGTGTACCATCTTCTGGGTTTCTCATGCATGTTTTCGATGTAGGAAGATGCCCTTGAACCTGGAGATTTTGGACCCATGGGATGGATACCACGCAGTATTACTTTAAAGGGTCTGCGTTTGCTCACCCAACCTCACCCAACCTCTCAGCCCCAAGAGTGTCCACCCTTATGTCTCAATCAGCTGTGGGTCTAGAGATGGTCAATAAAGGTGGCATCACAGCCCCTGAACGAATTTTGTAAGAATTTCTCTCTCTTTCACTGTCTTTGTTTCACGGGTTTTTAAAAGTAATTGATTTTTATAATGGGGTTTAGCTGCTTTTCACTGCTGTGTTTATGCCGCTTTACACCCACTTGACTCACTTACAGAGAGATATCAATACATAGCTTTGAAGATTCTTCCTAGTCAGATATATTCTTGGGCGGTGAATAGGGGGTGTCGAGTCCAGTTCACTGAGCAAGGAGTAGGTCTTGTCTATTACATATTGGGTTTATTGAACGGTATCTGAGCTAATTTGAAACCCTTGTTTTCTGCCTCACCCGACCTCACCTTTCCCGTTAAGCAGCCATAGTGTGTTTTGTAAACGTGTGTCTCTGTTCTGTTTTGTAATTCAGTTCAAGTGTAGCGGTTTTTACATTCCCTCTATAAGTAATATCTTACGATAAGTGTCGTTTTCTGGTTGACTTATTTCACTTAGAATCGTCGTACCTAAATCCACTCATCATGCTGCTACTAGCCTTATGACGTTGATTTCATGGCTGAGTGATATTCCATTGTACATAAGGACCACAACTTCTTTATCCATTTTTTTCTTTCCTGGGATATTTAAGATGTAACGAAGTGGAGGTTCTTGTCAACAGAGCAGCCCTAAACTTTGGGGTGCCTGTGTCTTGCTGATTTTTAGTTTTCCCAATTTATATGCCCATGAGTGGAAGTGCCCTATGCTCTCTAAGCTGAGTTTTTTAGAGGTTTCAGGACACACCGTACACTTCTCCAGAGTGGCTGTTGGCAATTTACATCCCGCCCATCAGCGTAGCAAGGCTCCCGTTTCTCCATGGCCTGTCCTGCATTTCTGGTTTTGACACTTTATTCAGCATGGCCCTTTTGACCGATGGGAAGCGAGACTTCTTTGTAGCACTGATTTGCCTTTCCAGGTTGCTTGGTTGGCCAAAAAGGGCGTATGCGTTTTTTCCTGAATATATTCAGGAAAAAACGCATACGCCCTTTTTGGCCAAGGGCATCATGGTCGAGGTTTTGCCGCTTTTCCTGTGCTTTAAAGGCGATTCGAATCTACCTCCTGAAATCTGTTTCCTGCAATTCTGCCTTGCTTTCAAATCCTCCTCGTTGCCTTCCCTCAATATATTTGTGGACGAGAGTTATCATTTATAACTCTGCAGGTTTGTGAATTGCAGTGCCCCTGAGCTCGATTTTTCAACTCGCTTTTTTGGGAGCTGGCCGCAAAAGCGCAGGATTGCTTCAGGCCCTGTTCTGCTTCCGGGCGGCAGGCTGAGCCTGTGGTTAATTCTTCTTCCTGATGGGAAAATAGAGTGACCTGTGCCTGTCCCAACACCTAGAGCTAGTCTCTCACTGGTTCCCCCTCTTCCCGTTCATCCTCAGGACAAATTGCAACCTGTACGGAACAGGAGGTTAAAGGTGCTGATTCTCGAAGGAGGAAGATTGCTAGTAAAGCGGCTGTAATGGCCAACCCGAGCACAAGGAGATGAGAAATGAGGTGCGTTTTCGAAACCTTTCCCGATCACTCGGTGTACCATCTTCTGGGTTTCTCATGCATGTTTTCGATGTAGGAAGATGCCCTTGAACCTGGAGATTTTGGACCCATGGGATGGATACCACGCAGTATTACTTTAAAGGGTCTGCGTTTGCTCACCCAACCTCACCAAACCTCTCAGCCCCAAGAGTATCCACCCTTATGTCTCAATCAGCTGTGGGTCTAGAGATGGTCAATCCAGGTGGCATCACAGCCCCTGAACGAATTTTGTAAGAATTTCTCTCTCTTTCACTGTCTTTGTTTCACGGGTTTTTAAAAGTAATTGATTTTTATAATGGGGTTTAGCTGCTTTTCACTGCTGTGTTTATGCCGCTTTACACCCACTTGACTCACTTACAGAGGGATATCAATACATTGGTTTTAAGAGTCTTACTAGTCAGATATATTCTTGGGCGGTGAACAGGGGGTGTTGAGTCCAGTTCACTGAGCAAGGAGTAGGTCTTGTCTATTACATATTGGGTTTATGGAACGGTATCTGAGCTAATTTGAAACCCTTGTTTTATGCATCACCCACCTCACCTTTCTCGTTAAGCAGCCATAGTGTGTCTTCTAAACGTGTGACGCTGTTCTGTTTTGTAATTCCGTTCAAGTGTAGTGGTTTTTGCATTCCCTCTATAAGTGATATCTTATGATAAGTGTCTTTTTCTGTGTGACTTATTTCACTTAGAATCGTCGTACCTAAATCCTCTCATCATGCTGCTACTAGCCTTATGACGTTAATTTCATGGCTGAGTGATATGCCATTGTACATAAGGACCACAACTTCCTTATCCATTTTTCTCTTTCCTGGGATATTTAAGGTGTAACGAAGTGGAGGTTCTTGTCAACAGAGCAGCCCTAACCTTTCGGGTGCCTGTGTCTTGCTGATTTTTAGTTTTCCCAATTTATATGCCCATGAGTGGAAGTGCCCTATGCTCTCTAAGCTGAGTTTTTTAGAGGTTTCAGGACACACCGTACACTTCTCCAGAGTGGCTGTTGGCAATTTACATCACGCCAATCAGCGTAGCAACGCTCCTGTTTCTCCATGGCCTGTCCTGCATTTCTGGTTTTGACACTTTATTCAGCATGGCCCTTTTGACCGATGGGAAGCGAGACTTCTTTGTAGCGCTGATTTGCCTTTCCAGGTTGCTTGGTTGGCCAAAAAGGGCGTCTGCGTTTTTTCCTGAATATATTCAGGAAAAAACGCAGACGCCCTTTTTGGCCAAGGGCATCATGGTCGAGGTTTTGCCGCTTTTCCTGTGCTTTAAAGGCGATTCGAATCTACCTCCTGAAATCTGTTTCCTGTAATTCTGCCTTGCTTTCAAATCCTCTTCGTTGCCTTTCCTCAATATATTTGTGGACGAGAGTTATCATTTCTAACTCTGCAGGTTTGTGAATTGCAGTGCCCCTGAGCTCCATTTTTCAACTCGTTTTCTTGGGAGCTGGCCACAAAAGCGTAGGATTGCTACAGGCCCTATTCTGGTTCCGGGCGGCAGGCTGAGCCTGTGGTTAATTCTTCTTCCTGATTGGAAAATAGAGTGACCTGTGCTTGTCCCAACACCTAGACCTAGTCTCTCATTGGTTCCCCCTCTTCCCGTTCATCCTCAGGACAAATTGCAACCTGTACGGAACAGGAGGTTAAAGGTGCTGATTCTCCACGGAGGGAGATTGCTACTAACGCGGCTGGAATGGCGAACCCGAGCACAAGGAGATGAGAAATGAGGTGCGTTTTAGAAACCTTTCCCGATCACACGGTGTACCATCTTCTGGGTTTCTCATGCATGTTTTCGATGTAGGAAGATGCCCTTGAACCTGGAGATTTGGGACCCATGAGATGGGTACCACACAGTATTACTTTAAAGGGTCTGTGTTTGCTCACCCAACCTCACCAAACCTCTCAGCCCCAAGAGTGTCCACCCTTATGTCTCAATCAGCTGTGGGTCTAGATATGGTCAATCCAGGTGGCATCACAGCCCCTGAACGAATTTTGTAAGAATTTCTCTCCCTTTCACTGTCTTTGTTTCATGGGATTTTAAAAGTAATTGATTTTTATAATGGGGTTTAGCTGCTTTTCACTGCTGGGTTTATGCTGCTTTACACCCACTTGACTCATTTACAGAGGGATATCAATACATAGCTTTGAAGATTGTTCCTAGTCAGATATATTCTTGGGCGGTGAATAGGGGGTGTTGAGTCCAGTTCACTGAGCAAGGAGTAGGTCTTGTCTATTACATATTGGGTTTATGGAACGGTATCTGAGCTAATTTGAAACCCCTGTTTTCTACCTCACCCGACCTCACCTTTCCCGTCAAGCAGCCATAGTGTGTTTTGTAAACGTGTGTCTCTGTTCTGTTTTGTAATTCAGTTCAAGTGTAGCGGTTTTTACATTCCCTCTATAAGTGATATCTTATGATAAGTGTCGTTTTCTGGTTGACTTATTTCACTTAGAATCGTCGTACCTAAATCCACTCATCATGCTGCTACTAGCCTTATGACGTTGATTTCATGGCTGAGTGATATTCCATTGTACATAAGGACCACAACTTCTTTATCCATTTTTCTCTTTCCTGGGATATTTAAGGTGTAACGAAGTGGAGGTTCTTGTCAACAGAGCAGCCCTAAACTTTGGGGTGCCTGTGTCTTGCTGATTTTTAGTTTTCCCAATTTATACGCCCATGAGTGGAAGTGCCTTATGCTCTCTATGCTGAGTTCTTTAGATGTTTCAGGAAACACCGTACACTTCTCCAGAGTGGCTGTTGGCAATTTACATCCCGCCCATCAGCGTAGTAAGGCTCCCGTTTCTCCATGGCCTGTCCTGCATTTCTGGTTTTGACACTTTATTCAGCATGGCCCTTTTGACCGATGGGAAGCGAGACTTCTTTGTAGCGCTGATTTGCCTTTCCAGGTTGCTTGGTTGGCCAAAAAGGGCGTATGCGTTTTTTCCTGAATATATTCAGGAAAAAACGCATACGCCCTTTTTGGCCAAGGGCATCATGGTCGAGGTTTTGCCGCTTTTCCTGTGCTTTAAAGGCGATTCGACTCTACCTCCTGAAATCTGTTTCCTGCAATTCTCCCTTGCTTTCAAATCCTCCTCGTTGCCTTCCCTCAATATATTTGTGGACGAGAGTTATCATTTCTAACTCTGTAGGTTTGTGAATTGCAGTGCCCCTGAGCTCCATTTTTCAACTCGCTTTTTTGGGAGCTGGCCGCAAAAGCACAGGATTGCTTCAGGGCCTGTTCTGCTTCCGGGCGGCAGGCTGAGCCTGTGGTTAATTCTTCTTCCTGATGGGAAAATAGAGTGACCTGTGCCTGTACCAACACCTAGAGCTAGTCTCTCACTGGTTCCCCCTCTTCCCGTTCATCCTCAGGACAAATTGCAACCTGTACGGAACAGGAGGTTAAAGGTGCTGATTCTCGAAGAAGGGAGATTGCTAGTAAAGCGGCTGTAATGGCCAACCCGAGCACAAGGAGATGAGAAATGAGGTGCGTTTTAGAAACCTTTCCCGATCACACGGTGTACCATCTTCTGGGTTTCTCATGCATGTTTTCGATGTAGGAAGATGCCCTTGAACCTGGAGATTTTGGACCCATGTGATGGATACCACGCAGTATTACTTTAAAGAGTCTGCGTTTGCTCACCCAACCTCACCAAACCTCTCAGCCCCAAGAGTGTCCACCCTTATGTCTCAATCAGCTGTGGGTCTAGAGATGGTCAATCCAGGTGGCATCACAGCCCCTGAACGAATTTTGTAAGAATTTCTCTCTCTTTCACTGTCTTTGTTTCACGGGTTTTTAAAAGTAATTGATTTTTATAATGGGGTTTAGCTGCTTTTCACTGCTGTGTTTATGCCGCTTTACACCCACTTGACTCACTTACAGAGGGATATCAATACATTGGTTTTAAGATTCTTACTAGTCAGATATATTCTTGGGCGGTGAACAGGGGGTGTTTAGTCCACTTCACTGAGCAAGGAGTAGGTCTTGTGTATTACATATTGGGTGTATGGAACGGTGTCTGAGCCTATTTGAAACCCTTGTTTTATGCATCACCCCACCTCACCTTTCCTGTTAAGCAGCCATAGTGTGTCTTCTAAACGTGTGACGCTGTTCTGTTTTGTAATTCAGTTCAAGTGTAGCGGTTTTTACATTCCCTCTATAAGTGATATCTTATGATAAGTGTCTTTTTCTGTGTGACTTATTTCACTTAGAATCGTCGTACCTAAATCCTCTCATCATGCTGCTACTAGCCTTATGACGTTAATTTCATGGCTGAGTGATATGCCATTGTACATAAGGACCACAACTTCCTTATCCATTTTTCTCTTTCCTGGGATATTTAAGGTGTAACGAAGTGGAGGTTCTTGTCAACAGAGCAGCCCTAAACTTTGGGGTGCCTGTGTCTTGCTGATTTTTAGTTTTCCCAATTTATACGCCCATGAGTGGAAGTGCCCTATGCTCTCTAAGCTGAGTTTTTTAGATGTTTCAGGACACACCGTACACTTCTCCAGAGTGGCTGTTGGCAATTTACATCCCGCGCATCAGCGTAGCAAGGCTCCCGTTTCTCCATGGCCTGTCCTGCATTTCTGGTTTTGACACTTTATTCAGCATGGCCCTTTTGACCGATGGGAAGCGAGACTTCTTTGTAGCGCTGATTTGCCTTTCCAGGTTGCTTGGTTGGCCAAAAAGGGCGTTTGCGTTTTTTCCTGAATATATTCAGGAAAAAACGCAAACGCCCTTTTTGGCCAAGGGCATCATTGTCGAGGTTTTGCCGCTTTTCCCGAGCTTTAAAGGCGATTCAACTGTACCTCCTGAAATCTCTTTCCTGCAATTCTGCCTTGCTTTCAAATCCTCTGTGTTGCCTTCCCTCAATATATTTGTGGACGAGAGTTATCATTTATAACTCTGCATGTTTGTGAATTGCAGTGCCCCTGAGCTCGATTTTTCAACTCGCTTTTTTGGGAGCTGGCGGCAAAAGCACAGGATTGCTTCAGGCCCTGTTCTGCTTCCGTGCGGCAGGCTGAGCCTGTGGTTAATTCTTCTTCCTGATGGGAAAATAGAGTGACCTGTGCCTGTCCCAACACCTAGAGCTAGTTTCTCATTGGTTCCCCCTCTTCCCGTTCATCCTCAGGACAAATTGCAACCTGTACGGAACAGGAGGTTAAAGGTGCTGATTCTCGAAGGAGGGAGATTGCTAGTAAAGCGGCTGTAATGGCCAACCCGAGCACAAGGAGATGAGAAATGAGGTGCGTTTTAGAAACCTTTCCCGATCACACGGTGTACCATCTTCTGGGTTTCTCATGCATGTTTTCGATGTAGGAAGATGCCCTTGAACCTGGAGATTTTGGACCCATGGGATGGATACCACGCAGTATTACTTTAAAAGGTCTGCGTTTGCTCACCCAACCTCACCAAACCTCTCAGCCCCAAGAGTGTCCACCCTTATGTCTCAATCAGCTGTGGGTCTAGAGATGGTCAATCCAGGTGGCATCACAGCCCCTGAACGAATTTTGTAAGAATTTCTCTGTCTTTCACTGTCTTTGTTTCACGGGTTTTTAAAAGTAATTGATTTTTATAATGGGGTTTAGCTGCTTTTCACTGCTGTGTTTATGCCGCTTTACACCCACTTGACTCACTTACAGAGGGATATCAATACATTGGTTTTAAGATTCTTACTAGTCAGATATATTCTTGGGCGGTGAACAGGGGGTGTTTAGTCCACTTCACTGAGCAAGGAGTAGGTCTTGTCTATTACATATTGGGTTTATTGAACGGTATCTGAGCTAATTTGAAACCCTTGTTTTCTGCCTCACCCGACCTCACCTTTCCCGTTAAGCAGCCATAGTGTGTTTTGTAAACGTGTGTCTCTGTTCTGTTTTGTAATTCAGTTCAAGTGTAGCGGTTTTTACATTCCCTCTATAAGTGATATCTTATGATAAGTGTCTTTTTCTGTGTGACTTATTTCACTTAGAATCGTCGTACCTAAATCCTCTCATCATGCTGCTACTAGCCTTATGACGTTAATTTCATGGCTGAGTGATATGCCATTGTACATAAGGACCACAACTTCCTTATCCATTTTTCTCTTTCCTGGGATATTTAAGGTGTAACGAAGTGGAGGTTCTTGTCAACAGAGCAGCCCTAAACTTTGGGGTGCCTGTGTCTTGCTGATTTTTAGTTTTCCCAATTTATACGCCCATGAGTGGAAGTGCCCTATGCTCTCTAAGCTGAGTTTTTTAGATGTTTCAGGACACACCGTACACTTCTCCAGAGTGGCTGTTGGCAATTTACATCCCGCGCATCAGCGTAGTAAGGCTCCCGTTTCTCCATGGCCTGTCCTGCATTTCTGGTTTTGACACTTTATTCAGCATGGCCCTTTTGACCGATGGGAAGCGAGACTTCTTTGTAGCGCTGATTTGCCTTTCCAGGTTGCTTGGTTGGCCAAAAAGGGCGTATGCATTTTTTCCTGAATATATTCAGGAAAAAACGTATACGCCCTTTTTGGCCAAGGGCATCATGGTCGAGGTTTTGCCGCTTTTCCTGTGCTTTAAAGGCGATTCGACTCTACCTCCTGAAATCTGTTTCCTGCAATTCTGCCTTGCTTTCAAATCCTCTTCGTTGCCTTCCCTCAATATATTTGTGGACGAGAGTTATCATTTCTAACTCTGCAGGTCTGTGAATTGCAGTGCCCCTGAGCTCCATTTTTCAACTCGCTTTCTTCGGAGTTGGCCGCAAAAGCGCAGGATTGCTTCAAGCCCTATTCTGGTTCCGGGCGGCAGGCTGAGCCTGTGGTTAATTCTTCTTCCTGATGGGAAAATAGAGTGATCTGTGCCTGTCCCAACACCTAGAGCTAGTCTATCATTGGTTCCACCTCTTCCCTTTCATCCTCAGGACAGATTGCAACCTGTACGGAACAGGAGGTTAAAGGTGCTGATTCTCCACGGAGGGAGATTGCTACTAACTCGGTTGGAATGGCGAACCAGAGCACAAGGAGATGAGAAATGAGGTGCGTTTTAGAAACCTTTCCCGATCGCACGGTGTACCGTCTTCTGGGTTTCTCATGCATGTTTTTGATATAGGAAGATGCCCTTGAACTTGGAGATTTGGGACCCATGGGATGGGTACCACGCAGTATTACTTTAAAGGGTCTGCGTTTGCTCACCCAACCTCACCAAATCTCTCAGCCCCACGAGTGTCCACCCTTATGTCTCAATCAGCTGTGGGTCTAGAGATGGTCAATAAAGGTGTCATCACAGCCCCTGAACGAATTCTGTATGAATTTCTCTCTCTTTCACTGTCTTTGTTTCACGGGTTTTTAAAAGTAATTGATTTTTATAATGGGGTTTAGCTGCTTTTCACTGCTGTGTTTATGCCGCTTTACACCCACTTGACTCACTTACAGAGGGATATCAATACATTGGTTTTAAGAGTCTTACTAGTCTGATATATTCTTGGGCGGTGAACAGGGGGCGTTGAGTCCACTTCACTGAGCAAGGAGTAGGTCTTGTCTATTACATATTGGGTTTATGGAACGGTATCTGAGCTAATTTGAAACCCTTGTTTTCTGCCTCACCCGACCTCACCTTTCCCGTTAAGCAGCCATAGTGTGTTTTGTAAACGTGTGTCTCTGTTCTGTTTTGTAATTCAGTTAAAGTGTAGCGGTTTTTACATTCCCTCTATAAGTGATATCTTATGATAAGTGTCGTTTTCTGGTTGACTTATTTCACTTAGAATCGTCGTACCTAAATCCACTCATCATGCTGCTACTAGCCTTATGACGTTGATTTCATGGCTGAGTGATATTCCATTGTACATAAGGACCACAACTTCTTTATCCATTTTTCTCTTTCCTGGGATATTTAAGGTGTAACGAAGTGGAGGTTCTTGTCAACAGAGCAGCCCTAAACTTTGGGGTGCCTGTGTCTTGCTGATTTTTAGTTTTCCCAATTTATACGCCCATGAGTGGAAGTGCCCTATGCTCTCTAAGCTGAGTTTTTTAGAGGTTTCAGGACACACCGTACACTTCTCCAGAGTGGCTGTTGGCAATTTACATCACGCCAATCAGCGTAGCAACGCTCCTGTTTCTCCATGGCCTGTCCTGCATTTCTGGTTTTGACACTTTATTCAGCATGGCCCTTTTGACCGATGGGAAGCGAGACTTCTTTGTAGCGCTGATTTGCCTTTCCAGGTTGCTTGGTTGGCCAAAAAGGGCGTCTGCGTTTTTTCCTGAATATATTCAGGAAAAAACGCAGACGCCCTTTTTGGCCAAGGGCATCATGGTCGAGGTTTTGCCGCTTTTCCTGTGCTTTAAAGGCGATTCGAATCTACCTCCTGAAATCTGTTTCCTGTAATTCTGCCTTGCTTTCAAATCCTCTTCGTTGCCTTTCCTCAATATATTTGTGGACGAGAGTTATCATTTCTAACTCTGCAGGTTTGTGAATTGCAGTGCCCCTGAGCTCCATTTTTCAACTCGTTTTCTTGGGAGCTGGCCACAAAAGCGTAGGATTGCTACAGGCCCTATTCTGGTTCCGGGCGGCAGGCTGAGCCTGTGGTTAATTCTTCTTCCTGATTGGAAAATAGAGTGACCTGTGCTTGTCCCAACACCTAGACCTAGTCTCTCATTGGTTCCCCCTCTTCCCGTTCATCCTCAGGACAAATTGCAACCTGTACGGAACAGGAGGTTAAAGGTGCTGATTCTCCACGGAGGGAGATTGCTACTAACGCGGCTGGAATGGCGAACCCGAGCACAAGGAGATGAGAAATGAGGTGCGTTTTAGAAACCTTTCCCGATCACACGGTGTACCATCTTCTGGGTTTCTCATGCATGTTTTCGATGTAGGAAGATGCCCTTGAACCTGGAGATTTGGGACCCATGAGATGGGTACCACACAGTATTACTTTAAAGGGTCTGTGTTTGCTCACCCAACCTCACCAAACCTCTCAGCCCCAAGAGTGTCCACCCTTATGTCTCAATCAGCTGTGGGTCTAGAGATGGTCAATCCAGGTGGCATCACAGCCCCTGAACGAATTTTGTAAGAATTTCTCTCCCTTTCACTGTCTTTGTTTCATGGGATTTTAAAAGTAATTGATTTTTATAATGGGGTTTAGCTGCTTTTCACTGCTGGGTTTATGCTGCTTTACACCCACTTGACTCATTTACAGAGGGATATCAATACATAGCTTTGAAGATTGTTCCTAGTCAGATATATTCTTGGGCGGTGAATAGGGGGTGTTGAGTCCAGTTCACTGAGCAAGGAGTAGGTCTTGTCTATTACATATTGGGTTTATGGAACGGTATCTGAGCTAATTTGAAACCCCTGTTTTCTACCTCACCCGACCTCACCTTTCCCGTCAAGCAGCCATAGTGTGTTTTGTAAACGTGTGTCTCTGTTCTGTTTTGTAATTCAGTTCAAGTGTAGCGGTTTTTACATTCCCTCTATAAGTCATATCTTATGATAAGTGTTGTTTTCTGGTTGACTTATTTCACTTAGAATCGTCGTACCTAAATCCACTCATCATGCTGCTACTAGCCTTATGACGTTGATTTCATGGCTGAGTGATATGCCATTGTACATAAGGACCACAACTTCCTTATCCATTTTTCTCTTTCCTGGGATATTTAAGGTGTAACGAAGTGGAGGTTCTTGTCAACAGAGCAGCCCTAAACTTTGGGGTGCCTGTGTCTTGCTGATTTTTAGTTTTCCCAATTTATACGCCCATGAGTGGAAGTGCCTTATGCTCTCTATGCTGAGTTCTTTAGATGTTTCAGGAAACACCGTACACTTCTCCAGAGTGGCTGTTGGCAATTTACATCCCGCCCATCAGCGTAGTAAGGCTCCCGTTTCTCCATGGCCTGTCCTGCATTTCTGGTTTTGACACTTTATTCAGCATGGCCCTTTTGACCGATGGGAAGCGAGACTTCTTTGTAGCGCTGATTTGCCTTTCCAGGTTGCTTGGTTGGCCAAAAAGGGCGTATGCGTTTTTTCCTGAATATATTCAGGAAAAAACGCATACGCCCTTTTTGGCCAAGGGCATCATGGTCGAGGTTTTGCCGCTTTTCCTGTGCTTTAAAGGCGATTCGACTCTACCTCCTGAAATCTGTTTCCTGCAATTCTCCCTTGCTTTCAAATCCTCCTCGTTGCCTTCCCTCAATATATTTGGGGACGAGAGTTATCATTTCTAACTCTGTAGGTTTGTGAATTGCAGTGCCCCTGAGCTCCATTTTTCAACTCGCTTTTTTGGGAGCTGGCCGCAAAAGCACAGGATTGCTTCAGGGCCTGTTCTGCTTCCGGGCGGCAGGCTGAGCCTGTGGTTAATTCTTCTTCCTGATGGGAAAATAGAGTGACCTGTGCCTGTACCAACACCTAGAGCTAGTCTCTCACTGGTTCCCCCTCTTCCCGTTCATCCTCAGGACAAATTGCAACCTGTACGGAACAGGAGGTTAAAGGTGCTGATTCTCGAAGAAGGGAGATTGCTAGTAAAGCGGCTGTAATGGCCAACCCGAGCACAAGGAGATGAGAAATGAGGTGCGTTTTAGAAACCTTTCCCGATCACACGGTGTACCATCTTCTGGGTTTCTCATGCATGTTTTCGATGTAGGAAGATGCCCTTGAACCTGGAGATTTTGGACCCATGTGATGGATACCACGCAGTATTACTTTAAAGAGTCTGCGTTTGCTCACCCAACCTCACCAAACCTCTCAGCCCCAAGAGTGTCCACCCTTATGTCTCAATCAGCTGTGGGTCTAGAGATGGTCAATCCAGGTGGCATCACAGCCCCTGAACGAATTTTGTAAGAATTTCTCTCTCTTTCACTGTCTTTGTTTCACGGGTTTTTAAAAGTAATTGATTTTTATAATGGGGTTTAGCTGCTTTTCACTGCTGTGTTTATGCCGCTTTACACCCACTTGACTCACTTACAGAGGGATATCAATACATTGGTTTTAAGATTCTTACTAGTCAGATATATTCTTGGGCGGTGAACAGGGGGTGTTTAGTCCACTTCACTGAGCAAGGAGTAGGTCTTGTGTATTACATATTGGGTGTATGGAACGGTGTCTGAGCCTATTTGAAACCCTTGTTTTATGCATCACCCCACCTCACCTTTCCTGTTAAGCAGCCATAGTGTGTCTTCTAAACGTGTGACGCTGTTCTGTTTTGTAATTCAGTTCAAGTGTAGCGGTTTTTACATTCCCTCTATAAGTGATATCTTATGATAAGTGTCTTTTTCTGTGTGACTTATTTCACTTAGAATCGTCGTACCTAAATCCTCTCATCATGCTGCTACTAGCCTTATGACGTTAATTTCATGGCTGAGTGATATGCCATTGTACATAAGGACCACAACTTCCTTATCCATTTTTCTCTTTCCTGGGATATTTAAGGTGTAACGAAGTGGAGGTTCTTGTCAACAGAGCAGCCCTAAACTTTGGGGTGCCTGTGTCTTGCTGATTTTTAGTTTTCCCAATTTATACGCCCATGAGTGGAAGTGCCCTATGCTCTCTAAGCTGAGTTTTTTAGATGTTTCAGGACACACCGTACACTTCTCCAGAGTGGCTGTTGGCAATTTACATCCCGCGCATCAGCGTAGCAAGGCTCCCGTTTCTCCATGGCCTGTCCTGCATTTCTGGTTTTGACACTTTATTCAGCATGGCCCTTTTGACCGATGGGAAGCGAGACTTCTTTGTAGCGCTGATTTGCCTTTCCAGGTTGCTTGGTTGGCCAAAAAGGGCGTTTGCGTTTTTTCCTGAATATATTCAGGAAAAAACGCAAACGCCCTTTTTGGCCAAGGGCATCATTGTCGAGGTTTTGCCGCTTTTCCCGAGCTTTAAAGGCGATTCAACTGTACCTCCTGAAATCTCTTTCCTGCAATTCTGCCTTGCTTTCAAATCCTCTGTGTTGCCTTCCCTCAATATATTTGTGGACGAGAGTTATCATTTATAACTCTGCATGTTTGTGAATTGCAGTGCCCCTGAGCTCGATTTTTCAACTCGCTTTTTTGGGAGCTGGCGGCAAAAGCACAGGATTGCTTCAGGCCCTGTTCTGCTTCCGTGCGGCAGGCTGAGCCTGTGGTTAATTCTTCTTCCTGATGGGAAAATAGAGTGACCTGTGCCTGTCCCAACACCTAGAGCTAGTTTCTCATTGGTTCCCCCTCTTCCCGTTCATCCTCAGGACAAATTGCAACCTGTACGGAACAGGAGGTTAAAGGTGCTGATTCTCGAAGGAGGGAGATTGCTAGTAAAGCGGCTGTAATGGCCAACCCGAGCACAAGGAGATGAGAAATGAGGTGCGTTTTAGAAACCTTTCCCGATCACACGGTGTACCATCTTCTGGGTTTCTCATGCATGTTTTCGATGTAGGAAGATGCCCTTGAACCTGGAGATTTTGGACCCATGGGATGGATACCACGCAGTATTACTTTAAAAGGTCTGCGTTTGCTCACCCAACCTCACCAAACCTCTCAGCCCCAAGAGTGTCCACCCTTATGTCTCAATCAGCTGTGGGTCTAGAGATGGTCAATCCAGGTGGCATCACAGCCCCTGAACGAATTTTGTAAGAATTTCTCTCTCTTTCACTGTCTTTGTTTCACGGGTTTTTAAAAGTAATTGATTTTTATAATGGGGTTTAGCTGCTTTTCACTGCTGTGTTTATGCCGCTTTACACCCACTTGACTCACTTACAGAGGGATATCAATACATTGGTTTTAAGATTCTTACTAGTCAGATATATTCTTGGGCGGTGAACAGGGGGTGTTTAGTCCACTTCACTGAGCAAGGAGTAGGTCTTGTCTATTACATATTGGGTTTATTGAACGGTATCTGAGCTAATTTGAAACCCTTGTTTTCTGCCTCACCCGACCTCACCTTTCCCGTTAAGCAGCCATAGTGTGTTTTGTAAACGTGTGTCTCTGTTCTGTTTTGTAATTCAGTTCAAGTGTAGCGGTTTTTACATTCCCTCTATAAGTGATATCTTATGATAAGTGTCTTTTTCTGTGTGACTTATTTCACTTAGAATCGTCGTACCTAAATCCTCTCATCATGCTGCTACTAGCCTTATGACGTTAATTTCATGGCTGAGTGATATGCCATTGTACATAAGGACCACAACTTCCTTATCCATTTTTCTCTTTCCTGGGATATTTAAGGTGTAACGAAGTGGAGGTTCTTGTCAACAGAGCAGCCCTAAACTTTGGGGTGCCTGTGTCTTGCTGATTTTTAGTTTTCCCAATTTATACGCCCATGAGTGGAAGTGCCCTATGCTCTCTAAGCTGAGTTTTTTAGAGGTTTCAGGACACACCGTACACTTCTCCAGAGTGGCTGTTGGCAATTTACATCCCGCCCATCAGCGTAGCAAGGCTCCCGTTTCTCCATGGCCTGTCCTGCATTTCTGGTTTTGACACTTTATTCAGCATGGCCCTTTTGACCGATGGGAAGCGAGACTTCTTTGTAGCGCTGATTTGCCTTTCCAGGTTGCTTGGTTGGCCAAAAAGGGCGTTTGCGTTTTTTCCTGAATATATTCAGGAAAAAACGCAAACGCCCTTTTTGGCCAAGGGCATCATTGTCGAGGTTTTGCCGCTTTTCCCGAGCTTTAAAGGCGATTCAACTGTACCTCCTGAAATCTCTTTCCTGCAATTCTGCCTTGCTTTCAAATCCTCTGTGTTGCCTTCCCTCAATATATTTGTGGACGAGAGTTATCATTTATAACTCTGCATGTTTGTGAATTGCAGTGCCCCTGAGCTCGATTTTTCAACTCGCTTTTTTGGGAGCTGGCGGCAAAAGCACAGGATTGCTTCAGGCCCTGTTCTGCTTCCGGGCGGCAGGCTGAGCCTGTGGTTAATTCTTCTTCCTGATGGGAAAATAGAGTGACCTGTGCCTGTCCCAACACCTAGAGCTAGTTTCTCATTGGTTCCCCCTCTTCCCGTTCATCCTCAGGACAAATTGCAACCTGTACGGAACAGGAGGTTAAAGGTGCTGATTCTCGAAGGAGGGAGATTGCTAGTAAAGCGGCTGTAATGGCCAACCCGAGCACAAGGAGATGAGAAATGAGGTGCGTTTTAGAAACCTTTCCCGATCACACGGTGTACCATCTTCTGGGTTTCTCATGCATGTTTTCGATGTAGGAAGATGCCCTTGAACCTGGAGATTTGGGACCCATGGGATGGATACCACGCAGTATTACTTTAAAGGGTCTGCGTTTGCTCACCCAACCTCACCAAACCTCTCAGCCCCAAGAGTGTCCACCCTTATGTCTCAATCAGCTGTGGGTCTAGAGATGGTCAATCCAGGTGGCATCACAGCCCCTGAACGAATTTTGTAAGAATTTCTCTCTCTTTCACTGTCTTTGTTTCACGGGTTTTTAAAAGTAATTGATTTTTATAATGGGGTTTAGCTGCTTTTCACTGCTGTGTTTATGCCGCTTTACACCCACTTGACTCACTTACAGAGGGATATCAATACATTGGTTTTAAGATTCTTACTAGTCAGATATATTCTTGGGCGGTGAACAGGGGGTGTTTAGTCCACTTCACTGAGCAAGGAGTAGGTCTTGTCTATTACATATTGGGTTTATTGAACGGTATCTGAGCTAATTTGAAACCCTTGTTTTCTGCCTCACCCGACCTCACCTTTCCCGTTAAGCAGCCATAGTGTGTTTTGTAAACGTGTGTCTCTGTTCTGTTTTGTAATTCAGTTCAAGTGTAGCGGTTTTTACATTCCCTCTATAAGTAATATCTTATGATAAGTGTCGTTTTCTGGTTGACTTATTTCACTTAGAATCGTCGTACCTAAATCCACTCATCATGCTGCTACTAGCCTTATGACGTTGATTTCATGGCTGAGTGATACTCCATTGTACATAAGGACCACAACTTCTTTATCCATTTTTTTCTTTCCTGGGATATTTAAGGTGTAACGAAGTGGAGGTTCTTGTCAACAGAGCAGCCCTAAACTTTGGGGTGCCTGTGTCTTGCTGATTTTTAGTTTTCCCAATTTATATGCCCATGAGTGGAAGTGCCCTATGCTCTCTAAGCTGAGTTTTTTAGAGGTTTCAGGACACACCGTACACTTCTCCAGAGTGGCTGTTGGCAATTTACATCCCGCCCATCAGCGTAGCAAGGCTCCCGTTTCTCCATGGCCTGTCCTGCATTTCTGGTTTTGACACTTTATTCAGCATGGCCCTTTTGACCGATGGGAAGCGAGACTTCTTTGTAGCGCTGATTTGCCTTTCCAGGTTGCTTGGTTGGCCAAAAAGGTGCTTTAAAGGCGATTCGACTCTACCTCCTGAAATCTGTTTCCTGCAATTCTGCCTTGCTTTCAAATCCTCCTCGTTGCCTTCCCTCAATATATTTGTGGACGAGAGTTATCATTTATAACTCTGCAGGTTTGTGAATTGCAGTGCCCCTGAGCTCCATTTTTCAACTCGCTTTCTTGGGAGCTGGCCGCAAAAGCGCAGGATTGCTTCAGGCCCTATTGTGGTTCCGGGCGGCAGGCTGAGCCTGTGGTTAATTCTTCTTCCTGATGGGAAAATAGAGTGACCTGTGCCTGTCCCAACACCTAGAGCTAGTCTCTCATTGGTTCCCCCTCTTCCCGTTCATCCTCAGGACAAATTGCAACCTGTACGGAACAGGAGGTTAAAGGTGCTGATTCTCCACGGAGGGAGATTGCTACTAACGCGGCTGGAATGGCGAACCCGAGCACAAGGAGATGAGAAATGAGGTGCGTTTTCGAAACCTTTCCCGATCACACGGTGTACCATCTTCTGGGTTTCTCATGCATGTTTTCGATGTAGGAAGATGCCCTTGAACCTGGAGATTTGGGACCCATGGGATGGATACCACGCAGTATTACTTTAAAGGGTCTGCGTTTGCTCACCCAACCTCACCAAACCTCTCAGCCCCAAGAGTGTCCACCCTTATGTCTCAATCAGCTGTGGGTCTAGATATGGTCAATCCAGGTGGCATCACAGCCCCTGAACGAATTTTGTAAGAATTTCTCTCTCTTTCACTGTCTTTGTTTCACGGGATTTTAAAAGTAATTGATTTTTATAATGGGGTTTAGCTGCTTTTCACTGCTCTGTTTATGCTGCTTTACATCCACTTGACTCATTTACAGAGAGATATCAATACATAGCTTTGAAGATTCTTCCTAGTCAGGTATATTCTTGGGCGGTGAATAGGGGGTGTCGAGTCCAGTTCACTGAGCAAGGAGTAGGTCTTGTCTATTACATATTGGGTTTATGGAACGGTATCTGAGCTAATTTGAAACCCTTGTTTTCTACCTCACCCGACCTCACCTTTCCCGTTAAGCAGCCATAGTGTGTTTTGTAAACGTGTGACGCTGTTCTGTTTTGTAATTCAGTTCAAGTGTAGCGGTTTTTACATTCCCTCTCTAAGTGATATCTTATGATAAGTGTCTTTTTCTGTGTGACTTATTTCACTTAGAATCGTCGTACCTAAATCCTCTCATCATGCTGCTACTAGCCTTATGACGTTAATTTCATGGCTGAGTGATATGCCATTGTACATAAGGACCACAACTTCCTTATCCATTTTTCTCTTTCCTGGGATATTTAAGGTGTAACGAAGTGGAGGTTCTTGTCAACAGAGCAGCCCTAAACTTTGGGGTGCCTGTGTCTTGCTGATTTTTAGTTTTCCCAATTTATACGCCCATGAGTGGAAGTGCCTTATGCTCTCTATGCTGAGTTTTTTAGATGTTTCAGGAAACACCGTACACTTCTCCAGAGTGGCTGTTGGCAATTTACATCCCGCCCATCAGCGTAGCAAGGCTCCCGTTTCACCATGGCCTGTCCTGCATTTCTGGTTTTGACACTTTATTCAGCATGGCCCTTTTTTCCGATGGGAAGCGAGACTTCTTTGTAGCGCTGATTTGCCTTTCCAGGTTGCTTGGTTGGCCAAAAAGGGCGTCTGCGTTTTTTCCTGAATATATTCAGGAAAAAACGCATACGCCCTTTTTGGCCAAGGGCATCATGGTCGAGGTTTTGCCGCCTTTCCTGTGCTTTAAAGGCGATTCGAATCTACCTCCTGAAATCTGTTTCCTGCAATTCTGCCTTGCTTTCAAATCCTCTTCGTTGCCTTCCCTCAATATATTTGTGGACGAGAGTTATCATTTCTAACTCTGCAGGTTTGTGAATTGCAGTGCCCCTGAGCTCCATTTTTCAACTCGCTTTCTTGGGAGCTGGCCGCAAAAGCGCAGGATTGCGTCAGGCCCTATTGTGGTTCCGGGCGGCAGGCTGAGCCTGTGGTTAATTCTTCTTCCTGATGGGAAAATAGAGTGACCTGTGCCTGTCCCAACACCTAGAGCTAGTCTCTCACTGGTTCCCCCTCTTCCCGTTCATCCTCAGGACAAATTGCAACCTGTACGGAACAGGAGGTTAAAGGTGCTGATTCTCCACGGAGGGAGATTGCTACTAACGCGGCTGGAATGGCGAACCCGAGCACAAGGAGATGAGAAATGAGGTGCGTTTTAGAAACCTTTCCCGATCACACGGTGTACCATCTTCTGGGTTTCTCATGCATGTTTTCGATGTAGGAAGATGCCCTTGAACCTGGAGATTTTGGACCCATGGGATGGATACCACGCAGTATTACTTTAAAGGGTCTGCGTTTGCTCACCCAACCTCACCAAACCTCTCAGCCCCAAGAGTGTCCACCCTTATGTCTCAATCAGCTGTGGGTCTAGAGATGGTCAATCCAGGTGGCATCACAGCCCCTGAACGAATTTTGTAAGAATTTCTCTCTCTTTCACTGTCTTTGTTTCACGGGTTTTTAAAAGTAATTGATTTTTATAATGGGGTTTAGCTGCTTTTCACTGCTGTGTTTATGCCGCTTTACACCCACTTGACTCACTTACAGAGGGATATCAATACATTGGTTTTAAGATTCTTACTAGTCAGATATATTCTTGGGCGGTGAACAGGGGGTGTTTAGTCCACTTCACTGAGCAAGGAGTAGGTCTTGTCTATTACATATTGGGTGTATGGAACGGTATCTGAGCCTATTTGAAACCCTTGTTTTATGCATCACCCCACCTCACCTTTCCCGTTAAGCAGCCATAGTGTGTCTTCTAAACGTGTGACGCTGTTCTGTTTTGTAATTCAGTTCAAGTGTAGCGGTTTTTACATTCCCTCTATAAGTGATATCTTATGATAAGTGTCTTTTTCTGTGTGACTTATTTCACTTAGAATCGTCGTACCTAAATCCTCTCATCATGCTGCTACTAGCCTTATGACGTTAATTTCATGGCTGAGTGATATGCCATTGTACATAAGGACCACAACTTCCTTATCCATTTTTCTCTTTCCTGGGATATTTAAGGTGTAACGAAGTGGAGGTTCTTGTCAACAGAGCAGCCCTAAACTTTGGGGTGCCTGTGTCTTGCTGATTTTTAGTTTTCCCAATTTATACGCCCATGAGTGGAAGTGCCCTATGCTCTCTAAGCTGAGTTTTTTAGATGTTTCAGGACACCCCGTACTCTTCTCCAGAGTGGCTGTTGGCAATTTACATCCCGCCCATCAGCGTAGCAAGGCTCCCGTTTCTCCATGGCCTGTCCTGCATTTCTGGTTTTGACACTTTATTCAGCATGGCCCTTTTGACCGATGGGAAGCGAGACTTCTTTGTAGCGCTGATTTGCCTTTCCAGGTTGCTTGGTTGGCCAAAAAGGGCGTATGCGTTTTTTCCTGAATATATTCAGGAAAAAACGCATACGCCCTTTTTGGCCAAGGGCATCATGGTCGAGGTTTTGCCGCTTTTCCTGTGCTTTAAAGGCGATTCGACTCTACCTCCTGAAATCTGTTTCCTGCAATTCTGCCTTGCTTTCAAATCCTCCTCGTTGCCTTCCCTCAATATATTTGTGGACGAGAGTTATCATTTATAACTCTGCAGGTTTGTGAATTGCAGTGCCCCTGAGCTCCATTTTTCAACTCGCTTTCTTGGGAGCTGGCCGCAAAAGCGCAGGATTGCTTCAGGCCCTATTGTGGTTCCGGGCGGCAGGCTGAGCCTGTGGTTAATTCTTCTTCCTGATGGGAAAATAGAGTGACCTGTGCCTGTCCCAACACCTAGAGCTAGTCTCTCATTGGTTCCCCCTCTTCCCGTTCATCCTCAGGACAAATTGCAACCTGTACGGAACAGGAGGTTAAAGGTGCTGATTCTCCACGGAGGGAGATTGCTACTAACGCGGCTGGAATGGCGAACCCGAGCACAAGGAGATGAGAAATGAGGTGCGTTTTAGAAACCTTTCCCGATCACACGGTGTACCATCTTCTGGGTTTCTCATGCATGTTTTCGATGTAGGAAGATGCCCTTGAACCTGGAGATTTGGGACCCATGGGATGGATACCACGCAGTATTACTTTAAAGGGTCTGCGTTTGCTCACCCAACCTCACCAAACCTCTCAGCCCCAAGAGTGTCCACCCTTATGTCTCAATCAGCTGTGGGTCTAGATATGGTCAATCCAGGTGGCATCACAGCCCCTGAACGAATTTTGTAAGAATTTCTCTCTCTTTCACTGTCTTTGTTTCACGGGATTTTAAAAGTAATTGATTTTTATAATGGGGTTTAGCTGCTTTTCACTGCTCTGTTTATGCTGCTTTACATCCACTTGACTCATTTACAGAGAGATATCAATACATAGCTTTGAAGATTCTTCCTAGTCAGGTATATTCTTGGGCGGTGAATAGGGGGTGTCGAGTCCAGTTCACTGAGCAAGGAGTAGGTCTTGTCTATTACATATTGGGTTTATGGAACGGTATCTGAGCTAATTTGAAACCCTTGTTTTCTACCTCACCCGACCTCACCTTTCCCGTTAAGCAGCCATAGTGTGTTTTGTAAACGTGTGACGCTGTTCTGTTTTGTAATTCAGTTCAAGTGTAGCGGTTTTTACATTCCCTCTCTAAGTGATATCTTATGATAAGTGTCTTTTTCTGTGTGACTTATTTCACTTAGAATCGTCGTACCTAAATCCTCTCATCATGCTGCTACTAGCCTTATGACGTTAATTTCATGGCTGAGTGATATGCCATTGTACATAAGGACCACAACTTCCTTATCCATTTTTCTCTTTCCTGGGATATTTAAGGTGTAACGAAGTGGAGGTTCTTGTCAACAGAGCAGCCCTAAACTTTGGGGTGCCTGTGTCTTGCTGATTTTTAGTTTTCCCAATTTATACGCCCATGAGTGGAAGTGCCTTATGCTCTCTATGCTGAGTTTTTTAGATGTTTCAGGAAACACCGTACACTTCTCCAGAGTGGCTGTTGGCAATTTACATCCCGCCCATCAGCGTAGCAAGGCTCCCGTTTCACCATGGCCTGTCCTGCATTTCTGGTTTTGACACTTTATTCAGCATGGCCCTTTTTTCCGATGGGAAGCGAGACTTCTTTGTAGCGCTGATTTGCCTTTCCAGGTTGCTTGGTTGGCCAAAAAGGGCGTCTGCGTTTTTTCCTGAATATATTCAGGAAAAAACGCATACGCCCTTTTTGGCCAAGGGCATCATGGTCGAGGTTTTGCCGCCTTTCCTGTGCTTTAAAGGCGATTCGAATCTACCTCCTGAAATCTGTTTCCTGCAATTCTGCCTTGCTTTCAAATCCTCTTCGTTGCCTTCCCTCAATATATTTGTGGACGAGAGTTATCATTTCTAACTCTGCAGGTTTGTGAATTGCAGTGCCCCTGAGCTCCATTTTTCAACTCGCTTTCTTGGGAGCTGGCCGCAAAAGCGCAGGATTGCGTCAGGCCCTATTGTGGTTCCGGGCGGCAGGCTGAGCCTGTGGTTAATTCTTCTTCCTGATGGGAAAATAGAGTGACCTGTGCCTGTCCCAACACCTAGAGCTAGTCTCTCACTGGTTCCCCCTCTTCCCGTTCATCCTCAGGACAAATTGCAACCTGTACGGAACAGGAGGTTAAAGGTGCTGATTCTCCACGGAGGGAGATTGCTACTAACGCGGCTGGAATGGCGAACCCGAGCACAAGGAGATGAGAAATGAGGTGCGTTTTAGAAACCTTTCCCGATCACACGGTGTACCATCTTCTGGGTTTCTCATGCATGTTTTCGATGTAGGAAGATGCCCTTGAACCTGGAGATTTTGGACCCATGGGATGGATACCACGCAGTATTACTTTAAAGGGTCTGCGTTTGCTCACCCAACCTCACCAAACCTCTCAGCCCCAAGAGTGTCCACCCTTATGTCTCAATCAGCTGTGGGTCTAGAGATGGTCAATCCAGGTGGCATCACAGCCCCTGAACGAATTTTGTAAGAATTTCTCTCTCTTTCACTGTCTTTGTTTCACGGGTTTTTAAAAGTAATTGATTTTTATAATGGGGTTTAGCTGCTTTTCACTGCTGTGTTTATGCCGCTTTACACCCACTTGACTCACTTACAGAGGGATATCAATACATTGGTTTTAAGATTCTTACTAGTCAGATATATTCTTGGGCGGTGAACAGGGGGTGTTTAGTCCACTTCACTGAGCAAGGAGTAGGTCTTGTCTATTACATATTGGGTGTATGGAACGGTATCTGAGCCTATTTGAAACCCTTGTTTTATGCATCACCCCACCTCACCTTTCCCGTTAAGCAGCCATAGTGTGTCTTCTAAACGTGTGACGCTGTTCTGTTTTGTAATTCAGTTCAAGTGTAGCGGTTTTTACATTCCCTCTATAAGTGATATCTTATGATAAGTGTCTTTTTCTGTGTGACTTATTTCACTTAGAATCGTCGTACCTAAATCCTCTCATCATGCTGCTACTAGCCTTATGACGTTAATTTCATGGCTGAGTGATATGCCATTGTACATAAGGACCACAACTTCCTTATCCATTTTTCTCTTTCCTGGGATATTTAAGGTGTAACGAAGTGGAGGTTCTTGTCAACAGAGCAGCCCTAAACTTTGGGGTGCCTGTGTCTTGCTGATTTTTAGTTTTCCCAATTTATACGCCCATGAGTGGAAGTGCCCTATGCTCTCTAAGCTGAGTTTTTTAGATGTTTCAGGACACCCCGTACTCTTCTCCAGAGTGGCTGTTGGCAATTTACATCCCGCCCATCAGCGTAGCAAGGCTCCCGTTTCTCCATGGCCTGTCCTGCATTTCTGGTTTTGACACTTTATTCAGCATGGCCCTTTTGACCGATGGGAAGCGAGACTTCTTTGTAGCGCTGATTTGCCTTTCCAGGTTGCTTGGTTGGCCAAAAAGGGCGTATGCGTTTTTTCCTGAATATATTCAGGAAAAAACGCATACGCCCTTTTTGGCCAAGGGCATCATGGTCGAGGTTTTGCCGCTTTTCCTGTGCTTTAAAGGCGATTCGACTCTACCTCCTGAAATCTGTTTCCTGCAATTCTGCCTTGCTTTCAAATCCTCCTCGTTGCCTTCCCTCAATATATTTGTGGACGAGAGTTATCATTTCTAACTCTGCAGGTTTGTGAATTGCAGTGCCCCTGAGCTCCATTTTTCAACTCGCTTTCTTGGGAGCTGGCCGCAAAAGCGCAGGATTGCTTCAGGCCCTATTGTGGTTCCGGGCGGCAGGCTGAGCCTGTGGTTAATTCTTCTTCCTGATGGGAAAATAGAGTGACCTGTGCCTGTCCCAACACCTAGAGCTAGTCTCTCATTGGTTCCCCCTCTTCCCGTTCATCCTCAGGACAAATTGCAACCTGTACGGAACAGGAGGTTAAAGGTGCTGATTCTCCACGGAGGGAGATTGCTACTAACGCGGCTGGAATGGCGAACCCGAGCACAAGGAGATGAGAAATGAGGTGCGTTTTAGAAACCTTTCCCGATCACACGGTGTACCATCTTCTGGGTTTCTCATGCATGTTTTCGATGTAGGAAGATGCCCTTGAACCTGGAGATTTGGGACCCATGGGATGGATACCACGCAGTATTACTTTAAAGGGTCTGCGTTTGCTCACCCAACCTCACCAAACCTCTCAGCCCCAAGAGTGTCCACCCTTATGTCTCAATCAGCTGTGGGTCTAGATATGGTCAATCCAGGTGGCATCACAGCCCCTGAACGAATTTTGTAAGAATTTCTCTCTCTTTCACTGTCTTTGTTTCACGGGATTTTAAAAGTAATTGATTTTTATAATGGGGTTTAGCTGCTTTTCACTGCTCTGTTTATGCTGCTTTACATCCACTTGACTCATTTACAGAGAGATATCAATACATAGCTTTGAAGATTCTTCCTAGTCAGGTATATTCTTGGGCGGTGAATAGGGGGTGTCGAGTCCAGTTCACTGAGCAAGGAGTAGGTCTTGTCTATTACATATTGGGTTTATGGAACGGTATCTGAGCTAATTTGAAACCCTTGTTTTCTACCTCACCCGACCTCACCTTTCCCGTTAAGCAGCCATAGTGTGTTTTGTAAACGTGTGACGCTGTTCTGTTTTGTAATTCAGTTCAAGTGTAGCGGTTTTTACATTCCCTCTCTAAGTGATATCTTATGATAAGTGTCTTTTTCTGTGTGACTTATTTCACTTAGAATCGTTGTACCTAAATCCTCTCATCATGCTGCTACTAGCCTTATGACGTTAATTTCATGGCTGAGTGATATGCCATTGTACATAAGGACCACAACTTCCTTATCCATGTTTCTCTTTCCTGGGATATTTAAGGTGTAACGAAGTGGAGGTTCTTGTCAACAGAGCAGCCCTAAACTTTGGGGTGCCTGTGTCTTGCTGATTTTTAGTTTTCCCAATTTATACGCCCATGAGTGGAAGTGCCTTATGCTCTCTATGCTGAGTTTTTTAGATGTTTCAGGAAACACCGTACACTTCTCCAGAGTGGCTGTTGGCAATTTACATCCCGCCCATCAGTGTAGCAAGGCTCCAGTTTCACCATGGCCTGTCCTGCATTTCTGGTTTTGACACTTTATTCAGCATGGCCCTTTTGACCGATGGGAAGCGAGACTTCTTTGTAGCGCTGATTTGCCTTTCCAGGTTGCTTGGTTGGCCAAAAAGGGCGTATGCGTTTTTTCCTGAATATATTCAGGAAAAAACGCATACGCCCTTTTTGGCCAAGGGCATCATGGTCGAGGTTTTGCCGCCTTTCCTGTGCTTTAAAGGCGATTCGAATCTACCTCCTGAAATCTGTTTCCTGCAATTCTGCCTTGCTTTCAAATCCTCCTCGTTGCCTTCCCTCAATATATTTGTGGACGAGAGTTATCATTTCTAACTCTGCAGGTTTGTGAATTGCAGTGCCCCTGAGCTCCATTTTTCAACTCGCTTTCTTGGGAGCTGGCCGCAAAAGCGCAGGATTGCTTCAGGCCCTATTGTGGTTCCGGGCGGCAGGCTGAGCCTGTGGTTAATTCTTCTTCCTGATGGGAAAATAGAGTGACCTGTGCCTGTCCCAACACCTAGAGCTAGTCTCTCATTGGTTCCCCCTCTTCCCGTTCATCCTCAGGACAAATTGCAACCTGTACGGAATAGGAGGTTAAAGGTGCTGATTCTCCACGGAGGGAGATTGCTACTAACGCGGCTGGAATGGCGAACCCGAGCACAAGGAGATGAGAAATGAGGTGCGTTTTAGAAACCTTTCCCGATCACACGGTGTACCATCTTCTGGGTTTCTCATGCATGTTTTCGATGTAGGAAGATGCCCTTGAACCTGGAGATTTGGGACCCATGGGATGGATACCACGCAGTATTACTTTAAAGGGTCTGCGTTTGCTCACCCAACCTCACCAAACCTCTCAGCCCCAAGAGTGTCCACCCTTATGTCTCAATCAGCTGTGGGTCTAGATATGGTCAATCCAGGTGGCATCACAGCCCCTGAACGAATTTTGTAAGAATTTCTCTCTCTTTCACTGTCTTTGTTTCACGGGATTTTAAAAGTAATTGATTTTTATAATGGGGTTTAGCTGCTTTTCACTGCTCTGTTTATGCTGCTTTACATCCACTTGACTCATTTACAGAGAGATATCAATACATAGCTTTGAAGATTCTTCCTAGTCAGGTATATTCTTGGGCGGTGAATAGGGGGTGTCGAGTCCAGTTCACTGAGCAAGGAGTAGGTCTTGTCTATTACATATTGGGTTTATGGAACGGTATCTGAGCTAATTTGAAACCCTTGTTTTCTCCCTCACCCGACCTCACCTTTCCCGTTAAGCAGCCATAGTGTGTTTTGTAAACGTGTGACGCTGTTCTGTTTTGTAATTCAGTTCAAGTGTAGCGGTTTTTACATTCCCTCTCTAAGTGATATCTTATGATAAGTGTCTTTTTCTGTGTGACTTATTTCACTTAGAATCGTCGTACCTAAATCCTCTCATCATGCTGCTACTAGCCTTATGACGTTAATTTCATGGCTGAGTGATATGCCATTGTACATAAGGACCACAACTTCCTTATCCATTTTTCTCTTTCCTGGGATATTTAAGGTGTAACGAAGTGGAGGTTCTTGTCAACAGAGCAGCCCTAAACTTTGGGGTGCCTGTGTCTTGCTGATTTTTAGTTTTCCCAATTTATACGCCCATGAGTGGAAGTGCCCTATGCTCTCTAAGCTGAGTTTTTTAGATGTTTCAGGACACACCGTACACTTCTCCAGAGTGGCTGTTGACAATTTACATCCCGCGCATCAGCGTAGCAAGGCTCCCGTTTCACCATGGCCTGTCCTGCATTTCTGGTTTTGACACTTTATTCAGCACGGCCGTTTTGACAGAAGGGAAGCGAGACTTCTTTGTAGCGCTGATTTGCCTTTCCAGGTTGCTTGGTTGGCCAAAAAGGGCGTCTGCGTTTTTTCCTGAATATATTCAGGAAAAAACGCAGACGCCCTTTTTGGCCAAGGGCATCATGGTCGAGGTTTTGCCGCTTTTCCTGTGCTTTAAAGGCGATTCGAATCTACCTCCTGAAATCTGTTTCCTGCAATTCTGACTTGCTTTCAAATCCTCTTCGTTGCCTTTCCTCAATATATTTGTGGACGAGAGTTATCATTTATAACTCTGCAGGTTTGTGAATTGCAGTGCCCCTGAGCTCCATTTTTCAACTCGTTTTCTTGGGAGCTGGCCACAAAAGCGTAGGATTGCTTCAGGCCCTATTCTGGTTCCGGGCGGCAGGCTGAGCCTGTGGTTAATTCTTCTTCCTGATGGGAAAATAGAGTGACCTGTGCCTGTCCCAACACCTAGACCTAGTCTCTCATTGTTTCCCCCTCTTCCCGTTCATCCTCAGGACAAATTGCAACCTGTACGGAACAGGAGGTTAAAGGTGCTGATTCTCCACGGAGGGAGATTGCTACTAACGCGGCTGGAATGGCGAACCCGAGCACAAGGAGATGAGAAATGACGTGCGTTTTAGAAACCTTTCCCGATCACACAGTGTACCATCTTCTGGGTTTCTCATGCATGTTTTCGATGTAGGAAGATGCCCTTGAACCTGGAGATTTGGGACCCATGAGATGGGTACCACACAGTATTACTTTAAAGGATCTGTGTTTGCTCACCCAACCTCACCAAACCTCTCAGCCCCAAGAGTGTCCACCCTTATGTCTCAATCAGCTGTGGGTTTAGAGATGGTCAATACAGGTGGCATCACAGCCCCTGAACGAATTTTGTAAGAATTTCTCTCCCTTTCACTGTCTTTGTTTCATGGGATTTTAAAAGTAATTGATTTTTATAATGGGGTTTAGCTGCTTTTCACTGCTGTGTTTATGCTGCTTTACACCCACTTGACTCATTTACAGAGGGATATCAATACATAGCTTTGAAGATTCTTCCTAGTCAGATATATTCTTGGGCGGTGAATAGGGGGTGTCGAGTCCAGTTCACTGAGCAAGGAGTAGGTCTTGTCTATTACATATTGGGTTTATGGAACGGTATCTGAGCTAATTTGAAACCCTTGTTTTCTACCTCACCCGACCTCACCTTTCCCGTTAAGCAGCCATAGTGTGTTTTGTAAACGTGTGTCTCTGTTCTGTTTTGTAATTCAGTTCAAGTGTAGCGGTTTTTACATTCCCTCTATAAGTCATATCTTATGATAAGTGTTGTTTTCTGGTTGACTTATTTCACTTAAAATCGTCGTACCTAAATCCACTCATCATGCTGCTACTAGCCCTATGACGTTGATTTCATGGCTGAGTGATATGCCATTGTACATAAGGACCACAACTTCCTTATCCATTTTTCTCTTTCCTGGGATATTTAAGGTGTAACGAAGTGGAGGTTCTTGTCAACAGAGCAGCCCTAAACTTTGGGGTGCCTGTGTCTTGCTGATTTTTAGTTTTCCCAATTTATACGCCCATGAGTGGAAGTGCCTTATGCTCTCTATGCTGAGTTTTTTAGATGTTTCAGGAAACACCGTACACTTCTCCAGAGTGGCTGTTGGCAATTTACATCCCGCCCATCAGGGTAGTAAGGCTCCCGTTTCTCCATGGCCTGTCCTGCATTTCTGGTTTTGACACTTTATTCAGCATGGCCCTTTTGACCGATGGGAAGCGAGACTTCTTTGTAGCGCTGATTTGCCTTTCCAGGTTGCTTGGTTGGCCAAAAAGGGCGTATGCGTTTTTTCCTGAATATATTCAGGAAAAAACGCATACGCCCTTTTTGGCCAAGGGCATCATTGTCGAGGTTTTGCCGCTTTTCCTGTGCTTTAAAGGCGATTCGACTTTACCTCCTGAATTCTGTTTCCTGCAATTCTGACTTGCTTTCAAATCCTCCTCGTTGCCTTCCCTCAATATATTTGTGGACGAGAGTTATCATTTCTAACTCTGCAGGTTTGTGAATTGCAGTGCCCCTGAGCTCGATTTTTCAACTCGCTTTTTTGGGAGCTGGCCGCAAAAGCAGAGGATTGTTTCAGGGCCTGTTCTGCTTCCGGGCGGCAGGCTGAGCCTGTGGTTAATTCTTCTTCCTGATGGGAAAATAGAGTGACCTGTGCCTGTACCAACACCTAGAGCTAGTCTCTCACTGGTTCCCCCTCTTCCCGTTCATCCTCAGGACAAATTGCAACCTGTACGGAACAGGAGGTTAAAGGTGCTGATTCTCGAAGAAGGGAGATTGCTAGTAAAGCGGCTGTAATGGCCAACCCGAGCACAAGGAGATGAGAAATGAGGTGCGTTTTAGAAACCTTTCCCGATCACACGGTGTACCATCTTCTGGGTTTCTCATGCATGTTTTCGATGTAGGAAGATGCCCTTGAACCTGGAGATTTTGGACCCATGGGATGGATACCACGCAGTATTACTTTAAAGGGTCTGCGTTTGCTCACCCAACCTCACCAAACCTCTCAGCCCCAAGAGTGTCCACCCTTATGTCTCAATCAGCTGTGGGTCTAGAGATGGTCAATCCAGGTGGCATCACAGCCCCTGAACGAATTTTGTAAGAATTTCTCTCTCTTTCACTGTCTTTGTTTCACGGGTTTTTAAAAGTAATTGATTTTTATAATGGGGTTTAGCTGCTTTTCACTGCTGTGTTTATGCCGCTTTACACCCACTTGACTCACTTACAGAGGGATATCAATACATTGGTTTTAAGATTCTTACTAGTCAGATATATTCTTGGGCGGTGAACAGGGGGTGTTTAGTCCACTTCACTGAGCAAGGAGTAGGTCTTGTCTATTACATATTGGGTGTATGGAACGGTATCTGAGCCTATTTGAAACCCTTGTTTTATGCATCACCCCACCTCACCTTTCCTGTTAAGCAGCCATAGTGTGTCTTCTAAACGTGTGACGCTGTTCTGTTTTGTAATTCAGTTCAAGTGTAGCGGTTTTTACATTCCCTCTATAAGTGATATCTTATGATAAGTGTCTTTTTCTGTGTGACTTATTTCACTTAGAATCGTCGTACCTAAATCCTCTCATCATGCTGCTACTAGCCTTATGACGTTAATTTCATGGCTGAGTGATATGCCATTGTACATAAGGACCACAACTTCCTTATCCATGTTTCTCTTTCCTGGGATATTTAAGGTGTAACGAAGTGGAGGTTCTTGTCAACAGAGCAGCCCTAAACTTTGGGGTGCCTGTGTCTTGCTGATTTTTAGTTTTCCCAATTTATACGCCCATGAGTGGAAGTGCCCTATGCTCTCTAAGCTGAGTTTTTTAGATGTTTCAGGACACACCGTACACTTCTCCAGAGTGGCTGTTGACAATTTACATCCCGCGCATCAGCGTAGCAAGGCTCCCGTTTCACCATGGCCTGTCCTGCATTTCTGGTTTTGACACTTTATTCAGCACGGCCGTTTTGACAGAAGGGAAGCGAGACTTCTTTGTAGCGCTGATTTGCCTTTCCAGGTTGCTTGGTTGGCCAAAAAGGGCGTCTGCGTTTTTTCCTGAATATATTCAGGAAAAAACGCAGACGCCCTTTTTGGCCAAGGGCATCATGGTCGAGGTTTTGCCGCTTTTCCTGTGCTTTAAAGGCGATTCGAATCTACCTCCTGAAATCTGTTTCCTGCAATTCTGACTTGCTTTCAAATCCTCTTCGTTGCCTTTCCTCAATATATTTGTGGACGAGAGTTATCATTTATAACTCTGCAGGTTTGTGAATTGCAGTGCCCCTGAGCTCCATTTTTCAACTCGTTTTCTTGGGAGCTGGCCACAAAAGCGTAGGATTGCTTCAGGCCCTATTCTGGTTCCGGGCGGCAGGCTGAGCCTGTTGTTAATTCTTCTTCCTGATGGGAAAATAGAGTGACCTGTGCCTGTCCCAACACCTAGACCTAGTCTCTCATTGTTTCCCCCTCTTCCCGTTCATCCTCAGGACAAATTGCAACCTGTACGGAACAGGAGGTTAAAGGTGCTGATTCTCCACGGAGGGAGATTGCTACTAACGCGGCTGGAATGGCGAACCCGAGCACAAGGAGATGAGAAATGACGTGCGTTTTAGAAACCTTTCCCGATCACACAGTGTACCATCTTCTGGGTTTCTCATGCATGTTTTCGATGTAGGAAGATGCCCTTGAACCTGGAGATTTGGGACCCATGAGATGGGTACCACACAGTATTACTTTAAAGGATCTGTGTTTGCTCACCCAACCTCACCAAACCTCTCAGCCCCAAGAGTGTCCACCCTTATGTCTCAATCAGCTGTGGGTTTAGAGATGGTCAATACAGGTGGCATCACAGCCCCTGAACGAATTTTGTAAGAATTTCTCTCCCTTTCACTGTCTTTGTTTCATGGGATTTTAAAAGTAATTGATTTTTATAATGGGGTTTAGCTGCTTTTCACTGCTGTGTTTATGCTGCTTTACACCCACTTGACTCATTTACAGAGGGATATCAATACATAGCTTTGAAGATTCTTCCTAGTCAGATATATTCTTGGGCGGTGAATAGGGGGTGTCGAGTCCAGTTCACTGAGCAAGGAGTAGGTCTTGTCTATTACATATTGGGTTTATGGAACGGTATCTGAGCTAATTTGAAACCCTTGTTTTCTACCTCACCCGACCTCACCTTTCCCGTTAAGCAGCCATAGTGTGTTTTGTAAACGTGTGTCTCTGTTCTGTTTTGTAATTCAGTTCAAGTGTAGCGGTTTTTACATTCCCTCTATAAGTCATATCTTATGATAAGTGTTGTTTTCTGGTTGACTTATTTCACTTAAAATCGTCGTACCTAAATCCACTCATCATGCTGCTACTAGCCCTATGACGTTGATTTCATGGCTGAGTGATATGCCATTGTACATAAGGACCACAACTTCCTTATCCATTTTTCTCTTTCCTGGGATATTTAAGGTGTAACGAAGTGGAGGTTCTTGTCAACAGAGCAGCCCTAAACTTTGGGGTGCCTGTGTCTTGCTGATTTTTAGTTTTCCCAATTTATACGCCCATGAGTGCAAGTGCCTTATGCTCTCTATGCTGAGTTTTTTAGATGTTTCAGGAAACACCGTACACTTCTCCAGAGTGGCTGTTGGCAATTTACATCCCGCCCATCAGCGTAGTAAGGCTCCCGTTTCTCCATGGCCTGTCCTGCATTTCTGGTTTTGACACTTTATTCAGCATGGCCCTTTTGACCGATGGGAAGCGAGACTTCTTTGTAGCGCTGATTTGCCTTTCCAGGTTGCTTGGTTGGCCAAAAAGGGCGTATGCGTTTTTTCCTGAATATATTCAGGAAAAAACGCATATGCCCTTTTTGGCCAAGGGCATCATTGTCGAGGTTTTGCCGCTTTTCCTGTGCTTTAAAGGCGATTCGACTTTACCTCCTGAATTCTGTTTCCTGCAATTCTGCCTTGCTTTCAAATCCTCCTCGTTGCCTTCCCTCAATATATTTGTGGACGAGAGTTATCATTTCTAACTCTGCAGGTTTGTGAATTGCAGTGCCCCTGAGCTCGATTTTTCAACTCGCTTTTTTGGGAGCTGGCCGCAAAAGCAGAGGATTGCTTCAGGGCCTGTTCTGCTTCCGGGCGGCAGGCTGAGCCTGTGGTTAATTCTTCTTCCTGATGGGAAAATAGAGTGACCTGTGCCTGTACCAACACCTAGAGCTAGTCTCTCACTGGTTCCCCCTCTTCCCGTTCATCCTCAGGACAAATTGCAACCTGTACGGAACAGGAGGTTAAAGGTGCTGATTCTCGAAGAAGGGAGATTGCTAGTAAAGCGGCTGTAATGGCCAACCCGAGCACAAGGAGATGAGAAATGAGGTGCGTTTTAGAAACCTTTCCCGATCACACGGTGTACCATCTTCTGGGTTTCTCATGCATGTTTTCGATGTAGGAAGATGCCCTTGAACCTGGAGATTTTGGACCCATGGGATGGATACCACGCAGTATTACTTTAAAGGGTCTGCGTTTGCTCACCCAACCTGACCAAACCTCTCAGCCCCAAGAGTGTCCACCCTTATGTCTCAATCAGCTGTGGGTCTAGAGATGGTCAATCCAGGTGGCATCACAGCCCCTGAACGAATTTTGTAAGAATTTCTCTCTCTTTCACTGTCTTTGTTTCACGGGTTTTTAAAAGTAATTGATTTTTATAATGGGGTTTAGCTGCTTTTCACTGCTGTGTTTATGCCGCTTTACACCCACTTGACTCACTTACAGAGGGATATCAATACATTGGTTTTAAGATTCTTACTAGTCAGATATATTCTTGGGCGGTGAACAGGGGGTGTTGAGTCCAGTTCACTGAGCAAGGAGTAGGTCTTGCCTATTACATATTGGGTTTATGGAACGGTATCTGAGCTAATTTGAAACCCTTGTTTTATGCATCACCCACCTCACCTTTCCCGTTAAGCAGCCATAGTGTGTCTTCTAAACGTGTGACGCTGTTCTGTTTTGTAATTCCGTTCAAGTGTAGCGGTTTTTGCATTCCCTCTCTAAGTGATATCTTATGATAAGTGTCTTTTTCTGTGTGACTTATTTCACTTAGAATCGTCGTACCTAAATCCTCTCATCATGCTGCTACTAGCCTTATGACGTTAATTTCATGGCTGAGTGATATGCCATTGTACATAAGGACCACAACTTCCTTATCCATGTTTCTCTTTCCTGGGATATTTAAGGTGTAACGAAGTGGAGGTTCTTGTCAACAGAGCAGCCCTAAACTTTGGGGTGCCTGTGTCTTGCTGATTTTTAGTTTTCCCAATTTATACGCCCATGAGTGGAAGTGCCCTATGCTCTCTAAGCTGAGTTTTTTAGATGTTTCAGGACACACCGTACACTTCTCCAGAGTGGCTGTTGACAATTTACATCCCGCGCATCAGCGTAGCAAGGCTCCCGTTTCACCATGGCCTGTCCTGCATTTCTGGTTTTGACACTTTATTCAGCACGGCCGTTTTGACAGAAGGGAAGCGAGACTTCTTTGTAGCGCTGATTTGCCTTTCCAGGTTGCTTGGTTGGCCAAAAAGGGCGTCTGCGTTTTTTCCTGAATATATTCAGGAAAAAACGCAGACGCCCTTTTTGGCCAAGGGCATCATGGTCGAGGTTTTGCCGCTTTTCCTGTGCTTTAAAGGCGATTCGAATCTACCTCCTGAAATCTGTTTCCTGCAATTCTGACTTGCTTTCAAATCCTCTTCGTTGCCTTTCCTCAATATATTTGTGGACGAGAGTTATCATTTATAACTCTGCAGGTTTGTGAATTGCAGTGCCCCTGAGCTCCATTTTTCAACTCGTTTTCTTGGGAGCTGGCCACAAAAGCGTAGGATTGCTTCAGGCCCTATTCTGGTTCCGGGCGGCAGGCTGAGCCTGTGGTTAATTCTTCTTCCTGATGGGAAAATAGAGTGACCTGTGCCTGTCCCAACACCTAGACCTAGTCTCTCATTGTTTCCCCCTCTTCCCGTTCATCCTCAGGACAAATTGCAACCTGTACGGAACAGGAGGTTAAAGGTGCTGATTCTCCACGGAGGGAGATTGCTACTAACGCGGCTGGAATGGCGAACCCGAGCACAAGGAGATGAGAAATGACGTGCGTTTTAGAAACCTTTCCCGATCACACAGTGTACCATCTTCTGGGTTTCTCATGCATGTTTTCGATGTAGGAAGATGCCCTTGAACCTGGAGATTTGGGACCCATGAGATGGGTACCACACAGTATTACTTTAAAGGATCTGTGTTTGCTCACCCAACCTCACCAAACCTCTCAGCCCCAAGAGTGTCCACCCTTATGTCTCAATCAGCTGTGGGTTTAGAGATGGTCAATACAGGTGGCATCACAGCCCCTGAACGAATTTTGTAAGAATTTCTCTCCCTTTCACTGTCTTTGTTTCATGGGATTTTAAAAGTAATTGATTTTTATAATGGGGTTTAGCTGCTTTTCACTGCTGTGTTTATGCTGCTTTACACCCACTTGACTCATTTACAGAGGGATATCAATACATAGCTTTGAAGATTCTTCCTAGTCAGATATATTCTTGGGCGGTGAATAGGGGGTGTCGAGTCCAGTTCACTGAGCAAGGAGTAGGTCTTGTCTATTACATATTGGGTTTATGGAACGGTATCTGAGCTAATTTGAAACCCTTGTTTTCTACCTCACCCGACCTCACCTTTCCCGTTAAGCAGCCATAGTGTGTTTTGTAAACGTGTGTCTCTGTTCTGTTTTGTAATTCAGTTCAAGTGTAGCGGTTTTTACATTCCCTCTATAAGTCATATCTTATGATAAGTGTTGTTTTCTGGTTGACTTATTTCACTTAAAATCGTCGTACCTAAATCCACTCATCATGCTGCTACTAGCCCTATGACGTTGATTTCATGGCTGAGTGATATGCCATTGTACATAAGGACCACAACTTCCTTATCCATTTTTCTCTTTCCTGGGATATTTAAGGTGTAACGAAGTGGAGGTTCTTGTCAACAGAGCAGCCCTAAACTTTGGGGTGCCTGTGTCTTGCTGATTTTTAGTTTTCCCAATTTATACGCCCATGAGTGGAAGTGCCTTATGCTCTCTATGCTGAGTTTTTTAGATGTTTCAGGAAACACCGTACACTTCTCCAGAGTGGCTGTTGGCAATTTACATCCCGCCCATCAGCGTAGTAAGGCTCCCGTTTCTCCATGGCCTGTCCTGCATTTCTGGTTTTGACACTTTATTCAGCATGGCCCTTTTGACCGATGGGAAGCGAGACTTCTTTGTAGCGCTGATTTGCCTTTCCAGGTTGCTTGGTTGGCCAAAAAGGGCGTATGCGTTTTTTCCTGAATATATTCAGGAAAAAACGCATACGCCCTTTTTGGCCAAGGGCATCATTGTCGAGGTTTTGCCGCTTTTCCTGTGCTTTAAAGGCGATTCGACTTTACCTCCTGAATTCTGTTTCCTGCAATTCTGCCTTGCTTTCAAATCCTCCTCGTTGCCTTCCCTCAATATATTTGTGGACGAGAGTTATCATTTCTAACTCTGCAGGTTTGTGAATTGCAGTGCCCCTGAGCTCGATTTTTCAACTCGCTTTTTTGGGAGCTGGCCGCAAAAGCAGAGGATTGCTTCAGGGCCTGTTCTGCTTCCGGGCGGCAGGCTGAGCCTGTGGTTAATTCTTCTTCCTGATGGGAAAATAGAGTGACCTGTGCCTGTACCAACACCTAGAGCTAGTCTCTCACTGGTTCCCCCTCTTCCCGTTCATCCTCAGGACAAATTGCAACCTGTACGGAACAGGAGGTTAAAGGTGCTGATTCTCGAAGAAGGGAGATTGCTAGTAAAGCGGCTGTAATGGCCAACCCGAGCACAAGGAGATGAGAAATGAGGTGCGTTTTAGAAACCTTTCCCGATCACACGGTGTACCATCTTCTGGGTTTCTCATGCATGTTTTCGATGTAGGAAGATGCCCTTGAACCTGGAGATTTTGGACCCATGGGATGGATACCACGCAGTATTACTTTAAAGGGTCTGCGTTTGCTCACCCAACCTCACCAAACCTCTCAGCCCCAAGAGTGTCCACCCTTATGTCTCAATCAGCTGTGGGTCTAGAGATGGTCAATCCAGGTGGCATCACAGCCCCTGAACGAATTTTGTAAGAATTTCTCTCTCTTTCACTGTCTTTGTTTCACGGGTTTTTAAAAGTAATTGATTTTTATAATGGGGTTTAGCTGCTTTTCACTGCTGTGTTTATGCCGCTTTACACCCACTTGACTCACTTACAGAGGGATATCAATACATTGGTTTTAAGATTCTTACTAGTCAGATATATTCTTGGGCGGTGAACAGGGGGTGTTGAGTCCAGTTCACTGAGCAAGGAGTAGGTCTTGCCTATTACATATTGGGTTTATGGAACGGTATCTGAGCTAATTTGAAACCCTTGTTTTATGCATCACCCACCTCACCTTTCCCGTTAAGCAGCCATAGTGTGTCTTCTAAACGTGTGACGCTGTTCTGTTTTGTAATTCCGTTCAAGTGTAGCGGTTTTTGCATTCCCTCTCTAAGTGATATCTTATGATAAGTGTCTTTTTCTGTGTGACTTATTTCACTTAGAATCGTCGTACCTAAATCCTCTCATCATGCTGCTACTAGCCTTATGACGTTAATTTCATGGCTGAGTGATATGCCATTGTACATAAGGACCACAACTTCCTTATCCATGTTTCTCTTTCCTGGGATATTTAAGGTGTAACGAAGTGGAGGTTCTTGTCAACAGAGCAGCCCTAAACTTTGGGGTGCCTGTGTCTTGCTGATTTTTAGTTTTCCCAATTTATACGCCCATGAGTGGAAGTGCCCTATGCTCTCTAAGCTGAGTTTTTTAGATGTTTCAGGACACACCGTACACTTCTCCAGAGTGGCTGTTGACAATTTACATCCCGCGCATCAGCGTAGCAAGGCTCCCGTTTCACCATGGCCTGTCCTGCATTTCTGGTTTTGACACTTTATTCAGCACGGCCGTTTTGACAGAAGGGAAGCGAGACTTCTTTGTAGCGCTGATTTGCCTTTCCAGGTTGCTTGGTTGGCCAAAAAGGGCGTCTGCGTTTTTTCCTGAATATATTCAGGAAAAAACGCAGACGCCCTTTTTGGCCAAGGGCATCATGGTCGAGGTTTTGCCGCTTTTCCTGTGCTTTAAAGGCGATTCGAATCTACCTCCTGAAATCTGTTTCCTGCAATTCTGACTTGCTTTCAAATCCTCTTCGTTGCCTTTCCTCAATATATTTGTGGACGAGAGTTATCATTTATAACTCTGCAGGTTTGTGAATTGCAGTGCCCCTGAGCTCCATTTTTCAACTCGTTTTCTTGGGAGCTGGCCACAAAAGCGTAGGATTGCTTCAGGCCCTATTCTGGTTCCGGGCGGCAGGCTGAGCCTGTGGTTAATTCTTCTTCCTGATGGGAAAATAGAGTGACCTGTGCCTGTCCCAACACCTAGACCTAGTCTCTCATTGTTTCCCCCTCTTCCCGTTCATCCTCAGGACAAATTGCAACCTGTACGGAACAGGAGGTTAAAGGTGCTGATTCTCCACGGAGGGAGATTGCTACTAACGCGGCTGGAATGGCGAACCCGAGCACAAGGAGATGAGAAATGACGTGCGTTTTAGAAACCTTTCCCGATCACACAGTGTACCATCTTCTGGGTTTCTCATGCATGTTTTCGATGTAGGAAGATGCCCTTGAACCTGGAGATTTGGGACCCATGAGATGGGTACCACACAGTATTACTTTAAAGGATCTGTGTTTGCTCACCCAACCTCACCAAACCTCTCAGCCCCAAGAGTGTCCACCCTTATGTCTCAATCAGCTGTGGGTTTAGAGATGGTCAATACAGGTGGCATCACAGCCCCTGAACGAATTTTGTAAGAATTTCTCTCCCTTTCACTGTCTTTGTTTCATGGGATTTTAAAAGTAATTGATTTTTATAATGGGGTTTAGCTGCTTTTCACTGCTGTGTTTATGCTGCTTTACACCCACTTGACTCATTTACAGAGGGATATCAATACATAGCTTTGAAGATTCTTCCTAGTCAGATATATTCTTGGGCGGTGAATAGGGGGTGTCGAGTCCAGTTCACTGAGCAAGGAGTAGGTCTTGTCTATTACATATTGGGTTTATGGAACGGTATCTGAGCTAATTTGAAACCCTTGTTTTCTACCTCACCCGACCTCACCTTTCCCGTTAAGCAGCCATAGTGTGTTTTGTAAACGTGTGTCTCTGTTCTGTTTTGTAATTCAGTTCAAGTGTAGCGGTTTTTACATTCCCTCTATAAGTCATATCTTATGATAAGTGTTGTTTTCTGGTTGACTTATTTCACTTAAAATTGTCGTACCTAAATCCACTCATCATGCTGCTACTAGCCCTATGACGTTGATTTCATGGCTGAGTGATATGCCATTGTACATAAGGACCACAACTTCCTTATCCATTTTTCTCTTTCCTGGGATATTTAAGGTGTAACGAAGTGGAGGTTCTTGTCAACAGAGCAGCCCTAAACTTTGGGGTGCCTGTGTCTTGCTGATTTTTAGTTTTCCCAATTTATACGCCCATGAGTGGAAGTGCCTTATGCTCTCTATGCTGAGTTTTTTAGATGTTTCAGGAAACACCGTACACTTCTCCAGAGTGGCTGTTGGCAATTTACATCCCGCCCATCAGCGTAGTAAGGCTCCCGTTTCTCCATGGCCTGTCCTGCATTTCTGGTTTTGACACTTTATTCAGCATGGCCCTTTTGACCGATGGGAAGCGAGACTTCTTTGTAGCGCTGATTTGCCTTTCCAGGTTGCTTGGTTGGCCAAAAAGGGCGTATGCGTTTTTTCCTGAATATATTCAGGAAAAAACGCATATGCCCTTTTTGGCCAAGGGCATCATGGTCGAGGTTTTGCCGCTTTTCCTGTGCTTTAAAGGCGATTCGACTTTACCTCCTGAATTCTGTTTCCTGCAATTCTGCCTTGCTTTCAAATCCTCCTCGTTGCCTTCCCTCAATATATTTGTGGACGAGAGTTATCATTTCTAACTCTGCAGGTTTGTGAATTGCAGTGCCCCTGAGCTCGATTTTTCAACTCGCTTTTTTGGGAGCTGGCCGCAAAAGCAGAGGATTGCTTCAGGGCCTGTTCTGCTTCCGGGCGGCAGGCTGAGCCTGTGGTTAATTCTTCTTCCTGATGGGAAAATAGAGTGACCTGTGCCTGTACCAACACCTAGAGCTAGTCTCTCACTGGTTCCCCCTCTTCCCGTTCATCCTCAGGACAAATTGCAACCTGTACGGTACAGGAGGTTAAAGGTGCTGATTCTCGAAGAAGGGAGATTGCTAGTAAAGCGGCTGTAATGGCCAACCCGAGCACAAGGAGATGAGAAATGAGGTGCGTTTTAGAAACCTTTCCCGATCACACGGTGTACCATCTTCTGGGTTTCTCATGCATGTTTTCGATGTAGGAAGATGCCCTTGAACCTGGAGATTTTGGACCCATGGGATGGATACCACGCAGTATTACTTTAAAGGGTCTGCGTTTGCTCACCCAACCTGACCAAACCTCTCAGCCCCAAGAGTGTCCACCCTTATGTCTCAATCAGCTGTGGGTCTAGAGATGGTCAATCCAGGTGGCATCACAGCCCCTGAACGAATTTTGTAAGAATTTCTCTCTCTTTCACTGTCTTTGTTTCACGGGTTTTTAAAAGTAATTTATTTTTATAATGGGGTTTAGCTGCTTTTCACTGCTGTGTTTATGCCGCTTTACACCCACTTGACTCACTTACAGAGGGATATCAATACATTGGTTTTAAGATTCTTACTAGTCAGATATATTCTTGGGCGGTGAACAGGGGGTGTTTAGTCCACTTCACTGAGCAAGGAGTAGGTCTTGTCTATTACATATTGGGTGTATGGAACGGTATCTGAGCCTATTTGAAACCCTTGTTTTATGCATCACCCCACCTCACCTTTCCCGTTAAGCAGCCATAGTGTGTCTTCTAAACGTGTGACGCTGTTCTGTTTTGTAATTCAGTTCAAGTGTAGCGGTTTTTACATTCCCTCTATAAGTGATATCTTATGATAAGTGTCTTTTTCTGTGTGACTTATTTCACTTAGAATCGTCGTACCTAAATCCTCTCATCATGCTGCTACTAGCCTTATGACGTTAATTTCATGGCTGAGTGATATGCCATTGTACATAAGGACCACAACTTCCTTATCCATTTTTCTCTTTCCTGGGATATTTAAGGTGTAACGAAGTGGAGGTTCTTGTCAACAGAGCAGCCCTAAACTTTGGGGTGCCTGTGTCTTGCTGATTTTTAGTTTTCCCAATTTATACGCCCATGAGTGGAAGTGCCTTATGCTCTCTATGCTGAGTTTTTTAGATGTTTCAGGAAACACCGTACACTTCTCCAGAGTGGCTGTTGGCAATTTACATCCCGCCCATCAGCGTAGTAAGGCTCCCATTTCTCCATGGCCTGTCCTGCATTTCTGGTTTTGACACTTTATTCAGCATGGCCCTTTTGACCGATGGGAAGCGAGACTTCTTTGTAGCGCTGATTTGCCTTTCCAGGTTGCTTTGTTGGCCAAAAAGCGCGTATGCGTTTTTTCCTGAATATATTCAGGAAAAAACGCATACGCCCTTTTTGGCCAAGGGCATCATGGTCGAGGTTTTGCCGCTTTTCCTGTGCTTTAAAGGCGATTCGACTCTACCTCCTGAAATCTGTTTCCTGCAATTCTGCCTTGCTTTCAAATCCTCCTCGTTGCCTTCCCTCAATATATTTGTGGACGAGAGTTATCATTTATAACTCTGCAGGTTTGTGAATTGCAGTGCCCCTGAGCTCGATTTTTCAACTCGCTTTTTTGGGAGCTGGCCGCAAAAGCGCAGGATTGCTTCAGGCCCTGTTCTGCTTCCGGGTGGCAGGCTGAGCCTGTGGTTAATTCTTCTTCCTGATGAGAAAATAGAGTGACCTGTGCCTGTCCCAACACCTAGATCTAGTCTCTCACTGGTTCCCCCTCTTCCCGTTCATCCTCAGGACAAATTGCAACCTGTACGGATCAGGAGGTGAAAGGTGCTGATTCTCGAAGGAGGGAGATTGCTAGTAAAGCGGCTGTAATGGCCAACCCGAGCACAAGGAGATGAGAAATGAGGTGCGTTTTAGAAACCTTTCCCGATCACACGGTGTACCATCTTCTGGGTTTCTCATGCATGTTTTCGATGTAGGAAGATGCCCTTGAACCTGGAGATTTTGGCCCCATGGGATGGATACCACGCAGTATTACTTTAAAGGGTCTGCGTTTGCTCACCCAACCTCACCAAACCTCTCAGCCCCACGAGTGTCCACCCTTATATCTCAATCAGCTGTGGGTCTAGAGATGGTCAATAAAGGTGGCATCACAGCCCCTGAACGAATTTTGTAAGAATTTCTCTCTCTTTCACTGTCTTTGTTTCACGGGTTTTTAAAAGTAATTGATTTTTATAATGGGGTTTAGCTGCTTTTCACTGCTCTGTTTATGCTGCTTTACACCCACTTGACTCATTTACAGAGAGATATCAATACATAGCTTTGAAGATTCTTCCTAGTCAGATATATTCTTGGGCGGTGAATAGGGGGTGTCGAGTCCAGTTCACTGAGCAAGGAGTAGGTCTTGTCTATTACATATTGGGTTTATTGAACGGTATCTGAGCTAATTTGAAACCCTTGTTTTCTGCCTCACCCGACCTCACCTTTCCCGTTAAGCAGCCATAGTGTGTTTTGTAAACGTGTGTCTCTGTTCTGTTTTGTAATTCAGTTCAAGTGTAGCGGTTTTTACATTCCCTCTATAAGTAATATCTTATGATAAGTGTCGTTTTCTGGTTGACTTATTTCACTTAGAATCGTCGTACCTAAATCCACTCATCATGCTGCTACTAGCCTTATGACGTTGATTTCATGGCTGAGTGATATTCCATTGTACATAAGGACCACAACTTCTTTATCCATTTTTTTCTTTCCTGGGATATTTAAGGTGTAACGAAGTGGAGGTTCTTGTCAACAGAGCAGCCCTAAACTTTGGGGTGCCTGTGTCTTGCTGATTTTTAGTTTTCCCAATTTATATGCCCATGAGTGGAAGTGCCCTATGCTCTCTAAGCTGAGTTTTTTAGAGGTTTCAGGACACACCGTACACTTCTCCAGAGTGGCTGTTGGCAATTTACATCCCGCCCATCAGCGTAGCAAGGCTCCCGTTTCTCCATGGCCTGTCCTGCATTTCTGGTTTTGACACTTTATTCAGCATGGCCCTTTTGACCGATGGGAAGCGAGACTTCTTTGTAGCGCTGATTTGCCTTTCCAGGTTGCTTGGTTGGCCAAAAAGGGCGTCTGCGTTTTTTCCTGAATATATTCAGGAAAAAACGCAGACGCCCTTTTTGGCCAAGGGCATCATGGTCGAGGTTTTGCCGCTTTTCCTGTGCTTTAAAGGCGATTCGACTCTACCTCTTGAAATCTGTTTCCTGCAATTCTGCCTTGCTTTCAAATCCTCCTCGTTGCCTTCCCTCAATATATTTGTGGACGAGAGTTATCATTTATAACTCTGCAGGTTTGTGAATTGCAGTGCCCCTGAGCTCGATTTTTCAACTCGCTTTTTTGGGAGCTGGCCGCAAAAGCGCAGGATTGCTTCAGGCCCTGTTCTGCTTCCGGGCGGCAGGCTGAGCCTGTGGTTAATTCTTCTTCCTGATGGGAAAATAGAGTGACCTGTGCCTGTACCAACACCTAGAGCTAGTCTCTCACTGGTTCCCCCTCTTCCCGTTCATCCTCAGGACAAATTGCAACCTGTACGGAACAGGAGGTTAAAGGTGCTGATTCTCGAAGGAGGGAGATTGCTAGTAAAGCGGCTGTAATGGCCAACCCGAGCACAAGGAGATGAGAAATGAGGGGCGTTTTCGAAACCTTTCCCGATCACACGGTGTACCATCTTCTGGGTTTCTCATGCATGTTTTCAATGTAGGAAGATGCCCTTGAACCTGGAGATTTTGGACCCATGGGATGGATACCACGCAGTATTACTTTAAAGGGTCTGCGTTTGCTCACCCAACCTCACCAAACCTCTCAGCCCCAAGAGTGTCCACCCTTATGTCTCAATCAGCTGTGGGTCTAGAGATGGTCAATAAAGGTGGCATCACAGCCCCTGAACGAATTTTGTAAGAATTTCTCTCTCTTTCACTGTCTTTGTTTCACGGGTTTTTAAAAGTAATTGATTTTTATAATGGGGTTTAGCTGCTTTTCACTGCTGTGTTTATGCCGCTTTACACCCACTTGACTCACTTACAGAGGGATATCAATACATTGGTTTTAAGATTCTTACTAGTCAGATATATTCTTGGGCGGTGAACAGGGGGTGTTGAGTCCAGTTCACTGAGCAAGGAGTAGGTCTTGTCTATTACATATTGGGTTTATGGAACGGTATCTGAGCTAATTTGAAACCCTTGTTTTATGCATCACCCACCTCACCTTTCCCGTTAAGCAGCCATAGTGTGTCTTCTAAACGTGTGACGCTGTTCTGTTTTGTAATTCCGTTCAAGTGTAGCGGTTTTTGCATTCCCTCTCTAAGTGATATCTTATGATAAGTGTCTTTTTCTGTGTGACTTATTTCACTTAGAATCGTCGTACCTAAATCCTCTCATCATGCTGCTACTAGCCTTATGACGTTAATTTCATGGCTGAGTGATATGCCATTGTACATAAGGACCACAACTTCCTTATCCATGTTTCTCTTTCCTGGGATATTTAAGGTGTAACGAAGTGGAGGTTCTTGTCAACAGAGCAGCCCTAAACTTTGGGGTGCCTGTGTCTTGCTGATTTTTAGTTTTCCCAATTTATACGCCCATGAGTGGAAGTGCCCTATGCTCTCTAAGCTGAGTTTTTTAGATGTTTCAGGACACACCGTACACTTCTCCAGAGTGGCTGTTGACAATTTACATCCCGCGCATCAGCGTAGCAAGGCTCCCGTTTCTCCATGGCCTGTCCTGCATTTCTGGTTTTGACACTTTATTCAGCATGGCCCTTTTGACCGATGGGAAGCGAGACTTCTTTGTAGCGCTGATTTGCCTTTCCAGGTTGCTTGGTTGGCCAAAAAGGGCGTTTGCGTTTTTTCCTGAATATATTCAGGAAAAAACGCAAACGCCCTTTTTGGCCAAGGGCATCATTGTCGAGGTTTTGCCGCTTTTCCCGAGCTTTAAAGGCGATTCCACTGTACCTCCTGAAATCTCTTTCCTGCAATTCTGCCTTGCTTTCAAATCCTCTGCGTTGCCTTCCCTCAATATATTTGTGGACGAGAGTTATCATTTATAACTCTGCAGGTTTGTGAATTGCAGTGCCCCTGAGCTCGATTTTTCAACTCGCTTTTTTGGGAGCTGGCCGCAAAAGCGCAGGATTGCTTCAGGCCCTGTTCTGCTTCCGGGCGGCAGGCTGAGCCTGTGGTTAATTCTTCTTCCTGATGGGAAAATAGAGTGACCTGTGCCTGTCCCAACACCTAGAGCTAGTCTCTCACTGGTTCCCCCTCTTCCCGTTCATCCTCAGGACAAATTGCAACCTGTACGGAACAGGAGGTTAAAGGTGCTGATTCTCGAAGGAGGAAGATTGCTAGTAAAGCGGCTGTAATGGCCAACCCGAGCACAAGGAGATGAGAAATGAGGTGCGTTTTCGAAACCTTTCCCGATCACATGGTGTACCATCTTCTGGGTTTCTCATGCATGTTTTCGATGTAGGAAGATGCCCTTGAACCTGGAGATTTTGGACCCATGGGATGGATACCACGCAGTATTACTTTAAAGGGTCTGCGTTTGCTCACCCAACCTCACCAAACCTCTCAGGCCCAAGAGTGTCCACCCTTATGTCTCAATCAGCTGTGGGTCTAGAGATGGTCAATAAAGGTGGCATCACAGCCCCTGAACGAATTTTGTAAGAATTTCTCTCTCTTTCACTGTCTTTGTTTCACGGGTTTTTAAAAGTAATTGATTTTTATAATGGGGTTTAGCTGCTTTTCACTGCTGTGTTTATGCCGCTTTACACCCACTTGACTCACTTACAGAGGGATATCAATACATTGGTTTTAAGATTCTTACTAGTCAGATATATTCTTGGGCGGTGAACAGGGGGTGTTGAGTCCAGTTCACTGAGCAAGGAGTAGGTCTTGTCTATTACATATTGGGTTTATGGAACGGTATCTGAGCTAATTTGAAACCCTTGTTTTATGCATCACCCACCTCACCTTTCTCGTTAAGCAGCCATAGTGTGTCTTCTAAACGTGTGACGCTGTTCTGTTTTGTAATTGAGTTCAACTGTAGTGGTTTTTGCATTCCCTCTATAAGTGATATCTTATGATAAGTGTCTTTTTCTGTGTGACTTATTTCACTTAGAATCGTCGTACCTAAATCCTCTCATCATGCTGCTACTAGCCTTATGACGTTAATTTCATGGCTGAGTGATATGCCATTGTACATAAGGACCACAACTTCCTTATCCATTTTTCTCTTTCCTGGGATATTTAAGGTGTAACGAAGTGGAGGTTCTTGTCAACAGAGCAGCCCTAAACTTTGGGGTGCCTGTGTCTTGCTGATTTTTAGTTTTCCCAATTTATATGCCCATGAGTGGAAGTGCCTTATGCTCTCTAAGCTGAGTTTTTTAGAGGTTTCAGGACACACCGTACACTTCTCCAGAGTGACTGTTGGCAATTTACATCCCGCCCATCAGCGTAGCAAGGCTCCCGTTTCTCCATGGCCTGTCCTGCATTTCTGGTTTTGACACTTTATTCAGCATGGCCCTTTTGACCGATGGGAAGCGAGACTTCTTTGTAGCGCTGATTTGCCTTTCCAGGTTGCTTGGTTGGCCAAAAAGGGCGTATGCGTTTTTTCCTGAATATATTCAGGAAAAAACGCATACGCCCTTTTTGGCCAACGGCATCAAGGTCGAAGTTTTGCCGCTTTTCCTGTGCTTTAAAGGCGATTCGAATCTACCTCCTGAAATCTGTTTCCTGCAATTCTGCCTTGCTTTCAAATCCTCTTCGTTGCCTTCCCTCAATATATTTGTGGACGAGAGTTATCATTTCTAACTCTGCAGGTCTGTGAATTGCAGTGCCCCTGAGCTCCATTTTTCAACTCGCTTTCTTCGGAGTTGGCCGCAAAAGCGCAGGATTGCTTCAAGCCCTATTCTGGTTCCGGGCGGCAGGCTGAGCCTGTGGTTAATTCTTCTTCCTGATGGGAAAATAGAGTGATCTGTGCCTGTCCCAACACCTAGAGCTAGTCTATCATTGGTTCCACCTCTTCCCTTTCATCCTCAGGACAGATTGCAACCTGTACGGAACAGGAGGTTAAAGGTGCTGATTCTCCACGGAGGGAGATTGCTACTAACTCGGTTGGAATGGCGAACCAGAGCACAAGGAGATGAGAAATGAGGTGCGTTTTAGAAACCTTTCCCGATCGCACGGTGTACCGTCTTCTGGGTTTCTCATGCATGTTTTTGATATAGGAAGATGCCCTTGAACTTGGAGATTTGGGACCCATGGGATGGGTACCACACAGTATTACTTTAAAGGGTCTGCGTTTGCTCACCCAACCTCACCAAATCTCTCAGCCCCACGAGTGTCCACCCTTATGTCTCAATCAGCTGTGGGTCTAGAGATGGTCAATAAAGGTGGCATCACAGCCCCTGAACGAATTTTGTAAGAATTTCTCTCTCTTTCACTGTCTTTGTTTCACGGGTTTTTAAAAGTAATTGATTTTTATAATGGGGTTTAGCTGCTTTTCACTGCTGTGTTTATGCCGCTTTACACCCACTTGACTCACTTACAGAGGGATATCAATACATTGGTTTTAAGATTCTTACTAGTCAGATATATTCTTGGGCGGTGAACAGGGGGTGTTGAGTCCAGTTCACTGAGCAAGGAGTAGGTCTTGTCTATTACATATTGGGTTTATGGAACGGTATCTGAGCTAATTTGAAACCCTTGTTTTATGCATCACCCACCTCACCTTTCTCGTTAAGCAGCCATAGTGTGTCTTCTAAACGTGTGACGCTGTTCTGTTTTGTAATTGAGTTCAACTGTAGTGGTTTTTGCATTCCCTCTATAAGTGATATCTTATGATAAGTGTCTTTTTCTGTGTGACTTATTTCACTTAGAATCGTCGTACCTAAATCCTCTCATCATGCTGCTACTAGCCTTATGACGTTAATTTCATGGCTGAGTGATATGCCATTGTACATAAGGACCACAACTTCCTTATCCATTTTTCTCTTTCCTGGGATATTTAAGGTGTAACGAAGTGGAGGTTCTTGTCAACAGAGCAGCCCTAAACTTTGGGGTGCCTGTGTCTTGCTGATTTTTAGTTTTCCCAATTTATACGCCCATGAGTGGAAGTGCCTTATGCTCTCTATGCTGAGTTTTTTAGATGTTTCAGGAAACACCGTACACTTCTCCAGAGTGGCTGTTGGCAATTTACATCCCGCCCATCAGGGTAGTAAGGCTCCCGTTTCTCCATGGCCTGTCCTGCATTTCTGGTTTTGACACTTTATTCAGCATGGCCCTTTTGACCGATGGGAAGCGAGACTTCTTTGTAGCGCTGATTTGCTTTTCCAGGTTGCTTGGTTGGCCAAAAAGGGCGTATGCGTTTTTTCCTGAATATATTCAGGAAAAAACGCATATGCCCTTTTTGGCCAAGGGCATCATTGTCGAGGTTTTGCCGCTTTTCCTGTGCTTTAAAGGCGATTCGACTTTACCTCCTGAATTCTGTTTCCTGCAATTCTGACTTGCTTTCAAATCCTCCTCGTTGCCTTCCCTCAATATATTTGTGGACGAGAGTTATCATTTCTAACTCTGCAGGTTTGTGAATTGCAGTGCCCCTGAGCTCGATTTTTCAACTCGCTTTTTTGGGAGCTGGCCGCAAAAGCAGAGGATTGCTTCAGGGCCTGTTCTGCTTCCGGGCGGCAGGCTGAGCCTGTGGTTAATTCTTCTTCCTGATGGGAAAATAGAGTGACCTGTGCCTGTACCAACACCTAGAGCTAGTCTCTCACTGGTTCCCCCTCTTCCCGTTCATCCTCAGGACAAATTGCAACCTGTACGGAACAGGAGGTTAAAGGTGCTGATTCTCGAAGAAGGGAGATTGCTAGTAAAGCGGCTGTAATGGCCAACCCGAGCACAAGGAGATGAGAAATGAGGTGCGTTTTAGAAACCTTTCCCGATCACACGGTGTACCATCTTCTGGGTTTCTCATGCATGTTTTCGATGTAGGAAGATGCCCTTGAACCTGGAGATTTTGGACCCATGGGATGGATACCACGCAGTATTACTTTAAAGGGTCTGCGTTTGCTCACCCAACCTCACCAAACCTCTCAGCCCCAAGAGTGTCCACCCTTATGTCTCAATCAGCTGTGGGTCTAGAGATGGTCAATCCAGGTGGCATCACAGCCCCTGAACGAATTTTGTAAGAATTTCTCTCTCTTTCACTGTCTTTGTTTCACGGGTTTTTAAAAGTAATTGATTTTTATAATGGGGTTTAGCTGCTTTTCACTGCTGTGTTTATGCCGCTTTACACCCACTTGACTCACTTACAGAGGGATATCAATACATTGGTTTTAAGATTCTTACTAGTCAGATATATTCTTGGGCGGTGAACAGGGGGTGTTTAGTCCACTTCACTGAGCAAGGAGTAGGTCTTGTCTATTACATATTGGGTGTATGGAACGGTATCTGAGCCTATTTGAAACCCTTGTTTTATGCATCACCCCACCTCACCTTTCCTGTTAAGCAGCCATAGTGTGTCTTCTAAACGTGTGACGCTGTTCTGTTTTGTAATTCAGTTCAAGTGTAGCGGTTTTTACATTCCCTCTATAAGTGATATCTTATGATAAGTGTCTTTTTCTGTGTGACTTATTTCACTTAGAATCGTCGTACCTAAATCCTCTCATCATGCTGCTACTAGCCTTATGACGTTAATTTCATGGCTGAGTGATATGCCATTGTACATAAGGACCACAACTTCCTTATCCATTTCTCTCTTTCCTGGGATATTTAAGGTGTAACGAAGTGGAGGTTCTTGTCAACAGAGCAGCCCTAAACTTTGGGGTGCCTGTGTCTTGCTGATTTTTAGTTTTCCCAATTTATACGCCCATGAGTGGAAGTGCCCTATGCTCTCTAAGCTGAGTTTTTTAGATGTTTCAGGACACACCGTACACTTCTCCAGAGTGGCTGTTGGCAATTTACATCCCGCGCATCAGCGTAGCAAGGCTCCCGTTTCTCCATGGCCTGTCCTGCATTTCTGGTTTTGACACTTTATTCAGCATGGCCCTTTTGACCGATGGGAAGCGAGACTTCTTTGTAGCGCTGATTTGCCTTTCCAGGTTGCTTGGTTGGCCAAAAAGGGCGTTTGCGTTTTTTCCTGAATATATTCAGGAAAAAACGCAAACGCCCTTTTTGGCCAAGGGCATCATTGTCGAGGTTTTGCCGCTTTTCCCGAGCTTTAAAGGCGATTCAACTGTACCTCCTGAAATCTCTTTCCTGCAATTCTGCCTTGCTTTCAAATCCTCTGCGTTGCCTTCCCTCAATATATTTGTGGACGAGAGTTATCATTTATAACTCTGCAGGTTTGTGAATTGCAGTGCCCCTGAGCTCGATTTTTCAACTCGCTTTTTTGGGAGCTGGCCGCAAAAGCGCAGGATTGCTTCAGGCCCTGTTCTGCTTCCGGGCGGCAGGCTGAGCCTGTGGTTAATTCTTCTTCCTGATGGGAAAATAGAGTGACCTGTGCCTGTCCCAACACCTAGAGCTAGTCTCTCACTGGTTCCCCCTCTTCCCGTTCATCCTCAGGACAAATTGCAACCTGTACGGAACAGGAGGTTAAAGGTGCTGATTCTCGAAGGAGGAAGATTGCTAGTAAAGCGGCTGTAATGGCCAACCCGAGCACAAGGAGATGAGAAATGAGGTGCGTTTTCGAAACCTTTCCCGATCACATGGTGTACCATCTTCTGGGTTTCTCATGCATGTTTTCGATGTAGGAAGATGCCCTTGAACCTGGAGATTTTGGACCCATGGGATGGATACCACGCAGTATTACTTTAAAGGGTCTGCGTTTGCTCACCCAACCTCACCAAACCTCTCAGGCCCAAGAGTGTCCACCCTTATGTCTCAATCAGCTGTGGGTCTAGAGATGGTCAATAAAGGTGGCATCACAGCCCCTGAACGAATTTTGTAAGAATTTCTCTCTCTTTCACTGTCTTTGTTTCACGGGTTTTTAAAAGTAATTGATTTTTATAATGGGGTTTAGCTGCTTTTCACTGCTGTGTTTATGCCGCTTTACACCCACTTGACTCACTTACAGAGGGATATCAATACATTGGTTTTAAGATTCTTAATAGTCAGATATATTCTTGGGCGGTGAACAGGGGGTGTTGAGTCCAGTTCACTGAGCAAGGAGTAGGTCTTGTCTATTACATATTGGGTTTATGGAACGGTATCTGAGCTAATTTGAAACCCTTGTTTTATGCATCACCCACCTCACCTTTCTCGTTAAGCAGCCATAGTGTGTCTTCTAAACGTGTGACGCTGTTCTGTTTTGTAATTGAGTTCAACTGTAGTGGTTTTTGCATTCCCTCTATAAGTGATATCTTATGATAAGTGTCTTTTTCTGTGTGACTTATTTCACTTAGAATCGTCGTACCTAAATCCTCTCATCATGCTGCTACTAGCCTTATGACGTTAATTTCATGGCTGAGTGATATGCCATTGTACATAAGGACCACAACTTCCTTATCCATTTTTCTCTTTCCTGGGATATTTAAGGTGTAACGAAGTGGAGGTTCTTGTCAACAGAGCAGCCCTAAACTTTGGGGTGCCTGTGTCTTGCTGATTTTTAGTTTTCCCAATTTATATGCCCATGAGTGGAAGTGCCTTATGCTCTCTAAGCTGAGTTTTTTAGAGGTTTCAGGACACACCGTACACTTCTCCAGAGTGACTGTTGGCAATTTACATCCCGCCCATCAGCGTAGCAAGGCTCCCGTTTCTCCATGGCCTGTCCTGCATTTCTGGTTTTGACACTTTATTCAGCATGGCCCTTTTGACCGATGGGAAGCGAGACTTCTTTGTAGCGCTGATTTGCCTTTCCAGGTTGCTTGGTTGGCCAAAAAGGGCGTATGCGTTTTTTCCTGAATATATTCAGGAAAAAACGCATACGCCCTTTTTGGCCAACGGCATCATGGTCGAAGTTTTGCCGCTTTTCCTGTGCTTTAAAGGCGATTCGAATCTACCTCCTGAAATCTGTTTCCTGCAATTCTGCCTTGCTTTCAAATCCTCTTCGTTGCCTTCCCTCAATATATTTGTGGACGAGAGTTATCATTTCTAACTCTGCAGGTCTGTGAATTGCAGTGCCCCTGAGCTCCATTTTTCAACTCGCTTTCTTCGGAGTTGGCCGCAAAAGCGCAGGATTGCTTCAAGCCCTATTCTGGTTCCGGGCGGCAGGCTGAGCCTGTGGTTAATTCTTCTTCCTGATGGGAAAATAGAGTGATCTGTGCCTGTCCCAACACCTAGAGCTAGTCTATCATTGGTTCCACCTCTTCCCTTTCATCCTCAGGACAGATTGCAACCTGTACGGAACAGGAGGTTAAAGGTGCTGATTCTCCAAGGAGGGAGATTGCTACTAACTCGGTTGGAATGGCGAACCAGAGCACAAGGAGATGAGAAATGAGGTGCGTTTTAGAAACCTTTCCCGATCGCACGGTGTACCGTCTTCTGGGTTTCTCATGCATGTTTTTGATATAGGAAGATGCCCTTGAACTTGGAGATTTGGGACCCATGGGATGGGTACCACGCAGTATTACTTTAAAGGGTCTGCGTTTGCTCACCCAACCTCACCAAATCTCTCAGCCCCACGAGTGTCCACCCTTATGTCTCAATCAGCTGTGGGTCTAGAGATGGTCAATAAAGGTGTCATCACAGCCCCTGAACGAATTCTGTATGAATTTCTCTCTCTTTCACTGTCTTTGTTTCACGGGTTTTTCAAAGTAATTGATTTTTATAATGGGGTTTAGCTGCTTTTCACTGCTGTGTTTATGCCGCTTTACACCCACTTGACTCACTTACAGAGAGATATCAATACATTGGTTTTAAGAGTCTTACTAGTCTGATATATTCTTGGGCGGTGAACAGGGGGCGTTGAGTCCACTTCACTGAGCAAGGAGTAGGTCTTGTCTATTACATATTGGGTTTATGGAACGGTATCTGAGCTAATTTGAAACCCTTGTTTTCTGCCTCACCCGACCTCACCTTTCCCGTTAAGCAGCCATAGTGTGTTTTGTAAACGTGTGTCTCTGTTCTGTTTTGTAATTCAGTTCAAGTGTAGCGGTTTTTACATTCCCTCTATAAGTGATATCTTATGATAAGTGTCGTTTTCTGGTTGACTTATTTCACTTAGAATCGTCGTATCTAAATCCACTCATCATGCTGCTACTAGCCTTATGACGTTGATTTCATGGCTGAGTGATATTCCATTGTACATAAGGACCACAACTTCTTTATCCATTTTTCTCTTTCCTGGGATATTTAAGGTGTAACGAAGTGGAGGTTCTTGTCAACAGAGCAGCCCTAAACTTTGGGGTGCCTGTGTCTTGCTGATTTTTAGTTTTCCCAATTTATACGCCCATGAGTGGAAGTGCCCTATGCTCTCTAAGCTGAGTTTTTTAGAGGTTTCAGGACACACCGTACACTTCTCCAGAGTGGCTGTTGGCAATTTACATCACGCCAATCAGCGTAGCAAGGCTCCCGTTTCTCCATGGCCTGTCCTGCATTTCTGGTTTTGACACTTTATTCAGCATGGCCCTTTTGACCGATGGGAAGCGAGACTTCTTTGTAGCGCTGATTTGCCTTTCCAGGTTGCTTGGTTGGCCAAAAAGGGCGTCTGCGTTTTTTCCTGAATATATTCAGGAAAAAACGCAGACGCCCTTTTTGGCCAAGGGCATCATGGTCGAGGTTTTGCCGCTTTTCCTGTGCTTTAAAGGCGATTCGAATCTACCTCCTGAAATCTGTTTCTTCTAATTCTGCCTTGCTTTCAAATCCTCTTCGTTGCCTTTCCTCAATATATTTGTGGACGAGAGTTATCATTTCTAACTCTGCAGGTTTGTGAATTGCAGTGCCCCTGAGCTCCATTTTTCAACTCGTTTTCTTGGGAGCTGGCCACAAAAGCGTAGGATTGCTACAGGCCCTATTCTGGTTCCGGGCGGCAGGCTGAGCCTGTGGTTAATTCTTCTTCCTGATTGGAAAATAGAGTGACCTGTGCTTGTCCCAACACCTAGACCTAGTCTCTCATTGGTTCCCCCTCTTCCCGTTCATCCTCAGGACAAATTGCAACCTGTACGGAACAGGAGGTTAAAGGTGCTGATTCTCCACGGAGGGAGATTGCTACTAACGCGGCTGGAATGGCGAACCCGAGCACAAGGAGATGAGAAATGAGGTGCGTTTTAGAAACCTTTCCCGATCACACGGTGTACCATCTTCTGGGTTTCTCATGCATGTTTTCGATGTAGGAAGATGCCCTTGAACCTGGAGATTTGGGACCCATGAGATGGGTACCACACAGTATTACTTTAAAGGGTCTGTGTTTGCTCACCCAACCTCACCAAACCTCTCAGCCCCAAGAGTGTCCACCCTTATGTCTCAATCAGCTGTGGGTCTAGATATGGTCAATCCAGGTGGCATCACAGCCCCTGAACGAATTTTGTAAGAATTTCTCTCCCTTTCACTGTCTTTGTTTCATGGGATTTTAAAAGTAATTGATTTTTATAATGGGGTTTAGCTGCTTTTCACTGCTGGGTTTATGTTGCTTTACACCCACTTGACTCATTTACAGAGGGATATCAATACATAGCTTTGAAGATTGTTCCTAGTCAGATATATTCTTGGGCGGTGAATAGGGGGTGTTGAGTCCAGTTCACTGAGCAAGGAGTAGGTCTTGTCTATTACATATTGGGTTTATGGAACGGTATCTGAGCTAATTTGAAACCCCTGTTTTCTACCTCACCCGACCTCACCTTTCCCGTCAAGCAGCCATAGTGTGTTTTGTAAACGTGTGTCTCTGTTCTGTTTTGTAATTCAGTTCAAGTGTAGCGGTTTTTACATTCCCTCTATAAGTCATATCTTATGATAAGTGTTGTTTTCTGGTTGACTTATTTCACTTAGAATCGTCGTACCTAAATCCACTCATCATGCTGCTACTAGCCTTATGACGTTGATTTCATGGCTGAGTGATATGCCATTGTACATAAGGACCACAACTTCCTTATCCATTTTTCTCTTTCCTGGGATATTTAAGGTGTAACGAAGTGGAGGTTCTTGTCAACAGAGCAGCCCTAAACTTTGGGGTGCCTGTGTCTTGCTGATTTTTAGTTTTCCCAATTTATACGCCCATGAGTGGAAGTGCCTTATGCTCTCTATGCTGAGTTCTTTAGATGTTTCAGGAAACACCGTACACTTCTCCAGAGTGGCTGTTGGCAATTTACATCCCGCCCATCAGCGTAGTAAGGCTCCCGTTTCTCCATGGCCTGTCCTGCATTTCTGGTTTTGACACTTTATTCAGCATGGCCCTTTTGACCGATGGGAAGCGAGACTTCTTTGTAGCGCTGATTTGCCTTTCCAGGTTGCTTGGTTGGCCAAAAAGGGCGTCTGCGTGTTTTCCTGAATATATTCAGGAAAAAACGCATACGCCCTTTTTGGCCAAGGGCATCATGGTCGAGGTTTTGCCGCTTTTCCTGTGCTTTAAAGGCGATTCGACTCTACCTCCTGAAATCTGTTTCCTGCAATTCTCCCTTGCTTTCAAATCCTCCTCGTTGCCTTCCCTCAATATATTTGTGGACAAGAGTTATCATTTATAACTCTGCAGGTTTGTGAATTGCAGTGCCCCTGAGCTCGATTTTTCAACTCGTTTTTATGGGAGCTGGCCGCAAAAACACAGGATTGCTTCAGGCCCTGTTCTGCTTCCGGGCGGCAGGCTGAGCCTGTGGTTAATTCTTCTTCCTGATGGGAAAATAGAGTGACCTGTGCCTGTCCCAACACCTAGAGCTAGTCTCTCACTGGTTCCCCCTCTTCCCGTTCATCCTCAGGACAAATTGCAACCTGTACGGAACAGGAGGTTGAAGGTGCTGATTCTCGAAGGAGGGAGATTGCTAGTAAAGCGGCTGTAATAGCCAACCCGAGCACAAGGAGATGAGAAATGAGGTGCGTTTTCGAAACCTTTCCCGATCACACGGTGTACCATCTTCTGGGTTTCTCATGCATGTTTTTGTTATAGGAAGATGCCCTTGAACTTGGAGATTTGGGACCCATGGGATGGGTACCACGCAGTATTACTTTAAAGGGACTGCGTTTCCTCAACCAACCTGACCAAACCTCTCAGCCACAAGAGTGTCCACCCTTATGTCTCAATCAGCTGTGGGTCTAGATATGGTCAATCCAGGTGGCATCACAGCCCCTGAACGAATATTGTAAGAATTTCTCTATCTTTCACTGTCTTTGTTTCACAGCTTTTTAAAAGTAATTGATTTTTAAAATGGGGTTTAGCTGCTTTTCACTGCTGTTTTTATGCTGCTTTACACCCACTTGACTCACTTACAGAGAGATATCAATACATAGCTTTGAAGATTCTTCCTAGTCAGATATATTCTTGGGCGGTGAATAGGGGGTTTTTGCGTCCAGTTCACTGAGCAACGAGTAGGTCTTGTCTAATACATATTGGGTTTATGGAACGGTATCTGAGCTAATTTGAAACCTTTGTTTTCTGCCTCACCCGACCTCAGCTTTCCCGTTAAGAAGCCATAGTGTGTTTTGTAAACGTGTGTCTCTGTTCTGTTTTGTAATTCAGTTCAAGTGTAGCGGTTTTTACATTCCCTCTATAAGTGATATCTTATGATAAGTGTCGTTTTCTGGTTGACTTATTTCACTTAGAATCGTCGTACCTAAATCCACTCATCATGCTGCTACTAGCCTTATGACGTTGATTTCATGGCTGAGTGATATTCCATTGTACATAAGGACCACAACTTCTTTATCCATTTTTTTCTTTCCTGGGATATTTAAGGTGTAACGAAGTGGAGGTTCTTGTCAACAGAGCAGCCCTAAACTTTGTGGTGCCTGTGTCTTGCTGATTTTTAATTTTTCCAATTCATGCGCCCATGAGTGGAAGTGCCCTATGCTCTCTAAGCTGAGTTTTTTAGATGTTTCAGGACACACCGTACACTTCTCCAGAGTGGCTGTTGGCAATTTACATCCCGCCCATCAGCGTAGCAAGGCTCCCGTTTCTCCATGGCCTGTCCTGCATTTCTGGTTTTGACACTTTATTCAGCATGGCCCTTTTGACCGATGGGAAGCGAGACTTCTTTGTAGCGCTGATTTGCCTTTCCAGGTTGCTTGGTTGGCCAAAAAGGGCGTCTGCGTTTTTTCCTGAATATATTCAGGAAAAAACGCAGACGCCCTTTTTGGCCAAGGGCATCATGGTCGAGGTTTTTCCGCTTTTCCTGTGCTTTAAAGGCGATTCGAATCTACCTGCTGAAATCTTTTTTCTGCAATTCTGCCTTGCTTTCAAATCCTCTTCGTTGCCTTCCCTCAATATATTTGTGGACGAGAGTTATCATTTCTAACTCTGCAGGTCTGTGAATTGCAGTGCCCCTGAGCTCCATTTTTCAACTCGCTTTCTTGGGAGTTGGCCGCAAAAGCGCAGGATTGCTTCAGGCCCTATTCTGGTTCCGGGCGGCAGGCTGAGCCTGTGGTTAATTCTTCTTCCTGATGGGAAAATAGAGTGACCTGTGCCTGTCCCAACACCTAGAGCTAGTCTCTCACTGGTTCCCCCTCTTCCCGTTCATCCTCAGGACAAATTGCAACCTGTACGGAACAGGAGGTTAAAGGTGCTGATTCTCCACGGAGGGAGATTGCTACTAACGCGGCTGGAATGGCGAACCCGAGCACAAGGAGATGAGAAATGAGGTGCGTTTTAGAAACCTTTCCCGATCACACGGTGTACCATCTTCTGGGTTTCTCATGCATGTTTTCGATGTAGGAAGATGCCCTTGAACCTGGAGATTTTGGACCCATGGGATGGATACCACGCAGTATTACTTTAAAGGGTCTGCGTTTGCTCACCCAACCTCACCAAACCTCTCAGCCCCAAGAGTGTCCACCCTTATGTCTCAATCAGCTGTGGGTCTAGAGATGGTCAATCCAGGTGGCATCACAGCCCCTGAACGAATTTTGTAAGAATTTCTCTCTCTTTCACTGTCTTTGTTTCACGGGTTTTTAAAAGTAATTGATTTTTATAATGGGGTTTAGCTGCTTTTCACTGCTGTGTTTATGCCGCTTTACACCCACTTGACTCACTTACAGAGGGATATCAATACATTGGTTTTAAGATTCTTACTAGTCAGATATATTCTTGGGCGGTGAACAGGGGGTGTTTAGTCCACTTCACTGAGCAAGGAGTAGGTCTTGTCTATTACATATTGGGTGTATGGAACGGTATCTGAGCCTATTTGAAACCCTTGTTTTATGCATCACCCCACCTCACCTTTCCCGTTAAGCAGCCATAGTGTGTCTTCTAAACGTGTGACGCTGTTCTGTTTTGTAATTCAGTTCAAGTGTAGCGGTTTTTACATTCCCTCTATAAGTGATATCTTATGATAAGTGTCTTTTTCTGTGTGACTTATTTCACTTAGAATCGTCGTACCTAAATCCTCTCATCATGCTGCTACTAGCCTTATGACGTTAATTTCATGGCTGAGTGATATGCCATTGTACATAAGGACCACAACTTCCTTATCCATTTTTCTCTTTCCTGGGATATTTAAGGTGTAACGAAGTGGAGGTTCTTGTCAACAGAGCAGCCCTAAACTTTGGGGTGCCTGTGTCTTGCTGATTTTTAGTTTTCCCAATTTATACGCCCATGAGTGGAAGTGCCCTATGCTCTCTAAGCTGAGTTTTTTAGATGTTTCAGGACACCCCGTACTCTTCTCCAGAGTGGCTGTTGGCAATTTACATCCCGCCCATCAGCGTAGCAAGGCTCCCGTTTCTCCATGGCCTGTCCTGCATTTCTGGTTTTGACACTTTATTCAGCATGGCCCTTTTGACCGATGGGAAGCGAGACTTCTTTGTAGCGCTGATTTGCCTTTCCAGGTTGCTTGGTTGGCCAAAAAGGGCGTATGCGTTTTTTCCTGAATATATTCAGGAAAAAACGCATACGCCCTTTTTGGCCAAGGGCATCATGGTCGAGGTTTTGCCGCTTTTCCTGTGCTTTAAAGGCGATTCGACTCTACCTCCTGAAATCTGTTTCCTGCAATTCTGCCTTGCTTTCAAATCCTCCTCGTTGCCTTCCCTCAATATATTTGTGGACGAGAGTTATCATTTATAACTCTGCAGGTTTGTGAATTGCAGTGCCCCTGAGCTCCATTTTTCAACTCGCTTTCTTGGGAGCTGGCCGCAAAAGCGCAGGATTGCTTCAGGCCCTATTGTGGTTCCGGGCGGCAGGCTGAGCCTGTGGTTAATTCTTCTTCCTGATGGGAAAATAGAGTGACCTGTGCCTGTCCCAACACCTAGAGCTAGTCTCTCATTGGTTCCCCCTCTTCCCGTTCATCCTCAGGACAAATTGCAACCTGTACGGAACAGGAGGTTAAAGGTGCTGATTCTCCACGGAGGGAGATTGCTACTAACGCGGCTGGAATGGCGAACCCGAGCACAAGGAGATGAGAAATGAGGTGCGTTTTCGAAACCTTTCCCGATCACACGGTGTACCATCTTCTGGGTTTCTCATGCATGTTTTCGATGTAGGAAGATGCCCTTGAACCTGGAGATTTGGGACCCATGGGATGGATACCACGCAGTATTACTTTAAAGGGTCTGCGTTTGCTCACCCAACCTCACCAAACCTCTCAGCCCCAAGAGTGTCCACCCTTATGTCTCAATCAGCTGTGGGTCTAGATATGGTCAATCCAGGTGGCATCACAGCCCCTGAACGAATTTTGTAAGAATTTCTCTCTCTTTCACTGTCTTTGTTTCACGGGATTTTAAAAGTAATTGATTTTTATAATGGGGTTTAGCTGCTTTTCACTGCTCTGTTTATGCTGCTTTACATCCACTTGACTCATTTACAGAGAGATATCAATACATAGCTTTGAAGATTCTTCCTAGTCAGGTATATTCTTGGGCGGTGAATAGGGGGTGTCGAGTCCAGTTCACTGAGCAAGGAGTAGGTCTTGTCTATTACATATTGGGTTTATGGAACGGTATCTGAGCTAATTTGAAACCCTTGTTTTCTACCTCACCCGACCTCACCTTTCCCGTTAAGCAGCCATAGTGTGTTTTGTAAACGTGTGACGCTGTTCTGTTTTGTAATTCAGTTCAAGTGTAGCGGTTTTTACATTCCCTCTCTAAGTGATATCTTATGATAAGTGTCTTTTTCTGTGTGACTTATTTCACTTAGAATCGTCATACCTAAATCCTCTCATCATGCTGCTACTAGCCTTATGACGTTAATTTCATGGCTGAGTGATATGCCATTGTACATAAGGACCACAACTTCCTTATCCATTTTTCTCTTTCCTGGGATATTTAAGGTGTAACGAAGTGGAGGTTCTTGTCAACAGAGCAGCCCTAAACTTTGGGGTGCCTGTGTCTTGCTGATTTTTAGTTTTCCCAATTTATACGCCCATGAGTGGAAGTGCCTTATGCTCTCTATGCTGAGTTTTTTAGATGTTTCAGGAAACACCGTACACTTCTCCAGAGTGGCTGTTGGCAATTTACATCCCGCCCATCAGCGTAGCAAGGCTCCCGTTTCACCATGGCCTGTCCTGCATTTCTGGTTTTGACACTTTATTCAGCATGGCCCTTTTTTCCGATGGGAAGCGAGACTTCTTTGTAGCGCTGATTTGCCTTTCCAGGTTGCTTGGTTGGCCAAAAAGGGCGTCTGCGTTTTTTCCTGAATATATTCAGGAAAAAACGCATACGCCCTTTTTGGCCAAGGGCATCATGGTCGAGGTTTTGCCGCCTTTCCTGTGCTTTAAAGGCGATTCGAATCTACCTCCTGAAATCTGTTTCCTGCAATTCTGCCTTGCTTTCAAATCCTCTTCGTTGCCTTCCCTCAATATATTTGTGGACGAGAGTTATCATTTCTAACTCTGCAGGTTTGTGAATTGCAGTGCCCCTGAGCTCCATTTTTCAACTCGCTTTCTTGGGAGCTGGCCGCAAAAGCGCAGGATTGCGTCAGGCCCTATTGTGGTTCCGGGCGGCAGGCTGAGCCTGTGGTTAATTCTTCTTCCTGATGGGAAAATAGAGTGACCTGTGCCTGTCCCAACACCTAGAGCTAGTCTCTCACTGGTTCCCCCTCTTCCCGTTCATCCTCAGGACAAATTGCAACCTGTACGGAACAGGAGGTTAAAGGTGCTGATTCTCCACGGAGGGAGATTGCTACTAACGCGGCTGGAATGGCGAACCCGAGCACAAGGAGATGAGAAATGAGGTGCGTTTTAGAAACCTTTCCCGATCACACGGTGTACCATCTTCTGGGTTTCTCATGCATGTTTTCGATGTAGGAAGATGCCCTTGAACCTGGAGATTTTGGACCCATGGGATGGATACCACGCAGTATTACTTTAAAGGGTCTGCGTTTGCTCACCCAACCTCACCAAACCTCTCAGCCCCAAGAGTGTCCACCCTTATGTCTCAATCAGCTGTGGGTCTAGAGATGGTCAATCCAGGTGGCATCACAGCCCCTGAACGAATTTTGTAAGAATTTCTCTCTCTTTCACTGTCTTTGTTTCACGGGTTTTTAAAAGTAATTGATTTTTATAATGGGGTTTAGCTGCTTTTCACTGCTGTGTTTATGCCGCTTTACACCCACTTGACTCACTTACAGAGGGATATCAATACATTGGTTTTAAGATTCTTACTAGTCAGATATATTCTTGGGCGGTGAACAGGGGGTGTTTAGTCCACTTCACTGAGCAAGGAGTAGGTCTTGTCTATTACATATTGGGTGTATGGAACGGTATCTGAGCCTATTTGAAACCCTTGTTTTATGCATCACCCCACCTCACCTTTCCCGTTAAGCAGCCATAGTGTGTCTTCTAAACGTGTGACGCTGTTCTGTTTTGTAATTCAGTTCAAGTGTAGCGGTTTTTACATTCCCTCTATAAGTGATATCTTATGATAAGTGTCTTTTTCTGTGTGACTTATTTCACTTAGAATCGTCATACCTAAATCCTCTCATCATGCTGCTACTAGCCTTATGACGTTAATTTCATGGCTGAGTGATATGCCATTGTACATAAGGACCACAACTTCCTTATCCATTTTTCTCTTTCCTGGGATATTTAAGGTGTAACGAAGTGGAGGTTCTTGTCAACAGAGCAGCCCTAAACTTTGGGGTGCCTGTGTCTTGCTGATTTTTAGTTTTCCCAATTTATACGCCCATGAGTGGAAGTGCCCTATGCTCTCTAAGCTGAGTTTTTTAGATGTTTCAGGACACCCCGTACTCTTCTCCAGAGTGGCTGTTGGCAATTTACATCCCGCCCATCAGCGTAGCAAGGCTCCCGTTTCTCCATGGCCTGTCCTGCATTTCTGGTTTTGACACTTTATTCAGCATGGCCCTTTTGACCGATGGGAAGCGAGACTTCTTTGTAGCGCTGATTTGCCTTTCCAGGTTGCTTGGTTGGCCAAAAAGGGCGTATGCGTTTTTTCCTGAATATATTCAGGAAAAAACGCATACGCCCTTTTTGGCCAAGGGCATCATGGTCGAGGTTTTGCCGCTTTTCCTGTGCTTTAAAGGCGATTCGACTCTACCTCCTGAAATCTGTTTCCTGCAATTCTGCCTTGCTTTCAAATCCTCCTCGTTGCCTTCCCTCAATATATTTGTGGACGAGAGTTATCATTTATAACTCTGCAGGTTTGTGAATTGCAGTGCCCCTGAGCTCCATTTTTCAACTCGCTTTCTTCGGAGCTGGCCGCAAAAGCGCAGGATTGCTTCAGGCCCTCTTCTGCTTCCGGGCGGCAGGCTGAGCCTGTGGTTAATTCTTCTTCCTGATGGGAAAATAGAGTGACCTGTGCCTGTCCCAACACCTAGAGCTAGTCTCTCATTGGTTCCCCCTCTTCCCGTTCATCCTCAGGACAAATTGCAACCTGTACGGAACAGGAGGTTAAAGGTGCTGATTCTCCACGGAGGGAGATTGCTACTAACGCGGCTGGAATGGCGAACCCGAGCACAAGGAGATGAGAAATGAGGTGCGTTTTCGAAACCTTTCCCGATCACACGGTGTACCATCTTCTGGGTTTCTCATGCATGTTTTCGATGTAGGAAGATGCCCTTGAACCTGGAGATTTGGGACCCATGGGATGGATACCACGCAGTATTACTTTAAAGGGTCTGCGTTTGCTCACCCAACCTCACCAAACCTCTCAGCCCCAAGAGTGTCCACCCTTATGTCTCAATCAGCTGTGGGTCTAGATATGGTCAATCCAGGTGGCATCACAGCCCCTGAACGAATTTTGTAAGAATTTCTCTCTCTTTCACTGTCTTTGTTTCACGGGATTTTAAAAGTAATTGATTTTTATAATGGGGTTTAGCTGCTTTTCACTGCTCTGTTTATGCTGCTTTACATCCACTTGACTCATTTACAGAGAGATATCAATACATAGCTTTGAAGATTCTTCCTAGTCAGGTATATTCTTGGGCGGTGAATAGGGGGTGTCGAGTCCAGTTCACTGAGCAAGGAGTAGGTCTTGTCTATTACATATTGGGTTTATGGAACGGTATCTGAGCTAATTTGAAACCCTTGTTTTCTACCTCACCCGACCTCACCTTTCCCGTTAAGCAGCCATAGTGTGTTTTGTAAACGTGTGACGCTGTTCTGTTTTGTAATTCAGTTCAAGTGTAGCGGTTTTTACATTCCCTCTCTAAGTGATATCTTATGATAAGTGTCTTTTTCTGTGTGACTTATTTCACTTAGAATCGTCGTACCTAAATCCTCTCATCATGCTGCTACTAGCCTTATGACGTTAATTTCATGGCTGAGTGATATGCCATTGTACATAAGGACCACAACTTCCTTATCCATTTTTCTCTTTCCTGGGATATTTAAGGTGTAACGAAGTGGAGGTTCTTGTCAACAGAGCAGCCCTAAACTTTGGGGTGCCTGTGTCTTGCTGATTTTTAGTTTTCCCAATTTATACGCCCATGAGTGGAAGTGCCTTATGCTCTCTATGCTGAGTTTTTTAGATGTTTCAGGAAACACCGTACACTTCTCCAGAGTGGCTGTTGGCAATTTACATCCCGCCCATCAGCGTAGCAAGGCTCCCGTTTCACCATGGCCTGTCCTGCATTTCTGGTTTTGACACTTTATTCAGCATGGCCCTTTTTTCCGATGGGAAGCGAGACTTCTTTGTAGCGCTGATTTGCCTTTCCAGGTTGCTTGGTTGGCCAAAAAGGGCGTCTGCGTTTTTTCCTGAATATATTCAGGAAAAAACGCATACGCCCTTTTTGGCCAAGGGCATCATGGTCGAGGTTTTGCCGCCTTTCCTGTGCTTTAAAGGCGATTCGAATCTACCTCCTGAAATCTGTTTCCTGCAATTCTGCCTTGCTTTCAAATCCTCTTCGTTGCCTTCCCTCAATATATTTGTGGACGAGAGTTATCATTTCTAACTCTGCAGGTTTGTGAATTGCAGTGCCCCTGAGCTCCATTTTTCAACTCGCTTTCTTGGGAGCTGGCCGCAAAAGCGCAGGATTGCGTCAGGCCCTATTGTGGTTCCGGGCGGCAGGCTGAGCCTGTGGTTAATTCTTCTTCCTGATGGGAAAATAGAGTGACCTGTGCCTGTCCCAACACCTAGAGCTAGTCTCTCACTGGTTCCCCCTCTTCCCGTTCATCCTCAGGACAAATTGCAACCTGTACGGAACAGGAGGTTAAAGGTGCTGATTCTCCACGGAGGGAGATTGCTACTAACGCGGCTGGAATGGCGAACCCGAGCACAAGGAGATGAGAAATGAGGTGCGTTTTAGAAACCTTTCCCGATCACACGGTGTACCATCTTCTGGGTTTCTCATGCATGTTTTCGATGTAGGAAGATGCCCTTGAACCTGGAGATTTTGGACCCATGGGATGGATACCACGCAGTATTACTTTAAAGGGTCTGCGTTTGCTCACCCAACCTCACCAAACCTCTCAGCCCCAAGAGTGTCCACCCTTATGTCTCAATCAGCTGTGGGTCTAGAGATGGTCAATCCAGGTGGCATCACAGCCCCTGAACGAATTTTGTAAGAATTTCTCTCTCTTTCACTGTCTTTGTTTCACGGGTTTTTAAAAGTAATTGATTTTTATAATGGGGTTTAGCTGCTTTTCACTGCTGTGTTTATGCCGCTTTACACCCACTTGACTCACTTACAGAGGGATATCAATACATTGGTTTTAAGATTCTTACTAGTCAGATATATTCTTGGGCGGTGAACAGGGGGTGTTTAGTCCACTTCACTGAGCAAGGAGTAGGTCTTGTCTATTACATATTGGGTGTATGGAACGGTATCTGAGCCTATTTGAAACCCTTGTTTTATGCATCACCCCACCTCACCTTTCCCGTTAAGCAGCCATAGTGTGTCTTCTAAACGTGTGACGCTGTTCTGTTTTGTAATTCAGTTCAAGTGTAGCGGTTTTTACATTCCCTCTATAAGTGATATCTTATGATAAGTGTCTTTTTCTGTGTGACTTATTTCACTTAGAATCGTCGTACCTAAATCCTCTCATCATGCTGCTACTAGCCTTATGACGTTAATTTCATGGCTGAGTGATATGCCATTGTACATAAGGACCACAACTTCCTTATCCATTTTTCTCTTTCCTGGGATATTTAAGGTGTAACGAAGTGGAGGTTCTTGTCAACAGAGCAGCCCTAAACTTTGGGGTGCCTGTGTCTTGCTGATTTTTAGTTTTCCCAATTTATACGCCCATGAGTGGAAGTGCCCTATGCTCTCTAAGCTGAGTTTTTTAGATGTTTCAGGACACCCCGTACTCTTCTCCAGAGTGGCTGTTGGCAATTTACATCCCGCCCATCAGCGTAGCAAGGCTCCCGTTTCTCCATGGCCTGTCCTGCATTTCTGGTTTTGACACTTTATTCAGCATGGCCCTTTTGACCGATGGGAAGCGAGACTTCTTTGTAGCGCTGATTTGCCTTTCCAGGTTGCTTGGTTGGCCAAAAAGGGCGTATGCGTTTTTTCCTGAATATATTCAGGAAAAAACGCATACGCCCTTTTTGGCCAAGGGCATCATGGTCGAGGTTTTGCCGCTTTTCCTGTGCTTTAAAGGCGATTCGACTCTACCTCCTGAAATCTGTTTCCTGCAATTCTGCCTTGCTTTCAAATCCTCCTCGTTGCCTTCCCTCAATATATTTGTGGACGAGAGTTATCATTTATAACTCTGCAGGTTTGTGAATTGCAGTGCCCCTGAGCTCCATTTTTCAACTCGCTTTCTTGGGAGCTGGCCGCAAAAGCGCAGGATTGCTTCAGGCCCTATTGTGGTTCCGGGCGGCAGGCTGAGCCTGTGGTTAATTCTTCTTCCTGATGGGAAAATAGAGTGACCTGTGCCTGTCCCAACACCTAGAGCTAGTCTCTCATTGGTTCCCCCTCTTCCCGTTCATCCTCAGGACAAATTGCAACCTGTACGGAACAGGAGGTTAAAGGTGCTGATTCTCCACGGAGGGAGATTGCTACTAACGCGGCTGGAATGGCGAACCCGAGCACAAGGAGATGAGAAATGAGGTGCGTTTTAGAAACCTTTCCCGATCACACGGTGTACCATCTTCTGGGTTTCTCATGCATGTTTTCGATGTAGGAAGATGCCCTTGAACCTGGAGATTTGGGACCCATGGGATGGATACCACGCAGTATTACTTTAAAGGGTCTGCGTTTGCTCACCCAACCTCACCAAACCTCTCAGCCCCAAGAGTGTCCACCCTTATGTCTCAATCAGCTGTGGGTCTAGATATGGTCAATCCAGGTGGCATCACAGCCCCTGAACGAATTTTGTAAGAATTTCTCTCTCTTTCACTGTCTTTGTTTCACGGGATTTTAAAAGTAATTGATTTTTATAATGGGGTTTAGCTGCTTTTCACTGCTCTGTTTATGCTGCTTTACATCCACTTGACTCATTTACAGAGAGATATCAATACATAGCTTTGAAGATTCTTCCTAGTCAGGTATATTCTTGGGCGGTGAATAGGGGGTGTCGAGTCCAGTTCACTGAGCAAGGAGTAGGTCTTGTCTATTACATATTGGGTTTATGGAACGGTATCTGAGCTAATTTGAAACCCTTGTTTTCTACCTCACCCGACCTCACCTTTCCCGTTAAGCAGCCATAGTGTGTTTTGTAAACGTGTGACGCTGTTCTGTTTTGTAATTCAGTTCAAGTGTAGCGTTTTTTACATTCCCTCTCTAAGTGATATCTTATGATAAGTGTCTTTTTCTGTGTGACTTATTTCACTTAGAATCGTTGTACCTAAATCCTCTCATCATGCTGCTACTAGCCTTATGACGTTAATTTCATGGCTGAGTGATATGCCATTGTACATAAGGACCACAACTTCCTTATCCATGTTTCTCTTTCCTGGGATATTTAAGGTGTAACGAAGTGGAGGTTCTTGTCAACAGAGCAGCCCTAAACTTTGGGGTGCCTGTGTCTTGCTGATTTTTAGTTTTCCCAATTTATACGCCCATGAGTGGAAGTGCCTTATGCTCTCTATGCTGAGTTTTTTAGATGTTTCAGGAAACACCGTACACTTCTCCAGAGTGGCTGTTGGCAATTTACATCCCGCCCATCAGTGTAGCAAGGCTCCCGTTTCACCATGGCCTGTCCTGCATTTCTGGTTTTGACACTTTATTCAGCATGGCCCTTTTGACCGATGGGAAGCGAGACTTCTTTGTAGCGCTGATTTGCCTTTCCAGGTTGCTTGGTTGGCCAAAAAGGGCGTATGCGTTTTTTCCTGAATATATTCAGGAAAAAACGCATACGCCCTTTTTGGCCAAGGGCATCATGGTCGAGGTTTTGCCGCCTTTCCTGTGCTTTAAAGGCGATTCGAATCTACCTCCTGAAATCTGTTTCCTGCAATTCTGCCTTGCTTTCAAATCCTCTTCGTTGCCTTCCCTCAATATATTTGTGGACGAGAGTTATCATTTCTAACTCTGCAGGTTTGTGAATTGCAGTGCCCCTGAGCTCCATTTTTCAACTCGCTTTCTTGGGAGCTGGCCGCAAAAGCGCAGGATTGCTTCAGGCCCTATTGTGGTTCCGGGCGGCAGGCTGAGCCTGTGGTTAATTCTTCTTCCTGATGGGAAAATAGAGTGACCTGTGCCTGTCCCAACACCTAGAGCTAGTCTCTCATTGGTTCCCCCTCTTCCCGTTCATCCTCAGGACAAATTGCAACCTGTACGGAATAGGAGGTTAAAGGTGCTGATTCTCCACGGAGGGAGATTGCTACTAACGCGGCTGGAATGGCGAACCCGAGCACAAGGAGATGAGAAATGAGGTGCGTTTTCGAAACCTTTCCCGATCACACGGTGTACCATCTTCTGGGTTTCTCATGCATGTTTTCGATGTAGGAAGATGCCCTTGAACCTGGAGATTTGGGACCCATGGGATGGATACCACGCAGTATTACTTTAAAGGGTCTGCGTTTGCTCACCCAACCTCACCAAACCTCTCAGCCCCAAGAGTGTCCACCCTTATGTCTCAATCAGCTGTGGGTCTAGATATGGTCAATCCAGGTGGCATCACAGCCCCTGAACGAATTTTGTAAGAATTTCTCTCTCTTTCACTGTCTTTGTTTCACGGGATTTTAAAAGTAATTGATTTTTATAATGGGGTTTAGCTGCTTTTCACTGCTCTGTTTATGCTGCTTTACATCCACTTGACTCATTTACAGAGAGATATCAATACATAGCTTTGAAGATTCTTCCTAGTCAGGTATATTCTTGGGCGGTGAATAGGGGGTGTCGAGTCCAGTTCACTGAGCAAGGAGTAGGTCTTGTCTATTACATATTGGGTTTATGGAACGGTATCTGAGCTAATTTGAAACCCTTGTTTTCTACCTCACCCGACCTCACCTTTCCCGTTAAGCAGCCATAGTGTGTTTTGTAAACGTGTGACGCTGTTCTGTTTTGTAATTCAGTTCAAGTGTAGCGGTTTTTACATTCCCTCTCTAAGTGATATCTTATGATAAGTGTCTTTTTCTGTGTGACTTATTTCACTTAGAATCGTCGTACCTAAATCCTCTCATCATGCTGCTACTAGCCTTATGACGTTAATTTCATGGCTGAGTGATATGCCATTGTACATAAGGACCACAACTTCCTTATCCATTTTTCTCTTTCCTGGGATATTTAAGGTGTAACGAAGTGGAGGTTCTTGTCAACAGAGCAGCCCTAAACTTTGGGGTGCCTGTGTCTTGCTGATTTTTAGTTTTCCCAATTTATACGCCCATGAGTGGAAGTGCCTTATGCTCTCTATGCTGAGTTTTTTAGATGTTTCAGGAAACACCGTACACTTCTCCAGAGTGGCTGTTGGCAATTTACATCCCGCCCATCAGCGTAGCAAGGCTCCCGTTTCACCATGGCCTGTCCTGCATTTCTGGTTTTGACACTTTATTCAGCATGGCCCTTTTTTCCGATGGGAAGCGAGACTTCTTTGTAGCGCTGATTTGCCTTTCCAGGTTGCTTGGTTGGCCAAAAAGGGCGTCTGCGTTTTTTCCTGAATATATTCAGGAAAAAACGCATACGCCCTTTTTGGCCAAGGGCATCATGGTCGAGGTTTTGCCGCCTTTCCTGTGCTTTAAAGGCGATTCGAATCTACCTCCTGAAATCTGTTTCCTGCAATTCTGCCTTGCTTTCAAATCCTCTTCGTTGCCTTCCCTCAATATATTTGTGGACGAGAGTTATCATTTCTAACTCTGCAGGTTTGTGAATTGCAGTGCCCCTGAGCTCCATTTTTCAACTCGCTTTCTTGGGAGCTGGCCGCAAAAGCGCAGGATTGCGTCAGGCCCTATTGTGGTTCCGGGCGGCAGGCTGAGCCTGTGGTTAATTCTTCTTCCTGATGGGAAAATAGAGTGACCTGTGCCTGTCCCAACACCTAGAGCTAGTCTCTCACTGGTTCCCCCTCTTCCCGTTCATCCTCAGGACAAATTGCAACCTGTACGGAACAGGAGGTTAAAGGTGCTGATTCTCCACGGAGGGAGATTGCTACTAACGCGGCTGGAATGGCGAACCCGAGCACAAGGAGATGAGAAATGAGGTGCGTTTTAGAAACCTTTCCCGATCACACGGTGTACCATCTTCTGGGTTTCTCATGCATGTTTTCGATGTAGGAAGATGCCCTTGAACCTGGAGATTTTGGACCCATGGGATGGATACCACGCAGTATTACTTTAAAGGGTCTGCGTTTGCTCACCCAACCTCACCAAACCTCTCAGCCCCAAGAGTGTCCACCCTTATGTCTCAATCAGCTGTGGGTCTAGAGATGGTCAATCCAGGTGGCATCACAGCCCCTGAACGAATTTTGTAAGAATTTCTCTCTCTTTCACTGTCTTTGTTTCACGGGTTTTTAAAAGTAATTGATTTTTATAATGGGGTTTAGCTGCTTTTCACTGCTGTGTTTATGCCGCTTTACACCCACTTGACTCACTTACAGAGGGATATCAATACATTGGTTTTAAGATTCTTACTAGTCAGATATATTCTTGGGCGGTGAACAGGGGGTGTTTAGTCCACTTCACTGAGCAAGGAGTAGGTCTTGTCTATTACATATTGGGTGTATGGAACGGTATCTGAGCCTATTTGAAACCCTTGTTTTATGCATCACCCCACCTCACCTTTCCCGTTAAGCAGCCATAGTGTGTCTTCTAAACGTGTGACGCTGTTCTGTTTTCTAATTCAGTTCAAGTGTAGCGGTTTTTACATTCCCTCTATAAGTGATATCTTATGATAAGTGTCTTTTTCTGTGTGACTTATTTCACTTAGAATCGTCGTACCTAAATCCTCTCATCATGCTGCTACTAGCCTTATGACGTTAATTTCATGGCTGAGTGATATGCCATTGTACATAAGGACCACAACTTCCTTATCCATTTTTCTCTTTCCTGGGATATTTAAGGTGTAACGAAGTGGAGGTTCTTGTCAACAGAGCAGCCCTAAACTTTGGGGTGCCTGTGTCTTGCTGATTTTTAGTTTTCCCAATTTATACGCCCATGAGTGGAAGTGCCCTATGCTCTCTAAGCTGAGTTTTTTAGATGTTTCAGGACACCCCGTACTCTTCTCCAGAGTGGCTGTTGGCAATTTACATCCCGCCCATCAGCGTAGCAAGGCTCCCGTTTCTCCATGGCCTGTCCTGCATTTCTGGTTTTGACACTTTATTCAGCATGGCCCTTTTGACCGATGGGAAGCGAGACTTCTTTGTAGCGCTGATTTGCCTTTCCAGGTTGCTTGGTTGGCCAAAAAGGGCGTATGCGTTTTTTCCTGAATATATTCAGGAAAAAACGCATACGCCCTTTTTGGCCAAGGGCATCATGGTCGAGGTTTTGCCGCTTTTCCTGTGCTTTAAAGGCGATTCGACTCTACCTCCTGAAATCTGTTTCCTGCAATTCTGCCTTGCTTTCAAATCCTCCTCGTTGCCTTCCCTCAATATATTTGTGGACGAGAGTTATCATTTATAACTCTGCAGGTTTGTGAATTGCAGTGCCCCTGAGCTCCATTTTTCAACTCGCTTTCTTGGGAGCTGGCCGCAAAAGCGCAGGATTGCTTCAGGCCCTATTGTGGTTCCGGGCGGCAGGCTGAGCCTGTGGTTAATTCTTCTTCCTGATGGGAAAATAGAGTGACCTGTGCCTGTCCCAACACCTAGAGCTAGTCTCTCATTGGTTCCCCCTCTTCCCGTTCATCCTCAGGACAAATTGCAACCTGTACGGAACAGGAGGTTAAAGGTGCTGATTCTCCACGGAGGGAGATTGCTACTAACGCGGCTGGAATGGCGAACCCGAGCACAAGGAGATGAGAAATGAGGTGCGTTTTAGAAACCTTTCCCGATCACACGGTGTACCATCTTCTGGGTTTCTCATGCATGTTTTCGATGTAGGAAGATGCCCTTGAACCTGGAGATTTGGGACCCATGGGATGGATACCACGCAGTATTACTTTAAAGGGTCTGCGTTTGCTCACCCAACCTCACCAAACCTCTCAGCCCCAAGAGTGTCCACCCTTATGTCTCAATCAGCTGTGGGTCTAGATATGGTCAATCCAGGTGGCATCACAGCCCCTGAACGAATTTTGTAAGAATTTCTCTCTCTTTCACTGTCTTTGTTTCACGGGATTTTAAAAGTAATTGATTTTTATAATGGGGTTTAGCTGCTTTTCACTGCTCTGTTTATGCTGCTTTACATCCACTTGACTCATTTACAGAGAGATATCAATACATAGCTTTGAAGATTCTTCCTAGTCAGGTATATTCTTGGGCGGTGAATAGGGGGTGTCGAGTCCAGTTCACTGAGCAAGGAGTAGGTCTTGTCTATTACATATTGGGTTTATGGAACGGTATCTGAGCTAATTTGAAACCCTTGTTTTCTACCTCACCCGACCTCACCTTTCCCGTTAAGCAGCCATAGTGTGTTTTGTAAACGTGTGACGCTGTTCTGTTTTGTAATTCAGTTCAAGTGTAGCGGTTTTTACATTCCCTCTCTAAGTGATATCTTATGATAAGTGTCTTTTTCTGTGTGACTTATTTCACTTAGAATCGTTGTACCTAAATCCTCTCATCATGCTGCTACTAGCCTTATGACGTTAATTTCATGGCTGAGTGATATGCCATTGTACATAAGGACCACAACTTCCTTATCCATGTTTCTCTTTCCTGGGATATTTAAGGTGTAACGAAGTGGAGGTTCTTGTCAACAGAGCAGCCCTAAACTTTGGGGTGCCTGTGTCTTGCTGATTTTTAGTTTTCCCAATTTATACGCCCATGAGTGGAAGTGCCTTATGCTCTCTATGCTGAGTTTTTTAGATGTTTCAGGAAACACCGTACACTTCTCCAGAGTGGCTGTTGGCAATTTACATCCCGCCCATCAGTGTAGCAAGGCTCCCGTTTCACCATGGCCTGTCCTGCATTTCTGGTTTTGACACTTTATTCAGCATGGCCCTTTTGACCGATGGGAAGCGAGACTTCTTTGTAGCGCTGATTTGCCTTTCCAGGTTGCTTGGTTGGCCAAAAAGGGCGTATGCGTTTTTTCCTGAATATATTCAGGAAAAAACGCATACGCCCTTTTTGGCCAAGGGCATCATGGTCGAGGTTTTGTCGCCTTTCCTGTGCTTTAAAGGCGATTCGAATCTACCTCCTGAAATCTGTTTCCTGCAATTCTGCCTTGCTTTCAAATCCTCTTCGTTGCCTTCCCTCAATATATTTGTGGACGAGAGTTATCATTTCTAACTCTGCAGGTTTGTGAATTGCAGTGCCCCTGAGCTCCATTTTTCAACTCGCTTTCTTGGGAGCTGGCCGCAAAAGCGCAGGATTGCTTCAGGCCCTATTGTGGTTCCGGGCGGCAGGCTGAGCCTGTGGTTAATTCTTCTTCCTGATGGGAAAATAGAGTGACCTGTGCCTGTCCCAACACCTAGAGCTAGTCTCTCATTGGTTCCCCCTCTTCCCGTTCATCCTCAGGACAAATTGCAACCTGTACGGAACAGGAGGTTAAAGGTGCTGATTCTCCACGGAGGGAGATTGCTACTAACGCGGCTGGAATGGCGAACCCGAGCACAAGGAGATGAGAAATGAGGTGCGTTTTAGAAACCTTTCCCGATCACACGGTGTACCATCTTCTGGGTTTCTCATGCATGTTTTCGATGTAGGAAGATGCCCTTGAACCTGGAGATTTGGGACCCATGGGATGGATACCACGCAGTATTACTTTAAAGGGTCTGCGTTTGCTCACCCAACCTCACCAAACCTCTCAGCCCCAAGAGTGTCCACCCTTATGTCTCAATCAGCTGTGGGTCTAGATATGGTCAATCCAGGTGGCATCACAGCCCCTGAACGAATTTTGTAAGAATTTCTCTCTCTTTCACTGTCTTTGTTTCACGGGATTTTAAAAGTAATTGATTTTTATAATGGGGTTTAGCTGCTTTTCACTGCTCTGTTTATGCTGCTTTACATCCACTTGACTCATTTACAGAGAGATATCAATACATAGCTTTGAAGATTCTTCCTAGTCAGGTATATTCTTGGGCGGTGAATAGGGGGTGTCGAGTCCAGTTCACTGAGCAAGGAGTAGGTCTTGTCTATTACATATTGGGTTTATGGAACGGTATCTGAGCTAATTTGAAACCCTTGTTTTCTACCTCACCCGACCTCACCTTTCCCGTTAAGCAGCCATAGTGTGTTTTGTAAACGTGTGACGCTGTTCTGTTTTGTAATTCAGTTCAAGTGTAGCGGTTTTTACATTCCCTCTCTAAGTGATATCTTATGATAAGTGTCTTTTTCTGTGTGACTTATTTCACTTAGAATCGTCGTACCTAAATCCTCTCATCATGCTGCTACTAGCCTTATGACGTTAATTTCATGGCTGAGTGATATGCCATTGTACATAAGGACCACAACTTCCTTATCCATTTTTCTCTTTCCTGGGATATTTAAGGTGTAACGAAGTGGAGGTTCTTGTCAACAGAGCAGCCCTAAACTTTGGGGTGCCTGTGTCTTGCTGATTTTTAGTTTTCCCAATTTATACGCCCATGAGTGGAAGTGCCCTATGCTCTCTAAGCTGAGTTTTTTAGATGTTTCAGGACACACCGTACACTTCTCCAGAGTGGCTGTTGACAATTTACATCCCGCGCATCAGCGTAGCAAGGCTCCCGTTTCACCATGGCCTGTCCTGCATTTCTGGTTTTGACACTTTATTCAGCACGGCCGTTTTGACAGAAGGGAAGCGAGACTTCTTTGTAGCGCTGATTTGCCTTTCCAGGTTGCTTGGTTGGCCAAAAAGGGCGTCTGCGTTTTTTCCTGAATATATTCAGGAAAAAACGCAGACGCCCTTTTTGGCCAAGGGCATCATGGTCGAGGTTTTGCCGCTTTTCCTGTGCTTTAAAGGCGATTCGAATCTACCTCCTGAAATCTGTTTCCTGCAATTCTGACTTGCTTTCAAATCCTCTTCGTTGCCTTTCCTCAATATATTTGTGGACGAGAGTTATCATTTATAACTCTGCAGGTTTGTGAATTGCAGTGCCCCTGAGCTCCATTTTTCAACTCGTTTTCTTGGGAGCTGGCCACAAAAGCGTAGGATTGCTTCAGGCCCTATTCTGGTTCCGGGCGGCAGGCTGAGCCTGTGGTTAATTCTTCTTCCTGATGGGAAAATAGAGTGACCTGTGCCTGTCCCAACACCTAGACCTAGTCTCTCATTGTTTCCCCCTCTTCCCGTTCATCCTCAGGACAAATTGCAACCTGTACGGAACAGGAGGTTAAAGGTGCTGATTCTCCACGGAGGGAGATTGCTACTAACGCGGCTGGAATGGCGAACCCGAGCACAAGGAGATGAGAAATGACGTGCGTTTTAGAAACCTTTCCCGATCACACAGTGTACCATCTTCTGGGTTTCTCATGCATGTTTTCGATGTAGGAAGATGCCCTTGAACCTGGAGATTTGGGACCCATGAGATGGGTACCACACAGTATTACTTTAAAGGATCTGTGTTTGCTCACCCAACCTCACCAAACCTCTCAGCCCCAAGAGTGTCCACCCTTATGTCTCAATCAGCTGTGGGTTTAGAGATGGTCAATACAGGTGGCATCACAGCCCCTGAACGAATTTTGTAAGAATTTCTCTCCCTTTCACTGTCTTTGTTTCATGGGATTTTAAAAGTAATTGATTTTTATAATGGGGTTTAGCTGCTTTTCACTGCTGTGTTTATGCTGCTTTACACCCACTTGACTCATTTACAGAGGGATATCAATACATAGCTTTGAAGATTCTTCCTAGTCAGATATATTCTTGGGCGGTGAATAGGGGGTGTCGAGTCCAGTTCACTGAGCAAGGAGTAGGTCTTGTCTATTACATATTGGGTTTATGGAACGGTATCTGAGCTAATTTGAAACCCTTGTTTTCTACCTCACCCGACCTCACCTTTCCCGTTAAGCAGCCATAGTGTGTTTTGTAAACGTGTGTCTCTGTTCTGTTTTGTAATTCAGTTCAAGTGTAGCGGTTTTTACATTCCCTCTATAAGTCATATCTTATGATAAGTGTTGTTTTCTGGTTGACTTATTTCACTTAAAATCGTCGTACCTAAATCCACTCATCATGCTGCTACTAGCCCTATGACGTTGATTTCATGGCTGAGTGATATGCCATTGTACATAAGGACCACAACTTCCTTATCCATTTTTCTCTTTCCTGGGATATTTAAGGTGTAACGAAGTGGAGGTTCTTGTCAACAGAGCAGCCCTAAACTTTGGGGTGCCTGTGTCTTGCTGATTTTTAGTTTTCCCAATTTATACGCCCATGAGTGCAAGTGCCTTATGCTCTCTATGCTGAGTTTTTTAGATGTTTCAGGAAACACCGTACACTTCTCCAGAGTGGCTGTTGGCAATTTACATCCCGCCCATCAGGGTAGTAAGGCTCCCGTTTCTCCATGGCCTGTCCTGCATTTCTGGTTTTGACACTTTATTCAGCATGGCCCTTTTGACCGATGGGAAGCGAGACTTCTTTGTAGCGCTGATTTGCCTTTCCAGGTTGCTTGGTTGGCCAAAAAGGGCGTATGCGTTTTTTCCTGAATATATTCAGGAAAAAACGCATATGCCCTTTTTGGCCAAGGGCATCATTGTCGAGGTTTTGCCGCTTTTCCTGTGCTTTAAAGGCGATTCGACTTTACCTCCTGAATTCTGTTTCCTGCAATTCTGACTTGCTTTCAAATCCTCCTCGTTGCCTTCCCTCAATATATTTGTGGACGAGAGTTATCATTTCTAACTCTGCAGGTTTGTGAATTGCAGTGCCCCTGAGCTCGATTTTTCAACTCGCTTTTTTGGGAGCTGGCCGCAAAAGCAGAGGATTGTTTCAGGGCCTGTTCTGCTTCCGGGCGGCAGGCTGAGCCTGTGGTTAATTCTTCTTCCTGATGGGAAAATAGAGTGACCTGTGCCTGTACCAACACCTAGAGCTAGTCTCTCACTGGTTCCCCCTCTTCCCGTTCATCCTCAGGACAAATTGCAACCTGTACGGAACAGGAGGTTAAAGGTGCTGATTCTCGAAGAAGGGAGATTGCTAGTAAAGCGGCTGTAATGGCCAACCCGAGCACAAGGAGATGAGAAATGAGGTGCGTTTTAGAAACCTTTCCCGATCACACGGTGTACCATCTTCTGGGTTTCTCATGCATGTTTTCGATGTAGGAAGATGCCCTTGAACCTGGAGATTTTGGACCCATGGGATGGATACCACGCAGTATTACTTTAAAGGGTCTGCGTTTGCTCACCCAACCTCACCAAACCTCTCAGCCCCAAGAGTGTCCACCCTTATGTCTCAATCAGCTGTGGGTCTAGAGATGGTCAATCCAGGTGGCATCACAGCCCCTGAACGAATTTTGTAAGAATTTCTCTCTCTTTCACTGTCTTTGTTTCACGGGTTTTTAAAAGTAATTGATTTTTATAATGGGGTTTAGCTGCTTTTCACTGCTGTGTTTATGCCGCTTTACACCCACTTGACTCACTTACAGAGGGATATCAATACATTGGTTTTAAGATTCTTACTAGTCAGATATATTCTTGGGCGGTGAACAGGGGGTGTTTAGTCCACTTCACTGAGCAAGGAGTAGGTCTTGTCTATTACATATTGGGTGTATGGAACGGTATCTGAGCCTATTTGAAACCCTTGTTTTATGCATCACCCCACCTCACCTTTCCTGTTAAGCAGCCATAGTGTGTCTTCTAAACGTGTGACGCTGTTCTGTTTTGTAATTCAGTTCAAGTGTAGCGGTTTTTACATTCCCTCTATAAGTGATATCTTATGATAAGTGTCTTTTTCTGTGTGACTTATTTCACTTAGAATCGTCGTACCTAAATCCTCTCATCATGCTGCTACTAGCCTTATGACGTTAATTTCATGGCTGAGTGATATGCCATTGTACATAAGGACCACAACTTCCTTATCCATGTTTCTCTTTCCTGGGATATTTAAGGTGTAACGAAGTGGAGGTTCTTGTCAACAGAGCAGCCCTAAACTTTGGGGTGCCTGTGTCTTGCTGATTTTTAGTTTTCCCAATTTATACGCCCATGAGTGGAAGTGCCCTATGCTCTCTAAGCTGAGTTTTTTAGATGTTTCAGGACACACCGTACACTTCTCCAGAGTGGCTGTTGACAATTTACATCCCGCGCATCAGCGTAGCAAGGCTCCCGTTTCACCATGGCCTGTCCTGCATTTCTGGTTTTGACACTTTATTCAGCACGGCCGTTTTGACAGAAGGGAAGCGAGACTTCTTTGTAGCGCTGATTTGCCTTTCCAGGTTGCTTGGTTGGCCAAAAAGGGCGTCTGCGTTTTTTCCTGAATATATTCAGGAAAAAACGCAGACGCCCTTTTTGGCCAAGGGCATCATGGTCGAGGTTTTGCCGCTTTTCCTGTGCTTTAAAGGCGATTCGAATCTACCTCCTGAAATCTGTTTCCTGCAATTCTGACTTGCTTTCAAATCCTCTTCGTTGCCTTTCCTCAATATATTTGTGGACGAGAGTTATCATTTATAACTCTGCAGGTTTGTGAATTGCAGTGCCCCTGAGCTCCATTTTTCAACTCGTTTTCTTGGGAGCTGGCCACAAAAGCGTAGGATTGCTTCAGGCCCTATTCTGGTTCCGGGCGGCAGGCTGAGCCTGTGGTTAATTCTTCTTCCTGATGGGAAAATAGAGTGACCTGTGCCTGTCCCAACACCTAGACCTAGTCTCTCATTGTTTCCCCCTCTTCCCGTTCATCCTCAGGACAAATTGCAACCTGTACGGAACAGGAGGTTAAAGGTGCTGATTCTCCACGGAGGGAGATTGCTACTAACGCGGCTGGAATGGCGAACCCGAGCACAAGGAGATGAGAAATGACGTGCGTTTTAGAAACCTTTCCCGATCACACAGTGTACCATCTTCTGGGTTTCTCATGCATGTTTTCGATGTAGGAAGATGCCCTTGAACCTGGAGATTTGGGACCCATGAGATGGGTACCACACAGTATTACTTTAAAGGATCTGTGTTTGCTCACCCAACCTCACCAAACCTCTCAGCCCCAAGAGTGTCCACCCTTATGTCTCAATCAGCTGTGGGTTTAGAGATGGTCAATACAGGTGGCATCACAGCCCCTGAACGAATTTTGTAAGAATTTCTCTCCCTTTCACTGTCTTTGTTTCATGGGATTTTAAAAGTAATTGATTTTTATAATGGGGTTTAGCTGCTTTTCACTGCTGTGTTTATGCTGCTTTACACCCACTTGACTCATTTACAGAGGGATATCAATACATAGCTTTGAAGATTCTTCCTAGTCAGATATATTCTTGGGCGGTGAATAGGGGGTGTCGAGTCCAGTTCACTGAGCAAGGAGTAGGTCTTGTCTATTACATATTGGGTTTATGGAACGGTATCTGAGCTAATTTGAAACCCTTGTTTTCTACCTCACCCGACCTCACCTTTCCCGTTAAGCAGCCATAGTGTGTTTTGTAAACGTGTGTCTCTGTTCTGTTTTGTAATTCAGTTCAAGTGTAGCGGTTTTTACATTCCCTCTATAAGTCATATCTTATGATAAGTGTTGTTTTCTGGTTGACTTATTTCACTTAAAATCGTCGTACCTAAATCCACTCATCATGCTGCTACTAGCCCTATGACGTTGATTTCATGGCTGAGTGATATGCCATTGTACATAAGGACCACAACTTCCTTATCCATTTTTCTCTTTCCTGGGATATTTAAGGTGTAACGAAGTGGAGGTTCTTGTCAACAGAGCAGCCCTAAACTTTGGGGTGCCTGTGTCTTGCTGATTTTTAGTTTTCCCAATTTATACGCCCATGAGTGCAAGTGCCTTATGCTCTCTATGCTGAGTTTTTTAGATGTTTCAGGAAACACCGTACACTTCTCCAGAGTGGCTGTTGGCAATTTACATCCCGCCCATCAGCGTAGTAAGGCTCCCGTTTCTCCATGGCCTGTCCTGCATTTCTGGTTTTGACACTTTATTCAGCATGGCCCTTTTGACCGATGGGAAGCGAGACTTCTTTGTAGCGCTGATTTGCCTTTCCAGGTTGCTTGGTTGGCCAAAAAGGGCGTATGCGTTTTTTCCTGAATATATTCAGGAAAAAACGCATACGCCCTTTTTGGCCAAGGGCATCATTGTCGAGGTTTTGCCGCTTTTCCTGTGCTTTAAAGGCGATTCGACTTTACCTCCTGAATTCTGTTTCCTGCAATTCTGCCTTGCTTTCAAATCCTCCTCGTTGCCTTCCCTCAATATATTTGTGGACGAGAGTTATCATTTCTAACTCTGCAGGTTTGTGAATTGCAGTGCCCCTGAGCTCGATTTTTCAACTCGCTTTTTTGGGAGCTGGCCGCAAAAGCAGAGGATTGCTTCAGGGCCTGTTCTGCTTCCGGGCGGCAGGCTGAGCCTGTGGTTAATTCTTCTTCCTGATGGGAAAATAGAGTGACCTGTGCCTGTACCAACACCTAGAGCTAGTCTCTCACTGGTTCCCCCTCTTCCCGTTCATCCTCAGGACAAATTGCAACCTGTACGGAACAGGAGGTTAAAGGTGCTGATTCTCGAAGAAGGGAGATTGCTAGTAAAGCGGCTGTAATGGCCAACCCGAGCACAAGGAGATGAGAAATGAGGTGCGTTTTAGAAACCTTTCCCGATCACACGGTGTACCATCTTCTGGGTTTCTCATGCATGTTTTCGATGTAGGAAGATGCCCTTGAACCTGGAGATTTTGGACCCATGGGATGGATACCACGCAGTATTACTTTAAAGGGTCTGCGTTTGCTCACCCAACCTGACCAAACCTCTCAGCCCCAAGAGTGTCCACCCTTATGTCTCAATCAGCTGTGGGTCTAGAGATGGTCAATCCAGGTGGCATCACAGCCCCTGAACGAATTTTGTAAGAATTTCTCTCTCTTTCACTGTCTTTGTTTCACGGGTTTTTAAAAGTAATTGATTTTTATAATGGGGTTTAGCTGCTTTTCACTGCTGTGTTTATGCCGCTTTACACCCACTTGACTCACTTACAGAGGGATATCAATACATTGGTTTTAAGATTCTTACTAGTCAGATATATTCTTGGGCGGTGAACAGGGGGTGTTGAGTCCAGTTCACTGAGCAAGGAGTAGGTCTTGCCTATTACATATTGGGTTTATGGAACGGTATCTGAGCTAATTTGAAACCCTTGTTTTATGCATCACCCACCTCACCTTTCCCGTTAAGCAGCCATAGTGTGTCTTCTAAACGTGTGACGCTGTTCTGTTTTGTAATTCCGTTCAAGTGTAGCGGTTTTTGCATTCCCTCTCTAAGTGATATCTTATGATAAGTGTCTTTTTCTGTGTGACTTATTTCACTTAGAATCGTCGTACCTAAATCCTCTCATCATGCTGCTACTAGCCTTATGACGTTAATTTCATGGCTGAGTGATATGCCATTGTACATAAGGACCACAACTTCCTTATCCATGTTTCTCTTTCCTGGGATATTTAAGGTGTAACGAAGTGGAGGTTCTTCTCAACAGAGCAGCCCTAAACTTTGGGGTGCCTGTGTCTTGCTGATTTTTAGTTTTCCCAATTTATACGCCCATGAGTGGAAGTGCCCTATGCTCTCTAAGCTGAGTTTTTTAGATGTTTCAGGACACACCGTACACTTCTCCAGAGTGGCTGTTGGCAATTTACATCCCGCCCATCAGCGTAGTAAGGCTCCCGTTTCTCCATGGCCTGTCCTGCATTTCTGGTTTTGACACTTTATTCAGCATGGCCCTTTTGACCGATGGGAAGCGAGACTTCTTTGTAGCGCTGATTTGCCTTTCCAGGTTGCTTGGTTGGCCAAAAAGGGCGTATGCGTTTTTTCCTGAATATATTCAGGAAAAAACGCATATGCCCTTTTTGGCCAAGGGCATCATGGTCGAGGTTTTGCCGCTTTTCCTGTGCTTTAAAGGCGATTCGACTTTACCTCCTGAATTCTGTTTCCTGCAATTCTGCCTTGCTTTCAAATCCTCCTCGTTGCCTTCCCTCAATATATTTGTGGACGAGAGTTATCATTTCTAACTCTGCAGGTTTGTGAATTGCAGTGCCCCTGAGCTCGATTTTTCAACTCGCTTTTTTGGGAGCTGGCCGCAAAAGCAGAGGATTGCTTCAGGGCCTGTTCTGCTTCCGGGCGGCAGGCTGAGCCTGTGGTTAATTCTTCTTCCTGATGGGAAAATAGAGTGACCTGTGCCTGTACCAACACCTAGAGCTAGTCTCTCACTGGTTCCCCCTCTTCCCGTTCATCCTCAGGACAAATTGCAACCTGTACGGAACAGGAGGTTAAAGGTGCTGATTCTCGAAGAAGGGAGATTGCTAGTAAAGCGGCTGTAATGGCCAACCCGAGCACAAGGAGATGAGAAATGAGGTGCGTTTTAGAAACCTTTCCCGATCACACGGTGTACCATCTTCTGGGTTTCTCATGCATGTTTTCGATGTAGGAAGATGCCCTTGAACCTGGAGATTTTGGACCCATGGGATGGATACCACGCAGTATTACTTTAAAGGGTCTGCGTTTGCTCACCCAACCTGACCAAACCTCTCAGCCCCAAGAGTGTCCACCCTTATGTCTCAATCAGCTGTGGGTCTAGAGATGGTCAATCCAGGTGGCATCACAGCCCCTGAACGAATTTTGTAAGAATTTCTCTCTCTTTCACTGTCTTTGTTTCACGGGTTTTTAAAAGTAATTGATTTTTATAATGGGGTTTAGCTGCTTTTCACTGCTGTGTTTATGCTGCTTTACACCCACTTGACTCACTTACAGAGGGATATCAATACATTGGTTTTAAGATTCTTACTAGTCAGATATATTCTTGGGCGGTGAACAGGGGGTGTTTAGTCCACTTCACTGAGCAAGGAGTAGGTCTTGTCTATTACATATTGGGTGTATGGAACGGTATCTGAGCCTATTTGAAACCCTTGTTTTATGCATCACCCCACCTCACCTTTCCCGTTAAGCAGCCATAGTGTGTCTTCTAAACGTGTGACGCTGTTCTGTTTTGTAATTCAGTTCAAGTGTAGCGGTTTTTACATTCCCTCTATAAGTGATATCTTATGATAAGTGTCTTTTTCTGTGTGACTTATTTCACTTAGAATCGTCATACCTAAATCCTCTCATCATGCTGCTACTAGCCTTATGACGTTAATTTCATGGCTGAGTGATATGCCATTGTACATAAGGACCACAACTTCCTTATCCATTTTTCTCTTTCCTGGGATATTTAAGGTGTAACGAAGTGGAGGTTCTTGTCAACAGAGCAGCCCTAAACTTTGGGGTGCCTGTGTCTTGCTGATTTTTAGTTTTCCCAATTTATACGCCCATGAGTGGAAGTGCCCTATGCTCTCTAAGCTGAGTTTTTTAGATGTTTCAGGACACACCGTACACTTCTCCAGAGTGGCTGTTGGCAATTTACATCCCGCGCATCAGCGTAGCAAGGCTCCCGTTTCTCCATGGCCTGTCCTGCATTTCTGGTTTTGACACTTTATTCAGCATGGCCCTTTTGACCGATGGGAAGCGAGACTTCTTTGTAGCACTGATTTGCCTTTCCAGGTTGCTTGGTTGGCCAAAAAGGGCGTTTGCGTTTTTTCCTGAATATATTCAGGAAAAAACGCAAACGCCCTTTTTGGCCAAGGGCATCATTGTCGAGGTTTTGCCGCTTTTCCCGAGCTTTAAAGGCGATTCAACTGTACCTCCTGAAATCTGTTTCCTGCAATTCTGCCTTGCTTTCAAATCCTCTGCGTTGCCTTCCCTCAATATATTTGTGGACGAGAGTTATCATTTATAACTCTGCATGTTTGTGAATTGCAGTGCCCCTGAGCTCGATTTTTCAACTCGCTTTTTTGGGAGCTGGCGGCAAAAGCACAGGATTGCTTCAGGCCCTGTTCTGCTTCCGGGCGGCAGGCTGAGCCTGTGGTTAATTCTTCTTCCTGATGGGAAAATAGAGTGACCTGTGCCTGTCCCAACACCTAGAGCTAGTCTCTCACTGGTTCCCCCTCTTCCCGTTCATCCTCAGGACATATTGCAACCTGTACGGAACAGGAGGTTAAAGGTGCTGATTCTCGAAGGAGGGAGATTGCTAGTAAAGCGGCTGTAATGGCCAACCCGAGCACAAGGAGATGAGAAATGAGGTGCGTTTTCGAAACCTTTCCCGATCACACGGTGTACCATCTTCTGGGTTTCTCATGCATGTTTTCGATGTAGGAAGATGCCCTTGAACCTGGAGATTTTGGACCCATGGGATGGATACCACGCAGTATTACTTTAAAGGGTCTGCGTTTGCTCACCCAACCTCACCAAACCTCTCAGCCCCAAGAGTGTCCACCCTTATGTCTCAATCAGCTGTGGGTCTAGAGATGGTCAATCCAGGTGGCATCACAGCCCCTGAACGAATTTTGTAAGAATTTCTCTCTCTTTCACTGTCTTTGTTTCACGGGTTTTTAAAAGTAATTGATTTTTATAATGGGGTTTAGCTGCTTTTCACTGCTGTGTTTATGCCGCTTTACACCCACTTGACTCACTTACAGAGGGATATCAATACATTGGTTTTAAGATTCTTACTAGTCAGATATATTCTTGGGCGGTGAACAGGGGGTGTTGAGTCCAGTTCACTGAGCAAGGAGTAGGTCTTGTCTATTACATATTGGGTTTATGGAACGGTATCTGAGCTAATTTGAAACCCTTGTTTTATGCATCACCCACCTCACCTTTCCCGTTAAGCAGCCATAGTGTGTCTTCTAAACATGTGACGCTGTTCTGTTTTGTAATTCCGTTCAAGTGTAGCGGTTTTTACATTCCCTCTATAAGTGATATCTTATGATAAGTGTCTTTTTCTGTGTGACTTATTTCACTTAGAATCGTCGTACCTAAATCCTCTCATCATGCTGCTACTAGCCTTATGACGTTAATTTCATGGCTGAGTGATATGCCATTGTACATAAGGACCACAACTTCCTTATCCATTTTTCTCTTTCCTGGGATATTTAAGGTGTAACGAAGTGGAGGTTCTTGTCAACAGAGCAGCCCTAAACTTTGGGGTGCCTGTGTCTTGCTGATTTTTAGTTTTCCCAATTTATACGCCCATGAGTGGAAGTGCCTTATGCTCTCTATGCTGAGTTTTTTAGATGTTTCAGGAAACACCGTACACTTCTCCAGAGTGGCTGTTGGCAATTTACATCCCGCCCATCAGCGTAGTAAGGCTCCCATTTCTCCATGGCCTGTCCTGCATTTCTGGTTTTGACACTTTATTCAGCATGGCCCTTTTGACCGATGGGAAGCGAGACTTCTTTGTAGCGCTGATTTGCCTTTCCAGGTTGCTTTGTTGGCCAAAAAGCGCGTATGCGTTTTTTCCTGAATATATTCAGGAAAAAACGCATACGCCCTTTTTGGCCAAGGGCATCATGGTCGAGGTTTTGCCGCTTTTCCTGTGCTTTAAAGGCGATTCGACTCTACCTCCTGAAATCTGTTTCCTGCAATTCTGCCTTGCTTTCAAATCCTCCTCGTTGCCTTCCCTCAATATATTTGTGGACGAGAGTTATCATTTATAACTCTGCAGGTTTGTGAATTGCAGTGCCCCTGAGCTCGATTTTTCAACTCGCTTTTTTGGGAGCTGGCCGCAAAAGCGCAGGATTGCTTCAGGCCCTGTTCTGCTTCCGGGTGGCAGGCTGAGCCTGTGGTTAATTCTTCTTCCTGATGGGAAAATAGAGTGACCTGTGCCTGTCCCAACACCTAGATCTAGTCTCTCACTGGTTCCCCCTCTTCCCGTTCATCCTCAGGACAAATTGCAACCTGTACGGATCAGGAGGTGAAAGGTGCTGATTCTCGAAGGAGGGAGATTGCTAGTAAAGCGGCTGTAATGGCCAACCCGAGCACAAGGAGATGAGAAATGAGGGGCGTTTTCGAAACCTTTCCCGATCACACGGTGTACCATCTTCTGGGTTTCTCATGCATGTTTTCAATGTAGGAAGATGCCCTTGAACCTGGAGATTTTGGACCCATGGGATGGATACCACGCAGTATTACTTTAAAGGGTCTGCGTTTGCTCACCCAACCTCACCAAACCTCTCAGCCCCAAGAGTGTCCACCCTTATGTCTCAATCAGCTGTGGGTCTAGAGATGGTCAATAAAGGTGGCATCACAGCCCCTGAACGAATTTTGTAAGAATTTCTCTCTCTTTCACTGTCTTTGTTTCACGGGTTTTTAAAAGTAATTGATTTTTATAATGGGGTTTAGCTGCTTTTCACTGCTGTGTTTATGCCGCTTTACACCCACTTGACTCACTTACAGAGGGATATCAATACATTGGTTTTAAGATTCTTACTAGTCAGATATATTCTTGGGCGGTGAACAGGGGGTGTTGAGTCCAGTTCACTGAGCAAGGAGTAGGTCTTGTCTATTACATATTGGGTTTATGGAACGGTATCTGAGCTAATTTGAAACCCTTGTTTTATGCATCACCCACCTCACCTTTCCCGTTAAGCAGCCATAGTGTGTCTTCTAAACGTGTGACGCTGTTCTGTTTTGTAATTCCGTTCAAGTGTAGCGGTTTTTGCATTCCCTCTCTAAGTGATATCTTATGATAAGTGTCTTTTTCTGTGTGACTTATTTCACTTAGAATCGTCGTACCTAAATCCTCTCATCATGCTGCTACTAGCCTTATGACGTTAATTTCATGGCTGAGTGATATGCCATTGTACATAAGGACCACAACTTCCTTATCCATGTTTCTCTTTCCTGGGATATTTAAGGTGTAACGAAGTGGAGGTTCTTGTCAACAGAGCAGCCCTAAACTTTGGGGTGCCTGTGTCTTGCTGATTTTTAGTTTTCCCAATTTATACGCCCATGAGTGGAAGTGCCCTATGCTCTCTAAGCTGAGTTTTTTAGATGTTTCAGGACACACCGTACACTTCTCCAGAGTGGCTGTTGACAATTTACATCCCGCGCATCAGCGTAGCAAGGCTCCCGTTTCACCATGGCCTGTCCTGCATTTCTGGTTTTGACACTTTATTCAGCACGGCCGTTTTGACAGAAGGGAAGCGAGACTTCTTTGTAGCGCTGATTTGCCTTTCCAGGTTGCTTGGTTGGCCAAAAAGGGCGTCTGCGTTTTTTCCTGAATATATTCAGGAAAAAACGCAGACGCCCTTTTTGGCCAAGGGCATCATGGTCGAGGTTTTGCCGCTTTTCCTGTGCTTTAAAGGCGATTCGAATCTACCTCCTGAAATCTGTTTCCTGCAATTCTGACTTGCTTTCAAATCCTCTTCGTTGCCTTTCCTCAATATATTTGTGGACGAGAGTTATCATTTATAACTCTGCAGGTTTGTGAATTGCAGTGCCCCTGAGCTCCATTTTTCAACTCGTTTTCTTGGGAGCTGGCCACAAAAGCGTAGGATTGCTTCAGGCCCTATTCTGGTTCCGGGCGGCAGGCTGAGCCTGTGGTTAATTCTTCTTCCTGATGGGAAAATAGAGTGACCTGTGCCTGTCCCAACACCTAGACCTAGTCTCTCATTGTTTCCCCCTCTTCCCGTTCATCCTCAGGACAAATTGCAACCTGTACGGAACAGGAGGTTAAAGGTGCTGATTCTCCACGGAGGGAGATTGCTACTAACGCGGCTGGAATGGCGAACCCGAGCACAAGGAGATGAGAAATGACGTGCGTTTTAGAAACCTTTCCCGATCACACAGTGTACCATCTTCTGGGTTTCTCATGCATGTTTTCGATGTAGGAAGATGCCCTTGAACCTGGAGATTTGGGACCCATGAGATGGGTACCACACAGTATTACTTTAAAGGATCTGTGTTTGCTCACCCAACCTCACCAAACCTCTCAGCCCCAAGAGTGTCCACCCTTATGTCTCAATCAGCTGTGGGTTTAGAGATGGTCAATACAGGTGGCATCACAGCCCCTGAACGAATTTTGTAAGAATTTCTCTCCCTTTCACTGTCTTTGTTTCATGGGATTTTAAAAGTAATTGATTTTTATAATGGGGTTTAGCTGCTTTTCACTGCTGTGTTTATGCTGCTTTACACCCACTTGACTCATTTACAGAGGGATATCAATACATAGCTTTGAAGATTCTTCCTAGTCAGATATATTCTTGGGCGGTGAATAGGGGGTGTCGAGTCCAGTTCACTGAGGAAGGAGTAGGTCTTGTCTATTACATATTGGGTTTATGGAACGGTATCTGAGCTAATTTGAAACCCTTGTTTTCTACCTCACCCGACCTCACCTTTCCCGTTAAGCAGCCATAGTGTGTTTTGTAAACGTGTGTCTCTGTTCTGTTTTGTAATTCAGTTCAAGTGTAGCGGTTTTTACATTCCCTCTATAAGTCATATCTTATGATAAGTGTTGTTTTCTGGTTGACTTATTTCACTTAAAATCGTCGTACCTAAATCCACTCATCATGCTGCTACTAGCCCTATGACGTTGATTTCATGGCTGAGTGATATGCCATTGTACATAAGGACCACAACTTCCTTATCCATTTTTCTCTTTCCTGGGATATTTAAGGTGTAACGAAGTGGAGGTTCTTGTCAACAGAGCAGCCCTAAACTTTGGGGTGCCTGTGTCTTGCTGATTTTTAGTTTTCCCAATTTATACGCCCATGAGTGGAAGTGCCTTATGCTCTCTATGCTGAGTTTTTTAGATGTTTCAGGAAACACCGTACACTTCTCCAGAGTGGCTGTTGGCAATTTACATCCCGCCCATCAGGGTAGTAAGGCTCCCGTTTCTCCATGGCCTGTCCTGCATTTCTGGTTTTGACACTTTATTCAGCATGGCCCTTTTGACCGATGGGAAGCGAGACTTCTTTGTAGCGCTGATTTGCTTTTCCAGGTTGCTTGGTTGGCCAAAAAGGGCGTATGCGTTTTTTCCTGAATATATTCAGGAAAAAACGCATATGCCCTTTTTGGCCAAGGGCATCATTGTCGAGGTTTTGCCGCTTTTCCTGTGCTTTAAAGGCGATTCGACTTTACCTCCTGAATTCTGTTTCCTGCAATTCTGACTTGCTTTCAAATCCTCCTCGTTGCCTTCCCTCAATATATTTGTGGACGAGAGTTATCATTTCTAACTCTGCAGGTTTGTGAATTGCAGTGCCCCTGAGCTCGATTTTTCAACTCGCTTTTTTGGGAGCTGGCCGCAAAAGCAGAGGATTGCTTCAGGGCCTGTTCTGCTTCCGGGCGGCAGGCTGAGCCTGTGGTTAATTCTTCTTCCTGATGGGAAAATAGAGTGACCTGTGCCTGTACCAACACCTAGAGCTAGTCTCTCACTGGTTCCCCCTCTTCCCGTTCATCCTCAGGACAAATTGCAACCTGTACGGAACAGGAGGTTAAAGGTGCTGATTCTCGAAGAAGGGAGATTGCTAGTAAAGCGGCTGTAATGGCCAACCCGAGCACAAGGAGATGAGAAATGAGGTGCGTTTTAGAAACCTTTCCCGATCACACGGTGTACCATCTTCTGGGTTTCTCATGCATGTTTTCGATGTAGGAAGATGCCCTTGAACCTGGAGATTTTGGACCCATGGGATGGATACCACGCAGTATTACTTTAAAGGGTCTGCGTTTGCTCACCCAACCTCACCAAACCTCTCAGCCCCAAGAGTGTCCACCCTTATGTCTCAATCAGCTGTGGGTCTAGAGATGGTCAATCCAGGTGGCATCACAGCCCCTGAACGAATTTTGTAAGAATTTCTCTCTCTTTCACTGTCTTTGTTTCACGGGTTTTTAAAAGTAATTGATTTTTATAATGGGGTTTAGCTGCTTTTCACTGCTGTGTTTATGCCGCTTTACACCCACTTGACTCACTTACAGAGGGATATCAATACATTGGTTTTAAGATTCTTACTAGTCAGATATATTCTTGGGCGGTGAACAGGGGGTGTTTAGTCCACTTCACTGAGCAAGGAGTAGGTCTTGTCTATTACATATTGGGTGTATGGAACGGTATCTGAGTCTATTTGAAACCCTTGTTTTATGCATCACCCCACCTCACCTTTCCTGTTAAGCAGCCATAGTGTGTCTTCTAAACGTGTGACGCTGTTCTGTTTTGTAATTCAGTTCAAGTGTAGCGGTTTTTACATTCCCTCTATAAGTGATATCTTATGATAAGTGTCTTTTTCTGTGTGACTTATTTCACTTAGAATCGTCGTACCTAAATCCTCTCATCATGCTGCTACTAGCCTTATGACGTTAATTTCATGGCTGAGTGATATGCCATTGTACATAAGGACCACAACTTCCTTATCCATTTCTCTCTTTCCTGGGATATTTAAGGTGTAACGAAGTGGAGGTTCTTGTCAACAGAGCAGCCCTAAACTTTGGGGTGCCTGTGTCTTGCTGATTTTTAGTTTTCCCAATTTATACGCCCATGAGTGGAAGTGCCCTATGCTCTCTAAGCTGAGTTTTTTAGATGTTTCAGGACACACCGTACACTTCTCCAGAGTGGCTGTTGGCAATTTACATCCCGCGCATCAGCGTAGCAAGGCTCCCGTTTCTCCATGGCCTGTCCTGCATTTCTGGTTTTGACACTTTATTCAGCATGGCCCTTTTGACCGATGGGAAGCGAGACTTCTTTGTAGCGCTGATTTGCCTTTCCAGGTTGCTTGGTTGGCCAAAAAGGGCGTTTGCGTTTTTTCCTGAATATATTCAGGAAAAAACGCAAACGCCCTTTTTGGCCAAGGGCATCATTGTCGAGGTTTTGCCGCTTTTCCCGAGCTTTAAAGGCGATTCAACTGTACCTCCTGAAATCTCTTTCCTGCAATTCTGCCTTGCTTTCAAATCCTCTGCGTTGCCTTCCCTCAATATATTTGTGGACGAGAGTTATCATTTATAACTCTGCAGGTTTGTGAATTGCAGTGCCCCTGAGCTCGATTTTTCAACTCGCTTTTTTGGGAGCTGGCCGCAAAAGCGCAGGATTGCTTCAGGCCCTGTTCTGCTTCCGGGCGGCAGGCTGAGCCTGTGGTTAATTCTTCTTCCTGATGGGAAAATAGAGTGACCTGTGCCTGTCCCAACACCTAGAGCTAGTCTCTCACTGGTTCCCCCTCTTCCCGTTCATCCTCAGGACAAATTGCAACCTGTACGGAACAGGAGGTTAAAGGTGCTGATTCTCGAAGGAGGAAGATTGCTAGTAAAGCGGCTGTAATGGCCAACCCGAGCACAAGGAGATGAGAAATGAGGTGCGTTTTCGAAACCTTTCCCGATCACATGGTGTACCATCTTCTGGGTTTCTCATGCATGTTTTCGATGTAGGAAGATGCCCTTGAACCTGGAGATTTTGGACCCATGGGATGGATACCACGCAGTATTACTTTAAAGGGTCTGCGTTTGCTCACCCAACCTCACCAAACCTCTCAGGCCCAAGAGTGTCCACCCTTATGTCTCAATCAGCTGTGGGTCTAGAGATGGTCAATAAAGGTGGCATCACAGCCCCTGAACGAATTTTGTAAGAATTTCTCTCTCTTTCACTGTCTTTGTTTCACGGGTTTTTAAAAGTAATTGATTTTTATAATGGGGTTTAGCTGCTTTTCACTGCTGTGTTTATGCCGCTTTACACCCACTTGACTCACTTACAGAGGGATATCAATACATTGGTTTTAAGATTCTTACTAGTCAGATATATTCTTGGGCGGTGAACAGGGGGTGTTGAGTCCAGTTCACTGAGCAAGGAGTAGGTCTTGTCTATTACATATTGGGTTTATGGAACGGTATCTGAGCTAATTTGAAACCCTTGTTTTATGCATCACCCACCTCACCTTTCTCGTTAAGCAGCCATAGTGTGTCTTCTAAACGTGTGACGCTGTTCTGTTTTGTAATTCCGTTCAACTGTAGTGGTTTTTGCATTCCCTCTATAAGTGATATCTTATGATAAGTGTCTTTTTCTGTGTGACTTATTTCACTTAGAATCGTCGTACCTAAATCCTCTCATCATGCTGCTACTAGCCTTATGACGTTAATTTCATGGCTGAGTGATATGCCATTGTACATAAGGACCACAACTTCCTTATCCATTTTTCTCTTTCCTGGGATATTTAAGGTGTAACGAAGTGGAGGTTCTTGTCAACAGAGCAGCCCTAAACTTTGGGGTGCCTGTGTCTTGCTGATTTTTAGTTTTCCCAATTTATATGCCCATGAGTGGAAGTGCCTTATGCTCTCTAAGCTGAGTTTTTTAGAGGTTTCAGGACACACCGTACACTTCTCCAGAGTGACTGTTGGCAATTTACATCCCGCCCATCAGCGTAGCAAGGCTCCCGTTTCTCCATGGCCTGTCCTGCATTTCTGGTTTTGACACTTTATTCAGCATGGCCCTTTTGACCGATGGGAAGCGAGACTTCTTTGTAGCGCTGATTTGCCTTTCCAGGTTGCTTGGTTGGCCAAAAAGGGCGTATGCGTTTTTTCCTGAATATATTCAGGAAAAAACGCATACGCCCTTTTTGGCCAACGGCATCATGGTCGAAGTTTTGCCGCTTTTCCTGTGCTTTAAAGGCGATTCGAATCTACCTCCTGAAATCTGTTTCCTGCAATTCTGCCTTGCTTTCAAATCCTCTTCGTTGCCTTCCCTCAATATATTTGTGGACGAGAGTTATCATTTCTAACTCTGCAGGTCTGTGAATTGCAGTGCCCCTGAGCTCCATTTTGCAACTCGCTTTCTTCGGAGTTGGCCGCAAAAGCGCAGGATTGCTTCAAGCCCTATTCTGGTTCCGGGCGGCAGGCTGAGCCTGTGGTTAATTCTTCTTCCTGATGGGAAAATAGAGTGATCTGTGCCTGTCCCAACACCTAGAGCTAGTCTATCATTGGTTCCACCTCTTCCCTTTCATCCTCAGGACAGATTGCAACCTGTACGGAACAGGAGGTTAAAGGTGCTGATTCTCCACGGAGGGAGATTGCTACTAACTCGGTTGGAATGGCGAACCAGAGCACAAGGAGATGAGAAATGAGGTGCATTTTAGAAACCTTTCCCGATCGCACGGTGTACCGTCTTCTGGGTTTCTCATGCATGTTTTTGATATAGGAAGATGCCCTTGAACTTGGAGATTTGGGACCCATGGGATGGGTACCACGCAGTATTACTTTAAAGGGTCTGCGTTTGCTCACCCAACCTCACCAAATCTCTCAGCCCCACGAGTGTCCACCCTTATGTCTCAATCAGCTGTGGGTCTAGAGATGGTCAATAAAGGTGTCATCACAGCCCCTGAACGAATTCTGTATGAATTTCTCTCTCTTTCACTGTCTTTGTTTCACGGGTTTTTAAAAGTAATTGATTTTTATAATGGGGTTTAGCTGCTTTTCACTGCTGTGTTTATGCCGCTTTACACCCACTTGACTCACTTACAGAGAGATATCAATACATTGGTTTTAAGAGTCTTACTAGTCTGATATATTCTTGGGCGGTGAACAGGGGGCGTTGAGTCCACTTCACTGAGCAAGGAGTAGGTCTTGTCTATTACATATTGGGTTTATGGAACGGTATCTGAGCTAATTTGAAACCCTTGTTTTCTGCCTCACCCGACCTCACCTTTCCCGTTAAGCAGCCATAGTGTGTTTTGTAAACGTGTGTCTCTGTTCTGTTTTGTAATTCAGTTCAAGTGTAGCGGTTTTTACATTCCCTCTATAAGTGATATCTTATGATAAGTGTCGTTTTCTGGTTGACTTATTTCACTTAGAATCGTCGTACCTAAATCCACTCATCATGCTGCTACTAGCCTTATGACGTTGATTTCATGGCTGAGTGATATTCCATTGTACATAAGGACCACAACTTCTTTATCCATTTTTCTCTTTCCTGGGATATTTAAGGTGTAACGAAGTGGAGGTTCTTGTCAACAGAGCAGCCCTAAACTTTGGGGTGCCTGTGTCTTGCTGATTTTTAGTTTTCCCAATTTATACGCCCATGAGTGGAAGTGCCCTATGCTCTCTAAGCTGAGTTTTTTAGAGGTTTCAGGACACACCGTACACTTCTCCAGAGTGGCTGTTGGCAATTTACATCACGCCAATCAGCGTAGCAAGGCTCCCGTTTCTCCATGGCCTGTCCTGCATTTCTGGTTTTGACACTTTATTCAGCATGGCCCTTTTGACCGATGGGAAGCGAGACTTCTTTGTAGCGCTGATTTGCCTTTCCAGGTTGCTTGGTTGGCCAAAAAGGGCGTCTGCGTTTTTTCCTGAATATATTCAGGAAAAAACGCAGACGCCCTTTTTGGCCAAGGGCATCATGGTCGAGGTTTTGCCGCTTTTCCTGTGCTTTAAAGGCGATTCGAATCTACCTCCTGAAATCTGTTTCTTCTAATTCTGCCTTGCTTTCAAATCCTCTTCGTTGCCTTTCCTCAATATATTTGTGGACGAGAGTTATCATTTCTAACTCTGCAGGTTTGTGAATTGCAGTGCCCCTGAGCTCCATTTTTCAACTCGTTTTCTTGGGAGCTGGCCACAAAAGCGTAGGATTGCTACAGGCCCTATTCTTGTTCCGGGCGGCAGGCTGAGCCTGTGGTTAATTCTTCTTCCTGATTGGAAAATAGAGTGACCTGTGCTTGTCCCAACACCTAGACCTAGTCTCTCATTGGTTCCCCCTCTTCCCGTTCATCCTCAGGACAAATTGCAACCTGTACGGAACAGGAGGTTAAAGGTGCTGATTCTCCACGGAGGGAGATTGCTACTAACGCGGCTGGAATGGCGAACCCGAGCACAAGGAGATGAGAAATGAGGTGCGTTTTAGAAACCTTTCCCGATCACACGGTGTACCATCTTCTGGGTTTCTCATGCATGTTTTCGATGTAGGAAGATGCCCTTGAACCTGGAGATTTGGGACCCATGAGATGGGTACCACACAGTATTACTTTAAAGGGTCTGTGTTTGCTCACCCAACCTCACCAAACCTCTCAGCCCCAAGAGTGTCCACCCTTATGTCTCAATCAGCTGTGGGTCTAGATATGGTCAATCCAGGGGGCATCACAGCCCCTGAACGAATTTTGTAAGAATTTCTCTCCCTTTCACTGTCTTTGTTTCATGGGATTTTAAAAGTAATTGATTTTTATAATGGGGTTTAGCTGCTTTTCACTGCTGGGTTTATGCTGCTTTACACCCACTTGACTCATTTACAGAGGGATATCAATACATAGCTTTGAAGATTGTTCCTAGTCAGATATATTCTTGGGCGGTGAATAGGGGGTGTTGAGTCCAGTTCACTGAGCAAGGAGTAGGTCTTGTCTATTACATATTGGGTTTATGGAACGGTATCTGAGCTAATTTGAAACCCCTGTTTTCTACCTCACCCGACCTCACCTTTCCCGTCAAGCAGCCATAGTGTGTTTTGTAAACGTGTGTCTCTGTTCTGTTTTGTAATTCAGTTCAAGTGTAGCGGTTTTTACATTCCCTCTATAAGTCATATCTTATGATAAGTGTTGTTTTCTGGTTGACTTATTTCACTTAGAATCGTCGTACCTAAATCCACTCATCATGCTGCTACTAGCCTTATGACGTTGATTTCATGGCTGAGTGATATGCCATTGTACATAAGGACCACAACTTCCTTATCCATTTTTCTCTTTCCTGGGATATTTAAGGTGTAACGAAGTGGAGGTTCTTGTCAACAGAGCAGCCCTAAACTTTGGGGTGCCTGTGTCTTGCTGATTTTTAGTTTTCCCAATTTATACGCCCATGAGTGGAAGTGCCTTATGCTCTCTATGCTGAGTTCTTTAGATGTTTCAGGAAACACCGTACACTTCTCCAGAGTGGCTGTTGGCAATTTACATCCCGCCCATCAGCGTAGTAAGGCTCCCGTTTCTCCATGGCCTGTCCTGCATTTCTGGTTTTGACACTTTATTCAGCATGGCCCTTTTGACCGATGGGAAGCGAGACTTCTTTGTAGCGCTGATTTGCCTTTCCAGGTTGCTTGGTTGGCCAAAAAGGGCGTCTGCGTGTTTTCCTGAATATATTCAGGAAAAAACGCATACGCCCTTTTTGGCCAAGGGCATCATGGTCGAGGTTTTGCCGCTTTTCCTGTGCTTTAAAGGCGATTCGACTCTACCTCCTGAAATCTGTTTCCTGCAATTCTCCCTTGCTTTCAAATCCTCCTCGTTGCCTTCCCTCAATATATTTGTGGACAAGAGTTATCATTTATAACTCTGCAGGTTTGTGAATTGCAGTGCCCCTGAGCTCGATTTTTCAACTCGTTTTTATGGGAGCTGGCCGCAAAAACACAGGATTGCTTCAGGCCCTGTTCTGCTTCCGGGCGGCAGGCTGAGCCTGTGGTTAATTCTTCTTCCTGATGGGAAAATAGAGTGACCTGTGCCTGTCCCAACACCTAGAGCTAGTCTCTCACTGGTTCCCCCTCTTCCCGTTCATCCTCAGGACAAATTGCAACCTGTACGGAACAGGAGGTTGAAGGTGCTGATTCTCGAAGGAGGGAGATTGCTAGTAAAGCGGCTGTAATAGCCAACCCGAGCACAAGGAGATGAGAAATGAGGTGCGTTTTCGAAACCTTTCCCGATCACACGGTGTACCATCTTCTGGGTTTCTCATGCATGTTTTTGTTATAGGAAGATGCCCTTGAACTTGGAGATTTGGGACCCATGGGATGGGTACCACGCAGTATTACTTTAAAGGGACTGCGTTTCCTCAACCAACCTGACCAAACCTCTCAGCCACAAGAGTGTCCACCCTTATGTCTCAATCAGCTGTGGGTCTAGATATGGTCAATCCAGGTGGCATCCCAGCCCCTGAACGAATTCTGTATGAATTTCTCTCTCTTTCACTGTCTTTGTTTCACGGGTTTTTAAAAGTAATTGATTTTTATAATGGGGTTTAGCTTCTTTTCACTGCTGTGTTTATGCCGCTTTACACCCACTTGACTCACTTACAGAGAGATATCAATACATTGGTTTTAAGAGTCTTACTAGTCAGATATATTCTTGGGCGGTGAACAGGGGGTGTTGAATCCAGTTCACTGAGCAAGGAGTAGGTCTTGTCTGTTACATATTGGGTTTATGGAACAGTATCTGAGCTAATTTGAAACCCTTGTTTTATGCATCACCCCACCTCACCTTTCCCGTTAAGCAGCCATAGTGTGTTTTCTAAACGTGTGACGCTGTTCTGTTTTGTAATTCAGTTCAAGTGTAGAGGTTTTTACATTCCCTCTATAAGTGATATCTTATGATAAGTGCCTTTTCCTTTGTGACTTATTTCACTTAGAATCGTCGTACCTAAATCTTCTCATCATGCTGCTACTAGCCTTATGATGTTGATTTCATTGCTGAGTGATATGCCATTATACATATGGACCACAACTTCTTTATCCATTTTTCTATTTCCTGGGATATTTAAGGTGTAACGAAGTGGAGGTTCTTGTCAACAGAGCAGCCCTAAACTTTGGGGTGCCTGTGTCTTGCTGATTTTTAGTTTTCCCAATTTATACGCCCATGAGTGGAAGTGCCCTATGCTCTCTAAGCTGAGTTTTTTAGATGTTTCAGGACACACCGTACACTTCTCCAGAGTGGCTGTTGGCACTTTACATCCCGCCCATCAGCCTTACAAGGCTCCCGTTTCTCCATGGCCTGTCCTGCATTTCTGGCTTTGACACTTTATTCAGCATGGCCCTTTTGACCGATGGGAAGCGAGACTTCTTTGTTTTGCTGATTTGCCTTTCCAGGTTGCTTGGTTGGCCAAAAAGGGCGTATGCGTTTTTTCCTGAATATATTCAGGAAAAAACTCATACGCCCTTTTTGGCCAAGGGCATCATGGTCGAGGTTTTGCCACTTTTCCTGTGCTTTAAAGGCGCTTCAAATCTACCTCCTGAAATCTGTTTCCTGCAATTCTGCCTTGCTTTCAAATCCTCTTCGTTTTCTTCCCTCAATATATTTGTGGACGAGAGTTAACATTTATAACTCTGCAGGTTTGTGAATTGCAGTGCCCCTGAGCTCCATTTTTCAACTCGCTTTCTTGGGAGTTGGCCGCAAAAGCGCAGGATTGCTTCAGGCCCTATTGTGGTTCCGGGCGGCAGGCTGAGCCTGTGGTTAATTCTTCTTCCTGATGGGAAAATAGAGTGACCTGTGCCTGTCCCCACACCTAGACCTAGTCTCTCATTGGTTCCCCCTCTTCCCGTTCATCCTCAGGACAAATTGCAACCTGTACGGAACAGGAGGTTAAAGGTGCTCATTCTCCAAGGAGGGAGATTTCTAGTAAAGCGGCTGGAATGGCGAACCCGAGCACAAGGAGATGAGAAATGAGGTGCGTTTTAGAAACCTTTCCCGATCACATGGTGTACCATCTTCTGGGTTTCTCATGCATGTTTTCGATGTAGGAAGATGCCCTTGAAGCTGGAGATTTGGGACCTATGGGATGGGTACCACGCAGTATTACTTTAAAGGGTCTGCGTTTGCTCACCCAACCTCACCAAACCTCTCAGCCCCAAGAGTGTCCACCCTTATGCCTCAATCAGCTGTGGGTCTAGATATGGTCAATCCAGGTGGCATCACAGCCCCTGAACGAATTTTGTAAGAATTTCTCTCTCTTCCACTGTCTTTGTTTCACGGGTTTTTAAAAGTAATTGATTTTTATAATGGGGTTTAGCTGCTTTTCACTGCTGTGTTTATGCTGCTTTACACCCACTTGACTCACTTACAGAGTGATATCAATACATAGCTTTGAAGATTCTTCCTAGTCAGATATATTCTTGGGCGGTGAATAGGGGGTTTTTGCATCCAGTGCACTGAGCAAGGAGTAGGTCTTGTCTATTACATATTGGGTTTATGGAACGCTATCTGAGCTAATTTGAAACCCTTGTTTTATGCGTCACCCCACCTCACCGTTCCCGTTAAGCAGCCATAGTGTGTTTTCTAAACGTGGGACTCTGTTCTGTTTTGTAATTCAGTTCAAGTGGAGCGGTTTTTACATTCCCTCTATAAGTGATATCTTACGATAAGTGTCTTTCTGTGTGACTTATTTCACTTAGAATCGTCGTACCTAAATCCACTCATCATGCTGCTACTAGCCTTATGACGTTGATTTCATGCCTGAGTGATATTCCATTGTACATAAGGACCACAACTTCTTTATCCATTTTTCTCTTTCCTGGGATATTTAAGGTGTAATGAAGTGGAGGTTCTTGACAACAGTCAGCCCTAAACTTTGGGGTGCCTGTGTCTTGCTGATTTTTAGTTTTCCCAATTTATACGCCCATGAGTGGAAGTGCCCTATGCTCTCTAAGCTGAGTTTTTTAGATGTTTCAGGACACACCGTACACTTCTCCAGAGTGGCTGTTGGCACTTTACATCCCGCCCATCAGCGTAGCAAGGCTCCCGTTTCTCCATGGCCTGTCCTGCATTTCTGGTTTTGACACTTGATTCAGCATGGCCCTTTTGACCGATGGGAAGCGAGACTTCTTTGTAGCGCTGATTTGCCTTTCCAGGTTGCTTGGTTGGCCAAAAAGGGCGTATGCGTTTTTTCCTGAATATATTCAGGAAAAAACGCATACGCCCTTTTTGGCCAAGGGCATCATGGTCGAGGTTTTGCCGCTTTTCCTGTGCTTTAAAGGCGATTCGAATCTACCTCCTGAAATCTGTTTCCTGCAATTCTGCCTTGCTTTCAAATCCTCTTCGTTGCCTTCCCTCAATATATTTGTGGACGAGAGTTATCGTTTCTAACTCTGCAGGTTTGTGAATTGCAGTGCCCCTGAGCTCCATTTTTCAACTCGCTTTCTTGGGAGTTGGCCGCAAAAGCGCAGGATTGCTTCAGGCCCTATTGTGGTTCCGGGCGGCAGGCTGAGCCTGTGGTTAATTCTTCTTCCTGATGGGAAAATAGAGTGACCTGTGCCTGTCCCCACACCTAGACCTAGTCTCTCATTGGTTCCCCCTCTTCCCGTTCATCCTCAGGACAAATTTGCAACCTGTACGGAACAGGAGGTTAAAGGTGCTCATTCTCCAAGGAGGGAGATTGCTAGTAAAGCGGCTGGAATGGCGAGCCCGAGCACAAGGAGATGAGAAATGAGGTGCGTTTTAGAAACCTTTCCCGATCACACGGTGTACCATCTTCTGGGTTTCTCATGCATGTTTTCGATGTAGGAAGATGCCCTTGAACCTGCAGATTTTGGACCCATGGGATGGGTACCACGCAGTATTACTTTAAAGGGTCTGCGTTTGCTCACCCAACCTCACCAAACCTCTCAGCCCCAAGAGTGTCCACCCTTATGTCTCAATCAGCTGTGGGTCTAGAGATGGTCAATAAAGGTGGCATCCCAGCCCCTGAACGAATTCTGTATGAATTTCTCTCTCTTTCACTGTCTTTGTTTCACGGGTTTTTAAAAGTAATTGATTTTTATAATGGGGTTTAGCTGCTTTTCACTGCTGTGTTTATGCCGCTTTACACCCACTTGACTCACTTACAGAGAGATATCAATACATTGGTTTTAAGAGTCTTACTAGTCAGATATATTCTTGGGCGGTGAACAGGTGGTGTTGAATCCAGTTCACTGAGCAAGGAGTAGGTCTTGTCTGTTACATATTGGGTTTATGGAACAGTATCTGAGCTAATTTGAAACCCTTGTTTTATGCATCACCCCACCTCACCTTTCCCGTTAAGCAGCCATAGTGTGTTTTCTAAACGTGTGACGCTGTTCTGTTTTGTAATTCAGTTCAAGTGTAGAGGTTTTTACATTCCCTCTATAAGTGATATCTTATGATAAGTGCCTTTTCCTTTGTGACTTATTTCACTTAGAATCGTCGTACCTAAATCTTCTCATCATGCTGCTACTAGCCTTATGATGTTGATTTCATTGCTGAGTGATATGCCATTATACATATGGACCACAACTTCTTTATCCATTTTTCTATTTCCTGGGATATTTAAGGTGTAACGAAGTGGAGGTTCTTGTCAACAGAGCAGCCCTAAACTTTGGGGTGCCTGTGTCTTGCTGATTTTTAGTTTTCCCAATTTATACGCCCATGAGTGGAAGTGCCCTATGCTCTCTAAGCTGAGTTTTTTAGATGTTTCAGGACACACCGTACACTTCTCCAGAGTGGCTGTTGGCACTTTACATCCCGCCCATCAGCGTAGCAAGGCTCCCGTTTCTCCATGCCCTGTCCTGCATTTCTGGTTTTGACACTTTATTCAGCATGGCCCTTTTGACCGATGGGAAGCGAGACTTCTTTGTTTTGCTGATTTGCCTTTCCAGGTTGCTTGGTTGGCCAAAAAGGGCGTATGCGTTTTTTCCTGAATATATTCAGGAAAAAACGCATACGCCCTTTTTGGCCAAGGGCATCATGGTCGAGGTTTTGCCGCTTTTCCTGTGCTTTAAAGGCGCTTCGAATCTACCTCCTGAAATCTGTTTCCTGCAATTCTGCCTTGCTTTCAAATCCTCTTCGTTTTCTTCCCTCAATATATTTGTGGACGAGAGTTATCATTTCTAACTCTGCAGGTTTGTGAATTGCAGTGCCCCTGAGCTCCATTTTTCAACTCGCTTTCTTGGGAGCTGGCCCCAAAAGCGCAGGATTGCTTCAGGCCCTATTGTGGTTCCGGGCGGCAGGCTGAGCCTGTGGTTAATTCTTCTTCCTGATGGGAAAATAGAGTGACCTGTGCCTGTCCCCACACCTAGACCTAGTCTCTCATTGGTTCCCCCTCTTCCCGTTCATCCTCAGGACAAATTGCAACCTGTACGGAACAGAAGGTTAAAGGTGCTCATTCTCCAAGGAGGGAGATTTCTAGTAAAGCGGCTGGAATGGCGAACCCGAGCACAAGGAGATGAGAAATGAGGTGCGTTTTAGAAACCTTTCCCGATCACATGGTGTACCATCTTCTGGGTTTCTCATGCATGTTTTCGATGTAGGAAGATGCCCTTGAAGCTGGAGATTTGGGACCTATGGGATGGGTACCACGCAGTATTACTTTAAAGGGTCTGCGTTTGCTCACCCAACCTCACCAAACCTCTCAGCCCCAAGAGTGTCCACCCTTATGTCTCAATCAGCTGTGGGTCTAGATATGGTCAATCCAGGTGGCATCACAGCCCCTGAACGAATTTTGTAAGAATTTCTCTCTCTTTCACTGTCTTTGTTTCACGGGTTTTTAAAAGTAATTGATTTTTATAATGGGGTTTAGCTGCTTTTCACTGCTGTTTTTATGGTGCTTTACACCCACTTGACTCACTTACAGAGAGATATCAATACATAGCTTTGAAGATTCTTCCTAGTCAGATATATTCTTGGGCGGTGAATAGGGGGTTTTTGCGTCCAGTTCACTGAGCAAGGAGTAGGTCTTGTCTATTACATATTGGGTTTATGGAACAGTATGTGAGCTAATTGGAAACCCTTGTTTTATGCGTCACCCCACCTCACCGTTCCCGTTAAGCAGCCATAGTGTGTTTTCTAAACGTGGGACTCTGTTCTGTTTTGTAATTCAGTTCAAGTGTAGCGGTTTTTACATTCCCTCTATAAGTGATATCTTACGATAAGTGTGTTTCTGTGTGACTCATTTCACTTAGAATCTTCGTACCTAAATCCACTCATCATGCTGCTACTAGCCTTATGACGTTGATTTCATGCCTGAGTGATATTCCATTGTACATAAGGACCACAACTTCTTTATCCATTTTTCTCTTTCCTGGGATATTTAAGGTGTAATGAAGTGGAGGTTCTTGTCAACAGAGCAGCCCTAAACTTTGGGGTGCCTGTGTCTTGCTGATTTTTAGTTTTCCCAATTTATACACCCATGAGTGGAAGTGCCCTATGCTCTCTAAGCTGAGTTTTTTAGATGTTTCAGGACACACCGTACACTTCTCCAGAGTGGCTGTTGGCAATTTACATCCCGCCCATCAGTGTAGCAAGGCTCCCGTTTCTCCATGGCCTGTCCTGCATTTCTGGTTTTGACAATTTATTCAGCATGGCCCTTTTGACCGATGGGAAGTGAGACTTCTTTGTAGCGCTGATTTGCCTTTCCAGGTTGCTTGGTTGGCCTAAAAGGGCGTATGCGTTTTTTCCTGAATATATTCAGGAAAAAACGCATACGCCCTTTTTGGCCAAGGGCATCATGGTCGAGGTTTTGCCGCTTTTCCTGTGCTTTAAAGGCGATTCGAATCTACCTCCTGAAATCTGTTTCCTGCAATTCTGCCTTGCTTTCAAATCCTCTTCGTTGCCTTCCCTCAATATATTTGTGGACGAGAGTTATCATTTCTATCTCTGCAGGTTTGTGAATTGCAGTGCCCCTGAGCACCATTTTTCAACTCGCTTTCTTGGGAGCTGGCCGCAAAAGCGCAGGATTGCTTCAGGCCCTATTGTGGTTCCGGGCGGCAGGCTGAGCCTGTGGTTAATTCTTCTTCCTGATGGAAAATAAAGTGACCTGTGCCTGTCCCCACACCTAGACCTAGTCTCTCATTGGTTCCCCCTCTTCCCGTTCATCCTCAGGACAAATTTGCAACCTGTACGGAACAGGAGGTTAAAGGTGCTCATTCTCCAAGGAGGGAGATTGCTAGTAAAGCGGCTGGAATGGCGAACCCGAGCACAAGGAGATGAGAAATGAGGTGCGTTTAAGAAACCTTTCCCGATCACATGGTGTACCATCTTCTGGGTTTCTCATGCATGTTTTCGATGTAGGAAGATGCCCTTGAACCTGGAGATTTTGGACCCATGGGATGAGTACCACGCAGTATTACTTTAAAGGGTCTGCGTTTGCTCACCCAACCTCACCAAACCTCTCAGCCCGAAGAGTGTCCACCCTTATGTCTCAATCAGCTGGGGGTCTAGAGATGGTCAATAAAGGTGGCATCCCAGCCCCTGAACGAATTCTCTATGAATTTCTCTCTCTTTCACTGTCTTTGTTTCACGGGTTTTTAAAAGTAATTGATTTTTATAATGGGGTTTAGCTGCTTTTCACTGCTGTGTTTATGCCGCTTTACACCCACTTGACTCACTTACAGAGAGATATCAATACATTGGTTTTAAGAGTCTTACTAGTCAGATATATTTTTGGGCGGTGAACAGGGGGTGTTGAATCCAGTTCACTGAGCAAGGAGTAGGTCTTGTCTGTTACATATTGGGTTTATGGAACAGTATCTGAGCTAATTTGAAACCCTTGTTTTATGCATCACCCCACCTCACCTTTCCCGTTAAGCAGCCATAGTGTGTTTTCTAAACGTGTGACGCTGTTCTGTTTTGTAATTCAGTTCAAGTGTAGCGGTTTTTACATTCCCTCTATAAGTGATATCTTATGATAAGTGCCTTTTTCTGTGTGACTTATTTCACTTAGAATCGTCGTACCTAAATCTTCTCATCATGCTGCTACTAGCCTTAAGATGTTGATTTCATTGCTGAGTGATATGCCATTATACATATGGAGCACAACTTCTTTATCCATTTTTCTATTTCCTGGGATATTTAAGGTGTAACGAAGTGGAGGTTCTTGTCAAAAGAGCAGCCCTCAACTTTGGGGTGCCTGTGTCTTGCTGATTTTTAGTTTTCCCAATTTATACGCCCATGAGTTGAAGTGCCCTATGCTCTCTAAGCTGAGTTTTTTAGATGTTTCAGGACACACCGTACACTTCTCCAGAGTGGCTGTTGGCACTTTACATCCCGCCCATCAGCGTAGCAAGGCTCCCGTTTCTCCATGGCCTGTCCTGCATTTCTGGTTTTGACACTTGATTCAGCATGGCCCTTTTGACCGATGGGAAGCGAGACTTCTTTGTAGCGCTGATTTGCCTTTCCAGGTTGCTTGGTTGGCCAAAAAGGGCGTATGCGTTTTTTCCTGAATATATTCAGGAAAAAACGCATACGCCCTTTTTGGCCAAGGGCATCATGGTCGAGGTTTTCCCGCTTTTCCTGCGCTTTAAAGGCGATTCGAATCTACCTCCTGAAATCTGTTTCCTGCAATTCTGCCTTGCTTTCAAATCCTCTTCGTTGCCTTCCCTCAATATATTTGTGGACGAGAGTTATCGTTTCTAACTCTGCAGGTCTGTGAATTGCAGTGCCCCTGAGCTCCATTTTTCAACTCGCTTTCTTGGGAGCTGGCCGCAAAAGCGCAGGATTGCTTCAGGCCCTATTGTGGTTCTGGGCGGCAGGCTGAGCCTGTGGTTAATTCTTCTTCCTGATGGGAAAATTGAGTGACCTGTGCCTGCCCCACACCTAGACCTAGTCTCTCATTGGTTCCCCCTCTTCCCATTCATCCTCAGGACAAATTTGCAACCTGTACTGAACAGGAGGTTAAAGGTGCTCATTCTCCAAGGAGGGAGATTGCTAGTAAAGCGGCTGTAATGGCGAGCCCGAGCACAAGGAGATGAGAAATGAGGTGCGTTTTAGAAACCTTTCCCGATCACACGGTGTACCATCTTCTGGGTTTTTCATGCATGTTTTCGATGTAGGAAGATGCCCTTGAACCTGCAGATTTTGGACCCATCGGATGGGTACCACGCAGTATTACTTTAAAGGGTCTGCGTTTGCTCACCCAACCTCACAAAACCTCTCAGCCCCAAGAGTGTCCACCTTTATGTCTCAATCAGCTGTGGGTCTAGATATGGTCAATAAAGGTGGCATCCCAGCCCCTGAACGAATTCTCTATGAATTTCTCTCTCTTTCACTGTCTTTGTTTCACGGGTTTTTAAAAGTAATTGATTTTTATAATGGGGTTTAGCTTCTTTTCACTGCTGTGTTTATGCCGCTTTACACCCACTTGACTCACTTACAGAGAGATATCAATACATTGGTTTTAAGAGTCTTACTAGTCAGATATATTCTTGGGCGGTGAACAGGGGGTGTTGAATCCAGTTCACTGAGCAAGGAGTAGGTCTTGTCTGTTACATATTGGGTTTATGGAACAGTATCTGAGCTAATTTGAAACCCTTGTTTTATGCATCACCCCACCTCACCTTTCCCGTTAAGCAGCCATAGTGTGTTTTCTAAACGTGTGACGCTGTTCTGTTTTGTAATTCAGTTCAAGTGTACAGGTTTTTACATTCCCTCTATAAGTGATATCTTATGATAAGTGCCTTTTTCTTTGTGACTTATTTCACTTAGAATCGTCGTACCTAAATCTTCTCATCATGCTGCTACTAGCCTTATGATGTTGATTTCATTGCTGAGTGATATGCCATTATACATATGGACCACAACTTCTTTATCCATTTTTCTATTTCCTGGGATATTTAAGGTGTAACGAAGTGGAGGTTCTTGTCAACAGAGCAGCCCTAAACTTTGGGGTGCCTGTGTCTTGCTGATTTTTAGTTTTCCCAATTTATACGCCCATGAGTGGAAGTGCCCTATGCTCTCTAAGCTGAGTTTTTTAGATGTTTCAGGACACACCGTACACTTCTCCAGAGTGGCTGTTGGCAATTTACATCCCGCCCATCAGCGTAGCAAGGCTCCCGTTTCTCCATGCCCTATCCTGCATTTCTGGTTTTGACACTTTATTCAGCATGGCCCTTTTGACCGATGGGAAGCGAGACTTCTTTGTAGTGCTGATTTGCCTTTCCAGGTTGCTTGGTTGGCCAAAAAGGGCGTATGCGTTTTTTCCTGAATATATTCAGGAAAAAACGCATACGCCCTTTTTGGCCAAGGGCATCATGGTCGAGGTTTTGCCGCTTTTCCTGTGCTTTAAAGGCGCTTCGAATCTACCTCCTGAAATCTGTTTCCTGCAATTCTGCCTTGCTTTCAAATCCTCTTCGTTGTCTTCCCTCAATATATTTGTGGACGAGAGTTAACATTTATAACTCTGCAGGTTTGTGAATTGCAGTGCCCCTGAGCTCCATTTTTCAACTCGCTTTCTTGGGAGCTGTCCCCAAAAGCGCAGGATTGCTTCAGGCCCTATTGTGGTTCCGGGCGGCAGGCTGAGCCTGTGGTTAATTCTTCTTCCTGATGGGAAAATAGAGTGACCTGTGCCTGTCCCCACACCTAGACCTAGTCTCTCATTGGTTCCCCCTCTTCCCGTTCATCCTCAGGACAAATTGCAACCTGTACGGAACAGGAGGTTTAAGGTGCTCATTCTCCAAGGAGGGAGATTTCTAGTAAAGCGGCTGGAATGGCGAACCCGAGCACAAGGAGATGAGAAATGAGGTGCGTTTTAGAAACCTTTCCCGATCACATGGTGTACCGTCTTCTGGGTTTCTCATGCATGTTTTCGATGTAGGAAGATGCCCTTGAAGCTGGAGATTTGGGACCTATGGGATGGGTACCACGCAGTATTACTTTAAAGGGTCTGCGTTTGCTCACCCAACCTCACCAAACCTCTCAGCCCCAAGAGTGTCCACCCTTATGTCTCAATCAGCTGTGGGTCTAGATATGGTCAATCCAGGTGGCATCACAGCCCCTGAACGAATTTTGTAAGAATTTCTCTCTCTTTCACTGTCTTTGTTTCACGGGTTTTTAAAAGTAATTGATTTTTATAATGGGGTTTAGCTGCTTTTCACTGCTGTTTTTATGGTGCTTTACACCCACTTGACTCACTTACAGAGAGATATCAATACATAGCTTTGAAGATTCTTCCTAGTCAGATATATTCTTGGGCGGTGAATAGGGGGTTTTTGCGTCCAGTTCACTGAGCAAGGAGTAGGTCTTGTCTATTACATATTGGGTTTATGGAACGCTATCTGAGCTAATTGGAAACCCTTGTTTTATGCATCACCCCACCTCACCTTTCCCGTTAAGCAGCCATAGTGTGTTTTCTAAACGTGTGACGCTGTTCTGTTTTGTAATTCAGTTCAAGTGTAGCTGTTTTTACATTCCCTCTATAAGTGATATCTTATGATAAGTGCCTTTTTCTGTGTGACTTATTTCACTTAGAATCGTCGTACCTAAATCTTCTCATCATGCTGCTACTAGCCTTATGATGTTGATTTCATGCCTGAGTGATATTCCATTGTACATAAGGACCACAACTTCTTTATCCATTTTTCTCTTTCCTGGGATATTTAAGGTGTAATGAAGTGGAGGTTCTTGTCAACAGAGCAGCCCTAAACTTTGGGATGCCTGTGTCTTGCTGATTTTTAGTTTTCCCAATTTATACGCCCATGAGTGGAAGTGCCCTATGCTCTCTAAGCTGAGTTTTTTAGAGGTTTCAGGACACACCGTACACTTCTCCAGAGTGCTGTTGGCAATTTACATGCCGCCCATCAGCATAGCAAGGCTCCCATTTCTCCATGGCCTGTGCTGCATTTCTGGTTTTGACACTTTATTCAGCATGGCCCTTTTGACCGATGGGAAGCGAGACTTCTTTGTAGTGCTGATTTGCCTTTCCAGGTTGCTTGGTTGGCCAAAAAGGGCGTATGCGTTTTTTCCTGAATATATTCAGGAAAAAACGCATACGCCCTTTTTGGCCAAGGGCATCATGGTCGAGGTTTTGCCGCTTTTCCTGTGCTTTAAAGGCGATTGGAATCTACCTCCTGAAATCTGTTTCCTGCAATTCTGCCTTGCTTTCAAATCCTCTTCGTTGCCTTCCCTCAATATATTTGTGGACGAGAGTTATCATTTCTAACTCTGCAGGTTTGTGAATTGCAGTGCCCCTGAGCTCCATTTTTCAACTCGCTTTCTTGGGAGCTGGCCGCAAAAGCGCAGGATTGCTTCAGGCCCTATTGTGGTTCCGGGCGGCAGGCTGAGCCTGTGGTTAATTCTTCTTCCTGATGGGAAAATAGAGTGACCTGTGCCTGTCCCCACACCTAGACCTAGTCTCTCATTGGTTCCCCCTCTTCCCGTTCATCCTCAGGACAAATTGCAACCTGTACGGAACAGGAGGTTAAAGGTGCTCATTCTCCAAGGAGGGAGATTTCTAGTAAAGCGGCTGGAATGGCGAACCCGAGCACAAGGAGATGAGAAATGAGGTGCGTTTTAGAAACCTTTCCCGATCACATGGTGTACCATCTTCTGGGTTTCTCATGCATGTTTTCGATGTAGGAAGATGCCCTTGAAGCTGGAGATTTGGGACCTATGGGATGGGTACCACGCAGTATTACTTTAAAGGGTCTGCGTTTGCTCACCCAACCTCACCAAACCTCTCAGCCCCAAGAGTGTCCACCCTTATGTCTCAATCAGCTGTGGGTCTAGATATGGTCAATCCAGGTGGCATCACAGCCCCTGAACGAATTTTGTAAGAATTTCTCTCTCTTCCACTGTCTTTGTTTCACGGGTTTTTAAAAGTAATTGATTTTTATAATGGGGTTTAGCTGCTTTTCACTGCTGTGTTTATGCTGCTTTACACCCACTTGACTCACTTACAGAGAGATATCAATACATAGCTTTGAAGATTCTTCCTAGTCAGATATATTCTTGGGCGGTGAATAGGGGGTTTTTGCGTCCAGTTCACTGAGCAAGGAGTAGGTCTTGTCTATTACATATTGGGTTTATGGAACGCTATCTGAGCTAATTGGAAACCCTTGTTTTATGCATCACCCCACCTCACCTTTCCCGTTAAGCAGCCATAGTGTGTTTTCTAAACGTGTGACGCTGTTCTGTTTTGTAATTCAGTTCAAGTGTAGCTGTTTTTACATTCCCTCTATAAGTGATATCTTATGATAAGTGCCTTTTTCTGTGTGACTTATTTCACTTAGAATCGTCGTACCTAAATCTTCTCATCATGCTGCTACTAGCCTTATGATGTTGATTTCATGCCTGAGTGATATTCCATTGTACATAAGGACCACAACTTCTTTATCCATTTTTCTCTTTCCTGGGATATTTAAGGTGTAATGAAGTGGAGGTTCTTGTCAACAGAGCAGCCCTAAACTTTGGGATGCCTGTGTCTTGCTGATTTTTAGTTTTCCCAATTTATACGCCCATGAGTGGAAGTGCCCTATGCTCTCTAAGCTGAGTTTTTTAGAGGTTTCAGGACACACCGTACACTTCTCCAGAGTGCTGTTGGCAATTTACATGCCGCCCATCAGCATAGCAAGGCTCCCATTTCTCCATGGCCTGTGCTGCATTTCTGGTTTTGACACTTTATTCAGCATGGCCCTTTTGACCGATGGGAAGCGAGACTTCTTTGTAGCGCTGATTTGCCTTTCCAGGTTGCTTGGTTGGCCAAAAAGGGCGTATGCGTTTTTTCCTGAATATATTCAGGAAAAAACGCATACGCCCTTTTTGGCCAAGGGCATCATGGTCGAGGTTTTGCCGCTTTTCCTGTGCTTTAAAGGCGATTGGAATCTACCTCCTGAAATCTGTTTCCTGCAATTCTGCCTTGCTTTCAAATCCTCTTCGTTGCCTTCCCTCAATATATTTGTGGACGAGAGTTATCATTTCTAACTCTGCAGGTTTGTGAATTGCAGTGCCCCTGAGCTCCATTTTTCAACTCGCTTTCTTGGGAGCTGGCCGCAAAAGCGCAGGATTGCTTCAGGCCCTATTGTGGTTCCGGGCGGCAGGCTGAGCCTGTGGTTAATTCTTCTTCCTGATGGGAAAATAGAGTGACCTGTGCCTGTCCCCACACCTAGACCTAGTCTCTCATTGGTTCCCCCTCTTCCCGTTCATCCTCAGGACAAATTGCAACCTGTACGGAACAGGAGGTTAAAGGTGCTCATTCTCCAAGGAGGGAGATTTCTAGTAAAGCGGCTGGAATGGCGAACCCGAGCACAAGGAGATGAGAAATGAGGTGCGTTTTAGAAACCTTTCCCGATCACATGGTGTACCATCTTCTGGGTTTCTCATGCATGTTTTCGATGTAGGAAGATGCCCTTGAAGCTGGAGATTTGGGACCTATGGGATGGGTACCACGCAGTGTTACTTTAAAGGGTCTGCGTTTGCTCACCCAACCTCACCAAACCTCTCAGCCCCAAGAGTGTCCACCCTTATGTCTCAATCAGCTGTGGGTCTAGATATGGTCAATCCAGGTGGCATCACAGCCCCTGAACGAATTTTGTAAGAATTTCTCTCTCTTCCACTGTCTTTGTTTCACGGGTTTTTAAAAGTAATTGATTTTTATAATGGGGTTTAGCTGCTTTTCACTGCTGTGTTTATGCTGCTTTACACCCACTTGACTCACTTACAGAGAGATATCAATACATAGCTTTGAAGATTCTTCCTAGTCAGATATATTCTTGGGCGGTGAATAGGGGGTTTTTGCATCCAGTGCACTGAGCAAGGAGTAGGTCTTGTCTATTACATATTGGGTTTATGGTTCGCTATCTGAGCTAATTTGAAACCCTTGTTTTATGCGTCACCCCACCTCACCGTTCCCGTTAAGCAGCCATAGTGTGTTTTCTAAACGTGGGACTCTGTTCTGTTTTGTAATTCAGTTCAAGTGGAGCGGTTTTTACATTCCCTCTATAAGTGATATCTTACGATAAGTGTCTTTCTGTGTGACTTATTTCACTTAGAATCGTCGTACCTAAATCCACTCATCATGCTGCTACTAGCCTTATGACGTTGATTTCATGCCTGAGTGATATTCCATTGTACATAAGGACCACAACTTCTTTATCCATTTTTCTCTTTCCTGGGATATTTAAGGTGTAATGAAGTGGAGGTTCTTGACAACAGTCAGCCCTAAACTTTGGGGTGCCTGTGTCTTGCTGATTTTTAGTTTTCCCAATTTATACGCCCATGAGTGGAAGTGCCCTATGCTCTCTAAGCTGAGTTTTTTAGATGTTTCAGGACACACCGTACACTTCTCCAGAGTGGCTGTTGGCACTTTACATCCCGCCCATCAGCGTAGCAAGGCTCCCGTTTCTCCATGGCCTGTCCTGCATTTCTGGTTTTGACACTTGATTCAGCATGGCCCTTTTGACCGATGGGAAGCGAGACTTCTTTGTAGCGCTGATTTGCCTTTCCAGGTTGCTTGGTTGGCCAAAAAGGGCGTATGCGTTTTTTCCTGAATATATTCAGGAAAAAACGCATACGCCCTTTTTGGCCAAGGGCATCATGGTCGAGGTTTTGCCGCTTTTCCTGTGCTTTAAAGGCGATTCGTATCTACCTCCTGAAATCTGTTTCCTGCAATTCTGCCTTGCTTTCAAATCCTCTTCGTTGCCTTCCCTCAATATATTTGTGGACGAGAGTTATCGTTTCTAACTCTGCAGGTTTGTGAATTGCAGTGCCCCTGAGCTCCATTTTTCAACTCGCTTTCTTGGGAGTTGGCCGCAAAAGCGCAGGATTGCTTCAGGCCCTATTGTGGTTCCGGGCGGCAGGCTGAGCCTGTGGTTAATTCTTCTTCCTGATGGGAAAATAGAGTGACCTGTGCCTGTCCCCACACCTAGACCTAGTCTCTCATTGGTTCCCCCTCTTCCCGTTCATCCTCAGGACAAATTTGCAACCTGTACGGAACAGGAGGTTAAAGGTGCTCATTCTCCAAGGAGGGAGATTGCTAGTAAAGCGGCTGGAATGGCGAGCCCGAGCACAAGGAGATGAGAAATGAGGTGCGTTTTAGAAACCTTTCCCGATCACACGGTGTACCATCTTCTGGGTTTTTCATGCATGTTTTCGATGTAGGAAGATGCCCTTGAACCTGCAGATTTTGGACCCATGGGATGGGTACCACGCAGTATTACTTTAAAGGGTCTGCGTTTGCTCACCCAACCTCACCAAACCTCTCAGCCCCAAGAGTGTCCACCCTTATGTCTCAATCAGCTGTGGGTCTAGAGATGGTCAATAAAGGTGGCATCCCAGCCCCTGAACGAATTCTGTATGAATTTCTCTCTCTTTCACTGTCTTTGTTTCACGGGTTTTTAAAAGTAATTGATTTTTATAATGGGGTTTAGCTTCTTTTCACTGCTGTGTTTATGCCGCTTTACACCCACTTGACTCACTTACAGAGAGATATCAATACATTGGTTTTAAGAGTCTTACTAGTCAGATATATTCTTGGGCGGTGAACAGGGGGTGTTGAATCCAGTTCACTGAGCAAGGAGTAGGTCTTGTCTGTTACATATTGGGTTTATGGAACAGTTTCTGAGCTAATTTGAAACCCTTGTTTTATGCATCACCCCACCTCACCTTTCCCGTTAAGCAGCCATAGTGTGTTTTCTAAACGTGTGACGCTGTTCTGTTTTGTAATTCAGTTCAAGTGTAGAGGTTTTTACATTCCCTCTATAAGTGATATCTTATGATAAGTGCCTTTTCCTTTGTGACTTATTTCACTTAGAATCGTCGTACCTCAATCTTCTCATCATGCTGCTACTAGCCTTATGATGTTGATTTCATTGCTGAGTGATATGCCATTATACATATGGACCACAACTTCTTTATCCATTTTTCTATTTCCTGGGATATTTAAGGTGTAACGAAGTGGAGGTTCTTGTCAACAGAGCAGCCCTAAACTTTGGGGTGCCTGTGTCTTGCTGATTTTTAGTTTTCCCAATTTATACGCCCATGAGTGGAAGTGCCCTATGCTCTCTAAGCTGAGTTTTTTAGATGTTTCAGGACACACCGTACACTTCTCCAGAGTGGCTGTTGGCACTTTACATCCCGCCCATCAGCGTAGCAAGGCTCCCGTTTCTCCATGCCCTGTCCTGCATTTCTGGTTTTGACACTTTATTCAGCATGGCCCTTTTGACCGATGGGAAGCGAGACTTCTTTGTAGCGCTGATTTGCCTTTCCAGGTTGCTTGGTTGGCCAAAAAGGGCGTATGCGTTTTTTCCTGAATATATTCAGGAAAAAACGCATACGCCCTTTTTGGCCAAGGGCATCATGGTCGAGGTTTTGCCGCTTTTCCTGTGCTTTAAAGGCGCTTCGAATCTACCTCCTGAAATCTGTTTCCTGCAATTCTGCCTTGCTTTCAAATCCTCTTCGTTTTCTTCCCTCAATATATTTGTGGACGAGAGTTAACATTTATAACTCTGCAGGTTTGTGAATTGCAGTGCCCCTGAGCTCCATTTTTCAACTCGCTTTCTTGGGAGCTGGCCCCAAAAGCGCAGGATTGCTTCAGGCCCTATTGTGGTTCCGGGCGGCAGGCTGAGCCTGTGGTTAATTCTTCTTCCTGATGGGAAAATAGAGTGACCTGTGCCTGTCCCCACACCTAGACCTAGTCTCTCATTGGTTCCCCCTCTTCCCGTTCATCCTCAGGACAAATTGCAACCTGTACGGAACAGGAGGTTAAAGGTGCTCATTCTCCAAGGAGGGAGATTTCTAGTAAAGCGGCTGGAATGGCGAACCCGAGCACAAGGAGATGAGAAATGAGGTGCGTTTTAGAAACCTTTCCCGATCACATGGTGTACCATCTTCTGGGTTTCTCATGCATGTTTTCGATGTAGGAAGATGCCCTTGAAGCTGGAGATTTGGGACCTATGGGATGGGTACCACGCAGTATTACTTTAAAGGGTCTGCGTTTGCTCACCCAACCTCACCAAACCTCTCAGCCCCAAGAGTGTCCACCCTTATGTCTCAATCAGCTGTGGGTCTAGATATGGTCAATCCAGGTGGCATCACAGCCCCTGAACGAATTTTGTAAGAATTTCTCTCTCTTTCACTGTCTTTGTTTCACGGGTTTTTAAAAGTAATTGATTTTTATAATGGGGTTTAGCTGCTTTTCACTGCTGTTTTTATGGTGCTTTACACCCACTTGACTCACTTACAGAGAGATATCAATACATAGCTTTGAAGATTCTTCCTAGTCAGATATATTCTTGGGCGGTGAATAGGGGGTTTTTGCGTCCAGTTCACTGAGCAAGGAGTAGGTCTTGTCTATTACATATTGGGTTTATGGAACAGTATCTGAGCTAATTGGAAACCCTTGTTTTATGCGTCACCCCACCTCACCGTTCCCGTTAAGCAGCCATAGTGTGTTTTCTAAACGTGGGACTCTGTTCTGTTTTGTAATTCAGTTCAAGTGTAGCGGTTTTTACATTCCCTCTATAAGTGATATCTTACGATAAGTGTGTTTCTGTGTGACTCATTTCACTTAGAATCGTCGTACCTAAATCCACTCATCATGCTGCTACTAGCCTTATGACGTTGATTTCATGCCTGAGTGATATTCCATTGTACATAAGGACCACAACTTCTTTATCCATTTTTCTCTTTCCTGGGATATTTAAGGTGTAATGAAGTGGAGGTTCTTGTCAACAGAGCAGCCCTAAACTTTGGGGTGCCTGTGTCTTGCTGATTTTTAGTTTTCCCAATTTATACACCCATGAGTGGAAGTGCCCTATGCTCTCTAAGCTGAGTTTTTTAGATGTTTCAGGACACACCGTACACTTCTCCAGAGTGGCTGTTGGCAATTTACATCCCGCCCATCAGTGTAGCAAGGCTCCCGTTTCTCCATGGCCTGTCCTGCATTTCTGGTTTTGACAATTTATTCAGCATGGCCCTTTTGACCGATGGGAAGTGAGACTTCTTTGTAGCGCTGATTTGCCTTTCCAGGTTGCTTGGTTGGCCTAAAAGGGCGTATGCGTTTTTTCCTGAATATATTCAGGAAAAAACGCATACGCCCTTTTTGGCCAAGGGCATCATGGTCGAGGTTTTGCCGCTTTTCCTGTGCTTTAAAGGCGATTCGAATCTACCTCCTGAAATCTGTTTCCTGCAATTCTGCCTTGCTTTCAAATCCTCTTCGTTGCCTTCCCTCAATATATTTGTGGACGAGAGTTATCATTTCTATCTCTGCAGGTTTGTGAATTGCAGTGCCCCTGAGCTCCATTTTTCAACTCGCTTTCTTGGGAGCTGGCCGCAAAAGCGCAGGATTGCTTCAGGCCCTATTGTGGTTCCGGGCGGCAGGCTGAGCCTGTGGTTAATTCTTCTTCCTGATGGAAAATAAAGTGACCTGTGCCTGTCCCCACACCTAGACCTAGTCTCTCATTGGTTCCCCCTCTTCCCGTTCATCCTCAGGACAAATTTGCAACCTGTACGGAACAGGAGGTTAAAGGTGCTCATTCTCCAAGGAGGGAGATTGCTAGTAAAGCGGCTGGAATGGCGAACCCGAGCACAAGGAGATGAGAAATGAGGTGCGTTTAAGAAACCTTTCCCGATCACATGGTGTACCATCTTCTGGGTTTCTCATGCATGTTTTCGATGTAGGAAGATGCCCTTGAACCTGGAGATTTTGGACCCATGGGATGAGTACCACGCAGTATTACTTTAAAGGGTCTGCGTTTGCTCACCCAACCTCACCAAACCTCTCAGCCCGAAGAGTGTCCACCCTTATGTCTCAATCAGCTGGGGGTCTAGAGATGGTCAATAAAGGTGGCATCCCAGCCCCTGAACGAATTCTCTATGAATTTCTCTCTCTTTCACTGTCTTTGTTTCACGGGTTTTTAAAAGTAATTGATTTTTATAATGGGGTTTAGCTGCTTTTCACTGCTGTGTTTATGCCGCTTTACACCCACTTGACTCACTTACAGAGAGATATCAATACATTGGTTTTAAGAGTCTTACTAGTCAGATATATTTTTGGGCGGTGAACAGGGGGTGTTGAATCCAGTTCACTGAGCAAGGAGTAGGTCTTGTCTGTTACATATTGGGTTTATGGAACAGTATCTGAGCTAATTTGAAACCCTTGTTTTATGCATCACCCCACCTCACCTTTCCCGTTAAGCAGCCATAGTGTGTTTTCTAAACGTGTGACGCTGTTCTGTTTTGTAATTCAGTTCAAGTGTAGCGGTTTTTACATTCCCTCTATAAGTGATATCTTATGATAAGTGCCTTTTTCTGTGTGACTTATTTCACTTAGAATCGTCGTACCTAAATCTTCTCATCATGCTGCTACTAGCCTTAAGATGTTGATTTCATTGCTGAGTGATATGCCATTATACATATGGAGCACAACTTCTTTATCCATTTTTCTATTTCCTGGGATATTTAAGGTGTAACGAAGTGGAGGTTCTTGTCAACAGAGCAGCCCTCAACTTTGGGGTGCCTGTGTCTTGCTGATTTTTAGTTTTCCCAATTTATACGCCCATGAGTTGAAGTGCCCTATGCTCTCTAAGCTGAGTTTTTTAGATGTTTCAGGACACACCGTACACTTCTCCAGAGTGGCTGTTGGCACTTTACATCCCGCCCATCAGCGTAGCAAGGCTCCCGTTTCTCCATGGCCTGTCCTGCATTTCTGGTTTTGACACTTTATTCAGCATGGCCCTTTTGACCGATGGGAAGCGAGACTTCTTTGTAGCGCTGATTTGCCTTTCCAGGTTGCTTGGTTGGCCAAAAAGGGCGTATGCGTTTTTTCCTGAATATATTCAGGAAAAAACGCATACGCCCTTTTTGGCCAAGGGCATCATGGTCGAGGTTTTCCCGCTTTTCCTGCGCTTTAAAGGCGATTCGAATCTACCTCCTGAAATCTGTTTCCTGCAATTCTGCCTTGCTTTCAAATCCTCTTCGTTGCCTTCCCTCAATATATTTGTGGACGAGAGTTATCGTTTCTAACTCTGCAGGTTTGTGAATTGCAGTGCCCCTGAGCTCCATTTTTCAACTCGCTTTCTTGGGAGCTGGCCGCAAAAGCGCAGGATTGCTTCAGGCCCTATTGTGGTTCCGGGCGGCAGGCTGAGCCTGTGGTTAATTCTTCTTCCTGATGGGAAAATTGAGTGACCTGTGCCTGCCCCACACCTAGACCTAGTCTCTCATTGGTTCCCCCTCTTCCCATTCATCCTCAGGACAAATTTGCAACCTGTACGGAACAGGAGGTTAAAGGTGCTCATTCTCCAAGGAGGGAGATTGCTAGTAAAGCGGCTGTAATGGCGAGCCCGAGCACAAGGAGATGAGAAATGAGGTGCGTTTTAGAAACCTTTCCCGATCACACGGTGTACCATCTTCTGGGTTTTTCATGCATGTTTTCGATGTAGGAAGATGCCCTTGAACCTGCAGATTTTGGACCCATCGGATGGGTACCACGCAGTATTACTTTAAAGGGTCTGCGTTTGCTCACCCAACCTCACAAAACCTCTCAGCCCCAAGAGTGTCCACCCTTATGTCTCAATCAGGTGTGGGTCTAGAGATGGTCAATAAAGGTGGCATCCCAGCGCCTGAACGAATTCTCTATGAATTTCTCTCTCTTTCACTGTCTTTGTTTCACGGGTTTTTAAAAGTAATTGATTTTTATAATGGGGTTTAGCTTCTTTTCACTGCTGTGTTTATTCCGCTTTACACCCACTTGACTCACTTACAGAGAGATATCAATACATTGGTTTTAAGAGTCTTACTAGTCAGATATATTCTTGGGCGGTGAACAGGGGGTGTTGAATCCAGTTCACTGAGCAAGGAGTAGGTCTTGTCTGTTACATATTGGGTTTATGGAACAGTATCTGAGCTAATTTGAAACCCTTGTTTTATGCATCACCCCACCTCACCTTTCCCGTTAAGCAGCCATAGTGTGTTTTCTAAACGTGTGACGCTGTTCTGTTTTGTAATTCAGTTCAAGTGTAGAGGTTTTTACATTCCCTCTATAAGTGATATCTTATGATAAGTGCCTTTTTCTTTGTGACTTATTTCACTTAGAATCGTCGTACCTCAATCTTCTCATCATGCTGCTACTAGCCTTATGATGTTGATTTCATTGCTGAGTGATATGCCATTATACATATGGACCACAACTTCTTTATCCATTTTTCTATTTCCTGGGATATTTAAGGTGTAACGAAGTGGAGGTTCTTGTCAACAGAGCAGCCCTAAACTTTGGGGTGCCTGTGTCTTGCTGATTTTTAGTTTTCCCAATTTATACGCCCATGAGTGGAAGTGCCCTATGCTCTCTAAGCTGAGTTTTTTAGATGTTTCAGGACACACCGTACACTTCTCCAGAGTGGCTGTTGGCAATTTACATCCCGCCCATCAGCGTAGCAAGGCTCCCGTTTCTCCATGCCCTATCCTGCATTTCTGGTTTTGACACTTTATTCAGCATGGCCCTTTTGACCGATGGGAAGCGAGACTTCTTTGTAGTGCTGATTTGCCTTTCCAGGTTGCTTGGTTGGCCAAAAAGGGCGTATGCGTTTTTTCCTGAATATATTCAGGAAAAAACGCATACGCCCTTTTTGGCCAAGGGCATCATGGTCGAGGTTTTGCCGCTTTTCCTGTGCTTTAAAGGCGCTTCGAATCTACCTCCTGAAATCTGTTTCCTGCAATTCTGCCTTGCTTTCAAATCCTCTTCGTTGTCTTCCCTCAATATATTTGTGGACGAGAGTTAACATTTATAACTCTGCAGGTTTGTGAATTGCAGTGCCCCTGAGCTCCATTTTTCAACTCGCTTTCTTGGGAGCTGGCCCCAAAAGCGCAGGATTGCTTCAGGCCCTATTGTGGTTCCGGGCGGCAGGCTGAGCCTGTGCTTAATTCTTCTTCCTGATGGGAAAATAGAGTGACCTGTGCCTGTCCCCACACCTAGACCTAGTCTCTCATTGGTTCCCCCTCTTCCCGTTCATCCTCAGGACAAATTGCAACCTGTACGGAACAGGAGGTTTAAGGTGCTCATTCTCCAAGGAGGGAGATTTCTAGTAAAGCGGCTGGAATGGCGAACCCGAGCACAAGGAGATGAGAAATGAGGTGCGTTTTAGAAACCTTTCCCGATCACATGGTGTACCGTCTTCTGGGTTTCTCATGCATGTTTTCGATGTAGGAAGATGCCCTTGAAGCTGGAGATTTGGGACCTATGGGATGGGTACCACGCAGTATTACTTTAAAGGGTCTGCGTTTGCTCACCCAACCTCACCAAACCTCTCAGCCCCAAGAGTGTCCACCCTTATGTCTCAATCAGTTGTGGGTCTAGATATGGTCAATCCAGGTGGCATCACAGCCCCTGAACGAATTTTGTAAGAATTTCTCTCTCTTTCACTGTCTTTGTTTCACGGGTTTTTAAAAGTAATTGATTTTTATAATGGGGTTTAGCTGCTTTTCACTGCTGTTTTTATGGTGCTTTACACCCACTTGACTCACTTACAGAGAGATATCAATACATAGCTTTGAAGATTCTTCCTAGTCAGATATATTCTTGGGCGGTGAATAGGGGGTTTTTGCGTCCAGTTCACTGAGCAAGGAGTAGGTCTTGTCTATTACATATTGGGTTTATGGAACGCTATCTGAGCTAATTGGAAACCCTTGTTTTATGCATCACCCCACCTCACCTTTCCCGTTAAGCAGCCATAGTGTGTTTTCTAAACGTGTGACGCTGTTCTGTTTTGTAATTCAGTTCAAGTGTAGCTGTTTTTACATTCCCTCTATAAGTGATATCTTATGATAAGTGCCTTTTTCTGTGTGACTTATTTCACTTAGAATCGTCGTACCTAAATCTTCTCATCATGCTGCTACTAGCCTTATGATGTTGATTTCATGCCTGAGTGATATTCCATTGTACATAAGGACCACAACTTCTTTATCCATTTTTCTCTTTCCTGGGATATTTAAGGTGTAATGAAGTGGAGGTTCTTGTCAACAGAGCAGCCCTAAACTTTGGGGTGCCTGTGTCTTGCTGATTTTTAGTTTTCCCAATTTATACGCCCATGAGTGGAAGTGCCCTATGCTCTCTAAGCTGAGTTTTTTAGAGGTTTCAGGACACACCGTACACTTCTCCAGAGTGCTGTTGGCAATTTACATGCCGCCCATCAGCATAGCAAGGCTCCCATTTCTCCATGGCCTGTGCTGCATTTCTGGTTTTGACACTTTATTCAGCATGGCCCTTTTGACCGATGGGAAGCGAGACTTCTTTGTAGCGCTGATTTGCCTTTCCAGGTTGCTTGGTTGGCCAAAAAGGGCGTATGCGTTTTTTCCTGAATATATTCAGGAAAAAACGCATACGCCCTTTTTGGCCAAGGGCATCATGGTCGAGGTTTTGCCGCTTTTCCTGTGCTTTAAAGGCGATTGGAATCTACCTCCTGAAATCTGTTTCCTGCAATTCTGCCTTGCTTTCAAATCCTCTTCGTTGCCTTCCCTCAATATATTTGTGGACGAGAGTTATCATTTCTAACTCTGCAGGTTTGTGAATTGCAGTGCCCCTGAGCTCCATTTTTCAACTCGCTTTCTTGGGAGCTGGCCGCAAAAGCGCAGGATTGCTTCAGGCCCTATTGTGGTTCCGGGCGGCAGGCTGAGCCTGTGGTTAATTCTTCTTCCTGATGGGAAAATAGAGTGACCTGTGCCTGTCCCCACACCTAGACCTAGTCTCTCATTGGTTCCCCCTCTTCCCGTTCATCCTCAGGACAAATTTGCAACCTGTACGGAACAGGAGGTTAAAGGTGCTCATTCTCCAAGGAGGGAGATTGCTAGTAAAGCGGCTGTAATGGCGAGCCCGAGCACAAGGAGATGAGAAATGAGGTGCGTTTTAGAAACCTTTCCCGATCACACGGTGTACCGTCTTCGGGGTTTCTCATGCATGTTTTCGATGTAGGAAGATGCCCTTGAACCTGGAGATTTTGGACCCATGGGATGGGTACCACGAAGTACTACTTTAAAGGGTCTGCGTTTGCTCACCCAACCTCACCAAACCTCTCAGCCCCAAGAGTGTCCACCCTTATGTCTCAATCAGCTGTGGGTCTAGAGATGGTCAATAAAGGTGGCATCCCAGCCCCTGAAAGAATTCTCTATGAATTTCTCTCTCTTTCACTGTCTTTGTTTCACGGGTTTTTAAAAGTAATTGATTTTTATAATGGGGTTTAGCTTCTTTTCACTGCTGTGTTTATGCCGCTTTACACCCACTTGACTCACTTACAGAGAGATATCAATACATTGGTTTTAAGAGTCTTACTAGTCAGATATATTCTTGGGCGGTGAACAGGGGGTGTTGAATCCAGTTCACTGAGCAAGGAGTAGGTCTTGTCTGTTACATATTGGGTTTATGGAACAGTATCTGAGCTAATTTGGAAGCCTTGTTTTATGCATCACCCCTCCTCACCTTTCCCGTTAAGCAGCCATAATGTGTTTTCTAAACGTGTGACGCTGTTCTGTTTTGTAATTCAGTTCAAGTGTAGCGGTTTTTACATTCCCTGTATTAGTGATATCTTATGATAAGTGCCTTTTTCTGTGTGACTTATTTCACTTAGAATCGTCGTACCTAAATCTTCTCATCATGCTGCTACTAGCCTTATGATGTTGATTTCATGCCTGAGTGATATGCCATTATACATATGGACCACAACTTCTTTATCCATTTTTCTATTGCCTGGGATATTTAAGGTGTAACGAAGTGGAGGTTCTTGTCAACAGAGCAGCCCTAAACTTTGGGGTGCCTGTGTCTTGCTGATTTTTAATTTTCCCAATTTATACGCCCATGAGTGGAAGTGCCCTATGCTCTCTAAGCTGAGTTTTTTAGATGTTTCAGGACACACCGTACACTTCTCCAGAGTGGCTGTTGGCAATTTACCTCCCGCCCATCAGCGTAGCAAGGCTCCCGTTTCTCCATGGCCTGTCCTGCATTTCTGGTTTTGACACTTTATTCAGCATGGCCCTTTTGACCGATGGGAAGCGAGACTTCTTTGTAGCGCTGATTTGCCTTTCCAGGTTGCTTGGTTGGCCAAAAAGGGCGTATGCGTTTTTTCCTGAATATATTCAGGAAAAAACGCATACGCCCTTTTTGGCCAAGGGCATCATGGTCGAGGTTTTGCCGCTTTTCCTGTGCTTTAAAGGCGATTCGAACCTACCTCCTGAAATCTGTTTCCTGCAATTCTGCCTTGCTTTCAAATCCTCCTCGTTGCCTTCCCTCAATATATTTGTGGACGAGAGTTATCATTTATAACTCTGCAGGTTTGTGAATTGCAGTGCCCCTGAGCTCCATTTTTCAACTCGCTTTCTTGGGAGCTGGCCCCAAAAGCGCAGGATTGCTTCAGGCCCTATTGTGGTTCCGGGCGGCAGGCTGAGCCTGTGGTTAATTCTTCTTCCTGATGGGAAAATAGAGTGACCTGTGCCTGTCCCCACACCTAGACCTAGTCTCTCATTGGTTCCCCCTCTTCACGTTCATCCTCAGGACAAATTGCAACCTGTACGGAACAGGAGGTTAAAGGTGCTCATTCTACAAGGAGGGAGATTGCTAGTAAAGTCGCTGGAATGGCGAGCCCGAGCACAAGGAGATGAGAAATGAGGTGCGTTTTAGAAACCTTTCCCCATCACATGGTGTACCGTCTTCTGGGTTTCTCATGCATGTTTTCGATGTAGGAAGATGCCCTTGAAGCTGGAGATTTGGGACCTATGGGATGGGTACCACGCAGTATTACTTTAAGGGGTCTGCGTTTGCTCACCCAACCTCACCAAACCTCTCAGCCCCAAGAGTGTCCACCCTTATGTCTCAATCAGCTGTGGGTCTAGAGATGGTCAATAAAGGTGGCATCCCAGCCCCTGAAAGAATTCTCTATGAATTTCTCTCTCTTTCACTGTCTTTGTTTCACGGGTTTTTAAAAGTAATTGATTTTTATAATGGGGTTTAGCTTCTTTTCACTGCTGTGTTTATGCCGCTTTACACCCACTTGACTCACTTACAGAGAGATATCAATACATTGGTTTTAAGAGTCTTACTAGTCAGATATATTCTTGGGCGGTGAACAGGGGGTGTTGAATCCAGTTCACTGAGCAAGGAGTAGGTCTTGTCTGTTACATATTGGGTTTATGGAACAGTATCTGAGCTAATTTGGAAGCCTTGTTTTATGCATCACCCCTCCTCACCTTTCCCGTTAAGCAGCCATAATGTGTTTTCTAAACGTGTGACGCTGTTCTGTTTTGTAATTCAGTTCAAGTGTAGCGGTTTTTACATTCCCTGTATTAGTGATATCTTATGATAAGTGCCTTTTTCTGTGTGACTTATTTCACTTAGAATCGTCGTACCTAAATCTTCTCATCATGCTGCTACTAGCCTTATGATGTTGATTTCATGCCTGAGTGATATGCCATTATACATATGGACCACAACTTCTTTATCCATTTTTCTATTGCCTGGGATATTTAAGGTGTAACGAAGTGGAGGTTCTTGTCAACAGAGCAGCCCTAAACTTTGGGGTGCCTGTGTCTTGCTGATTTTTAATTTTCCCAATTTATACGCCCATGAGTGGAAGTGCCCTATGCTCTCTAAGCTGAGTTTTTTAGATGTTTCAGGACACACCGTACACTTCTCCAGAGTGGCTGTTGGCAATTTACCTCCCGCCCATCAGCGTAGCAAGGCTCCCGTTTCTCCATGGCCTGTCCTGCATTTCTGGTTTTGACACTTTATTCAGCATGGCCCTTTTGACCGATGGGAAGCGAGACTTCTTTGTAGCGCTGATTTGCCTTTCCAGGTTGCTTGGTTGGCCAAAAAGGGCGTATGCGTTTTTTCCTGAATATATTCAGGAAAAAACGCATACGCCCTTTTTGGCCAAGGGCATCATGGTCGAGGTTTTGCCGCTTTTCCTGTGCTTTAAAGGCGATTCGAACCTACCTCCTGAAATCTGTTTCCTGCAATTCTGCCTTGCTTTCAAATCCTCCTCGTTGCCTTCCCTCAATATATTTGTGGACGAGAGTTATCATTTATAACTCTGCAGGTTTGTGAATTGCAGTGCCCCTGAGCTCCATTTTTCAACTCGCTTTCTTGGGAGCTGGCCCCAAAAGCGCAGGATTGCTTCAGGCCCTATTGTGGTTCCGGGCGGCAGGCTGAGCCTGTGGTTAATTCTTCTTCCTGATGGGAAAATAGAGTGACCTGTGCCTGTCCCCACACCTAGACCTAGTCTCTCATTGGTTCCCCCTCTTCACGTTCATCCTCAGGACAAATTGCAACCTGTACGGAACAGGAGGTTAAAGGTGCTCATTCTACAAGGAGGGAGATTGCTAGTAAAGTCGCTGGAATGGCGAGCCCGAGCACAAGGAGATGAGAAATGAGGTGCGTTTTAGAAACCTTTCCCCATCACATGGTGTACCGTCTTCTGGGTTTCTCATGCATGTTTTCGATGTAGGAAGATGCCCTTGAAGCTGGAGATTTGGGACCTATGGGATGGGTACCACGCAGTATTACTTTAAGGGGTCTGCGTTTGCTCACCCAACCTCACCAAACCTCTCAGCCCCAAGAGTGTCCACCCTTATGTCTCAATCAGCTGTGGGTCTAGATATGGTCAATCCAGGTGGCATCCCAGCCACTGAACGAATTTTGAAAGAATTTCTCTCTCTTTCACTGTCTTTGTTTCACGGGTTTTTAAAAGTAATTGATTTTTATAATGGGGTTTACCTGCTTTTCACTGCTGTTTTTATGGTGCTTTCCACCCACTTGACTCACTTACAGAGAGATATCAATACATAGCTTTGAAGATTCTTCCTAGTCAGATATATTCTTGGGCGGTGAATAGGGGGTTTTTGCGTCCAGTTCACTGAGCAAGGAGTAGGTCTTGTCTATTACATATTGGGTTTATGGAACGCTATCTGAGCTAATTTGAAACCCTTGTTTTATGCGTCACCCCACCTCACCGTTCCCGTTAAGCAGCCATAGTGTGTTTTCTAAACGTGGGACTCTGTTCTGTTTTGTAATTCATTTCAAGTGTAGCGGTTTTTACATTCCCTGTATAAGTGATATCTTACGATAAGTGTCTTTCTGTGTGACTTATTTCACTTAGAATCGTCGTACCTAAATCCACTCATCATGCTGCTACTAGCCTTATGACGTTGATTTCATGCCTGAGTGATATTCCATTGTACATATGGACCACAACTTCTTTATCCATTTTTCTATTTCCTGGGATATTTAAGGTGTAACGAAGTGGAGGTTCTTGTCAACAGAGCAGCCCTAAACTTTGGGGTGCCTGTGTCTTGCTGATTTTTAGTTTTCCCAATTTATACGCCCATGAGTGGAAGTGCCCTATGCTCTCTAAGCTGAGTTTTTTAGATGTTTCAGGACACACCGTACACTTCTCCAGAGTGGCTGTTGGCACTTTACATCCCGCCCATCAGCGTAGCAAGGCTCCCGTTTCTCCATGGCCTGTCCTGCATTTCTGGTTTTGACACTTTATTCAGCATGGCCCTTTTGACCGATGGGAACCGAGACTTCTTTGTAGCGCTGATTTGCCTTTCCAGGTTGCTTGGTTGGCCAAAAAGGGCGTATGCGTTTTTTCCTGAATATATTCAGGAAAAAACGCATACGCCCTTTTTGGCCAAGGGCATCATAGTCGAGGTTTTGCCGCTTTTTCTGTGCTTTAAAGGCGATTGGACTCTACCTCCTGAAATCTGTTTCCTGCAATTCTGCCTTGCTTTCAAATCCTCTTCGTTGCCTTCCCTCAATATATTTGTAGACGAGAGTTATCATTTATAACTCTACAGGTTTGTGAATTGCACTGCCTCTGAGCTCGATTTTTCAACTCGCTTTTTTGGGAGCTGGCCGCCAAAGCACAGGATTGCTTCAGGCCCTGTTCTGCTTCCGGGCGGCAGGCAGAGCCTCTGGTTAATTCTTCTTCCTGATGGGAAAATAGAGTGACCTGTGGCTGTCCCAACACCTAGAGCTAGTCTCTCATTGGATCCCCCTCTTCCCGTTCATCCTCAGGACAAATTGCAACGTGTACGGAACAGAAGGTTAAAGGGGCTGATTCTCCAAGGAGGGAGATTGCTAGTAAAGCGGCTGTAATGGCCAACCCGAGCATAACGAGATGAGAAATGAGGTGCGTTTTAGAAACCTTTCCCGATCACACGGTGTACCATCTTCTGGGTTTCTCATGCATGTTTTCGATGTAGGAAGATGCCCTTGAACCTGGAGATTTTGGACCCATGGGATGGGTACCACGCAATATTACTTTAAAGGGTCTGCGTTTTCTCACCCAACCTCAGCAAACCTCTCAGCCCGAAGAGTGTCCACCCTTATGACTCAATCAGCTGTGGGTCTAGAGATGGTCAATCCAGGTGGCATCACAGCCCCTGAACGAATTTTGTAAGAATTTCTCTCTCTTTCACTGTCTTTGTTTCATGGGTTTTTAAAAGTAATTGATTTTTATAATGGGGTTTAGCTGCTTTTCACTGCTGTGTTTATGCCGCTTTACACCCACTTGACTCACTTACAGAGAGATATCAATACATTGGTTTTAAGAGTCTTATTAGTCAGATATATTCTTGGGCGGTGAACAGGGGGTGTTGAATCCAGTTCACTGAGCAAGGAGTAGGTCTTGTCTGTTACATATTGGGTTTATGGAACAGTATCTGAGCTAATTTGAAACCCTTGTTTTCTGCATCACCCCACCTCACCTTTCCCGTTAAGCAGCCATAGTGTGTTTTCTAAACGTGTGACGCTGTTCTGTTTTGTAATTCAGTTCAAGTGTAGCGGTTTTTACATTCCCTCTATAAGTGATATCTTATGATAAGTGCCTTTTTCTGTGTGACTTATTTCACTTAGAATCGTCGTACCTAAATCTTCTCATCATGCTGCTACTAGCCTTATGATGTTGATTTCATGCCTGAGTGATATTCCATTGTACATAAGGACCACAACTTCTTTATCCATTTTTCTCTTTCCTGGGATATTTAAGGTGTAATGAAGTGGAGGTTCTTGTCAACAGAGCAGCCCTAAACTTTGGGGTGCCTGTGTCTTGCTGATTTTTAGTTTTCCCAATTTATACGCCCATGAGTGGAAGTGCCCTATGCTCTCTAAGCTGAGTTTTTTAGATGTTTCAGGACACACCGTACACTTCTCCAGAGTGGCTGTTGGCAATTTACATGCCGCCCATCAGTGTAGCAAGGCTCCCGTTTCTCCATGGCCTGTCCTGCATTTCTGGTTTTGACACTTTATTCAGCATGGCCCTTTTGACCGATGGGAAGCGAGACTTCTTTGTAGCGCTGATTTGCCTTTCCAGGTTGCTTGGTTGGCCAAAAAGGGCGTGTGCGTTTTTTCCTGAATATATTCAGGAAAAAACGCATACGCCCTTTTTGGCCAAGGGCATCATGGTCGAGGTTTTGCCGCTTTTCCTGTGCTTTAAAGGCGATTCGAATCTACCTCCTGAAATCTGTTTCCTGCAATTCTGCCTTGCTTTCAAATCCTCTTCGTTGCCTTCCCTCAATATATTTGTGGACGAGAGTTAACATTTATAACTCTGCAGGTTTGTGAATTGCAGTGGCCCTGAGCTCCATTTTTCAACTCGCTTTCTTGGGAGCTGGCCCCAAAAGCGCAGGATTGCTTCAGGCCCTATTCTGGTTCCGGGCGGCAGGCTGAGCCTGTGGTTAATTCTTCTTCCTGATGGGAAAATAGAGTGACCTGTGCCTGTCCCCACACCTAGAGCTAGTCTCTCACTGGTTCCCCCTCTTCCCGTTCATCCTCAGGACAAATTGCATCCTGTACGGAACAGGAGGTTAAAGGTGCTGATTCTCCAAGGAGGGAGATTGCTAGTAAAGCGGCTGTAATGGCCAACCCGAGGACAAGGAGATGAGAAATAAGGTGCGTTTTAGAAACCTTTCCCGATCACACGGTGTACCGTCTTCTGGGTTTCTCATGCATGTTTTCGATGTAGGAAGATGCCCTTGAACCTGGAGATTTTGGACCCATGGGATGGATACCACGCAGTATTACTTTAAAGGGTCTGCGTTTGCTCACCCAACCTGACCAAACCTCTCAGCCCCAAGAGTGTCCACCCTTATGTCTCAATCAGCTGTGGGTCTAGAGATGGTCAATCCAGGTGGCATCACAGCCCCTGAACGAATTTTGTAAGAATTTCTCTCTCTTTCACTGTCTTTGTTTCACGGGTTTTTAAAAGTAATTGATTTTTATAATGGGGTTTAGCTGCTTTTCACTGCTGTGTTTATGCTGCTTTACACCCACTTGACTCACTTACAGAGGGATATCAATACATTGGTTTTAAGATTCTTACTAGTCAGATATATTCTTGGGCGGTGAACAGGGGGTGTTTAGTCCACTTCACTGAGCAAGGAGTAGGTCTTGTCTATTACATATTGGGTGTATGGAACGGTATCTGAGCCTATTTGAAACCCTTGTTTTATGCATCACCCCACCTCACCTTTCCCGTTAAGCAGCCATAGTGTGTCTTCTAAACGTGTGACGCTGTTCTGTTTTGTAATTCAGTTCAAGTGTAGCGGTTTTTACATTCCCTCTATAAGTGATATCTTATGATAAGTGTCTTTTTCTGTGTGACTTATTTCACTTAGAATCGTCATACCTAAATCCTCTCATCATGCTGCTACTAGCCTTATGACGTTAATTTCATGGCTGAGTGATATGCCATTGTACATAAGGACCACAACTTCCTTATCCATTTTTCTCTTTCCTGGGATATTTAAGGTGTAACGAAGTGGAGGTTCTTGTCAACAGAGCAGCCCTAAACTTTGGGGTGCCTGTGTCTTGCTGATTTTTAGTTTTCCCAATTTATACGCCCATGAGTGGAAGTGCCCTATGCTCTCTAAGCTGAGTTTTTTAGATGTTTCAGGACACACCGTACACTTCTCCAGAGTGGCTGTTGGCAATTTACATCCCGCGCATCAGCGTAGCAAGGCTCCCGTTTCTCCATGGCCTGTCCTGCATTTCTGGTTTTGACACTTTATTCAGCATGGCCCTTTTGACCGATGGGAAGCGAGACTTCTTTGTAGCACTGATTTGCCTTTCCAGGTTGCTTGGTTGGCCAAAAAGGGCGTTTGCGTTTTTTCCTGAATATATTCAGGAAAAAACGCAAACGCCCTTTTTGGCCAAGGGCATCATTGTCGAGGTTTTGCCGCTTTTCCCGAGCTTTAAAGGCGATTCAACTGTACCTCCTGAAATCTGTTTCCTGCAATTCTGCCTTGCTTTCAAATCCTCTGCGTTGCCTTCCCTCAATATATTTGTGGACGAGAGTTATCATTTATAACTCTGCATGTTTGTGAATTGCAGTGCCCCTGAGCTCGATTTTTCAACTCGCTTTTTTGGGAGCTGGCGGCAAAAGCACAGGATTGCTTCAGGCCCTGTTCTGCTTCCGGGCGGCAGGCTGAGCCTGTGGTTAATTCTTCTTCCTGATGGGAAAATAGAGTGACCTGTGCCTGTCCCAACACCTAGAGCTAGTCTCTCACTGGTTCCCCCTCTTCCCGTTCATCCTCAGGACATATTGCAACCTGTACGGAACAGGAGGTTAAAGGTGCTGATTCTCGAAGGAGGGAGATTGCTAGTAAAGCGGCTGTAATGGCCAACCCGAGCACAAGGAGATGAGAAATGAGGTGCGTTTTCGAAACCTTTCCCGATCACACGGTGTACCATCTTCTGGGTTTCTCATGCATGTTTTCGATGTAGGAAGATGCCCTTGAACCTGGAGATTTTGGACCCATGGGATGGATACCACGCAGTATTACTTTAAAGGGTCTGCGTTTGCTCACCCAACCTCACCAAACCTCTCAGCCCCAAGAGTGTCCACCCTTATGTCTCAATCAGCTGTGGGTCTAGAGATGGTCAATCCAGGTGGCATCACAGCCCCTGAACGAATTTTGTAAGAATTTCTCTCTCTTTCACTGTCTTTGTTTCACGGGTTTTTAAAAGTAATTGATTTTTATAATGGGGTTTAGCTGCTTTTCACTGCTGTGTTTATGCCGCTTTACACCCACTTGACTCACTTACAGAGGGATATCAATACATTGGTTTTAAGATTCTTACTAGTCAGATATATTCTTGGGCGGTGAACAGGGGGTGTTGAGTCCAGTTCACTGAGCAAGGAGTAGGTCTTGTCTATTACATATTGGGTTTATGGAACGGTATCTGAGCTAATTTGAAACCCTTGTTTTATGCATCACCCACCTCACCTTTCCCGTTAAGCAGCCATAGTGTGTCTTCTAAACATGTGACGCTGTTCTGTTTTGTAATTCCGTTCAAGTGTAGCGGTTTTTACATTCCCTCTATAAGTGATATCTTATGATAAGTGTCTTTTTCTGTGTGACTTATTTCACTTAGAATCGTCGTACCTAAATCCTCTCATCATGCTGCTACTAGCCTTATGACGTTAATTTCATGGCTGAGTGATATGCCATTGTACATAAGGACCACAACTTCCTTATCCATTTTTCTCTTTCCTGGGATATTTAAGGTGTAACGAAGTGGAGGTTCTTGTCAACAGAGCAGCCCTAAACTTTGGGGTGCCTGTGTCTTGCTGATTTTTAGTTTTCCCAATTTATACGCCCATGAGTGGAAGTGCCTTATGCTCTCTATGCTGAGTTTTTTAGATGTTTCAGGAAACACCGTACACTTCTCCAGAGTGGCTGTTGGCAATTTACATCCCGCCCATCAGCGTAGTAAGGCTCCCATTTCTCCATGGCCTGTCCTGCATTTCTGGTTTTGACACTTTATTCAGCATGGCCCTTTTGACCGATGGGAAGCGAGACTTCTTTGTAGCGCTGATTTGCCTTTCCAGGTTGCTTTGTTGGCCAAAAAGCGCGTATGCGTTTTTTCCTGAATATATTCAGGAAAAAACGCATACGCCCTTTTTGGCCAAGGGCATCATGGTCGAGGTTTTGCCGCTTTTCCTGTGCTTTAAAGGCGATTCGACTCTACCTCCTGAAATCTGTTTCCTGCAATTCTGCCTTGCTTTCAAATCCTCCTCGTTGCCTTCCCTCAATATATTTGTGGACGAGAGTTATCATTTATAACTCTGCAGGTTTGTGAATTGCAGTGCCCCTGAGCTCGATTTTTCAACTCGCTTTTTTGGGAGCTGGCCGCAAAAGCGCAGGATTGCTTCAGGCCCTGTTCTGCTTCCGGGTGGCAGGCTGAGCCTGTGGTTAATTCTTCTTCCTGATGGGAAAATAGAGTGACCTGTGCCTGTCCCAACACCTAGATCTAGTCTCTCACTGGTTCCCCCTCTTCCCGTTCATCCTCAGGACAAATTGCAACCTGTACGGATCAGGAGGTGAAAGGTGCTGATTCTCGAAGGAGGGAGATTGCTAGTAAAGCGGCTGTAATGGCCAACCCGAGCACAAGGAGATGAGAAATGAGGGGCGTTTTCGAAACCTTTCCCGATCACACGGTGTACCATCTTCTGGGTTTCTCATGCATGTTTTCAATGTAGGAAGATGCCCTTGAACCTGGAGATTTTGGACCCATGGGATGGATACCACGCAGTATTACTTTAAAGGGTCTGCGTTTGCTCACCCAACCTCACCAAACCTCTCAGCCCCAAGAGTGTCCACCCTTATGTCTCAATCAGCTGTGGGTCTAGAGATGGTCAATAAAGGTGGCATCACAGCCCCTGAACGAATTTTGTAAGAATTTCTCTCTCTTTCACTGTCTTTGTTTCACGGGTTTTTAAAAGTAATTGATTTTTATAATGGGGTTTAGCTGCTTTTCACTGCTGTGTTTATGCCGCTTTACACCCACTTGACTCACTTACAGAGGGATATCAATACATTGGTTTTAAGATTCTTACTAGTCAGATATATTCTTGGGCGGTGAACAGGGGGTGTTGAGTCCAGTTCACTGAGCAAGGAGTAGGTCTTGTCTATTACATATTGGGTTTATGGAACGGTATCTGAGCTAATTTGAAACCCTTGTTTTATGCATCACCCACCTCACCTTTCCCGTTAAGCAGCCATAGTGTGTCTTCTAAACGTGTGACGCTGTTCTGTTTTGTAATTCCGTTCAAGTGTAGCGGTTTTTGCATTCCCTCTCTAAGTGATATCTTATGATAAGTGTCTTTTTCTGTGTGACTTATTTCACTTAGAATCGTCGTACCTAAATCCTCTCATCATGCTGCTACTAGCCTTATGACGTTAATTTCATGGCTGAGTGATATGCCATTGTACATAAGGACCACAACTTCCTTATCCATGTTTCTCTTTCCTGGGATATTTAAGGTGTAACGAAGTGGAGGTTCTTGTCAACAGAGCAGCCCTAAACTTTGGGGTGCCTGTGTCTTGCTGATTTTTAGTTTTCCCAATTTATACGCCCATGAGTGGAAGTGCCCTATGCTCTCTAAGCTGAGTTTTTTAGATGTTTCAGGACACACCGTACACTTCTCCAGAGTGGCTGTTGACAATTTACATCCCGCGCATCAGCGTAGCAAGGCTCCCGTTTCACCATGGCCTGTCCTGCATTTCTGGTTTTGACACTTTATTCAGCACGGCCGTTTTGACAGAAGGGAAGCGAGACTTCTTTGTAGCGCTGATTTGCCTTTCCAGGTTGCTTGGTTGGCCAAAAAGGGCGTCTGCGTTTTTTCCTGAATATATTCAGGAAAAAACGCAGACGCCCTTTTTGGCCAAGGGCATCATGGTCGAGGTTTTGCCGCTTTTCCTGTGCTTTAAAGGCGATTCGAATCTACCTCCTGAAATCTGTTTCCTGCAATTCTGACTTGCTTTCAAATCCTCTTCGTTGCCTTTCCTCAATATATTTGTGGACGAGAGTTATCATTTATAACTCTGCAGGTTTGTGAATTGCAGTGCCCCTGAGCTCCATTTTTCAACTCGTTTTCTTGGGAGCTGGCCACAAAAGCGTAGGATTGCTTCAGGCCCTATTCTGGTTCCGGGCGGCAGGCTGAGCCTGTGGTTAATTCTTCTTCCTGATGGGAAAATAGAGTGACCTGTGCCTGTCCCAACACCTAGACCTAGTCTCTCATTGTTTCCCCCTCTTCCCGTTCATCCTCAGGACAAATTGCAACCTGTACGGAACAGGAGGTTAAAGGTGCTGATTCTCCACGGAGGGAGATTGCTACTAACGCGGCTGGAATGGCGAACCCGAGCACAAGGAGATGAGAAATGACGTGCGTTTTAGAAACCTTTCCCCATCACACAGTGTACCATCTTCTGGGTTTCTCATGCATGTTTTCGATGTAGGAAGATGCCCTTGAACCTGGAGATTTGGGACCCATGAGATGGGTACCACACAGTATTACTTTAAAGGATCTGTGTTTGCTCACCCAACCTCACCAAACCTCTCAGCCCCAAGAGTGTCCACCCTTATGTCTCAATCAGCTGTGGGTTTAGAGATGGTCAATACAGGTGGCATCACAGCCCCTGAACGAATTTTGTAAGAATTTCTCTCCCTTTCACTGTCTTTGTTTCATGGGATTTTAAAAGTAATTGATTTTTATAATGGGGTTTAGCTGCTTTTCACTGCTGTGTTTATGCTGCTTTACACCCACTTGACTCATTTACAGAGGGATATCAATACATAGCTTTGAAGATTCTTCCTAGTCAGATATATTCTTGGGCGGTGAATAGGGGGTGTCGAGTCCAGTTCACTGAGCAAGGAGTAGGTCTTGTCTATTACATATTGGGTTTATGGAACGGTATCTGAGCTAATTTGAAACCCTTGTTTTCTACCTCACCCGACCTCACCTTTCCCGTTAAGCAGCCATAGTGTGTTTTGTAAACGTGTGTCTCTGTTCTGTTTTGTAATTCAGTTCAAGTGTAGCGGTTTTTACATTCCCTCTATAAGTCATATCTTATGATAAGTGTTGTTTTCTGGTTGACTTATTTCACTTAAAATCGTCGTACCTAAATCCACTCATCATGCTGCTACTAGCCCTATGACGTTGATTTCATGGCTGAGTGATATGCCATTGTACATAAGGACCACAACTTCCTTATCCATTTTTCTCTTTCCTGGGATATTTAAGGTGTAACGAAGTGGAGGTTCTTGTCAACAGAGCAGCCCTAAACTTTGGGGTGCCTGTGTCTTGCTGATTTTTAGTTTTCCCAATTTATACGCCCATGAGTGGAAGTGCCTTATGCTCTCTATGCTGAGTTTTTTAGATGTTTCAGGAAACACCGTACACTTCTCCAGAGTGGCTGTTGGCAATTTACATCCCGCCCATCAGGGTAGTAAGGCTCCCGTTTCTCCATGGCCTGTCCTGCATTTCTGGTTTTGACACTTTATTCAGCATGGCCCTTTTGACCGATGGGAAGCGAGACTTCTTTGTAGCGCTGATTTGCTTTTCCAGGTTGCTTGGTTGGCCAAAAAGGGCGTATGCGTTTTTTCCTGAATATATTCAGGAAAAAACGCATACGCCCTTTTTGGCCAAGGGCATCATTGTCGAGGTTTTGCCGCTTTTCCTGTGCTTTAAAGGCGATTCGACTTTACCTCCTGAATTCTGTTTCCTGCAATTCTGACTTGCTTTCAAATCCTCCTCGTTGCCTTCCCTCAATATATTTGTGGACGAGAGTTATCATTTCTAACTCTGCAGGTTTGTGAATTGCAGTGCCCCTGAGCTCGATTTTTCAACTCGCTTTTTTGGGAGCTGGCCGCAAAAGCAGAGGATTGCTTCAGGGCCTGTTCTGCTTCCGGGCGGCAGGCTGAGCCTGTGGTTAATTCTTCTTCCTGATGGGAAAATAGAGTGACCTGTGCCTGTACCAACACCTAGAGCTAGTCTCTCACTGGTTCCCCCTCTTCCCGTTCATCCTCAGGACAAATTGCAACCTGTACGGAACAGGAGGTTAAAGGTGCTGATTCTCGAAGAAGGGAGATTGCTAGTAAAGCGGCTGTAATGGCCAACCCGAGCACAAGGAGATGAGAAATGAGGTGCGTTTTAGAAACCTTTCCCGATCACACGGTGTACCATCTTCTGGGTTTCTCATGCATGTTTTCGATGTAGGAAGATGCCCTTGAACCTGGAGATTTTGGACCCATGGGATGGATACCACGCAGTATTACTTTAAAGGGTCTGCGTTTGCTCACCCAACCTGACCAAACCTCTCAGCCCCAAGAGTGTCCACCCTTATGTCTCAATCAGCTGTGGGTCTAGAGATGGTCAATCCAGGTGGCATCACAGCCCCTGAACGAATTTTGTAAGAATTTCTCTCTCTTTCACTGTCTTTGTTTCACGGGTTTTTAAAAGTAATTGATTTTTATAATGGGGTTTAGCTGCTTTTCACTGCTGTGTTTATGCCGCTTTACACCCACTTGACTCACTTACAGAGGGATATCAATACATTGGTTTTAAGATTCTTACTAGTCAGATATATTCTTGGGCGGTGAACAGGGGGTGTTTAGTCCACTTCACTGAGCAAGGAGTAGGTCTTGTCTATTACATATTGGGTGTATGGAACGGTATCTGAGTCTATTTGAAACCCTTGTTTTATGCATCACCCCACCTCACCTTTCCTGTTAAGCAGCCATAGTGTGTCTTCTAAACGTGTGACGCTGTTCTGTTTTGTAATTCAGTTCAAGTGTAGCGGTTTTTACATTCCCTCTATAAGTGATATCTTATGATAAGTGTCTTTTTCTGTGTGACTTATTTCACTTAGAATCGTCGTACCTAAATCCTCTCATCATGCTGCTACTAGCCTTATGACGTTAATTTCATGGCTGAGTGATATGCCATTGTACATAAGGACCACAACTTCCTTATCCATTTCTCTCTTTCCTGGGATATTTAAGGTGTAACGAAGTGGAGGTTCTTGTCAACAGAGCAGCCCTAAACTTTGGGGTGCCTGTGTCTTGCTGATTTTTAGTTTTCCCAATTTATACGCCCATGAGTGGAAGTGCCCTATGCTCTCTAAGCTGAGTTTTTTAGATGTTTCAGGACACACCGTACACTTCTCCAGAGTGGCTGTTGGCAATTTACATCCCGCGCATCAGCGTAGCAAGGCTCCCGTTTCTCCATGGCCTGTCCTGCATTTCTGGTTTTGACACTTTATTCAGCATGGCCCTTTTGACCGATGGGAAGCGAGACTTCTTTGTAGCGCTGATTTGCCTTTCCAGGTTGCTTGGTTGGCCAAAAAGGGCGTTTGCGTTTTTTCCTGAATATATTCAGGAAAAAACGCAAACGCCCTTTTTGGCCAAGGGCATCATTGTCGAGGTTTTGCCGCTTTTCCCGAGCTTTAAAGGCGATTCAACTGTACCTCCTGAAATCTCTTTCCTGCAATTCTGCCTTGCTTTCAAATCCTCTGCGTTGCCTTCCCTCAATATATTTGTGGACGAGAGTTATCATTTATAACTCTGCAGGTTTGTGAATTGCAGTGCCCCTGAGCTCGATTTTTCAACTCGCTTTTTTGGGAGCTGGCCGCAAAAGCGCAGGATTGCTTCAGGCCCTGTTCTGCTTCCGGGCGGCAGGCTGAGCCTGTGGTTAATTCTTCTTCCTGATGGGAAAATAGAGTGACCTGTGCCTGTCCCAACACCTAGAGCTAGTCTCTCACTGGTTCCCCCTCTTCCCGTTCATCCTCAGGACAAATTGCAACCTGTACGGAACAGGAGGTTAAAGGTGCTGATTCTCGAAGGAGGAAGATTGCTAGTAAAGCGGCTGTAATGGCCAACCCGAGCACAAGGAGATGAGAAATGAGGTGCGTTTTCGAAACCTTTCCCGATCACATGGTGTACCATCTTCTGGGTTTCTCATGCATGTTTTCGATGTAGGAAGATGCCCTTGAACCTGGAGATTTTGGACCCATGGGATGGATACCACGCAGTATTACTTTAAAGGGTCTGCGTTTGCTCACCCAACCTCACCAAACCTCTCAGGCCCAAGAGTGTCCACCCTTATGTCTCAATCAGCTGTGGGTCTAGAGATGGTCAATAAAGGTGGCATCACAGCCCCTGAACGAATTTTGTAAGAATTTCTCTCTCTTTCACTGTCTTTGTTTCACGGGTTTTTAAAAGTAATTGATTTTTATAATGGGGTTTAGCTGCTTTTCACTGCTGTGTTTATGCCGCTTTACACCCACTTGACTCACTTACAGAGGGATATCAATACATTGGTTTTAAGATTCTTACTAGTCAGATATATTCTTGGGCGGTGAACAGGGGGTGTTGAGTCCAGTTCACTGAGCAAGGAGTAGGTCTTGTCTATTACATATTGGGTTTATGGAACGGTATCTGAGCTAATTTGAAACCCTTGTTTTATGCATCACCCACCTCACCTTTCTCGTTAAGCAGCCATAGTGTGTCTTCTAAACGTGTGACGCTGTTCTGTTTTGTAATTGAGTTCAACTGTAGTGGTTTTTGCATTCCCTCTATAAGTGATATCTTATGATAAGTGTCTTTTTCTGTGTGACTTATTTCACTTAGAATCGTCGTACCTAAATCCTCTCATCATGCTGCTACTAGCCTTATGACGTTAATTTCATGGCTGAGTGATATGCCATTGTACATAAGGACCACAACTTCCTTATCCATTTTTCTCTTTCCTGGGATATTTAAGGTGTAACGAAGTGGAGGTTCTTGTCAACAGAGCAGCCCTAAACTTTGGGGTGCCTGTGTCTTGCTGATTTTTAGTTTTCCCAATTTATATGCCCATGAGTGGAAGTGCCTTATGCTCTCTAAGCTGAGTTTTTTAGAGGTTTCAGGACACACCGTACACTTCTCCAGAGTGACTGTTGGCAATTTACATCCCGCCCATCAGCGTAGCAAGGCTCCCGTTTCTCCATGGCCTGTCCTGCATTTCTGGTTTTGACACTTTATTCAGCATGGCCCTTTTGACCGATGGGAAGCGAGACTTCTTTGTAGCGCTGATTTGCCTTTCCAGGTTGCTTGGTTGGCCAAAAAGGGCGTATGCGTTTTTTCCTGAATATATTCAGGAAAAAACGCATACGCCCTTTTTGGCCAACGGCATCATGGTCGAAGTTTTGCCGCTTTTCCTGTGCTTTAAAGGCGATTCGAATCTACCTCCTGAAATCTGTTTCCTGCAATTCTGCCTTGCTTTCAAATCCTCTTCGTTGCCTTCCCTCAATATATTTGTGGACGAGAGTTATCATTTCTAACTCTGCAGGTCTGTGAATTGCAGTGCCCCTGAGCTCCATTTTTCAACTCGCTTTCTTCGGAGTTGGCCGCAAAAGCGCAGGATTGCTTCAAGCCCTATTCTGGTTCCGGGCGGCAGGCTGAGCCTGTGGTTAATTCTTCTTCCTGATGGGAAAATAGAGTGATCTGTGCCTGTCCCAACACCTAGAGCTAGTCTATCATTGGTTCCACCTCTTCCCTTTCATCCTCAGGACAGATTGCAACCTGTACGGAACAGGAGGTTAAAGGTGCTGATTCTCCACGGAGGGAGATTGCTACTAACTCGGTTGGAATGGCGAACCAGAGCACAAGGAGATGAGAAATGAGGTGCGTTTTAGAAACCTTTCCCGATCGCACGGTGTACCGTCTTCTGGGTTTCTCATGCATGTTTTTGATATAGGAAGATGCCCTTGAACTTGGAGATTTGGGACCCATGGGATGGGTACCACGCAGTATTACTTTAAAGGGTCTGCGTTTGCTCACCCAACCTCACCAAATCTCTCAGCCCCACGAGTGTCCACCCTTATGTCTCAATCAGCTGTGGGTCTAGAGATGGTCAATAAAGGTGTCATCACAGCCCCTGAACGAATTCTGTATGAATTTCTCTCTCTTTCACTGTCTTTGTTTCACGGGTTTTTAAAAGTAATTGATTTTTATAATGGGGTTTAGCTGCTTTTCACTGCTGTGTTTATGCCGCTTTACACCCACTTGACTCACTTACAGAGAGATATCAATACATTGGTTTTAAGAGTCTTACTAGTCTGATATATTCTTGGGCGGTGAACAGGGGGCGTTGAGTCCACTTCACTGAGCAAGGAGTAGGTCTTGTCTATTACATATTGGGTTTATGGAACGGTATCTGAGCTAATTTGAAACCCTTGTTTTCTGCCTCACCCGACCTCACCTTTCCCGTTAAGCAGCCATAGTGTGTTTTGTAAACGTGTGTCTCTGTTCTGTTTTGTAATTCAGTTCAAGTGTAGCGGTTTTTACATTCCCTCTATAAGTGATATCTTATGATAAGTGTCGTTTTCTGGTTGACTTATTTCACTTAGAATCGTCGTACCTAAATCCACTCATCATGCTGCTACTAGCCTTATGACGTTGATTTCATGGCTGAGTGATATTCCATTGTACATAAGGACCACAACTTCTTTATCCATTTTTCTCTTTCCTGGGATATTTAAGGTGTAACGAAGTGGAGGTTCTTGTCAACAGAGCAGCCCTAAACTTTGGGGTGCCTGTGTCTTGCTGATTTTTAGTTTTCCCAATTTATACGCCCATGAGTGGAAGTGCCCTATGCTCTCTAAGCTGAGTTTTTTAGAGGTTTCAGGACACACCGTACACTTCTCCAGAGTGGCTGTTGGCAATTTACATCACGCCAATCAGCGTAGCAAGGCTCCCGTTTCTCCATGGCCTGTCCTGCATTTCTGGTTTTGACACTTTATTCAGCATGGCCCTTTTGACCGATGGGAAGCGAGACTTCTTTGTAGCGCTGATTTGCCTTTCCAGGTTGCTTGGTTGGCCAAAAAGGGCGTCTGCGTTTTTTCCTGAATATATTCAGGAAAAAACGCAGACGCCCTTTTTGGCCAAGGGCATCATGGTCGAGGTTTTGCCGCTTTTCCTGTGCTTTAAAGGCGATTCGAATCTACCTCCTGAAATCTGTTTCTTCTAATTCTGCCTTGCTTTCAAATCCTCTTCGTTGCCTTTCCTCAATATATTTGTGGACGAGAGTTATCATTTCTAACTCTGCAGGTTTGTGAATTGCAGTGCCCCTGAGCTCCATTTTTCAACTCGTTTTCTTGGGAGCTGGCCACAAAAGCGTAGGATTGCTACAGGCCCTATTCTTGTTCCGGGCGGCAGGCTGAGCCTGTGGTTAATTCTTCTTCCTGATTGGAAAATAGAGTGACCTGTGCTTGTCCCAACACCTAGACCTAGTCTCTCATTGGTTCCCCCTCTTCCCGTTCATCCTCAGGACAAATTGCAACCTGTACGGAACAGGAGGTTAAAGGTGCTGATTCTCCACGGAGGGAGATTGCTACTAACGCGGCTGGAATGGCGAACCCGAGCACAAGGAGATGAGAAATGACGTGCGTTTTAGAAACCTTTCCCGATCACACGGTGTACCATCTTCTGGGTTTCTCATGCATGTTTTCGATGTAGGAAGATGCCCTTGAACCTGGAGATTTGGGACCCATGAGATGGGTACCACACAGTATTACTTTAAAGGGTCTGTGTTTGCTCACCCAACCTCACCAAACCTCTCAGCCCCAAGAGTGTCCACCCTTATGTCTCAATCAGCTGTGGGTCTAGATATGGTCAATCCAGGGGGCATCACAGCCCCTGAACGAATTTTGTAAGAATTTCTCTCCCTTTCACTGTCTTTGTTTCATGGGATTTTAAAAGTAATTGATTTTTATAATGGGGTTTAGCTGCTTTTCACTGCTGGGTTTATGCTGCTTTACACCCACTTGACTCATTTACAGAGGGATATCAATACATAGCTTTGAAGATTGTTCCTAGTCAGATATATTCTTGGGCGGTGAATAGGGGGTGTTGAGTCCAGTTCACTGAGCAAGGAGTAGGTCTTGTCTATTACATATTGGGTTTATGGAACGGTATCTGAGCTAATTTGAAACCCCTGTTTTCTACCTCACCCGACCTCACCTTTCCCGTCAAGCAGCCATAGTGTGTTTTGTAAACGTGTGTCTCTGTTCTGTTTTGTAATTCAGTTCAAGTGTAGCGGTTTTTACATTCCCTCTATAAGTCATATCTTATGATAAGTGTTGTTTTCTGGTTGACTTATTTCACTTAGAATCGTCGTACCTAAATCCACTCATCATGCTGCTACTAGCCTTATGACGTTGATTTCATGGCTGAGTGATATGCCATTGTACATAAGGACCACAACTTCCTTATCCATTTTTCTCTTTCCTGGGATATTTAAGGTGTAACGAAGTGGAGGTTCTTGTCAACAGAGCAGCCCTAAACTTTGGGGTGCCTGTGTCTTGCTGATTTTTAGTTTTCCCAATTTATACGCCCATGAGTGGAAGTGCCTTATGCTCTCTATGCTGAGTTCTTTAGATGTTTCAGGAAACACCGTACACTTCTCCAGAGTGGCTGTTGGCAATTTACATCCCGCCCATCAGCGTAGTAAGGCTCCCGTTTCTCCATGGCCTGTCCTGCATTTCTGGTTTTGACACTTTATTCAGCATGGCCCTTTTGACCGATGGGAAGCGAGACTTCTTTGTAGCGCTGATTTGCCTTTCCAGGTTGCTTGGTTGGCCAAAAAGGGCGTCTGCGTGTTTTCCTGAATATATTCAGGAAAAAACGCATACGCCCTTTTTGGCCAAGGGCATCATGGTCGAGGTTTTGCCGCTTTTCCTGTGCTTTAAAGGCGATTCGACTCTACCTCCTGAAATCTGTTTCCTGCAATTCTCCCTTGCTTTCAAATCCTCCTCGTTGCCTTCCCTCAATATATTTGTGGACAAGAGTTATCATTTATAACTCTGCAGGTTTGTGAATTGCAGTGCCCCTGAGCTCGATTTTTCAACTCGTTTTTATGGGAGCTGGCCGCAAAAACACAGGATTGCTTCAGGCCCTGTTCTGCTTCCGGGCGGCAGGCTGAGCCTGTGGTTAATTCTTCTTCCTGATGGGAAAATAGAGTGACCTGTGCCTGTCCCAACACCTAGAGCTAGTCTCTCACTGGTTCCCCCTCTTCCCGTTCATCCTCAGGACAAATTGCAACCTGTACGGAACAGGAGGTTGAAGGTGCTGATTCTCGAAGGAGGGAGATTGCTAGTAAAGCGGCTGTAATAGCCAACCCGAGCACAAGGAGATGAGAAATGAGGTGCGTTTTCGAAACCTTTCCCGATCACACGGTGTACCATCTTCTGGGTTTCTCATGCATGTTTTTGTTATAGGAAGATGCCCTTGAACTTGGAGATTTGGGACCCATGGGATGGGTACCACGCAGTATTACTTTAAAGGGACTGCGTTTCCTCAACCAACCTGACCAAACCTCTCAGCCACAAGAGTGTCCACCCTTATGTCTCAATCAGCTGTGGGTCTAGATATGGTCAATCCAGGTGGCATCACAGCCCCTGAACGAATATTGTAAGAATTTCTCTATCTTTCACTGTCTTTGTTTCACAGCTTTTTAAAAGTAATTGATTTTTAAAATGGGGTTTAGCTGCTTTTCACTGCTGTTTTTATGCTGCTTTACACCCACTTGACTCACTTACAGAGAGATATCAATACATAGCTTTGAAGATTCTTCCTAGTCAGATATATTCTTGGGCGGTGAATAGGGGGTTTTTGCGTCCAGTTCACTGAGCAACGAGTAGGTCTTGTCTAATACATATTGGGTTTATGGAACGGTATCTGAGCTAATTTGAAACCTTTGTTTTCTGCCTCACCCGACCTCAGCTTTCCCGTTAAGAAGCCATAGTGTGTTTTGTAAACGTGTGTCTCTGTTCTGTTTTGTAATTCAGTTCAAGTGTAGCGGTTTTTACATTCCCTCTATAAGTGATATCTTATGATAAGTGTCGTTTTCTGGTTGACTTATTTCACTTAGAATCGTCGTACCTAAATCCACTCATCATGCTGCTACTAGCCTTATGACGTTGATTTCATGGCTGAGTGATATTCCATTGTACATAAGGACCACAACTTCTTTATCCATTTTTTTCTTTCCTGGGATATTTAAGGTGTAACGAAGTGGAGGTTCTTGTCAACAGAGCAGCCCTAAACTTTGTGGTGCCTGTGTCTTGCTGATTTTTAATTTTTCCAATTCATGCGCCCATGAGTGGAAGTGCCCTATGCTCTCTAAGCTGAGTTTTTTAGATGTTTCAGGACAAACCGTACACTTCTCCAGAGTGGCTGTTGGCAATTTACATCCCGCCCATCAGCGTAGCAAGGCTCCCGTTTCTCCATGGCCTGTCCTGCATTTCTGGTTTTGACACTTTATTCAGCATGGCCCTTTTGACCGATGGGAAGCGAGACTTCTTTGTAGCGCTGATTTGCCTTTCCAGGTTGCTTGGTTGGCCAAAAAGGGCGTCTGCGTTTTTTCCTGAATATATTCAGGAAAAAACGCAGACGCCCTTTTTGGCCAAGGGCATCATGGTCGAGGTTTTGCCGCTTTTCCTGTGCTTTAAAGGCGATTCGAATCTACCTCCTGAAATCTGTTTCCTGCAATTCTGCCTTGCTTTCAAATCCTCTTCGTTGCCTTCCCTCAATATATTTGTGGACGAGAGTTATCGTTTCTAACTCTGCAGGTTTGTGAATTGCAGTGCCCCTGAGCTCCATTTTTCAACTCGCTTTCTTGGGAGCTGGCCGCAAAAGCGCAGGATTGCTTCAGGCCCTATTGTGGTTCCGGGCGGCAGGCTGAGCCTGTGGTTAATTCTTCTTCCTGATGGGAAAATAGAGTGACCTGTGCCTGTCCCCACACCTAGACCTAGTGTCTCATTGGTTCCCCCTCTTCCCGTTCATCCTCAGGACAAATTTGCAACCTGTACGGAACAGGAGGTTAAAGGTGCTCATTCTCCAAGGAGGGAGATTGCTAGTAAAGCGGCTGGAATGGCGAGCCCGAGCACAAGGAGATGAGAAATGAGGTGCGTTTTAGAAACCTTTCCCGATCACACGGTGTACCATCTTCTGGGTTTCTCATGCATCTTTTCGATGTAGGAAGATGCCCTTGAACCTGGAGATTTTGGACCCATGGGATGGGTACCACGCAGTATTACTTTAAAGGGTCTGTGTTTGCTCACCCAACCTCACCAAACCTCTCAGCCCCAAGAGTGTCCACCCTTATGTCTCAATCAGCTGTGGGTCTAGTGATGGTCAATAAAGGTGGCATCCCAGCCCCTGAACGAATTCTGTATGAATTTCTCTCTCTTTCACTGTCTTTGTTTCACGGGTTTTTAAAAGTAATTGATTTTTATAATGGGGTTTAGCTGCTTTTCACTGCTGTGTTTATGCCGCTTTACACCCACTTGACTCACTTACAGAGAGATATCAATACATTGATTTTAAGAGTTTTACTAGTCAGATATATTCTTGGGCGGTGAACAGGGGGTGTTGAATCCAGTTCACTGAGCAAGGAGTAGGTCTTGTCTGTTACATATTGGGTTTATGGAACAGTATCTGAGCTAATTTGAAACCCTTGTTTTCTGCATCACCCCACCTCACCTTTCCTGTTAAGCAGCCATAGTGTGTTTTCTAAACGTGTGACGCTGTTCTGTTTTGTAATTCAGTTCAAGTGTAGCGGTTTTTACATTCCCTCTCTAAGTGATATCTTATGATAAGTGTCTTTTTCTGTGTGACTTATTTCACTTAGAATCGTCGTACCTAAATCTTCTCATCATGCTGCTACTAGCCTTAAGATGTTGATTTCATTGCTGAGTGATATGCCATTATACACATGGACCACAACTTCTTTATCCATTTTTCTATTTCCTGGGATATTTAAGGTGTAACGAAGTGGAGGTTCTTGTCAACAGAGCAGCCCTCAACTTTGGGGTGCCTGTGTCTTGCTGATTTTTAGTTTTCCCAATTTATACGCCCATGAGTGGAAGTGCCCTATGCTCTCTAAGCTGAGTTTTTTAGATGTTTCAGGACACACCGTACACTTCTCCAGAGTGGCTGTTGGCACTTTACATCCCGCCCATCAGCGTAGCAAGGCTCCCGTTTCTCCATGCCCTGTCCTGCATTTCTGGTTTTGACACTTTATTCAGCATGGCCCTTTTGACCGATGGGAAGCGAGACTTCTTTGTAGCGCTGATTTGCCTTTCCAGGTTGCTTGGTTGGCCAAAAAGGGCGTATGCGTTTTTTCCTGAATATATTCAGGAAAAAACGCATACGCCCTTTTTGGCCAAGGGCATCATGGTCGAGGTTTTGCCGCTTTTCCTGTGCTTTAAAGGCGATTCGAATCTACCTCCTGAAATCTGTTTCCTGCAATTCTGCCTTGCTTTCAAATCCTCTTCGTTGCCTTCCCTCAATATATTTGTGGACGAGAGTTATCGTTTCTAACTCTGCAGGTTTGTGAATTGCAGTGCCCCTGAGCTCCATTTTTCAACTCGCTTTCTTGGGAGCTGGCCGCAAAAGCGCAGGATTGCTTCAGGCCCTATTGTGGTTCCGGGCGGCAGGCTGAGCCTGTGGTTAATTCTTCTTCCTGATGGGAAAATAGAGTGACCTGTGCCTGCCCCACACCTAGACCTAGTCTCTCATTGGTTCCCCCTCTTACCGTTCATCCTCAGGACAAATTTGCAACCTGTAGGGAACAGGAGGTTAAAGGTGCTCATTCTCCAAGGAGGGAGATTGCTAGTAAAGCGGCTGTAATGGCGAGCCCGAGCACAAGGAGATGAGAAATGAGGTGCGTTTTAGAAACCTTTCCCGATCACACGGTGTACCATCTTCTGGGTTTTTCATGCATGTTTTCGATGTAGGAAGATGCCCTTGAACCTGCAGATTTTGGACCCATGGGATGGGTACCACGCAGTATTACTTTAAAGGGTCTGCGTTTGCTCACCCAACCTCACCAAACCTCTCAGCCCCAAGAGTGTCCACCCTTATGTCTCAATCAGCTGTGGGTCTAGAGATGGTCAATCCAGGTGGCATCCCAGCCCCTGAACGAATTCTGTATGAATTTCTCTCTCTTTCACTGTCTTTGTTTCACGGGTTTTTAAAAGTAATTGATTTTTATAATGGGGTTTAGCTTCTTTTCACTGCTGTGTTTATGCCGCTTTACACCCACTTGACTCACTTACAGAGAGATATCAATACATTGGTTTTAAGAGTCTTACTAGTCAGATATATTCTTGGGCGGTGAACAGGGGGTGTTGAATCCAGTTCACTGAGCAAGGAGTAGGTCTTGTCTGTTACATATTGGGTTTATGGAACAGTATCTGAGCTAATTTGAAACCCTTGTTTTATGCATCACCCCACCTCACCTTTCCCGTTAAGCAGCCATAGTGTGTTTTCTAAACGTGTGACGCTGTTCTGTTTTGTAATTCAGTTCAAGTGTAGAGGTTTTTACATTCCCTCTATAAGTGATATCTTATGATAAGTGCCTTTTCCTTTGTGACTTATTTCACTTAGAATCGTCGTACCTAAATCTTCTCATCATGCTGCTACTAGCCTTATGATGTTGATTTCATTGCTGAGTGATATGCCATTATACATATGGACCACAACTTCTTTATCCATTTTTCTATTTCCTGGGATATTTAAGGTGTAACGAAGTGGAGGTTCTTGTCAACAGAGCAGCCCTAAACTTTGGGGTGCCTGTGTCTTGCTGATTTTTAGTTTTCCCAATTTATACGCCCATGAGTGGAAGTGCCCTATGCTCTCTAAGCTGAGTTTTTTAGATGTTTCAGGACACACCGTACACTTCTCCAGAGTGGCTGTTGGCACTTTACATCCCGCCCATCTGCCTTACAAGGCTCCCGTTTCTCCATGGCCTGTCCTGCATTTCTGGCTTTGACACTTTATTCAGCATGGCCCTTTTGACCGATGGGAAGCGAGACTTCTTTGTTTTGCTGATTTGCCTTTCCAGGTTGCTTGGTTGGCCAAAAAGGGCGTATGCGTTTTTTCCTGAATATATTCAGGAAAAAACTCATACGCCCTTTTTGGCCAAGGGCATCATGGTCGAGGTTTTGCCGCTTTTCCTGTGCTTTAAAGGCGCTTCAAATCTACCTCCTGAAATCTGTTTCCTGCAATTCTGCCTTGCTTTCAAATCCTCTTCGTTTTCTTCCCTCAATATATTTGTGGACGAGAGTTAACATTTATAACTCTGCAGGTTTGTGAATTGCAGTGCCCCTGAGCTCCATTTTTCAACTCGCTTTCTTGGGAGTTGGCCGCAAAAGCGCAGGATTGCTTCAGGCCCTATTGTGGTTCCGGGCGGCAGGCTGAGCCTGTGGTTAATTCTTCTTCCTGATGGGAAAATAGAGTGACCTGTGCCTGTCCCCACACCTAGACCTAGTCTCTCATTGGTTCCCCCTCTTCCCGTTCATCCTCAGGACAAATTGCAACCTGTACGGAACAGGAGGTTAAAGGTGCTCATTCTCCAAGGAGGGAGATTTCTAGTAAAGCGGCTGGAATGGCGAACCCGAGCACAAGGAGATGAGAAATGAGGTGCGTTTTAGAAACCTTTCCCGATCACATGGTGTACCATCTTCTGGGTTTCTCATGCATGTTTTCGATGTAGGAAGATGCCCTTGAAGCTGGAGATTTGGGACCTATGGGATGGGTACCACGCAGTATTACTTTAAAGGGTCTGCGTTTGCTCACCCAACCTCACCAAACCTCTCAGCCCCAAGAGTGTCCACCCTTATGTCTCAATCAGCTGTGGGTCTAGATATGGTCAATCCAGGTGGCATCCCAGCCCCTGAACGAATTTTGTAAGAATTTCTCTCTCTTTCACTGTCTTTGTTTCACGGGTTTTTAAAAGTAATTGATTTTTATAATGGGGTTTAGCTGCTTTTCACTGCTGTGTTTATGCTGCTTTACACCCACTTGACTCACTTACAGAGAGATATCAATACATAGCTTTGAAGATTCTTCCTAGTCAGATATATTCTTGGGCGGTGAATAGGGGGTTTTTGCATCCAGTGCACTGAGCAAGGAGTAGGTCTTGTCTATTACATATTGGGTTTATGGAACGCTATCTGAGCTAATTTGAAACCCTTGTTTTATGCGTCACCCCACCTCACCGTTCCCGTTAAGCAGCCATAGTGTGTTTTCTAAACGTGGGACTCTGTTCTGTTTTGTAATTCAGTTCAAGTGGAGCGGTTTTTACATTCCCTCTATAAGTGATATCTTACGATAAGTGTCTTTCTGTGTGACTTATTTCACTTAGAATCGTCGTACCTAAATCCACTCATCATGCTGCTACTAGCCTTATGACGTTGATTTCATGCCTGAGTGATATTCCATTGTACATAAGGACCACAACTTCTTTATCCATTTTTCTCTTTCCTGGGATATTTAAGGTGTAATGAAGTGGAGGTTCTTGACAACAGTCAGCCCTAAACTTTGGGGTGCCTGTGTCTTGCTGATTTTTAGTTTTCCCAATTTATACGCCCATGAGTGGAAGTGCCCTATGCTCTCTAAGCTGAGTTTTTTAGATGTTTCAGGACACACCGTACACTTCTCCAGAGTGGCTGTTGGCACTTTACATCCCGCCCATCAGCGTAGCAAGGCTCCCGTTTCTCCATGGCCTGTCCTGCATTTCTGGTTTTGACACTTGATTCAGCATGGCCCTTTTGACCGATGGGAAGCGAGACTTCTTTGTAGCGCTGATTTGCCTTTCCAGGTTGCTTGGTTGGCCAAAAAGGGCGTATGCGTTTTTTCCTGAATATATTCAGGAAAAAACGCATACGCCCTTTTTGGCCAAGGGCATCATGGTCGAGGTTTTGCCGCTTTTCCTGTGCTTTAAAGGCGATTCGACTCTACCTCCTGAAATCTGTTTCCTGCAATTCTGCCTTGCTTTCAAATCCTCTTCGTTGCCTTCCCTCAATATATTTGTGGACGAGAGTTATCGTTTCTAACTCTGCAGGTTTGTGAATTGCAGTGCCCCTGAGCTCCATTTTTCAACTCGCTTTCTTGGGAGCTGGCCGCAAAAGCGCAGGATTGCTTCAGGCCCTATTGTGGTTCCGGGCGGCAGGCTGAGCCTGTGGTTAATTCTTCTTCCTGATGGGAAAATAGAGTGACCTGTGCCTGCCCCACACCTAGACCTAGTCTCTCATTGGTTCCCCCTCTTACCGTTCATCCTCAGGACAAATTTGCAACCTGTAGGGAACAGGAGGTTAAAGGTGCTCATTCTCCAAGGAGGGAGATTGCTAGTAAAGCGGCTGTAATGGCGAGCCCGAGCACAAGGAGATGAGAAATGAGGTGCGTTTTAGAAACCTTTCCCGATCACACGGTGTACCATCTTCTGGGTTTTTCATGCATGTTTTCGATGTAGGAAGATGCCCTTGAACCTGCAGATTTTGGACCCATGGGATGGGTACCACGCAGTATTACTTTAAAGGGTCTGCGTTTGCTCACCCAACCTCACCAAACCTCTCAGCCCCAAGAGTGTCCACCCTTATGTCTCAATCAGCTGTGGGTCTAGAGATGGTCAATCCAGGTGGCATCCCAGCCCCTGAACGAATTCTGTATGAATTTCTCTCTCTTTCACTGTCTTTGTTTCACGGGTTTTTAAAAGTAATTGATTTTTATAATGGGGTTTAGCTTCTTTTCACTGCTGTGTTTATGCCGCTTTACACCCACTTGACTCACTTACAGAGAGATATCAATACATTGGTTTTAAGAGTCTTACTAGTCAGATATATTCTTGGGCGGTGAACAGGGGGTGTTGAATCCAGTTCACTGAGCAAGGAGTAGGTCTTGTCTGTTACATATTGGGTTTATGGAACAGTATCTGAGCTAATTTGAAACCCTTGTTTTATGCATCACCCCACCTCACCTTTCCCGTTAAGCAGCCATAGTGTGTTTTCTAAACGTGTGACGCTGTTCTGTTTTGTAATTCAGTTCAAGTGTAGAGGTTTTTACATTCCCTCTATAAGTGATATCTTATGATAAGTGCCTTTTCCTTTGTGACTTATTTCACTTAGAATCGTCGTACCTAAATCTTCTCATCATGCTGCTACTAGCCTTATGATGTTGATTTCATTGCTGAGTGATATGCCATTATACATATGGACCACAACTTCTTTATCCATTTTTCTATTTCCTGGGATATTTAAGGTGTAACGAAGTGGAGGTTCTTGTCAACAGAGCAGCCCTAAACTTTGGGGTGCCTGTGTCTTGCTGATTTTTAGTTTTCCCAATTTATACGCCCATGAGTGGAAGTGCCCTATGCTCTCTAAGCTGAGTTTTTTAGATGTTTCAGGACACACCGTACACTTCTCCAGAGTGGCTGTTGGCACTTTACATCCCGCCCATCAGCCTTACAAGGCTCCCGTTTCTCCATGGCCTGTCCTGCATTTCTGGCTTTGACACTTTATTCAGCATGGCCCTTTTGACCGATGGGAAGCGAGACTTCTTTGTTTTGCTGATTTGCCTTTCCAGGTTGCTTGGTTGGCCAAAAAGGGCGTATGCGTTTTTTCCTGAATATATTCAGGAAAAAACTCATACGCCCTTTTTGGCCAAGGGCATCATGGTCGAGGTTTTGCCGCTTTTCCTGTGCTTTAAAGGCGCTTCAAATCTACCTCCTGAAATCTGTTTCCTGCAATTCTGCCTTGCTTTCAAATCCTCTTCGTTTTCTTCCCTCAATATATTTGTGGACGAGAGTTAACATTTATAACTCTGCAGGTTTGTGAATTGCAGTGCCCCTGAGCTCCATTTTTCAACTCGCTTTCTTGGGAGTTGGCCGCAAAAGCGCAGGATTGCTTCAGGCCCTATTGTGGTTCCGGGCGGCAGGCTGAGCCTGTGGTTAATTCTTCTTCCTGATGGGAAAATAGAGTGACCTGTGCCTGTCCCCACACCTAGACCTAGTCTCTCATTGGTTCCCCCTCTTCCCGTTCATCCTCAGGACAAATTGCAACCTGTACGGAACAGGAGGTTAAAGGTGCTCATTCTCCAAGGAGGGAGATTTCTAGTAAAGCGGCTGGAATGGCGAACCCGAGCACAAGGAGATGAGAAATGAGGTGCGTTTTAGAAACCTTTCCCGATCACATGGTGTACCATCTTCTGGGTTTCTCATGCATGTTTTCGATGTAGGAAGATGCCCTTGAAGCTGGAGATTTGGGACCTATGGGATGGGTACCACGCAGTATTACTTTAAAGGGTCTGCGTTTGCTCACCCAACCTCACCAAACCTCTCAGCCCCAAGAGTGTCCACCCTTATGCCTCAATCAGCTGTGGGTCTAGATATGGTCAATCCAGGTGGCATCACAGCCCCTGAACGAATTTTGTAAGAATTTCTCTCTCTTCCACTGTCTTTGTTTCACGGGTTTTTAAAAGTAATTGATTTTTATAATGGGGTTTAGCTGCTTTTCACTGCTGTGTTTATGCTGCTTTACACCCACTTGACTCACTTACAGAGTGATATCAATACATAGCTTTGAAGATTCTTCCTAGTCAGATATATTCTTGGGCGGTGAATAGGGGGTTTTTGCATCCAGTGCACTGAGCAAGGAGTAGGTCTTGTCTATTACATATTGGGTTTATGGAACGCTATCTGAGCTAATTTGAAACCCTTGTTTTATGCGTCACCCCACCTCACCGTTCCCGTTAAGCAGCCATAGTGTGTTTTCTAAACGTGGGACTGTGTTCTGTTTTGTAATTCAGTTCAAGTGGAGCGGTTTTTACATTCCCTCTATAAGTGATATCTTACGATAAGTGTCTTTCTGTGTGACTTATTTCACTTAGAATCGTCGTACCTAAATCCACTCATCATGCTGCTACTAGCCTTATGACGTTGATTTCATGCCTGAGTGATATTCCATTGTACATAAGGACCACAACTTCTTTATCCATTTTTCTCTTTCCTGGGATATTTAAGGTGTAATGAAGTGGAGGTTCTTGACAACAGTCAGCCCTAAACTTTGGGGTGCCTGTGTCTTGCTGATTTTTAGTTTTCCCAATTTATACGCCCATGAGTGGAAGTGCCCTATGCTCTCTAAGCTGAGTTTTTTAGATGTTTCAGGACACACCGTACACTTCTCCAGAGTGGCTGTTGGCACTTTACATCCCGCCCATCAGCGTAGCAAGGCTCCCGTTTCTCCATGGCCTGTCCTGCATTTCTGGTTTTGACACTTGATTCAGCATGGCCCTTTTGACCGATGGGAAGCGAGACTTCTTTGTAGCGCTGATTTGCCTTTCCAGGTTGCTTGGTTGGCCAAAAAGGGCGTATGCGTTTTTTCCTGAATATATTCAGGAAAAAACGCATACGCCCTTTTTGGCCAAGGGCATCATGGTCGAGGTTTTGCCGCTTTTCCTGTGCTTTAAAGGCGATTCGAATCTACCTCCTGAAATCTGTTTCCTGCAATTCTGCCTTGCTTTCAAATCCTCTTCGTTGCCTTCCCTCAATATATTTGTGGACGAGAGTTATCGTTTCTAACTCTGCAGGTTTGTGAATTGCAGTGCCCCTGAGCTCCATTTTTCAACTCGCTTTCTTGGGAGTTGGCCGCAAAAGCGCAGGATTGCTTCAGGCCCTATTGTGGTTCCGGGCGGCAGGCTGAGCCTGTGGTTAATTCTTCTTCCTGATGGGAAAATAGAGTGACCTGTGCCTGTCCCCACACCTAGACCTAGTCTCTCATTGGTTCCCCCTCTTCCCGTTCATCCTCAGGACAAATTTGCAACCTGTACGGAACAGGAGGTTAAAGGTGCTCATTCTCCAAGGAGGGAGATTGCTAGTAAAGCGGCTGGAATGGCGAGCCCGAGCACAAGGAGATGAGAAATGAGGTGCGTTTTAGAAACCTTTCCCGATCACACGGTGTACCATCTTCTGGGTTTCTCATGCATGTTTTCGATGTAGGAAGATGCCCTTGAACCTGCAGATTTTGGACCCATGGGATGGGTACCACGCAGTATTACTTTAAAGGGTCTGCGTTTGCTCACCCAACCTCACCAAACCTCTCAGCCCCAAGAGTGTCCACCCTTATGTCTCAATCAGCTGTGGGTCTAGAGATGGTCAATAAAGGTGGCATCCCAGCCCCTGAACGAATTCTGTATGAATTTCTCTCTCTTTCACTGTCTTTGTTTCACGGGTTTTTAAAAGTAATTGATTTTTATAATGGGGTTTAGCTGCTTTTCACTGCTGTGTTTATGCCGCTTTACACCCACTTGACTCACTTACAGAGAGATATCAATACATTGGTTTTAAGAGTCTTACTAGTCAGATATATTCTTGGGCGGTGAACAGGTGGTGTTGAATCCAGTTCACTGAGCAAGGAGTAGGTCTTGTCTGTTACATATTGGGTTTATGGAACAGTATCTGAGCTAATTTGAAACCCTTGTTTTATGCATCACCCCACCTCACCTTTCCCGTTAAGCAGCCATAGTGTGTTTTCTAAACGTGTGACGCTGTTCTGTTTTGTAATTCAGTTCAAGTGTAGAGGTTTTTACATTCCCTCTATAAGTGATATCTTATGATAAGTGCCTTTTCCTTTGTGACTTATTTCACTTAGAATCGTCGTACCTAAATCTTCTCATCATGCTGCTACTAGCCTTATGATGTTGATTTCATTGCTGAGTGATATGCCATTATACATATGGACCACAACTTCTTTATCCATTTTTCTATTTCCTGGGATATTTAAGGTGTAACGAAGTGGAGGTTCTTGTCAACAGAGCAGCCCTAAACTTTGGGGTGCCTGTGTCTTGCTGATTTTTAGTTTTCCCAATTTATACGCCCATGAGTGGAAGTGCCCTATGCTCTCTAAGCTGAGTTTTTTAGATGTTTCAGGACACACCGTACACTTCTCCAGAGTGGCTGTTGGCACTTTACATCCCGCCCATCAGCGTAGCAAGGCTCCCGTTTCTCCATGCCCTGTCCTGCATTTCTGGTTTTGACACTTTATTCAGCATGGCCCTTTTGACCGATGGGAAGCGAGACTTCTTTGTTTTGCTGATTTGCCTTTCCAGGTTGCTTGGTTGGCCAAAAAGGGCGTATGCGTTTTTTCCTGAATATATTCAGGAAAAAACGCATACGCCCTTTTTGGCCAAGGGCATCATGGTCGAGGTTTTGCCGCTTTTCCTGTGCTTTAAAGGCGCTTCGAATCTACCTCCTGAAATCTGTTTCCTGCAATTCTGCCTTGCTTTCAAATCCTCTTCGTTTTCTTCCCTCAATATATTTGTGGACGAGAGTTAACATTTATAACTCTGCAGGTTTTTGAATTGCAGTGCCCCTGAGCTCCATTTTTCAACTCGCTTTCTTGGGAGCTGGCCCCAAAAGCGCAGGATTGCTTCAGGCCCTATTGTGGTTCCGGGCGGCAGGCTGAGCCTGTGGTTAATTCTTCTTCCTGATGGGAAAATAGAGTGACCTGTGCCTGTCCCCACACCTAGACCTAGTCTCTCATTGGTTCCCCCTCTTCCCGTTCATCCTCAGGACAAATTGCAACCTGTACGGAACAGAAGGTTAAAGGTGCTCATTCTCCAAGGAGGGAGATTTCTAGTAAAGCGGCTGGAATGGCGAACCCGAGCACAAGGAGATGAGAAATGAGGTGCGTTTTAGAAACCTTTCCCGATCACATGGTGTACCATCTTCTGGGTTTCTCATGCATGTTTTCGATGTAGGAAGATGCCCTTGAAGCTGGAGATTTGGGACCTATGGGATGGGTACCACGCAGTATTACTTTAAAGGGTCTGCGTTTGCTCACCCAACCTCACCAAACCTCTCAGCCCCAAGAGTGTCCACCCTTATGTCTCAATCAGCTGTGGGTCTAGATATGGTCAATCCAGGTGGCATCACAGCCCCTGAACGAATTTTGTAAGAATTTCTCTCTCTTTCACTGTCTTTGTTTCACGGGTTTTTAAAAGTAATTGATTTTTATAATGGGGTTTAGCTGCTTTTCACTGCTGTTTTTATGGTGCTTTACACCCACTTGACTCACTTACAGAGAGATATCAATACATAGCTTTGAAGATTCTTCCTAGTCAGATATATTCTTGGGCGGTGAATAGGGGGTTTTTGCGTCCAGTTCACTGAGCAAGGAGTAGGTCTTGTCTATTACATATTGGGTTTATGGAACAGTATGTGAGCTAATTGGAAACCCTTGTTTTATGCGTCACCCCACCTCACCGTTCCCGTTAAGCAGCCATAGTGTGTTTTCTAAACGTGGGACTCTGTTCTGTTTTGTAATTCAGTTCAAGTGTAGCGGTTTTTACATTCCCTCTATAAGTGATATCTTACGATAAGTGTGTTTCTGTGTGACTCATTTCACTTAGAATCTTCGTACCTAAATCCACTCATCATGCTGCTACTAGCCTTATGACGTTGATTTCACGCCTGAGTGATATTCCATTGTACATAAGGACCACAACTTCTTTATCCATTTTTCTCTTTCCTGGGATATTTAAGGTGTAATGAAGTGGAGGTTCTTGTCAACAGAGCAGCCCTAAACTTTGGGGTGCCTGTGTCTTGCTGATTTTTAGTTTTCCCAATTTATACACCCATGAGTGGAAGTGCCCTATGCTCTCTAAGCTGAGTTTTTTAGATGTTTCAGGACACACCGTACACTTCTCCAGAGTGGCTGTTGGCAATTTACATCCCGCCCATCAGTGTAGCAAGGCTCCCGTTTCTCCATGGCCTGTCCTGCATTTCTGGTTTTGACAATTTATTCAGCATGGCCCTTTTGACCGATGGGAAGTGAGACTTCTTTGTAGCGCTGATTTGCCTTTCCAGGTTGCTTGGTTGGCCTAAAAGGGCGTATGCGTTTTTTCCTGAATATATTCAGGAAAAAACGCATACGCCCTTTTTGGCCAAGGGCATCATGGTCGAGGTTTTGCCGCTTTTCCTGTGCTTTAAAGGCGATTCGAATCTACCTCCTGAAATCTGTTTCCTGCAATTCTGCCTTGCTTTCAAATCCTCTTCGTTGCCTTCCCTCAATATATTTGTGGACGAGAGTTATCATTTCTATCTCTGCAGGTTTGTGAATTGCAGTGCCCCTGAGCACCATTTTTCAACTCGCTTTCTTGGGAGCTGGCCGCAAAAGCGCAGGATTGCTTCAGGCCCTATTGTGGTTCCGGGCGGCAGGCTGAGCCTGTGGTTAATTCTTCTTCCTGATGGAAAATAAAGTGACCTGTGCCTGTCCCCACACCTAGACCTAGTCTCTCATTGGTTCCCCCTCTTCCCGTTCATCCTCAGGACAAATTTGCAACCTGTACGGAACAGGAGGTTAAAGGTGCTCATTCTCCAAGGAGGGAGATTGCTAGTAAAGCGGCTGGAATGGCGAACCCGAGCACAAGGAGATGAGAAATGAGGTGCGTTTAAGAAACCTTTCCCGATCACATGGTGTACCATCTTCTGGGTTTCTCATGCATGTTTTCGATGTAGGAAGATGCCCTTGAACCTGGAGATTTTGGACCCATGGGATGAGTACCACGCAGTATTACTTTAAAGGGTCTGCGTTTGCTCACCCAACCTCACCAAACCTCTCAGCCCGAAGAGTGTCCACCCTTATGTCTCAATCAGCTGGGGGTCTAGAGATGGTCAATAAAGGTGGCATCCCAGCCCCTGAACGAATTCTCTATGAATTTCTCTCTCTTTCACTGTCTTTGTTTCACGGGTTTTTAAAAGTAATTGATTTTTATAATGGGGTTTAGCTGCTTTTCACTGCTGTGTTTATGCCGCTTTACACCCACTTGACTCACTTACAGAGAGATATCAATACATTGGTTTTAAGAGTCTTACTAGTCAGATATATTTTTGGGCGGTGAACAGGGGGTGTTGAATCCAGTTCACTGAGCAAGGAGTAGGTCTTGTCTGTTACATATTGGGTTTATGGAACAGTATCTGAGCTAATTTGAAACCCTTGTTTTATGCATCACCCCACCTCACCTTTCCCGTTAAGCAGCCATAGTGTGTTTTCTAAACGTGTGACGCTGTTCTGTTTTGTAATTCAGTTCAAGTGTAGCGGTTTTTACATTCCCTCTATAAGTGATATCTTATGATAAGTGCCTTTTTCTGTGTGACTTATTTCACTTAGAATCGTCGTACCTAAATCTTCTCATCATGCTGCTACTAGCCTTAAGATGTTGATTTCATTGCTGAGTGATATGCCATTATACATATGGAGCACAACTTCTTTATCCATTTTTCTATTTCCTGGGATATTTAAGGTGTAACGAAGTGGAGGTTCTTGTCAACAGAGCAGCCCTCAACTTTGGGGTGCCTGTGTCTTGCTGATTTTTAGTTTTCCCAATTTATACGCCCATGAGTTGAAGTGCCCTATGCTCTCTAAGCTGAGTTTTTTAGATGTTTCAGGACACACCGTACACTTCTCCAGAGTGGCTGTTGGCACTTTACATCCCGCCCATCAGCGTAGCAAGGCTCCCGTTTCTCCTTGGCCTGTCCTGCATTTCTGGTTTTGACACTTTATTCAGCATGGCCCTTTTGACCGATGGGAAGCGAGACTTCTTTGTAGCGCTGATTTGCCTTTCCAGGTTGCTTGGTTGGCCAAAAAGGGCGTATGCGTTTTTTCCTGAATATATTCAGGAAAAAACGCATACGCCCTTTTTGGCCAAGGGCATCATGGTCGAGGTTTTGCCGCTTTTCCTGCGCTTTAAAGGCGATTCGAGTCTACCTCCTGAAATCTGTTTCCTGCAATTCTGCCTTGCTTTCAAATCCTCTTCGTTGCCTTCCCTCAATATATTTGTGGACGAGAGTTATCGTTTCTAACTCTGCAGGTTTGTGAATTGCAGTGCCCCTGAGCTCCATTTTTCAACTCGCTTTCTTGGGAGCTGGCCGCAAAAGCGCAGGATTGCTTCAGGCCCTATTGTGGTTCCGGGCGGCAGGCTGAGCCTGTGGTTAATTCTTCTTCCTGATGGGAAAATTGAGTGACCTGTGCCTGCCCCACACCTAGACCTAGTCTCTCATTGGTTCCCCCTCTTCCCATTCATCCTCAGGACAAATTTGCAACCTGTACGGAACAGGAGGTTAAAGGTGCTCATTCTCCAAGGAGGGAGATTGCTAGTAAAGCGGCTGTAATGGCGAGCCCGAGCACAAGGAGATGAGAAATGAGGTGCGTTTTAGAAACCTTTCCCGATCACACGGTGTACCATCTTCTGGGTTTTTCATGCATGTTTTCGATGTAGGAAGATGCCCTTGAACCTGCAGATTTTGGACCCATCGGATGGGTACCACGCAGTATTACTTTAAAGGGTCTGCGTTTGCTCACCCAACCTCACAAAACCTCTCAGCCCCAAGAGTGTCCACCCTTATGTCTCAATCAGCTGTGGGTCTAGATATGGTCAATAAAGGTGGCATCCCAGCCCCTGAACGAATTCTCTATGAATTTCTCTCTCTTTCACTGTCTTTGTTTCACGGGTTTTTAAAAGTAATTGATTTTTATAATGGGGTTTAGCTTCTTTTCACTGCTGTGTTTATGCCGCTTTACACCCACTTGACTCACTTACAGAGAGATATCAATACATTGGTTTTAAGAGTCTTACTAGTCAGATATATTCTTGGGCGGTGAACAGGGGGTGTTGAATCCAGTTCACTGAGCAAGGAGTAGGTCTTGTCTGTTACATATTGGGTTTATGGAACAGTATCTGAGCTAATTTGAAACCCTTGTTTTATGCATCACCCCACCTCACCTTTCCCGTTAAGCAGCCATAGTGTGTTTTCTAAACGTGTGACGCTGTTCTGTTTTGTAATTCAGTTCAAGTGTAGAGGTTTTTACATTCCCTCTATAAGTGATATCTTATGATAAGTGCCTTTTCCTTTGTGACTTATTTCACTTAGAATCGTCGTACCTCAATCTTCTCATCATGCTGCTACTAGCCTTATGATGTTGATTTCATTGCTGAGTGATATGCCATTATACATATGGACCACAACTTCTTTATCCATTTTTCTATTTCCTGGGATATTTAAGGTGTAACGAAGTGGAGGTTCTTGTCAACAGAGCAGCCCTAAACTTTGGGGTGCCTGTGTCTTGCTGATTTTTAGTTTTCCCAATTTATACGCCCATGAGTGGAAGTGCCCTATGCTCTCTAAGCTGAGTTTTTTAGATGTTTCAGGACACACCGTACACTTCTCCAGAGTGGCTGTTGGCAATTTACATCCCGCCCATCAGCGTAGCAAGGCTCCCGTTTCTCCATGCCCTATCCTGCATTTCTGGTTTTGACACTTTATTCAGCATGGCCCTTTTGACCGATGGGAAGCGAGACTTCTTTGTAGTGCTGATTTGCCTTTCCAGGTTGCTTGGTTGGCCAAAAAGGGCGTATGCGTTTTTTCCTGAATATATTCAGGAAAAAACGCATACGCCCTTTTTGGCCAAGGGCATCATGGTCGAGGTTTTGCCGCTTTTCCTGTGCTTTAAAGGCGCTTCGAATCTACCTCCTGAAATCTGTTTCCTGCAATTCTGCCTTGCTTTCAAATCCTCTTCGTTGTCTTCCCTCAATATATTTGTGGACGAGAGTTAACATTTATAACTCTGCAGGTTTGTGAATTGCAGTGCCCCTGAGCTCCATTTTTCAACTCGCTTTCTTGGGAGCTGGCCCCAAAAGCGCAGGATTGCTTCAGGCCCTATTGTGGTTCCGGGCGGCAGGCTGAGCCTGTGGTTAATTCTTCTTCCTGATGGGAAAATAGAGTGACCTGTGCCTGTCCCCACACCTAGACCTAGTCTCTCATTGGTTCCCCCTCTTCCCGTTCATCCTCAGGACAAATTGCAACCTGTACGGAACAGGAGGTTTAAGGTGCTCATTCTCCAAGGAGGGAGATTTCTAGTAAAGCGGCTGGAATGGCGAACCCGAGCACAAGGAGATGAGAAATGAGGTGCGTTTTAGAAACCTTTCCCGATCACATGGTGTACCGTCTTCTGGGTTTCTCATGCATGTTTTCGATGTAGGAAGATGCCCTTGAAGCTGGAGATTTGGGACCTATGGGATGGGTACCACGCAGTATTACTTTAAAGGGTCTGCGTTTGCTCACCCAACCTCACCAAACCTCTCAGCCCCAAGAGTGTCCACCCTTATGTCTCAATCAGCTGTGGGTCTAGATATGGTCAATCCAGGTGGCATCACAGCCCCTGAACGAATTTTGTAAGAATTTCTCTCTCTTTCACTGTCTTTGTTTCACGGGTTTTTAAAAGTAATTGATTTTTATAATGGGGTTTAGCTGCTTTTCACTGCTGTTTTTATGGTGCTTTACACCCACTTGACTCACTTACAGAGAGATATCAATACATAGCTTTGAAGATTCTTCCTAGTCAGATATATTCTTGGGCGGTGAATAGGGGGTTTTTGCGTCCAGTTCACTGAGCAAGGAGTAGGTCTTGTCTATTACATATTGGGTTTATGGAACGCTATCTGAGCTAATTGGAAACCCTTGTTTTATGCATCACCCCACCTCACCTTTCCCGTTAAGCAGCCATAGTGTGTTTTCTAAACGTGTGACGCTGTTCTGTTTTGTAATTCAGATCCAGGACCATGACGGCCACTCAGTCACCGCCCTTTTGAAGTAACCAGGAATACATCTGGTCTCATTGGCCGCCGTCACCGTGATGTCTGTAGGCTTTTCTATGGTGGCAGCGTTATTTACGGGTCCCCTGCCAGGTTTATTAGCTCCACTCTGGGTGCAGTAAGTCCTGCAAGCAATAGTCTGTTCTTTTGGGGCACACTCTTGTGGTTTTCTGAGAGAAGCTCCAGGTCAAGTGATGGTCACACGAGTCGTCATGGGGGCCTGTTGCCCCAGGTTGTCTCTCTGGAGGTTGGAGTTGGAGGGCCTCCTCACTCGAGGTCATTGTGCCCACGGAGCGATCCCTGCAACTTCAGGGCATGGTGGGTGGTTAGGATCACCAAGTGGCGTCCTTTACCCTTAGGAGGGAGCTGGCCTTGCGGGCTGCTCATTTCCAGGTTTTTAGATACCCCCAGTATCCTGGTCGGATGAGGTGGCTGGCCAATGCCTGGAGGGCATTCTTGCGTTGTTCCATTTCAAGTGGTCCCAGTTTTTGCACTAAAACTCCAAGGGCGATTCGCCTTCGACCAGGAATGTAAAGGTCAAAGGGTTTAGCTAAATTAGGGAGGTCCAGGGCAAGGGTCTGAATTGACTGCTCTTTCCATTCTTGAAAGGCCGCTTCTGGATTCTATTCAAAAGGATCATCATCTTTTCCTTTCAGTGTTTCATATAGAGGCCCAGGTATGACTGTAGTTAGGGATCCAGATGCAGCAAACCCCGGTCTCCCCAGGAACCCCTAAGCTGTCTTCTAGTTTTAGGAAGGGTGAGGCTGCAAATGGCTTCTTCCCTTTCCTGGGATGGGCTTCTCCGATCTTCTGTGAGAATGAAGCCCAGGCAGGTCACCTTAGTCTGTGATATTTGAGCCTTTTTCTTGGACACCTTCTATCTTTTATTGGCTAGGTAGTCCAGAGGCCTCCTTAGTAGGGCTGGCGATCAGAATGTCGTCTGCATATTTTTTTTTAATTTATTTATTTATTATTTATGGCTGTGTTGGGTCTTCGTTTCTGTGCAAGGGCTTTCTCTAGTTGCGGCAAGTGGGGGCCACTCTTCATCGTGGTGTGCGGGCCTCTCACTATCGCAGCCTCTCTTATTGTGGAGCACAGGCTCCAGAAGCGCAGGCTCAGTAATTGTGGCTCACGGGCCTAGTTGCTCCGCAGAATATGGGATCTTCTCAGACCAGGGCTCGAACCTGTGTCCCCTGCATTGGCAGGCAGATTCTCAACCACTGCGCCATCAGGGAAGCCCAGAATGTCGTCTGCATATTGAAGGAGGGTTCACTTCTCCAGAGGTAGATATTTTAGGGTTTTAGCTAACGTTTCCCCGAAGATGGTGTGGGAATTTTTGAACCCCTGGGGCAGGACGGCCAAGCAGTATTGTTTTTGTTGTATGTTGAGTCCTGCCACTCACAGCCAAAATTTCTTGTGACTCTGAGACTAATGGAATACAGAAGAAGGCATCATTGAAGTCTAATACAGAATACCATGTCCTGGTGGATGGTAGAATGACCAGCAGGGTGTAGGAATTAGGAACTACTGGATGTATATCCTCTGTGGCTTCACTGACTGTCCTGGCGTCCTTTACCAGGTCCCCAGCAGCCCACGGGGCTCTCATGGTCAGGCCCCTCCCAGGATATGGAGCTCACCTGTGCAGGTAGCCAGCAGCCCACGGGGCTCTCGTGGTTAAGCCCCTCCCAGGATATGGAGCTCACCTGTGCAGGTACCCAGCAGCCCACGGGGCTCTCATTGTCAGGCCCCTCCCAGGATATGGAGCTCACCTGGGCAGCTACCCAGCAGCCCACGGGGCTCTCGTGGTCAGGCCCCTCCCAGGATATGGAGCTCACCTGGGCAGGTACCCAGCAGCTCACGGGGCTCTCGTGGGCAGGCCCCTCCCAGGATATGGAGCTCACCTGGGCAGGTACCCAGCAGCTCACGGGGCTCTCGTGGGCAGGCCCCTCCCTGGATATGGAGCTCCCTTGGACAGGTAACCCGGCAGAGATGGGCACACAGGAACCTTGCACATAGCCCTCATCGCAGAGCACCGCCAGCACACCTGTCGCTCAGAGCTGACACAGAGCACCTCAGAGCAGGGCTTGAACTAACAAACAGCAGCTCCGACATGTCTGTGACCCTAGGCTTCACTCTGTGTGGCCTCCTTCCACCTGGTCTTCCAGGGGCTTCCACTGCAGCCGGGGCACCAGGCCTCTGTCTCCACCCACCACCCCTCCTCTCCCTGACTCCTGGGTTCCTCTCATTAGAAGAGGGTCTTCTTGAAGTTGTCTTCCACTCATGGACCAGATAAAATGATTAGAAAACAAGCCAGGGCTGCCGCCCCTTGTCTATCCTGACTCTCGGGACCCTACACCTGTTCCTTGGATCTGGCCGGTGCAGCAAGGCCCATTATCTGCAACTCTGAGCCCCTGAGGGGCGAGGATTGGCTGACCTGGGCAGCCTGACCCGGCCGGCCAGCCCTTCCCAGGTGTGCCTGGGTTGAGGTCAATATAAACACCCCTCCAGGCAGCAAAAGCCTCTGCAGCTGTGCCTGACGCCATATTCTCTGCCCCGTCAGCAGTCTCGGGGTTGTGCTGCTGGGAGGGAGTAGGGCCCAGGGCTCTATGAGTGGCCCCGTGTGAGTGGGGCTCTGCTGGACTTTCTGCAGGAGTTGCCGGGCTGCCACCTGCTAAAGAAGAGGATGTGTCACCCATACCTGCTGCTGGAATTTCTCCCCGGGCAGAGGTGAGGAAGGAAAAAAGCAGTGGGCACCGGGACAGGACGGGTACCTCAGGCAGGGAAATGGAAAGCTTCCAGAAGAGCGCCCGGGGCCAGGACTGTCCTGGCTGGCCTGCAGGCACCAAGTCGGCCTGCGTGCTGTCGCTGGTGTGACTCCAAGCCCCTTCCTCTAGGCTTTAAAGTCTTTGCACACATTCAGGTGTTTTACCTGGGAAGGGTGGGAAAAGTTCAGCAGCAGCTGGCCTGGGGCTCAGCTCACGTTTACTCAGAGACGCCTCCTCACGGTCCCCCAGCTTTGCAATGAGGACGCTCCTTGCGGGGGAGCTGCTGGCTGCATGGGAGACGATTCCCCACCTCTGACCAACTTCAGAATTGTTTACCACTGGAGCAAGTGCCCTGATAGGGTTTTCCTCTGTATGACCAGTGGGTTCTGTTTTTTTTTTTTTTCTTTTTTGGTTCAAGGTAGGTTTTATTCCTCTTTTTGTATTTATAGATATAAGCATGGAAATAATTCATTCATATAAATACATCTATGGGAAGGACAGAACTTGTTTTTCTGTTTTCTGTTTTTAAATATTATTTTTTAATTTTTAAATTTTATTTTATTCATTTTTTTATACAGCAGGTTCTTATTGGTTATCTATTTTATACATATAAGTGTATATATGTCAATCCCAGGCTCGCAATTCATCCCACCACCACCACCCTGCCACTTTCCCCCCTTGGTGACCATACATTTGTTCTCTACATCTGTGTCTCTATTTCTGCCTTGCAAAGCGGTTCATCTGTACCATTTTTCTAGGTTCCACATGTATGCGTTAATATACGATATTTGTTTTTCTTTTTCTGACTTACTTCACTCTGTATGACAGTCTCTAGATCTATCCACGTCTCTACAAATGACCCAATTTCATTCCTTTTTATGGCTGAGTAATATTCCATTGTATATATGTACCACATCTTTTCCATTTGTCTATCTATGGGCATTTAGGTTGCTTCCATGACCTGGCTATTGTAAATAGTGCTGCAATGAACATTGTGGTGAATGTGTCTTTTTGAATTATGGTTTTCTCTGGGTATATGCCCAGTAGTGGGATTGCTGGGTCATATGATAATTCTATTTTTAGTTTTTTAAGGCACCTCCATACTGTTCTCCATAGTGACTGTATCAATTTACATTCCCACAAATAGTGTAAGAGGGTTCCCTTTTCTCCACACCCTCTCCAGCATTTGTTGTTTGTAGATTTTCTGATGATGCCCATTCTAACTGGTGTGAGGTGATACCTCATTGTAGTTTTGGTTTATATTTCTCTAATAATTAGTGATGTTGAGCAGCTTTTCATGTGCTTCTTGGCCATCTGTATGTCTTCTTGGGACAAATGTCTATTTACGTCATCTGCCCATTTTTGGATTGGGTTGTTTGTTTTTTTACTGTTGAGCTGCATGAGCTGTTGATATATATTGGAGATTAATCCTTTGTCCATTGATTCGTTTGCAAATATTTTCTCCCATTCTGAGGGTTGTCTTTTCGTCGTCTTTGTAGTTTCCTTTGCTTTCCAAAAGCTTTTAGGTTTCATTTGCTCCCATTTGTTTATTTTTGTTTTTTATTCCATTACTCTAGGAGGTGGATCAAAAAAGATCTTGCTGTGATTTATGTCAAAGAGTATTCTTCCTATGTTTTCCTCTAAGAGTTTTATAGTGTCCGGTCTAACATTTCGGTCTCTAGTCCATTTTGAGTTTATTTTTTGTGTATGGTGTTAGGGAGTGTTCTAATTTCATTCTTTTACATGTAGCTGTCCATTTTTCCCAGCACCACTTATTGAAGAGACTGTCTTTTCTCCATTGTATATCCTTGCCTCCTTTGTCATAGATTAGTGGACCACAGGTGTGTAGGTTTGTCTCTGGGCTTTCTTTTTTTTTTCTTTTACATCTTTATTGGAGTATAATTGCTTTACAATTGTGTGTTAGTTTCTGCTGTATGAAAAAGTGAATCAGCTATACGTATACATATAACACCATATCCCCTCCCTCTTGCACTTCCCTCTCACTCCCTTATCCCACCCCTTTAGGTGGTCACAAAGCACCGAGCTGATCTCCCTGTGCTATGTGGCTGCTTCCCAGTAGCTATCAATTTTACATTTGGTAGTGTATATATGTCCATACCACTCTCTCACTTTGTCCCAGCTTACCCTTCCCCCTCCCCGTGTCCTCAAGTCCTTTCTCTACATCTGTGTCCTTAATCCTTTCCTGCCCCTAGGTTCTTCATAAACTTTTTTCTTTTAGATTCCATATATATGTGTTAGCATACGGTATTTGTTTTTCTCTTTCTGACTTACTTCACTCTGTAGGACGGACTCTAGATCCATCCACCTCACTACAAATAACTCAATTTCGTTTCGTTTTATGGCTGCATAATGTTTCATTGTATATATGTGCCACATCTTCTTTATCCAGTTATCTGTTGATGGACACTTAGGTTGCTTCCATGTCCTGGCTATTGTAAATAGAGCTACAATGAACATTGTGGTACATGACTCTTTTTGAATTATGGTTTTCTCAGGGTAAATGTCCAGTAGTGGGATTGCTGGGTTGTACGGTTGTTCTATTTTTAGTTTTTAAGGAACCCCCATACCGTTCTCCCTAGTAGCTATATCAATTTACATTCCCACCAACAGTGCAAGAGGGTTCCTTTTTTTCCAATAAATGCCTCTCCAGCATTTATTGTTTGTAGATTTTTTGATGATGGCCATTCTGACTGGTGTGAGGTGATATCTCACTGTAGTTTTGATTTGCATTTCTCTAATGATTAGTGATGTTCAGCATCCTTTCATGTGTTTGTTGGCAACCTGTATATCTTCTTTGGAGAAATGTCTATTTAGGTCTTCTGCCCATTTTTGGATTGGGTTGTTTGGTTTTGTGATATTGAGCTACATGAGCTGCTTTTTGGAGATTAATCCTTTGCCATTTGCTTCATTTGAAAATATTTTCTCCCATTCTGATGGTTGTCTTTTCATCTTGCTTATGTTTTCCTTTGCTGTGCAAAAGATTTTAAGTTTCATTAGGTCCCATTTTTTTTAATTTTTGTTTTTATTTCCATTTCCCTAGGAGGTGGGTCAAAAAGGATCTTGCTGTGATTTATGTCATAGACTGTTCTGCTTATGTTTTCCTCTAAGAGTTTTATAGTGGCTGGTCTTACATTTAGGTCTCTAATCCATTTTGAGTTTATTTTTGTGTATGGTGTTAGGGAGCATTCTAATTTCATTCTTTTACATGTAGCTGTCCAGTTTTCCCAGCACCACTTACTGAAGACACTGTCTTTTCTCCATTGTATACCCTTGCCTCCTTTGTCATAGATTAGTTAACCATAGGTACGTGGGTTTATCTCTGTGCTTTCTATCCTGTTCTATCGATCTATATTTCTGTTTTTGTGTCAGTACCATATCATCTTGATTACTGTAGCTTTGTAATATAGTCTGAAGTCTGGAAGTCTGATTCCTCCAGTGCTTTTTTTTCCCCCTCAAGGCTGCTTTGGCTATCCAGGGTCTTTTGTGTCTCCCTACAAATTTTAAGATTTTTTTTTCTAGTTCTGTAGAAAATGCCAAAGGTATTTTGATAGGGATTGCATTGAATCTGTAGATTGCTTTGGGTAGTATAGTCATTTTCACAATATTGATTCTTCTAATCCAAGAACATGGTATATGTCTCCATCTGTTTATATCATCTTTGATTTCTTTCATCAGTGTCTTATAGTTTTCTGAGTACAGGTCTTTTACTTCCTTAGGTAGGTTTATTCCTAGGTAGTTTATTCTTTTTGTTGCAGTGGTAATGGTATTGTTTCCTTAATTTCTCTTTCTGTTCTTTCATTGTTAGTGTATAGGAATGCAAGCAATTTCTGTGCATTAATTTTGTATCCTGCAACTTTACCAAATTCATTGATTAGCTCCAGTGGTTTTCTGGTGGCATCTTTAGGATTCTCTATCTATGATATGATGTCTTCTGCAAACAGTGACAATTTTACTTCTTTTCCTTTTTGTATTCCTTTTATTTCTTTTTCTTCTCTGATTGCCATGGCTAGGACTTCCAAAACTATGTTGAATAGTAGTGGTGAGAGTGGATATCCTCGTCTTGTTCCTGATCTTAGAGGAAACGCTTTCAGTTTTTCACCATTGAGAATGATGTTTGCTGTGGGTTTGTCATATATGGCCTTTATAACCTTGAAGTAGTTTCCCTCTATGCCCACACTCTGCAGAGTTTTTAACATAAATGAATGTTGAATTTTCTCAAAATCTTTTCCTGCATCTATTGAGATGATCATATGGTTTTATTCTACAATTTGTTAATATGGTGTATCACATTGATTTGTGTATATTGAAGAATCCTTGCATCCCTGGGATAAACCCCACTTGATCATGGTGTATGATCCTTTTAACGTGTTGTTCGATTCTGGTTGCTAGTATTTTGTTGAGGATTTTTACATCTATATTCATCAGTGATATTGGTCTATAATTTTCTTTCCTTGTAGTATCTTTGTCTGGTTTTGGTATCAGGGTGATGGTGGTCTCATAGAATGAGTTTGGGAGTGTTCCTTCCCCTGCAATTGTTTTGAAGAATTTGAGAAGGTTGGGTGCTAGCTCTTCTCTAAATATTTGATAGAATTCACCTGTGATGCCATCTGGTTCTGGACTTTTGTTTGTTGGAAGATTTTTAATCACAGTTTCAATTTCATTGCTTGTGATAGGTTTGTTCATATTCTCTATTTCTTCCTGATTCAGTCTTGGAAAGTTATCCCTTTCTAAGAATTTGTCCATTTCTTCCAGGTTGTCCATTTTATTGGCATAGAGTTGCTTGTACTAGTCTCTTAGGATGCTTTGTATTCCTGTGGTGTCTGTTGTAACTTCTCCTTTTTCACTTCTAATTTTGTTGATTTGAATCCTCTCCCTCTTTTTCTTGGGTCTGGCTAAAGGCTTATCATTTTTGTTTATCTTCTCAAAGAACCAGCTTTTAGTTTTATTGATCTTTGCTTTCATTTTCTTTGTTTCTATTCCATTTATTTCTGCTCTGATCTTTATGATTCCTTCCCTTCTACTAACTTTGGGTTTTGTTCTTCTTTCTCTAGTTCCTCTAGGTGTAAGGTTAGATTGTTTATTTGAGATTTTTCTTGTTTCTTGAGGTAGGCTTGTATTGCTATAAACTTCCCTCTTAGAACTGCTTTTGCTGCATCCCATTGGTTTTGGATCATCGTGTTTTTGTTGTCATTTGTCTCTAGGTAGTTTTTGATTTCCTCTTTTATTTCTTCAGTGATCTCTTGGTTATTTAGTAACGTATTGTTTAGCCTCCATGTTTTTTTTGTTTTTTACGGATTTTTCCCTGTAATTGATTTCTAATCTCATAGCATTGTGGTCGGAACAGCTGCTTGATATGATTTCAGCTTTCTTTAATTTACTGAGGCTTTTTTGTGACCCGAGATGTGATCTATCCTGGAGAATGTTCTGTGTGCAGTTGAGAAGAACGTGTAATCTGCTGTTTTTGGATGGAATATCCTATAAATATCAGTTAACTCTATCTGGTCTATTGTGTCATTTAAAGCTTGTGTTTCCTTATTAATTTTCTGTCTGGATGATCTCCACTGGTGTAAGTGAGCTGTTAAAGTCCCCCACTATTATTGTGTTACTGTCGATTTCCTCTTTTATAGCTGTTAGCAGTTGCCTTATATATTGAGGTGCTCCTATGTTGGGTACATATATATTTATAATTGTTATATCTTCTTCTTGGGTTGATCCCTTGACCGTTATGTAGTGTCTTTCCTTGTCTCTTGTAACATTCTTTATTTTAAAGTCTATTTTATCTGATATGAGTATTGCTACTCCAGCTTTCTTTTGATTTGCATTTGCATAGAATATATTTTTCCATCGCCTCACTTTCAGTCTGTATGTGTCCCTAGGTCTGAAATGGGTCTCTTGTAGACCGCATATATATAGGTCTTGTTTTTGTATCCATTCAGAGAGGCTGTGTCTTTTGGTTGGAACATTTAGTCCATTCATGTTTAAGGTAATTATTGATATGCATATTACTATTTTCTTAATTGTTACGGGTTTGTCTTGTTGGGTCCTTTTCTTCTCTTGTGTTTCCCACTTAGAGAATTTCCTTTAGCATTTGGTGTAGAGCTGGTTTCATGGTGCTGAATTCTCTTAGCTTTTGCTTGTCTGTAGGACTTTTGATTTCTCTGTGAAATCTGAAAGAGATCCTTGCTGGGTGGAGTACTCTTGGTTGTTGGTTCTTCCCTTTCATCACTTTAAATTTATCATGCCACTCCCTTCTGGCTTGTAGATTTTCTGCTGAGAAATCAGCTGTTATGGGAGTTCCCTTTTATGTTATTTGTCATTTTTCCCTTGTTGCTTTCAATAATTTTTCTTTGTCTTTAATTTTTGTCAATTTGGTTACTATGTGTCTTTGCATTTCTCTCCTTTGATTTATCCTGCCTGGGACTCTCTGCGCTTCCTGGACTTGGGTGGCTATTTCTTTTCCCATGCTAGGGAAGTTTTTGACTATAATCTCTTCAAATATATTCTTGCGTCCTTTCTCTCTCTCTTCGCCTTCTGGGACCCCTATAATGTGAATGTTGTTGCATTTAATGTTGTCCCAGAGGACTCTTGGGGTGTCCTCATTTATTTTCATTCTTTTTCTTTATTCTGTTCCATGGCAGTGATTTCCACCTTTCTGTCTTCCAGGTCACTTATCCGTTCTTCTGCCACAGTTATTCTGCTACTGATTCTTTCTAGTGTATTTTTCATTTCAGTTATTATATTATTCACCTCTGTTTGTTTGTTCTTTAATTCTTCTAGGTGTTTGTTCCTTAATTCTTCTAGGTCTTTGTTAAGCATTTCTTGCATCTTCTCGATCTTTGCCTCCATTCTTTTTTTTTTAATTTTTTTTTACGTTTTTTTTTAAACATCTTTATTGAAGTATAATTGCTTCACAATGGTGTGTTAGTTTCTGCTTTATAACAAAGTGAATCAGCTACACATATACACACGTTCCCATATCTCCTCCCTCCCGCATCTCCCTCCCTCCCACCCTCCCCATCCCACCCCCCCAGGCGGTCACAAAGCACCGAGCTGATCTCACTGTGCTATGCGGCTGCTTCCCACTAGCCATCTATTTTACATTTGGTAGTGTATATATGTCCATGACACTCTGTCACCCTGTCACATCTCACCCCTCCCCCTCCCCATATCCTCAAGTCCATTCTTTAGTAGGTCTGTGTCTTTATTCCCATCTTGCCACTAGGTTCTTCATGACATTTTTTTCCTTAGATTCCATATACATGTGTTAGCATACTGTATTTGTTCTTCTCTTTCTGACTTACTTCACTCTGTATGACAGACTCTAACTCCATCCACTTCATTACAAATACCTCCATTTCATTTCTTTTTATGGCTGAGTAATAGTCCATTGTATATATGTGCCACGTCTTCTTTATCCATTCATCCGACGATGGACACTTAGGTTGCTTCCATGTCCTGGCTATTGTAAATAGAGCTGCAATGAACATTTTGGTACATGACTCTTTTTGAATTATGGTTTTCTCAGGGTATATGCCCAGTAGTGGGATTGCTGGGTCGTATGGTAGTTCTATTTTTAGTTTTTTAAGGAACCTCCATACTGTTCTCCATAGTGGCTGTATCAATTTGCACCAACAGTGCAAGAGTGTTCCCTTTTCTCCACACCCTCTCCAGCATTTATTGTTTCTAGATTTTTTGATGATGGCCATTCTCACCGGTGTGAGATGATACCTCATTGTAGTTTTGGTTTGCATTTCTCTAATGATTAATGATGTTGAACATTCTTTCATGTGTCTGTTGGCCATCTGTATATCTTCTTTGGAGAAATGTCTATTTAGGTCTTCTACCCATTTTTGGATTGGGTTGTTTGTTTTTTTTGTTATTGAGCTGCATGAACTGCTTCTAAATCTTGGAGATTAATCCTTTGTCATTTGCTTCATTTGCAAATATTTTCTACCATTATGAGGGTTGTCTTTTGGTCTTGTTTATGGTTTCCTTTGCTGTGCAAAAGCTTTTAGTTTCATTAGGTCCCATTTGTTTATCTGTGTTTTTATTTCCATTTCTCTAGGAGCTGGGTCAAAAAGGATCTTGCTGTGATGTATGTCATAGAGTGTTCTGCCTATGTTTTCCTCTAAGAGTTTGATAGTGTCTGGCCTTACACTTAGGTCTTTAATCCATTTTGAGTTTTTTTTGTGTATGGTGTCAGGGAGCGTTCTAATTTCATACTTTTACATGTACCTGTCCAATTTTCCCAGCACCACTTATTGAAGAGGCTGTCTTTTCTCCACTGTATATGCTTGCCTCCTTTATCAAAGATAAGGTGACCATATGTGTGTGGGTTTATCTCTGGGCTTTCTATCCTGTTCCATTGATCTATATTTCTGTTTTTGTGTCAGTACCAAACTGTCTTGATTACTGTAGCCTTGTAATATAGTCTGAAGTCAGGGAGCCTGATTCCTCCAGCTCCATTTTTCATTCTCAAGATTGCTTTGGCTATTCGGGGTCTTTTGTGTCTCCATACAAATTGTGAAATTTTTTGTTCTAGTTCTGTGAAAAATGCCAGTGGTAATTTGATAGGGATTGCATTGAATCTGTAGATTGCTTTGGGTAGTAGAGTCATTTTCACAATGTTGATTCTTCCAATCCAAGAACATGGTATCTCTCTCCATCAATTTTATCATCTTTAATTTCTTCCATCAGTGTCCTATAATTTTCTGCATACAGGTCTTTTGTCTCCTTAGGTAGGTTTATTCCTAGATATTTTATTCTTTTTGTTTTTGCCTCCATTCTTTTGCCAAGGTCTTGGATCATCTTCACTATCTTTATTCTGATTCTTTTTCTGGAAGGTTCCCTATCTCCACCTCATTTCGTTTTTTTTTCCTGGGGTTTTATCTTGTTCCTTGATCTGGTATAAAGTCCTCTGCCTTTTCATTTTGTCTGTCTTTCTGTGAATGTGGTTTTCCTTCCACAGGCTTCAGAATTGTAGTTCTTCTTCCTTCTGCTGTCTGCTCTCCAGTGGATGAGTCTATCTTAGAGGCTTGTGCAAGCTTCCTGATGGGAGGGACTGGTGGTGGGTAGAGCTGGGTGTTGCTTTGGTGAGCAGAGCTTTAATCCGCTTGTCTGCAGATTAAATAAAACTTTAATAAAAAGTTTAATCCGCTTGTCTGCTGATCCATGGGGCTGGGTTCCCTCCCTGTTGGTTGTTTGGCCTGAGGCAACCCAGCACTGGAGCTTACCTTGCTCTTGGTGGGGCTAATAGCGGACTCTGGGAGGGCTCACACCAAGGAGTATTTCCCAGAACTTCTGCTGCCAGTGTCGTTGTCCTCACGGTGAGCCACAGCCACAGCCACCACCTGCCTCTGCACGAGACCCTCTAAAACTATCAGGTAGTTCTGGTCATTCTCCTACGGGGTCACTGCTCCTTCCCCTGGGCCCTGATGTGCACACTACTTTGTGTGTGTCCTCCAAGAGTGGAGTATCTGAGTGGAGTTGAGACTCTGAGACTCTGCGTGGAGTCGCACAGACTCTGGGTCCTGTGAAGCTTCGATGTTTTGTGGTTCTAGAAATCCTATAGGAGACGGTCCACAGCAGGTGAAGCTAATGCTCTCAGTAGAGGTGATGAAGCCAAAGATCTGCAGTTCCAACTAGAGGTGCCGATGTACATACAGGACAAAATCATCTCGTGTGAATGTAGTTCAGGCATGTTTAAGATGAATGGAGCCATGTTAATACCTACCATATTCTATCTTGAGCCTCTCCTCAGGGACCCCCTCCTCAGTTCCTGAGGCTCCTGTAAGTCATGTAAAGGGGACTGGAGAGTGGACTCTGTCCAGTCTGGGCCCTGAGTTACCCTGTGTGTATCTTAGGATACTTTGTATTTCTGTGGTGTCTGTTGTAACATCATCTCTTTCATTTCAGATTTATTTGGGCCCTTTCTTTTTAAAAAAAACATACTATTGTTGTCTTTTATTCTTTACAGAAGTGTAATAAGTGTTTGATCTACTATCCTCACTCTATGTATACTTTTTGCAGTGAGATTTTTACTTTACTTTGTTTTCTTGCTACTATCAATAATTAGTGAGACTTCTGTTAAGCTATCTTCAACATTGCTTATAAAGCTGCTTTATTAGTGATGACAGAGCCTTAATGGAAGTCATGTTCTGGTTGTAAAGTAGAATGCAATGTGCCAGCAAAAAGCCCCTAAGTTTATGTCTCATTACTTCTTGTTCTTTTTTTAATTTAATTTTTATTTTTTATCAGACCAAATTTGATTAAAATGTTTTGTTTCTTCTAGGTGTGCAAGATGTGGTTCTTTTAAACATATACATATATCTATTCTTCTTTGGATCATTTTCCCATGTAGGTTATGACACAATGTTGAGTAATCTTCTCTTGGTATTATGTAGGTCTTTGGTGATTACATATTTCACATGTGTTTCTATATCTATGTTAACCCCAATATCCTAATATATCCAATCCTCACACCTTTCCATTTGGTGAAACATAAGTTTCCTTAATGAATCTGTGATTGCATTTCTCTGTGGAAATATCTTCATTGGTATCAATTTTTAGCTAAGACCTATAAGTGATATTATAGGATATGTGTCTTTTGTTTTCTGACTTAGTACAATTTGCCTGATTACCTCAAGAATCATACATGGTGCTGCAAATGGCATTGTTTCATTTTTTTCCCTGGCTAATATTCCATCTGTACATGAACCAGTTCTTCTTTGGCCACGCAACTCTTGATGGACTTATTGGTTGCATCCATGTCTTGGCTATTGTAATACTGCTGCAATGCACATTTGCTTGCCTGTGTCTTTCCAGATCTATCTTCCTATGTTATAGGCCAAAGAGTGGGCTTGCTGTATCATACGGTAGCTCAGGGTGTACGTTTTAAGGGCACCACCATTCAGTTCTCATTAGTGGCTCTTTCCAGGTTACGTCCAACTTAAAGTTGAGGGTATGCATTTCTCCAAAACACCTTCAGTATTTATTGTTTGTAGTTTTATTGCTGATGGTTATTCTGACAGGTACGAGCTGAGACCTCTTTGTGGTTGAACTTGCATGTGTCCCATAATCTGTTGAAACTGAGCTTTAAAGCATGTCCTTTTTATTTATCAAACTGTGATTACAGCTTAGTTCTTCAAAGTGTTTACTTAAAGTATGTGTCACATTTTGACCTTTTTTGGCCATTACCTCCCTCAAGACATTTTCAGGGCAGGTTTCACTTACAGCCCTGCATTACTTGTTCACATGAAGTGACCATTAGCACAGGCTTTAAAGCTGCTTTTGCAGGTAACAGCCAGAAGGCGGCAGCCTTTCTATGTTCCCCACTCTGGTAACTAGGGAAACACACTTTCCGGCCACTGGTGGCCTTCGGTTATAAATTAGAGTGCAATGTGCCCGGAAAAACACACAAATGCTGATGTTTCCTTACTTTAGTTTTGTTTTTTAGATTTAATTTATATTTATTATTGGAGTAATATTCCATTGTGTACATGGACCACTTCGTCTTGCATTCCTCGGTTGATGGACATTTTTGTTGCTTCCAAGTATTGGCTATGGTAAATAGTGCTGGAGTGCGGGATTGCCAGCCTGTGACTTTATGATTTTCATTTTCTCAGGTGATAGGCCCAGCAGTGGTTGTGACTGATTGACTGGTAGCTCAATGTTTCCCTTTTCAAAGCACCTACATTGTGTTTTCATTAGTGGCTCTTTACATGCCCCCCCTTACAAGCAAGGGTACGCATTTCTCCACACTCCCTTCAGCATTTATTTTTTGCAGCATTTTTCCTAATGGCCATTCTGACTGCTGGGAGCTGATAGGTTTTTGTACTATGGGTGTTCATGTCATTAAAATTTCTAAAATTCATCAGTTTTCCACACCTTTTATTTCCTGTTTAAAAAAAAAGAAAAAAGTGTGAGTACAATATACCTCTTGAAAGTGTCTTCTTGGAACGTTGCCCTCATTTGAATTTTTTGGTCAATTTTCAACCCCAGGATTGTTTTGGAGGGTAGGTGTCATTTACAGGACTATGGTTATCTGAATACTTAGTGACCTTAAGAAATGGGTTTAAAGCTTCTGTTGTGGGAAACGGCCACAATGAGGTACCATTTCTCCATTCCCAAATCTGGGTACTAGGGCACGAGCCTTTCTGGAAGTCGTGTTCCTAGGTTGTAAATTAGAATGGAATGTGCCAGGAGATAGCCCCATATGTTTATGTCTCATTACTTCTTCTTCGTTTTTTAAATTTTTTAAATCGGTGTTAAGATTAGAATATTGTTTGTCCTAAGTGTACACAGTGGGGTTCATTTATACATTATATACGTCGATTCATGTACAGATCCTCTTCCCATGTAAAATATTACAGAGTGTTCCGTAGACCCCCCTTAATATATGGTCTGGCTTTTTGATATATGTATATAATATGTATATATATATATGTATAGTAACACTAATCTTCATTTATCCATTGCCCACACCTTTCCTTCTACATGAGCAGAGTTTGATTTCTAAGCACGTGAGTGTCTTTCCCTTTGGAAATATGTCCATTTCTGTCAGTTATTAGATAACACCATAAGTGATATCATAGGGTATAGGTCTTTTGCTTTCCGACATACCTCATGTTTTGTGATTATCTCCAAGATCATCTATGGTGTCTCAAAGAGCAGTGTTTCATTGTTTTCCATGGCTAGTATTCATTGTGTACATGGGCCGCTTCTTCTTTTTCCTTTCATCTGTTGATGGACATGTTGGTTGCTTCACTGTCTTGTCTATTGTGAATAAGGCTGCAGTGCAGCTTTTGCAGCCCGGGTCTTCTTCATTCTGGTCTTCTCAGGTGAGAGGCCCATTGGTGCGCCTGCTGGATTGAATGGTACCTCAATTTTTCCTTTTCAATGCAGCTCCTTTCTGTTCTCATTATTAGCGTTTAACCCTTTTACATCTCACCAGCAGCTAGAGGGTACACAGTTCTCTAAAACCTCTTCAGCGTTGATTGTTTGTAGACTTTTTGCCAATGGTCAGTCGACGGGTGTGAGTTGAAAACTTTTTGTAGATTAGATTGCATGAGTCTAATACTTCCTGAGGTTGAGCTTTTATCCATTTTCCTTTCTTTAAAAAGAGAGTGAGTACAACTTACCTCTTCATACTAGCTTCGTGAACATTTTGCCTGTTTTGAATTTTTTTTATCCATTCCCTACCTCAGCACAATTTTGAGGGCAGGTGTCCTTTACAGCCCTGAGTCCTTGTGAATGGTAAGTGACCATTAGCTGTGGGTTAAAAGCTGCTGTTGCGGGAATCGGCCACAAGGCGGCAGCATTTCTCCTTTACCAAATCTGGTTACTAGGGCAACAGAGCCTTACTGGAAGTGGTGTTCTAGGTTGTAAATTAGAATGGAATGTGCGAGGAAAAAGCCCTTTAAGTTTATGTCTCATTACTTCTTGTTGGTATCTTTAACTTAATTTTTATTTTTTATCACAGCAAACTTGATTACAATGTTTTGTTTGTTCTAGGTGTGCAAGATGTGGTTCTTTCACACATATACATATATCTATTTTTCTTCGGATCCTTTTCCCATGTAGGTTACGACACAATGTTGAGTAGTCTTCTCTTGGTATTGCGTAGGTCTTTGGTGATTATATATTTCACATGTGTTTGTATCTCTCTGTTAACCTCAATATGGTAATGTATTCAATCCTCACACCTTTCCATTTGGTGAACCATAAGTTTTTTTAATGAATCTATGATAGTGTTTCTCTGTGGAAATACCTTTGTTTGTATCATTTTTTAGGTAACACCTATATGTGATATGATAGGATATGTGTCTTTCGCTTTCTCACTTACACCAAGTTGCGTGATTACTTCTAGACTCATCTATGGTGCTGCAAATGGCATTGTTTCATTTTTTCACTAGCTCATATTCCATCTGTACATGTAGCAGTTCTTCATTGTCCACCCATCTGTCGTTGGACTTTTTGGTTACTTCCATATCTTGGCGATTGTTATACTATGCAATGCAGATTTGCGTACCTGTGTCCTTCCAATTCTGTCTTCTTAAGTTATAGGTCCAGGAATAGGTCTGCTGGATCATATGGTAGCTCAATGTTTACCTTTTAAAGGCACCTCTATTCTGTTCTCTTTAGTGGCTCTTTCCAGGTTACGTCCCACTTAAAGCGGAGGGTATGCATTTCTTCCCAGCACCTTCAGCATTTATTCTTTGTAGTTTTTGCTGATGGTTATTCTGAGTGGTGTGAGCTGATACCTCTTTGTGGTTGAATTTGCATGTGTCTCATAATGCGTTGAAATTGAGCTGTAAGACATGTCCTTTTTATTTTTCCAGCTGTGATGAGAGCCTATTTCTTCAAAGTGTTTTCTTAAAGTATGTGTCACCATTTGAAATATTTTGGCCATTATCTCCCTCAAGACATTTTGAGGGCAGGTTTCATTTACAGCCCTGCAGTACTTGTTCATATGAAGTGACCATTAGCTCAGGCTTTAAACCTGCTTTTGCAGGTAACGGCCAGAGAGCGACAGCCTTTCTACGTTCCCCTTGCTGGTACTAGGGAAACAGACCTACCGGCCAGTGGTGTTTTTCGGTTATAAATTAGAGTGCAATGTGCCCGGATAAACCCACAAATGTTGATGTCTCCTTGCTTTTGTTTGTTTTTAAATTTAATTTATATTTATTATTAGAGTAATATTCCATTGTGTACGTGGACCACTTCTTCTTGGTGCATTCCTCGGTTGATGGACATTTTCATTTCTTCCAAGTGCTGGCTATGGTAAATATTGCTGGCATACAGGTTTCCCAGCCTGTGACTTTTTGATTCTCATTTTCTCAGGTGATAGGCCAAGCAGTGGTTGTGATTGATGGACTGGTAGTTCAATGTTTCCCTTTTCAAAGCACCTACATTGTGTTTTCATTAGTGGCTCTTTACATGCCCCCCCCCTTACAACCGAGGGTACGCATTTCTCCACACTCCCTTCACCGTTTATTTTTTGCAGCATTTTTCCTAATGGCCATTCTGACTGCTGTGAGCTGATAGGGTTTTGTAATATGGGTATGCATGTCATGAAAATTTTTAAAATTCATCATATTCCTATGCCTTTTTCTTTTCTCTTAAAAGAAAAAACCGTGAGTACAATACAGCTCTTGAAATTGTCTTCTTCGAAGGTTGCCCTCTTCTGAATTTTTTGGTCGATTTTTGACCCCAGAAATTTTCTGGAGGCCAGGCGCAATTTACAGAACTGCAAGTTGGTGAAAATTTAGTGACCTTTTGCAGTGAGTTCAAAGCTGCTGTTGTGGGAAACGTCCACAAGGAGGTAGCATTTCTCCATTCCCCAATCTGGGTTCTAGGGCAGCAGAGCCTTTCTGGAAGTCATTGTCCAGGTTGTAAATTAGAATGGAATTTGCCTGGAGAAATCCCCATAAGTTTATGTCTCATTACTTCTTCTTGGTTTTTAAAATTTTTTAAATCTGGGTAAAGTTTAGAATATTGTTTGTCCTAGGTGTACACAATCTAGTTCATTTGGACATTATGTATGTCTATTAATGTACAGATCCTCTTCCCATATAAAATATTACAGTGTTCCGTCGACCTCCCTTGCTATATGTTCGATCTTTTTGATACATGTATATAATATGTATTTGAATATGTATAGTAACACTAATCTTCATTTCTCAATTTCCCCCCTCCTTTCCTTTTAGATGAGCATAGTTTGTTTTCTACGCCTGTGAGTGTCTTTCTCTTTGGAAATATGTTCATCTGTGTCAGTTATTAGATAATGCCATACGTGATAATATAAGATATAGGTCTTTTGCTTTCCGACCTCCTTCATGTTTTGTGATTATCTCCAGGCTCATCTATGGTGCCTCAAAGAGCAGTGCTTCAATGTTTTCCATGGCTAATATTCCATTGTGTACATGGACCACTTCTTCTTGGTGCATTCCTCTGTTGATGGACATTTTCGTTGCTTCCAAGTGTTGCCTATGGTAAATATTGCTGGAGTGCAGGATTGCCAGCCTGCGATTTTTGATTTTCATTTTCTCAGGTGATAGACCCAGCAGTGGGTATGATTGATTGACTGGTATGGTAGCTCAACGTTTACCTTTTCAAGGCACCTCAATTGTGCTTTCATTAGTGGCTCTTACCACGTCCCCCTTAGAATCGAGGGTACGCATTTCTCCACAATCACGTCAGCATTTCTTGTTTGCAGCATTTTTGTTGATGGCCATTCTGACTGGTGTGAGCTGATAGGTTTTTGTAATTTGGGTTTACATGTCTGTAAAAATTCCTACAATTCATCATTTTTCCACGCCTTTTTCTTTTCTGTTAAAAGAAAAAAGAAAAAAAAGTGTGAGTATAATATACCTCTTCAAATTTTCTTTTTGGAAGGTTGCACTCTAGAATATTTTGGTCGATTTTCGACCTCAGTATTTTTTGGGTGCAGGTGTCATTTACAGACCTGCAATTGGTGAATATTTAGCGACCTTTTGCAGTGGGTTTAAAGCTGCTGTTGTGGGAAATGGCCACAAGGATGCAGCATTTCTCCATTCCCAAATCTGGGTACTAGGGCAGCAGAGCCGTTCTGGAAGTCGTTTGCCTAGGTTGTAAATTTGAATGGAATGTGCCAGGAGAACCCCCCATAAGTTTATGTCTCATTACTCCTAGTTGGTTGTTTTAATTTTTTCAATTGGGGTAATGGTTAGAATGTTGCTTGTCCAAGGTGTACATACTCTGGTTCATCTACATATTCTATATACCTATTTATGTAGAGATCCTCTTCCCGTGTAAATTGTTACACAGTGTTCCGTAAACCTTCCTTGCTATATGGTTGGTCTTTTTGATATATGTATATAATATGTATTTGTATACATATGGTAACGCTAATCTTCATGTATCCATTCCCCCCACCTTTCCTTGTAGATAAGCATAGTTTTTTTTAATAAGTCTGTGATTGACTTTCTCAGTGGAAATATGTTCATTTGTGTCAGTTATTAGAGAACGCGTATAAGTGATATCATAGGATATAGGACTTTTGCTTTCCGACTTACCTCATGTTCTGTGATTATCTCCAAGATCATCTATGGTGTCTCAAAGAGCAGTGTTTCATTGTTTTCCATGGCTAGTATTCATTGTGTACATGGGCCGCTTCTGCTTTTTCCTTTCATCTGTTGATGGACATTTTGGTTGCTTCACTGTCTTGTCTATTGTGAATAAGGCTGCAGTGCAGCTTTTGCAGCCCGGGTCTTCTTCATTCTGGTCTTCTCAGGTGAGAGCCCCATTGGTGCGCCTGCTGGATTGAATGGTACCTCAATTTTTCCTTTTCAATGCAGCTCCTTTCTGTTCTCATTATTAGCGTTTAACCCTTTTACATCTCACCAGCAGCTAGAGGGTACACAGTTCTCTAAAACCTCTTCAGCGTTGATTGTTTGTAGACTTTTTGCCAATGGTCAGTCGACGGGTGTGAGTTGAAAACTTTTTGTAGATTAGATTGCATGAGTCTAATACTTCCTGAGGTTGAGCTTTTATCCATTTTCCTTTCTTTAAAAAGAGAGTGAGTACAACTTACCTCTTCATACTAGCTTCGTGAACATTTTGCCTGTTTTGAATTTTTTTTATCCATTCCCTACCTCAGCACAATTTTGAGGGCAGGTGTCCTTTACAGCCCTGAGTCCTTGTGAATGGTAAGTGACCATTAGCTGTGGGTTAAAAGCTGCTGTTGCGGGAATCGGCCACAAGGCGGCAGCATTTCTCCTTTACCAAATCTGGTTACTAGGGCAACAGAGCCTTACTGGAAGTGGTGTTCTAGGTTGTAAATTAGAATGGAATGTGCGAGGAAAAAGCCCTTTAAGTTTATGTCTCATTACTTCTTGTTGGTATCTTTAACTTAATTTTTATTTTTTATCACAGCAAACTTGATTACAATGTTTTGTTTGTTCTAGGTGTGCAAGATGTGGTTCTTTCACACATATACATATATCTATTTTTCTTCGGATCCTTTTCCCATGTAGGTTACGACACAATGTTGAGTAGTCTTCTCTTGGTATTGCGTAGGTCTTTGGTGATTATATATTTCACATATGTTTGTATCACTCTGTTAACCTCAATACGGTAATGTATCCAATCCTCACATCTTTCCATTTGGTGAACCATAAGTTTTTTTAATGAATCTATGATAGTGTTTCTCTGTGGAAATACCTTTGTTTGTATCATTTTTTAGGTAACACCTATATGTGATATGATAGGATATGTGTCTTTCGCTTTCTCACTTACACCAAGTTGCGTGATTACTTCTAGACTCATCTATGGTGCTGCAAATGGCATTGTTTCATTTTTTCACTAGCTCATATTCCATCTGTACATGTAGCAGTTCTTCATTGTCCACCCATCTGTCGTTGGACTTTTTGGTTACTTCCATATCTTGGCGATTGTTATACTATGCAATGCAGATTTGCGTACCTGTGTCCTTCCAATTCTGTCTTCTTAGGTTATAGGTCCAGGAATAGGTCTGCTGGATCATATGGTAGCTCAATGTTTACCTTTTAAAGGCACCTCTATTCTGTTCTCTTTAGTGGCTCTTTCCAGGTTACGTCCCACTTAAAGCGGAGGGTATGCATTTCTTCCCAGCACCTTCAGCATTTATTCTTTGTAGTTTTTGCTGATGGTTATTCTGAGTGGTGTGAGCTGATACCTCTTTGTGGTTGAATTTGCATGTGTCTCATAATGCGTTGAAATTGAGCTGTAAGACATGTCCTTTTTATTTTTCCAGCTGTGATGAGAGCCTATTTCTTCAAAGTGTTTTCTTAAAGTATGTGTCACCATTTGAAATATTTTGGCCATTATCTCCCTCAAGACATTTTGAGGGCAGGTTTCATTTACAGCCCTGCAGTACTTGTTCATATGAAGTGACCATTAGCTCAGGCTTTAAACCTGCTTTTGCAGGTAACGGCCAGAGAGCGACAGCCTTTCTACGTTCCCCTTGCTGGTACTAGGGAAACAGACCTACCGGCCAGTGGTGTTTTTCGGTTATAAATTAGAGTGCAATGTGCCCGGATAAACCCACAAATGTTGATGTCTCCTTGCTTTTGTTTGTTTTTAAATTTAATTTATATTTATTATTAGAGTAATATTCCATTGTGTACGTGGACCACTTCTTCTTGGTGCATTCCTCGGTTGATGGACATTTTCATTTCTTCCAAGTGCTGGCTATGGTAAATATTGCTGGCATACAGGTTTCCCAGCCTGTGACTTTTTGATTCTCATTTTCTCAGGTGATAGGCCAAGCAGTGGTTGTGATTGATGGACTGGTAGTTCAATGTTTCCCTTTTCAAAGCACCTACATTGTGTTTTCATTAGTGGCTCTTTACATGCCCCCCCCTTACAACCGAGGGTACGCATTTCTCCACACTCCCTTCACCGTTTATTTTTTGCAGCATTTTTCCTAATGGCCATTCTGACTGCTGTGAGCTGATAGGGTTTTGTAATATGGGTATGCATGTCATGAAAATTTTTAAAATTCATCATATTCCTATGCCTTTTTCTTTTCTCTTAAAAGAAAAAACCGTGAGTACAATACAGCTCTTGAAATTGTCTTCTTCGAAGGTTGCCCTCTTCTGAATTTTTTGGTCGATTTTTGACCCCAGAAATTTTCTGGAGGCCAGGCGCAATTTACAGAACTGCAAGTTGGTGAAAATTTAGTGACCTTTTGCAGTGAGTTCAAAGCTGCTGTTGTGGGAAACGTCCACAAGGAGGTAGCATTTCTCCATTCCCCAATCTGGGTTCTAGGGCAGCAGAGCCTTTCTGGAAGTCATTGTCCAGGTTGTAAATTAGAATGGAATTTGCCTGGAGAAATCCCCATAAGTTTATGTCTCATTACTTCTTCTTGGTTTTTAAAATTTTTTAAATCTGGGTAAAGTTTAGAATATTGTTTGTCCT